>NC_138888.1:108842051-110042051 GCF_965194825.1 Balaenoptera physalus
GATGCAGAACACCCTGCCTCGAGAAGTTGATTCAGGGAAGCAACAACTGTGTACTCTGTGTCTCATTTGACTGGTTAAAAACCACAGAGATGTATGCTGCCTGTGCCCATGGAAATGGGGGCATGATGGGACTAACCTTGCTTTCCGTTTGGAAAGCTCCCCTCTTGCTTTCGTGAAGCTCCCTGAAATTCTCTGCTGTTGACAGGCCTCTGGCCACTGTAGGCATGTGTCTGGGAAGTAAATGAGTTTTCTCTGGCTACACACGGAACTTCATTGGCCGCGGTGGGGCGCACCTTGCCATGCTCTAGAGCTAAAGGGAATCTAAACGTGAGCCCTTGGCTCGAGGTAAGGCCCTGAGTAGCCCTGCCGAACGGGAGGCATGCAGCTCTTTCCATTAGCTCTTAGTCACTCTTCTGGTTTACTTTAAATGAAGTACCCTTTTCAGGACTCCTAGGCCCCTCGGTTGAGCATCATTTTTGTTCCAAGGTCTCTGAGTATCTCCACACCCCTGTAGGCCTGCTGAGCAACAACGAGGCACATTGGTCCTCGGAGGTCCTCTGTGTCTGCTGAGTCATGGGCAACACACTGCACTCTTTCTTGTGATATCTTGATTCACAGCACTCGCACAGGTTCAGGAGCAACGTTCAACAAGTTCCAACATGTCGTGGAAGTCGTTCTCATTCCCTAGTTTGAGCTGTACAGACAGAAACAGTAAGCTTCTCCTTCCATTCAGGACCTCCTACCTGAAGTCACCCTGCCTCTTGAAGAAAGACGACCTTCTTTCTATTGCAACTAAAGCACAGTCTTTCCTGTAGCACGGCAGGCTTTTGAAGAGGCACGGGCCCAGTGTCCTAATCAGGGATTTCCTTGGTGAGGCCGTTCACTAGATGCAGAACACCCTGCCTCGAGAAGTTGATTCAGGGAAGCAACCACTGTGTACTCTGTGTCTCATTTGACTGGTTAAAAACCACAGAGATGTATGCTGCCTGTGCCCATGGAAATGGGGGCATGATGGGACTAGCCTTGCTTTCCGTTTGAAAACCTCCATTCTTGCTTCCGTGAAGCTCCCTGAAATTCTCTGCTGTTGACAGTCCTCTGGCCACTGTAGGCATGTGTCTGGGAAGAAAATGACTTTTCTCTCGGTACACACGGAGCTTCATTGGCGGGGTGCGGCTCTCCTTGCCATGCTCTAGAGCTAAAGGGAATCTCAACGTGAGTCCTTGCCTCAGGTAAGGCCCTGAGTAGCCCTGCAGAAAGGGAGGCATGCAGCTCTTTCCATGAGCTCTTAATGGAGGTCTGTTTTATTTAAAGAATTACCCCTTTCAGAACTCCTACGCCCTTCGGGTGAGCATCATTTTGGTTCCAAGATCCCTGACTCCCTCTATACCCCTGTGGGCCTGCTGAGCAGCATTGCGTCCCATACGTCCCACGGAGGCTCTCTGTGTCTGCAGAGTGTCGGGCAACACACTGTACGTTACTTCAGGAGAGCTACATTTCCAGAGCACTCGAACAGCATCAGAACCACATTTCTAGGCAGTCCAACATGCCCTGGAAGTCTTCGACATTGCCCTCGTCTGAGCAGCCCTGAGAAAACACTCTGCTTAGAAGTTATCGAGGACCTCGTACCAGAAGTCACTCTATTCAAGGAGAAATACAGCATCTTAACATGCTGTGTCGCTCACAGGGCAAGAAACCTGAGAACTTGCCTCGAGGTAAGGCCATGAAATACTATGCAGAAGCAGAGGCGTGTAGCAGTTTCCATGAGGCCGTAGTCGCTTATCTTCATCATTTTAAAGCCAGTACGCTTTTCAGGACACCTAGGTGCCTCGCCTGGAAACCCTGTTGCCTGCCAGAACACTGAGTACCCTCAGGCTCCCCTTGTCCTTCTAAGCAATATCCAGGCCAGGAGCTTTCCGACTCACAGTGTGTATGCCGAGTGTAGGGCAACACAGTGCACTCTTATTGGAATATCTTGATTTAGCCAGCAATCGCACAGGTTCACGAGCACCGTTAAGCCAGTTCCAACAGGCCGTGGAAGTCGCTCTCATTCCCTAGTTTGAGCTGTACAGAGAGAAACAGTAAGCTTCTCCTTCCATTCAGGACTTCCTACCTGAAGTCACCCTGCCTCTTGAAGAAAGACGACCTCGTTTCTATTGCAACTAAAGCACAGTTTTTCCTGTAGCACGGCAGGCTTTTGAAAAGGCACGGGCCCAGAGGCCTAGCTAGGGCTTTCCTTGGTGAGGCCGTTCACTAGATGCAGAACACCCTGCCTCGAGAAGTTGATTCAGGGAAGCAACAACTGTGTACTCTGTGTCTCATTTGACTGGTTAAAAACCACAGAGATGTATGCTGCCTGTGCCCATGGAAATGGGGGCATGATGGGACTAACCTTGCTTTCCTTTTGGAAAGCTCCCCTCTTGCTTTCATGAAGCTCCCTGAAATTCTCTGCTGTTGACAGGCCTCTGGCCACTGTAGGCATGTGTCTGGGAAGAAAATGACTTTTCTCTCGGTACACACGGAGCTTCATTGGCGGGGTGCGGCTCTCCTTGCCATGCTCTAGAGCTAAAGGGAATCTCAACGTGAGTCCTTGCCTCAGGTAAGGCCCTGAGTAGCCCTGCAGAAAGGGAGGCATGCAGCTCTTTCCATGAGCTCTTAATGGAGGTCTGTTTTATTTAAAGAATTACCCCTTTCAGAACTCCTACGCCCTTCGGGTGAGCATCATTTTGGTTCCAAGATCCCTGACTCCCTCTATATCCCTGTGGGCCTGCTGAGCAGCATTGCGTCCCATACGTCCCACGGAGGCTCTCTGTGTCTGCAGGGTGTCGGGCAACACACTGTACGTTACTTCAGGAGAGCTACATTTCCAGAGCACTCGAACAGCATCAGAACCACATTTCTAGGCAGTCCAACATGCCCTGGAAGTCTTCGACATTGCCCTCGTCTGAGCAGCCCTGAGAAAACACTCTGCTTAGAAGTTATCGAGGACCTCGTACCAGAAGTCACTCTATTCAAGGAGAAATACAGCATCTTAACATGCTGTGTCGCTCACAGGGCAAGAAACCTGAGAACTTGCCTCGAGGTAAGGCCATGAAATACTATGCAGAAGCAGAGGCGTGTAGCAGTTTCCATGAGGCCGTAGTCGCTTATCTTCATCATTTTAAAGCCAGTACGCTTTTCAGGACACCTAGGTGCCTCGCCTGGAAACCCTGTTGCCTGCAAGAACACTGAGTACCCTCAGGCTCCCCTTGTCCTTCTAAGCAATATCCAGGCCAGGAGCTTTCCGACTCACAGTGTGTATGCCGAGTGTAGGGCAACACAGTGCACTCTTATTGGAATATCTTGATTTAGCCAGCAATCGCACAGGTTCACGAGCACCGTTAAGCCAGTTCCAACAGGCCGTGGAAGTTGCTCTCATTCCCTAGTTTGAGCTGTACAGAGAGAAACAGTAAGCTTCTCCTTCCATTCAGGACTTCCTACCTGAAGTCACCCTGCCTCTTGAAGAAAGACGACCTCGTTTCTATTGCAACTAAAGCACAGTTTTTCCTGTAGCACGGCAGGCTTTTGAAAAGGCACGGGCCCAGAGGCCTAGCTAGGGCTTTCCTTGGTGAGGCCGTTCACTAGATGCAGAACACCCTGCCTCGAGAAGTTGATTCAGGGAAGCAACAACTGTGTACTCTGTGTCTCATTTGACTGGTTAAAAACCACAGAGATGTATGCTGCCTGTGCCAATGGAAATGGGGGCATGATGGGACTAACCTTGCTTTCCGTTGGGAAAGCTCCCCTCTTGCTTTCGTGAAGCTCCCTGAAATTCTCTGCTGTTGACAGGCCTCTGGCCACTGTAGGCATGTGTCTGGGAAGTAAATGAGTTTTCTCTGGCTACACACGGAACTTCATTGGCCGCGGTGGGGCGCACCTTGCCATGCTCTAGAGCTAAAGGGAATCTAAATGTGAGCCCTTGGCTCGAGGTAAGGCCCTGAGTAGCCCTGCCGAACGGGAGGCATGCAGCTCTTTCCATTAGCTCTTAGTCACTCTTCTGGTTTACTTTAAATGAAGTACCCTTTTCAGGACTCCTAGGCCCCTCGGTTGAGCATCATTTTTGTTCCAAGGTCTCTGAGTATCTCCACACCCCTGTAGGCCTGCTGAGCAACAACGAGGCACATTGGTCCTCGGAGGTCCTCTGTGTCTGCTGAGTCATGGGCAACACACTGCACTCTTTCTTGTGATATCTTGATTCACAGCACTCGCACAGGTTCAGGAGCAACGTTCAACAAGTTCCAACATGTCGTGGAAGTCGTTCTCATTCCCTAGTTTGAGCTGTACAGACAGAAACAGTAAGCTTCTCCTTCCATTCAGGACCTCCTACCTGAAGTCACCCTGCCTCTTGAAGAAAGACGACCTTCTTTCTATTGCAACTAAAGCACAGTCTTTCCTGTAGCACGGCAGGCTTTTGAAGAGGCACGGGCCCAGAGTCCTAATCAGGGATTTCCTTGGTGAGGCCGTTCACTAGATGCAGAACACCCTGCCTCGAGAAGTTGATTCAGGGAAGCAACCACTGTGTACTCTGTGTCTCATTTGACTGGTTAAAAACCACAGAGATGTATGCTGCCTGTGCCCATGGAAATGGGGGCATGATGGGACTAGCCTTGCTTTCCGTTTGAAAACCTCCATTCTTGCTTCCGTGAAGCTCCCTGAAATTCTCTGCTGTTGACAGTCCTCTGGCCACTGTAGGCATGTGTCTGGGAAGAAAATGACTTTTCTCTCGGTACACACGGAGCTTCATTGGCGGGGTGCGGCTCTCCTTGCCATGCTCTAGAGCTAAAGGGAATCTCAACGTGAGTCCTTGCCTCAGGTAAGGCCCTGAGTAGCCCTGCAGAAAGGGAGGCATGCAGCTCTTTCCATGAGCTCTTAATGGAGGTCTGTTTTATTTAAAGAATTACCCCTTTCAGAACTCCTACGCCCTTCGGGTGAGCATCATTTTGGTTCCAAGATCCCTGACTCCCTCTATACCCCTGTGGGCCTGCTGAGCAGCATTGCGTCCCATACGTCCCACGGAGGCTCTCTGTGTCTGCAGAGTGTCGGGCAACACACTGTACGTTACTTCAGGAGAGCTACATTTCCAGAGCACTCGAACAGCATCAGAACCACATTTCTAGGCAGTCCAACATGCCCTGGAAGTCTTCGACATTGCCCTCGTCTGAGCAGCCCTGAGAAAACACTCTGCTTAGAAGTTATCGAGGACCTCGTACCAGAAGTCACTCTATTCAAGGAGAAATACAGCATCTTAACATGCTGTGTCGCTCACAGGGCAAGAAACCTGAGAACTTGCCTCGAGGTAAGGCCATGAAATACTATGCAGAAGCAGAGGCGTGTAGCAGTTTCCATGAGGCCGTAGTCGCTTATCTTCATCATTTTAAAGCCAGTACGCTTTTCAGGTCACCTAGGTGCCTCGCCTGGAAACCCTGTTGCCTGCAAGAACACTGAGTACCCTCAGGCTCCCCTTGTCCTTCTAAGCAATATCCAGGCCAGGAGCTTTCCGACTCACAGTGTGTATGCCGAGTGTAGGGCAACACAGTGCACTCTTATTGGAATATCTTGATTTAGCCAGCAATCGCACAGGTTCACGAGCACCGTTAAGCCAGTTCCAACAGGCCGTGGAAGTCGCTCTCATTCCCTAGTTTGAGCTGTACAGAGAGAAACAGTAAGCTTCTCCTTCCATTCAGGACTTCCTACCTGAAGTCACCCTGCCTCTTGAAGAAAGACGACCTCGTTTCTATTGCAACTAAAGCACAGTTTTTCCTGTAGCACGGCAGGCTTTTGAAAAGGCACGGGCCCAGAGGCCTAGCTAGGGCTTTCCTTGGTGAGGCCGTTCACTAGATGCAGAACACCCTGCCTCGAGAAGTTGATTCAGGGAAGCAACAACTGTGTACTCTGTGTCTCATTTGACTGGTTAAAAACCACAGAGATGTATGCTGCCTGTGCCCATGGAAATGGGGGCATGATGGGACTAACCTTGCTTTCCTTTTGGAAAGCTCCCCTCTTGCTTTCATGAAGCTCCCTGAAATTCTCTGCTGTTGACAGGCCTCTGGCCACTGTAGGCATGTGTCTGGGAAGAAAATGACTTTTCTCTCGGTACACACGGAGCTTCATTGGCGGGGTGCGGCTCTCCTTGCCATGCTCTAGAGCTAAAGGGAATCTCAACGTGAGTCCTTGCCTCAGGTAAGGCCCTGAGTAGCCCTGCAGAAAGGGAGGCATGCAGCTCTTTCCATGAGCTCTTAATGGAGGTCTGTTTTATTTAAAGAATTACCCCTTTCAGAACTCCTACGCCCTTCGGGTGAGCATCATTTTGGTTCCAAGATCCCTGACTCCCTCTATATCCCTGTGGGCCTGCTGAGCAGCATTGCGTCCCATACGTCCCACGGAGGCTCTCTGTGTCTGCAGGGTGTCGGGCAACACACTGTACGTTACTTCAGGAGAGCTACATTTCCAGAGCACTCGAACAGCATCAGAACCACATTTCTAGGCAGTCCAACATGCCCTGGAAGTCTTCGACATTGCCCTCGTCTGAGCAGCCCTGAGAAAACACTCTGCTTAGAAGTTATCGAGGACCTCGTACCAGAAGTCACTCTATTCAAGGAGAAATACAGCATCTTAACATGCTGTGTCGCTCACAGGGCAAGAAACCTGAGAACTTGCCTCGAGGTAAGGCCATGAAATACTATGCAGAAGCAGAGGCGTGTAGCAGTTTCCATGAGGCCGTAGTCGCTTATCTTCATCATTTTAAAGCCAGTACGCTTTTCAGGTCACCTAGGTGCCTCGCCTGGAAACCCTGTTGCCTGCAAGAACACTGAGTACCCTCAGGCTCCCCTTGTCCTTCTAAGCAATATCCAGGCCAGGAGCTTTCCGACTCACAGTGTGTATGCCGAGTGTAGGGCAACACAGTGCACTCTTATTGGAATATCTTGATTTAGCCAGCAATCGCACAGGTTCACGAGCACCGTTAAGCCAGTTCCAACAGGCCGTGGAAGTTGCTCTCATTCCCTAGTTTGAGCTGTACAGAGAGAAACAGTAAGCTTCTCCTTCCATTCAGGACTTCCTACCTGAAGTCACCCTGCCTCTTGAAGAAAGACGACCTCGTTTCTATTGCAACTAAAGCACAGTTTTTCCTGTAGCACGGCAGGCTTTTGAAAAGGCACGGGCCCAGAGGCCTAGCTAGGGCTTTCCTTGGTGAGGCCGTTCACTAGATGCAGAACACCCTGCCTCGAGAAGTTGATTCAGGGAAGCAACAACTGTGTACTCTGTGTCTCATTTGACTGGTTAAAAACCACAGAGATGTATGCTGCCTGTGCCAATGGAAATGGGGGCATGATGGGACTAACCTTGCTTTCCGTTGGGAAAGCTCCCCTCTTGCTTTCGTGAAGCTCCCTGAAATTCTCTGCTGTTGACAGGCCTCTGGCCACTGTAGGCATGTGTCTGGGAAGTAAATGAGTTTTCTCTGGCTACACACGGAACTTCATTGGCCGCGGTGGGGCGCACCTTGCCATGCTCTAGAGCTAAAGGGAATCTAAATGTGAGCCCTTGGCTCGAGGTAAGGCCCTGAGTAGCCCTGCCGAACGGGAGGCATGCAGCTCTTTCCATTAGCTCTTAGTCACTCTTCTGGTTTACTTTAAATGAAGTACCCTTTTCAGGACTCCTAGGCCCCTCGGTTGAGCATCATTTTTGTTCCAAGGTCTCTGAGTATCTCCACACCCCTGTAGGCCTGCTGAGCAACAACGAGGCACATTGGTCCTCGGAGGTCCTCTGTGTCTGCTGAGTCATGGGCAACACACTGCACTCTTTCTTGTGATATCTTGATTCACAGCACTCGCACAGGTTCAGGAGCAACGTTCAACAAGTTCCAACATGTCGTGGAAGTCGTTCTCATTCCCTAGTTTGAGCTGTACAGACAGAAACAGTAAGCTTCTCCTTCCATTCAGGACCTCCTACCTGAAGTCACCCTGCCTCTTGAAGAAAGACGACCTTCTTTCTATTGCAACTAAAGCACAGTCTTTCCTGTAGCACGGCAGGCTTTTGAAGAGGCACGGGCCCAGAGTCCTAATCAGGGATTTCCTTGGTGAGGCCGTTCACTAGATGCAGAACACCCTGCCTCGAGAAGTTGATTCAGGGAAGCAACCACTGTGTACTCTGTGTCTCATTTGACTGGTTAAAAACCACAGAGATGTATGCTGCCTGTGCCCATGGAAATGGGGGCATGATGGGACTAGCCTTGCTTTCCGTTTGAAAACCTCCATTCTTGCTTCCGTGAAGCTCCCTGAAATTCTCTGCTGTTGACAGTCCTCTGGCCACTGTAGGCATGTGTCTGGGAAGAAAATGACTTTTCTCTCGGTACACACGGAGCTTCATTGGCGGGGTGCGGCTCTCCTTGCCATGCTCTAGAGCTAAAGGGAATCTCAACGTGAGTCCTTGCCTCAGGTAAGGCCCTGAGTAGCCCTGCAGAAAGGGAGGCATGCAGCTCTTTCCATGAGCTCTTAATGGAGGTCTGTTTTATTTAAAGAATTACCCCTTTCAGAACTCCTACGCCCTTCGGGTGAGCATCATTTTGGTTCCAAGATCCCTGACTCCCTCTATACCCCTGTGGGCCTGCTGAGCAGCATTGCGTCCCATACGTCCCACGGAGGCTCTCTGTGTCTGCAGAGTGTCGGGCAACACACTGTACGTTACTTCAGGAGAGCTACATTTCCAGAGCACTCGAACAGCATCAGAACCACATTTCTAGGCAGTCCAACATGCCCTGGAAGTCTTCGACATTGCCCTCGTCTGAGCAGCCCTGAGAAAACACTCTGCTTAGAAGTTATCGAGGACCTCGTACCAGAAGTCACTCTATTCAAGGAGAAATACAGCATCTTAACATGCTGTGTCGCTCACAGGGCAAGAAACCTGAGAACTTGCCTCGAGGTAAGGCCATGAAATACTATGCAGAAGCAGAGGCGTGTAGCAGTTTCCATGAGGCCGTAGTCGCTTATCTTCATCATTTTAAAGCCAGTACGCTTTTCAGGACACCTAGGTGCCTCGCCTGGAAACCCTGTTGCCTGCCAGAACACTGAGTACCCTCAGGCTCCCCTTGTCCTTCTAAGCAATATCCAGGCCAGGAGCTTTCCGACTCACAGTGTGTATGCCGAGTGTAGGGCAACACAGTGCACTCTTATTGGAATATCTTGATTTAGCCAGCAATCGCACAGGTTCACGAGCACCGTTAAGCCAGTTCCAACAGGCCGTGGAAGTCGCTCTCATTCCCTAGTTTGAGCTGTACAGAGAGAAACAGTAAGCTTCTCCTTCCATTCAGGACTTCCTACCTGAAGTCACCCTGCCTCTTGAAGAAAGACGACCTCGTTTCTATTGCAACTAAAGCACAGTTTTTCCTGTAGCACGGCAGGCTTTTGAAAAGGCACGGGCCCAGAGGCCTAGCTAGGGCTTTCCTTGGTGAGGCCGTTCACTAGATGCAGAACACCCTGCCTCGAGAAGTTGATTCAGGGAAGCAACAACTGTGTACTCTGTGTCTCATTTGACTGGTTAAAAACCACAGAGATGTATGCTGCCTGTGCCCATGGAAATGGGGGCATGATGGGACTAACCTTGCTTTCCGTTGGGAAAGCTCCCCTCTTGCTTTCGTGAAGCTCCCTGAAATTCTCTGCTGTTGACAGGCCTCTGGCCACTGTAGGCATGTGTCTGGGAAGTAAATGAGTTTTCTCTGGCTACACACGGAACTTCATTGGCCGCGGTGGGGCGCACCTTGCCATGCTCTAGAGCTAAAGGGAATCTAAACGTGAGCCCTTGGCTCGAGGTAAGGCCCTGAGTAGCCCTGCCGAACGGGAGGCATGCAGCTCTTTCCATTAGCTCTTAGTCACTCTTCTGGTTTACTTTAAATGAAGTACCCTTTTCAGGACTCCTAGGCCCCTCGGTTGAGCATCATTTTTGTTCCAAGGTCTCTGAGTATCTCCACACCCCTGTAGGCCTGCTGAGCAACAACGAGGCACATTGGTCCTCGGAGGTCCTCTGTGTCTGCTGAGTCATGGGCAACACACTGCACTCTTTCTTGTGATATCTTGATTCACAGCACTCGCACAGGTTCAGGAGCAACGTTCAACAAGTTCCAACATGTCGTGGAAGTCGTTCTCATTCCCTAGTTTGAGCTGTACAGACAGAAACAGTAAGCTTCTCCTTCCATTCAGGACCTCCTACCTGAAGTCACCCTGCCTCTTGAAGAAAGACGACCTTCTTTCTATTGCAACTAAAGCACAGTCTTTCCTGTAGCACGGCAGGCTTTTGAAGAGGCACGGGCCCAGAGTCCTAATCAGGGATTTCCTTGGTGAGGCCGTTCACTAGATGCAGAACACCCTGCCTCGAGAAGTTGATTCAGGGAAGCAACCACTGTGTACTCTGTGTCTCATTTGACTGGTTAAAAACCACAGAGATGTATGCTGCCTGTGCCCATGGAAATGGGGGCATGATGGGACTAGCCTTGCTTTCCGTTTGAAAACCTCCATTCTTGCTTCCGTGAAGCTCCCTGAAATTCTCTGCTGTTGACAGTCCTCTGGCCACTGTAGGCATGTGTCTGGGAAGAAAATGACTTTTCTCTCGGTACACACGGAGCTTCATTGGCGGGGTGCGGCTCTCCTTGCCATGCTCTAGAGCTAAAGGGAATCTCAACGTGAGTCCTTGCCTCAGGTAAGGCCCTGAGTAGCCCTGCAGAAAGGGAGGCATGCAGCTCTTTCCATGAGCTCTTAATGGAGGTCTGTTTTATTTAAAGAATTACCCCTTTCAGAACTCCTACGCCCTTCGGGTGAGCATCATTTTGGTTCCAAGATCCCTGACTCCCTCTATACCCCTGTGGGCCTGCTGAGCAGCATTGCGTCCCATACGTCCCACGGAGGCTCTCTGTGTCTGCAGAGTGTCGGGCAACACACTGTACGTTACTTCAGGAGAGCTACATTTCCAGAGCACTCGAACAGCATCAGAACCACATTTCTAGGCAGTCCAACATGCCCTGGAAGTCTTCGACATTGCCCTCGTCTGAGCAGCCCTGAGAAAACACTCTGCTTAGAAGTTATCGAGGACCTCGTACCAGAAGTCACTCTATTCAAGGAGAAATACAGCATCTTAACATGCTGTGTCGCTCACAGGGCAAGAAACCTGAGAACTTGCCTCGAGGTAAGGCCATGAAATACTATGCAGAAGCAGAGGCGTGTAGCAGTTTCCATGAGGCCGTAGTCGCTTATCTTCATCATTTTAAAGCCAGTACGCTTTTCAGGACACCTAGGTGCCTCGCCTGGAAACCCTGTTGCCTGCAAGAACACTGAGTACCCTCAGGCTCCCCTTGTCCTTCTAAGCAATATCCAGGCCAGGAGCTTTCCGACTCACAGTGTGTATGCCGAGTGTAGGGCAACACAGTGCACTCTTATTGGAATATCTTGATTTAGCCAGCAATCGCACAGGTTCACGAGCACCGTTAAGCCAGTTCCAACAGGCCGTGGAAGTCGCTCTCATTCCCTAGTTTGAGCTGTACAGAGAGAAACAGTAAGCTTCTCCTTCCATTCAGGACTTCCTACCTGAAGTCACCCTGCCTCTTGAAGAAAGACGACCTCGTTTCTATTGCAACTAAAGCACAGTTTTTCCTGTAGCACGGCAGGCTTTTGAAAAGGCACGGGCCCAGAGGCCTAGCTAGGGCTTTCCTTGGTGAGGCCGTTCACTAGATGCAGAACACCCTGCCTCGAGAAGTTGATTCAGGGAAGCAACAACTGTGTACTCTGTGTCTCATTTGACTGGTTAAAAACCACAGAGATGTATGCTGCCTGTGCCCATGGAAATGGGGGCATGATGGGACTAACCTTGCTTTCCTTTTGGAAAGCTCCCCTCTTGCTTTCGTGAAGCTCCCTGAAATTCTCTGCTGTTGACAGGCCTCTGGCCACTGTAGGCATGTGTCTGGGAAGTAAATGAGTTTTCTCTGGCTACACACGGAACTTCATTGGCCGCGGTGGGGCGCACCTTGCCATGCTCTAGAGCTAAAGGGAATCTAAACGTGAGCCCTTGGCTCGAGGTAAGGCCCTGAGTAGCCCTGCCGAACGGGAGGCATGCAGCTCTTTCCATTAGCTCTTAGGCACTCTTCTGGTTTACTTTAAATGAAGTACCCTTTTCAGGACTCCTAGGACCCTCGGTTGAGCATCATTTTTGTTCCAAGGTCTCTGAGTATCTCCACACCCCTGTAGGCCTGCTGAGCAACAACGAGGCACATTGGTCCTCGGAGGTCCTCTGTGTCTGCTGAGTCATGGGCAACACACTGCACTCTTTCTTGTGATATCTTGATTCACAGCACTCGCACAGGTTCAGGAGCAACGTTCAACAAGTTCCAACATGTCGTGGAAGTCGTTCTCATTCCCTAGTTTGAGCTGTACAGACAGAAACAGTAAGCTTCTCCTTCCATTCAGGACCTCCTACCTGAAGTCACCCTGCCTCTTGAAGAAAGACGACCTTCTTTCTATTGCAACTAAAGCACAGTCTTTCCTGTAGCACGGCAGGCTTTTGAAGAGGCACGGGCCCAGAGTCCTAATCAGGGATTTCCTTGGTGAGGCCGTTCACTAGATGCAGAACACCCTGCCTCGAGAAGTTGATTCAGGGAAGCAACCACTGTGTACTCTGTGTCTCATTTGACTGGTTAAAAACCACAGAGATGTATGCTGCCTGTGCCCATGGAAATGGGGGCATGATGGGACTAGCCTTGCTTTCCGTTTGAAAACCTCCATTCTTGCTTCCGTGAAGCTCCCTGAAATTCTCTGCTGTTGACAGTCCTCTGGCCACTGTAGGCATGTGTCTGGGAAGAAAATGACTTTTCTCTCGGTACACACGGAGCTTCATTGGCGGGGTGCGGCTCTCCTTGCCATGCTCTAGAGCTAAAGGGAATCTCAACGTGAGTCCTTGCCTCAGGTAAGGCCCTGAGTAGCCCTGCAGAAAGGGAGGCATGCAGCTCTTTCCATGAGCTCTTAATGGAGGTCTGTTTTATTTAAAGAATTACCCCTTTCAGAACTCCTACGCCCTTCGGGTGAGCATCATTTTGGTTCCAAGATCCCTGACTCCCTCTATATCCCTGTGGGCCTGCTGAGCAGCATTGCGTCCCATACGTCCCACGGAGGCTCTCTGTGTCTGCAGGGTGTCGGGCAACACACTGTACGTTACTTCAGGAGAGCTACATTTCCAGAGCACTCGAACAGCATCAGAACCACATTTCTAGGCAGTCCAACATGCCCTGGAAGTCTTCGACATTGCCCTCGTCTGAGCAGCCCTGAGAAAACACTCTGCTTAGAAGTTATCGAGGACCTCGTACCAGAAGTCACTCTATTCAAGGAGAAATACAGCATCTTAACATGCTGTGTCGCTCACAGGGCAAGAAACCTGAGAACTTGCCTCGAGGTAAGGCCATGAAATACTATGCAGAAGCAGAGGCGTGTAGCAGTTTCCATGAGGCCGTAGTCGCTTATCTTCATCATTTTAAAGCCAGTACGCTTTTCAGGACACCTAGGTGCCTCGCCTGGAAACCCTGTTGCCTGCAAGAACACTGAGTACCCTCAGGCTCCCCTTGTCCTTCTAAGCAATATCCAGGCCAGGAGCTTTCCGACTCACAGTGTGTATGCCGAGTGTAGGGCAACACAGTGCACTCTTATTGGAATATCTTGATTTAGCCAGCAATCGCACAGGTTCACGAGCACCGTTAAGCCAGTTCCAACAGGCCGTGGAAGTCGCTCTCATTCCCTAGTTTGAGCTGTACAGAGAGAAACAGTAAGCTTCTCCTTCCATTCAGGACTTCCTACCTGAAGTCACCCTGCCTCTTGAAGAAAGACGACCTCGTTTCTATTGCAACTAAAGCACAGTTTTTCCTGTAGCACGGCAGGCTTTTGAAAAGGCACGGGCCCAGAGGCCTAGCTAGGGCTTTCCTTGGTGAGGCCGTTCACTAGATGCAGAACACCCTGCCTCGAGAAGTTGATTCAGGGAAGCAACAACTGTGTACTCTGTGTCTCATTTGACTGGTTAAAAACCACAGAGATGTATGCTGCCTGTGCCAATGGAAATGGGGGCATGATGGGACTAACCTTGCTTTCCGTTGGGAAAGCTCCCCTCTTGCTTTCGTGAAGCTCCCTGAAATTCTCTGCTGTTGACAGGCCTCTGGCCACTGTAGGCATGTGTCTGGGAAGTAAATGAGTTTTCTCTGGCTACACACGGAACTTCATTGGCCGCGGTGGGGCGCACCTTGCCATGCTCTAGAGCTAAAGGGAATCTAAATGGGAGCCCTTGGCTCGAGGTAAGGCCCTGAGTAGCCCTGCCGAACGGGAGGCATGCAGCTCTTTCCATTAGCTCTTAGTCACTCTTCTGGTTTACTTTAAATGAAGTACCCTTTTCAGGACTCCTAGGCCCCTCGGTTGAGCATCATTTTTGTTCCAAGGTCTCTGAGTATCTCCACACCCCTGTAGGCCTGCTGAGCAACAACGAGGCACATTGGTCCTCGGAGGTCCTCTGTGTCTGCTGAGTCATGGGCAACACACTGCACTCTTTCTTGTGATATCTTGATTCACAGCACTCGCACAGGTTCAGGAGCAACGTTCAACAAGTTCCAACATGTCGTGGAAGTCCTTCTCATTCCCTAGTTTGAGCTGTACAGACAGAAACAGTAAGCTTCTCCTTCCATTCAGGACCTCCTACCTGAAGTCACCCTGCCTCTTGAAGAAAGACGACCTTCTTTCTATTGCAACTAAAGCACAGTCTTTCCTGTAGCACGGCAGGCTTTTGAAGAGGCACGGGCCCAGAGTCCTAATCAGGGATTTCCTTGGTGAGGCCGTTCACTAGATGCAGAACACCCTGCCTCGAGAAGTTGATTCAGGGAAGCAACCACTGTGTACTCTGTGTCTCATTTGACTGGTTAAAAACCACAGAGATGTATGCTGCCTGTGCCCATGGAAATGGGGGCATGATGGGACTAGCCTTGCTTTCCGTTTGAAAACCTCCATTCTTGCTTCCGTGAAGCTCCCTGAAATTCTCTGCTGTTGACAGTCCTCTGGCCACTGTAGGCATGTGTCTGGGAAGAAAATGACTTTTCTCTCGGTACACACGGAGCTTCATTGGCGGGGTGCGGCTCTCCTTGCCATGCTCTAGAGCTAAAGGGAATCTCAACGTGAGTCCTTGCCTCAGGTAAGGCCCTGAGTAGCCCTGCAGAAAGGGAGGCATGCAGCTCTTTCCATGAGCTCTTAATGGAGGTCTGTTTTATTTAAAGAATTACCCCTTTCAGAACTCCTACGCCCTTCGGGTGAGCATCATTTTGGTTCCAAGATCCCTGACTCCCTCTATACCCCTGTGGGCCTGCTGAGCAGCATTGCGTCCCATACGTCCCACGGAGGCTCTCTGTGTCTGCAGGGTGTCGGGCAACACACTGTACGTTACTTCAGGAGAGCTACATTTCCAGAGCACTCGAACAGCATCAGAACCACATTTCTAGGCAGTCCAACATGCCCTGGAAGTCTTCGACATTGCCCTCGTCTGAGCAGCCCTGAGAAAACACTCTGCTTAGAAGTTATCGAGGACCTCGTACCAGAAGTCACTCTATTCAAGGAGAAATACAGCATCTTAACATGCTGTGTCGCTCACAGGGCAAGAAACCTGAGAACTTGCCTCGAGGTAAGGCCATGAAATACTATGCAGAAGCAGAGGCGTGTAGCAGTTTCCATGAGGCCGTAGTCGCTTATCTTCATCATTTTAAAGCCAGTACGCTTTTCAGGACACCTAGGTGCCTCGCCTGGAAACCCTGTTGCCTGCCAGAACACTGAGTACCCTCAGGCTCCCCTTGTCCTTCTAAGCAATATCCAGGCCAGGAGCTTTCCGACTCACAGTGTGTATGCCGAGTGTAGGGCAACACAGTGCACTCTTATTGGAATATCTTGATTTAGCCAGCAATCGCACAGGTTCACGAGCACCGTTAAGCCAGGTCCAACAGGACGTGGAAGTCGCTCTCATTCCCTAGTTTGAGCTGTACAGAGAGAAACAGTAAGCTTCTCCTTCCATTCAGGACTTCCTACCTGAAGTCACCCTGCCTCTTGAAGAAAGACGACCTCGTTTCTATTGCAACTAAAGCACAGTTTTTCCTGTAGCACGGCAGGCTTTTGAAAAGGCACGGGCCCAGAGGCCTAGCTAGGGCTTTCCTTGGTGAGGCCGTTCACTAGAGGCAGAACACCCTGCCTCGAGAAGTTGATTCAGGGAAGCAACAACTGTGTACTCTGTGTCTCATTTGACTGGTTAAAAACCACAGAGATGTATGCTGCCTGTGCCCATGGAAATGGGGGCATGATGGGACTAACCTTGCTTTCCGTTGGGAAAGCTCCCCTCTTGCTTTCGTGAAGCTCCCTGAAATTCTCTGCTGTTGACAGGCCTCTGGCCACTGTAGGCATGTGTCTGGGAAGTAAATGAGTTTTCTCTGGCTACACACGGAACTTCATTGGCCGCGGTGGGGCGCACCTTGCCATGCTCTAGAGCTAAAGGGAATCTAAACGTGAGCCCTTGGCTCGAGGTAAGGCCCTGAGTAGCCCTGCCGAACGGGAGGCATGCAGCTCTTTCCATTAGCTCTTAGTCACTCTTCTGGTTTACTTTAAATGAAGTACCCTTTTCAGGACTCCTAGGCCCCTCGGTTGAGCATCATTTTTGTTCCAAGGTCTCTGAGTATCTCCACACCCCTGTAGGCCTGCTGAGCAACAACGAGGCTCATTGGTCCTCGGAGGTCCTCTGTGTCTGCTGAGTCATGGGCAACACACTGCACTCTTTCTTGTGATATCTTGATTCACAGCACTCGCACAGGTTCAGGAGCAACGTTCAACAAGTTCCAACATGTCGTGGAAGTCCTTCTCATTCCCTAGTTTGAGCTGTACAGACAGAAACAGTAAGCTTCTCCTTCCATTCAGGACCTCCTACCTGAAGTCACCCTGCCTCTTGAAGAAAGACGACCTTCTTTCTATTGCAACTAAAGCACAGTCTTTCCTGTAGCACGGCAGGCTTTTGAAGAGGCACGGGCCCAGAGTCCTAATCAGGGATTTCCTTGGTGAGGCCGTTCACTAGATGCAGAACACCCTGCCTCGAGAAGTTGATTCAGGGAAGCAACCACTGTGTACTCTGTGTCTCATTTGACTGGTTAAAAACCACAGAGATGTATGCTGCCTGTGCCCATGGAAATGGGGGCATGATGGGACTAGCCTTGCTTTCCGTTTGAAAACCTCCATTCTTGCTTCCGTGAAGCTCCCTGAAATTCTCTGCTGTTGACAGTCCTCTGGCCACTGTAGGCATGTGTCTGGGAAGAAAATGACTTTTCTCTCGGTACACACGGAGCTTCATTGGCGGGGTGCGGCTCTCCTTGCCATGCTCTAGAGCTAAAGGGAATCTCAACGTGAGTCCTTGCCTCAGGTAAGGCCCTGAGTAGCCCTGCAGAAAGGGAGGCATGCAGCTCTTTCCATGAGCTCTTAATGGAGGTCTGTTTTATTTAAAGAATTACGCCTTTCAGAACTACTACGCCCTTCGGGTGAGCATCATTTTGGTTCCAAGATCCCTGACTCCCTCTATACCCCTGTGGGCCTGCTGAGCAGCATTGCGTCCCATACGTCCCACGGAGGCTCTCTGTGTCTGCAGGGTGTCGGGCAACACACTGTACGTTACTTCAGGAGAGCTACATTTCCAGAGCACTCGAACAGCATCAGAACCACATTTCTAGGCAGTCCAACATGCCCTGGAAGTCTTCGACATTGCCCTCGTCTGAGCAGCCCTGAGAAAACACTCTGCTTAGAAGTTATCGAGGACCTCGTACCAGAAGTCACTCTATTCAAGGAGAAATACAGCATCTTAACATGCTGTGTCGCTCACAGGGCAAGAAACCTGAGAACTTGCCTCGAGGTAAGGCCATGAAATACTATGCAGAAGCAGAGGCGTGTAGCAGTTTCCATGAGGCCGTAGTCGCTTATCTTCATCATTTTAAAGCCAGTACGCTTTTCAGGACACCTAGGTGCCTCGCCTGGAAACCCTGTTGCCTGCCAGAACACTGAGTACCCTCAGGCTCCCCTTGTCCTTCTAAGCAATATCCAGGCCAGGAGCTTTCCGACTCACAGTGTGTATGCCGAGTGTAGGGCAACACAGTGCACTCTTATTGGAATATCTTGATTTAGCCAGCAATCGCACAGGTTCACGAGCACCGTTAAGCCAGTTCCAACAGGCCGTGGAAGTCGCTCTCATTCCCTAGTTTGAGCTGTACAGAGAGAAACAGTAAGCTTCTCCTTCCATTCAGGACTTCCTACCTGAAGTCACCCTGCCTCTTGAAGAAAGACGACCTCGTTTCTATTGCAACTAAAGCACAGTTTTTCCTGTAGCACGGCAGGCTTTTGAAAAGGCACGGGCCCAGAGGCCTAGCTAGGGCTTTCCTTGGTGAGGCCGTTCACTAGATGCAGAACACCCTGCCTCGAGAAGTTGATTCAGGGAAGCAACAACTGTGTACTCTGTGTCTCATTTGACTGGTTAAAAACCACAGAGATGTATGCTGCCTGTGCCCATGGAAATGGGGGCATGATGGGACTAACCTTGCTTTCCGTTTGGAAAGCTCCCCTCTTGCTTTCGTGAAGCTCCCTGAAATTCTCTGCTGTTGACAGGCCTCTGGCCACTGTAGGCATGTGTCTGGGAAGTAAATGAGTTTTCTCTGGCTACACACGGAACTTCATTGGCCGCGGTGGGGCGCACCTTGCCATGCTCTAGAGCTAAAGGGAATCTAAACGTGAGCCCTTGGCTCGAGGTAAGGCCCTGAGTAGCCCTGCCGAACGGGAGGCATGCAGCTCTTTCCATTAGCTCTTAGTCACTCTTCTGGTTTACTTTAAATGAAGTACCCTTTTCAGGACTCCTAGGCCCCTCGGTTGAGCATCATTTTTGTTCCAAGGTCTCTGAGTATCTCCACACCCCTGTAGGCCTGCTGAGCAACAACGAGGCACATTGGTCCTCGGAGGTCCTCTGTGTCTGCTGAGTCATGGGCAACACACTGCACTCTTTCTTGTGATATCTTGATTCACAGCACTCGCACAGGTTCAGGAGCAACGTTCAACAAGTTCCAACATGTCGTGGAAGTCCTTCTCATTCCCTAGTTTGAGCTGTACAGACAGAAACAGTAAGCTTCTCCTTCCATTCAGGACCTCCTACCTGAAGTCACCCTGCCTCTTGAAGAAAGACGACCTTCTTTCTATTGCAACTAAAGCACAGTCTTTCCTGTAGCACGGCAGGCTTTTGAAGAGGCACGGGCCCAGAGTCCTAATCAGGGATTTCCTTGGTGAGGCCGTTCACTAGATGCAGAACACCCTGCCTCGAGAAGTTGATTCAGGGAAGCAACCACTGTGTACTCTGTGTCTCATTTGACTGGTTAAAAACCACAGAGATGTATGCTGCCTGTGCCCATGGAAATGGGGGCATGATGGGACTAGCCTTGCTTTCCGTTTGAAAACCTCCATTCTTGCTTCCGTGAAGCTCCCTGAAATTCTCTGCTGTTGACAGTCCTCTGGCCACTGTAGGCATGTGTCTGGGAAGAAAATGACTTTTCTCTCGGTACACACGGAGCTTCATTGGCGGGGTGCGTCTCTCCTTGCCATGCTCTAGAGCTAAAGGGAATCTCAACGTGAGTCCTTGCCTCAGGTAAGGCCCTGAGTAGCCCTGCAGAAAGGGAGGCATGCAGCTCTTTCCATGAGCTCTTAATGGAGGTCTGTTTTATTTAAAGAATTACCCCTTTCAGAACTCCTACGCCCTTCGGGTGAGCATCATTTTGGTTCCAAGATCCCTGACTCCCTCTATATCCCTGTGGGCCTGCTGAGCAGCATTGCGTCCCATACGTCCCACGGAGGCTCTCTGTGTCTGCAGGGTGTCGGGCAACACACTGTACGTTACTTCAGGAGAGCTACATTTCCAGAGCACTCGAACAGCATCAGAACCACATTTCTAGGCAGTCCAACATGCCCTGGAAGTCTTCGACATTGCCCTCGTCTGAGCAGCCCTGAGAAAACACTCTGCTTAGAAGTTATCGAGGACCTCGTACCAGAAGTCACTCTATTCAAGGAGAAATACAGCATCTTAACATGCTGTGTCGCTCACAGGGCAAGAAACCTGAGAACTTGCCTCGAGGTAAGGCCATGAAATACTATGCAGAAGCAGAGGCGTGTAGCAGTTTCCATGAGGCCGTAGTCGCTTATCTTCATCATTTTAAAGCCAGTACGCTTTTCAGGACACCTAGGTGCCTCGCCTGGAAACCCTGTTGCCTGCAAGAACACTGAGTACCCTCAGGCTCCCCTTGTCCTTCTAAGCAATATCCAGGCCAGGAGCTTTCCGACTCACAGTGTGTATGCCGAGTGTAGGGCAACACAGTGCACTCTTATTGGAATATCTTGATTTAGCCAGCAATCGCACAGGTTCACGAGCACCGTTAAGCCAGTTCCAACAGGCCGTGGAAGTCGCTCTCATTCCCTAGTTTGAGCTGTACAGAGAGAAACAGTAAGCTTCTCCTTCCATTCAGGACTTCCTACCTGAAGTCACCCTGCCTCTTGAAGAAAGACGACCTCGTTTCTATTGCAACTAAAGCACAGTTTTTCCTGTAGCACGGCAGGCTTTTGAAAAGGCACGGGCCCAGAGGCCTAGCTAGGGCTTTCCTTGGTGAGGCCGTTCACTAGATGCAGAACACCCTGCCTCGAGAAGTTGATTCAGGGAAGCAACAACTGTGTACTCTGTGTCTCATTTGACTGGTTAAAAACCACAGAGATGTATGCTGCCTGTGCCAATGGAAATGGGGGCATGATGGGACTAACCTTGCTTTCCGTTGGGAAAGCTCCCCTCTTGCTTTCGTGAAGCTCCCTGAAATTCTCTGCTGTTGACAGGCCTCTGGCCACTGTAGGCATGTGTCTGGGAAGTAAATGAGTTTTCTCTGGCTACACACGGAACTTCATTGGCCGCGGTGGGGCGCACCTTGCCATGCTCTAGAGCTAAAGGGAATCTAAATGTGAGCCCTTGGCTCGAGGTAAGGCCCTGAGTAGCCCTGCCGAACGGGAGGCATGCAGCTCTTTCCATTAGCTCTTAGTCACTCTTCTGGTTTACTTTAAATGAAGTACCCTTTTCAGGACTCCTAGGCCCCTCGGTTGAGCATCATTTTTGTTCCAAGGTCTCTGAGTATCTCCACACCCCTGTAGGCCTGCTGAGCAACAACGAGGCACATTGGTCCTCGGAGGTCCTCTGTGTCTGCTGAGTCATGGGCAACACACTGCACTCTTTCTTGTGATATCTTGATTCACAGCACTCGCACAGGTTCAGGAGCAACGTTCAACAAGTTCCAACATGTCGTGGAAGTCCTTCTCATTCCCTAGTTTGAGCTGTACAGACAGAAACAGTAAGCTTCTCCTTCCATTCAGGACCTCCTACCTGAAGTCACCCTGCCTCTTGAAGAAAGACGACCTTCTTTCTATTGCAACTAAAGCACAGTCTTTCCTGTAGCACGGCAGGCTTTTGAAGAGGCACGGGCCCAGAGTCCTAATCAGGGATTTCCTTGGTGAGGCCGTTCACTAGATGCAGAACACCCTGCCTCGAGAAGTTGATTCAGGGAAGCAACCACTGTGTACTCTGTGTCTCATTTGACTGGTTAAAAACCACAGAGATGTATGCTGCCTGTGCCCATGGAAATGGGGGCATGATGGGACTAGCCTTGCTTTCCGTTTGAAAACCTCCATTCTTGCTTCCGTGAAGCTCCCTGAAATTCTCTGCTGTTGACAGTCCTCTGGCCACTGTAGGCATGTGTCTGGGAAGAAAATGACTTTTCTCTCGGTACACACGGAGCTTCATTGGCGGGGTGCGTCTCTCCTTGCCATGCTCTAGAGCTAAAGGGAATCTCAACGTGAGTCCTTGCCTCAGGTAAGGCCCTGAGTAGCCCTGCAGAAAGGGAGGCATGCAGCTCTTTCCATGAGCTCTTAATGGAGGTCTGTTTTATTTAAAGAATTACCCCTTTCAGAACTCCTACGCCCTTCGGGTGAGCATCATTTTGGTTCCAAGATCCCTGACTCCCTCTATATCCCTGTGGGCCTGCTGAGCAGCATTGCGTCCCATACGTCCCACGGAGGCTCTCTGTGTCTGCAGGGTGTCGGGCAACACACTGTACGTTACTTCAGGAGAGCTACATTTCCAGAGCACTCGAACAGCATCAGAACCACATTTCTAGGCAGTCCAACATGCCCTGGAAGTCTTCGACATTGCCCTCGTCTGAGCAGCCCTGAGAAAACACTCTGCTTAGAAGTTATCGAGGACCTCGTACCAGAAGTCACTCTATTCAAGGAGAAATACAGCATCTTAACATGCTGTGTCGCTCACAGGGCAAGAAACCTGAGAACTTGCCTCGAGGTAAGGCCATGAAATACTATGCAGAAGCAGAGGCGTGTAGCAGTTTCCATGAGGCCGTAGTCGCTTATCTTCATCATTTTAAAGCCAGTACGCTTTTCAGGACACCTAGGTGCCTAGCCTGGAAACCCTGTTGCCTGCCAGAACACTGAGTACCCTCAGGCTCCCCTTGTCCTTCTAAGCAATATCCAGGCCAGGAGCTTTCCGACTCACAGTGTGTATGCCGAGTGTAGGGCAACACAGTGCACTCTTATTGGAATATCTTGATTTAGCCAGCAATCGCACAGGTTCACGAGCACCGTTAAGCCAGGTCCAACAGGCCGTGGAAGTCGCTCTCATTCCCTAGTTTGAGCTGTACAGAGAGAAACAGTAAGCTTCTCCTTCCATTCAGGACTTCCTACCTGAAGTCACCCTGCCTCTTGAAGAAAGACGACCTCGTTTCTATTGCAACTAAAGCACAGTTTTTCCTGTAGCACGGCAGGCTTTTGAAAAGGCACGGGCCCAGAGGCCTAGCTAGGGCTTTCCTTGGTGAGGCCGTTCACTAGAGGCAGAACACCCTGCCTCGAGAAGTTGATTCAGGGAAGCAACAACTGTGTACTCTGTGTCTCATTTGACTGGTTAAAAACCACAGAGATGTATGCTGCCTGTGCCCATGGAAATGGGGGCATGATGGGACTAACCTTGCTTTCCGTTGGGAAAGCTCCCCTCTTGCTTTCGTGAAGCTCCCTGAAATTCTCTGCTGTTGACAGGCCTCTGGCCACTGTAGGCATGTGTCTGGGAAGTAAATGAGTTTTCTCTGGCTACACACGGAACTTCATTGGCCGCGGTGGGGCGCACCTTGCCATGCTCTAGAGCTAAAGGGAATCTAAACGTGAGCCCTTGGCTCGAGGTAAGGCCCTGAGTAGCCCTGCCGAACGGGAGGCATGCAGCTCTTTCCATTAGCTCTTAGTCACTCTTCTGGTTTACTTTAAATGAAGTACCCTTTTCAGGACTCCTAGGCCCCTCGGTTGAGCATCATTTTTGTTCCAAGGTCTCTGAGTATCTCCACACCCCTGTAGGCCTGCTGAGCAACAACGAGGCACATTGGTCCTCGGAGGTCCTCTGTGTCTGCTGAGTCATGGGCAACACACTGCACTCTTTCTTGTGATATCTTGATTCACAGCACTCGCACAGGTTCAGGAGCAACGTTCAACAAGTTCCAACATGTCGTGGAAGTCCTTCTCATTCCCTAGTTTGAGCTGTACAGACAGAAACAGTAAGCTTCTCCTTCCATTCAGGACCTCCTACCTGAAGTCACCCTGCCTCTTGAAGAAAGACGACCTTCTTTCTATTGCAACTAAAGCACAGTCTTTCCTGTAGCACGGCAGGCTTTTGAAGAGGCACGGGCCCAGAGTCCTAATCAGGGATTTCCTTGGTGAGGCCGTTCACTAGATGCAGAACACCCTGCCTCGAGAAGTTGATTCAGGGAAGCAACCACTGTGTACTCTGTGTCTCATTTGACTGGTTAAAAACCACAGAGATGTATGCTGCCTGTGCCCATGGAAATGGGGGCATGATGGGACTAGCCTTGCTTTCCGTTTGAAAACCTCCATTCTTGCTTCCGTGAAGCTCCCTGAAATTCTCTGCTGTTGACAGTCCTCTGGCCACTGTAGGCATGTGTCTGGGAAGAAAATGACTTTTCTCTCGGTACACACGGAGCTTCATTGGCGGGGTGCGTCTCTCCTTGCCATGCTCTAGAGCTAAAGGGAATCTCAACGTGAGTCCTTGCCTCAGGTAAGGCCCTGAGTAGCCCTGCAGAAAGGGAGGCATGCAGCTCTTTCCATGAGCTCTTAATGGAGGTCTGTTTTATTTAAAGAATTACCCCTTTCAGAACTCCTACGCCCTTCGGGTGAGCATCATTTTGGTTCCAAGATCCCTGACTCCCTCTATACCCCTGTGGGCCTGCTGAGCAGCATTGCGTCCCATACGTCCCACGGAGGCTCTCTGTGTCTGCAGAGTGTCGGGCAACACACTGTACGTTACTTCAGGAGAGCTACATTTCCAGAGCACTCGAACAGCATCAGAACCACATTTCTAGGCAGTCCAACATGCCCTGGAAGTCTTCGACATTGCCCTCGTCTGAGCAGCCCTGAGAAAACACTCTGCTTAGAAGTTATCGAGGACCTCGTACCAGAAGTCACTCTATTCAAGGAGAAATACAGCATCTTAACATGCTGTGTCGCTCACAGGGCAAGAAACCTGAGAACTTGCCTCGAGGTAAGGCCATGAAATACTATGCAGAAGCAGAGGCGTGTAGCAGTTTCCATGAGGCCGTAGTCGCTTATCTTCATCATTTTAAAGCCAGTACGCTTTTCAGGACACCGAGGTGCCTCGCCTGGAAACCCTGTTGCCTGCAAGAACACTGAGTACCCTCAGGCTCCCCTTGTCCTTCTAAGCAATATCCAGGCCAGGAGCTTTCCGACTCACAGTGTGTATGCCGAGTGTAGGGCAACACAGTGCACTCTTATTGGAATATCTTGATTTAGCCAGCAATCGCACAGGTTCACGAGCACCGTTAAGCCAGTTCCAACAGGCCGTGGAAGTCGCTCTCATTCCCTAGTTTGAGCTGTACAGAGAGAAACAGTAAGCTTCTCCTTCCATTCAGGACTTCCTACCTGAAGTCACCCTGCCTCTTGAAGAAAGACGACCTCGTTTCTATTGCAACTAAAGCACAGTTTTTCCTGTAGCACGGCAGGCTTTTGAAAAGGCACGGGCCCAGAGGCCTAGCTAGGGCTTTCCTTGGTGAGGCCGTTCACTAGATGCAGAACACCCTGCCTCGAGAAGTTGATTCAGGGAAGCAACAACTGTGTACTCTGTGTCTCATTTGACTGGTTAAAAACCACAGAGATGTATGCTGCCTGTGCCCATGGAAATGGGGGCATGATGGGACTAACCTTGCTTTCCGTTTGGAAAGCTCCCCTCTTGCTTTCGTGAAGCTCCCTGAAATTCTCTGCTGTTGACAGGCCTCTGGCCACTGTAGGCATGTGTCTGGGAAGTAAATGAGTTTTCTCTGGCTACACACGGAACTTCATTGGCCGCGGTGGGGCGCACCTTGCCATGCTCTAGAGCTAAAGGGAATCTAAACGTGAGCCCTTGGCTCGAGGTAAGGCCCTGAGTAGCCCTGCCGAACGGGAGGCATGCAGCTCCTTCCATTAGCTCTTAGTCACTCTTCTGGTTTACTTTAAATGAAGTACCCTTTTCAGGACTCCTAGGCCCCTCGGTTGAGCATCATTTTTGTTCCAAGGTCTCTGAGTATCTCCACACCCCTGTAGGCCTGCTGAGCAACAACGAGGCACATTGGTCCTCGGAGGTCCTCTGTGTCTGCTGAGTCATGGGCAACACACTGCACTCTTTCTTGTGATATCTTGATTCACAGCACTCGCACAGGTTCAAGAGCAACGTTCAACAAGTTCCAACATGTCGTGGAAGTCGTTCTCATTCCCTAGTTTGAGCTGTACAGACAGAAACAGTAAGCTTCTCCTTCCATTCAGGACCTCCTACCTGAAGTCACCCTGCCTCTTGAAGAAAGACGACCTTCTTTCTATTGCAACTAAAGCACAGTTTTTCCTGTAGCACGGCAGGCTTTTGAAGAGGCACGGGCCCAGAGTCCTAATCAGGGATTTCCTTGGTGAGGCCGTTCACTAGATGCAGAACACCCTGCCTCGAGAAGTTGATTCAGGGAAGCAACCACTGTGTACTCTGTGTCTCATTTGACTGGTTAAAAACCACAGAGATGTATGCTGCCTGTGCCCATGGAAATGGGGGCATGATGGGACTAGCCTTGCTTTCCGTTTGAAAACCTCCATTCTTGCTTCCGTGAAGCTCCCTGAAATTCTCTGCTGTTGACAGTCCTCTGGCCACTGTAGGCATGTGTCTGGGAAGAAAATGACTTTTCTCTCGGTACACACGGAGCTTCATTGGCGGGGTGCGGCTCTCCTTGCCATGCTCTAGAGCTAAAGGGAATCTCAACGTGAGTCCTTGCCTCAGGTAAGGCCCTGAGTAGCCCTGCAGAAAGGGAGGCATGCAGCTCTTTCCATGAGCTCTTAATGGAGGTCTGTTTTATTTAAAGAATTACCCCTTTCAGAACTCCTACGCCCTTCGGGTGAGCATCATTTTAGTTCCAAGATCCCTGACTCCCTCTATACCCCTGTGGGCCTGCTGAGCAGCATTGCGTCCCATACGTCCCACGGAGGCTCTCTGTGTCTGCAGAGTGTCGGGCAACACACTGTACGTTACTTCAGGAGAGCTACATTTCCAGAGCACTCGAACAGCATCAGAACCACATTTCTAGGCAGTCCAACATGCCCTGGAAGTCTTCGACATTGCCCTCGTCTGAGCAGCCCTGAGAAAACACTCTGCTTAGAAGTTATCGAGGACCTCGTACCAGAAGTCACTCTATTCAAGGAGAAATACAGCATCTTAACATGCTGTGTCGCTCACAGGGCAAGAAACCTGAGAACTTGCCTCGAGGTAAGGCCATGAAATACTATGCAGAAGCAGAGGCGTGTAGCAGTTTCCATGAGGCCGTAGTCGCTTATCTTCATCATTTTAAAGCCAGTACGCTTTTCAGGACACCTAGGTGCCTCGCCTGGAAACCCTGTTGCCTGCAAGAACACTGAGTACCCTCAGGCTCCCCTTGTCCTTCTAAGCAATATCCAGGCCAGGAGCTTTCCGACTCACAGTGTGTATGCCGAGTGTAGGGCAACACAGTGCACTCTTATTGGAATATCTTGATTTAGCCAGCAATCGCACAGGTTCACGAGCACCGTTAAGCCAGTTCCAACAGGCCGTGGAAGTCGCTCTCATTCCCTAGTTTGAGCTGTACAGAGAGAAACAGTAAGCTTCTCCTTCCATTCAGGACTTCCTACCTGAAGTCACCCTGCCTCTTGAAGAAAGACGACCTCGTTTCTATTGCAACTAAAGCACAGTTTTTCCTGTAGCACGGCAGGCTTTTGAAAAGGCACGGGCCCAGAGGCCTAGCTAGGGCTTTCCTTGGTGAGGCCGTTCACTAGATGCAGAACACCCTGCCTCGAGAAGTTGATTCAGGGAAGCAACAACTGTGTACTCTGTGTCTCATTTGACTGGTTAAAAACCACAGAGATGTATGCTGCCTGTGCCCATGGAAATGGGGGCATGATGGGACTAACCTTGCTTTCCGTTTGGAAAGCTCCCCTCTTGCTTTCGTGAAGCTCCCTGAAATTCTCTGCTGTTGACAGGCCTCTGGCCACTGTAGGCATGTGTCTGGGAAGTAAATGAGTTTTCTCTGGCTACACACGGAACTTCATTGGCCGCGGTGGGGCGCACCTTGCCATGCTCTAGAGCTAAAGGGAATCTAAACGTGAGCCCTTGGCTCGAGGTAAGGCCCTGAGTAGCCCTGCCGAACGGGAGGCATGCAGCTCCTTCCATTAGCTCTTAGTCACTCTTCTGGTTTACTTTAATTGAAGTACCCTTTTCAGGACTCCTAGGCCCCTCGGTTGAGCATCATTTTTGTTCCAAGGTCTCTGAGTATCTCCACACCCCTGTAGGCCTGCTGAGCAACAACGAGGCACATTGGTCCTCGGAGGTCCTCTGTGTCTGCTGAGTCATGGGCAACACACTGCACTCTTTCTTGTGATATCTTGATTCACAGCACTCGCACAGGTTCAAGAGCAACGTTCAACAAGTTCCAACATGTCGTGGAAGTCGTTCTCATTCCCTAGTTTGAGCTGTACAGACAGAAACAGTAAGCTTCTCCTTCCATTCAGGACCTCCTACCTGAAGTCACCCTGCCTCTTGAAGAAAGACGACCTTCTTTCTATTGCAACTAAAGCACAGTTTTTCCTGTAGCACGGCAGGCTTTTGAAGAGGCACGGGCCCAGAGTCCTAATCAGGGATTTCCTTGGTGAGGCCGTTCACTAGATGCAGAACACCCTGCCTCGAGAAGTTGATTCAGGGAAGCAACCACTGTGTACTCTGTGTCTCATTTGACTGGTTAAAAACCACAGAGATGTATGCTGCCTGTGCCCATGGAAATGGGGGCATGATGGGACTAGCCTTGCTTTCCGTTTGAAAACCTCCATTCTTGCTTCCGTGAAGCTCCCTGAAATTCTCTGCTGTTGACAGTCCTCTGGCCACTGTAGGCATGTGTCTGGGAAGAAAATGACTTTTCTCTCGGTACACACGGAGCTTCATTGGCGGGGTGCGGCTCTCCTTGCCATGCTCTAGAGCTAAAGGGAATCTCAACGTGAGTCCTTGCCTCAGGTAAGGCCCTGAGTAGCCCTGCAGAAAGGGAGGCATGCAGCTCTTTCCATGAGCTCTTAATGGAGGTCTGTTTTATTTAAAGAATTACCCCTTTCAGAACTCCTACGCCCTTCGGGTGAGCATCATTTTGGTTCCAAGATCCCTGACTCCCTCTATACCCCTGTGGGCCTGCTGAGCAGCATTGCGTCCCATACGTCCCACGGAGGCTCTCTGTGTCTGCAGAGTGTCGGGCAACACACTGTACGTTACTTCAGGAGAGCTACATTTCCAGAGCACTCGAACAGCATCAGAACCACATTTCTAGGCAGTCCAACATGCCCTGGAAGTCTTCGACATTGCCCTCGTCTGAGCAGCCCTGAGAAAACACTCTGCTTAGAAGTTATCGAGGACCTCCTACCAGAAGTCACTCTATTCAAGGAGAAATACAGCATCTTAACATGCTGTGTCGCTCACAGGGCAAGAAACCTGAGAACTTGCCTCGAGGTAAGGCCATGAAATACTATGCAGAAGCAGAGGCGTGTAGCAGTTTCCATGAGGCCGTAGTCGCTTATCTTCATCATTTTAAAGCCAGTACGCTTTTCAGGACACCGAGGTGCCTCGCCTGGAAACCCTGTTGCCTGCAAGAACACTGAGTACCCTCAGGCTCCCCTTGTCCTTCTAAGCAATATCCAGGCCAGGAGCTTTCCGACTCACAGTGTGTATGCCGAGTGTAGGGCAACACAGTGCACTCTTATTGGAATATCTTGATTTAGCCAGCAATCGCACAGGTTCACGAGCACCGTTAAGCCAGTTCCAACAGGCCGTGGAAGTCGCTCTCATTCCCTAGTTTGAGCTGTACAGAGAGAAACAGTAAGCTTCTCCTTCCATTCAGGACTTCCTACCTGAAGTCACCCTGCCTCTTGAAGAAAGACGACCTCGTTTCTATTGCAACTAAAGCACAGTTTTTCCTGTAGCACGGCAGGCTTTTGAAAAGGCACGGGCCCAGAGGCCTAGCTAGGGCTTTCCTTGGTGAGGCCGTTCACTAGATGCAGAACACCCTGCCTCGAGAAGTTGATTCAGGGAAGCAACAACTGTGTACTCTGTGTCTCATTTGACTGATTAAAAACCACAGAGATGTATGCTGCCTGTGCCCATGGAAATGGGGGCATGATGGGACTAACCTTGCTTTCCGTTTGGAAAGCTCCCCTCTTGCTTTCGTGAAGCTCCCTGAAATTCTCTGCTGTTGTCAGGCCTCTGGCCACTGTAGGCATGTGTCTGGGAAGTAAATGAGTTTTCTCTGGCTACACACGGAACTTCATTGGCCGCGGTGGGGCGCACCTTGCCATGCTCTAGAGCTAAAGGGAATCTAAACGTGAGCCCTTGGCTCGAGGTAAGGCCCTGAGTAGCCCTGCCGAACGGGAGGCATGCAGCTCCTTCCATTAGCTCTTAGTCACTCTTCTGGTTTACTTTAAATGAAGTACCCTTTTCAGGACTCCTAGGCCCCTCGGTTGAGCATCATTTTTGTTCCAAGGTCTCTGAGTATCTCCACACCCCTGTAGGCCTGCTGAGCAACAACGAGGCACATTGGTCCTCGGAGGTCCTCTGTGTCTGCTGAGTCATGGGCAACACACTGCACTCTTTCTTGTGATATCTTGATTCACAGCACTCGCACAGGTTCAAGAGCAACGTTCAACAAGTTCCAACATGTCGTGGAAGTCGTTCTCATTCCCTAGTTTGAGCTGTACAGACAGAAACAGTAAGCTTCTCCTTCCATTCAGGACCTCCTACCTGAAGTCACCCTGCCTCTTGAAGAAAGACGACCTTCTTTCTATTGCAACTAAAGCACAGTTTTTCCTGTAGCACGGCAGGCTTTTGAAGAGGCACGGGCCCAGAGTCCTAATCAGGGATTTCCTTGGTGAGGCCGTTCACTAGATGCAGAACACCCTGCCTCGAGAAGTTGATTCAGGGAAGCAACCACTGTGTACTCTGTGTCTCATTTGACTTGTTAAAAACCACAGAGATGTATGCTGCCTGTGCCCATGGAAATGGGGGCATGATGGGACTAGCCTTGCTTTCCGTTTGAAAACCTCCATTCTTGCTTCCGTGAAGCTCCCTGAAATTCTCTGCTGTTGACAGTCCTCTGGCCACTGTAGGCATGTGTCTGGGAAGAAAATGACTTTTCTCTCGGTACACACGGAGCTTCATTGGCGGGGTGCGGCTCTCCTTGCCATGCTCTAGAGCTAAAGGGAATCTCAACGTGAGTCCTTGCCTCAGGTAAGGCCCTGAGTAGCCCTGCAGAAAGGGAGGCATGCAGCTCTTTCCATGAGCTCTTAATGGAGGTCTGTTTTATTTAAAGAATTACCCCTTTCAGAACTCCTACGCCCTTCGGGTGAGCATCATTTTGGTTCCAAGATCCCTGACTCCCTCTATACCCCTGTGGGCCTGCTGAGCAGCATTGCGTCCCATACGTCCCACGGAGGCTCTCTGTGTCTGCAGAGTGTCGGGCAACACACTGTACGTTACTTCAGGAGAGCTACATTTCCAGAGCACTCGAACAGCATCAGAACCACATTTCTAGGCAGTCCAACATGCCCTGGAAGTCTTCGACATTGCCCTCGTCTGAGCAGCCCTGAGAAAACACTCTGCTTAGAAGTTATCGAGGACCTCGTACCAGAAGTCACTCTATTCAAGGAGAAATACAGCATCTTAACATGCTGTGTCGCTCACAGGGCAAGAAACCTGAGAACTTGCCTCGAGGTAAGGCCATGAAATACTATGCAGAAGCAGAGGCGTGTAGCAGTTTCCATGAGGCCGTAGTCGCTTATCTTCATCATTTTAAAGCCAGTACGCTTTTCAGGACACCTAGGTGCCTCGCCTGGAAACCCTGTTGCCTGCAAGAACACTGAGTACCCTCAGGCTCCCCTTGTCCTTCTAAGCAATATCCAGGCCAGGAGCTTTCCGACTCACAGTGTGTATGCCGAGTGTAGGGCAACACAGTGCACTCTTATTGGAATATCTTGATTTAGCCAGCAATCGCACAGGTTCACGAGCACCGTTAAGCCAGTTCCAACAGGCCGTGGAAGTCGCTCTCATTCCCTAGTTTGAGCTGTACAGAGAGAAACAGTAAGCTTCTCCTTCCATTCAGGACTTCCTACCTGAAGTCACCCTGCCTCTTGAAGAAAGACGACCTCGTTTCTATTGCAACTAAAGCACAGTTTTTCCTGTAGCACGGCAGGCTTTTGAAAAGGCACGGGCCCAGAGGCCTAGCTAGGGCTTTCCTTGGTGAGGCCGTTCACTAGATGCAGAACACCCTGCCTCGAGAAGTTGATTCAGGGAAGCAACAACTGTGTACTCTGTGTCTCATTTGACTGGTTAAAAACCACAGAGATGTATGCTGCCTGTGCCCATGGAAATGGGGGCATGATGGGACTAACCTTGCTTTCCGTTTGGAAAGCTCCCCTCTTGCTTTCGTGAAGCTCCCTGAAATTCTCTGCTGTTGACAGGCCTCTGGCCACTGTAGGCATGTGTCTGGGAAGTAAATGAGTTTTCTCTGGCTACACACGGAACTTCATTGGCCGCGGTGGGGCGCACCTTGCCATGCTCTAGAGCTAAAGGGAATCTAAACGTGAGCCCTTGGCTCGAGGTAAGGCCCTGAGTAGCCCTGCCGAACGGGAGGCATGCAGCTCCTTCCATTAGCTCTTAGTCACTCTTCTGGTTTACTTTAATTGAAGTACCCTTTTCAGGACTCCTAGGCCCCTCGGTTGAGCATCATTTTTGTTCCAAGGTCTCTGAGTATCTCCACACCCCTGTAGGCCTGCTGAGCAACAACGAGGCACATTGGTCCTCGGAGGTCTTCTGTGTCTGCTGAGTCATGGGCAACACACTGCACTCTTTCTTGTGATATCTTGATTCACAGCACTCGCACAGGTTCAAGAGCAACGTTCAACAAGTTCCAACATGTCGTGGAAGTCGTTCTCATTCCCTAGTTTGAGCTGTACAGACAGAAACAGTAAGCTTCTCCTTCCATTCAGGACCTCCTACCTGAAGTCACCCTGCCTCTTGAAGAAAGACGACCTTCTTTCTATTGCAACTAAAGCACAGTTTTTCCTGTAGCACGGCAGGCTTTTGAAGAGGCACGGGCCCAGAGTCCTAATCAGGGATTTCCTTGGTGAGGCCGTTCACTAGATGCAGAACACCCTGCCTCGAGAAGTTGATTCAGGGAAGCAACCACTGTGTACTCTGTGTCTCATTTGACTTGTTAAAAACCACAGAGATGTATGCTGCCTGTGCCCATGGAAATGGGGGCATGATGGGACTAGCCTTGCTTTCCGTTTGAAAACCTCCATTCTTGCTTCCGTGAAGCTCCCTGAAATTCTCTGCTGTTGACAGTCCTCTGGCCACTGTAGGCATGTGTCTGGGAAGAAAATGACTTTTCTCTCGGTACACACGGAGCTTCATTGGCGGGGTGCGGCTCTCCTTGCCATGCTCTAGAGCTAAAGGGAATCTCAACGTGAGTCCTTGCCTCAGGTAAGGCCCTGAGTAGCCCTGCAGAAAGGGAGGCATGCAGCTCTTTCCATGAGCTCTTAATGGAGGTCTGTTTTATTTAAAGAATTACCCCTTTCAGAACTCCTACGCCCTTCGGGTGAGCATCATTTTGGTTCCAAGATCCCTGACTCCCTCTATACCCCTGTGGGCCTGCTGAGCAGCATTGCGTCCCATACGTCCCACGGAGGCTCTCTGTGTCTGCAGAGTGTCGGGCAACACACTGTACGTTACTTCAGGAGAGCTACATTTCCAGAGCACTCGAACAGCATCAGAACCACATTTCTAGGCAGTCCAACATGCCCTGGAAGTCTTCGACATTGCCCTCGTCTGAGCAGCCCTGAGAAAACACTCTGCTTAGAAGTTATCGAGGACCTCGTACCAGAAGTCACTCTATTCAAGGAGAAATACAGCATCTTAACATGCTGTGTCGCTCACAGGGCAAGAAACCTGAGAACTTGCCTCGAGGTAAGGCCATGAAATACTATGCAGAAGCAGAGGCGTGTAGCAGTTTCCATGAGGCCGTAGTCGCTTATCTTCATCATTTTAAAGCCAGTACGCTTTTCAGGACACCGAGGTGCCTCGCCTGGAAACCCTGTTGCCTGCCAGAACACTGAGTACCCTCAGGCTCCCCTTGTCCTTCTAAGCAATATCCAGGCCAGGAGCTTTCCGACTCACAGTGTGTATGCCGAGTGTAGGGCAACACAGTGCACTCTTATTGGAATATCTTGATTTAGCCAGCAATCGCACAGGTTCACGAGCACCGTTAAGCCAGTTCCAACAGGCCGTGGAAGTCGCTCTCATTCCCTAGTTTGAGCTGTACAGAGAGAAACAGTAAGCTTCTCCTTCCATTCAGGACTTCCTACCTGAAGTCACCCTGCCTCTTGAAGAAAGACGACCTCGTTTCTATTGCAACTAAAGCACAGTTTTTCCTGTAGCACGGCAGGCTTTTGAAAAGGCACGGGCCCAGAGGCCTAGCTAGGGCTTTCCTTGGTGAGGCCGTTCACTAGATGCAGAACACCCTGCCTCGAGAAGTTGATTCAGGGAAGCAACAACTGTGTACTCTGTGTCTCATTTGACTGGTTAAAAACCACAGAGATGTATGCTGCCTGTGCCCATGGAAATGGGGGCATGATGGGACTAACCTTGCTTTCCGTTTGGAAAGCTCCCCTCTTGCTTTCGTGAAGCTCCCTGAAATTCTCTGCTGTTGACAGGCCTCTGGCCACTGTAGGCATGTGTCTGGGAAGTAAATGAGTTTTCTCTGGCTACACACGGAACTTCATTGGCCGCGGTGGGGCGCACCTTGACATGCTCTAGAGCTAAAGGGAATCTAAACGTGAGCCCTTGGCTCGAGGTAAGGCCCTGAGTAGCCCTGCCGAACGGGAGGCATGCAGCTCCTTCCATTAGCTCTTAGTCACTCTTCTGGTTTACTTTAAATAAAGTACCCTTTTCAGGACTCCTAGGCCCCTCGGTTGAGCATCATTTTTGTTCCAAGGTCTCTGAGTATCTCCACACCCCTGTAGGCCTGCTGAGCAACAACGAGGCACATTGGTCCTCGGAGGTCCTCTGTGTCTGCTGAGTCATGGGCAACACACTGCACTCTTTCTTGTGATATCTTGATTCACAGCACTCGCACATGTTCAGGAGCAACGTTCAACAAGTTCCAACATGTCGTGGAAGTCGTTCTCATTCCCTAGTTTGAGCTGTACAGACAGAAACAGTAAGCTTCTCCTTCCATTCAGGACCTCCTACCTGAAGTCACCCTGCCTCTTGAAGAAAGACGACCTTCTTTCTATTGCAACTAAAGCACAGTTTTTCCTGTAGCACGGCAGGCTTTTGAAAAGGCACGGGCCCAGAGTCCTAATCAGGGATTTCCTTGGTGAGGCCGTTCACTAGATGCAGAACACCCTGCCTCGAGAAGTTGATTCAGGGAAGCAACCACTGTGTACTCTGTGTCTCATTTGACTGGTTAAAAACCACAGAGATGTATGCTGCCTGTGCCCATGGAAATGGGGGCATGATGGGACTAGCCTTGCTTTCCGTTTGAAAACCTCCATTCTTGCTTCCGTGAAGCTCCCTGAAATTCTCTGCTGTTGACAGTCCTCTGGCCACTGTAGGCATGTGTCTGGGAAGAAAATGACTTTTCTCTCGGTACACACGGAGCTTCATTGGCGGGGTGCGGCTCTCCTTGCCATGCTCTAGAGCTAAAGGGAATCTCAACGTGAGTCCTTGCCTCAGGTAAGGCCCTGAGTAGCCCTGCAGAAAGGGAGGCATGCAGCTCTTTCCATGAGCTCTTAATGGAGGTCTGTTTTATTTAAAGAATTACCCCTTTCAGAACTCCTACGCCCTTCGGGTGAGCATCATTTTGGTTCCAAGATCCCTGACTCCCTCTATACCCCTGTGGGCCTGCTGAGCAGCATTGCGTCCCATACGTCCCACGGAGGCTCTCTGTGTCTGCAGAGTGTCGGGCAACACACTGTACGTTACTTCAGGAGAGCTACATTTCCAGAGCACTCGAACAGCATCAGAACCACATTTCTAGGCAGTCCAACATGCCCTGGAAGTCTTCGACATTGCCCTCGTCTGAGCAGCCCTGAGAAAACACTCTGCTTAGAAGTTATCGAGGACCTCGTACCAGAAGTCACTCTATTCAAGGAGAAATACAGCATCTTAACATGCTGTGTCGCTCACAGGGCAAGAAACCTGAGAACTTGCCTCGAGGTAAGGCCATGAAATACTATGCAGAAGCAGAGGCGTGTAGCAGTTTCCATGAGGCCGTAGTCGCTTATCTTCATCATTTTAAAGCCAGTACGCTTTTCAGGACACCTAGGTGCCTCGCCTGGAAACCCTGTTGCCTGCAAGAACACTGAGTACCCTCAGGCTCCCCTTGTCCTTCTAAGCAATATCCAGGCCAGGAGCTTTCCGACTCACAGTGTGTATGCCGAGTGTAGGGCAACACAGTGCACTCTTATTGGAATATCTTGATTTAGCCAGCAATCGCACAGGTTCACGAGCACCGTTAAGCCAGTTCCAACAGGCCGTGGAAGTCGCTCTCATTCCCTAGTTTGAGCTGTACAGAGAGAAACAGTAAGCTTCTCCTTCCATTCAGGACTTCCTACCTGAAGTCACCCTGCCTCTTGAAGAAAGACGACCTCGTTTCTATTGCAACTAAAGCACAGTTTTTCCTGTAGCACGGCAGGCTTTTGAAAAGGCACGGGCCCAGAGGCCTAGCTAGGGCTTTCCTTGGTGAGGCCGTTCACTAGATGCAGAACACCCTGCCTCGAGAAGTTGATTCAGGGAAGCAACCACTGTGTACTCTGTGTCTCATTTGACTGGTTAAAAACCACAGAGATGTATGCTGCCTGTGCCCATGGAAATGGGGGCATGATGGGACTAACCTTGCTTTCCGTTTGGAAAGCTCCTTTCTTGCTTTCGTGAAGCTCCCTGAAATTCTCTGCTGTTGACAGGCCTCTGGCCACTGTAGGCATGTGTCTGGGAAGTAAATGAGTTTTCTCTGGCTACACACGGAACTTCATTGGCCGCGGTGGGGCGCACCTTGCCATGCTCTAGAGCTAAAGGGAATCTAAACGTGAGCCCTTGGCTCGAGGTAAGGCCCTGAGTAGCCCTGCCGAACGGGAGGCATGCAGCTCCTTCCATTAGCTCTTAGTCACTCTTCTGGTTTACTTTAAATGAAGTACCCTTTTCAGGACTCCTAGGCCCCTCGGTTGAGCATCATTTTTGTTCCAAGGTCTCTGAGTATCTCCACACCCCTGTAGGCCTGCTGAGCAACAACGAGGCACATTGGTCCTCGGAGGTCCTCTGTGTCTGCTGAGTCATGGGCAACACACTGCACTCTTTCTTGTGATATCTTGATTCACAGCACTCGCACAGGTTCAAGAGCAACGTTCAACAAGTTCCAACATGTCGTGGAAGTCGTTCTCATTCCCTAGTTTGAGCTGTACAGACAGAAACAGTAAGCTTCTCCTTCCATTCAGGACCTCCTACCTGAAGTCACCCTGCCTCTTGAAGAAAGACGACCTTCTTTCTATTGCAACTAAAGCACAGTTTTTCCTGTAGCACGGCAGGCTTTTGAAGAGGCACGGGCCCAGAGTCCTAATCAGGGATTTCCTTGGTGAGGCCGTTCACTAGATGCAGAACACCCTGCCTCGAGAAGTTGATTCAGGGAAGCAACCACTGTGTACTCTGTGTCTCATTTGACTTGTTAAAAACCACAGAGATGTATGCTGCCTGTGCCCATGGAAATGGGGGCATGATGGGACTAGCCTTGCTTTCCGTTTGAAAACCTCCATTCTTGCTTCCGTGAAGCTCCCTGAAATTCTCTGCTGTTGACAGTCCTCTGGCCACTGTAGGCATGTGTCTGGGAAGAAAATGACTTTTCTCTCGGTACACACGGAGCTTCATTGGCGGGGTGCGGCTCTCCTTGCCATGCTCTAGAGCTAAAGGGAATCTCAACGTGAGTCCTTGCCTCAGGTAAGGCCCTGAGTAGCCCTGCAGAAAGGGAGGCATGCAGCTCTTTCCATGAGCTCTTAATGGAGGTCTGTTTTATTTAAAGAATTACCCCTTTCAGAACTCCTACGCCCTTCGGGTGAGCATCATTTTGGTTCCAAGATCCCTGACTCCCTCTATACCCCTGTGGGCCTGCTGAGCAGCATTGCGTCCCATACGTCCCACGGAGGCTCTCTGTGTCTGCAGAGTGTCGGGCAACACACTGTACGTTACTTCAGGAGAGCTACATTTCCAGAGCACTCGAACAGCATCAGAACCACATTTCTAGGCAGTCCAACATGCCCTGGAAGTCTTCGACATTGCCCTCGTCTGAGCAGCCCTGAGAAAACACTCTGCTTAGAAGTTATCGAGGACCTCGTACCAGAAGTCACTCTATTCAAGGAGAAATACAGCATCTTAACATGCTGTGTCGCTCACAGGGCAAGAAACCTGAGAACTTGCCTCGAGGTAAGGCCATGAAATACTATGCAGAAGCAGAGGCGTGTAGCAGTTTCCATGAGGCCGTAGTCGCTTATCTTCATCATTTTAAAGCCAGTACGCTTTTCAGGACACCGAGGTGCCTCGCCTGGAAACCCTGTTGCCTGCAAGAACACTGAGTACCCTCAGGCTCCCCTTGTCCTTCTAAGCAATATCCAGGCCAGGAGCTTTCCGACTCACAGTGTGTATGCCGAGTGTAGGGCAACACAGTGCACTCTTATTGGAATATCTTGATTTAGCCAGCAATCGCACAGGTTCACGAGCACCGTTAAGCCAGTTCCAACAGGCCGTGGAAGTCGCTCTCATTCCCTAGTTTGAGCTGTACAGAGAGAAACAGTAAGCTTCTCCTTCCATTCAGGACTTCCTACCTGAAGTCACCCTGCCTCTTGAAGAAAGACGACCTCGTTTCTATTGCAACTAAAGCACAGTTTTTCCTGTAGCACGGCAGGCTTTTGAAAAGGCACGGGCCCAGAGGCCTAGCTAGGGCTTTCCTTGGTGAGGCCGTTCACTAGATGCAGAACACCCTGCCTCGAGAAGTTGATTCAGGGAAGCAACAACTGTGTACTCTGTGTCTCATTTGACTGGTTAAAAACCACAGAGATGTATGCTGCCTGTGCCCATGGAAATGGGGGCATGATGGGACTAACCTTGCTTTCCGTTTGGAAAGCTCCCCTCTTGCTTTCGTGAAGCTCCCTGAAATTCTCTGCTGTTGACAGGCCTCTGGCCACTGTAGGCATGTGTCTGGGAAGTAAATGAGTTTTCTCTGGCTACACACGGAACTTCATTGGCCGCGGTGGGGCGCACCTTGCCATGCTCTAGAGCTAAAGGGAATCTAAACGTGAGCCCTTGGCTCGAGGTAAGGCCCTGAGTAGCCCTGCCGAACGGGAGGCATGCAGCTCCTTCCATTAGCTCTTAGTCACTCTTCTGGTTTACTTTAATTGAAGTACCCTTTTCAGGACTCCTAGGCCCCTCGGTTGAGCATCATTTTTGTTCCAAGGTCTCTGAGTATCTCCACACCCCTGTAGGCCTGCTGAGCAACAACGAGGCACATTGGTCCTCGGAGGTCCTCTGTGTCTGCTGAGTCATGGGCAACACACTGCACTCTTTCTTGTGATATCTTGATTCACAGCACTCGCACAGGTTCAAGAGCAACGTTCAACAAGTTCCAACATGTCGTGGAAGTCGTTCTCATTCCCTAGTTTGAGCTGTACAGACAGAAACAGTAAGCTTCTCCTTCCATTCAGGACCTCCTACCTGAAGTCACCCTGCCTCTTGAAGAAAGACGACCTTCTTTCTATTGCAACTAAAGCACAGTTTTTCCTGTAGCACGGCAGGCTTTTGAAGAGGCACGGGCCCAGAGTCCTAATCAGGGATTTCCTTGGTGAGGCCGTTCACTAGATGCAGAACACCCTGCCTCGAGAAGTTGATTCAGGGAAGCAACCACTGTGTACTCTGTGTCTCATTTGACTGGTTAAAAACCACAGAGATGTATGCTGCCTGTGCCCATGGAAATGGGGGCATGATGGGACTAGCCTTGCTTTCCGTTTGAAAACCTCCATTCTTGCTTCCGTGAAGCTCCCTGAAATTCTCTGCTGTTGACAGTCCTCTGGCCACTGTAGGCATGTGTCTGGGAAGAAAATGACTTTTCTCTCGGTACACACGGAGCTTCATTGGCGGGGTGCGGCTCTCCTTGCCATGCTCTAGAGCTAAAGGGAATCTCAACGTGAGTCCTTGCCTCAGGTAAGGCCCTGAGTAGCCCTGCAGAAAGGGAGGCATGCAGCTCTTTCCATGAGCTCTTAATGGAGGTCTGTTTTATTTAAAGAATTACCCCTTTCAGAACTCCTACGCCCTTCGGGTGAGCATCATTTTGGTTCCAAGATCCCTGACTCCCTCTATACCCCTGTGGGCCTGCTGAGCAGCATTGCGTCCCATACGTCCCACGGAGGCTCTCTGTGTCTGCAGAGTGTCGGGCAACACACTGTACGTTACTTCAGGAGAGCTACATTTCCAGAGCACTCGAACAGCATCAGAACCACATTTCTAGGCAGTCCAACATGCCCTGGAAGTCTTCGACATTGCCCTCGTCTGAGCAGCCCTGAGAAAACACTCTGCTTAGAAGTTATCGAGGACCTCGTACCAGAAGTCACTCTATTCAAGGAGAAATACAGCATCTTAACATGCTGTGTCGCTCACAGGGCAAGAAACCTGAGAACTTGCCTCGAGGTAAGGCCATGAAATACTATGCAGAAGCAGAGGCGTGTAGCAGTTTCCATGAGGCCGTAGTCGCTTATCTTCATCATTTTAAAGCCAGTACGCTTTTCAGGACACCGAGGTGCCTCGCCTGGAAACCCTGTTGCCTGCCAGAACACTGAGTACCCTCAGGCTCCCCTTGTCCTTCTAAGCAATATCCAGGCCAGGAGCTTTCCGACTCACAGTGTGTATGCCGAGTGTAGGGCAACACAGTGCACTCTTATTGGAATATCTTGATTTAGCCAGCAATCGCACAGGTTCACGAGCACCGTTAAGCCAGTTCCAACAGGCCGTGGAAGTCGCTCTCATTCCCTAGTTTGAGCTGTACAGAGAGAAACAGTAAGCTTCTCCTTCCATTCAGGACTTCCTACCTGAAGTCACCCTGCCTCTTGAAGAAAGACGACCTCGTTTCTATTGCAACTAAAGCACAGTTTTTCCTGTAGCACGGCAGGCTTTTGAAAAGGCACGGGCCCAGAGGCCTAGCTAGGGCTTTCCTTGGTGAGGCCGTTCACTAGATGCAGAACACCCTGCCTCGAGAAGTTGATTCAGGGAAGCAACAACTGTGTACTCTGTGTCTCATTTGACTGGTTAAAAACCACAGAGATGTATGCTGCCTGTGCCCATGGAAATGGGGGCATGATGGGACTAACCTTGCTTTCCGTTTGGAAAGCTCCCCTCTTGCTTTCGTGAAGCTCCCTGAAATTCTCTGCTGTTGACAGGCCTCTGGCCACTGTAGGCATGTGTCTGGGAAGTAAATGAGTTTTCTCTGGCTACACACGGAACTTCATTGGCCGCGGTGGGGCGCACCTTGACATGCTCTAGAGCTAAAGGGAATCTAAACGTGAGCCCTTGGCTCGAGGTAAGGCCCTGAGTAGCCCTGCCGAACGGGAGGCATGCAGCTCCTTCCATTAGCTCTTAGTCACTCTTCTGGTTTACTTTAAATAAAGTACCCTTTTCAGGACTCCTAGGCCCCTCGGTTGAGCATCATTTTTGTTCCAAGGTCTCTGAGTATCTCCACACCCCTGTAGGCCTGCTGAGCAACAACGAGGCACATTGGTCCTCGGAGGTCCTCTGTGTCTGCTGAGTCATGGGCAACACACTGCACTCTTTCTTGTGATATCTTGATTCACAGCACTCGCACATGTTCAGGAGCAACGTTCAACAAGTTCCAACATGTCGTGGAAGTCGTTCTCATTCCCTAGTTTGAGCTGTACAGACAGAAACAGTAAGCTTCTCCTTCCATTCAGGACCTCCTACCTGAAGTCACCCTGCCTCTTGAAGAAAGACGACCTTCTTTCTATTGCAACTAAAGCACAGTTTTTCCTGTAGCACGGCAGGCTTTTGAAAAGGCACGGGCCCAGAGTCCTAATCAGGGATTTCCTTGGTGAGGCCGTTCACTAGATGCAGAACACCCTGCCTCGAGAAGTTGATTCAGGGAAGCAACCACTGTGTACTCTGTGTCTCATTTGACTGGTTAAAAACCACAGAGATGTATGCTGCCTGTGCCCATGGAAATGGGGGCATGATGGGACTAGCCTTGCTTTCCGTTTGAAAACCTCCATTCTTGCTTCCGTGAAGCTCCCTGAAATTCTCTGCTGTTGACAGTCCTCTGGCCACTGTAGGCATGTGTCTGGGAAGAAAATGACTTTTCTCTCGGTACACACGGAGCTTCATTGGCGGGGTGCGGCTCTCCTTGCCATGCTCTAGAGCTAAAGGGAATCTCAACGTGAGTCCTTGCCTCAGGTAAGGCCCTGAGTAGCCCTGCAGAAAGGGAGGCATGCAGCTCTTTCCATGAGCTCTTAATGGAGGTCTGTTTTATTTAAAGAATTACCCCTTTCAGAACTCCTACGCCCTTCGGGTGAGCATCATTTTGGTTCCAAGATCCCTGACTCCCTCTATACCCCTGTGGGCCTGCTGAGCAGCATTGCGTCCCATACGTCCCACGGAGGCTCTCTGTGTCTGCAGAGTGTCGGGCAACACACTGTACGTTACTTCAGGAGAGCTACATTTCCAGAGCACTCGAACAGCATCAGAACCACATTTCTAGGCAGTCCAACATGCCCTGGAAGTCTTCGACATTGCCCTCGTCTGAGCAGCCCTGAGAAAACACTCTGCTTAGAAGTTATCGAGGACCTCGTACCAGAAGTCACTCTATTCAAGGAGAAATACAGCATCTTAACATGCTGTGTCGCTCACAGGGCAAGAAACCTGAGAACTTGCCTCGAGGTAAGGCCATGAAATACTATGCAGAAGCAGAGGCGTGTAGCAGTTTCCATGAGGCCGTAGTCGCTTATCTTCATCATTTTAAAGCCAGTACGCTTTTCAGGACACCTAGGTGCCTCGCCTGGAAACCCTGTTGCCTGCAAGAACACTGAGTACCCTCAGGCTCCCCTTGTCCTTCTAAGCAATATCCAGGCCAGGAGCTTTCCGACTCACAGTGTGTATGCCGAGTGTAGGGCAACACAGTGCACTCTTATTGGAATATCTTGATTTAGCCAGCAATCGCACAGGTTCACGAGCACCGTTAAGCCAGTTCCAACAGGCCGTGGAAGTCGCTCTCATTCCCTAGTTTGAGCTGTACAGAGAGAAACAGTAAGCTTCTCCTTCCATTCAGGACTTCCTACCTGAAGTCACCCTGCCTCTTGAAGAAAGACGACCTCGTTTCTATTGCAACTAAAGCACAGTTTTTCCTGTAGCACGGCAGGCTTTTGAAAAGGCACGGGCCCAGAGGCCTAGCTAGGGCTTTCCTTGGTGAGGCCGTTCACTAGATGCAGAACACCCTGCCTCGAGAAGTTGATTCAGGGAAGCAACCACTGTGTACTCTGTGTCTCATTTGACTGGTTAAAAACCACAGAGATGTATGCTGCCTGTGCCCATGGAAATGGGGGCATGATGGGACTAACCTTGCTTTCCGTTTGGAAAGCTCCTTTCTTGCTTTCGTGAAGCTCCCTGAAATTCTCTGCTGTTGACAGGCCTCTGGCCACTGTAGGCATGTGTCTGGGAAGTAAATGAGTTTTCTCTGGCTACACACGGAACTTCATTGGCCGCGGTGGGGCGCACCTTGCCATGCTCTAGAGCTAAAGGGAATCTAAACGTGAGCCCTTGGCTCGAGGTAAGGCCCTGAGTAGCCCTGCCGAACGGGAGGCATGCAGCTCCTTCCATTAGCTCTTAGTCACTCTTCTGGTTTACTTTAAATGAAGTACCCTTTTCAGGACTCCTAGGCCCCTCGGTTGAGCATCATTTTTGTTCCAAGGTCTCTGAGTATCTCCACACCCCTGTAGGCCTGCTGAGCAACAACGAGGCACATTGGTCCTCGGAGGTCCTCTGTGTCTGCTGAGTCATGGGCAACACACTGCACTCTTTCTTGTGATATCTTGATTCACAGCACTCGCACAGGTTCAAGAGCAACGTTCAACAAGTTCCAACATGTCGTGGAAGTCGTTCTCATTCCCTAGTTTGAGCTGTACAGACAGAAACAGTAAGCTTCTCCTTCCATTCAGGACCTCCTACCTGAAGTCACCCTGCCTCTTGAAGAAAGACGACCTTCTTTCTATTGCAACTAAAGCACAGTTTTTCCTGTAGCACGGCAGGCTTTTGAAGAGGCACGGGCCCAGAGTCCTAATCAGGGATTTCCTTGGTGAGGCCGTTCACTAGATGCAGAACACCCTGCCTCGAGAAGTTGATTCAGGGAAGCAACCACTGTGTACTCTGTGTCTCATTTGACTGGTTAAAAACCACAGAGATGTATGCTGCCTGTGCCCATGGAAATGGGGGCATGATGGGACTAGCCTTGCTTTCCGTTTGAAAACCTCCATTCTTGCTTCCGTGAAGCTCCCTGAAATTCTCTGCTGTTGACAGTCCTCTGGCCACTGTAGGCATGTGTCTGGGAAGAAAATGACTTTTCTCTCGGTACACACGGAGCTTCATTGGCGGGGTGCGGCTCTCCTTGCCATGCTCTAGAGCTAAAGGGAATCTCAACGTGAGTCCTTGCCTCAGGTAAGGCCCTGAGTAGCCCTGCAGAAAGGGAGGCATGCAGCTCTTTCCATGAGCTCTTAATGGAGGTCTGTTTTATTTAAAGAATTACCCCTTTCAGAACTCCTACGCCCTTCGGGTGAGCATCATTTTGGTTCCAAGATCCCTGACTCCCTCTATACCCCTGTGGGCCTGCTGAGCAGCATTGCGTCCCATACGTCCCACGGAGGCTCTCTGTGTCTGCAGAGTGTCGGGCAACACACTGTACGTTACTTCAGGAGAGCTACATTTCCAGAGCACTCGAACAGCATCAGAACCACATTTCTAGGCAGTCCAACATGCCCTGGAAGTCTTCGACATTGCCCTCGTCTGAGCAGCCCTGAGAAAACACTCTGCTTAGAAGTTATCGAGGACCTCGTACCAGAAGTCACTCTATTCAAGGAGAAATACAGCATCTTAACATGCTGTGTCGCTCACAGGGCAAGAAACCTGAGAACTTGCCTCGAGGTAAGGCCATGAAATACTATGCAGAAGCAGAGGCGTGTAGCAGTTTCCATGAGGCCGTAGTCGCTTATCTTCATCATTTTAAAGCCAGTACGCTTTTCAGGACACCGAGGTGCCTCGCCTGGAAACCCTGTTGCCTGCAAGAACACTGAGTACCCTCAGGCTCCCCTTGTCCTTCTAAGCAATATCCAGGCCAGGAGCTTTCCGACTCACAGTGTGTATGCCGAGTGTAGGGCAACACAGTGCACTCTTATTGGAATATCTTGATTTAGCCAGCAATCGCACAGGTTCACGAGCACCGTTAAGCCAGTTCCAACAGGCCGTGGAAGTCGCTCTCATTCCCTAGTTTGAGCTGTACAGAGAGAAACAGTAAGCTTCTCCTTCCATTCAGGACTTCCTACCTGAAGTCACCCTGCCTCTTGAAGAAAGACGACCTCGTTTCTATTGCAACTAAAGCACAGTTTTTCCTGTAGCACGGCAGGCTTTTGAAAAGGCACGGGCCCAGAGGCCTAGCTAGGGCTTTCCTTGGTGAGGCCGTTCACTAGATGCAGAACACCCTGCCTCGAGAAGTTGATTCAGGGAAGCAACAACTGTGTACTCTGTGTCTCATTTGACTGGTTAAAAACCACAGAGATGTATGCTGCCTGTGCCCATGGAAATGGGGGCATGATGGGACTAACCTTGCTTTCCGTTTGGAAAGCTCCCCTCTTGCTTTCGTGAAGCTCCCTGAAATTCTCTGCTGTTGACAGGCCTCTGGCCACTGTAGGCATGTGTCTGGGAAGTAAATGAGTTTTCTCTGGCTACACACGGAACTTCATTGGCCGCGGTGGGGCGCACCTTGCCATGCTCTAGAGCTAAAGGGAATCTAAACGTGAGCCCTTGGCTCGAGGTAAGGCCCTGAGTAGCCCTGCCGAACGGGAGGCATGCAGCTCCTTCCATTAGCTCTTAGTCACTCTTCTGGTTTACTTTAATTGAAGTACCCTTTTCAGGACTCCTAGGCCCCTCGGTTGAGCATCATTTTTGTTCCAAGGTCTCTGAGTATCTCCACACCCCTGTAGGCCTGCTGAGCAACAACGAGGCACATTGGTCCTCGGAGGTCCTCTGTGTCTGCTGAGTCATGGGCAACACACTGCACTCTTTCTTGTGATATCTTGATTCACAGCACTCGCACAGGTTCAAGAGCAACGTTCAACAAGTTCCAACATGTCGTGGAAGTCGTTCTCATTCCCTAGTTTGAGCTGTACAGACAGAAACAGTAAGCTTCTCCTTCCATTCAGGACCTCCTACCTGAAGTCACCCTGCCTCTTGAAGAAAGACGACCTTCTTTCTATTGCAACTAAAGCACAGTTTTTCCTGTAGCACGGCAGGCTTTTGAAGAGGCACGGGCCCAGAGTCCTAATCAGGGATTTCCTTGGTGAGGCCGTTCACTAGATGCAGAACACCCTGCCTCGAGAAGTTGATTCAGGGAAGCAACCACTGTGTACTCTGTGTCTCATTTGACTGGTTAAAAACCACAGAGATGTATGCTGCCTGTGCCCATGGAAATGGGGGCATGATGGGACTAGCCTTGCTTTCCGTTTGAAAACCTCCATTCTTGCTTCCGTGAAGCTCCCTGAAATTCTCTGCTGTTGACAGTCCTCTGGCCACTGTAGGCATGTGTCTGGGAAGAAAATGACTTTTCTCTCGGTACACACGGAGCTTCATTGGCGGGGTGCGGCTCTCCTTGCCATGCTCTAGAGCTAAAGGGAATCTCAACGTGAGTCCTTGCCTCAGGTAAGGCCCTGAGTAGCCCTGCAGAAAGGGAGGCATGCAGCTCTTTCCATGAGCTCTTAATGGAGGTCTGTTTTATTTAAAGAATTACCCCTTTCAGAACTCCTACGCCCTTCGGGTGAGTATCATTTTGGTTCCAAGATCCCTGACTCCCTCTATACCCCTGTGGGCCTGCTGAGCAGCATTGCGTCCCATACGTCCCACGGAGGCTCTCTGTGTCTGCAGAGTGTCGGGCAACACACTGTACGTTACTTCAGGAGAGCTACATTTCCAGAGCACTCGAACAGCATCAGAACCACATTTCTAGGCAGTCCAACATGCCCTGGAAGTCTTCGACATTGCCCTCGTCTGAGCAGCCCTGAGAAAACACTCTGCTTAGAAGTTATCGAGGACCTCGTACCAGAAGTCACTCTATTCAAGGAGAAATACAGCATCTTAACATGCTGTGTCGCTCACAGGGCAAGAAACCTGAGAACTTGCCTCGAGGTAAGGCCATGAAATACTATGCAGAAGCAGAGGCGTGTAGCAGTTTCCATGAGGCCGTAGTCGCTTATCTTCATCATTTTAAAGCCAGTACGCTTTTCAGGACACCGAGGTGCCTCGCCTGGAAACCCTGTTGCCTGCAAGAACACTGAGTACCCTCAGGCTCCCCTTGTCCTTCTAAGCAATATCCAGGCCAGGAGCTTTCCGACTCACAGTGTGTATGCCGAGTGTAGGGCAACACAGTGCACTCTTATTGGAATATCTTGATTTAGCCAGCAATCGCACAGGTTCACGAGCACCGTTAAGCCAGGTCCAACAGGCCGTGGAAGTCGCTCTCATTCCCTAGTTTGAGCTGTACAGAGAGAAACAGTAAGCTTCTCCTTCCATTCAGGACTTCCTACCTGAAGTCACCCTGCCTCTTGAAGAAAGACGACCTCGTTTCTATTGCAACTAAAGCACAGTTTTTCCTGTAGCACGGCAGGCTTTTGAAAAGGCACGGGCCCAGAGGCCTAGCTAGGGCTTTCCTTGGTGAGGCCGTTCACTAGATGCAGAACACCCTGCCTCGAGAAGTTGATTCAGGGAAGCAACAACTGTGTACTCTGTGTCTCATTTGACTGGTTAAAAACCACAGAGATGTATGCTGCCTGTGCCCATGGATATGGGGGCATGATGGGACTAACCTTGCTTTCCGTTTGGAAAGCTCCCCTCTTGCTTTCGTGAAGCTCCCTGAAATTCTCTGCTGTTGACAGGCCTCTGGCCACTGTAGGCATGTGTCTGGGAAGTAAATGAGTTTTCTCTGGCTACACACGGAACTTCATTGGCCGCGGTGGGGCGCACCTTGACATGCTCTAGAGCTAAAGGGAATCTAAACGTGAGCCCTTGGCTCGAGGTAAGGCCCTGAGTAGCCCTGCCGAACGGGAGGCATGCAGCTCCTTCCATTAGCTCTTAGTCACTCTTCTGGTTTACTTTAAATGAAGTACCCTTTTCAGGACTCCTAGGCCCCTCGGTTGAGCATCATTTTTGTTCCAAGGTCTCTGAGTATCTCCACACCCCTGTAGGCCTGCTGAGCAACAACGAGGCACATTGGTCCTCGGAGGTCCTCTGTGTCTGCTGAGTCATGGGCAACACACTGCACTCTTTCTTGTGATATCTTGATTCACAGCACTCGCACAGGTTCAAGAGCAACGTTCAACAAGTTCCAACATGTCGTGGAAGTCGTTCTCATTCCCTAGTTTGAGCTGTACAGACAGAAACAGTAAGCTTCTCCTTCCATTCAGGACCTCCTACCTGAAGTCACCCTGCCTCTTGAAGAAAGACGACCTTCTTTCTATTGCAACTAAAGCACAGTTTTTCCTGTAGCACGGCAGGCTTTTGAAGAGGCACGGGCCCAGAGTCCTAATCAGGGATTTCCTTGGTGAGGCCGTTCACTAGATGCAGAACACCCTGCCTCGAGAAGTTGATTCAGGGAAGCAACCACTGTGTACTCTGTGTCTCATTTGACTGGTTAAAAACCACAGAGATGTATGCTGCCTGTGCCCATGGAAATGGGGGCATGATGGGACTAGCCTTGCTTTCCGTTTGAAAACCTCCATTCTTGCTTCCGTGAAGCTCCCTGAAATTCTCTGCTGTTGACAGTCCTCTGGCCACTGTAGGCATGTGTCTGGGAAGAAAATGACTTTTCTCTCGGTACACACGGAGCTTCATTGGCGGGGTGCGGCTCTCCTTGCCATGCTCTAGAGCTAAAGGGAATCTCAACGTGAGTCCTTGCCTCAGGTAAGGCCCTGAGTAGCCCTGCAGAAAGGGAGGCATGCAGCTCTTTCCATGAGCTCTTAATGGAGGTCTGTTTTATTTAAAGAATTACCCCTTTCAGAACTCCTACGCCCTTCGGGTGAGCATCATTTTGGTTCCAAGATCCCTGACTCCCTCTATACCCCTGTGGGCCTGCTGAGCAGCATTGCGTCCCATACGTCCCACGGAGGCTCTCTGTGTCTGCAGAGTGTCGGGCAACACACTGTACGTTACTTCAGGAGAGCTACATTTCCAGAGCACTCGAACAGCATCAGAACCACATTTCTAGGCAGTCCAACATGCCCTGGAAGTCTTCGACATTGCCCTCGTCTGAGCAGCCCTGAGAAAACACTCTGCTTAGAAGTTATCGAGGACCTCGTACCAGAAGTCACTCTATTCAAGGAGAAATACAGCATCTTAACATGCTGTGTCGCTCACAGGGCAAGAAACCTGAGAACTTGCCTCGAGGTAAGGCCATGAAATACTATGCAGAAGCAGAGGCGTGTAGCAGTTTCCATGAGGCCGTAGTCGCTTATCTTCATCATTTTAAAGCCAGTACGCTTTTCAGGACACCGAGGTGCCTCGCCTGGAAACCCTGTTGCCTGCAAGAACACTGAGTACCCTCAGGCTCCCCTTGTCCTTCTAAGCAATATCCAGGCCAGGAGCTTTCCGACTCACAGTGTGTATGCCGAGTGTAGGGCAACACAGTGCACTCTTATTGGAATATCTTGATTTAGCCAGCAATCGCACAGGTTCACGAGCACCGTTAAGCCAGGTCCAACAGGCCGTGGAAGTCGCTCTCATTCCCTAGTTTGAGCTGTACAGAGAGAAACAGTAAGCTTCTCCTTCCATTCAGGACTTCCTACCTGAAGTCACCCTGCCTCTTGAAGAAAGACGACCTCGTTTCTATTGCAACTAAAGCACAGTTTTTCCTGTAGCACGGCAGGCTTTTGAAAAGGCACGGGCCCAGAGGCCTAGCTAGGGCTTTCCTTGGTGAGGCCGTTCACTAGATGCAGAACACCCTGCCTCGAGAAGTTGATTCAGGGAAGCAACCACTGTGTACTCTGTGTCTCATTTGACTGGTTAAAAACCACAGAGATGTATGCTGCCTGTGCCCATGGAAATGGGGGCATGATGGGACTAGCCTTGCTTTCCGTTTGAAAACCTCCATTCTTGCTTCCGTGAAGCTCCCTGAAATTCTCTGCTGTTGACAGTCCTCTGGCCACTGTAGGCATGTGTCTGGGAAGAAAATGACTTTTCTCTCGGTACACACGGAGCTTCATTGGCGGGGTTCGGCTCTCCTTGCCATGCTCTAGAGCTAAAGGGAATCTCAACGTGAGTCCTTGCCTCAGGTAAGGCCCTGAGTAGCCCTGCAGAAAGGGAGCCATGCATCTCTTTCCATGAGCTCTTAATGGAGGTCTGTTTTATTTAAAGAATTACCCCTTTCAGAACTCCTACGCCCTTCGGGTGAGCATCATTTTGGTTCCAAGATCCCTGACTCCCTCTATACCCCTGTGGGCCTGCTGAGCAGCATTGCATCCCATACGTCCCACGGAGGCTCTCTGTGTCTGCAGAGTGTCGGGCAACACACTGTACGTTACTTCAGGAGAGCTACATTTCCAGAGCACTCGAACAGCATCAGAACCACATTTCTAGGCAGTCCAACATGCCCTGGAAGTCTTCGACATTGCCCTCGTCTGAGCAGCCCTGAGAAAACACTCTGCTTAGAAGTTATCGAGGACCTCGTACCAGAAGTCACTCTATTCAAGGAGAAATACAGCATCTTAACATGCTGTGTCGCTCACAGGGCAAGAAACCTGAGAACTTGCCTCGAGGTAAGGCCATGAAATACTATGCAGAAGCAGAGGCGTGTAGCAGTTTCCATGAGGCCGTAGTCGCTTATCTTCATCATTTTAAAGCCAGTACGCTTTTCAGGACACCTAGGTGCCTCGCCTGGAAACCCTGTTGCCTGCAAGAACACTGAGTACCCTCAGGCTCCCCTTGTCCTTCTAAGCAATATCCAGGCCAGGAGCTTTCCGACTCACAGTGTGTATGCCGAGTGTAGGGCAACACAGTGCACTCTTATTGGAATATCTTGATTTAGCCAGCAATCGCACAGGTTGACGAGCACCGTTAAGCCAGTTCCAGCAGGCCGTGGAAGTCGCTCTCATTCCCTAGTTTGAGCTGTACAGAGAGAAACAGTAAGCTTCTCCTTCCATTCAGGACTTCCTACCTGAAGTCACCCTGCCTCTTGAAGAAAGACGACCTCGTTTCTATTGCAACTAAAGCACAGTTTTTCCTGTAGCACGGCAGGGTTTTGAAAAGGCACGGGCCCAGAGGCCTAGCTAGGGCTTTCCTTGGTGAGGCCGTTCACTAGAGGCAGAACACCCTGCCTCGAGAAGTTGATTCAGGGAAGCAACAACTGTGTACTCTGTGTCTCATTTGACTGGTTAAAAACCACAGAGATGTATGCTGCCTGTGCCCATGGAAATGGGGGCATGATGGGACTAACCTTGCTTTCCGTTTGAAAACTTCCATTCTTGCTTCCGTGAAGCTCCCTGAAATTCTCTGCTTTTGACAGTCCTCTGGCCACTGTAGGCATGTGTCTGGGAAGAAAATGACTTTTCTCTCGGTACACACGGAGCTTCATTGGCGGGGTGTGTCTCTCCTTGCCATGCTCTAGAGCTAAAGGGAATCTCAACGTGAGTCCTTGCCTCAGGTAAGGCCCTGAGTAGCCCTGCAGAAAGGGAGGCATGCAGCTCTTTCCATGAGCTCTTAATGGAGGTCTGTTTTATTTAAAGAATTACCCCTTTCAGAACTCCTACGCCCTTCGGGTGAGCATCATTTTGGTTCCAAGATCCCTGACTCCCTCTATACCCCTGTGGGCCTGCTGAGCAGCATTGCGTCCCATACGTCCCACGGAGGCTCTCTGTGTCTGCAGAGTGTCGGGCAACACACTGTACGTTACTTCAGGAGAGCTACATTTCCAGAGCACTCGAACAGCATCAGAACCACATTTCTAGGCAGTCCAACATGCCCTGGAAGTCTTCGACATTGCCCTCGTCTGAGCAGCACTGAGAAAACACTCTGCTTAGAAGTTATCGAGGACCTCGTACCAGAAGTCACTCTATTCAAGGAGAAATACAGCATCTTAACATGCTGTGTCGCTCACAGGGCAAGAAACCTGAGAACTTGCCTCGAGGTAAGGCCATGAAATACTATGCAGAAGCAGAGGCGTGTAGCAGTTTCCATGAGGCCGTAGTCGCTTATCTTCATCATTTTAAAGCCAGTACGCTTTTCAGGACACCGAGGTGCCTCGCCTGGAAACCCTGTTGCCTGCAAGAACACTGAGTACCCTCAGGCTCCCCTTGTCCTTCTAAGCAATATCCAGGCCAGGAGCTTTCCGACTCACAGTGTGTATGCCGAGTGTAGGGCAACACAGTGCACTCTTATTGGAATATCTTGATTTAGCCAGCAATCGCACAGGTTCACGAGCACCGTTAAGCCAGTTCCAACAGGCCGTGGAAGTCGCTCTCATTCCCTAGTTTGAGCTGTACAGAGAGAAACAGTAAGCTTCTCCTTCCATTCAGGACTTCCTACCTGAAGTCACCCTGCCTCTTGAAGAAAGACGACCTCGTTTCTATTGCAACTAAAGCACAGTTTTTCCTGTAGCACGGCAGGCTTTTGAAAAGGCACGGGCCCAGAGGCCTAGCTAGGGCTTTCCTTGGTGAGGCCGTTCACTAGATGCAGAACACCCTGCCTCGAGAAGTTGATTCAGGGAAGCAACAACTGTGTACTCTGTGTCTCATTTGACTGGTTAAAAACCACAGAGATGTATGCTGCCTGTGCCCATGGAAATGGGGGCATGATGGGACTAACCTTGCTTTCCGTTTGGAAAGCTCCCCTCTTGCTTTCGTGAAGCTCCCTGAAATTCTCTGCTGTTGACAGGCCTCTGGCCACTGTAGGCATGTGTCTGGGAAGTAAATGAGTTTTCTCTGGCTACACACGGAACTTCATTGGCCGCGGTGGGGCGCACCTTGCCATGCTCTAGAGCTAAAGGGAATCTAAACGTGAGCCCTTGGCTCGAGGTAAGGCCCTGAGTAGCCCTGCCGAACGGGAGGCATGCAGCTCTTTCCATTAGCTCTTAGTCACTCTTCTGGTTTACTTTAAATGAAGTACCCTTTTCAGGACTCCTAGGCCCCTCGGTTGAGCATCATTTTTGTTCCAAGGTCTCTGAGTATCTCCACACCCCTGTAGGCCTGCTGAGCAACAACGAGGCACATTGGTCCTCGGAGGTCCTCTGTGTCTGCTGAGTCATGGGCAACACACTGCACTCTTTCTTGTGATATCTTGATTCACAGCACTCGCACAGGTTCAGGAGCAACGTTCAACAAGTTCCAACATGTCGTGGAAGTCGTTCTCATTCCCTAGTTTGAGCTGTACAGACAGAAACAGTAAGCTTCTCCTTCCATTCAGGACCTCCTACCTGAAGTCACCCTGCCTCTTGAAGAAAGACGACCTTCTTTCTATTGCAACTAAAGCACAGTTTTTCCTGTAGCACGGCAGGCTTTTGAAGAGGCACGGGCCCAGAGTCCTAATCAGGGATTTCCTTGGTGAGGCCGTTCACTAGATGCAGAACACCCTGCCTCGAGAAGTTGATTCAGGGAAGCAACCACTGTGTACTCTGTGTCTCATTTGACTGGTTAAAAACCACAGAGATGTATGCTGCCTGTGCCCATGGAAATGGGGGCATGATGGGACTAGCCTTGCTTTCCGTTTGAAAACCTCCATTCTTGCTTCCGTGAAGCTCCCTGAAATTCTCTGCTGTTGACAGTCCTCTGGCCACTGTAGGCATGTGTCTGGGAAGAAAATGACTTTTCTCTCGGTACACACGGAGCTTCATTGGCGGGGTGCGGCTCTCCTTGCCATGCTCTAGAGCTAAAGGGAATCTCAACGTGAGTCCTTGCCTCAGGTAAGGCCCTGAGTAGCCCTGCAGAAAGGGAGGCATGCAGCTCTTTCCATGAGCTCTTAATGGAGGTCTGTTTTATTTAAAGAATTACCCGTTTCAGAACTCCTACGCCCTTCGGGTGAGCATCATTTTGGTTCCAAGATCCCTGACTCCCTCTATACCCCTGTGGGCCTGCTGAGCAGCATTGCGTCCCATACGTCCCACGGAGGCTCTCTGTGTCTGCAGAGTGTCGGGCAACACACTGTACGTTACTTCAGGAGAGCTACATTTCCAGAGCACTCGAACAGCATCAGAACCACATTTCTAGGCAGTCCAACATGCCCTGGAAGTCTTCGACATTGCCCTCGTCTGAGCAGCCCTGAGAAAACACTCTGCTTAGAAGTTATCGAGGACCTCCTACCAGAAGTCACTCTATTCAAGGAGAAATACAGCATCTTAACATGCTGTGTCGCTCACAGGGCAAGAAACCTGAGAACTTGCCTCGAGGTAAGGCCATGAAATACTATGCAGAAGCAGAGGCGTGTAGCAGTTTCCATGAGGCCGTAGTCGCTTATCTTCATCATTTTAAAGCCAGTACGCTTTTCAGGACACCGAGGTGCCTCGCCTGGAAACCCTGTTGCCTGCAAGAACACTGAGTACCCTCAGGCTCCCCTTGTCCTTCTAAGCAATATCCAGGCCAGGAGCTTTCCGACTCACAGTGTGTATGCCGAGTGTAGGGCAACACAGTGCACTCTTATTGGAATATCTTGATTTAGCCAGCAATCGCACAGGTTCACGAGCACCGTTAAGCCAGTTCCAACAGGCCGTGGAAGTCGCTCTCATTCCCTAGTTTGAGCTGTACAGAGAGAAACAGTAAGCTTCTCCTTCCATTCAGGACTTCCTACCTGAAGTCACCCTGCCTCTTGAAGAAAGACGACCTCGTTTCTATTGCAACTAAAGCACAGTTTTTCCTGTAGCACGGCAGGCTTTTGAAAAGGCACGGGCCCAGAGGCCTAGCTAGGGCTTTCCTTGGTGAGGCCGTTCACTAGATGCAGAACACCCTGCCTCGAGAAGTTGATTCAGGGAAGCAACAACTGTGTACTCTGTGTCTCATTTGACTGGTTAAAAACCACAGAGATGTATGCTGCCTGTGCCCATGGAAATGGGGGCATGATGGGACTAACCTTGCTTTCCGTTTGGAAAGCTCCCCTCTTGCTTTCGTGAAGCTCCCTGAAATTCTCTGCTGTTGACAGGCCTCTGGCCACTGTAGGCATGTGTCTGGGAAGTAAATGAGTTTTCTCTGGCTACACACGGAACTTCATTGGCCGCGGTGGGGCGCACCTTGCCATGCTCTAGAGCTAAAGGGAATCTAAACGTGAGCCCTTGGCTCGAGGTAAGGCCCTGAGTAGCCCTGCCGAACGGGAGGCATGCAGCTCCTTCCATTAGCTCTTAGTCACTCTTCTGGTTTACTTTAAATGAAGTACCCTTTTCAGGACTCCTAGGCCCCTCGGTTGAGCATCATTTTTGTTCCAAGGTCTCTGAGTATCTCCACACCCCTGTAGGCCTGCTGAGCAACAACGAGGCACATTGGTCCTCGGAGGTCCTCTGTGTCTGCTGAGTCATGGGCAACACACTGCACTCTTTCTTGTGATATCTTGATTCACAGCACTCGCACATGTTCAGGAGCAACGTTCAACAAGTTCCAACATGTCGTGGAAGTCGTTCTCATTCCCTAGTTTGAGCTGTACAGACAGAAACAGTAAGCTTCTCCTTCCATTCAGGACCTCCTACCTGAAGTCACCCTGCCTCTTGAAGAAAGACGACCTTCTTTCTATTGCAACTAAAGCACAGTTTTTCCTGTAGCACGGCAGGCTTTTGAAAAGGCACGGGCCCAGAGTCCTAATCAGGGATTTCCTTGGTGAGGCCGTTCACTAGATGCAGAACACCCTGCCTCGAGAAGTTGATTCAGGGAAGCAACCACTGTGTACTCTGTGTCTCATTTGACTGGTTAAAAACCACAGAGATGTATGCTGCCTGTGCCCATGGAAATGGGGGCATGATGGGACTAGCCTTGCTTTCCGTTTGAAAACCTCCATTCTTGCTTCCGTGAAGCTCCCTGAAATTCTCTGCTGTTGACAGTCCTCTGGCCACTGTAGGCATGTGTCTGGGAAGAAAATGACTTTTCTCTCGGTACACACGGAGCTTCATTGGCGGGGTGCGGCTCTCCTTGCCATGCTCTAGAGCTAAAGGGAATCTCAACGTGAGTCCTTGCCTCAGGTAAGGCCCTGAGTAGCCCTGCAGAAAGGGAGGCATGCAGCTCTTTCCATGAGCTCTTAATGGAGGTCTGTTTTATTTAAAGAATTACCCCTTTCAGAACTCCTACGCCCTTCGGGTGAGCATCATTTTGGTTCCAAGATCCCTGACTCCCTCTATACCCCTGTGGGCCTGCTGAGCAGCATTGCATCCCATACGTCCCACGGAGGCTCTCTGTGTCTGCAGAGTGTCGGGCAACACACTGTACGTTACTTCAGGAGAGCTACATTTCCAGAGCACTCGAACAGCATCAGAACCACATTTCTAGGCAGTCCAACATGCCCTGGAAGTCTTCGACATTGCCCTCGTCTGAGCAGCCCTGAGAAAACACTCTGCTTAGAAGTTATCGAAGACCTCGTACCAGAAGTCACTCTATTCAAGGAGAAATACAGCATCTTAACATGCTGTGTCGCTCACAGGGCAAGAAACCTGAGAACTTGCCTCGAGGTAAGGCCATGAAATACTATGCAGAAGCAGAGGCGTGTAGCAGTTTCCATGAGGCCGTAGTCGCTTATCTTCATCATTTTAAAGCCAGTACGCTTTTCAGGACACCTAGGTGCCTCGCCTGGAAACCCTGTTGCCTGCAAGAACACTGAGTACCCTCAGGCTCCCCTTGTCCTTCTAAGCAATATCCAGGCCAGGAGCTTTCCGACTCACAGTGTGTATGCCGAGTGTAGGGCAACACAGTGCACTCTTATTGGAATATCTTGATTTAGCCAGCAATCGCACAGGTTGACGAGCACCGTTAAGCCAGTTCCAACAGGCCGTGGAAGTCGCTCTCATTCCCTAGTTTGAGCTGTACAGAGAGAAACAGTAAGCTTCTCCTTCCATTCAGGACTTCCTACCTGAAGTCACCCTGCCTCTTGAAGAAAGACGACCTCGTTTCTATTGCAACTAAAGCACAGTTTTTCCTGTAGCACGGCAGGCTTTTGAAAAGGCACGGGCCCAGAGGCCTAGCTAGGGCTTTCCTTGGTGAGGCCGTTCACTAGATGCAGAACACCCTGCCTCGAGAAGTTGATTCAGGGAAGCAACAACTGTGTACTCTGTGTCTCATTTGACTGGTTAAAAACCACAGAGATGTATGCTGCCTGTGCCCATGGAAATGGGGGCATGATGGGACTAACCTTGCTTTCCGTTTGAAAACTTCCATTCTTGCTTCCGTGAAGCTCCCTGAAATTCTCTGCTTTTGACAGTCCTCTGGCCACTGTAGGCATGTGTCTGGGAAGAAAATGACTTTTCTCTCGGTACACACGGAGCTTCATTGGCGGGGTGTGTCTCTCCTTGCCATGCTCTAGAGCTAAAGGGAATCTCAACGTGAGTCCTTGCCTCAGGTAAGGCCCTGAGTAGCCCTGCAGAAAGGGAGGCATGCAGCTCTTTCCATGAGCTCTTAATGGAGGTCTGTTTTATTTAAAGAATTACCCCTTTCAGAACTCCTACGCCCTTCGGGTGAGCATCATTTTGGTTCCAAGATCCCTGACTCCCTCTATACCCCTGTGGGCCTGCTGAGCAGCATTGCGTCCCATACGTCCCACGGAGGCTCTCTGTGTCTGCAGAGTGTCGGGCAACACACTGTACGTTACTTCAGGAGAGCTACATTTCCAGAGCACTCGAACAGCATCAGAACCACATTTCTAGGCAGTCCAACATGCCCTGGAAGTCTTCGACATTGCCCTCGTCTGAGCAGCCCTGAGAAAACACTCTGCTTAGAAGTTATCGAGGACCTCGTACCAGAAGTCACTCTATTCAAGGAGAAATACAGCATCTTAACATGCTGTGTCGCTCACAGGGCAAGAAACCTGAGAACTTGCCTCGAGGTAAGGCCATGAAATACTATGCAGAAGCAGAGGCGTGTAGCAGTTTCCATGAGGCCGTAGTCGCTTATCTTCATCATTTTAAAGCCAGTACGCTTTTCAGGACACCGAGGTGCCTCGCCTGGAAACCCTGTTGCCTGCAAGAACACTGAGTACCCTCAGGCTCCCCTTGTCCTTCTAAGCAATATCCAGGCCAGGAGCTTTCCGACTCACAGTGTGTATGCCGAGTGTAGGGCAACACAGTGCACTCTTATTGGAATATCTTGATTTAGCCAGCAATCGCACAGGTTCACGAGCACCGTTAAGCCAGTTCCAACAGGCCGTGGAAGTCGCTCTCATTCCCTAGTTTGAGCTGTACAGAGAGAAACAGTAAGCTTCTCCTTCCATTCAGGACTTCCTACCTGAAGTCACCCTGCCTCTTGAAGAAAGACGACCTCGTTTCTATTGCAACTAAAGCACAGTTTTTCCTGTAGCACGGCAGGCTTTTGAAAAGGCACGGGCCCAGAGGCCTAGCTAGGGCTTTCCTTGGTGAGGCCGTTCACTAGATGCAGAACACCCTGCCTCGAGAAGTTGATTCAGGGAAGCAACAACTGTGTACTCTGTGTCTCATTTGACTGGTTAAAAACCACAGAGATGTATGCTGCCTGTGCCCATGGAAATGGGGGCATGATGGGACTAACCTTGCTTTCCGTTTGGAAAGCTCCCCTCTTGCTTTCGTGAAGCTCCCTGAAATTCTCTGCTGTTGACAGGCCTCTGGCCACTGTAGGCATGTGTCTGGGAAGTAAATGAGTTTTCTCTGGCTACACACGGAACTTCATTGGCCGCGGTGGGGCGCACCTTGCCATGCTCTAGAGCTAAAGGGAATCTAAACGTGAGCCCTTGGCTCGAGGTAAGGCCCTGAGTAGCCCTGCCGAACGGGAGGCATGCAGCTCTTTCCATTAGCTCTTAGTCACTCTTCTGGTTTACTTTAAATGAAGTACCCTTTTCAGGACTCCTAGGCCCCTCGGTTGAGCATCATTTTTGTTCCAAGGTCTCTGAGTATCTCCACACCCCTGTAGGCCTGCTGAGCAACAACGAGGCACATTGGTCCTCGGAGGTCCTCTGTGTCTGCTGAGTCATGGGCAACACACTGCACTCTTTCTTGTGATATCTTGATTCACAGCACTCGCACAGGTTCAGGAGCAACGTTCAACAAGTTCCAACATGTCGTGGAAGTCCTTCTCATTCCCTAGTTTGAGCTGTACAGACAGAAACAGTAAGCTTCTCCTTCCATTCAGGACCTCCTACCTGAAGTCACCCTGCCTCTTGAAGAAAGACGACCTTCTTTCTATTGCAACTAAAGCACAGTCTTTCCTGTAGCACGGCAGGCTTTTGAAGAGGCACGGGCCCAGAGTCCTAATCAGGGATTTCCTTGGTGAGGCCGTTCACTAGATGCAGAACACCCTGCCTCGAGAAGTTGATTCAGGGAAGCAACCACTGTGTACTCTGTGTCTCATTTGACTGGTTAAAAACCACAGAGATGTATGCTGCCTGTGCCCATGGAAATGGGGGCATGATGGGACTAGCCTTGCTTTCCGTTTGAAAACCTCCATTCTTGCTTCCGTGAAGCTCCCTGAAATTCTCTGCTGTTGACAGTCCTCTGGCCACTGTAGGCATGTGTCTGGGAAGAAAATGACTTTTCTCTCGGTACACACGGAGCTTCATTGGCGGGGTGCGTCTCTCCTTGCCATGCTCTAGAGCTAAAGGGAATCTCAACGTGAGTCCTTGCCTCAGGTAAGGCCCTGAGTAGCCCTGCAGAAAGGGAGGCATGCAGCTCTTTCCATGAGCTCTTAATGGAGGTCTGTTTTATTTAAAGAATTACCCCTTTCAGAACTCCTACGCCCTTCGGGTGAGCATCATTTTGGTTCCAAGATCCCTGACTCCCTCTATACCCCTGTGGGCCTGCTGAGCAGCATTGCGTCCCATACGTCCCACGGAGGCTCTCTGTGTCTGCAGAGTGTCGGGCAACACACTGTACGTTACTTCAGGAGAGCTACATTTCCAGAGCACTCGAACAGCATCAGAACCACATTTCTAGGCAGTCCAACATGCCCTGGAAGTCTTCGACATTGCCCTCGTCTGAGCAGCCCTGAGAAAACACTCTGCTTAGAAGTTATCGAGGACCTCGTACCAGAAGTCACTCTATTCAAGGAGAAATACAGCATCTTAACATGCTGTGTCGCTCACAGGGCAAGAAACCTGAGAACTTGCCTCGAGGTAAGGCCATGAAATACTATGCAGAAGCAGAGGCGTGTAGCAGTTTCCATGAGGCCGTAGTCGCTTATCTTCATCATTTTAAAGCCAGTACGCTTTTCAGGACACCGAGGTGCCTCGCCTGGAAACCCTGTTGCCTGCAAGAACACTGAGTACCCTCAGGCTCCCCTTGTCCTTCTAAGCAATATCCAGGCCAGGAGCTTTCCGACTCACAGTGTGTATGCCGAGTGTAGGGCAACACAGTGCACTCTTATTGGAATATCTTGATTTAGCCAGCAATCGCACAGGTTCACGAGCACCGTTAAGCCAGTTCCAACAGGCCGTGGAAGTCGCTCTCATTCCCTAGTTTGAGCTGTACAGAGAGAAACAGTAAGCTTCTCCTTCCATTCAGGACTTCCTACCTGAAGTCACCCTGCCTCTTGAAGAAAGACGACCTCGTTTCTATTGCAACTAAAGCACAGTTTTTCCTGTAGCACGGCAGGCTTTTGAAAAGGCACGGGCCCAGAGGCCTAGCTAGGGCTTTCCTTGGTGAGGCCGTTCACTAGATGCAGAACACCCTGCCTCGAGAAGTTGATTCAGGGAAGCAACAACTGTGTACTCTGTGTCTCATTTGACTGGTTAAAAACCACAGAGATGTATGCTGCCTGTGCCCATGGAAATGGGGGCATGATGGGACTAACCTTGCTTTCCGTTTGGAAAGCTCCCCTCTTGCTTTCGTGAAGCTCCCTGAAATTCTCTGCTGTTGACAGGCCTCTGGCCACTGTAGGCATGTGTCTGGGAAGTAAATGAGTTTTCTCTGGCTACACACGGAACTTCATTGGCCGCGGTGGGGCGCACCTTGCCATGCTCTAGAGCTAAAGGGAATCTAAACGTGAGCCCTTGGCTCGAGGTAAGGCCCTGAGTAGCCCTGCCGAACGGGAGGCATGCAGCTCTTTCCATTAGCTCTTAGTCACTCTTCTGGTTTACTTTAAATGAAGTACCCTTTTCAGGACTCCTAGGCCCCTCGGTTGAGCATCATTTTTGTTCCAAGGTCTCTGAGTATCTCCACACCCCTGTAGGCCTGCTGAGCAACAACGAGGCACATTGGTCCTCGGAGGTCCTCTGTGTCTGCTGAGTCATGGGCAACACACTGCACTCTTTCTTGTGATATCTTGATTCACAGCACTCGCACAGGTTCAGGAGCAACGTTCAACAAGTTCCAACATGTCGTGGAAGTCGTTCTCATTCCCTAGTTTGAGCTGTACAGACAGAAACAGTAAGCTTCTCCTTCCATTCAGGACCTCCTACCTGAAGTCACCCTGCCTCTTGAAGAAAGACGACCTTTTTTCTATTGCAACTAAAGCACAGTTTTTCCTGTAGCACGGCAGGCTTTTGAAGAGGCACGGGCCCAGAGTCCTAATCAGGGATTTCCTTGGTGAGGCCGTTCACTAGATGCAGAACACCCTGCCTCGAGAAGTTGATTCAGGGAAGCAACCACTGTGTACTCTGTGTCTCATTTGACTGGTTAAAAACCACAGAGATGTATGCTGCCTGTGCCCATGGAAATGGGGGCATGATGGGACTAGCCTTGCTTTCCGTTTGAAAACCTCCATTCTTGCTTCCGTGAAGCTCCCTGAAATTCTCTGCTGTTGACAGTCCTCTGGCCACTGTAGGCATGTGTCTGGGAAGAAAATGACTTTTCTCTCGGTACACACGGAGCTTCATTGGCGGGGTGCGGCTCTCCTTGCCATGCTCTAGAGCTAAAGGGAATCTCAACGTGAGTCCTTGCCTCAGGTAAGGCCCTGAGTAGCCCTGCAGAAAGGGAGGCATGCAGCTCTTTCCATGAGCTCTTAATGGAGGTCTGTTTTATTTAAAGAATTACCCGTTTCAGAACTCCTACGCCCTTCGGGTGAGCATCATTTTGGTTCCAAGATCCCTGACTCCCTCTATACCCCTGTGGGCCTGCTGAGCAGCATTGCGTCCCATACGTCCCACGGAGGCTCTCTGTGTCTGCAGAGTGTCGGGCAACACACTGTACGTTACTTCAGGAGAGCTACATTTCCAGAGCACTCGAACAGCATCAGAACCACATTTCTAGGCAGTCCAACATGCCCTGGAAGTCTTCGACATTGCCCTCGTCTGAGCAGCCCTGAGAAAACACTCTGCTTAGAAGTTATCGAGGACCTCCTACCAGAAGTCACTCTATTCAAGGAGAAATACAGCATCTTAACATGCTGTGTCGCTCACAGGGCAAGAAACCTGAGAACTTGCCTCGAGGTAAGGCCATGAAATACTATGCAGAAGCAGAGGCGTGTAGCAGTTTCCATGAGGCCGTAGTCGCTTATCTTCATCATTTTAAAGCCAGTACGCTTTTCAGGACACCGAGGTGCCTCGCCTGGAAACCCTGTTGCCTGCAAGAACACTGAGTACCCTCAGGCTCCCCTTGTCCTTCTAAGCAATATCCAGGCCAGGAGCTTTCCGACTCACAGTGTGTATGCCGAGTGTAGGGCAACACAGTGCACTCTTATTGGAATATCTTGATTTAGCCAGCAATCGCACAGGTTCACGAGCACCGTTAAGCCAGTTCCAACAGGCCGTGGAAGTCGCTCTCATTCCCTAGTTTGAGCTGTACAGAGAGAAACAGTAAGCTTCTCCTTCCATTCAGGACTTCCTACCTGAAGTCACCCTGCCTCTTGAAGAAAGACGACCTCGTTTCTATTGCAACTAAAGCACAGTTTTTCCTGTAGCACGGCAGGCTTTTGAAAAGGCACGGGCCCAGAGGCCTAGCTAGGGCTTTCCTTGGTGAGGCCGTTCACTAGATGCAGAACACCCTGCCTCGAGAAGTTGATTCAGGGAAGCAACAACTGTGTACTCTGTGTCTCATTTGACTGGTTAAAAACCACAGAGATGTATGCTGCCTGTGCCCATGGAAATGGGGGCATGATGGGACTAACCTTGCTTTCCGTTTGGAAAGCTCCCCTCTTGCTTTCGTGAAGCTCCCTGAAATTCTCTGCTGTTGACAGGCCTCTGGCCACTGTAGGCATGTGTCTGGGAAGTAAATGAGTTTTCTCTGGCTACACACGGAACTTCATTGGCCGCGGTGGGGCGCACCTTGCCATGCTCTAGAGCTAAAGGGAATCTAAACGTGAGCCCTTGGCTCGAGGTAAGGCCCTGAGTAGCCCTGCCGAACGGGAGGCATGCAGCTCCTTCCATTAGCTCTTAGTCACTCTTCTGGTTTACTTTAAATGAAGTACCCTTTTCAGGACTCCTAGGCCCCTTGGTTGAGCATCATTTTTGTTCCAAGGTCTCTGAGTATCTCCACACCCCTGTAGGCCTGCTGAGCAACAACGAGGCACATTGGTCCTCGGAGGTCCTCTGTGTCTGCTGAGTCATGGGCAACACACTGCACTCTTTCTTGTGATATCTTGATTCACAGCACTCGCACATGTTCAGGAGCAACGTTCAACAAGTTCCAACATGTCGTGGAAGTCGTTCTCATTCCCTAGTTTGAGCTGTACAGACAGAAACAGTAAGCTTCTCCTTCCATTCAGGACCTCCTACCTGAAGTCACCCTGCCTCTTGAAGAAAGACGACCTTCTTTCTATTGCAACTAAAGCACAGTTTTTCCTGTAGCACGGCAGGCTTTTGAAAAGGCACGGGCCCAGAGTCCTAATCAGGGATTTCCTTGGTGAGGCCGTTCACTAGATGCAGAACACCCTGCCTCGAGAAGTTGATTCAGGGAAGCAACCACTGTGTACTCTGTGTCTCATTTGACTGGTTAAAAACCACAGAGATGTATGCTGCCTGTGCCCATGGAAATGGGGGCATGATGGGACTAGCCTTGCTTTCCGTTTGAAAACCTCCATTCTTGCTTCCGTGAAGCTCCCTGAAATTCTCTGCTGTTGACAGTCCTCTGGCCACTGTAGGCATGTGTCTGGGAAGAAAATGACTTTTCTCTCGGTACACACGGAGCTTCATTGGCGGGGTGCGGCTCTCCTTGCCATGCTCTAGAGCTAAAGGGAATCTCAACGTGAGTCCTTGCCTCAGGTAAGGCCCTGAGTAGCCCTGCAGAAAGGGAGGCATGCAGCTCTTTCCATGAGCTCTTAATGGAGGTCTGTTTTATTTAAAGAATTACCCGTTTCAGAACTCCTACGCCCTTCGGGTGAGCATCATTTTGGTTCCAAGATCCCTGACTCCCTCTATACCCCTGTGGGCCTGCTGAGCAGCATTGCATCCCATACGTCCCACGGAGGCTCTCTGTGTCTGCAGAGTGTCGGGCAACACACTGTACGTTACTTCAGGAGAGCTACATTTCCAGAGCACTCGAACAGCATCAGAACCACATTTCTAGGCAGTCCAACATGCCCTGGAAGTCTTCGACATTGCCCTCGTCTGAGCAGCCCTGAGAAAACACTCTGCTTAGAAGTTATCGAAGACCTCGTACCAGAAGTCACTCTATTCAAGGAGAAATACAGCATCTTAACATGCTGTGTCGCTCACAGGGCAAGAAACCTGAGAACTTGCCTCGAGGTAAGGCCATGAAATACTATGCAGAAGCAGAGGCGTGTAGCAGTTTCCATGAGGCCGTAGTCGCTTATCTTCATCATTTTAAAGCCAGTACGCTTTTCAGGACACCTAGGTGCCTCGCCTGGAAACCCTGTTGCCTGCAAGAACACTGAGTACCCTCAGGCTCCCCTTGTCCTTCTAAGCAATATCCAGGCCAGGAGCTTTCCGACTCACAGTGTGTATGCCGAGTGTAGGGCAACACAGTGCACTCTTATTGGAATATCTTGATTTAGCCAGCAATCGCACAGGTTGACGAGCACCGTTAAGCCAGTTCCAACAGGCCGTGGAAGTCGCTCTCATTCCCTAGTTTGAGCTGTACAGAGAGAAACAGTAAGCTTCTCCTTCCATTCAGGACTTCCTACCTGAAGTCACCCTGCCTCTTGAAGAAAGACGACCTCGTTTCTATTGCAACTAAAGCACAGTTTTTCCTGTAGCACGGCAGGCTTTTGAAAAGGCACGGGCCCAGAGGCCTAGCTAGGGCTTTCCTTGGTGAGGCCGTTCACTAGATGCAGAACACCCTGCCTCGAGAAGTTGATTCAGGGAAGCAACAACTGTGTACTCTGTGTCTCATTTGACTGGTTAAAAACCACAGAGATGTATGCTGCCTGTGCCCATGGAAATGGGGGCATGATGGGACTAACCTTGCTTTCCGTTTGAAAACTTCCATTCTTGCTTCCGTGAAGCTCCCTGAAATTCTCTGCTTTTGACAGTCCTCTGGCCACTGTAGGCATGTGTCTGGGAAGAAAATGACTTTTCTCTCGGTACACACGGAGCTTCATTGGCGGGGTGTGTCTCTCCTTGCCATGCTCTAGAGCTAAAGGGAATCTCAACGTGAGTCCTTGCCTCAGGTAAGGCCCTGAGTAGCCCTGCAGAAAGGGAGGCATGCAGCTCTTTCCATGAGCTCTTAATGGAGGTCTGTTTTATTTAAAGAATTACCCCTTTCAGAACTCCTACGCCCTTCGGGTGAGCATCATTTTGGTTCCAAGATCCCTGACTCCCTCTATACCCCTGTGGGCCTGCTGAGCAGCATTGCGTCCCATACGTCCCACGGAGGCTCTCTGTGTCTGCAGAGTGTCGGGCAACACACTGTACGTTACTTCAGGAGAGCTACATTTCCAGAGCACTCGAACAGCATCAGAACCACATTTCTAGGCAGTCCAACATGCCCTGGAAGTCTTCGACATTGCCCTCGTCTGAGCAGCCCTGAGAAAACACTCTGCTTAGAAGTTATCGAGGACCTCGTACCAGAAGTCACTCTATTCAAGGAGAAATACAGCATCTTAACATGCTGTGTCGCTCACAGGGCAAGAAACCTGAGAACTTGCCTCGAGGTAAGGCCATGAAATACTATGCAGAAGCAGAGGCGTGTAGCAGTTTCCATGAGGCCGTAGTCGCTTATCTTCATCATTTTAAAGCCAGTACGCTTTTCAGGACACCGAGGTGCCTCGCCTGGAAACCCTGTTGCCTGCAAGAACACTGAGTACCCTCAGGCTCCCCTTGTCCTTCTAAGCAATATCCAGGCCAGGAGCTTTCCGACTCACAGTGTGTATGCCGAGTGTAGGGCAACACAGTGCACTCTTATTGGAATATCTTGATTTAGCCAGCAATCGCACAGGTTCACGAGCACCGTTAAGCCAGTTCCAACAGGCCGTGGAAGTCGCTCTCATTCCCTAGTTTGAGCTGTACAGAGAGAAACAGTAAGCTTCTCCTTCCATTCAGGACTTCCTACCTGAAGTCACCCTGCCTCTTGAAGAAAGACGACCTCGTTTCTATTGCAACTAAAGCACAGTTTTTCCTGTAGCACGGCAGGCTTTTGAAAAGGCACGGGCCCAGAGGCCTAGCTAGGGCTTTCCTTGGTGAGGCCGTTCACTAGATGCAGAACACCCTGCCTCGAGAAGTTGATTCAGGGAAGCAACAACTGTGTACTCTGTGTCTCATTTGACTGGTTAAAAACCACAGAGATGTATGCTGCCTGTGCCCATGGAAATGGGGGCATGATGGGACTAACCTTGCTTTCCGTTTGGAAAGCTCCCCTCTTGCTTTCGTGAAGCTCCCTGAAATTCTCTGCTGTTGACAGGCCTCTGGCCACTGTAGGCATGTGTCTGGGAAGTAAATGAGTTTTCTCTGGCTACACACGGAACTTCATTGGCCGCGGTGGGGCGCACCTTGCCATGCTCTAGAGCTAAAGGGAATCTAAACGTGAGCCCTTGGCTCGAGGTAAGGCCCTGAGTAGCCCTGCCGAACGGGAGGCATGCAGCTCTTTCCATTAGCTCTTAGTCACTCTTCTGGTTTACTTTAAATGAAGTACCCTTTTCAGGACTCCTAGGCCCCTCGGTTGAGCATCATTTTTGTTCCAAGGTCTCTGAGTATCTCCACACCCCTGTAGGCCTGCTGAGCAACAACGAGGCACATTGGTCCTCGGAGGTCCTCTGTGTCTGCTGAGTCATGGGCAACACACTGCACTCTTTCTTGTGATATCTTGATTCACAGCACTCGCACAGGTTCAGGAGCAACGTTCAACAAGTTCCAACATGTCGTGGAAGTCGTTCTCATTCCCTAGTTTGAGCTGTACAGACAGAAACAGTAAGCTTCTCCTTCCATTCAGGACCTCCTACCTGAAGTCACCCTGCCTCTTGAAGAAAGACGACCTTTTTTCTATTGCAACTAAAGCACAGTTTTTCCTGTAGCACGGCAGGCTTTTGAAGAGGCACGGGCCCAGAGTCCTAATCAGGGATTTCCTTGGTGAGGCCGTTCACTAGATGCAGAACACCCTGCCTCGAGAAGTTGATTCAGGGAAGCAACCACTGTGTACTCTGTGTCTCATTTGACTGGTTAAAAACCACAGAGATGTATGCTGCCTGTGCCCATGGAAATGGGGGCATGATGGGACTAGCCTTGCTTTCCGTTTGAAAACCTCCATTCTTGCTTCCGTGAAGCTCCCTGAAATTCTCTGCTGTTGACAGTCCTCTGGCCACTGTAGGCATGTGTCTGGGAAGAAAATGACTTTTCTCTCGGTACACACGGAGCTTCATTGGCGGGGTGCGGCTCTCCTTGCCATCCTCTAGAGCTAAAGGGAATCTCAACGTGAGTCCTTGCCTCAGGTAAGGCCCTGAGTAGCCCTGCAGAAAGGGAGGCATGCAGCTCTTTCCATGAGCTCTTAATGGAGGTCTGTTTTATTTAAAGAATTACCCGTTTCAGAACTCCTACGCCCTTCGGGTGAGCATCATTTTGGTTCCAAGATCCCTGACTCCCTCTATACCCCTGTGGGCCTGCTGAGCAGCATTGCGTCCCATACGTCCCACGGAGGCTCTCTGTGTCTGCAGAGTGTCGGGCAACACACTGTACGTTACTTCAGGAGAGCTACATTTCCAGAGCACTCGAACAGCATCAGAACCACATTTCTAGGCAGTCCAACATGCCCTGGAAGTCTTCGACATTGCCCTCGTCTGAGCAGCCCTGAGAAAACACTCTGCTTAGAAGTTATCGAGGACCTCGTACCAGAAGTCACTCTATTCAAGGAGAAATACAGCATCTTAACATGCTGTGTCGCTCACAGGGCAAGAAACCTGAGAACTTGCCTCGAGGTAAGGCCATGAAATACTATGCAGAAGCAGAGGCGTGTAGCAGTTTCCATGAGGCCGTAGTCGCTTATCTTCATCATTTTAAAGCCAGTACGCTTTTCAGGACACCGAGGTGCCTCGCCTGGAAACCCTGTTGCCTGCAAGAACACTGAGTACCCTCAGGCTCCCCTTGTCCTTCTAAGCAATATCCAGGCCAGGAGCTTTCCGACTCACAGTGTGTATGCCGAGTGTAGGGCAACACAGTGCACTCTTATTGGAATATCTTGATTTAGCCAGCAATCGCACAGGTTCACGAGCACCGTTAAGCCAGTTCCAACAGGCCGTGGAAGTCGCTCTCATTCCCTAGTTTGAGCTGTACAGAGAGAAACAGTAAGCTTCTCCTTCCATTCAGGACTTCCTACCTGAAGTCACCCTGCCTCTTGAAGAAAGACGACCTCGTTTCTATTGCAACTAAAGCACAGTTTTTCCTGTAGCACGGCAGGCTTTTGAAAAGGCACGGGCCCAGAGGCCTAGCTAGGGCTTTCCTTGGTGAGGCCGTTCACTAGATGCAGAACACCCTGCCTCGAGAAGTTGATTCAGGGAAGCAACAACTGTGTACTCTGTGTCTCATTTGACTGGTTAAAAACCACAGAGATGTATGCTGCCTGTGCCCATGGAAATGGGGGCATGATGGGACTAACCTTGCTTTCCGTTTGGAAAGCTCCCCTCTTGCTTTCGTGAAGCTCCCTGAAATTCTCTGCTGTTGACAGGCCTCTGGCCACTGTAGGCATGTGTCTGGGAAGTAAATGAGTTTTCTCTGGCTACACACGGAACTTCATTGGCCGCGGTGGGGCGCACCTTGCCATGCTCTAGAGCTAAAGGGAATCTAAACGTGAGCCCTTGGCTCGAGGTAAGGCCCTGAGTAGCCCTGCCGAACGGGAGGCATGCAGCTCTTTCCATTAGCTCTTAGTCACTCTTCTGGTTTACTTTAAATGAAGTACCCTTTTCAGGACTCCTAGGCCCCTCGGTTGAGCATCATTTTTGTTCCAAGGTCTCTGAGTATCTCCACACCCCTGTAGGCCTGCTGAGCAACAACGAGGCACATTGGTCCTCGGAGGTCCTCTGTGTCTGCTGAGTCATGGGCAACACACTGCACTCTTTCTTGTGATATCTTGATTCACAGCACTCGCACAGGTTCAGGAGCAACGTTCAACAAGTTCCAACATGTCGTGGAAGTCGTTCTCATTCCCTAGTTTGAGCTGTACAGACAGAAACAGTAAGCTTCTCCTTCCATTCAGGACCTCCTACCTGAAGTCACCCTGCCTCTTGAAGAAAGACGACCTTTTTTCTATTGCAACTAAAGCACAGTTTTTCCTGTAGCACGGCAGGCTTTTGAAGAGGCACGGGCCCAGAGTCCTAATCAGGGATTTCCTTGGTGAGGCCGTTCACTAGATGCAGAACACCCTGCCTCGAGAAGTTGATTCAGGGAAGCAACCACTGTGTACTCTGTGTCTCATTTGACTGGTTAAAAACCACAGAGATGTATGCTGCCTGTGCCCATGGAAATGGGGGCATGATGGGACTAGCCTTGCTTTCCGTTTGAAAACCTCCATTCTTGCTTCCGTGAAGCTCCCTGAAATTCTCTGCTGTTGACAGTCCTCTGGCCACTGTAGGCATGTGTCTGGGAAGAAAATGACTTTTCTCTCGGTACACACGGAGCTTCATTGGCGGGGTGCGGCTCTCCTTGCCATCCTCTAGAGCTAAAGGGAATCTCAACGTGAGTCCTTGCCTCAGGTAAGGCCCTGAGTAGCCCTGCAGAAAGGGAGGCATGCAGCTCTTTCCATGAGCTCTTAATGGAGGTCTGTTTTATTTAAAGAATTACCCGTTTCAGAACTCCTACGCCCTTCGGGTGAGCATCATTTTGGTTCCAAGATCCCTGACTCCCTCTATACCCCTGTGGGCCTGCTGAGCAGCATTGCGTCCCATACGTCCCACGGAGGCTCTCTGTGTCTGCAGAGTGTCGGGCAACACACTGTACGTTACTTCAGGAGAGCTACATTTCCAGAGCACTCGAACAGCATCAGAACCACATTTCTAGGCAGTCCAACATGCCCTGGAAGTCTTCGACATTGCCCTCGTCTGAGCAGCCCTGAGAAAACACTCTGCTTAGAAGTTATCGAGGACCTCGTACCAGAAGTCACTCTATTCAAGGAGAAATACAGCATCTTAACATGCTGTGTCGCTCACAGGGCAAGAAACCTGAGAACTTGCCTCGAGGTAAGGCCATGAAATACTATGCAGAAGCAGAGGCGTGTAGCAGTTTCCATGAGGCCGTAGTCGCTTATCTTCATCATTTTAAAGCCAGTACGCTTTTCAGGACACCGAGGTGCCTCGCCTGGAAACCCTGTTGCCTGCAAGAACACTGAGTACCCTCAGGCTCCCCTTGTCCTTCTAAGCAATATCCAGGCCAGGAGCTTTCCGACTCACAGTGTGTATGCCGAGTGTAGGGCAACACAGTGCACTCTTATTGGAATATCTTGATTTAGCCAGCAATCGCACAGGTTCACGAGCACCGTTAAGCCAGTTCCAACAGGCCGTGGAAGTCGCTCTCATTCCCTAGTTTGAGCTGTACAGAGAGAAACAGTAAGCTTCTCCTTCCATTCAGGACTTCCTACCTGAAGTCACCCTGCCTCTTGAAGAAAGACGACCTCGTTTCTATTGCAACTAAAGCACAGTTTTTCCTGTAGCACGGCAGGCTTTTGAAAAGGCACGGGCCCAGAGGCCTAGCTAGGGCTTTCCTTGGTGAGGCCGTTCACTAGATGCAGAACACCCTGCCTCGAGAAGTTGATTCAGGGAAGCAACAACTGTGTACTCTGTGTCTCATTTGACTGGTTAAAAACCACAGAGATGTATGCTGCCTGTGCCCATGGAAATGGGGGCATGATGGGACTAACCTTGCTTTCCGTTTGGAAAGCTCCCCTCTTGCTTTCGTGAAGCTCCCTGAAATTCTCTGCTGTTGACAGGCCTCTGGCCACTGTAGGCATGTGTCTGGGAAGTAAATGAGTTTTCTCTGGCTACACACGGAACTTCATTGGCCGCGGTGGGGCGCACCTTGCCATGCTCTAGAGCTAAAGGGAATCTAAACGTGAGCCCTTGGCTCGAGGTAAGGCCCTGAGTAGCCCTGCCGAACGGGAGGCATGCAGCTCTTTCCATTAGCTCTTAGTCACTCTTCTGGTTTACTTTAAATGAAGTACCCTTTTCAGGACTCCTAGGCCCCTCGGTTGAGCATCATTTTTGTTCCAAGGTCTCTGAGTATCTCCACACCCCTGTAGGCCTGCTGAGCAACAACGAGGCACATTGGTCCTCGGAGGTCCTCTGTGTCTGCTGAGTCATGGGCAACACACTGCACTCTTTCTTGTGATATCTTGATTCACAGCACTCGCACAGGTTCAGGAGCAACGTTCAACAAGTTCCAACATGTCGTGGAAGTCCTTCTCATTCCCTAGTTTGAGCTGTACAGACAGAAACAGTAAGCTTCTCCTTCCATTCAGGACCTCCTACCTGAAGTCACCCTGCCTCTTGAAGAAAGACGACCTTCTTTCTATTGCAACTAAAGCACAGTCTTTCCTGTAGCACGGCAGGCTTTTGAAGAGGCACGGGCCCAGAGTCCTAATCAGGGATTTCCTTGGTGAGGCCGTTCACTAGATGCAGAACACCCTGCCTCGAGAAGTTGATTCAGGGAAGCAACCACTGTGTACTCTGTGTCTCATTTGACTGGTTAAAAACCACAGAGATGTATGCTGCCTGTGCCCATGGAAATGGGGGCATGATGGGACTAGCCTTGCTTTCCGTTTGAAAACCTCCATTCTTGCTTCCGTGAAGCTCCCTGAAATTCTCTGCTGTTGACAGTCCTCTGGCCACTGTAGGCATGTGTCTGGGAAGAAAATGACTTTTCTCTCGGTACACACGGAGCTTCATTGGCGGGGTGCGTCTCTCCTTGCCATGCTCTAGAGCTAAAGGGAATCTCAACGTGAGTCCTTGCCTCAGGTAAGGCCCTGAGTAGCCCTGCAGAAAGGGAGGCATGCAGCTCTTTCCATGAGCTCTTAATGGAGGTCTGTTTTATTTAAAGAATTACCCCTTTCAGAACTCCTACGCCCTTCGGGTGAGCATCATTTTGGTTCCAAGATCCCTGACTCCCTCTATACCCCTGTGGGCCTGCTGAGCAGCATTGCGTCCCATACGTCCCACGGAGGCTCTCTGTGTCTGCAGAGTGTCGGGCAACACACTGTACGTTACTTCAGGAGAGCTACATTTCCAGAGCACTCGAACAGCATCAGAACCACATTTCTAGGCAGTCCAACATGCCCTGGAAGTCTTCGACATTGCCCTCGTCTGAGCAGCCCTGAGAAAACACTCTGCTTAGAAGTTATCGAGGACCTCGTACCAGAAGTCACTCTATTCAAGGAGAAATACAGCATCTTAACATGCTGTGTCGCTCACAGGGCAAGAAACCTGAGAACTTGCCTCGAGGTAAGGCCATGAAATACTATGCAGAAGCAGAGGCGTGTAGCAGTTTCCATGAGGCCAAAGTCGCTTATCTTCATCATTTTAAAGCCAGTACGCTTTTCAGGACACCGAGGTGCCTCGCCTGGAAACCCTGTTGCCTGCAAGAACACTGAGTACCCTCAGGCTCCCCTTGTCCTTCTAAGCAATATCCAGGCCAGGAGCTTTCCGACTCACAGTGTGTATGCCGAGTGTAGGGCAACACAGTGCACTCTTATTGGAATATCTTGATTTAGCCAGCAATCGCACAGGTTCACGAGCACCGTTAAGCCAGTTCCAACAGGCCGTGGAAGTCGCTCTCATTCCCTAGTTTGAGCTGTACAGAGAGAAACAGTAAGCTTCTCCTTCCATTCAGGACTTCCTACCTGAAGTCACCCTGCCTCTTGAAGAAAGACGACCTCGTTTCTATTGCAACTAAAGCACAGTTTTTCCTGTAGCACGGCAGGCTTTTGAAAAGGCACGGGCCCAGAGGCCTAGCTAGGGCTTTCCTTGGTGAGGCCGTTCACTAGATGCAGAACACCCTGCCTCGAGAAGTTGATTCAGGGAAGCAACAACTGTGTACTCTGTGTCTCATTTGACTGGTTAAAAACCACAGAGATGTATGCTGCCTGTGCCCATGGAAATGGGGGCATGATGGGACTAACCTTGCTTTCCGTTTGGAAAGCTCCCCTCTTGCTTTCGTGAAGCTCCCTGAAATTCTCTGCTGTTGACAGGCCTCTGGCCACTGTAGGCATGTGTCTGGGAAGTAAATGAGTTTTCTCTGGCTACACACGGAACTTCATTGGCCGCGGTGGGGCGCACCTTGCCATGCTCTAGAGCTAAAGGGAATCTAAACGTGAGCCCTTGGCTCGAGGTAAGGCCCTGAGTAGCCCTGCCGAACGGGAGGCATGCAGCTCTTTCCATTAGCTCTTAGTCACTCTTCTGGTTTACTTTAAATGAAGTACCCTTTTCAGGACTCCTAGGCCCCTCGGTTGAGCATCATTTTTGTTCCAAGGTCTCTGAGTATCTCCACACCCCTGTAGGCCTGCTGAGCAACAACGAGGCACATTGGTCCTCGGAGGTCCTCTGTGTCTGCTGAGTCATGGGCAACACACTGCACTCTTTCTTGTGATATCTTGATTCACAGCACTCGCACAGGTTCAGGAGCAACGTTCAACAAGTTCCAACATGTCGTGGAAGTCGTTCTCATTCCCTAGTTTGAGCTGTACAGACAGAAACAGTAAGCTTCTCCTTCCATTCAGGACCTCCTACCTGAAGTCACCCTGCCTCTTGAAGAAAGACGACCTTTTTTCTATTGCAACTAAAGCACAGTTTTTCCTGTAGCACGGCAGGCTTTTGAAGAGGCACGGGCCCAGAGTCCTAATCAGGGATTTCCTTGGTGAGGCCGTTCACTAGATGCAGAACACCCTGCCTCGAGAAGTTGATTCAGGGAAGCAACCACTGTGTACTCTGTGTCTCATTTGACTGGTTAAAAACCACAGAGATGTATGCTGCCTGTGCCCATGGAAATGGGGGCATGATGGGACTAGCCTTGCTTTCCGTTTGAAAACCTCCATTCTTGCTTCCGTGAAGCTCCCTGAAATTCTCTGCTGTTGACAGTCCTCTGGCCACTGTAGGCATGTGTCTGGGAAGAAAATGACTTTTCTCTCGGTACACACGGAGCTTCATTGGCGGGGTGCGGCTCTCCTTGCCATCCTCTAGAGCTAAAGGGAATCTCAACGTGAGTCCTTGCCTCAGGTAAGGCCCTGAGTAGCCCTGCAGAAAGGGAGGCATGCAGCTCTTTCCATGAGCTCTTAATGGAGGTCTGTTTTATTTAAAGAATTACCCGTTTCAGAACTCCTACGCCCTTCGGGTGAGCATCATTTTGGTTCCAAGATCCCTGACTCCCTCTATACCCCTGTGGGCCTGCTGAGCAGCATTGCGTCCCATACGTCCCACGGAGGCTCTCTGTGTCTGCAGAGTGTCGGGCAACACACTGTACGTTACTTCAGGAGAGCTACATTTCCAGAGCACTCGAACAGCATCAGAACCACATTTCTAGGCAGTCCAACATGCCCTGGAAGTCTTCGACATTGCCCTCGTCTGAGCAGCCCTGAGAAAACACTCTGCTTAGAAGTTATCGAGGACCTCGTACCAGAAGTCACTCTATTCAAGGAGAAATACAGCATCTTAACATGCTGTGTCGCTCACAGGGCAAGAAACCTGAGAACTTGCCTCGAGGTAAGGCCATGAAATACTATGCAGAAGCAGAGGCGTGTAGCAGTTTCCATGAGGCCGTAGTCGCTTATCTTCATCATTTTAAAGCCAGTACGCTTTTCAGGACACCTAGGTGCCTCGCCTGGAAACCCTGTTGCCTGCAAGAACACTGAGTACCCTCAGGCTCCCCTTGTCCTTCTAAGCAATATCCAGGCCAGGAGCTTTCCGACTCACAGTGTGTATGCCGAGTGTAGGGCAACACAGTGCACTCTTATTGGAATATCTTGATTTAGCCAGCAATCGCACAGGTTCACGAGCACCGTTAAGCCAGTTCCAACAGGCCGTGGAAGTCGCTCTCATTCCCTAGTTTGAGCTGTACAGAGAGAAACAGTAAGCTTCTCCTTCCATTCAGGACTTCCTACCTGAAGTCACCCTGCCTCTTGAAGAAAGACGACCTCGTTTCTATTGCAACTAAAGCACAGTTTTTCCTGTAGCACGGCAGGCTTTTGAAAAGGCACGGGCCCAGAGGCCTAGCTAGGGCTTTCCTTGGTGAGGCCGTTCACTAGATGCAGAACACCCTGCCTCGAGAAGTTGATTCAGGGAAGCAACAACTGTGTACTCTGTGTCTCATTTGACTGGTTAAAAACCACAGAGATGTATGCTGCCTGTGCCCATGGAAATGGGGGCATGATGGGACTAACCTTGCTTTCCGTTTGGAAAGCTCCCCTCTTGCTTTCGTGAAGCTCCCTGAAATTCTCTGCTGTTGACAGGCCTCTGGCCACTGTAGGCATGTGTCTGGGAAGTAAATGAGTTTTCTCTGGCTACACACGGAACTTCATTGGCCGCGGTGGGGCGCACCTTGCCATGCTCTAGAGCTAAAGGGAATCTAAACGTGAGCCCTTGGCTCGAGGTAAGGCCCTGAGTAGCCCTGCCGAACGGGAGGCATGCAGCTCCTTCCATTAGCTCTTAGTCACTCTTCTGGTTTACTTTAAATGAAGTACCCTTTTCAGGACTCCTAGGCCCCTCGGTTGAGCATCATTTTTGTTCCAAGGTCTCTGAGTATCTCCACACCCCTGTAGGCCTGCTGAGCAACAACGAGGCACATTGGTCCTCGGAGGTCCTCTGTGTCTGCTGAGTCATGGGCAACACACTGCACTCTTTCTTGTGATATCTTGATTCACAGCACTCGCACAGGTTCAAGAGCAACGTTCAACAAGTTCCAACATGTCGTGGAAGTCGTTCTCATTCCCTAGTTTGAGCTGTACAGACAGAAACAGTAAGCTTCTCCTTCCATTCAGGACCTCCTACCTGAAGTCACCCTGCCTCTTGAAGAAAGACGACCTTCTTTCTATTGCAACTAAAGCACAGTTTTTCCTGTAGCACGGCAGGCTTTTGAAGAGGCACGGGCCCAGAGTCCTAATCAGGGATTTCCTTGGTGAGGCCGTTCACTAGATGCAGAACACCCTGCCTCGAGAAGTTGATTCAGGGAAGCAACCACTGTGTACTCTGTGTCTCATTTGACTGGTTAAAAACCACAGAGATGTATGCTGCCTGTGCCCATGGAAATGGGGGCATGATGGGACTAGCCTTGCTTTCCGTTTGAAAACCTCCATTCTTGCTTCCGTGAAGCTCCCTGAAATTCTCTGCTGTTGACAGTCCTCTGGCCACTGTAGGCTTGTGTCTGGGAAGAAAATGACTTTTCTCTCGGTACACACGGAGCTTCATTGGCGGGGTGCGGCTCTCCTTGCCATGCTCTAGAGCTAAAGGGAATCTCAACGTGAGTCCTTGCCTCAGGTAAGGCCCTGAGTAGCCCTGCAGAAAGGGAGGCATGCAGCTCTTTCCATGAGCTCTTAATGGAGGTCTGTTTTATTTAAAGAATTACCCCTTTCAGAACTCCTACGCCCTTCGGGTGAGCATCATTTTGGTTCCAAGATCCCTGACTCCCTCTATACCCCTGTGGGCCTGCTGAGCAGCATTTCGTCCCATACGTCCCACGGAGGCTCTCTGTGTCTGCAGAGTGTCGGGCAACACACTGTACGTTACTTCAGGAGAGCTACATTTCCAGAGCACTCGAACAGCATCAGAACCACATTTCTAGGCAGTCCAACATGCCCTGGAAGTCTTCGACATTGCCCTCGTCTGAGCAGCCCTGAGAAAACACTCTGCTTAGAAGTTATCGAGGACCTCGTACCAGAAGTCACTCTATTCAAGGAGAAATACAGCATCTTAACATGCTGTGTCGCTCACAGGGCAAGAAACCTGAGAACTTGCCTCGAGGTAAGGCCATGAAATACTATGCAGAAGCAGAGGCGTGTAGCAGTTTCCATGAGGCCGTAGTCGCTTATCTTCATCATTTTAAAGCCAGTACGCTTTTCAGGACACCTAGGTGCCTCGCCTGGAAACCCTGTTGCCTGCAAGAACACTGAGTACCCTCAGGCTCCCCTTGTCCTTCTAAGCAATATCCAGGCCAGGAGCTTTCCGACTCACAGTGTGTATGCCGAGTGTAGGGCAACACAGTGCACTCTTATTGGAATATCTTGATTTAGCCAGCAATCGCACAGGTTCACGAGCACCGTTAAGCCAGTTCCAACAGGCCGTGGAAGTCGCTCTCATTCCCTAGTTTGAGCTGTACAGAGAGAAACAGTAAGCTTCTCCTTCCATTCAGGACTTCCTACCTGAAGTCACCCTGCCTCTTGAAGAAAGACGACCTCGTTTCTATTGCAACTAAAGCACAGTTTTTCCTGTAGCACGGCAGGCTTTTGAAAAGGCACGGGCCCAGAGGCCTAGCTAGGGCTTTCCTTGGTGAGGCCGTTCACTAGATGCAGAACACCCTGCCTCGAGAAGTTGATTCAGGGAAGCAACAACTGTGTACTCTGTGTCTCATTTGACTGGTTAAAAACCACAGAGATGTATGCTGCCTGTGCCCATGGAAATGGGGGCATGATGGGACTAACCTTGCTTTCCGTTTGGAAAGCTCCCCTCTTGCTTTCGTGAAGCTCCCTGAAATTCTCTGCTGTTGACAGGCCTCTGGCCACTGTAGGCATGTGTCTGGGAAGTAAATGAGTTTTCTCTGGCTACACACGGAACTTCATTGGCCGCGGTGGGGCGCACCTTGCCATGCTCTAGAGCTAAAGGGAATCTAAACGTGAGCCCTTGGCTCGAGGTAAGGCCCTGAGTAGCCCTGCCGAACGGGAGGCATGCAGCTCCTTCCATTAGCTCTTAGTCACTCTTCTGGTTTACTTTAAATGAAGTACCCTTTTCAGGACTCCTAGGCCCCTCGGTTGAGCATCATTTTTGTTCCAAGGTCTCTGAGTATCTCCACACCCCTGTAGGCCTGCTGAGCAACAACGAGGCACATTGGTCCTCGGAGGTCCTCTGTGTCTGCTGAGTCATGGGCAACACACTGCACTCTTTCTTGTGATATCTTGATTCACAGCACTTGCACAGGTTCAAGAGCAACGTTCAACAAGTTCCAACATGTCGTGGAAGTCGTTCTCATTCCCTAGTTTGAGCTGTACAGACAGAAACAGTAAGCTTCTCCTTCCATTCAGGACCTCCTACCTGAAGTCACCCTGCCTCTTGAAGAAAGACGACCTTCTTTCTATTGCAACTAAAGCACAGTCTTTCCTGTAGCACGGCAGGCTTTTGAAGAGGCACGGGCCCAGAGTCCTAATCAGGGATTTCCTTGGTGAGGCCGTTCACTAGATGCAGAACACCCTGCCTGGAGAAGTTGATTCAGGGAAGCAACCACTGTGTACTCTGTGTCTCATTTGACTGGTTAAAAACCACAGAGATGTATGCTGCCTGTGCCCATGGAAATGGGGGCATGATGGGACTAGCCTTGCTTTCCGTTTGAAAACCTCCATTCTTGCTTCCGTGAAGCTCCCTGAAATTCTCTGCTGTTGACAGTCCTCTGGCCACTGTAGGCTTGTGTCTGGGAAGAAAATGACTTTTCTCTCGGTACACACGGAGCTTCATTGGCGGGGTGCGGCTCTCCTTGCCATGCTCTAGAGCTAAAGGGAATCTCAACGTGAGTCCTTGCCTCAGGTAAGGCCCTGAGTAGCCCTGCAGAAAGGGAGGCATGCAGCTCTTTCCATGAGCTCTTAATGGAGGTCTGTTTTATTTAAAGAATTACCCCTTTCAGAACTCCTACGCCCTTCGGGTGAGCATCATTTTGGTTCCAAGATCCCTGACTCCCTCTATACCCCTGTGGGCCTGCTGAGCAGCATTTCGTCCCATACGTCCCACGGAGGCTCTCTGTGTCTGCAGAGTGTCGGGCAACACACTGTACGTTACTTCAGGAGAGCTACATTTCCAGAGCACTCGAACAGCATCAGAACCACATTTCTAGGCATTCCAACATGCCCTGGAAGTCTTCGACATTGCCCTCGTCTGAGCAGCCCTGAGAAAACACTCTGCTTAGAAGTTATCGAGGACCTCGTACCAGAAGTCACTCTATTCAAGGAGAAATACAGCATCTTAACATGCTGTGTCGCTCACAGGGCAAGAAACCTGAGAACTTGCCTCGAGGTAAGGCCATGAAATACTATGCAGAAGCAGAGGCGTGTAGCAGTTTCCATGAGGCCGTAGTCGCTTATCTTCATCATTTTAAAGCCAGTACGCTTTTCAGGACACCTAGGTGCCTCGCCTGGAAACCCTGTTGCCTGCAAGAACACTGAGTACCCTCAGGCTCCCCTTGTCCTTCTAAGCAATATCCAGGCCAGGAGCTTTCCGACTCACAGTGTGTATGCCGAGTGTAGGGCAACACAGTGCACTCTTATTGGAATATCTTGATTTAGCCAGCAATCGCACAGGTTGCCGAGCACCGTTAAGCCAGTTCCAACAGGCCGTGGAAGTCGCTCTCATTCCCTAGTTTGAGCTGTACAGAGAGAAACAGTAAGCTTCTCCTTCCATTCAGGACTTCCTACCTGAAGTCACCCTGCCTCTTGAAGAAAGACGACCTCGTTTCTATTGCAACTAAAGCACAGTTTTTCCTGTAGCACGGCAGGCTTTTGAAAAGGCACGGGCCCAGAGGCCTAGCTAGGGCTTTCCTTGGTGAGGCCGTTCACTAGATGCAGAACACCCTGCCTCGAGAAGTTGATTCAGGGAAGCAACCACTGTGTACTCTGTGTCTCATTTGACTGGTTAAAAACCACAGAGATGTATGCTGCCTGTGCCCATGGAAATGGGGGCATGATGGGACTAACCTTGCTTTCCGTTTGGAAAGCTCCCCTCTTGCTTTCGTGAAGCTCCCTGAAATTCTCTGCTGTTGACAGGCCTCTGGCCACTGTAGGCATGTGTCTGGGAAGTAAATGAGTTTTCTCTGGCTACACACGGAACTTCATTGGCCGCGGTGGGGCGCACCTTGCCATGCTCTAGAGCTAAAGGGAATCTAAACGTGAGCCCTTGGCTCGAGGTAAGGCCCTGAGTAGCCCTGCCGAACGGGAGGCATGCAGCTCCTTCCATTAGCTCTTAGTCACTCTTCTGGTTTACTTTAAATGAAGTACCCTTTTCAGGACTCCTAGGCCCCTCGGTTGAGCATCATTTTTGTTCCAAGGTCTCTGAGTATCTCCACACCCCTGTAGGCCTGCTGAGCAACAACGAGGCACATTGGTCCTCGGAGGTCCTCTGTGTCTGCTGAGTCATGGGCAACACACTGCACTCTTTCTTGTGATATCTTGATTCACAGCACTCGCACAGGTTCAGGAGCAACGTTCAACAAGTTCCAACATGTCGTGGAAGTCGTTCTCATTCCCTAGTTTGAGCTGTACAGACAGAAACAGTAAGCTTCTCCTTCCATTCAGGACCTCCTACCTGAAGTCACCCTGCCTCTTGAAGAAAGACGACCTTCTTTCTATTGCAACTAAAGCACAGTTTTTCCTGTAGCACGGCAGGCTTTTGAAGAGGCACGGGCCCAGAGTCCTAATCAGGGATTTCCTTGGTGAGGCCGTTCACTAGATGCAGAACACCCTGCCTCGAGAAGTTGATTCAGGGAAGCAACCACTGTGTACTCTGTGTCTCATTTGACTGGTTAAAAACCACAGAGATGTATGCTGCCTGTGCCCATGGAAATGGGGGCATGATGGGACTAGCCTTGCTTTCCGTTTGAAAACCTCCATTCTTGCTTCCGTGAAGCTCCCTGAAATTCTCTGCTGTTGACAGTCCTCTGGCCACTGTAGGCATGTGTCTGGGAAGAAAATGACTTTTCTCTCGGTACACACGGAGCTTCATTGGCGGGGTTCGGCTCTCCTTGCCATGCTCTAGAGCTAAAGGGAATCTCAACGTGAGTCCTTGCCTCAGGTAAGGCCCTGAGTAGCCCTGCAGAAAGGGAGGCATGCAGCTCTTTCCATGAGCTCTTAATGGAGGTCTGTTTTATTTAAAGAATTACCCCTTTCAGAACTCCTACGCCCTTCGGGTGAGCATCATTTTGGTTCCAAGATCCCTGACTCCCTCTATACCCCTGTGGGCCTGCTGAGCAGCATTGCATCCCATACGTCCCACGGAGGCTCTCTGTGTCTGCAGAGTGTCGGGCAACACACTGTACGTTACTTCAGGAGAGCTACATTTCCAGAGCACTCGAACAGCATCAGAACCACATTTCTAGGCAGTCCAACATGCCCTGGAAGTCTTCGACATTGCCCTCGTCTGAGCAGCCCTGAGAAAACACTCTGCTTAGAAGTTATCGAGGACCTCGTACCAGAAGTCACTCTATTCAAGGAGAAATACAGCATCTTAACATGCTGTGTCGCTCACAGGGCAAGAAACCTGAGAACTTGCCTCGAGGTAAGGCCATGAAATACTATGCAGAAGCAGAGGCGTGTAGCAGTTTCCATGAGGCCGTAGTCGCTTATCTTCATCATTTTAAAGCCAGTACGCTTTTCAGGACACCTAGGTGCCTCGCCTGGAAACCCTGTTGCCTGCCAGAACACTGAGTACCCTCAGGCTCCCCTTGTCCTTCTAAGCAATATCCAGGCCAGGAGCTTTCCGACTCACAGTGTGTATGCCGAGTGTAGGGCAACACAGTGCACTCTTATTGGAATATCTTGATTTAGCCAGCAATCGCACAGGTTCACGAGCACCGTTAAGCCAGTTCCAACAGGCCGTGGAAGTCGCTCTCATTCCCTAGTTTGAGCTGTACAGAGAGAAACAGTAAGCTTCTCCTTCCATTCAGGACTTCCTACCTGAAGTCACCCTGCCTCTTGAAGAAAGACGACCTCGTTTCTATTGCAACTAAAGCACAGTTTTTCCTGTAGCACGGCAGGCTTTTGAAAAGGCACGGGCCCAGAGGCCTAGCTAGGGCTTTCCTTGGTGAGGCCGTTCACTAGATGCAGAACACCCTGCCTCGAGAAGTTGATTCAGGGAAGCAACAACTGTGTACTCTGTGTCTCATTTGACTGGTTAAAAACCACAGAGATGTATGCTGCCTGTGCCCATGGAAATGGGGGCATGATGGGACTAACCTTGCTTTCCTTTTGGAAAGCTCCCCTCTTGCTTTCGTGAAGCTCCCTGAAATTCTCTGCTGTTGACAGGCCTCTGGCCACTGTAGGCATGTGTCTGGGAAGTAAATGAGTTTTCTCTGGCTACACACGGAACTTCATTGGCCGCGGTGGGGCGCACCTTGCCATGCTCTAGAGCTAAAGGGAATCTAAACGTGAGCCCTTGGCTCGAGGTAAGGCCCTGAGTAGCCCTGCCGAACGGGAGGCATGCAGCTCTTTCCATTAGCTCTTAGTCACTCTTCTGGTTTACTTTAAATGAAGTACCCTTTTCAGGACTCCTAGGCCCCTCGGTTGAGCATCATTTTTGTTCCAAGGTCTCTGAGTATCTCCACACCCCTGTAGGCCTGCTGAGCAACAACGAGGCACATTGGTCCTCGGAGGTCCTCTGTGTCTGCTGAGTCATGGGCAACACACTGCACTCTTTCTTGTGATATCTTGATTCACAGCACTCGCACAGGTTCAAGAGCAACGTTCAACAAGTTCCAACATGTCGTGGAAGTCGTTCTCATTCCCTAGTTTGAGCTGTACAGACAGAAACAGTAAGCTTCTCCTTCCATTCAGGACCTCCTACCTGAAGTCACCCTGCCTCTTGAAGAAAGACGACCTTCTTTCTATTGCAACTAAAGCACAGTTTTTCCTGTAGCACGGCAGGCTTTTGAAGAGGCACGGGCCCAGAGTCCTAATCAGGGATTTCCTTGGTGAGGCCGTTCACTAGATGCAGAACACCCTGCCTCGAGAAGTTGATTCAGGGAAGCAACCACTGTGTACTCTGTGTCTCATTTGACTGGTTAAAAACCACAGAGATGTATGCTGCCTGTGCCCATGGAAATGGGGGCATGATGGGACTAGCCTTGCTTTCCGTTTGAAAACCTCCATTCTTGCTTCCGTGAAGCTCCCTGAAATTCTCTGCTGTTGACAGTCCTCTGGCCACTGTAGGCATGTGTCTGGGAAGAAAATGACTTTTCTCTCGGTACACACGGAGCTTCATTGGCGGGGTGCGGCTCTCCTTGCCATGCTCTAGAGCTAAAGGGAATCTCAACGTGAGTCCTTGCCTCAGGTAAGGCCCTGAGTAGCCCTGCAGAAAGGGAGGCATGCAGCTCTTTCCATGAGCTCTTAATGGAGGTCTGTTTTATTTAAAGAATTACCCCTTTCAGAACTCCTACGCCCTTCGGGTGAGCATCATTTTGGTTCCAAGATCCCTGACTCCCTCTATATCCCTGTGGGCCTGCTGAGCAGCATTGCGTCCCATACGTCCCACGGAGGCTCTCTGTGTCTGCAGGGTGTCGGGCAACACACTGTACGTTACTTCAGGAGAGCTACATTTCCAGAGCACTCGAACAGCATCAGAACCACATTTCTAGGCAGTCCAACATGCCCTGGAAGTCTTCGACATTGCCCTCGTCTGAGCAGCCCTGAGAAAACACTCTGCTTAGAAGTTATCGAGGACCTCGTACCAGAAGTCACTCTATTCAAGGAGAAATACAGCATCTTAACATGCTGTGTCGCTCACAGGGCAAGAAACCTGAGAACTTGCCTCGAGGTAAGGCCATGAAATACTATGCAGAAGCAGAGGCGTGTAGCAGTTTCCATGAGGCCGTAGTCGCTTATCTTCATCATTTTAAAGCCAGTACGCTTTTCAGGACACCTAGGTGCCTCGCCTGGAAACCCTGTTGCCTGCCAGAACACTGAGTACCCTCAGGCTCCCCTTGTCCTTCTAAGCAATATCCAGGCCAGGAGCTTTCCGACTCACAGTGTGTATGCCGAGTGTAGGGCAACACAGTGCACTCTTATTGGAATATCTTGATTTAGCCAGCAATCGCACAGGTTCACGAGCACCGTTAAGCCAGTTCCAACAGGCCGTGGAAGTCGCTCTCATTCCCTAGTTTGAGCTGTACAGAGAGAAACAGTAAGCTTCTCCTTCCATTCAGGACTTCCTACCTGAAGTCACCCTGCCTCTTGAAGAAAGACGACCTCGTTTCTATTGCAACTAAAGCACAGTTTTTCCTGTAGCACGGCAGGCTTTTGAAAAGGCACGGGCCCAGAGGCCTAGCTAGGGCTTTCCTTGGTGAGGCCGTTCACTAGATGCAGAACACCCTGCCTCGAGAAGTTGATTCAGGGAAGCAACAACTGTGTACTCTGTGTCTCATTTGACTGGTTAAAAACCACAGAGATGTATGCTGCCTGTGCCCATGGAAATGGGGGCATGATGGGACTAACCTTGCTTTCCGTTGGGAAAGCTCCCCTCTTGCTTTCGTGAAGCTCCCTGAAATTCTCTGCTGTTGACAGGCCTCTGGCCACTGTAGGCATGTGTCTGGGAAGTAAATGAGTTTTCTCTGGCTACACACGGAACTTCATTGGCCGCGGTGGGGCGCACCTTGCCATGCTCTAGAGCTAAAGGGAATCTAAACGTGAGCCCTTGGCTCGAGGTAAGGCCCTGAGTAGCCCTGCCGAACGGGAGGCATGCAGCTCTTTCCATTAGCTCTTAGTCACTCTTCTGGTTTACTTTAAATGAAGTACCCTTTTCAGGACTCCTAGGCCCCTCGGTTGAGCATCATTTTTGTTCCAAGGTCTCTGAGTATCTCCACACCCTTGTAGGCCTGCTGAGCAACAACGAGGCACATTGGTCCTCGGAGGTCCTCTGTGTCTGCTGAGTCATGGGCAACACACTGCACTCTTTCTTGTGATATCTTGATTCACAGCACTCGCACAGGTTCAGGAGCAACGTTCAACAAGTTCCAACATGTCGTGGAAGTCCTTCTCATTCCCTAGTTTGAGCTGTACAGACAGAAACAGTAAGCTTCTCCTTCCATTCAGGACCTTCTACCTGAAGTCACCCTGCCTCTTGAAGAAAGACGACCTTCTTTCTATTGCAACTAAAGCACAGTCTTTCCTGTAGCACGGCAGGCTTTTGAAGAGGCACGGGCCCAGAGTCCTAATCAGGGATTTCCTTGGTGAGGCCGTTCACTAGATGCAGAACACCCTGCCTCGAGAAGTTGATTCAGGGAAGCAACCACTGTGTACTCTGTGTCTCATTTGACTGGTTAAAAACCACAGAGATGTATGCTGCCTGTGCCCATGGAAATGGGGGCATGATGGGACTAGCCTTGCTTTCCGTTTGAAAACCTCCATTCTTGCTTCCGTGAAGCTCCCTGAAATTCTCTGCTGTTGACAGTCCTCTGGCCACTGTAGGCATGTGTCTGGGAAGAAAATGACTTTTCTCTCGGTACACACGGAGCTTCATTGGCGGGGTGCGGCTCTCCTTGCCATGCTCTAGAGCTAAAGGGAATCTCAACGTGAGTCCTTGCCTCAGGTAAGGCCCTGAGTAGCCATGCAGAAAGGGAGGCATGCAGCTCTTTCCATGAGCTCTTAATGGAGGTCTGTTTTATTTAAAGAATTACCCCTTTCAGAACTCCTACGCCCTTCGGGTGAGCATCATTTTGGTTCCAAGATCCCTGACTCCCTCTATATCCCTGTGGGCCTGCTGAGCAGCATTGCGTCCCATACGTCCCACGGAGGCTCTCTGTGTCTGCAGGGTGTCGGGCAACACACTGTACGTTACTTCAGGAGAGCTACATTTCCAGAGCACTCGAACAGCATCAGAACCACATTTCTAGGCAGTCCAACATGCCCTGGAAGTCTTCGACATTGCCCTCGTCTGAGCAGCCCTGAGAAAACACTCTGCTTAGAAGTTATCGAGGACCTCGTACCAGAAGTCACTCTATTCAAGGAGAAATACAGCATCTTAACATGCTGTGTCGCTCACAGGGCAAGAAACCTGAGAACTTGCCTCGAGGTAAGGCCATGAAATACTATGCAGAAGCAGAGGCGTGTAGCAGTTTCCATGAGGCCGTAGTCGCTTATCTTCATCATTTTAAAGCCAGTACGCTTTTCAGGACACCTAGGTGCCTCGCCTGGAAACCCTGTTGCCTGCAAGAACACTGAGTACCCTCAGGCTCCCCTTGTCCTTCTAAGCAATATCCAGGCCAGGAGCTTTCCGACTCACAGTGTGTATGCCGAGTGTAGGGCAACACAGTGCACGCTTATTGGAATATCTTGATTTAGCCAGCAATCGCACAGGTTCACGAGCACCGTTAAGCCAGTTCCAACAGGCCGTGGAAGTTGCTCTCATTCCCTAGTTTGAGCTGTACAGAGAGAAACAGTAAGCTTCTCCTTCCATTCAGGACTTCCTACCTGAAGTCACCCTGCCTCTTGAAGAAAGACGACCTCGTTTCTATTGCAACTAAAGCACAGTTTTTCCTGTAGCACGGCAGGCTTTTGAAAAGGCACGGGCCCAGAGGCCTAGCTAGGGCTTTCCTTGGTGAGGCCGTTCACTAGATGCAGAACACCCTGCCTCGAGAAGTTGATTCAGGGAAGCAACAACTGTGTACTCTGTGTCTCATTTGACTGGTTAAAAACCACAGAGATGTATGCTGCCTGTGCCAATGGAAATGGGGGCATGATGGGACTAACCTTGCTTTCCGTTGGGAAAGCTCCCCTCTTGCTTTCGTGAAGCTCCCTGAAATTCTCTGCTGTTGACAGGCCTCTGGCCACTGTAGGCATGTGTCTGGGAAGTAAATGAGTTTTCTCTGGCTACACACGGAACTTCATTGGCCGCGGTGGGGCGCACCTTGCCATGCTCTAGAGCTAAAGGGAATCTAAATGTGAGCCCTTGGCTCGAGGTAAGGCCCTGAGTAGCCCTGCCGAACGGGAGGCATGCAGCTCTTTCCATTAGCTCTTAGTCACTCTTCTGGTTTATTTTAAATGAAGTACCCTTTTCAGGACTCCTAGGCCCCTCGGTTGAGCATCATTTTTGTTCCAAGGTCTCTGAGTATCTCCACACCCCTGTAGGCCTGCTGAGCAACAACGAGGCACATTGGTCCTCGGAGGTCCTCTGTGTCTGCTGAGTCATGGGCAACACACTGCACTCTTTCTTGTGATATCTTGATTCACAGCACTCGCACAGGTTCAGGAGCAACGTTCAACAAGTTCCAACATGTCGTGGAAGTCGTTCTCATTCCCTAGTTTGAGCTGTACAGACAGAAACAGTAAGCTTCTCCTTCCATTCAGGACCTCCTACCTGAAGTCACCCTGCCTCTTGAAGAAAGACGACCTTCTTTCTATTGCAACTAAAGCACAGTCTTTCCTGTAGCACGGCAGGCTTTTGAAGAGGCACGGGCCCAGAGTCCTAATCAGGGATTTCCTTGGTGAGGCCGTTCACTAGATGCAGAACACCCTGCCTCGAGAAGTTGATTCAGGGAAGCAACCACTGTGTACTCTGTGTCTCATTTGACTGGTTAAAAACCACAGAGATGTATGCTGCCTGTGCCCATGGAAATGGGGGCATGATGGGACTAGCCTTGCTTTCCGTTTGAAAACCTCCATTCTTGCTTCCGTGAAGCTCCCTGAAATTCTCTGCTGTTGACAGTCCTCTGGCCACTGTAGGCATGTGTCTGGGAAGAAAATGACTTTTCTCTCGGTACACACGGAGCTTCATTGGCGGGGTGCGGCTCTCCTTGCCATGCTCTAGAGCTAAAGGGAATCTCAACGTGAGTCCTTGCCTCAGGTAAGGCCCTGAGTAGCCCTGCAGAAAGGGAGGCATGCAGCTCTTTCCATGAGCTCTTAATGGAGGTCTGTTTTATTTAAAGAATTACCCCTTTCAGAACTCCTACGCCCTTCGGGTGAGCATCATTTTGGTTCCAAGATCCCTGACTCCCTCTATACCCCTGTGGGCCTGCTGAGCAGCATTGCGTCCCATACGTCCCACGGAGGCTCTCTGTGTCTGCAGGGTGTCGGGCAACACACTGTACGTTACTTCAGGAGAGCTACATTTCCAGAGCACTCGAACAGCATCAGAACCACATTTCTAGGCAGTCCAACATGCCCTGGAAGTCTTCGACATTGCCCTCGTCTGAGCAGCCCTGAGAAAACACTCTGCTTAGAAGTTATCGAGGACCTCGTACCAGAAGTCACTCTATTCAAGGAGAAATACAGCATCTTAACATGCTGTGTCGCTCACAGGGCAAGAAACCTGAGAACTTGCCTCGAGGTAAGGCCATGAAATACTATGCAGAAGCAGAGGCGTGTAGCAGTTTCCATGAGGCCGTAGTCGCTTATCTTCATCATTTTAAAGCCAGTACGCTTTTCAGGACACCTAGGTGCCTCGCCTGGAAACCCTGTTGCCTGCCAGAACACTGAGTACCCTCAGGCTCCCCTTGTCCTTCTAAGCAATATGCAGGCCAGGAGCTTTCCGACTCACAGTGTGTATGCCGAGTGTAGGGCAACACAGTGCACTCTTATTGGAATATCTTGATTTAGCCAGCAATCGCACAGGTTCACGAGCACCGTTAAGCCAGGTCCAACAGGCCGTGGAAGTCGCTCTCATTCCCTAGTTTGAGCTGTACAGAGAGAAACAGTAAGCTTCTCCTTCCATTCAGGACTTCCTACCTGAAGTCACCCTGCCTCTTGAAGAAAGACGACCTCGTTTCTATTGCAACTAAAGCACAGTTTTTCCTGTAGCACGGCAGGCTTTTGAAAAGGCACGGGCCCAGAGGCCTAGCTAGGGCTTTCCTTGGTGAGGCCGTTCACTAGAGGCAGAACACCCTGCCTCGAGAAGTTGATTCAGGGAAGCAACAACTGTGTACTCTGTGTCTCATTTGACTGGTTAAAAACCACAGAGATGTATGCTGCCTGTGCCCATGGAAATGGGGGCATGATGGGACTAACCTTGCTTTCCGTTGGGAAAGCTCCCCTCTTGCTTTCGTGAAGCTCCCTGAAATTCTCTGCTGTTGACAGGCCTCTGGCCACTGTAGGCATGTGTCTGGGAAGTAAATGAGTTTTCTCTGGCTACACACGGAACTTCATTGGCCGCGGTGCGGCGCACCTTGCCATGCTCTAGAGCTAAAGGGAATCTAAACGTGAGCCCTTGGCTCGAGGTAAGGCCCTGAGTAGCCCTGCCGAACGGGAGGCAAGCAGCTCTTTCCATTAGCTCTTAGTCACTCTTCTGGTTTACTTTAAATGAAGTACCCTTTTCAGGACTCCTAGGCCCCTCGGTTGAGCATCATTTTTGTTCCAAGGTCTCTGAGTATCTCCACACCCCTGTAGGCCTGCTGAGCAACAACGAGGCTCATTGGTCCTCGGAGGTCCTCTGTGTCTGCTGAGTCATGGGCAACACACTGCACTCTTTCTTGTGATATCTTGATTCACAGCACTCGCACAGGTTCAGGAGCAACGTTCAACAAGTTCCAACATGTCGTGGAAGTCCTTCTCATTCCCTAGTTTGAGCTGTACAGACAGAAACAGTAAGCTTCTCCTTCCATTCAGGACCTCCTACCTGAAGTCACCCTGCCTCTTGAAGAAAGACGACCTTCTTTCTATTGCAACTAAAGCACAGTCTTTCCTGTAGCACGGCAGGCTTTTGAAGAGGCACGGGCCCAGAGTCCTAATCAGGGATTTCCTTGGTGAGGCCGTTCACTAGATGCAGAACACCCTGCCTCGAGAAGTTGATTCAGGGAAGCAACCACTGTGTACTCTGTGTCTCATTTGACTGGTTAAAAACCACAGAGATGTATGCTGCCTGTGCCCATGGAAATGGGGGCATGATGGGACTAGCCTTGCTTTCCGTTTGAAAACCTCCATTCTTGCTTCCGTGAAGCTCCCTGAAATTCTCTGCTGTTGACAGTCCTCTGGCCACTGTAGGCATGTGTCTGGGAAGAAAATGACTTTTCTCTCGGTACACACGGAGCTTCATTGGCGGGGTGCGGCTCTCCTTGCCATGCTCTAGAGCTAAAGGGAATCTCAACGTGAGTCCTTGCCTCAGGTAAGGCCCTGAGTAGCCCTGCAGAAAGGGAGGCATGCAGCTCTTTCCATGAGCTCTTAATGGAGGTCTGTTTTATTTAAAGAATTACGCCTTTCAGAACTACTACGCCCTTCGGGTGAGCATCATTTTGGTTCCAAGATCCCTGACTCCCTCTATATCCCTGTGGGCCTGCTGAGCAGCATTGCGTCCCATACGTCCCACGGAGGCTCTCTGTGTCTGCAGGGTGTCGGGCAACACACTGTACGTTACTTCAGGAGAGCTACATTTCCAGAGCACTCGAACAGCATCAGAACCACATTTCTAGGCAGTCCAACATGCCCTGGAAGTCTTCGACATTGCCCTCGTCTGAGCAGCCCTGAGAAAACACTCTGCTTAGAAGTTATCGAGGACCTCGTACCAGAAGTCACTCTATTCAAGGAGAAATACAGCATCTTAACATGCTGTGTCGCTCACAGGGCAAGAAACCTGAGAACTTGCCTCGAGGTAAGGCCATGAAATACTATGCAGAAGCAGAGGCGTGTAGCAGTTTCCATGAGGCCGTAGTCGCTTATCTTCATCATTTTAAAGCCAGTACGCTTTTCAGGACACCTAGGTGCCTCGCCTGGAAACCCTGTTGCCTGCCAGAACACTGAGTACCCTCAGGCTCCCCTTGTCCTTCTAAGCAATATCCAGGCCAGGAGCTTTCCGACTCACAGTGTGTATGCCGAGTGTAGGGCAACACAGTGCACTCTTATTGGAATATCTTGATTTAGCCAGCAATCGCACAGGTTCACGAGCACCGTTAAGCCAGTTCCAACAGGCCGTGGAAGTCGCTCTCATTCCCTAGTTTGAGCTGTACAGAGAGAAACAGTAAGCTTCTCCTTCCATTCAGGACTTCCTACCTGAAGTCACCCTGCCTCTTGAAGAAAGACGACCTCGTTTCTATTGCAACTAAAGCACAGTTTTTCCTGTAGCACGGCAGGCTTTTGAAAAGGCACGGGCCCAGAGGCCTAGCTAGGGCTTTCCTTGGTGAGGCCGTTCACTAGATGCAGAACACCCTGCCTCGAGAAGTTGATTCAGGGAAGCAACAACTGTGTACTCTGTGTCTCATTTGACTGGTTAAAAACCACAGAGATGTATGCTGCCTGTGCCCATGGAAATGGGGGCATGATGGGACTAACCTTGCTTTCCGTTGGGAAAGCTCCCCTCTTGCTTTCGTGAAGCTCCCTGAAATTCTCTGCTGTTGACAGGCCTCTGGCCACTGTAGGCATGTGTCTGGGAAGTAAATGAGTTTTCTCTGGCTACACACGGAACTTCATTGGCCGCGGTGGGGCGCACCTTGCCATGCTCTAGAGCTAAAGGGAATCTAAACGTGAGCCCTTGGCTCGAGGTAAGGCCCTGAGTAGCCCTGCCGAACGGGAGGCATGCAGCTCTTTCCATTAGCTCTTAGTCACTCTTCTGGTTTACGTTAAATGAAGTACCCTTTTCAGGACTCCTAGGCCCCTCGGTTGAGCATCATTTTTGTTCCAAGGTCTCTGAGTATCTCCACACCCTTGTAGGCCTGCTGAGCAACAACGAGGCACATTGGTCCTCGGAGGTCCTCTGTGTCTGCTGAGTCATGGGCAACACACTGCACTCTTTCTTGTGATATCTTGATTCACAGCACTCGCACAGGTTCAGGAGCAACGTTCAACAAGTTCCAACATGTCGTGGAAGTCCTTCTCATTCCCTAGTTTGAGCTGTACAGACAGAAACAGTAAGCTTCTCCTTCCATTCAGGACCTTCTACCTGAAGTCACCCTGCCTCTTGAAGAAAGACGACCTTCTTTCTATTGCAACTAAAGCACAGTCTTTCCTGTAGCACGGCAGGCTTTTGAAGAGGCACGGGCCCAGAGTCCTAATCAGGGATTTCCTTGGTGAGGCCGTTCACTAGATGCAGAACACCCTGCCTCGAGAAGTTGATTCAGGGAAGCAACCACTGTGTACTCTGTGTCTCATTTGACTGGTTAAAAACCACAGAGATGTATGCTGCCTGTGCCCATGGAAATGGGGGCATGATGGGACTAGCCTTGCTTTCCGTTTGAAAACCTCCATTCTTGCTTCCGTGAAGCTCCCTGAAATTCTCTGCTGTTGACAGTCCTCTGGCCACTGTAGGCATGTGTCTGGGAAGAAAATGACTTTTCTCTCGGTACACACGGAGCTTCATTGGCGGGGTGCGGCTCTCCTTGCCATGCTCTAGAGCTAAAGGGAATCTCAACGTGAGTCCTTGCCTCAGGTAAGGCCCTGAGTAGCCCTGCAGAAAGGGAGGCATGCAGCTCTTTCCATGAGCTCTTAATGGAGGTCTGTTTTATTTAAAGAATTACCCCTTTCAGAACTCCTACGCCCTTCGGGTGAGCATCATTTTGGTTCCAAGATCCCTGACTCCCTCTATACCCCTGTGGGCCTGCTGAGCAGCATTGCGTCCCATACGTCCCACGGAGGCTCTCTGTGTCTGCAGGGTGTCGGGCAACACACTGTACGTTACTTCAGGAGAGCTACATTTCCAGAGCACTCGAACAGCATCAGAACCACATTTCTAGGCAGTCCAACATGCCCTGGAAGTCTTCGACATTGCCCTCGTCTGAGCAGCCCTGAGAAAACACTCTGCTTAGAAGTTATCGAGGACCTCGTACCAGAAGTCACTCTATTCAAGGAGAAATACAGCATCTTAACATGCTGTGTCGCTCACAGGGCAAGAAACCTGAGAACTTGCCTCGAGGTAAGGCCATGAAATACTATGCAGAAGCAGAGGCGTGTAGCAGTTTCCATGAGGCCGTAGTCGCTTATCTTCATCATTTTAAAGCCAGTACGCTTTTCAGGACACCTAGGTGCCTCGCCTGGAAACCCTGTTGCCTGCCAGAACACTGAGTACCCTCAGGCTCCCCTTGTCCTTCTAAGCAATATCCAGGCCAGGAGCTTTCCGACTCACAGTGTGTATGCCGAGTGTAGGGCAACACAGTGCACTCTTATTGGAATATCTTGATTTAGCCAGCAATCGCACAGGTTCACGAGCACCGTTAAGCCAGTTCCAACAGGCCGTGGAAGTCGCTCTCATTCCCTAGTTTGAGCTGTACAGAGAGAAACAGTAAGCTTCTCCTTCCATTCAGGACTTCCTACCTGAAGTCACCCTGCCTCTTGAAGAAAGACGACCTCGTTTCTATTGCAACTAAAGCACAGTTTTTCCTGTAGCACGGCAGGCTTTTGAAAAGGCACGGGCCCAGAGGCCTAGCTAGGGCTTTCCTTGGTGAGGCCGTTCACTAGATGCAGAACACCCTGCCTCGAGAAGTTGATTCAGGGAAGCAACAACTGTGTACTCTGTGTCTCATTTGACTGGTTAAAAACCACAGAGATGTATGCTGCCTGTGCCCATGGAAATGGGGGCATGATGGGACTAACCTTGCTTTCCGTTGGGAAAGCTCCCCTCTTGCTTTCGTGAAGCTCCCTGAAATTCTCTGCTGTTGACAGGCCTCTGGCCACTGTAGGCATGTGTCTGGGAAGTAAATGAGTTTTCTCTGGCTACACACGGAACTTCATTGGCCGCGGTGGGGCGCACCTTGCCATGCTCTAGAGCTAAAGGGAATCTAAACGTGAGCCCTTGGCTCGAGGTAAGGCCCTGAGTAGCCCTGCCGAACGGGAGGCATGCAGCTCTTTCCATTAGCTCTTAGTCACTCTTCTGGTTTACTTTAAATGAAGTACCCTTTTCAGGACTCCTAGGCCCCTCGGTTGAGCATCATTTTTGTTCCAAGGTCTCTGAGTATCTCCACACCCTTGTAGGCCTGCTGAGCAACAACGAGGCACATTGGTCCTCGGAGGTCCTCTGTGTCTGCTGAGTCATGGGCAACACACTGCACTCTTTCTTGTGATATCTTGATTCACAGCACTCGCACAGGTTCAGGAGCAACGTTCAACAAGTTCCAACATGTCGTGGAAGTCCTTCTCATTCCCTAGTTTGAGCTGTACAGACAGAAACAGTAAGCTTCTCCTTCCATTCAGGACCTTCTACCTGAAGTCACCCTGCCTCTTGAAGAAAGACGACCTTCTTTCTATTGCAACTAAAGCACAGTCTTTCCTGTAGCACGGCAGGCTTTTGAAGAGGCACGGGCCCAGAGTCCTAATCAGGGATTTCCTTGGTGAGGCCGTTCACTAGATGCAGAACACCCTGCCTCGAGAAGTTGATTCAGGGAAGCAACCACTGTGTACTCTGTGTCTCATTTGACTGGTTAAAAACCACAGAGATGTATGCTGCCTGTGCCCATGGAAATGGGGGCATGATGGGACTAGCCTTGCTTTCCGTTTGAAAACCTCCATTCTTGCTTCCGTGAAGCTCCCTGAAATTCTCTGCTGTTGACAGTCCTCTGGCCACTGTAGGCATGTGTCTGGGAAGAAAATGACTTTTCTCTCGGTACACACGGAGCTTCATTGGCGGGGTGCGGCTCTCCTTGCCATGCTCTAGAGCTAAAGGGAATCTCAACGTGAGTCCTTGCCTCAGGTAAGGCCCTGAGTAGCCCTGCAGAAAGGGAGGCATGCAGCTCTTTCCATGAGCTCTTAATGGAGGTCTGTTTTATTTAAAGAATTACCCCTTTCAGAACTCCTACGCCCTTCGGGTGAGCATCATTTTGGTTCCAAGATCCCTGACTCCCTCTATATCCCTGTGGGCCTGCTGAGCAGCATTGCGTCCCATACGTCCCACGGAGGCTCTCTGTGTCTGCAGGGTGTCGGGCAACACACTGTACGTTACTTCAGGAGAGCTACATTTCCAGAGCACTCGAACAGCATCAGAACCACATTTCTAGGCAGTCCAACATGCCCTGGAAGTCTTCGACATTGCCCTCGTCTGAGCAGCCCTGAGAAAACACTCTGCTTAGAAGTTATCGAGGACCTCGTACCAGAAGTCACTCTATTCAAGGAGAAATACAGCATCTTAACATGCTGTGTCGCTCACAGGGCAAGAAACCTGAGAACTTGCCTCGAGGTAAGGCCATGAAATACTATGCAGAAGCAGAGGCGTGTAGCAGTTTCCATGAGGCCGTAGTCGCTTATCTTCATCATTTTAAAGCCAGTACGCTTTTCAGGACACCTAGGTGCCTCGCCTGGAAACCCTGTTGCCTGCCAGAACACTGAGTACCCTCAGGCTCCCCTTGTCCTTCTAAGCAATATCCAGGCCAGGAGCTTTCCGACTCACAGTGTGTATGCCGAGTGTAGGGCAACACAGTGCACTCTTATTGGAATATCTTGATTTAGCCAGCAATCGCACAGGTTCACGAGCACCGTTAAGCCAGGTCCAACAGGCCGTGGAAGTCGCTCTCATTCCCTAGTTTGAGCTGTACAGAGAGAAACAGTAAGCTTCTCCTTCCATTCAGGACTTCCTACCTGAAGTCACCCTGCCTCTTGAAGAAAGACGACCTCGTTTCTATTGCAACTAAAGCACAGTTTTTCCTGTAGCACGGCAGGCTTTTGAAAAGGCACGGGCCCAGAGGCCTAGCTAGGGCTTTCCTTGGTGAGGCCGTTCACTAGAGGCAGAACACCCTGCCTCGAGAAGTTGATTCAGGGAAGCAACAACTGTGTACTCTGTGTCTCATTTGACTGGTTAAAAACCACAGAGATGTATGCTGCCTGTGCCCATGGAAATGGGGGCATGATGGGACTAACCTTGCTTTCCGTTGGGAAAGCTCCCCTCTTGCTTTCGTGAAGCTCCCTGAAATTCTCTGCTGTTGACAGGCCTCTGGCCACTGTAGGCATGTGTCTGGGAAGTAAATGAGTTTTCTCTGGCTACACACGGAACTTCATTGGCCGCGGTGGGGCGCACCTTGCCATGCTCTAGAGCTAAAGGGAATCTAAATGTGAGCCCTTGGCTCGAGGTAAGGCCCTGAGTAGCCCTGCCGAACGGGAGGCATGCAGCTCTTTCCATTAGCTCTTAGTCACTCTTCTGGTTTACTTTAAATGAAGTACCCTTTTCAGGACTCCTAGGCCCCTCGGTTGAGCATCATTTTTGTTCCAAGGTCTCTGAGTATCTCCACACCCCTGTAGGCCTGCTGAGCAACAACGAGGCACATTGGTCCTCGGAGGTCCTCTGTGTCTGCTGAGTCATGGGCAACACACTGCACTCTTTCTTGTGATATCTTGATTCACAGCACTCGCACAGGTTCAGGAGCAACGTTCAACAAGTTCCAACATGTCGTGGAAGTCCTTCTCATTCCCTAGTTTGAGCTGTACAGACAGAAACAGTAAGCTTCTCCTTCCATTCAGGACCTCCTACCTGAAGTCACCCTGCCTCTTGAAGAAAGACGACCTTCTTTCTATTGCAACTAAAGCACAGTCTTTCCTGTAGCACGGCAGGCTTTTGAAGAGGCACGGGCCCAGAGTCCTAATCAGGGATTTCCTTGGTGAGGCCGTTCACTAGATGCAGAACACCCTGCCTCGAGAAGTTGATTCAGGGAAGCAACCACTGTGTACTCTGTGTCTCATTTGACTGGTTAAAAACCACAGAGATGTATGCTGCCTGTGCCCATGGAAATGGGGGCATGATGGGACTAGCCTTGCTTTCCGTTTGAAAACCTCCATTCTTGCTTCCGTGAAGCTCCCTGAAATTCTCTGCTGTTGACAGTCCTCTGGCCACTGTAGGCATGTGTCTGGGAAGAAAATGACTTTTCTCTCGGTACACACGGAGCTTCATTGGCGGGGTGCGGCTCTCCTTGCCATGCTCTAGAGCTAAAGGGAATCTCAACGTGAGTCCTTGCCTCAGGTAAGGCCCTGAGTAGCCCTGCAGAAAGGGAGGCATGCAGCTCTTTCCATGAGCTCTTAATGGAGGTCTGTTTTATTTAAAGAATTACCCCTTTCAGAACTCCTACGCCCTTCGGGTGAGCATCATTTTGGTTCCAAGATCCCTGACTCCCTCTATACCCCTGTGGGCCTGCTGAGCAGCATTGCGTCCCATACGTCCCACGGAGGCTCTCTGTGTCTGCAGGGTGTCGGGCAACACACTGTACGTTACTTCAGGAGAGCTACATTTCCAGAGCACTCGAACAGCATCAGAACCACATTTCTAGGCAGTCCAACATGCCCTGGAAGTCTTCGACATTGCCCTCGTCTGAGCAGCCCTGAGAAAACACTCTGCTTAGAAGTTATCGAGGACCTCGTACCAGAAGTCACTCTATTCAAGGAGAAATACAGCATCTTAACATGCTGTGTCGCTCACAGGGCAAGAAACCTGAGAACTTGCCTCGAGGTAAGGCCATGAAATACTATGCAGAAGCAGAGGCGTGTAGCAGTTTCCATGAGGCCGTAGTCGCTTATCTTCATCATTTTAAAGCCAGTACGCTTTTCAGGACACCTAGGTGCCTCGCCTGGAAACCCTGTTGCCTGCCAGAACACTGAGTACCCTCAGGCTCCCCTTGTCCTTCTAAGCAATATCCAGGCCAGGAGCTTTCCGACTCACAGTGTGTATGCCGAGTGTAGGGCAACACAGTGCACTCTTATTGGAATATCTTGATTTAGCCAGCAATCGCACAGGTTCACGAGCACCGTTAAGCCAGTTCCAACAGGCCGTGGAAGTCGCTCTCATTCCCTAGTTTGAGCTGTACAGAGAGAAACAGTAAGCTTCTCCTTCCATTCAGGACTTCCTACCTGAAGTCACCCTGCCTCTTGAAGAAAGACGACCTCGTTTCTATTGCAACTAAAGCACAGTTTTTCCTGTGGCACGGCAGGCTTTTGAAAAGGCACGGGCCCAGAGGCCTAGCTAGGGCTTTCCTTGGTGAGGCCGTTCACTAGATGCAGAACACCCTGCCTCGAGAAGTTGATTCAGGGAAGCAAGAACTGTGTACTCTGTGTCTCATTTGACTGGTTAAAAACCACAGAGATGTATGCTGCCTGTGCCCATGGAAATGGGGGCATGATGGGACTAACCTTGCTTTCCGTTGGGAAAGCTCCCCTCTTGCTTTCGTGAAGCTCCCTGAAATTCTCTGCTGTTGACAGGCCTCTGGCCACTGTAGGCATGTGTCTGGGAAGTAAATGAGTTTTCTCTGGCTACACACGGAACTTCATTGGCCGCGGTGGGGCGCACCTTGCCATGCTCTAGAGCTAAAGGGAATCTAAACGTGAGCCCTTGGCTCGAGGTAAGGCCCTGAGTAGCCCTGCCGAACGGGAGGCATGCAGCTCTTTCCATTAGCTCTTAGTCACTCTTCTGGTTTACTTTAAATGAAGTACCCTTTTCAGGACTCCTAGGCCCCTCGGTTGAGCATCATTTTTGTTCCAAGGTCTCTGAGTATCTCCACACCCTTGTAGGCCTGCTGAGCAACAACGAGGCACATTGGTCCTCGGAGGTCCTCTGTGTCTGCTGAGTCATGGGCAACACACTGCACTCTTTCTTGTGATATCTTGATTCACAGCACTCGCACAGGTTCAGGAGCAACGTTCAACAAGTTCCAACATGTCGTGGAAGTCCTTCTCATTCCCTAGTTTGAGCTGTACAGACAGAAACAGTAAGCTTCTCCTTCCATTCAGGACCTTCTACCTGAAGTCACCCTGCCTCTTGAAGAAAGACGACCTTCTTTCTATTGCAACTAAAGCACAGTCTTTCCTGTAGCACGGCAGGCTTTTGAAGAGGCACGGGCCCAGAGTCCTAATCAGGGATTTCCTTGGTGAGGCCGTTCACTAGATGCAGAACACCCTGCCTCGAGAAGTTGATTCAGGGAAGCAACCACTGTGTACTCTGTGTCTCATTTGACTGGTTAAAAACCACAGAGATGTATGCTGCCTGTGCCCATGGAAATGGGGGCATGATGGGACTAGCCTTGCTTTCCGTTTGAAAACCTCCATTCTTGCTTCCGTGAAGCTCCCTGAAATTCTCTGCTGTTGACAGTCCTCTGGCCACTGTAGGCATGTGTCTGGGAAGAAAATGACTTTTCTCTCGGTACACACGGAGCTTCATTGGCGGGGTGCGGCTCTCCTTGCCATGCTCTAGAGCTAAAGGGAATCTCAACGTGAGTCCTTGCCTCAGGTAAGGCCCTGAGTAGCCCTGCAGAAAGGGAGGCATGCAGCTCTTTCCATGAGCTCTTAATGGAGGTCTGTTTTATTTAAAGAATTACCCCTTTCAGAACTCCTACGCCCTTCGGGTGAGCATCATTTTGGTTCCAAGATCCCTGACTCCCTCTATACCCCTGTGGGCCTGCTGAGCAGCATTGCGTCCCATACGTCCCACGGAGGCTCTCTGTGTCTGCAGAGTGTCGGGCAACACACTGTACGTTACTTCAGGAGAGCTACATTTCCAGAGCACTCGAACAGCATCAGAACCACATTTCTAGGCAGTCCAACATGCCCTGGAAGTCTTCGACATTGCCCTCGTCTGAGCAGCCCTGAGAAAACACTCTGCTTAGAAGTTATCGAGGACCTCGTACCAGAAGTCACTCTATTCAAGGAGAAATACAGCATCTTAACATGCTGTGTCGCTCACAGGGCAAGAAACCTGAGAACTTGCCTCGAGGTAAGGCCATGAAATACTATGCAGAAGCAGAGGCGTGTAGCAGTTTCCATGAGGCCGTAGTCGCTTATCTTCATCATTTTAAAGCCAGTACGCTTTTCAGGACACCTAGGTGCCTCGCCTGGAAACCCTGTTGCCTGCCAGAACACTGAGTACCCTCAGGCTCCCCTTGTCCTTCTAAGCAATATCCAGGCCAGGAGCTTTCCGACTCACAGTGTGTATGCCGAGTGTAGGGCAACACAGTGCACTCTTATTGGAATATCTTGATTTAGCCAGCAATCGCACAGGTTCACGAGCACCGTTAAGCCAGGTCCAACAGGCCGTGGAAGTCGCTCTCATTCCCTAGTTTGAGCTGTACAGAGAGAAACAGTAAGCTTCTCCTTCCATTCAGGACTTCCTACCTGAAGTCACCCTGCCTCTTGAAGAAAGACGACCTCGTTTCTATTGCAACTAAAGCACAGTTTTTCCTGTAGCACGGCAGGCTTTTGAAAAGGCACGGGCCCAGAGGCCTAGCTAGGGCTTTCCTTGGTGAGGCCGTTCACTAGAGGCAGAACACCCTGCCTCGAGAAGTTGATTCAGGGAAGCAACAACTGTGTACTCTGTGTCTCATTTGACTGGTTAAAAACCACAGAGATGTATGCTGCCTGTGCCCATGGAAATGGGGGCATGATGGGACTAACCTTGCTTTCCGTTGGGAAAGCTCCCCTCTTGCTTTCGTGAAGCTCCCTGAAATTCTCTGCTGTTGACAGGCCTCTGGCCACTGTAGGCATGTGTCTGGGAAGTAAATGAGTTTTCTCTGGCTACACACGGAACTTCATTGGCCGCGGTGGGGCGCACCTTGCCATGCTCTAGAGCTAAAGGGAATCTAAACGTGAGCCCTTGGCTCGAGGTAAGGCCCTGAGTAGCCCTGCCGAACGGGAGGCAAGCAGCTCTTTCCATTAGCTCTTAGTCACTCTTCTGGTTTACTTTAAATGAAGTACCCTTTTCAGGACTCCTAGGCCCCTCGGTTGAGCATCATTTTTGTTCCAAGGTCTCTGAGTATCTCCACACCCCTGTAGGCCTGCTGAGCAACAACGAGGCACATTGGTCCTCGGAGGTCCTCTGTGTCTGCTGAGTCATGGGCAACACACTGCACTCTTTCTTGTGATATCTTGATTCACAGCACTCGCACAGGTTCAAGAGCAACGTTCAACAAGTTCCAACATGTCGTGGAAGTCGTTCTCATTCCCTAGTTTGAGCTGTACAGACAGAAACAGTAAGCTTCTCCTTCCATTCAGGACGTCCTACCTGAAGTCACCCTGCCTCTTGAAGAAAGACGACCTTCTTTCTATTGCAACTAAAGCACAGTTTTTCCTGTAGCACGGCAGGCTTTTGAAGAGGCACGGGCCCAGAGTCCTAATCAGGGATTTCCTTGGTGAGGCCGTTCACTAGATGCAGAACACCCTGCCTCGAGAAGTTGATTCAGGGAAGCAACCACTGTGTACTCTGTGTCTCATTTGACTGGTTAAAAACCACAGAGATGTATGCTGCCTGTGCCCATGGAAATGGGGGCATGATGGGACTAGCCTTGCTTTCCGTTTGAAAACCTCCATTCTTGCTTCCGTGAAGCTCCCTGAAATTCTCTGCTGTTGACAGTCCTCTGGCCACTGTAGGCATGTGTCTGGGAAGAAAATGACTTTTCTCTCGGTACACACGGAGCTTCATTGGCGGGGTGCGGCTCTCCTTGCCATGCTCTAGAGCTAAAGGGAATCTCAACGTGAGTCCTTGCCTCAGGTAAGGCCCTGAGTAGCCCTGCAGAAAGGGAGGCATGCAGCTCTTTCCATGAGCTCTTAATGGAGGTCTGTTTTATTTAAAGAATTACCCCTTTCAGAACTCCTACGCCCTTCGGGTGAGCATCATTTTGGTTCCAAGATCCCTGACTCCCTCTATACCCCTGTGGGCCTGCTGAGCAGCATTGCGTCCCATACGTCCCACGGAGGCTCTCTGTGTCTGCAGAGTGTCGGGCAACACACTGTACGTTACTTCAGGAGAGCTACAATTCCAGAGCACTCGAACAGCATCAGAACCACATTTCTAGGCAGTCCAACATGCCCTGGAAGTCTTCGACATTGCCCTCGTCTGAGCAGCCCTGAGAAAACACTCTGCTTAGAAGTTATCGAGGACCTCGTACCAGAAGTCACTCTATTCAAGGAGAAATACAGCATCTTAACATGCTGTGTCGCTCACAGGGCAAGAAACCTGAGAACTTGCCTCGAGGTAAGGCCATGAAATACTATGCAGAAGCAGAGGCGTGTAGCAGTTTCCATGAGGCCGTAGTCGCTTATCTTCATCATTTTAAAGCCAGTACGCTTTTCAGGACACCTAGGTGCCTCGCCTGGAAACCCTGTTGCCTGCAAGAACACTGAGTACCCTCAGGCTCCCCTTGTCCTTCTAAGCAATATCCAGGCCAGGAGCTTTCCGACTCACAGTGTGTATGCCGAGTGTAGGGCAACACAGTGCACTCTTATTGGAATATCTTGATTTAGCCAGCAATCGCACAGGTTCACGAGCACCGTTAAGCCAGTTCCAACAGGCCGTGGAAGTCGCTCTCATTCCCTAGTTTGAGCTGTACAGAGAGAAACAGTAAGCTTCTCCTTCCATTCAGGACTTCCTACCTGAAGTCACCCTGCCTCTTGAAGAAAGACGACCTCGTTTCTATTGCAACGAAAGCACAGGTTTTCCTGTAGCACGGCAGGCTTTTGAAAAGGCACGGGCCCAGAGGCCTAGCTAGGGCTTTCCTTGGTGAGGCCGTTCACTAGATGCAGAACACCCTGCCTCGAGAAGTTGATTCAGGGAAGCAACAACTGTGTACTCTGTGTCTCATTTGACTGGTTAAAAACCACAGAGATGTATGCTGCCTGTGCCCATGGAAATGGGGGCATGATGGGACTAACCTTGCTTTCCGTTTGGAAAGCTCCCCTCTTGCTTTCGTGAAGCTCCCTGAAATTCTCTGCTGTTGACAGGCCTCTGGCCACTGTAGGCATGTGTCTGGGAAGTAAATGAGTTTTCTCTGGCTACACACGGAACTTCATTGGCCGCGGTGGGGCGCACCTTGCCATGCTCTAGAGCTAAAGGGAATCTAAACGTGAGCCCTTGGCTCGAGGTAAGGCCCTGAGTAGCCCTGCCGAACGGGAGGCATGCAGCTCTTTCCATTAGCTCTTAGTCACTCTTCTGGTTTACTTTAAATGAAGTACCCTTTTCAGGACTCCTAGGCCCCTCGGTTGAGCATCATTTTTGTTCCAAGGTCTCTGAGTATCTCCACACCCCTGTAGGCCTGCTGAGCAACAACGAGACACATTGGTCCTCGGAGGTCCTCTGTGTCTGCTGAGTCATGGGCAACACACTGCACTCTTTCTTGTGATATCTTGATTCACAGCACTCGCACAGGTTCAAGAGCAACGTTCAACAAGTTCCAACATGTCGTGGAAGTCGTTCTCATTCCCTAGTTTGAGCTGTACAGACAGAAACAGTAAGCTTCTCCTTCCATTCAGGACCTCCTACCTGAAGTCACCCTGCCTCTTGAAGAAAGACGACCTTCTTTCTATTGCAACTAAAGCACAGTTTTTCCTGTAGCACGGCAGGCTTTTGAAGAGGCACGGGCCCAGAGTCCTAATCAGGGATTTCCTTGGTGAGGCCGTTCACTAGATGCAGAACACCCTGCCTCGAGAAGTTGATTCAGGGAAGCAACCACTGTGTACTCTGTGTCTCATTTCACTGGTTAAAAACCACAGAGATGTATGCTGCCTGTGCCCATGGAAATGGGGGCATGATGGGACTAGCCTTGCTTTCCGTTTGAAAACCTCCATTCTTGCTTCCGTGAAGCTCCCTGAAATTCTCTGCTGTTGACAGTCCTCTGGCCACTGTAGGCATGTGTCTGGGAAGAAAATGACTTTTCTCTCGGTAAACACGGAGCTTCATTGGCGGGGTGCGGCTCTCCTTGCCATGCTCTAGAGCTAAAGGGAATCTCAACGTGAGTCCTTGCCTCAGGTAAGGCCCTGAGTAGCCCTGCAGAAAGGGAGGCATGCAGCTCTTTCCATGAGCTCTTAATGGAGGTCTGTTTTATTTAAAGAATTACCCCTTTCAGAACTCCTACGCCCTTCGGGTGAGCATCATTTTGGTTCCAAGATCCCTGACTCCCTCTATACCCCTGTGGGCCTGCTGAGCAGCATTGCGTCCCATACGTCCCACGGAGGCTCTCTGTGTCTGCAGAGTGTCGGGCAACACACTGTACGTTACTTCAGGAGAGCTACAATTCCAGAGCACTCGAACAGCATCAGAACCACATTTCTAGGCAGTCCAACATGCCCTGGAAGTCTTCGACATTGCCCTCGTCTGAGCAGCCCTGAGAAAACACTCTGCTTAGAAGTTATCGAGGACCTCGTACCAGAAGTCACTCTATTCAAGGAGAAATACAGCATCTTAACATGCTGTGTCGCTCACAGGGCAAGAAACCTGAGAACTTGCCTCGAGGTAAGGCCATGAAATACTATGCAGAAGCAGAGGCGTGTAGCAGTTTCCATGAGGCCGTAGTCGCTTATCTTCATCATTTTAAAGCCAGTACGCTTTTCAGGACACCTAGGTGCCTCGCCTGGAAACCCTGTTGCCTGCAAGAACACTGAGTACCCTCAGGCTCCCCTTGTCCTTCTAAGCAATATCCAGGCCAGGAGCTTTCCGACTCACAGTGTGTATGCCGAGTGTAGGGCAACACAGTGCACTCTTATTGGAATATCTTGATTTAGCCAGCAATCGCACAGGTTCACGAGCACCGTTAAGCCAGTTCCAACAGGCCGTGGAAGTCGCTCTCATTCCCTAGTTTGAGCTGTACAGAGAGAAACAGTAAGCTTCTCCTTCCATTCAGGACTTCCTACCTGAAGTCACCCTGCCTCTTGAAGAAAGACGACCTCGTTTCTATTGCAACGAAAGCACAGGTTTTCCTGTAGCACGGCAGGCTTTTGAAAAGGCACGGGCCCAGAGGCCTAGCTAGGGCTTTCCTTGGTGAGGCCGTTCACTAGATGCAGAACACCCTGCCTCGAGAAGTTGATTCAGGGAAGCAACAACTGTGTACTCTGTGTCTCATTTGACTGGTTAAAAACCACAGAGATGTATGCTGCCTGTGCCCATGGAAATGGGGGCATGATGGGACTAACCTTGCTTTCCGTTTGGAAAGCTCCCCTCTTGCTTTCGTGAAGCTCCCTGAAATTCTCTGCTGTTGACAGGCCTCTGGCCACTGTAGGCATGTGTCTGGGAAGTAAATGAGTTTTCTCTGGCTACACACGGAACTTCATTGGCCGCGGTGGGGCGCACCTTGCCATGCTCTAGAGCTAAAGGGAATCTAAACGTGAGCCCTTGGCTCGAGGTAAGGCCCTGAGTAGCCCTGCCGAACGGGAGGCATGCAGCTCTTTCCATTAGCTCTTAGTCACTCTTCTGGTTTACTTTAAATGAAGTACCCTTTTCAGGACTCCTAGGCCCCTCGGTTGAGCATCATTTTTGTTCCAAGGTCTCTGAGTATCTCCACACCCCTGTAGGCCTGCTGAGCAACAACGAGACACATTGGTCCTCGGAGGTCCTCTGTGTCTGCTGAGTCATGGGCAACACACTGCACTCTTTCTTGTGATATCTTGATTCACAGCACTCGCACAGGTTCAAGAGCAACGTTCAACAAGTTCCAACATGTCGTGGAAGTCGTTCTCATTCCCTAGTTTGAGCTGTACAGACAGAAACAGTAAGCTTCTCCTTCCATTCAGGACCTCCTACCTGAAGTCACCCTGCCTCTTGAAGAAAGACGACCTTCTTTCTATTGCAACTAAAGCACAGTTTTTCCTGTAGCACGGCAGGCTTTTGAAGAGGCACGGGCCCAGAGTCCTAATCAGGGATTTCCTTGGTGAGGCCGTTCACTAGATGCAGAACACCCTGCCTCGAGAAGTTGATTCAGGGAAGCAACCACTGTGTACTCTGTGTCTCATTTCACTGGTTAAAAACCACAGAGATGTATGCTGCCTGTGCCCATGGAAATGGGGGCATGATGGGACTAGCCTTGCTTTCCGTTTGAAAACCTCCATTCTTGCTTCCGTGAAGCTCCCTGAAATTCTCTGCTGTTGACAGTCCTCTGGCCACTGTAGGCATGTGTCTGGGAAGAAAATGACTTTTCTCTCGGTAAACACGGAGCTTCATTGGCGGGGTGCGTCTCTCCTTGCCATGCTCTAGAGCTAAAGGGAATCTCAACGTGAGTCCTTGCCTCAGGTAAGGCCCTGAGTAGCCCTGCAGAAAGGGAGGCATGCAGCTCTTTCCATGAGCTCTTAATGGAGGTCTGTTTTATTTAAAGAATTACCCCTTTCAGAACTCCTACGCCCTTCGGGTGAGCATCATTTTGGTTCCAAGATCCCTGACTCCCTCTATACCCCTGTGGGCCTGCTGAGCAGCATTGCGTCCCATACGTCCCACGGAGGCTCTCTGTGTCTGCAGAGTGTTGGGAAACACACTGTACGTTACCTCAGGAGAGCTACATTTCCAGAGCACTCGAACAGCATCAGAACCACATTTCTAGGCAGTCCAACATGCCCTGGAAGTCTTCGACATTGCCCTCGTCTGAGCAGCCCTGAGAAAACACTCTGCTTAGAAGTTATCGAGGACCTCGTACCAGAAGTCACTCTATTCAAGGAGAAATACAGCATCTTAACATGCTGTGTCGCTCACAGGGCAAGAAACCTGAGAACTTGCCTCGAGGTAAGGCCATGAAATACTATGCAGAAGCAGAGGCGTGTAGCAGTTTCCATGAGGCCGTAGTCGCTTATCTTCATCATTTTAAAGCCAGTACGCTTTTCAGGACACCTAGGTGCCTCGCCTGGAAACCCTGTTGCCTGCAAGAACACTGAGTACCCTCAGGCTCCCCTTGTCCTTCTAAGCAATATCCAGGCCAGGAGCTTTCCGACTCACAGTGTGTATGCCGAGTGTAGGGCAACACAGTGCACTCTTATTGGAATATCTTGATTTAGCCAGCAATCGCACAGGTTCACGAGCACCGTTAAGCCAGTTCCAACAGGCCGTGGAAGTCGCTCTCATTCCCTAGTTTGAGCTGTACAGAGAGAAACAGTAAGCTTCTCCTTCCATTCAGGACTTCCTACCTGAAGTCACCCTGCCTCTTGAAGAAAGACGACCTCGTTTCTATTGCAACGAAAGCACAGGTTTTCCTGTAGCACGGCAGGCTTTTGAAAAGGCACGGGCCCAGAGGCCTAGCTAGGGCTTTCCTTGGTGAGGCCGTTCACTAGATGCAGAACACCCTGCCTCGAGAATTTGATTCAGGGAAGCAACAACTGTGTACTCTGTGTCTCATTTGACTGGTTAAAAACCACAGAGATGTATGCTGCCTGTGCCCATGGAAATGGGGGCATGATGGGACTAACCTTGCTTTCCGTTTGGAAAGCTCCCCTCTTGCTTTCGTGAAGCTCCCTGAAATTCTCTGCTGTTGACAGGCCTCTGGCCACTGTAGGCATGTGTCTGGGAAGTAAATGAGTTTTCTCTGGCTACACACGGAACTTCATTGGCCGCGGTGGGGCGCACCTTGCCATGCTCTAGAGCTAAAGGGAATCTAAACGTGAGCCCTTGGCTCGAGGTAAGGCCCTGAGTAGCCCTGCCGAACGGGAGGCATGCAGCTCTTTCCATTAGCTCTTAGTCACTCTTCTGGTTTACTTTAAATGAAGTACCCTTTTCAGGACTCCTAGGCCCCTCGGTTGAGCATCATTTTTGTTCCAAGGTCTCTGAGTATCTCCACACCCCTGTAGGCCTGCTGAGCAACAACGAGGCACATTGGTCCTCGGAGGTCCTCTGTGTCTGCTGAGTCATGGGCAACACACTGCACTCTTTCTTGTGATATCTTGATTCACAGCACTCGCACAGGTTCAAGAGCAACGTTCAACAAGTTCCAACATGTCGTGGAAGTCGTTCTCATTCCCTAGTTTGAGCTGTACAGACAGAAACAGTAAGCTTCTCCTTCCATTCAGGACGTCCTACCTGAAGTCACCCTGCCTCTTGAAGAAAGACGACCTTCTTTCTATTGCAACTAAAGCACAGTTTTTCCTGTAGCACGGCAGGCTTTTGAAGAGGCACGGGCCCAGAGTTCTAATCAGGGATTTCCTTGGTGAGGCCGTTCACTAGATGCAGAACACCCTGCCTCGAGAAGTTGATTCAGGGAAGCAACCACTGTGTACTCTGTGTCTCATTTGACTGGTTAAAAACCACAGAGATGTATGCTGCCTGTGCCCATGGAAATGGGGGCATGATGGGACTAGCCTTGCTTTCCGTTTGAAAACCTCCATTCTTGCTTCCGTGAAGCTCCCTGAAATTCTCTGCTGTTGACAGTCCTCTGGCCACTGTAGGCATGTGTCTGGGAAGAAAATGACTTTTCTCTCGGTACACACGGAGCTTCATTGGCGGGGTGCGGCTCTCCTTGCCATGCTCTAGAGCTAAAGGGAATCTCAACGTGAGTCCTTGCCTCAGGTAAGGCCCTGAGTAGCCCTGCAGAAAGGGAGGCATGCAGCTCTTTCCATGAGCTCTTAATGGAGGTCTGTTTTATTTAAAGAATTACCCCTTTCAGAACTCCTACGCCCTTCGAGTGAGCATCATTTTGGTTCCAAGATCCCTGACTCCCTCTATACCCCTGTGGGCCTGCTGAGCAGCATTGTGTCCCATACGTCCCACGGAGGCTCTCTGTGTCTGCAGAGTGTCGGGCAACACACTGTACGTTACTTCAGGAGAGCTACAATTCCAGAGCACTCGAACAGCATCAGAACCACATTTCTAGGCAGTCCAACATGCCCTGGAAGTCTTCGACATTGCCCTCGTCTGAGCAGCCCTGAGAAAACACTCTGCTTAGAAGTTATCGAGGACCTCGTACCAGAAGTCACTCTATTCAAGGAGAAATACAGCATCTTAACATGCTGTGTCGCTCACAGGGCAAGAAACCTGAGAACTTGCCTCGAGGTAAGGCCATGAAATACTATGCAGAAGCAGAGGCGTGTAGCAGTTTCCATGAGGCCGTAGTCGCTTATCTTCATCATTTTAAAGCCAGTACGCTTTTCAGGACACCTAGGTGCCTCGCCTGGAAACCCTGTTGCCTGCAAGAACACTGAGTACCCTCAGGCTCCCCTTGTCCTTCTAAGCAATATCCAGGCCAGGAGCTTTCCGACTCACAGTGTGTATGCCGAGTGTAGGGCAACACAGTGCACTCTTATTGGAATATCTTGATTTAGCCAGCAATCGCACAGGTTCACGAGCACCGTTAAGCCAGTTCCAACAGGCCGTGGAAGTCGCTCTCATTCCCTAGTTTGAGCTGTACAGAGAGAAACAGTAAGCTTCTCCTTCCATTCAGGACTTCCTACCTGAAGTCACCCTGCCTCTTGAAGAAAGACGACCTCGTTTCTATTGCAACGAAAGCACAGGTTTTCCTGTAGCACGGCAGGCTTTTGAAAAGGCACGGGCCCAGAGGCCTAGCTAGGGCTTTCCTTGGTGAGGCCGTTCACTAGATGCAGAACACCCTGCCTCGAGAAGTTGATTCAGGGAAGCAACAACTGTGTACTCTGTGTCTCATTTGACTGGTTAAAAACCACAGAGATGTATGCTGCCTGTGCCCATGGAAATGGGGGCATGATGGGACTAACCTTGCTTTCCGTTTGGAAAGCTCCCCTCTTGCTTTCGTGAAGCTCCCTGAAATTCTCTGCTGTTGACAGGCCTCTGGCCACTGTAGGCATGTGTCTGGGAAGTAAATGAGTTTTCTCTGGCTACACACGGAACTTCATTGGCCGCGGTGGGGCGCACCTTGCCATGCTCTAGAGCTAAAGGGAATCTAAACGTGAGCCCTTGGCTCGAGGTAAGGCCCTGAGTAGCCCTGCCGAACGGGAGGCATGCAGCTCTTTCCATTAGCTCTTAGTCACTCTTCTGGTTTACTTTAAATGAAGTACCCTTTTCAGGACTCCTAGGCCCCTCGGTTGAGCATCATTTTTGTTCCAAGGTCTCTGAGTATCTCCACACCCCTGTAGGCCTGCTGAGCAACAACGAGACACATTGGTCCTCGGAGGTCCTCTGTGTCTGCTGAGTCATGGGCAACACACTGCACTCTTTCTTGTGATATCTTGATTCACAGCACTCGCACAGGTTCAAGAGCAACGTTCAACAAGTTCCAACATGTCGTGGAAGTCGTTCTCATTCCCTAGTTTGAGCTGTACAGACAGAAACAGTAAGCTTCTCCTTCCATTCAGGACCTCCTACCTGAAGTCACCCTGCCTCTTGAAGAAAGACGACCTTCTTTCTATTGCAACTAAAGCACAGTTTTTCCTGTAGCACGGCAGGCTTTTGAAGAGGCACGGGCCCAGAGTCCTAATCAGGGATTTCCTTGGTGAGGCCGTTCACTAGATGCAGAACACCCTGCCTCGAGAAGTTGATTCAGGGAAGCAACCACTGTGTACTCTGTGTCTCATTTGACTGGTTAAAAACCACAGAGATGTATGCTGCCTGTGCCCATGGAAATGGGGGCATGATGGGACTAGCCTTGCTTTCCGTTTGAAAACCTCCATTCTTGCTTCCGTGAAGCTCCCTGAAATTCTCTGCTGTTGACAGTCCTCTGGCCACTGTAGGCATGTGTCTGGGAAGAAAATGACTTTTCTCTCGGTACACACGGAGCTTCATTGGCGGGGTGCGGCTCTCCTTGCCATGCTCTAGAGCTAAAGGGAATCTCAACGTGAGTCCTTGCCTCAGGTAAGGCCCTGAGTAGCCCTGCAGAAAGGGAGGCATGCAGCTCTTTCCATGAGCTCTTAATGGAGGTCTGTTTTATTTAAAGAATTACCCCTTTCAGAACTCCTACGCCCTTCGGGTGAGCATCATTTTGGTTCCAAGATCCCTGACTCCCTCTATACCCCTGTGGGCCTGCTGAGCAGCATTGCGTCCCATACGTCCCACGGAGGCTCTCTGTGTCTGCAGAGTGTCGGGCAACACACTGTACGTTACTTCAGGAGAGCTACAATTCCAGAGCACTCGAACAGCATCAGAACCACATTTCTAGGCAGTCCAACATGCCCTGGAAGTCTTCGACATTGCCCTCGTCTGAGCAGCCCTGAGAAAACACTCTGCTTAGAAGTTATCGAGGACCTCGTACCAGAAGTCACTCTATTCAAGGAGAAATACAGCATCTTAACATGCTGTGTCGCTCACAGGGCAAGAAACCTGAGAACTTGCCTCGAGGTAAGGCCATGAAATACTATGCAGAAGCAGAGGCGTGTAGCAGTTTCCATGAGGCCGTAGTCGCTTATCTTCATCATTTTAAAGCCAGTACGCTTTTCAGGACACCTAGGTGCCTCGCCTGGAAACCCTGTTGCCTGCAAGAACACTGAGTACCCTCAGGCTCCCCTTGTCCTTCTAAGCAATATCCAGGCCAGGAGCTTTCCGACTCACAGTGTGTATGCCGAGTGTAGGGCAACACAGTGCACTCTTATTGGAATATCTTGATTTAGCCAGCAATCGCACAGGTTCACGAGCACCGTTAAGCCAGTTCCAACAGGCCGTGGAAGTCGCTCTCATTCCCTAGTTTGAGCTGTACAGAGAGAAACAGTAAGCTTCTCCTTCCATTCAGGACTTCCTACCTGAAGTCACCCTGCCTCTTGAAGAAAGACGACCTCGTTTCTATTGCAACGAAAGCACAGGTTTTCCTGTAGCACGGCAGGCTTTTGAAAAGGCACGGGCCCAGAGGCCTAGCTAGGGCTTTCCTTGGTGAGGCCGTTCACTAGATGCAGAACACCCTGCCTCGAGAAGTTGATTCAGGGAAGCAACAACTGTGTACTCTGTGTCTCATTTGACTGGTTAAAAACCACAGAGATGTATGCTGCCTGTGCCCATGGAAATGGGGGCATGATGGGACTAACCTTGCTTTCCGTTTGGAAAGCTCCCCTCTTGCTTTCGTGAAGCTCCCTGAAATTCTCTGCTGTTGACAGGCCTCTGGCCACTGTAGGCATGTGTCTGGGAAGTAAATGAGTTTTCTCTGGCTACACACGGAACTTCATTGGCCGCGGTGGGGCGCACCTTGCCATGCTCTAGAGCTAAAGGGAATCTAAACGTGAGCCCTTGGCTCGAGGTAAGGCCCTGAGTAGCCCTGCCGAACGGGAGGCATGCAGCTCTTTCCATTAGCTCTTAGTCACTCTTCTGGTTTACTTTAAATGAAGTACCCTTTTCAGGACTCCTAGGCCCCTCGGTTGAGCATCATTTTTGTTCCAAGGTCTCTGAGTATCTCCACACCCCTGTAGGCCTGCTGAGCAACAACGAGACACATTGGTCCTCGGAGGTCCTCTGTGTCTGCTGAGTCATGGGCAACACACTGCACTCTTTCTTGTGATATCTTGATTCACAGCACTCGCACAGGTTCAAGAGCAACGTTCAACAAGTTCCAACATGTCGTGGAAGTCGTTCTCATTCCCTAGTTTGAGCTGTACAGACAGAAACAGTAAGCTTCTCCTTCCATTCAGGACGTCCTACCTGAAGTCACCCTGCCTCTTGAAGAAAGACGACCTTCTTTCTATTGCAACTAAAGCACAGTTTTTCCTGTAGCACGGCAGGCTTTTGAAGAGGCACGGGCCCAGAGTCCTAATCAGGGATTTCCTTGGTGAGGCCGTTCACTAGATGCAGAACACCCTGCCTCGAGAAGTTGATTCAGGGAAGCAACCACTGTGTACTCTGTGTCTCATTTGACTGGTTAAAAACCACAGAGATGTATGCTGCCTGTGCCCATGGAAATGGGGGCATGATGGGACTAGCCTTGCTTTCCGTTTGAAAACCTCCATTCTTGCTTCCGTGAAGCTCCCTGAAATTCTCTGCTGTTGACAGTCCTCTGGCCACTGTAGGCATGTGTCTGGGAAGAAAATGACTTTTCTCTCGGTACACACGGAGCTTCATTGGCGGGGTGCGGCTCTCCTTGCCATGCTCTAGAGCTAAAGGGAATCTCAACGTGAGTCCTTGCCTCAGGTAAGGCCCTGAGTAGCCCTGCAGAAAGGGAGGCATGCAGCTCTTTCCATGAGCTCTTAATGGAGGTCTGTTTTATTTAAAGAATTACCCCTTTCAGAACTCCTACGCCCTTCGGGTGAGCATCATTTTGGTTCCAAGATCCCTGACTCCCTCTATACCCCTGTGGGCCTGCTGAGCAGCATTGCGTCCCATACGTCCCACGGAGGCTCTCTGTGTCTGCAGAGTGTCGGGCAACACACTGTACGTTACTTCAGGAGAGCTACAATTCCAGAGCACTCGAACAGCATCAGAACCACATTTCTAGGCAGTCCAACATGCCCTGGAAGTCTTCGACATTGCCCTCGTCTGAGCAGCCCTGAGAAAACACTCTGCTTAGAAGTTATCGAGGACCTCGTACCAGAAGTCACTCTATTCAAGGAGAAATACAGCATCTTAACATGCTGTGTCGCTCACAGGGCAAGAAACCTGAGAACTTGCCTCGAGGTAAGGCCATGAAATACTATGCAGAAGCAGAGGCGTGTAGCAGTTTCCATGAGGCCGTAGTCGCTTATCTTCATCATTTTAAAGCCAGTACGCTTTTCAGGACACCTAGGTGCCTCGCCTGGAAACCCTGTTGCCTGCAAGAACACTGAGTACCCTCAGGCTCCCCTTGTCCTTCTAAGCAATATCCAGGCCAGGAGCTTTCCGACTCACAGTGTGTATGCCGAGTGTAGGGCAACACAGTGCACTCTTATTGGAATATCTTGATTTAGCCAGCAATCGCACAGGTTCACGAGCACCGTTAAGCCAGTTCCAACAGGCCGTGGAAGTCGCTCTCATTCCCTAATTTGAGCTGTACAGAGAGAAACAGTAAGCTTCTCCTTCCATTCAGGACTTCCTACCTGAAGTCACCCTGCCTCTTGAAGAAAGACGACCTCGTTTCTATTGCAACTAAAGCACAGTTTTTCCTGTAGCACGGCAGGCTTTTGAAAAGGCACGGGCCCAGAGGCCTAGCTAGGGCTTTCCTTGGTGAGGCCGTTCACTAGATGCAGAACACCCTGCCTCGAGAAGTTGATTCAGGGAAGCAACAACTGTGTACTCTGTGTCTCATTTGACTGGTTAAAAACCACAGAGATGTATGCTGCCTGTGCCCATGGAAATGGGGGCATGATGGGACTAACCTTGCTTTCCGTTTGGAAAGCTCCCCTCTTGCTTTCGTGAAGCTCCCTGAAATTCTCTGCTGTTGACAGGCCTCTGGCCACTGTAGGCATGTGTCTGGGAAGTAAATGAGTTTTCTCTGGCTACACACGGAACTTCATTGGCCGCGGTGGGGCGCACCTTGCCATGCTCTAGAGCTAAAGGGAATCTAAACGTGAGCCCTTGGCTCGAGGTAAGGCCCTGAGTAGCCCTGCCGAACGGGAGGCATGCAGCTCTTTCCATTAGCTCTTAGTCACTCTTCTGGTTTACTTTAAATGAAGTACCCTTTTCAGGACTCCTAGGCCCCTCGGTTGAGCATCATTTTTGTTCCAAGGTCTCTGAGTATCTCCACACCCCTGTAGGCCTGCTGAGCAACAACGAGACACATTGGTCCTCGGAGGTCCTCTGTGTCTGCTGAGTCATGGGCAACACACTGCACTCTTTCTTGTGATATCTTGATTCACAGCACTCGCACAGGTTCAAGAGCAACGTTCAACAAGTTCCAACATGTCGTGGAAGTCGTTCTCATTCCCTAGTTTGAGCTGTACAGACAGAAACAGTAAGCTTCTCCTTCCATTCAGGACGTCCTACCTGAAGTCACCCTGCCTCTTGAAGAAAGACGACCTTCTTTCTATTGCAACTAAAGCACAGTTTTTCCTGTAGCACGGCAGGCTTTTGAAGAGGCACGGGCCCAGAGTCCTAATCAGGGATTTCCTTGGTGAGGCCGTTCACTAGATGCAGAACACCCTGCCTCGAGAAGTTGATTCAGGGAAGCAACCACTGTGTACTCTGTGTCTCATTTGACTGGTTAAAAACCACAGAGATGTATGCTGCCTGTGCCCATGGAAATGGGGGCATGATGGGACTAGCCTTGCTTTCCGTTTGAAAACCTCCATTCTTGCTTCCGTGAAGCTCCCTGAAATTCTCTGCTGTTGACAGTCCTCTGGCCACTGTAGGCAAGTGTCTGGGAAGAAAATGACTTTTCTCTCGGTACACACGGAGCTTCATTGGCGGGGTGCGGCTCTCCTTGCCATGCTCTAGAGCTAAAGGGAATCTCAACGTGAGTCCTTGCCTCAGGTAAGGCCCTGAGTAGCCCTGCAGAAAGGGAGGCATGCAGCTCTTTCCATGAGCTCTTAATGGAGGTCTGTTTTATTTAAAGAATTACCCCTTTCAGAACTCCTACGCCCTTCGGGTGAGCATCATTTTGGTTCCAAGATCCCTGACTCCCTCTATACCCCTGTGGGCCTGCTGAGCAGCATTGCGTCCCATACGTCCCACGGAGGCTCTCTGTGTCTGCAGAGTGTCGGGCAACACACTGTACGTTACTTCAGGAGAGCTACAATTCCAGAGCACTCGAACAGCATCAGAACCACATTTCTAGGCAGTCCAACATGCCCTGGAAGTCTTCGACATTGCCCTCGTCTGAGCAGCCCTGAGAAAACACTCTGCTTAGAAGTTATCGAGGACCTCGTACCAGAAGTCACTCTATTCAAGGAGAAATACAGCATCTTAACATGCTGTGTCGCTCACAGGGCAAGAAACCTGAGAACTTGCCTCGAGGTAAGGCCATGAAATACTATGCAGAAGCAGAGGCGTGTAGCAGTTTCCATGAGGCCGTAGTCGCTTATCTTCATCATTTTAAAGCCAGTACGCTTTTCAGGACACCTAGGTGCCTCGCCTGGAAACCCTGTTGCCTGCAAGAACACTGAGTACCCTCAGGCTCCCCTTGTCCTTCTAAGCAATATCCAGGCCAGGAGCTTTCCGACTCACAGTGTGTATGCCGAGTGTAGGGCAACACAGTGCACTCTTATTGGAATATCTTGATTTAGCCAGCAATCGCACAGGTTCACGAGCACCGTTAAGCCAGTTCCAACAGGCCGTGGAAGTCGCTCTCATTCCCTAGTTTGAGCTGTACAGAGAGAAACAGTAAGCTTCTCCTTCCATTCAGGACTTCCTACCTGAAGTCACCCTGCCTCTTGAAGAAAGACGACCTCGTTTCTATTGCAACGAAAGCACAGGTTTTCCTGTAGCACGGCAGGCTTTTGAAAAGGCACGGGCCCAGAGGCCTAGCTAGGGCTTTCCTTGGTGAGGCCGTTCACTAGATGCAGAACACCCTGCCTCGAGAAGTTGATTCAGGGAAGCAACAACTGTGTACTCTGTGTCTCATTTGACTGGTTAAAAACCACAGAGATGTATGCTGCCTGTGCCCATGGAAATGGGGGCATGATGGGACTAACCTTGCTTTCCGTTTGGAAAGCTCCCCTCTTGCTTTCGTGAAGCTCCCTGAAATTCTCTGCTGTTGACAGGCCTCTGGCCACTGTAGGCATGTGTCTGGGAAGTAAATGAGTTTTCTCTGGCTACACACGGAACTTCATTGGCCGCGGTGGGGCGCACCTTGCCATGCTCTAGAGCTAAAGGGAATCTAAACGTGAGCCCTTGGCTCGAGGTAAGGCCCTGAGTAGCCCTGCCGAACGGGAGGCATGCAGCTCTTTCCATTAGCTCTTAGTCACTCTTCTGGTTTACTTTAAATGAAGTACCCTTTTCAGGACTCCTAGGCCCCTCGGTTGAGCATCATTTTTGTTCCAAGGTCTCTGAGTATCTCCACACCCCTGTAGGCCTGCTGAGCAACAACGAGGCACATTGGTCCTCGGAGGTCCTCTGTGTCTGCTGAGTCATGGGCAACACACTGCACTCTTTCTTGTGATATCTTGATTCACAGCACTCGCACAGGTTCAAGAGCAACGTTCAACAAGTTCCAACATGTCGTGGAAGTCGTTCTCATTCCCTAGTTTGAGCTGTACAGACAGAAACAGTAAGCTTCTCCTTCCATTCAGGACCTCCTACCTGAAGTCACCCTGCCTCTTGAAGAAAGACGACCTTCTTTCTATTGCAACTAAAGCACAGTTTTTCCTGTAGCACGGCAGGCTTTTGAAGAGGCACGGGCCCAGAGTCCTAATCAGGGATTTCCTTGGTGAGGCCGTTCACTAGATGCAGAACACCCTGCCTCGAGAAGTTGATTCAGGGAAGCAACCACTGTGTACTCTGTGTCTCATTTGACTGGTTAAAAACCACAGAGATGTATGCTGCCTGTGCCCATGGAAATGGGGGCATGATGGGACTAGCCTTGCTTTCCGTTTGAAAACCTCCATTCTTGCTTCCGTGAAGCTCCCTGAAATTCTCTGCTGTTGACAGTCCTCTGGCCACTGTAGGCAAGTGTCTGGGAAGAAAATGACTTTTCTCTCGGTACACACGGAGCTTCATTGGCGGGGTGCGGCTCTCCTTGCCATGCTCTAGAGCTAAAGGGAATCTCAACGTGAGTCCTTGCCTCAGGTAAGGCCCTGAGTAGCCCTGCAGAAAGGGAGGCATGCAGCTCTTTCCATGAGCTCTTAATGGAGGTCTGTTTTATTTAAAGAATTACCCCTTTCAGAACTCCTACGCCCTTCGGGTGAGCATCATTTTGGTTCCAAGATCCCTGACTCCCTCTATACCCCTGTGGGCCTGCTGAGCAGCATTGCGTCCCATACGTCCCACGGAGGCTCTCTGTGTCTGCAGAGTGTCGGGCAACACACTGTACGTTACTTCAGGAGAGGTATATTTCCAGAGCACTCGAACAGCATCAGAACCACATTTCTAGGCAGTCCAACATGCCCTGGAAGTCTTCGACATTGCCCTCGTCTGAGCAGCCCTGAGAAAACACTCTGCTTAGAAGTTATCGAGGACCTCGTACCAGAAGTCACTCTATTCAAGGAGAAATACAGCATCTTAACATGCTGTGTCGCTCACAGGGCAAGAAACCTGAGAACTTGCCTCGAGGTAAGGCCATGAAATACTATGCAGAAGCAGAGGCGTGTAGCAGTTTCCATGAGGCCGTAGTCGCTTATCTTCATCATTTTAAAGCCAGTACGCTTTTCAGGACACCTAGGTGCCTCGCCTGGAAACCCTGTTGCCTGCAAGAACACTGAGTACCCTCAGGCTCCCCTTGTCCTTCTAAGCAATATCCAGGCCAGGAGCTTTCCGACTCACAGTGTGTATGCCGAGTGTAGGGCAACACAGTGCACTCTTATTGGAATATCTTGATTTAGCCAGCAATCGCACAGGTTCACGAGCACCGTTAAGCCAGTTCCAACAGGCCGTGGAAGTCGCTCTCATTCCCTAGTTTGAGCTGTACAGAGAGAAACAGTAAGCTTCTCCTTCCATTCAGGACTTCCTACCTGAAGTCACCCTGCCTCTTGAAGAAAGACGACCTCGTTTCTATTGCAACGAAAGCACAGGTTTTCCTGTAGCACGGCAGGCTTTTGAAAAGGCACGGGCCCAGAGGCCTAGCTAGGGCTTTCCTTGGTGAGGCCGTTCACTAGATGCAGAACACCCTGCCTCGAGAAGTTGATTCAGGGAAGCAACAACTGTGTACTCTGTGTCTCATTTGACTGGTTAAAAACCACAGAGATGTATGCTGCCTGTGCCCATGGAAATGGGGGCATGATGGGACTAACCTTGCTTTCCGTTTGGAAAGCTCCCCTCTTGCTTTCGTGAAGCTCCCTGAAATTCTCTGCTGTTGACAGGCCTCTGGCCACTGTAGGCATGTGTCTGGGAAGTAAATGAGTTTTCTCTGGCTACACACGGAACTTCATTGGCCGCGGTGGGGCGCACCTTGCCATGCTCTAGAGCTAAAGGGAATCTAAACGTGAGCCCTTGGCTCGAGGTAAGGCCCTGAGTAGCCCTGCCGAACGGGAGGCATGCAGCTCTTTCCATTAGCTCTTAGTCACTCTTCTGGTTTACTTTAAATGAAGTACCCTTTTCAGGACTCCTAGGCCCCTCGGTTGAGCATCATTTTTGTTCCAAGGTCTCTGAGTATCTCCACACCCCTGTAGGCCTGCTGAGCAACAACGAGGCACATTGGTCTTCGGAGGTCCTCTGTGTCTGCTGAGTCATGGGCAACACACTGCACTCTTTCTTGTGATATCTTGATTCACAGCACTCGCACAGGTTCAAGAGCAACGTTCAACAAGTTCCAACATGTCGTGGAAGTCGTTCTCATTCCCTAGTTTGAGCTGTACAGACAGAAACAGTAAGCTTCTCCTTCCATTCAGGACGTCCTACCTGAAGTCACCCTGCCTCTTGAAGAAAGACGACCTTCTTTCTATTGCAACTAAATCACAGTTTTTCCTGTAGCACGGCAGGCTTTTGAAGAGGCACGGGCCCAGAGTCCTAATCAGGTATTTCCTTGGTGAGGCCGTTCACTAGATGCAGAACACCCTGCCTCGAGAAGTTGATTCAGGGAAGCAACCACTGTGTACTCTGTGTCTCATTTGACTGGTTAAAAACCACAGAGATGTATGCTGCCTGTGCCCATGGAAATGGGGGCATGATGGGACTAGCCTTGCCTTCCGTTTGAAAACCTCCATTCTTGCTTCCGTGAAGCTCCCTGAAATTCTCTGCTGTTGACAGTCCTCTGGCCACTGTAGGCAAGTGTCTGGGAAGAAAATGACTTTTCTCTCGGTACACACGGAGCTTCATTGGCGGGGTGCGGCTCTCCTTGCCATGCTCTAGAGCTAAAGGGAATCTCAACGTGAGTCCTTGCCTCAGGTAAGGCCCTGAGTAGCCCTGCAGAAAGGGAGGCATGCAGCTCTTTCCATGAGCTCTTAATGGAGGTCTGTTTTATTTAAAGAATTACCCCTTTCAGAACTCCTACGCCCTTCGGGTGAGCATCATTTTGGTTCCAAGATCCCTGACTCCCTCTATACCCCTGTGGGCCTGCTGAGCAGCATTGCGTCCCATACGTCCCACGGAGGCTCTCTGTGTCTGCAGAGTGTCGAGCAACACACTGTACGTTACTTCAGGAGAGCTACATTTCCAGAGCACTCGAACAGCATCAGAACCACATTTCTAGGCAGTCCAACATGCCCTGGAAGTCTTCGACATTGCCCTCGTCTGAGCAGCCCTGAGAAAACACTCTGCTTAGAAGTTATCGAGGACCTCGTACCAGAAGTCACTCTATTCAAGGAGAAATACAGCATCTTAACATGCTGTGTCGCTCACAGGGCAAGAAACCTGAGAACTTGCCTCGAGGTAAGGCCATGAAATACTATGCAGAAGCAGAGGCGTGTAGCAGTTTCCATGAGGCCGTAGTCGCTTATCTTCATCATTTTAAAGCCAGTACGCTTTTCAGGACACCTAGGTGCCTCGCCTGGAAACCCTGTTGCCTGCAAGAACACTGAGTACCCTCAGGCTCCCCTTGTCCTTCTAAGCAATATCCAGGCCAGGAGCTTTCCGACTCACAGTGTGTATGCCGAGTGTAGGGCAACACAGTGCACTCTTATTGGAATATCTTGATTTAGCCAGCAATCGCACAGGTTCACGAGCACCGTTAAGCCAGTTCCAACAGGCCGTGGAAGTCGCTCTCATTCCCTAGTTTGAGCTGTACAGAGAGAAACAGTAAGCTTCTCCTTCCATTCAGGACTTCCTACCTGAAGTCACCCTGCCTCTTGAAGAAAGACGACCTCGTTTCTATTGCAACGAAAGCACAGGTTTTCCTGTAGCACGGCAGGCTTTTGAAAAGGCACGGGCCCAGAGGCCTAGCTAGGGCTTTCCTTGGTGAGGCCGTTCACTAGATGCAGAACACCCTGCCTCGAGAAGTTGATTCAGGGAAGCAACAACTGTGTACTCTGTGTCTCATTTGACTGGTTAAAAACCACAGAGATGTATGCTGCCTGTGCCCATGGAAATGGGGGCATGATGGGACTAACCTTGCTTTCCGTTTGGAAAGCTCCCTTCTTGCTTTCGTGAAGCTCCCTGAAATTCTCTGCTGTTGACAGGCCTCTGGCCACTGTAGGCATGTGTCTGGGAAGTAAATGAGTTTTCTCTGGCTACACACGGAACTTCATTGGCCGCGGTGGGGCGCACCTTGCCATGCTCTAGAGCTAAAGGGAATCTAAACGTGAGCCCTTGGCTCGAGGTAAGGCCCTGAGTAGCCCTGCCGAACGGGAGGCATGCAGCTCTTTCCATTAGCTCTTAGTCACTCTTCTGGTTTACTTTAAATGAAGTACCCTTTTCAGGACACCTAGGCCCCTCGGTTGAGCATCATTTTTGTTCCAAGGTCTCTGAGTATCTCCACACCCCTGTAGGCCTGCTGAGCAACAACGAGGCACATTGGTCTTCGGAGGTCCTCTGTGTCTCCTGAGTCATGGGCAACACACTGCACTCTTTCTTGTGATATCTTGATTCACAGCACTCGCACAGGTTCATGAGCAACGTTCAACAAGTTCCAACATGTCGTGGAAGTCGTTCTCATTCCCTAGTTTGAGCTGTACAGACAGAAACAGTAAGCTTCTCCTTCCATTCAGGACGTCCTACCTGAAGTCACCCTGCCTCTTGAAGAAAGACGACCTTCTTTCTATTGCAACTAAATCACAGTTTTTCCTGTAGCACGGCAGGCTTTTGAAGAGGCACGGGCCCAGAGTCCTAATCAGGGATTTCCTTGGTGAGGCCGTTCACTAGATGCAGAACACCCTGCCTCGAGAAGTTGATTCAGGGAAGCAACCACTGTGTACTCTGTGTCTCATTTGACTGGTTAAAAACCACAGAGATGTATGCTGCCTGTGCCCATGGAAATGGGGGCATGATGGGACTAGCCTTGCTTTCCGTTTGAAAACCTCCATTCTTGCTTCCGTGAAGCTCCCTGAAATTCTCTGCTGTTGACAGTCCTCTGGCCACTGTAGGCAAGTGTCTGGGAAGAAAATGACTTTTCTCTCGGTACACACGGAGCTTCATTGGCGGGGTGCGGCTCTCCTTGCCATGCTCTAGAGCTAAAGGGAATCTCAACGTGAGTCCTTGCCTCAGGTAAGGCCCTGAGTAGCCCTGCAGAAAGGGAGGCATGCAGCTCTTTCCATGAGCTCTTAATGGAGGTCTGTTTTATTTAAAGAATTACCCCTTTCAGAACTCCTACGCCCTTCGGGTGAGCATCATTTTGGTTCCAAGATCCCTGACTCCCTCTATACCCCTGTGGGCCTGCTGAGCAGCATTGCGTCCCATACGTCCCACGGAGGCTCTCTGTGTCTGCAGGGTGTCGGGCAACACACTGTACGTTACCTCAGGAGAGCTACATTTCCAGAGCACTCGAACAGCATCAGAACCACATTTCTAGGCAGTCCAACATGCCCTGGAAGTCTTCGACATTGCCCTCGTCTGAGCAGCCCTGAGAAAATACTCTGCTTAGAAGTTATCGAGGACCTCGTACCAGAAGTCACTCTATTCAAGGAGAAATACAGCATCTTAACATGCTGTGTCGCTCACAGGGCAAGAAACCTGAGAACTTGCCTCGAGGTAAGGCCATGAAATACTATGCAGAAGCAGAGGCGTGTAGCAGTTTCCATGAGGCCGTAGTCGCTTATCTTCATCATTTTAAAGCCAGTACGCTTTTCAGGACACCTAGGTGCCTCGCCTGGAAACCCTGTTGCCTGCAAGAACACTGAGTACCCTCAGGCTCCCCTTGTCCTTCTAAGCAATATCCAGGCCAGGAGCTTTCCGACTCACAGTGTGTATGCCGAGTGTAGGGCAACACAGTGCACTCTTATTGGAATATCGTGATTTAGCCAGCAATCGCACAGGTTCACGAGCACCGTTAAGCCAGTTCCAACAGGCCGTGGAAGTCGCTCTCATTCCCTAGTTTGAGCTGTACAGAGAGAAACAGTAAGCTTCTCCTTCCATTCAGGACTTCCTACCTGAAGTCACCCTGCCTCTTGAAGAAAGACGACCTCGTTTCTATTGCAACTAAAGCACAGTTTTTCCTGTAGCACGGCAGGCTTTTGAAAAGGCACGGGCCCAGAGGCCTAGCTAGGGCTTTCCTTGGTGAGGCCGTTCACTAGATGCAGAACACCCTGCCTCGAGAAGTTGATTCAGGGAAGCAACAACTGTGTACTCTGTGTCTCATTTGACTGGTTAAAAACCACAGAGATGTATGCTGCCTGTGCCCATGGAAATGGGGGCATGATGGGACTAACCTTGCTTTCCGTTTGGAAAGCTGCCCTCTTGCTTTCGTGAAGCTCCCTGAAATTCTCTGCTGTTGACAGGCCTCTGGCCACTGTAGGCATGTGTCTGGGAAGTAAATGAGTTTTCTCTGGCTACACACGGAACTTCATTGGCCGCGGTGGGGCGCACCTTGCCATGCTCTAGAGCTAAAGGGAATCTAAACGTGAGCCCTTGGCTCGAGGTAAGGCCCTGAGTAGCCCTGCCGAACGGGAGGCATGCAGCTCTTTCCATTAGCTCTTAGTCACTCTTCTGGTTTACTTTAAATGAAGTACCCTTTTCAGGACTCCTAGGCCCCTCGGTTGAGCATCATTTTTGTTCCAAGGTCTCTGAGTATCTCCACACCCCTGTAGGCCTGCTGAGCAACAACGAGGCACATTGGTCCTCGGAGGTCCTCTGTGTCTGCTGAGTCATGGGCAACACACTGCACTCTTTCTTGTGATATCTTGATTCACAGCACTCGCACAGGTTCAAGAGCAACGTTCAACAAGTTCCAACATGTCGTGGAAGTCGTTCTCATTCCCTAGTTTGAGCTGTACAGACAGAAACAGTAAGCTTCTCCTTCCATTCAGGACGTCCTACCTGAAGTCACCCTGCCTCTTGAAGAAAGACGACCTTCTTTCTATTGCAACTAAAGCACAGTTTTTCCTGTAGCACGGCAGGCTTTTGAAGAGGCACGGGCCCAGAGTCCTAATCAGGGATTTCCTTGGTGAGGCCGTTCACTAGATGCAGAACACCCTGCCTCGAGAAGTTGATTCAGGGAAGCAACAACTGTGTACTCTGTGTCTCATTTGACTGGTTAAAAACCACAGAGATGTATGCTGCCTGTGCCCATGGAAATGGGGGCATGATGGGACTAGCCTTGCTTTCCGTTTGAAAACCTCCATTCTTGCTTCCGTGAAGCTCCCTGAAATTCTCTGCTGTTGACAGTCCTCTGGCCACGGTAGGCATGTGTCTGAGAAGAAAATGACTTTTCTCTCGGTACACACGGAGCTTCATTGGCGGGGTGCGGCTCTCCTTGCCATGCTCTAGAGCTAAAGGGAATCTCAACGTGAGTCCTTGCCTCAGGTAAGGCCCTGAGTAGCCCTGCAGAAAGGGAGGCATGCAGCTCTTTCATGAGCTCTTAATGGAGGTCTGTTTTATTTAAAGAATTACCCCTTTCAGAACTCCTACGCCCTTCGGGTGAGCATCATTTTGGTTCCAAGATCCCTGACTCCCTCTATACCCCTGTGGGCCTGCTGAGCAGCATTGCGTCCCATACGTCCCACGGAGGCTCTCTGTGTCTGCAGAGTGTCGGGCAACACACTGTACGTTACTTCAGGAGAGCTACAATTCCAGAGCACTCGAACAGCATCAGAACCACATTTCTAGGCAGTCCAACATGCCCTGGAAGTCTTCGACATTGCCCTCGTCTGAGCAGCCCTGAGAAAACACTCTGCTTAGAAGTTATCGAGGACCTCGTACCAGAAGTCACTCTATTCAAGGAGAAATACAGCATCTTAACATGCTGTGTCGCTCACAGGGCAAGAAACCTGAGAACTTGCCTCGAGGTAAGGCCATGAAATACTATGCAGAAGCAGAGGCGTGTAGCAGTTTCCATGAGGCCGTAGTCGCTTATCTTCATCATTTTAAAGCCAGTACGCTTTTCAGGACACCTAGGTGCCTCGCCTGGAAACCCTGTTGCCTGCAAGAACACTGATTACCCTCAGGCTCCCCTTGTCCTCCTAAGCAATATCCAGGCCAGGAGCTTTCCGACTCACAGTGTGTATGCCGAGTGTAGGGCAACACAGTGCACTCTTATTGGAATATCTTGATTTAGCCAGCAATCGCACAGGTTCACGAGCACCGTTAAGCCAGTTCCAACAGGCCGTGGAAGTCGCTCTCATTCCCTAGTTTGAGCTGTACAGAGAGAAACAGTAAGCTTCTCCTTCCATTCAGGACTTCCTACCTGAAGTCACCCTGCCTCTTGAAGAAAGACGACCTCGTTTCTATTGCAACTAAAGCACAGTTTTTCCTGTAGCATGGCAGGCTTTTGAAAAGGCACGGGCCCAGAGGCCTAGCTAGGGCTTTCCTTGGTGAGGCCGTTCACTAGATGCAGAACACCCTGCCTCGAGAAGTTGATTCAGGGAAGCAACAACTGTGTACTCTGTGTCTCATTTGACTGGTTAAAAACCACAGAGATGTATGCTGCCTGTGCCCATGGAAATGGGGGCATGATGGGACTAACCTTGCTTTCCGTTTGGAAAGCTCCCCTCTTGCTTTCGTGAAGCTCCCTGAAATTCTCTGCTGTTGACAGGCCTCTGGCCACTGTAGGCATGTGTCTGGGAAGTAAATGAGTTTTCTCTGGCTACACACGGAACTTCATTGGCCGCGGTGGGGCGCACCTTGCCATGCTCTAGAGCTAAAGGGAATCTAAACGTGAGCCCTTGGCTCGAGGTAAGGCCCTGAGTAGCCCTGCCGAACGGGAGGCATGCAGCTCTTTCCATTAGCTCTTAGTCACTCTTCTGGTTTACTTTAAATGAAGTACCCTTTTCAGGACTCCTAGGCCCCTCGGTTGAGCATCATTTTTGTTCCAAGGTCTCTGAGTATCTCCACACCCCTGTAGGCCTGCTGAGCAACAACGAGACACATTGGTCCTCGGAGGTCCTCTGTGTCTGCTGAGTCATGGGCAACACACTGCACTCTTTCTTGTGATATCTTGATTCACAGCACTCGCACAGGTTCAAGAGCAACGTTCAACAAGTTCCAACATGTCGTGGAAGTCGTTCTCATTCCCTAGTTTGAGCTGTACAGACAGAAACAGTAAGCTTCTCCTTCCATTCAGGACGTCCTACCTGAAGTCACCCTGCCTCTTGAAGAAAGACGACCTTCTTTCTATTGCAACTAAAGCACAGTTTTTCCTGTAGCACGGCAGGCTTTTGAAGAGGCACGGGCCCAGAGTCCTAATCAGGGATTTCCTTGGTGAGGCCGTTCACTAGATGCAGAACACCCTGCCTCGAGAAGTTGATTCAGGGAAGCAACCACTGTGTACTCTGTGTCTCATTTGACTGGTTAAAAACCACAGAGATGTATGCTGCCTGTGCCCATGGAAATGGGGGCATGATGGGACTAGCCTTGCTTTCCGTTTGAAAACTTCCATTCCTGCTTCCGTGAAGCTCCCTGAAATTCTCTCCTGTTGACAGTCCTCTGGCCACTGTAGGCATGTGTCTGGGAAGAAAATGACTTTTCTCTCGGTACACACGGAGCTTCATTGGCGGGGTGCGGCTCTCCTTGCCATGCTCTAGAGCTAAAGGGAATCTCAACGTGAGTCCTTGCCTCAGGTAAGGCCCTGAGTAGCCCTGCAGAAAGGGAGGCATGCAGCTCTTTCCATGAGCTCTTAATGGAGGTCTGTTTTATTTAAAGAATTACCCCTTTCAGAACTCCTACGCCCTTCGGGTGAGCATCATTTTGGTTCCAAGATCCCTGACTCCCTCTATACCCCTGTGGGCCTGCTGAGCAGCATTGCGTCCCATACGTCCCACGGAGGCTCTCTGTGTCTGCAGAGTGTCGGGCAACACACTGTACGTTACTTCAGGAGAGCTACATTTCCAGAGCACTCGAACAGCATCAGAACCACATTTCTAGGCAGTCCAACATGCCCTGGAAGTCTTCGACATTGCCCTCGTCTGAGCAGCCCTGAGAAAACACTCTGCTTAGAAGTTATCGAGGACCTCGTACCAGAAGTCACTCTATTCAAGGAGAAATACAGCATCTTAACATGCTGTGTCGCTCACAGGGCAAGAAACCTGAGAACTTGCCTCGAGGTAAGGCCATGAAATACTATGCAGAAGCAGAGGCGTGTAGCAGTTTCCATGAGGCCGTAGTCGCTTATCTTCATCATTTTAAAGCCAGTACGCTTTTCAGGACACCTAGGTGCCTCGCCTGGAAACCCTGTTGCCTGCAAGAACACTGAGTACCCTCAGGCTCCCCTTGTCCTTCTAAGCAATATCCAGGCCAGGAGCTTTCCGACTCACAGTGTGTATGCCGAGTGTAGGGCAACACAGTGCACTCTTATTGGAATATCTTGATTTAGCCAGCAATCGCACAGGTTCACGAGCACCGTTAAGCCAGTTCCAACAGGCCGTGGAAGTCGCTCTCATTCCCTAGTTTGAGCTGTACAGAGAGAAACAGTAAGCTTCTCCTTCCATTCAGGACTTCCTACCTGAAGTCACCCTGCCTCTTGAAGAAAGACGACCTCGTTTCTATTGCAACGAAAGCACAGGTTTTCCTGTAGCACGGCAGGCTTTTGAAAAGGCACGGGCCCAGAGGCCTAGCTAGGGCTTTCCTTGGTGAGGCCGTTCACTAGATGCAGAACACCCTGCCTCGAGAAGTTGATTCAGGGAAGCAACAACTGTGTACTCTGTGTCTCATTTGACTGGTTAAAAACCACAGAGATGTATGCTGCCTGTGCCCATGGAAATGGGGGCATGATGGGACTAACCTTGCTTTCCGTTTGGAAAGCTCCCCTCTTGCTTTCGTGAAGCTCCCTGAAATTCTCTGCTGTTGACAGGCCTCTGGCCACTGTAGGCATGTGTCTGGGAAGTAAATGAGTTTTCTCTGGCTACACACGGAACTTCATTGGCCGCGGTGGGGCGCACCTTGCCATGCTCTAGAGCTAAAGGGAATCTAAACGTGAGCCCTTGGCTCGAGGTAAGGCCCTGAGTAGCCCTGCCGAACGGGAGGCATGCAGCTCTTTCCATTAGCTCTTAGTCACTCTTCTGGTTTACTTTAAATGAAGTACCCTTTTCAGGACTCCTAGGCCCCTCGGTTGAGCATCATTTTTGGTCCAAGGTCTCTGAGTATCTCCACACCCCTGTAGGCCTGCTGAGCAACAACGAGGCACATTGGTCCTCGGAGGTCCTCTGTGTCTGCTGAGTCATGGGCAACACACTGCACTCTTTCTTGTGATATCTTGATTCACAGCACTCGCACAGGTTCAAGAGCAACGTTCAACAAGTTCCAACATGTCGTGGAAGTCGTTCTCATTCCCTAGTTTGAGCTGTACAGACAGAAACAGTAAGCTTCTCCTTCCATTCAGGACGTCCTACCTGAAGTCACCCTGCCTCTTGAAGAAAGACGACCTTCTTTCTATTGCAACTAAAGCACAGTTTTTCCTGTAGCACGGCAGGCTTTTGAAGAGGCACGGGCCCAGAGTCCTAATCAGGGATTTCCTTGGTGAGGCCGTTCACTAGATGCAGAACACCCTGCCTCGAGAAGTTGATTCAGGGAAGCAACCACTGTGTACTCTGTGTCTCATTTGACTGGTTAAAAACCACAGAGATGTATGCTGCCTGTGCCCATGGAAATGGGGGCATGATGGGACTAGCCTTGCTTTCCGTTTGAAAACCTCCATTCTTGCTTCCGTGAAGCTCCCTGAAATTCTCTGCTGTTGACAGTCCTCTGGCCACTGTAGGCAAGTGTCTGGGAAGAAAATGACTTTTCTCTCGGTACACACGGAGCTTCATTGGCGGGGTGCGGCTCTCCTTGCCATGCTCTAGAGCTAAAGGGAATCTCAACGTGAGTCCTTGCCTCAGGTAAGGCCCTGAGTAGCCCTGCAGAAAGGGAGGCATGCAGCTCTTTCCATGAGGTCTTAATGGAGGTCTGTTTTATTTAAAGAATTACCCCTTTCAGAACTCCTACGCCCTTCGGGTGAGCATCATTTTGGTTCCAAGATCCCTGACTCCCTCTATACCCCTGTGGGCCTGCTGAGCAGCATTGCGTCCCATACGTCCCACGGAGGCTCTCTGTGTCTGCAGGGTGTCGGGCAACACACTGTACGTTACCTCAGGAGAGCTACATTTCCAGAGCACTCGAACAGCATCAGAACCACATTTCTAGGCAGTCCAACATGCCCTGGAAGTCTTCGACATTGCCCTCGTCTGAGCAGCCCTGAGAAAACACTCTGCTTAGAAGTTATCGAGGACCTCGTACCAGAAGTCACTCTATTCAAGGAGAAATACAGCATCTTAACATGCTGTGTCGCTCACAGGGCAAGAAACCTGAGAACTTGCCTCGAGGTAAGGCCATGAAATACTATGCAGAAGCAGAGGCGTGTAGCAGTTTCCATGAGGCCGTAGTCGCTTATCTTCATCATTTTAAAGCCAGTACGCTTTTCAGGACACCTAGGTGCCTCGCCTGGAAACCCTGTTGCCTGCAAGAACACTGAGTACCCTCAGGCTCCCCTTGTCCTTCTAAGCAATATCCAGGCCAGGAGCTTTCCGACTCACAGTGTGTATGCCGAGTGTAGGGCAACACAGTGCACTCTTATTGGAATATCTTGATTTAGCCAGCAATCGCACAGGTTCACGAGCACCGTTAAGCCAGTTCCAACAGGCCGTGGAAGTCGCTCTCATTCCCTAGTTTGAGCTGTACAGAGAGAAACAGTAAGCTTCTCCTTCCATTCAGGACTTCCTACCTGAAGTCACCCTGCCTCTTGAAGAAAGACGACCTCGTTTCTATTGCAACGAAAGCACAGGTTTTCCTGTAGCACGGCAGGCTTTTGAAAAGGCACGGGCCCAGAGGCCTAGCTAGGGCTTTCCTTGGTGAGGCCGTTCACTAGATGCAGAACACCCTGCCTCGAGAAGTTGATTCAGGGAAGCAACAACTGTGTACTCTGTGTCTCATTTGACTGGTTAAAAACCACAGAGATGTATGCTGCCTGTGCCCATGGAAATGGGGGCATGATGGGACTAACCTTGCTTTCCGTTGGGAAAGCTCCCCTCTTGCTTTCGTGAAGCTCCCTGAAATTCTCTGCTGTTGACAGGCCTCTGGCCACTGTAGGCATGTGTCTGGGAAGTAAATGAGTTTTCTCTGGCTACACACGGAACTTCATTGGCCGCGGTGGGGCGCACCTTGCCATGCTCTAGAGCTAAAGGGAATCTAAACGTGAGCCCTTGGCTCGAGGTAAGGCCCTGAGTAGCCCTGCCGAACGGGAGGCATGCAGCTCTTTCCATTAGCTCTTAGTCACTCTTCTGGTTTACTTTAAATGAAGTACCCTTTTCAGGACTCCTAGGCCCCTCGGTTGAGCATCATTTTTGTTCCAAGGTCTCTGAGTATCTCCACACCCCTGTAGGCCTGCTGAGCAACAACGAGGCACATTGGTCCTCGGAGGTCCTCTGTGTCTGCTGAGTCATGGGCAACACACTGCACTCTTTCTTGTGATATCTTGATTCACAGCACTCGCACAGGTTCAAGAGCAACGTTCAACAAGTTCCAACATGTCGTGGAAGTCGTTCTCATTCCCTAGTTTGAGCTGTACAGACAGAAACAGTAAGCTTCTCCTTCCATTCAGGACGTCCTACCTGAAGTCACCCTGCCTCTTGAAGAAAGACGACCTTCTTTCTATTGCAACTAAAGCACAGTTTTTCCTGTAGCACGGCAGGCTTTTGAAGAGGCACGGGCCCAGAGTCCTAATCAGGGATTTCCTTGGTGAGGCCGTTCACTAGATGCAGAACACCCTGCCTCGAGAAGTTGATTCAGGGAAGCAACAACTGTGTACTCTGTGTCTCATTTGACTGGTTAAAAACCACAGAGATGTATGCTGCCTGTGCCCATGGAAATGGGGGCATGATGGGACTAGCCTTGCTTTCCGTTTGAAAACCTCCATTCTTGCTTCCGTGAAGCTCCCTGAAATTCTCTGCTGTTGACAGTCCTCTGGCCACTGTAGGCAAGTGTCTGGGAAGAAAATGACTTTTCTCTCGGTACACACGGAGCTTCATTGGCGGGGTGCGGCTCTCCTTGCCATGCTCTAGAGCTAAAGGGAATCTCAACGTGAGTCCTTGCCTCAGGTAAGGCCCTGAGTAGCCCTGCAGAAAGGGAGGCATGCAGCTCTTTCCATGAGCTCTTAATGGAGGTCTGTTTTATTTAAAGAATTACCCCTTTCAGAACTCCTACGCCCTTCGGGTGAGCTTCATTTTGGTTCCAAGATCCCTGACTCCCTCTATACCCCTGTGGGCCTGCTGAGCAGCATTGCGTCCCATATGTCCCACGGAGGCTCTCTGTGTCTGCAGAGTGTCGGGCAACACACTGTACGTTACTTCAGGAGAGCTACATTTCCAGAGCAGTCGAACAGCATCAGAACCACATTTCTAGGCAGTCCAACATGCCCTGGAAGTCTTCGACATTGCCCTCGTCTGAGCAGCCCTGAGAAAACACTCTGCTTAGAAGTTATCGAGGACCTCGTACCAGAAGTCACTCTATTCAAGGAGAAATACAGCATCTTAACATGCTGTGTCGCTCACAGGGCAAGAAACCTGAGAACTTGCCTCGAGGTAAGGCCATGAAATACTATGCAGAAGCAGAGGCGTGTAGCAGTTTCCATGAGGCCGTAGTCGCTTATCTTCATCATTTTAAAGCCAGTACGCTTTTCAGGACACCTAGGTGCCTCGCCTGGAAACCCTGTTGCCTGCAAGAACACTGAGTACCCTCAGGCTCCCCTTGTCCTTCTAAGCAATATCCAGGCCAGGAGCTTTCCGACTCACAGTGTGTATGCCGAGTGTAGGGCAACACAGTGCACTCTTATTGGAATATCTTGATTTAGCCAGCAATCGCACAGGTTCACGAGCACCGTTAAGCCAGTTCCAACAGGCCGTGGAAGTCGCTCTCATTCCCTAGTTTGAGCTGTACAGAGAGAAACAGTAAGCTTCTCCTTCCATTCAGGACTTCCTACCTGAAGTCACCCTGCCTCTTGAAGAAAGACGACCTCGTTTCTATTGCAACGAAAGCACAGGTTTTCCTGTAGCACGGCAGGCTTTTGAAAAGGCACGGGCCCAGAGGCCTAGCTAGGGCTTTCCTTGGTGAGGCCGTTCACTAGATGCAGAACACCCTGCCTCGAGAAGTTGATTCAGGGAAGCAACAACTGTGTACTCTGTGTCTCATTTGACTGGTTAAAAACCACAGAGATGTATGCTGCCTGTGCCCATGGAAATGGGGGCATGATGGGACTAACCTTGCTTTCCGTTTGGAAAGCTCCCCTCTTGCTTTCGTGAAGCTCCCTGAAATTCTCTGCTGTTGACAGGCCTCTGGCCACTGTAGGCATGTGTCTGGGAAGTAAATGAGTTTTCTCTGGCTACACACGGAACTTCATTGGCCGCGGTGGGGCGCACCTTGCCATGCTCTAGAGCTAAAGGGAATCTAAACGTGAGCCCTTGGCTCGAGGTAAGGCCCTGAGTAGCCCTGCCGAACGGGAGGCATGCAGCTCTTTCCATTAGCTCTTAGTCACTCTTCTGGTTTACTTTAAATGAAGTACCCTTTTCAGGACTCCTAGGCCCCTCGGTTGAGCATCATTTTTGTTCCAAGGTCTCTGAGTATCTCCACAGCCCTGTAGGCCTGCTGAGCAACAACGAGGCACATTGGTCCTCGGAGGTCCTCTGTGTCTGCTGAGTCATGGGCAACACACTGCACTCTTTCTTGTGATATCTTGATTCACAGCACTCGCACAGGTTCAAGAGCAACGTTCAACAAGTTCCAACATGTCGTGGAAGTCGTTCTCATTCCCTAGTTTGAGCTGTACAGACAGAAACAGTAAGCTTCTCCTTCCATTCAGGACGTCCTACCTGAAGTCACCCTGCCTCTTGAAGAAAGACGACCTTCTTTCTATTGCAACTAAAGCACAGTTTTTCCTGTAGCACGGCAGGCTTTTGAAGAGGCACGGGCCCAGAGTCCTAATCAGGGATTTCCTTGGTGAGGCCGTTCACTAGATGCAGAACACCCTGCCTCGAGAAGTTGATTCAGGGAAGCAACCACTGTGTACTCTGTGTCTCATTTGACTGGTTAAAAACCACAGAGATGTATGCTGCCTGTGCCCATGGAAATGGGGGCATGATGGGACTAGCCTTGCTTTCCGTTTGAAAACCTCCATTCTTGCTTCCGTGAAGGTCCCTGAAATTCTCTGCTGTTGACAGTCCTCTGGCCACTGTAGGCATGTGTCTGGGAAGAAAATGACTTTTCTCTCGGTACACACGGAGCTTCATTGGCGGGGTGCGGCTCTCCTTGCCATGCTCTAGAGCTAAAGGGAATCTCAACGTGAGTCCTTGCCTCAGGTAAGGCCCTGAGTAGCCCTGCAGAAAGGGAGGCATGCAGCTCTTTCCATGAGCTCTTAATGGAGGTCTGTTTTATTTAAAGAATTACCCCTTTCAGAACTCCTACGCCCTTCGGGTGAGCATCATTTTGGTTCCAAGATCCCTGACTCCCTCTATACCCCTGTGGGCCTGCTGAGCAGCATTGCGTCCCATACGTCCCACGGAGGCTCTCTGTGTCTGCAGGGTGTCGGACAACACACTGTACGTTACTTCAGGAGAGCTACATTTCCAGAGCACTCGAACAGCATCAGAACCACATTTCTAGGCAGTCCAACATGCCCTGGAAGTCTTCGACATTGCCCTCGTCTGAGCAGCCCTGAGAAAACACTCTGCTTAGAAGTTATCGAGGACCTCGTACCAGAAGTCACTCTATTCAAGGAGAAATACAGCATCTTAACATGCTGTGTCGCTCACAGGGCAAGAAACCTGAGAACTTGCCTCGAGGTAAGGCCATGAAATACTATGCAGAAGCAGAGGCGTGTAGCAGTTTCCATGAGGCCGTAGTCGCTTATCTTCATCATTTTAAAGCCAGTACGCTTTTCAGGACACCTAGGTGCCTCGCCTGGAAACCCTGTTGCCTGCAAGAACACTGAGTACCCTCAGGCTCCCCTTGTCCTTCTAAGCAATATCCAGGCCAGGAGCTTTCCGACTCACAGTGTGTATGCCGAGTGTAGGGCAACACAGTGCACTCTAATTGGAATATCTTGATTTAGCCAGCAATCGCACAGGTTCACGAGCACCGTTAAGCCAGTTCCAACAGGCCGTGGAAGTCGCTCTCATTCCCTAGTTTGAGCTGTACAGAGAGAAACAGTAAGCTTCTCCTTCCATTCAGGACTTCCTACCTGAAGTCACCCTGCCTCTTGAAGAAAGACGACCTCGTTTCTATTGCAACTAAAGCACAGTTTTTCCTGTAGCACGGCAGGCTTTTGAAAAGGCACGGGCCCAGAGGCCTAGCTAGGGCTTTCCTTGGTGAGGCCGTTCACTAGATGCAGAACACCCTGCCTCGAGAAGTTGATTCAGGGAAGCAACAACTGTGTACTCTGTGTCTCATTTGACTGGTTAAAAACCACAGAGATGTATGCTGCCTGTGCCCATGGAAATGGGGGCATGATGGGACTAACCTTGCTTTCCGTTTGGAAAGCTCCCCTCTTGCTTTCGTGAAGCTCCCTGAAATTCTCTGCTGTTGACAGGCCTCTGGCCACTGTAGGCATGTGTCTGGGAAGTAAATGAGTTTTCTCTGGCTACACACGGAACTTCATTGGCCGCGGTGGGGCGCACCTTGCCATGCTCTAGAGCTAAAGGGAATCTAAACGTGAGCCCTTGGCTCGAGGTAAGGCCCTGAGTAGCCCTGCCGAACGGGAGGCATGCAGCTCTTTCCATTAGCTCTTAGTCACTCTTCTGGTTTACTTTAAATGAAGTACCCTTTTCAGGACTCCTAGGCCCCTCGGTTGAGCATCATTTTTGTTCCAAGGTCTCTGAGTATCTCCACACCCCTGTAGGCCTGCTGAGCAACAACGAGGCACATTGGTCCTCGGAGGTCCTCTGTGTCTGCTGAGTCATGGGCAACACACTGCACTCTTTCTTGTGATATCTTGATTCACAGCACTCGCACAGGTTCAAGAGCAACGTTCAACAAGTTCCAACATGTCGTGGAAGTCGTTCTCATTCCCTAGTTTGAGCTGTACAGACAGAAACAGTAAGCTTCTCCTTCCATTCAGGACCTCCTACCTGAAGTCACCCTGCCTCTTGAAGAAAGACGACCTTCTTTCTATTGCAACTAAAGCACAGTTTTTCCTGTAGCACGGCAGGCTTTTGAAGAGGCACGGGCCCAGAGTCCTAATCAGGGATTTCCTTGGTGAGGCCGTTCACTAGATGCAGAACACCCTGCCTCGAGAAGTTGATTCAGGGAAGCAACCACTGTGTACTCTGTGTCTCATTTGACTGGTTAAAAACCACAGAGATGTATGCTGCCTGTGCCCATGGAAATGGGGGCATGATGGGACTAGCCTTGCTTTCCGTTTGAAAACCTCCATTCTTGCTTCCGTGAAGCTCCCTGAAATTCTCTGCTGTTGACAGTCCTCTGGCCACTGTAGGCATGTGTCTGGGAAGAAAATGACTTTTCTCTCGGTACACACGGAGCTTCATTGGCGGGGTGCGTCTCTCCTTGCCATGCTCTAGAGCTAAAGGGAATCTCAACGTGAGTCCTTGCCTCAGGTAAGGCCCTGAGTAGCCCTGCAGAAAGGGAGGCATGCAGCTCTTTCCATGAGCTCTTAATGGAGGTCTGTTTTATTTAAAGAATTACCCCTTTCAGAACTCCTACGCCCTTCGGGTGAGCATCATTTTGGTTCCAAGATCCCTGACTCCCTCTATACCCCTGTGGGCCTGCTGAGCAGCATTGCGTCCCATACGTCCCACGGAGGCTCTCTGTGTCTGCAGAGTGTCGGGCAACACACTGTACGTTACCTCAGGAGAGCTACATTTCCAGAGCACTCGAACAGCATCAGAACCACATTTCTAGGCAGTCCAACATGCCCTGGAAGTCTTCGACATTGCCCTCGTCTGAGCAGCCCTGAGAAAACACTCTGCTTAGAAGTTATCGAGGACCTCGTACCAGAAGTCACTCTATTCAAGGAGAAATACAGCATCTTAACATGCTGTGTCGCTCACAGGGCAAGAAACCTGAGAACTTGCCTCGAGGTAAGGCCATGAAATACTATGCAGAAGCAGAGGCGTGTAGCAGTTTCCATGAGGCCGTAGTCGCTTATCTTCATCATTTTAAAGCCAGTACGCTTTTCAGGACACCTAGGTGCCTCGCCTGGAAACCCTGTTGCCTGCAAGAACACTGAGTACCCTCAGGCTCCCCTTGTCCTTCTAAGCAATATCCAGGCCAGGAGGTTTCCGACTCACAGTGTGTATGCCGAGTGTAGGGCAACACAGTGCACTCTTATTGGAATATCTTGATTTAGCCAGCAATCGCACAGGTTCACGAGCACCGTTAAGCCAGTTCCAACAGGCCGTGGAAGTCGCTCTCATTCCCTAGTTTGAGCTGTACAGAGAGAAACAGTAAGCTTCTCCTTCCATTCAGGACCTCCTACCTGAAGTCACCCTGCCTCTTGAAGAATGACGACCTTCTTTCTATTGCAACTAAAGCACAGTTTTTCCTGTAGCACGGCAGGCTTTTGAAGAGGCACGGGCCCAGAGTCCTAATCAGGGATTTCCTTGGTGAGGCCGTTCACTAGATGCAGAACACCCTGCCTCGAGAAGTTGATTCAGGGAAGCAACCACTGTGTACTCTGTGTCTCATTTGACTGGTTAAAAACCACAGAGATGTTTGCTGCCTGTGCCCATGGAAATGGGGGCATGATGGGACTAGCCTTGCTTTCCGTTTGAAAACCTCCATTCTTGCTTCCGTGAAGGTCCCTGAAATTCTCTGCTGTTGACAGTCCTCTGGCCACTGTAGGCATGTGTCTGGGAAGAAAATGACTTTTCTCTCGGTACACACGGAGCTTCATTGGCGGGGTGCGGCTCTCCTTGCCATGCTCTAGAGCTAAAGGGAATCTCAACGTGAGTCCTTGCCTCAGGTAAGGCCCTGAGTAGCCCTGCAGAAAGGGAGGCATGCAGCTCTTTCCATGAGCTCTTAATGGAGGTCTGTTTTATTTAAAGAATTACCCCTTTCAGAACTCCTACGCCCTTCGGGTGAGCATCATTTTGGTTCCAAGATCCCTGACTCCCTCTATACCCCTGTGGGCCTGCTGAGCAGCATTGCGTCCCATACGTCCCACGGAGGCTCTCTGTGTCTGCAGAGTGTCGGGCAACACACTGTACGTTACTTCAGGAGAGCTACATTTCCAGAGCACTCGAACAGCATCAGAACCACATTTCTAGGCAGTCCAACATGCCCTGGAAGTCTTCGACATTGCCCTCGTCTGAGCAGCCCTGAGAAGACACTCTGCTTAGAAGTTATCGAGGACCTCGTACCAGAAGTCACTCTATTCAAGGAGAAATACAGCATCTTAACATGCTGTGTCGCTCACAGGGCAAGAAACCTGAGAACTTGCCTCGAGGTAAGGCCATGAAATACTATGCAGAAGCAGAGGCGTGTAGCAGTTTCCATGAGGCCGTAGTCGCTTATCTTCATCATTTTAAAGCCAGTACGCTTTTCAGGACACCTAGGTGCCTCGCCTGGAAACCCTGTTGCCTGCAAGAACACTGAGTACCCTCAGGCTCCCCTTGTCCTTCTAAGCAATATCCAGGCCAGGAGCTTTCCGACTCACAGTGTGTATGCCGAGTGTAGGGCAACACAGTGCACTCTTATTGGAATATCTTGATTTAGCCAGCAATCGCACAGGTTCACGAGCACCGTTAAGCCAGTTCCAACAGGCCGTGGAAGTCGCTCTCATTCCCTAGTTTGAGCTGTACAGAGAGAAACAGTAAGCTTCTCCTTCCATTCAGGACTTCCTACCTGAAGTCACCCTGCCTCTTGAAGAAAGACGACCTCGTTTCTATTGCAACGAAAGCACAGGTTTTCCTGTAGCACGGCAGGCTTTTGAAAAGGCACGGGCCCAGAGGCCTAGCTAGGGCTTTCCTTGGTGAGGCCGTTCACTAGATGCAGAACACCCTGCCTCGAGAAGTTGATTCAGGGAAGCAACAACTGTGTACTCTGTGTCTCATTTGACTGGTTAAAAACCACAGAGATGTATGCTGCCTGTGCCCATGGAAATGGGGGCATGATGGGACTAACCTTGCTTTCCGTTTGGAAAGCTCCCCTCTTGCTTTCGTGAAGCTCCCTGAAATTCTCTGCTGTTGACAGGCCTCTGGCCACTGTAGGCATGTGTCTGGGAAGTAAATGAGTTTTCTCTGGCTACACACGGAACTTCATTGGCCGCGGTGGGGCGCACCTTGCCATGCTCTAGAGCTAAAGGGAATCTAAACGTGAGCCCTTGGCTCGAGGTAAGGCCCTGAGTAGCCCTGCCGAACGGGAGGCATGCAGCTCTTTCCATTAGCTCTTAGTCACTCTTCTGGTTTACTTTAAATGAAGTACCCTTTTCAGGACTCCTAGGCCCCTCGGTTGAGCATCATTTTTGTTCCAAGGTCTCTGAGTATCTCCACAGCCCTGTAGGCCTGCTGAGCAACAACGAGGCACATTGGTCCTCGGAGGTCCTCTGTGTCTGCTGAGTCATGGGCAACACACTGCACTCTTTCTTGTGATATCTTGATTCACAGCACTCGCACAGGTTCAAGAGCAACGTTCAACAAGTTCCAACATGTCGTGGAAGTCGTTCTCATTCCCTAGTTTGAGCTGTACAGACAGAAACAGTAAGCTTCTCCTTCCATTCAGGACGTCCTACCTGAAGTCACCCTGCCTCTTGAAGAAAGACGACCTTCTTTCTATTGCAACTAAAGCACAGTTTTTCCTGTAGCACGGCAGGCTTTTGAAGAGGCACGGGCCCAGAGTCCTAATCAGGGATTTCCTTGGTGAGGCCGTTCACTAGATGCAGAACACCCTGCCTCGAGAAGGTGATTCAGGGAAGCAACCACTGTGTACTCTGTGTCTCATTTCACTGGTTAAAAACCACAGAGATGTATGCTGCCTGTGCCCATGGAAATGGGGGCATGATGGGACTAGCCTTGCTTTCCGTTTGAAAACCTCCATTCTTGCTTCCGTGAAGGTCCCTGAAATTCTCTGCTGTTGACAGTCCTCTGGCCACTGTAGGCATGTGTCTGGGAAGAAAATGACTTTTCTCTCGGTACACACGGAGCTTCATTGGCGGGGTGCGGCTCTCCTTGCCATGCTCTAGAGCTAAAGGGAATCTCAACGTGAGTCCTTGCCTCAGGTAAGGCCCTGAGTAGCCCTGCAGAAAGGGAGGCATGCAGCTCTTTCCATGAGCTCTTAATGGAGGTCTGTTTTATTTAAAGAATTACCCCTTTCAGAACTCCTACGCCCTTCGGGTGAGCATCATTTTGGTTCCAAGATCCCTGACTCCCTCTATACCCCTGTGGGCCTGCTGAGCAGCATTGCGTCCCATACGTCCCACGGAGGCTCTCTGTGTCTGCAGAGTGTCGGGCAACACACTGTACGTTACTTCAGGAGAGCTACATTTCCAGAGCACTCGAACAGCATCAGAACCACATTTCTAGGCAGTCCAACATGCCCTGGAAGTCTTCGACATTGCCCTCGTCTGAGCAGCCCTGAGAAGACACTCTGCTTAGAAGTTATCGAGGACCTCGTACCAGAAGTCACTCTATTCAAGGAGAAATACAGCATCTTAACATGCTGTGTCGCTCACAGGGCAAGAAACCTGAGAACTTGCCTCGAGGTAAGGCCATGAAATACTATGCAGAAGCAGAGGCGTGTAGCAGTTTCCATGAGGCCGTAGTCGCTTATCTTCATCATTTTAAAGCCAGTACGCTTTTCAGGACACCTAGGTGCCTCGCCTGGAAACCCTGTTGCCTGCAAGAACACTGAGTACCCTCAGGCTCCCCTTGTCCTTCTAAGCAATATCCAGGCCAGGAGCTTTCCGACTCACAGTGTGTATGCCGAGTGTAGGGCAACACAGTGCACTCTTATTGGAATATCTTGATTTAGCCAGCAATCGCACAGGTTCACGAGCACCGTTAAGCCAGTTCCAACAGGCCGTGGAAGTCGCTCTCATTCCCTAGTTTGAGCTGTACAGAGAGAAACAGTAAGCTTCTCCTTCCATTCAGGACTTCCTACCTGAAGTCACCCTGCCTCTTGAAGAAAGACGACCTCGTTTCTATTGCAACGAAAGCACAGGTTTTCCTGTAGCACGGCAGGCTTTTGAAAAGGCACGGGCCCAGAGGCCTAGCTAGGGCTTTCCTTGGTGAGGCCGTTCACTAGATGCAGAACACCCTGCCTCGAGAAGTTGATTCAGGGAAGCAACAACTGTGTACTCTGTGTCTCATTTGACTGGTTAAAAACCACAGAGATGTATGCTGCCTGTGCCCATGGAAATGGGGGCATGATGGGACTAACCTTGCTTTCCGTTTGGAAAGCTCCCCTCTTGCTTTCGTGAAGCTCCCTGAAATTCTCTGCTGTTGACAGGCCTCTGGCCACTGTAGGCATGTGTCTGGGAAGTAAATGAGTTTTCTCTGGCTACACACGGAACTTCATTGGCCGCGGTGGGGCGCACCTTGCCATGCTCTAGAGCTAAAGGGAATCTAAACGTGAGCCCTTGGCTCGAGGTAAGGCCCTGAGTAGCCCTGCCGAACGGGAGGCATGCAGCTCTTTCCATTAGCTCTTAGTCACTCTTCTGGTTTACTTTAAATGAAGTACCCTTTTCAGGACTCCTAGGCCCCTCGGTTGAGCATCATTTTTGTTCCAAGGTCTCTGAGTATCTCCACAGCCCTGTAGGCCTGCTGAGCAACAACGAGGCACATTGGTCCTCGGAGGTCCTCTGTGTCTGCTGAGTCATGGGCAACACACTGCACTCTTTCTTGTGATATCTTGATTCACAGCACTCGCACAGGTTCAAGAGCAACGTTCAACAAGTTCCAACATGTCGTGGAAGTCGTTCTCATTCCCTAGTTTGAGCTGTACAGACAGAAACAGTAAGCTTCTCCTTCCATTCAGGACGTCCTACCTGAAGTCACCCTGCCTCTTGAAGAAAGACGACCTTCTTTCTATTGCAACTAAAGCACAGTTTTTCCTGTAGCACGGCAGGCTTTTGAAGAGGCACGGGCCCAGAGTCCTAATCAGGGATTTCCTTGGTGAGGCCGTTCACTAGATGCAGAACACCCTGCCTCGAGAAGGTGATTCAGGGAAGCAACCACTGTGTACTCTGTGTCTCATTTCACTGGTTAAAAACCACAGAGATGTATGCTGCCTGTGCCCATGGAAATGGGGGCATGATGGGACTAGCCTTGCTTTCCGTTTGAAAACCTCCATTCTTGCTTCCGTGAAGGTCCCTGAAATTCTCTGCTGTTGACAGTCCTCTGGCCACTGTAGGCATGTGTCTGGGAAGAAAATGACTTTTCTCTCGGTACACACGGAGCTTCATTGGCGGGGTGCGGCTCTCCTTGCCATGCTCTAGAGCTAAAGGGAATCTCAACGTGAGTCCTTGCCTCAGGTAAGGCCCTGAGTAGCCCTGCAGAAAGGGAGGCATGCAGCTCTTTCCATGAGCTCTTAATGGAGGTCTGTTTTATTTAAAGAATTACCCCTTTCAGAACTCCTACGCCCTTCGGGTGAGCATCATTTTGGTTCCAAGATCCCTGACTCCCTCTATACCCCTGTGGGCCTGCTGAGCAGCATTGCGTCCCATACGTCCCACGGAGGCTCTCTGTGTCTGCAGGGTGTCGGGCAACACACTGTACGTTACTTCAGGAGAGCTACATTTCCAGAGCACTCGAACAGCATCAGAACCACATTTCTAGGCAGTCCAACATGCCCTGGAAGTCTTCGACATTGCCCTCGTCTGAGCAGCCCTGAGAAGACACTCTGCTTAGAAGTTATCGAGGACCTCGTACCAGAAGTCACTCTATTCAAGGAGAAATACAGCATCTTAACATGCTGTGTCGCTCACAGGGCAAGAAACCTGAGAACTTGCCTCGAGGTAAGGCCATGAAATACTATGCAGAAGCAGAGGCGTGTAGCAGTTTCCATGAGGCCGTAGTCGCTTATCTTCATCATTTTAAAGCCAGTACGCTTTTCAGGACACCTAGGTGCCTCGCCTGGAAACCCTGTTGCCTGCAAGAACACTGAGTACCCTCAGGCTCCCCTTGTCCTTCTAAGCAATATCCAGGCCAGGAGCTTTCCGACTCACAGTGTGTATGCCGAGTGTAGGGCAACACAGTGCACTCTAATTGGAATATCTTGATTTAGCCAGCAATCGCACAGGTTCACGAGCACCGTTAAGCCAGTTCCAACAGGCCGTGGAAGTCGCTCTCATTCCCTAGTTTGAGCTGTACAGAGAGAAACAGTAAGCTTCTCCTTCCATTCAGGACTTCCTACCTGAAGTCACCCTGCCTCTTGAAGAAAGACGACCTCGTTTCTATTGCAACGAAAGCACAGTTTTTCCTGTAGCACGGCAGGCTTTTGAAAAGGCACGGGCCCAGAGGCCTAGCTAGGGCTTTCCTTGGTGAGGCCGTTCACTAGATGCAGAACACCCTGCCTCGAGAAGTTGATTCAGGGAAGCAACAACTGTGTACTCTGTGTCTCATTTGACTGGTTAAAAACCACAGAGATGTATGCTGCCTGTGCCCATGGAAATGGGGGCATGATGGGACTAACCTTGCTTTCCGTTTGGAAAGCTCCCCTCTTGCTTTCGTGAAGCTCCCTGAAATTCTCTGCTGTTGACAGGCCTCTGGCCACTGTAGGCATGTGTCTGGGAAGTAAATGAGTTTTCTCTGGCTACACACGGAACTTCATTGGCCGCGGTGGGGCGCACCTTGCCATGCTCTAGAGCTAAAGGGAATCTAAACGTGAGCCCTTGGCTCGAGGTAAGGCCCTGAGTAGCCCTGCCGAACGGGAGGCATGCAGCTCTTTCCATTAGCTCTTAGTCACTCTTCTGGTTTACTTTAAATGAAGTACCCTTTTCAGGACTCCTAGGCCCCTCGGTTGAGCATCATTTTTGTTCCAAGGTCTCTGAGTATCTCCACACCCCTGTAGGCCTGCTGAGCAACAACGAGGCACATTGGTCCTCGGAGGTCCTCTGTGTCTGCTGAGTCATGGGCAACACACTGCACTCTTTCTTGTGATATCTTGATTCACAGCACTCGCACAGGTTCAAGAGCAACGTTCAACAAGTTCCAACATGTCGTGGAAGTCGTTCTCATTCCCTAGTTTGAGCTGTACAGACAGAAACAGTAAGCTTCTCCTTCCATTCAGGACGTCCTACCTGAAGTCACCCTGCCTCTTGAAGAAAGACGACCTTCTTTCTATTGCAACTAAAGCACAGTTTTTCCTGTAGCACGGCAGGCTTTTGAAGAGGCACGGGCCCAGAGTCCTAATCAGGGATTTCCTTGGTGAGGCCGTTCACTAGATGCAGAACACCCTGCCTCGAGAAGGTGATTCAGGGAAGCAACCACTGTGTACTCTGTGTCTCATTTCACTGGTTAAAAACCACAGAGATGTATGCTGCCTGTGCCCATGGAAATGGGGGCATGATGGGACTAGCCTTGCTTTCCGTTTGAAAACCTCCATTCTTGCTTCCGTGAAGGTCCCTGAAATTCTCTGCTGTTGACAGTCCTCTGGCCACTGTAGGCATGTGTCTGGGAAGAAAATGACTTTTCTCTCGGTACACACGGAGCTTCATTGGCGGGGTGCGGCTCTCCTTGCCATGCTCTAGAGCTAAAGGGAATCTCAACGTGAGTCCTTGCCTCAGGTAAGGCCCTGAGTAGCCCTGCAGAAAGGGAGGCATGCAGCTCTTTCCATGAGCTCTTAATGGAGGTCTGTTTTATTTAAAGAATTACCCCTTTCAGAACTCCTACGCCCTTCGGGTGAGCATCATTTTGGTTCCAAGATCCCTGACTCCCTCTATACCCCTGTGGGCCTGCTGAGCAGCATTGCGTCCCATACGTCCCACGGAGGCTCTCTGTGTCTGCAGGGTGTCGGACAACACACTGTACGTTACTTCAGGAGAGCTACATTTCCAGAGCACTCGAACAGCATCAGAACCACATTTCTAGGCAGTCCAACATGCCCTGGAAGTCTTCGACATTGCCCTCGTCTGAGCAGCCCTGAGAAAACACTCTGCTTAGAAGTTATCGAGGACCTCGTACCAGAAGTCACTCTATTCAAGGAGAAATACAGCATCTTAACATGCTGTGTCGCTCACAGGGCAAGAAACCTGAGAACTTGCCTCGAGGTAAGGCCATGAAATACTATGCAGAAGCAGAGGCGTGTAGCAGTTTCCATGAGGCCGTAGTCGCTTATCTTCATCATTTTAAAGCCAGTACGCTTTTCAGGACACCTAGGTGCCTCGCCTGGAAACCCTGTTGCCTGCAAGAACACTGAGTACCCTCAGGCTCCCCTTGTCCTTCTAAGCAATATCCAGGCCAGGAGCTTTCCGACTCACAGTGTGTATGCCGAGTGTAGGGCAACACAGTGCACTCTAATTGGAATATCTTGATTTAGCCAGCAATCGCACAGGTTCACGAGCACCGTTAAGCCAGTTCCAACAGGCCGTGGAAGTCGCTCTCATTCCCTAGTTTGAGCTGTACAGAGAGAAACAGTAAGCTTCTCCTTCCATTCAGGACTTCCTACCTGAAGTCACCCTGCCTCTTGAAGAAAGACGACCTCGTTTCTATTGCAACGAAAGCACAGTTTTTCCTGTAGCACGGCAGGCTTTTGAAAAGGCACGGGCCCAGAGGCCTAGCTAGGGCTTTCCTTGGTGAGGCCGTTCACTAGATGCAGAACACCCTGCCTCGAGAAGTTGATTCAGGGAAGCAACAACTGTGTACTCTGTGTCTCATTTGACTGGTTAAAAACCACAGAGATGTATGCTGCCTGTGCCCATGGAAATGGGGGCATGATGGGACTAACCTTGCTTTCCGTTTGGAAAGCTCCCCTCTTGCTTTCGTGAAGCTCCCTGAAATTCTCTGCTGTTGACAGGCCTCTGGCCACTGTAGGCATGTGTCTGGGAAGTAAATGAGTTTTCTCTGGCTACACACGGAACTTCATTGGCCGCGGTGGGGCGCACCTTGCCATGCTCTAGAGCTAAAGGGAATCTAAACGTGAGCCCTTGGCTCGAGGTAAGGCCCTGAGTAGCCCTGCCGAACGGGAGGCATGCAGCTCTTTCCATTAGCTCTTAGTCACTCTTCTGGTTTACTTTAAATGAAGTACCCTTTTCAGGACTCCTAGGCCCCTCGGTTGAGCATCATTTTTGTTCCAAGGTCTCTGAGTATCTCCACACCCCTGTAGGCCTGCTGAGCAACAACGAGGCACATTGGTCCTCGGAGGTCCTCTGTGTCTGCTGAGTCATGGGCAACACACTGCACTCTTTCTTGTGATATCTTGATTCACAGCACTCGCACAGGTTCAAGAGCAACGTTCAACAAGTTCCAACATGTCGTGGAAGTCGTTCTCATTCCCTAGTTTGAGCTGTACAGACAGAAACAGTAAGCTTCTCCTTCCATTCAGGACCTCCTACCTGAAGTCACCCTGCCTCTTGAAGAAAGACGACCTTCTTTCTATTGCAACTAAAGCACAGTTTTTCCTGTAGCACGGCAGGCTTTTGAAGAGGCACGGGCCCAGAGTCCTAATCAGGGATTTCCTTGGTGAGGCCGTTCACTAGATGCAGAACACCCTGCCTCGAGAAGTTGATTCAGGGAAGCAACCACTGTGTACTCTGTGTCTCATTTGACTGGTTAAAAACCACAGAGATGTATGCTGCCTGTGCCCATGGAAATGGGGGCATGATGGGACTAGCCTTGCTTTCCGTTTGAAAACCTCCATTCTTGCTTCCGTGAAGCTCCCTGAAATTCTCTGCTGTTGACAGTCCTCTGGCCACTGTAGGCATGTGTCTGGGAAGAAAATGACTTTTCTCTCGGTACACACGGAGCTTCATTGGCGGGGTGCGTCTCTCCTTGCCATGCTCTAGAGCTAAAGGGAATCTCAACGTGAGTCCTTGCCTCAGGTAAGGCCCTGAGTAGCCCTGCAGAAAGGGAGGCATGCAGCTCTTTCCATGAGCTCTTAATGGAGGTCTGTTTTATTTAAAGAATTACCCCTTTCAGAACTCCTACGCCCTTCGGGTGAGCATCATTTTGGTTCCAAGATCCCTGACTCCCTCTATACCCCTGTGGGCCTGCTGAGCAGCATTGCGTCCCATACGTCCCACGGAGGCTCTCTGTGTCTGCAGAGTGTCGGGCAACACACTGTACGTTACCTCAGGAGAGCTACATTTCCAGAGCACTCGAACAGCATCAGAACCACATTTCTAGGCAGTCCAACATGCCCTGGAAGTCTTCGACATTGCCCTCGTCTGAGCAGCCCTGAGAAGACACTCTGCTTAGAAGTTATCGAGGACCTCGTACCAGAAGTCACTCTATTCAAGGAGAAATACAGCATCTTAACATGCTGTGTCGCTCACAGGGCAAGAAACCTGAGAACTTGCCTCGAGGTAAGGCCATGAAATACTATGCAGAAGCAGAGGCGTGTAGCAGTTTCCATGAGGCCGTAGTCGCTTATCTTCATCATTTTAAAGCCAGTACGCTTTTCAGGACACCTAGGTGCCTCGCCTGGAAACCCTGTTGCCTGCAAGAACACTGAGTACCCTCAGGCTCCCCTTGTCCTTCTAAGCAATATCCAGGCCAGGAGCTTTCCGACTCACAGTGTGTATGCCGAGTGTAGGGCAACACAGTGCACTCTTATTGGAATATCTTGATTTAGCCAGCAATCGCACAGGTTCACGAGCACCGTTAAGCCAGTTCCAACAGGCCGTGGAAGTCGCTCTCATTCCCTAGTTTGAGCTGTACAGAGAGAAACAGTAAGCTTCTCCTTCCATTCAGGACCTCCTACCTGAAGTCACCCTGCCTCTTGAAGAATGACGACCTTCTTTCTATTGCAACTAAAGCACAGTTTTTCCTGTAGCACGGCAGGCTTTTGAAGAGGCACGGGCCCAGAGTCCTAATCAGGGATTTCCTTGGTGAGGCCGTTCACTAGATGCAGAACACCCTGCCTCGAGAAGTTGATTCAGGGAAGCAACCACTGTGTACTCTGTGTCTCATTTGACTGGTTAAAAACCACAGAGATGTTTGCTGCCTGTGCCCATGGAAATGGGGGCATGATGGGACTAGCCTTGCTTTCCGTTTGAAAACCTCCATTCTTGCTTCCGTGAAGGTCCCTGAAATTCTCTGCTGTTGACAGTCCTCTGGCCACTGTAGGCATGTGTCTGGGAAGAAAATGACTTTTCTCTCGGTACACACGGAGCTTCATTGGCGGGGTGCGGCTCTCCTTGCCATGCTCTAGAGCTAAAGGGAATCTCAACGTGAGTCCTTGCCTCAGGTAAGGCCCTGAGTAGCCCTGCAGAAAGGGAGGCATGCAGCTCTTTCCATGAGCTCTTAATGGAGGTCTGTTTTATTTAAAGAATTACCCCTTTCAGAACTCCTACGCCCTTCGGGTGAGCATCATTTTGGTTCCAAGATCCCTGACTCCCTCTATACCCCTGTGGGCCTGCTGAGCAGCATTGCGTCCCATACGTCCCACGGAGGCTCTCTGTGTCTGCAGAGTGTCGGGCAACACACTGTACGTTACTTCAGGAGAGCTACATTTCCAGAGCACTCGAACAGCATCAGAACCACATTTCTAGGCAGTCCAACATGCCCTGGAAGTCTTCGACATTGCCCTCGTCTGAGCAGCCCTGAGAAGACACTCTGCTTAGAAGTTATCGAGGACCTCGTACCAGAAGTCACTCTATTCAAGGAGAAATACAGCATCTTAACATGCTGTGTCGCTCACAGGGCAAGAAACCTGAGAACTTGCCTCGAGGTAAGGCCATGAAATACTATGCAGAAGCAGAGGCGTGTAGCAGTTTCCATGAGGCCGTAGTCGCTTATCTTCATCATTTTAAAGCCAGTACGCTTTTCAGGACACCTAGGTGCCTCGCCTGGAAACCCTGTTGCCTGCAAGAACACTGAGTACCCTCAGGCTCCCCTTGTCCTTCTAAGCAATATCCAGGCCAGGAGCTTTCCGACTCACAGTGTGTATGCCGAGTGTAGGGCAACACAGTGCACTCTTATTGGAATATCTTGATTTAGCCAGCAATCGCACAGGTTCACGAGCACCGTTAAGCCAGTTCCAACAGGCCGTGGAAGTCGCTCTCATTCCCTAGTTTGAGCTGTACAGAGAGAAACAGTAAGCTTCTCCTTCCATTCAGGACTTCCTACCTGAAGTCACCCTGCCTCTTGAAGAAAGACGACCTCGTTTCTATTGCAACTAAAGCACAGTTTTTCCTGTAGCACGGCAGGCTTTTGAAAAGGCACGGGCCCAGAGGCCTAGCTAGGGCTTTCCTTGGTGAGGCCGTTCACTAGATGCAGAACACCCTGCCTCGAGAAGTTGATTCAGGGAGGCAACAACTGTGTACTCTGTGTCTCATTTGACTGGTTAAAAACCACAGAGATGTATGCTGCCTGTGCCCATGGAAATGGGGGCATGATGGGACTAACCTTGCTTTCCGTTTGGAAAGCTCCCCTCTTGCTTTCGTGAAGCTCCCTGAAATTCTCTGCTGTTGACAGGCCTCTGGCCACTGTAGGCATGTGTCTGGGAAGTAAATGAGTTTTCTCTGGCTACACACAGAACTTCATTGGCCGCGGTGGGGCGCACCTTGCCATGCTCTAGAGCTAAAGGGAATCTAAACGTGAGCCCTTGGCTCGAGGTAAGGCCCTGAGTAGCCCTGCAGAACGGGAGGCATGCAGCTCCTTCCATTAGCTCTTAGTCACTCTTCTGGTTTACTTTAAATGAAGTACCCTTTTCAGGACTCCTAGGCCCCTCGGTTGAGCATCATTTTTGTTCCAAGGTCTCTGAGTATCTCCACACCCCTGTAGGCCTGCTGAGCAACAACGAGGCACATTGGTCCTCGGAGGTCCTCTGTGTCTGCTGAGTCATGGGCAACACACTGCACTCTTTCTTGTGATATCTTGATTCACAGCACTCGCACAGGTTCAAGAGCAACGTTCAAGTTCCAACATGTCGTGGAAGTCGTTCTCATTCCCTAGTTTGAGCTGTACAGACAGAAACAGTAAGCTTCTCCTTCCATTCAGGACCTCCTACCTGAAGTCACCCTGCCTCTTGAAGAAAGACGACCTTCTTTATATTGCAACTAAAGCACAGTTTTTCCTGTAGCACGGCAGGCTTTTGAAGAGGCACGGGCCCAGAGTCCTAATCAGGGATTTCCTTGGTGAGGCCGTTCACTAGATGCAGAACACCCTGCCTCGAGAAGTTGATTCAGGGAAGCAACCACTGTGTACTCTGTGTCTCATTTGACTGGTTAAAAACCACAGAGATGTATGCTGCCTGTGCCCATGGAAATGGGGGCATGATGGGACTAGCCTTGCTTTCCGTTTGAAAACCTCCATTCTTGCTTCCGTGAAGCTCCCTGAAATTCTCTGCTGTTGACAGTCCTCTGGCCACTGTAGGCAAGTGTCTGGGAAGAAAATGACTTTTCTCTCGGTACACACGGAGCTTCATTGGCGGGGTGCGGCTCTCCTTGCCATGCTCTAGAGCTAAAGGGAATCTCAACGTGAGTCCTTGCCTCAGGTAAGGCCCTGAGTAGCCCTGCAGAAAGGGAGGCATGCAGCTCTTTCCATGAGCTCTTAATGGAGGTCTGTTTTATTTAAAGAATTACCCCTTTCAGAACTCCTACGCCCTTCGGGTGAGCATCATTTTGGTTCCAAGATCCCTGACTCCCTCTATACCCCTGTGGGCCTGCTGAGCAGCATTGCGTCCCATACGTCCCACGGAGGCTCTCTGTGTCTGCAGAGTGTCGGGCAACACACTGTACGTTACCTCAGGAGAGCTACATTTCCAGAGCACTCGAACAGCATCAGAACCACATTTCTAGGCAGTCCAACATGCCCTGGAAGTCTTCGACATTGCCCTCGTCTGAGCAGCCCTGAGAAGACACTCTGCTTAGAAGTTATCGAGGACCTCGTACCAGAAGTCACTCTATTCAAGGAGAAATACAGCATCTTAACATGCTGTGTCGCTCACAGGGCAAGAAACCTGAGAACTTGCCTCGAGGTAAGGCCATGAAATACTATGCAGAAGCAGAGGCGTGTAGCAGTTTCCATGAGGCCGTAGTCGCTTATCTTCATCATTTTAAAGCCAGTACGCTTTTCAGGACACCTAGGTGCCTCGCCTGGAAACCCTGTTGCCTGCAAGAACACTGAGTACCCTCAGGCTCCCCTTGTCCTTCTAAGCAATATCCAGGCCAGGAGCTTTCCGACTCACAGTGTGTATGCCGAGTGTAGGGCAACACAGTGCACTCTTATTGGAATATCTTGATTTAGCCAGCAATCGCACAGGTTCACGAGCACCGTTAAGCCAGTTCCAACAGGCCGTGGAAGTCGCTCTCATTCCCTAGTTTGAGCTGTACAGAGAGAAACAGTAAGCTTCTCCTTCCATTCAGGACCTCCTACCTGAAGTCACCCTGCCTCTTGAAGAATGACGACCTTCTTTCTATTGCAACTAAAGCACAGTTTTTCCTGTAGCACGGCAGGCTTTTGAAGAGGCACGGGCCCAGAGTCCTAATCAGGGATTTCCTTGGTGAGGCCGTTCACTAGATGCAGAACACCCTGCCTCGAGAAGTTGATTCAGGGAAGCAACCACTGTGTACTCTGTGTCTCATTTGACTGGTTAAAAACCACAGAGATGTTTGCTGCCTGTGCCCATGGAAATGGGGGCATGATGGGACTAGCCTTGCTTTCCGTTTGAAAACCTCCATTCTTGCTTCCGTGAAGGTCCCTGAAATTCTCTGCTGTTGACAGTCCTCTGGCCACTGTAGGCATGTGTCTGGGAAGAAAATGACTTTTCTCTCGGTACACACGGAGCTTCATTGGCGGGGTGCGGCTCTCCTTGCCATGCTCTAGAGCTAAAGGGAATCTCAACGTGAGTCCTTGCCTCAGGTAAGGCCCTGAGTAGCCCTGCAGAAAGGGAGGCATGCAGCTCTTTCCATGAGCTCTTAATGGAGGTCTGTTTTATTTAAAGAATTACCCCTTTCAGAACTCCTACGCCCTTCGGGTGAGCATCATTTTGGTTCCAAGATCCCTGACTCCCTCTATACCCCTGTGGGCCTGCTGAGCAGCATTGCGTCCCATACGTCCCACGGAGGCTCTCTGTGTCTGCAGAGTGTCGGGCAACACACTGTACGTTACTTCAGGAGAGCTACATTTCCAGAGCACTCGAACAGCATCAGAACCACATTTCTAGGCAGTCCAACATGCCCTGGAAGTCTTCGACATTGCCCTCGTCTGAGCAGCCCTGAGAAGACACTCTGCTTAGAAGTTATCGAGGACCTCGTACCAGAAGTCACTCTATTCAAGGAGAAATACAGCATCTTAACATGCTGTGTCGCTCACAGGGCAAGAAACCTGAGAACTTGCCTCGAGGTAAGGCCATGAAATACTATGCAGAAGCAGAGGCGTGTAGCAGTTTCCATGAGGCCGTAGTCGCTTATCTTCATCATTTTAAAGCCAGTACGCTTTTCAGGACACCTAGGTGCCTCGCCTGGAAACCCTGTTGCCTGCAAGAACACTGAGTACCCTCAGGCTCCCCTTGTCCTTCTAAGCAATATCCAGGCCAGGAGCTTTCCGACTCACAGTGTGTATGCCGAGTGTAGGGCAACACAGTGCACTCTTATTGGAATATCTTGATTTAGCCAGCAATCGCACAGGTTCACGAGCACCGTTAAGCCAGTTCCAACAGGCCGTGGAAGTCGCTCTCATTCCCTAGTTTGAGCTGTACAGAGAGAAACAGTAAGCTTCTCCTTCCATTCAGGACTTCCTACCTGAAGTCACCCTGCCTCTTGAAGAAAGACGACCTCGTTTCTATTGCAACTAAAGCACAGTTTTTCCTGTAGCACGGCAGGCTTTTGAAAAGGCACGGGCCCAGAGGCTTAGCTAGGGCTTTCCTTGGTGAGGCCGTTCACTAGATGCAGAACACCCTGCCTCGAGAAGTTGATTCAGGGAAGCAACAACTGTGTACTCTGTGTCTCATTTGACTGGTTAAAAACCACAGAGATGTATGCTGCCTGTGCCCATGGAAATGGGGGCATGATGGGACTAACCTTGCTTTCCGTTTGGAAAGCTCCCCTCTTGCTTTCGTGAAGCTCCCTGAAATTCTCTGCTGTTGACAGGCCTCTGGCCACTGTAGGCATGTGTCTGGGAAGTAAATGAGTTTTCTCTGGCTACACACGGAACTTCATTGGCCGCGGTGGGGCGCACCTTGCCATGCTCTAGAGCTAAAGGGAATCTAAACGTGAGCCCTTGGCTCGAGGTAAGGCCCTGAGTAGCCCTGCAGAACGGGAGGCATGCAGCTCCTTCCATTAGCTCTTAGTCACTCTTCTGGTTTACTTTAAATGAAGTACCCTTTTCAGGACTCCTAGGCCCCTCGGTTGAGCATCATTTTTGTTCCAAGGTCTCTGAGTATCTCCACACCCCTGTAGGCCTGCTGAGCAACAACGAGGCACATTGGTCCTCGGAGGTCCTCTGTGTCTGCTGAGTCATGGGCAACACACTGCACTCTTTCTTGTGATATCTTGATTCACAGCATTCGCACAGGTTCAAGAGCAACGTTCAACAAGTTCCAACATGTCGTGGAAGTCGTTCTCATTCCCTAGTTTGAGCTGTACAGACAGAAACAGTAAGCTTCTCCTTCCATTCAGGACGTCCTACCTGAAGTCACCCTGCCTCTTGAAGAAAGACGACCTTCTTTCTATTGCAACTAAAGCACAGTTTTTCCTGTAGCACGGCAGGCTTTTGAAGAGGCACGGGCCCAGAGTCCTAATCAGGGATTTCCTTGGTGAGGCCGTTCACTAGATGCAGAACACCCTGCCTCGAGAAGTTGATTCAGGGAAGCAACCACTGTGTACTCTGTGTCTCATTTGACTGGTTAAAAACCACAGAGATGTATGCTGCCTGTGCCCATGGAAATGGGGGCATGATGGGACTAGCCTTGCTTTCCGTTTGAAAACCTCCATTCTTGCTTCCGTGAAGCTCCCTGAAATTCTCTGCTGTTGACAGTCCTCTGGCCACTGTAGGCAAGTGTCTGGGAAGAAAATGACTTTTCTCTCGGTACACACGGAGCTTCATTGGCGGGGTGCGGCTCTCCTTGCCATGCTCTAGAGCTAAAGGGAATCTCAACGTGAGTCCTTGCCTCAGGTAAGGCCCTGAGTAGCCCTGCAGAAAGGGAGGCATGCAGCTCTTTCCATGAGCTCTTAATGGAGGTCTGTTTTATTTAAAGAATTACCCCTTTCAGAACTCCTACGCCCTTCGGGTGAGCATCATTTTGGTTCCAAGATCCCTGACTCCCTCTATACCCCTGTGGGCCTGCTGAGCAGCATTGCGTCCCATATGTTCCACGGAGGCTCTCTGTGTCTGCAGGGTGTCGGGCAACACACTGTACGTTACCTCAGGAGAGCTACATTTCCAGAGCACTCGAACAGCATCAGAACCACATTTCTAGGCAGTCCAACATTCCCTGGAAGTCTTCGACATTGCCCTCGTCTGAGCAGCCCTGAGAAAACACTCTGCTTAGAAGTTATCGAGGACCTCGTACCAGAAGTCACTCTATTCAAGGAGAAATACAGCATCTTAACATGCTGTGTCGCTCACAGGGCAAGAAACCTGAGAACTTGCCTCGAGGTAAGGCCATGAAATACTATGCAGAAGCAGAGGCGTGTAGCAGTTTCCATGAGGCCGTAGTCGCTTATCTTCATCATTTTAAAGCCAGTACGCTTTTCAGGACACCTAGGTGCCTCGCCTGGAAACCCTGTTGCCTGCAAGAACACTGAGTACCCTCAGGCTCCCCTTGTCCTTCTAAGCAATATCCAGGCCAGGAGCTTTCCGACTCACAGTGTGTATGCCGAGTGTAGGGCAACACAGTGCACTCTTATTGGAATATCTTGATTTAGCCAGCAATCGCACAGGTTCACGAGCACCGTTAAGCCAGTTCCAACAGGCCGTGGAAGTCGCTCTCATTCCCTAGTTTGAGCTGTACAGAGAGAAACAGTAAGCTTCTCCTTCCATTCAGGACTTCCTACCTGAAGTCACCCTGCCTCTTGAAGAAAGACGACCTCGTTTCTATTGCAACGAAAGCACAGGTTTTCCTGTAGCACGGCAGGCTTTTGAAAAGGCACGGGCCCAGAGGCCTAGCTAGGGCTTTCCTTGGTGAGGCCGTTCACTAGATGCAGAACACCCTGCCTCGAGAAGTTGATTCAGGGAAGCAACAACTGTGTACTCTGTGTCTCATTTGACTGGTTAAAAACCACAGAGATGTATGCTGCCTGTGCCCATGGAAATGGGGGCATGATGGGACTAACCTTGCTTTCCGTTTGGAAAGCTCCCCTCTTGCTTTCGTGAAGCTCCCTGAAATTCTCTGCTGTTGACAGGCCTCTGGCCACTGTAGGCATGTGTCTGGGAAGTAAATGAGTTTTCTCTGGCTACACACGGAACTTCATTGGCCGCGGTGGGGCGCACCTTGCCATGCTCTAGAGCTAAAGGGAATCTAAACGTGAGCCCTTGGCTCGAGGTAAGGCCCTGAGTAGCCCTGCAGAACGGGAGGCATGCAGCTCTTTCCATTAGCTCTTAGTCACTCTTCTGGTTTACTTTAAATGAAGTACCCTTTTCAGGACTCCTAGGCCCCTCGGTTGAGCATCATTTTTGTTCCAAGGTCTCTGAGTATCTCCACACCCCTGTAGGCCTGCTGAGCAACAACGAGGCACATTGGTCCTCGGAGGTCCTCTGTGTCTGCTGAGTCATGGGCAACACACTGCACTCTTTCTTGTGATATCTTGATTCACAGCACTCGCACAGGTTCAGGAGCAACGTTCAACAAGTTCCAACATGTCGTGGAAGTCGTTCTCATTCCCTAGTTTGAGCTGTACAGACAGAAACAGTAAGCTTCTCCTTCCATTCAGGACCTCCTACCTGAAGTCACCCTGCCTCTTGAAGAAAGACGACCTTCTTTCTATTGCAACTAAAGCACAGTTTTTCCTGTAGCACGGCAGGCTTTTGAAGAGGCACGGGCCCAGAGTCCAATCAGGGATTTCCTTGGTGAGGCCGTTCACTAGATGCAGAACACCCTGCCTCGAGAAGTTGATTCAGGGAAGCAACCACTGTGTACTCTGTGTCTCATTTGACTTGTTAAAAACCATAGAGATGTATGCTGCCTGTGCCCATGGAATTGGGGGCATGATGGGACTAGCCTTGCTTTCCGTTTGAAAACTTCCATTCCTGCTTCCGTGAAGCTCCCTGAAATTCTCTCCTGTTGACAGTACTCTGGCCACTGTAGGCATGTGTCTGGGAAGAAAATGACTTTTCTCTCGGTACACACGGAGCTTCATTGGCGGGGTGCGGCTCTCCTTGCCATGCTCTAGAGCTAAAGGGAATCTCAACGTGAGTCCTTGCCTCAGGTAAGGCCCTGAGTAGCCCTGCAGAAAGGGAGGCATGCAGCTCTTTCCATGAGCTCTTAATGGAGGTCTGTTTTATTTAAAGAATTACCCCTTTCAGAACTCCTACGCCCTTCGGGTGAGCATCATTTTGGTTCCAAGATCCCTGACTCCCTCTATACCCCTGTGGGCCTGCTGAGCAGCATTGCGTCCCATACGTCCCACGGAGGCTCTCTGTGTCTGCAGAGTGTCGGGCAACACACTGTACGTTACTTCAGGAGAGCTACATTTCCAGAGCACTCGAACAGCATCAGAACCACATTTCTAGGCAGTCCAACATGCCCTGGAAGTCTTCGACATTGCCCTCGTCTGAGCAGCCCTGAGAAAACACTCTGCTTAGAAGTTATCGAGGACCTCGTACCAGAAGTCACTCTATTCAAGGAGAAATACAGCATCTTAACATGCTGTGTCGCTCACAGGGCAAGAAACCTGAGAACTTGCCTCGAGGTAAGGCCATGAAATACTATGCAGAAGCAGAGGCGTGTAGCAGTTTCCATGAGGCCGTAGTCGCTTATCTTCATCATTTTAAAGCCAGTACGCTTTTCAGGACACCTAGGTGCCTCGCCTGGAAACCCTGTTGCCTGCAAGAACACTGAGCTCTTTCCATTAGCTCTTAGTCACTCTTCTGGTTTACTTTAAATGAAGTACCCTTTTCAGGACTCCTAGGCCCCTCGGTTGAGCATCATTTTTGTTCCAAGGTCTCTGAGTATCTCCACACCCCTGTAGGCCTGCTGAGCAACAACGAGGCACATTGGTCCTCGGAGGTCCTCTGTGTCTGCTGAGTCATGGGCAACACACTGCACTCTTTCTTGTGATATCTTGATTCACAGCACTCGCACAGGTTCAAGAGCAACGTTCAACAAGTTCCAACATGTCGTGGAAGTCGTTCTCATTCCCTAGTTTGAGCTGTACAGACAGAAACAGTAAGCTTCTCCTTCCATTCAGGACGTCCTACCTGAAGTCACCCTGCCTCTTGAAGAAAGACGACCTTCTTTCTATTGCAACTAAAGCACAGTTTTTCCTGTAGCACGGCAGGCTTTTGAAGAGGCACGGGCCCAGAGTCCTAATCAGGGATTTCCTTGGTGAGGCCGTTCACTAGATGCAGAACACCCTGCCTCGAGAAGTTGATTCAGGGAAGCAACCACTGTGTACTCTGTGTCTCATTTGACTGGTTAAAAACCACAGAGATGTATGCTGCCTGTGCCCATGGAAATGGGGGCATGATGGGACTAGTCTTGCTTTCCGTTTGAAAACCTCCATTCTTGCTTCCGTGAAGCTCCCTGAAATTCTCTGCTGTTGACAGTCCTCTGGCCACTGTAGGCATGTGTCTGGGAAGAAAATGACTTTTCTCTCGGTACACACGGAGCTTCATTGGCGGGGTGCGTCTCTCCTTGCCATGCTCTAGAGCTAAAGGGAATCTCAACGTGAGTCCTTGCCTCAGGTAAGGCCCTGAGTAGCCCTGCAGAAAGGGAGGCATGCAGCTCTTTCCATGAGCTCTTAATGGAGGTCTGTTTTATTTAAAGAATTACCCCTTTCAGAACTCCTACGCCCTTCGGGTGAGCATCATTTTGGTTCCAAGATCCCTGACTCCCTCTATACCCCTGTGGGCCTGCTGAGCAGCATTGCGTCCCATACGTCCCACGGAGGCTCTCTGTGTCTGCAGAGTGTCGGGCAACACACTGTACGTTACTTCAGGAGAGCTACATTTCCAGAGCACTCGAACAGCATCAGAACCACATTTCTAGGCAGTCCAACATGCCCTGGAAGTCTTCGACATTGCCCTCGTCTGAGCAGCCCTGAGAAAACACTCTGCTTAGAAGTTATCGAGGACCTCGTACCAGAAGTCACTCTATTCAAGGAGAAATACAGCATCTTAACATGCTGTGTCGCTCACAGGGCAAGAAACCTGAGAATTTGCCTCGAGGTAAGGCCATGAAATACTATGCAGAAGCAGAGGCGTGTAGCAGTTTCCATGAGGCCGTAGTCGCTTATCTTCATCATTTTAAAGCCAGTACGCTTTTCAGGACACCTAGGTGCCTCGCCTGGAAACCCTGTTGCCTGCAAGAACACTGAGCTCTTTCCATTAGCTCTTAGTCACTCTTCTGGTTTACTTTAATTGAAGTACCCTTTTCAGGACTCCTAGGCCCCTCGGTTGAGCATCATTTTTGTTCCAAGGTCTCTGAGTATCTCCACACCCCTGTAGGCCTGCTGAGCAACAACGAGGCACATTGGTCCTCGGAGGTCCTCTGTGTCTGCTGAGTCATGGGCAACACACTGCACTCTTTCTTGTGATATCTTGATTCACAGCACTCGCACAGGTTCAAGAGCAACGTTCAACAAGTTCCAACATGTCGTGGAAGTCGTTCTCATTCCCTAGTTTGAGCTGTACAGACAGAAACAGTAAGCTTCTCCTTCCATTCAGGACGTCCTACCTGAAGTCACCCTGCCTCTTGAAGAAAGACGACCTTCTTTCTATTGCAACTAAAGCACAGTTTTTCCTGTAGCACGGCAGGCTTTTGAAGAGGCACGGGCCCAGAGTCTTAATCAGGGATTTCCTTGGTGAGGCCGTTCACTAGATGCAGAACACCCTGCCTCGAGAAGTTGATTCAGGGAAGCAACCACTGTGTACTCTGTGTCTCATTTGACTGGTTAAAAACCACAGAGATGTATGCTGCCTGTGCCCATGGAAATGGGGGCATGATGGGACTAGCCTTGCTTTCCGTTTGAAAACCTCCATTCTTGCTTCCGTGAAGCTCCCTGAAATTCTCTGCTGTTGACAGTCCTCTGGCCACTGTAGGCATGTGTCTGGGAAGAAAATGACTTTTCTCTCGGTACACACGGAGCTTCATTGGCGGGGTGCGGCTCTCCTTGCCATGCTCTAGAGCTAAAGGGAATCTCAACGTGAGTCCTTGCCTCAGGTAAGGCCCTGAGTAGCCCTGCAGAAAGGGAGGCATGCAGCTCTTTCCATGAGCTCTTAATGGAGGTCTGTTTTATTTAAAGAATTACCCCTTTCAGAACTCCTACGCCCTTCGGGTGAGCATCATTTTGGTTCCAAGATCCCTGACTCCCTCTATACCCCTGTGGGCCTGCTGAGCAGCATTGCGTCCCATACGTCCCACGGAGGCTCTCTGTGTCTGCAGAGTGTCGGGCAACACACTGTACGTTACTTCAGGAGAGCTACATTTCCAGAGCACTCGAACAGCATCAGAACCACATTTCTAGGCAGTCCAACATGCCCTGGAAGTCTTCGACATTGCCCTCGTCTGAGCAGCCCTGAGAAAACACTCTGCTTAGAAGTTATCGAGGACCTCGTACCAGAAGTCACTCTATTCAAGGAGAAATACAGCATCTTAACATGCTGTGTCGCTCACAGGGCAAGAAACCTGAGAACTTGCCTCGAGGTAAGGCCATGAAATACTATGCAGAAGCAGAGGCGTGTAGCAGTTTCCATGAGGCCGTAGTCGCTTATCTTCATCATTTTAAAGCCAGTACGCTTTTCAGGACACCTAGGTGCCTCGCCTGGAAACCCTGTTGCCTGCAAGAACACTGAGCTCTTTCCATTAGCTCTTAGTCACTCTTCTGGTTTACTTTAAATGAAGTACCCTTTTCAGGACTCCTAGGCCCCTCGGTTGAGCATCATTTTTGTTCCAAGGTCTCTGAGTATCTCCACACCCCTGTAGGCCTGCTGAGCAACAACGAGGCACATTGGTCCTCGGAGGTCCTCTGTGTCTGCTGAGTCATGGGCAACACACTGCACTCTTTCTTGTGATATCTTGATTCACAGCACTCGCACAGGTTCAAGAGCAACGTTCAACAAGTTCCAACATGTCGTGGAAGTCGTTCTCATTCCCTAGTTTGAGCTGTACAGACAGAAACAGTAAGCTTCTCCTTCCATTCAGGACGTCCTACCTGAAGTCACCCTGCCTCTTGAAGAAAGACGACCTTCTTTCTATTGCAACTAAAGCACAGTTTTTCCTGTAGCACGGCAGGCTTTTGAAGAGGCACGGGCCCAGAGTCCTAATCAGGGATTTCCTTGGTGAGGCCGTTCACTAGATGCAGAACACCCTGCCTCGAGAAGTTGATTCAGGGAAGCAACCACTGTGTACTCTGTGTCTCATTTGACTGGTTAAAAACCACAGAGATGTATGCTGCCTGTGCCCATGGAAATGGGGGCATGATGGGACTAGCCTTGCTTTCCGTTTGAAAACCTCCATTCTTGCTTCCGTGAAGCTCCCTGAAATTCTCTGCTGTTGACAGTCCTCTGGCCACTGTAGGCATGTGTCTGGGAAGAAAATGACTTTTCTCTCGGTACACACGGAGCTTCATTGGCGGGGTGCGTCTCTCCTTGCCATGCTCTAGAGCTAAAGGGAATCTCAACGTGAGTCCTTGCCTCAGGTAAGGCCCTGAGTAGCCCTGCAGAAAGGGAGGCATGCAGCTCTTTCCATGAGCTCTTAATGGAGGTCTGTTTTATTTAAAGAATTACCCCTTTCAGAACTCCTACGCCCTTCGGGTGAGCATCATTTTGGTTCCAAGATCCCTGACTCCCTCTATACCCCTGTGGGCCTGCTGAGCAGCATTGCGTCCCATACGTCCCACGGAGGCTCTCTGTGTCTGCAGAGTGTCGGGCAACACACTGTACGTTACTTCAGGAGAGCTACATTTCCAGAGCACTCGAACAGCATCAGAACCACATTTCTAGGCAGTCCAACATGCCCTGGAAGTCTTCGACATTGCCCTCGTCTGAGCAGCCCTGAGAAAACACTCTGCTTAGAAGTTATCGAGGACCTCGTACCAGAAGTCACTCTATTCAAGGAGAAATACAGCATCTTAACATGCTGTGTCGCTCACAGGGCAAGAAACCTGAGAATTTGCCTCGAGGTAAGGCCATGAAATACTATGCAGAAGCAGAGGCGTGTAGCAGTTTCCATGAGGCCGTAGTCGCTTATCTTCATCATTTTAAAGCCAGTACGCTTTTCAGGACACCTAGGTGCCTCGCCTGGAAACCCTGTTGCCTGCAAGAACACTGAGCTCTTTCCATTAGCTCTTAGTCACTCTTCTGGTTTACTTTAAATGAAGTACCCTTTTCAGGACTCCTAGGCCCCTCGGTTGAGCATCATTTTTGTTCCAAGGTCTCTGAGTATCTCCACACCCCTGTAGGCCTGCTGAGCAACAACGAGGCACATTGGTCCTCGGAGGTCCTCTGTGTCTGCTGAGTCATGGGCAACACACTGCACTCTTTCTTGTGATATCTTGATTCACAGCACTCGCACAGGTTCAGGAGCAACGTTCAACAAGTTCCAACATGTCGTGGAAGTCGTTCTCATTCCCTAGTTTGAGCTGTACAGACAGAAACAGTAAGCTTCTCCTTCCATTCAGGACCTCCTACCTGAAGTCACCCTGCCTCTTGAAGAAAGACGACCTTCTTTCTATTGCAACTAAAGCACAGTTTTTCCTGTAGCACGGCAGGCTTTTGAAGAGGCACGGGCCCAGAGTCCAATCAGGGATTTCCTTGGTGAGGCCGTTCACTAGATGCAGAACACCCTGCCTCGAGAAGTTGATTCAGGGAAGCAACCACTGTGTACTCTGTGTCTCATTTGACTTGTTAAAAACCATAGAGATGTATGCTGCCTGTGCCCATGGAATTGGGGGCATGATGGGACTAGCCTTGCTTTCCGTTTGAAAACTTCCATTCCTGCTTCCGTGAAGCTCCCTGAAATTCTCTCCTGTTGACAGTACTCTGGCCACTGTAGGCATGTGTCTGGGAAGAAAATGACTTTTCTCTCGGTACACACGGAGCTTCATTGGCGGGGTGCGGCTCTCCTTGCCATGCTCTAGAGCTAAAGGGAATCTCAACGTGAGTCCTTGCCTCAGGTAAGGCCCTGAGTAGCCCTGCAGAAAGGGAGGCATGCAGCTCTTTCCATGAGCTCTTAATGGAGGTCTGTTTTATTTAAAGAATTACCCCTTTCAGAACTCCTACGCCCTTCGGGTGAGCATCATTTTGGTTCCAAGATCCCTGACTCCCTCTATACCCCTGTGGGCCTGCTGAGCAGCATTGCGTCCCATACGTCCCACGGAGGCTCTCTGTGTCTGCAGAGTGTCGGGCAACACACTGTACGTTACTTCAGGAGAGCTACATTTCCAGAGCACTCGAACAGCATCAGAACCACATTTCTAGGCAGTCCAACATGCCCTGGAAGTCTTCGACATTGCCCTCGTCTGAGCAGCCCTGAGAAAACACTCTGCTTAGAAGTTATCGAGGACCTCGTACCAGAAGTCACTCTATTCAAGGAGAAATACAGCATCTTAACATGCTGTGTCGCTCACAGGGCAAGAAACCTGAGAACTTGCCTCGAGGTAAGGCCATGAAATACTATGCAGAAGCAGAGGCGTGTAGCAGTTTCCATGAGGCCGTAGTCGCTTATCTTCATCATTTTAAAGCCAGTACGCTTTTCAGGACACCTAGGTGCCTCGCCTGGAAACCCTGTTGCCTGCAAGAACACTGAGCTCTTTCCATTAGCTCTTAGTCACTCTTCTGGTTTACTTTAAATGAAGTACCCTTTTCAGGACTCCTAGGCCCCTCGGTTGAGCATCATTTTTGTTCCAAGGTCTCTGAGTATCTCCACACCCCTGTAGGCCTGCTGAGCAACAACGAGGCACATTGGTCCTCGGAGGTCCTCTGTGTCTGCTGAGTCATGGGCAACACACTGCACTCTTTCTTGTGATATCTTGATTCACAGCACTCGCACAGGTTCAAGAGCAACGTTCAACAAGTTCCAACATGTCGTGGAAGTCGTTCTCATTCCCTAGTTTGAGCTGTACAGACAGAAACAGTAAGCTTCTCCTTCCATTCAGGACGTCCTACCTGAAGTCACCCTGCCTCTTGAAGAAAGACGACCTTCTTTCTATTGCAACTAAAGCACAGTTTTTCCTGTAGCACGGCAGGCTTTTGAAGAGGCACGGGCCCAGAGTCCTAATCAGGGATTTCCTTGGTGAGGCCGTTCACTAGATGCAGAACACCCTGCCTCGAGAAGTTGATTCAGGGAAGCAACCACTGTGTACTCTGTGTCTCATTTGACTGGTTAAAAACCACAGAGATGTATGCTGCCTGTGCCCATGGAAATGGGGGCATGATGGGACTAGCCTTGCTTTCCGTTTGAAAACCTCCATTCTTGCTTCCGTGAAGCTCCCTGAAATTCTCTGCTGTTGACAGTCCTCTGGCCACTGTAGGCATGTGTCTGGGAAGAAAATGACTTTTCTCTCGGTACACACGGAGCTTCATTGGCGGGGTGCGTCTCTCCTTGCCATGCTCTAGAGCTAAAGGGAATCTCAACGTGAGTCCTTGCCTCAGGTAAGGCCCTGAGTAGCCCTGCAGAAAGGGAGGCATGCAGCTCTTTCCATGAGCTCTTAATGGAGGTCTGTTTTATTTAAAGAATTACCCCTTTCAGAACTCCTACGCCCTTCGGGTGAGCATCATTTTGGTTCCAAGATCCCTGACTCCCTCTATACCCCTGTGGGCCTGCTGAGCAGCATTGCGTCCCATACGTCCCACGGAGGCTCTCTGTGTCTGCAGAGTGTCGGGCAACACACTGTACGTTACTTCAGGAGAGCTACATTTCCAGAGCACTCGAACAGCATCAGAACCACATTTCTAGGCAGTCCAACATGCCCTGGAAGTCTTCGACATTGCCCTCGTCTGAGCAGCCCTGAGAAAACACTCTGCTTAGAAGTTATCGAGGACCTCGTACCAGAAGTCACTCTATTCAAGGAGAAATACAGCATCTTAACATGCTGTGTCGCTCACAGGGCAAGAAACCTGAGAATTTGCCTCGAGGTAAGGCCATGAAATACTATGCAGAAGCAGAGGCGTGTAGCAGTTTCCATGAGGCCGTAGTCGCTTATCTTCATCATTTTAAAGCCAGTACGCTTTTCAGGACACCTAGGTGCCTCGCCTGGAAACCCTGTTGCCTGCAAGAACACTGAGCTCTTTCCATTAGCTCTTAGTCACTCTTCTGGTTTACTTTAATTGAAGTACCCTTTTCAGGACTCCTAGGCCCCTCGGTTGAGCATCATTTTTGTTCCAAGGTCTCTGAGTATCTCCACACCCCTGTAGGCCTGCTGAGCAACAACGAGGCACATTGGTCCTCGGAGGTCCTCTGTGTCTGCTGAGTCATGGGCAACACACTGCACTCTTTCTTGTGATATCTTGATTCACAGCACTCGCACAGGTTCAAGAGCAACGTTCAACAAGTTCCAACATGTCGTGGAAGTCGTTCTCATTCCCTAGTTTGAGCTGTACAGACAGAAACAGTAAGCTTCTCCTTCCATTCAGGACGTCCTACCTGAAGTCACCCTGCCTCTTGAAGAAAGACGACCTTCTTTCTATTGCAACTAAAGCACAGTTTTTCCTGTAGCACGGCAGGCTTTTGAAGAGGCACGGGCCCAGAGTCTTAATCAGGGATTTCCTTGGTGAGGCCGTTCACTAGATGCAGAACACCCTGCCTCGAGAAGTTGATTCAGGGAAGCAACCACTGTGTACTCTGTGTCTCATTTGACTGGTTAAAAACCACAGAGATGTATGCTGCCTGTGCCCATGGAAATGGGGGCAAGATGGGACTAGCCTTGCTTTCCGTTTGAAAACCTCCATTCTTGCTTCCGTGAAGCTCCCTGAAATTCTCTGCTGTTGACAGTCCTCTGGCCACTGTAGGCATGTGTCTGGGAAGAAAATGACTTTTCTCTCGGTACACACGGAGCTTCATTGGCGGGGTGCGGCTCTCCTTGCCATGCTCTAGAGCTAAAGGGAATCTCAACGTGAGTCCTTGCCTCAGGTAAGGCCCTGAGTAGCCCTGCAGAAAGGGAGGCATGCAGCTCTTTCCATGAGCTCTTAATGGAGGTCTGTTTTATTTAAAGAATTACCCCTTTCAGAACTCCTACGCCCTTCGGGTGAGCATCATTTTGGTTCCAAGATCCCTGACTCCCTCTATACCCCTGTGGGCCTGCTGAGCAGCATTGCGTCCCATACGTCCCACGGAGGCTCTCTGTGTCTGCAGAGTGTCGGGCAACACACTGTACGTTACTTCAGGAGAGCTACATTTCCAGAGCACTCGAACAGCATCAGAACCACATTTCTAGGCAGTCCAACATGCCCTGGAAGTCTTCGACATTGCCCTCGTCTGAGCAGCCCTGAGAAAACACTCTGCTTAGAAGTTATCGAGGACCTCGTACCAGAAGTCACTCTATTCAAGGAGAAATACAGCATCTTAACATGCTGTGTCGCTCACAGGGCAAGAAACCTGAGAACTTGCCTCGAGGTAAGGCCATGAAATACTATGCAGAAGCAGAGGCGTGTAGCAGTTTCCATGAGGCCGTAGTCGCTTATCTTCATCATTTTAAAGCCAGTACGCTTTTCAGGACACCTAGGTGCCTCGCCTGGAAACCCTGTTGCCTGCAAGAACACTGAGCTCTTTCCATTAGCTCTTAGTCACTCTTCTGGTTTACTTTAAATGAAGTACCCTTTTCAGGACTCCTAGGCCCCTCGGTTGAGCATCATTTTTGTTCCAAGGTCTCTGAGTATCTCCACACCCCTGTAGGCCTGCTGAGCAACAACGAGGCACATTGGTCCTCGGAGGTCCTCTGTGTCTGCTGAGTCATGGGCAACACACTGCACTCTTTCTTGTGATATCTTGATTCACAGCACTCGCACAGGTTCAAGAGCAACGTTCAACAAGTTCCAACATGTCGTGGAAGTCGTTCTCATTCCCTAGTTTGAGCTGTACAGACAGAAACAGTAAGCTTCTCCTTCCATTCAGGACGTCCTACCTGAAGTCACCCTGCCTCTTGAAGAAAGACGACCTTCTTTCTATTGCAACTAAAGCACAGTTTTTCCTGTAGCACGGCAGGCTTTTGAAGAGGCACGGGCCCAGAGTCCTAATCAGGGATTTCCTTGGTGAGGCCGTTCACTAGATGCAGAACACCCTGCCTCGAGAAGTTGATTCAGGGAAGCAACCACTGTGTACTCTGTGTCTCATTTGACTGGTTAAAAACCACAGAGATGTATGCTGCCTGTGCCCATGGAAATGGGGGCATGATGGGACTAGCCTTGCTTTCCGTTTGAAAACCTCCATTCTTGCTTCCGTGAAGCTCCCTGAAATTCTCTGCTGTTGACAGTCCTCTGGCCACTGTAGGCATGTGTCTGGGAAGAAAATGACTTTTCTCTCGGTACACACGGAGCTTCATTGGCGGGGTGCGTCTCTCCTTGCCATGCTCTAGAGCTAAAGGGAATCTCAACGTGAGTCCTTGCCTCAGGTAAGGCCCTGAGTAGCCCTGCAGAAAGGGAGGCATGCAGCTCTTTCCATGAGCTCTTAATGGAGGTCTGTTTTATTTAAAGAATTACCCCTTTCAGAACTCCTACGCCCTTCGGGTGAGCATCATTTTGGTTCCAAGATCCCTGACTCCCTCTATACCCCTGTGGGCCTGCTGAGCAGCATTGCGTCCCATACGTCCCACGGAGGCTCTCTGTGTCTGCAGAGTGTCGGGCAACACACTGTACGTTACTTCAGGAGAGCTACATTTCCAGAGCACTCGAACAGCATCAGAACCACATTTCTAGGCAGTCCAACATGCCCTGGAAGTCTTCGACATTGCCCTCGTCTGAGCAGCCCTGAGAAAACACTCTGCTTAGAAGTTATCGAGGACCTCGTACCAGAAGTCACTCTATTCAAGGAGAAATACAGCATCTTAACATGCTGTGTCGCTCACAGGGCAAGAAACCTGAGAATTTGCCTCGAGGTAAGGCCATGAAATACTATGCAGAAGCAGAGGCGTGTAGCAGTTTCCATGAGGCCGTAGTCGCTTATCTTCATCATTTTAAAGCCAGTACGCTTTTCAGGACACCTAGGTGCCTCGCCTGGAAACCCTGTTGCCTGCAAGAACACTGAGCTCTTTCCATTAGCTCTTAGTCACTCTTCTGGTTTACTTTAATTGAAGTACCCTTTTCAGGACTCCTAGGCCCCTCGGTTGAGCATCATTTTTGTTCCAAGGTCTCTGAGTATCTCCACACCCCTGTAGGCCTGCTGAGCAACAACGAGGCACATTGGTCCTCGGAGGTCCTCTGTGTCTGCTGAGTCATGGGCAACACACTGCACTCTTTCTTGTGATATCTTGATTCACAGCACTCGCACAGGTTCAAGAGCAACGTTCAACAAGTTCCAACATGTCGTGGAAGTCGTTCTCATTCCCTAGTTTGAGCTGTACAGACAGAAACAGTAAGCTTCTCCTTCCATTCAGGACGTCCTACCTGAAGTCACCCTGCCTCTTGAAGAAAGACGACCTTCTTTCTATTGCAACTAAAGCACAGTTTTTCCTGTAGCACGGCAGGCTTTTGAAGAGGCACGGGCCCAGAGTCTTAATCAGGGATTTCCTTGGTGAGGCCGTTCACTAGATGCAGAACACCCTGCCTCGAGAAGTTGATTCAGGGAAGCAACCACTGTGTACTCTGTGTCTCATTTGACTGGTTAAAAACCACAGAGATGTATGCTGCCTGTGCCCATGGAAATGGGGGCATGATGGGACTAGCCTTGCTTTCCGTTTGAAAACCTCCATTCTTGCTTCCGTGAAGCTCCCTGAAATTCTCTGCTGTTGACAGTCCTCTGGCCACTGTAGGCATGTGTCTGGGAAGAAAATGACTTTTCTCTCGGTACACACGGAGCTTCATTGGCGGGGTGCGGCTCTCCTTGCCATGCTCTAGAGCTAAAGGGAATCTCAACGTGAGTCCTTGCCTCAGGTAAGGCCCTGAGTAGCCCTGCAGAAAGGGAGGCATGCAGCTCTTTCCATGAGCTCTTAATGGAGGTCTGTTTTATTTAAAGAATTACCCCTTTCAGAACTCCTACGCCCTTCGGGTGAGCATCATTTTGGTTCCAAGATCCCTGACTCCCTCTATACCCCTGTGGGCCTGCTGAGCAGCATTGCGTCCCATACGTCCCACGGAGGCTCTCTGTGTCTGCAGAGTGTCGGGCAACACACTGTACGTTACTTCAGGAGAGCTACATTTCCAGAGCACTCGAACAGCATCAGAACCACATTTCTAGGCAGTCCAACATGCCCTGGAAGTCTTCGACATTGCCCTCGTCTGAGCAGCCCTGAGAAAACACTCTGCTTAGAAGTTATCGAGGACCTCGTACCAGAAGTCACTCTATTCAAGGAGAAATACAGCATCTTAACATGCTGTGTCGCTCACAGGGCAAGAAACCTGAGAACTTGCCTCGAGGTAAGGCCATGAAATACTATGCAGAAGCAGAGGCGTGTAGCAGTTTCCATGAGGCCGTAGTCGCTTATCTTCATCATTTTAAAGCCAGTACGCTTTTCAGGACACCTAGGTGCCTCGCCTGGAAACCCTGTTGCCTGCAAGAACACTGAGCTCTTTCCATTAGCTCTTAGTCACTCTTCTGGTTTACTTTAAATGAAGTACCCTTTTCAGGACTCCTAGGCCCCTCGGTTGAGCATCATTTTTGTTCCAAGGTCTCTGAGTATCTCCACACCCCTGTAGGCCTGCTGAGCAACAACGAGGCACATTGGTCCTCGGAGGTCCTCTGTGTCTGCTGAGTCATGGGCAACACACTGCACTCTTTCTTGTGATATCTTGATTCACAGCACTCGCACAGGTTCAAGAGCAACGTTCAACAAGTTCCAACATGTCGTGGAAGTCGTTCTCATTCCCTAGTTTGAGCTGTACAGACAGAAACAGTAAGCTTCTCCTTCCATTCAGGACGTCCTACCTGAAGTCACCCTGCCTCTTGAAGAAAGACGACCTTCTTTCTATTGCAACTAAAGCACAGTTTTTCCTGTAGCACGGCAGGCTTTTGAAGAGGCACGGGCCCAGAGTCCTAATCAGGGATTTCCTTGGTGAGGCCGTTCACTAGATGCAGAACACCCTGCCTCGAGAAGTTGATTCAGGGAAGCAACCACTGTGTACTCTGTGTCTCATTTGACTGGTTAAAAACCACAGAGATGTATGCTGCCTGTGCCCATGGAAATGGGGGCATGATGGGACTAGCCTTGCTTTCCGTTTGAAAACCTCCATTCTTGCTTCCGTGAAGCTCCCTGAAATTCTCTGCTGTTGACAGTCCTCTGGCCACTGTAGGCATGTGTCTGGGAAGAAAATGACTTTTCTCTCGGTACACACGGAGCTTCATTGGCGGGGTGCGTCTCTCCTTGCCATGCTCTAGAGCTAAAGGGAATCTCAACGTGAGTCCTTGCCTCAGGTAAGGCCCTGAGTAGCCCTGCAGAAAGGGAGGCATGCAGCTCTTTCCATGAGCTCTTAATGGAGGTCTGTTTTATTTAAAGAATTACCCCTTTCAGAACTCCTACGCCCTTCGGGTGAGCATCATTTTGGTTCCAAGATCCCTGACTCCCTCTATACCCCTGTGGGCCTGCTGAGCAGCATTGCGTCCCATACGTCCCACGGAGGCTCTCTGTGTCTGCAGAGTGTCGGGCAACACACTGTACGTTACTTCAGGAGAGCTACATTTCCAGAGCACTCGAACAGCATCAGAACCACATTTCTAGGCAGTCCAACATGCCCTGGAAGTCTTCGACATTGCCCTCGTCTGAGCAGCCCTGAGAAAACACTCTGCTTAGAAGTTATCGAGGACCTCGTACCAGAAGTCACTCTATTCAAGGAGAAATACAGCATCTTAACATGCTGTGTCGCTCACAGGGCAAGAAACCTGAGAATTTGCCTCGAGGTAAGGCCATGAAATACTATGCAGAAGCAGAGGCGTGTAGCAGTTTCCATGAGGCCGTAGTCGCTTATCTTCATCATTTTAAAGCCAGTACGCTTTTCAGGACACCTAGGTGCCTCGCCTGGAAACCCTGTTGCCTGCAAGAACACTGAGCTCTTTCCATTAGCTCTTAGTCACTCTTCTGGTTTACTTTAAATGAAGTACCCTTTTCAGGACTCCTAGGCCCCTCGGTTGAGCATCATTTTTGTTCCAAGGTCTCTCAGTATCTCCACACCCCTGTAGGCCTGCTGAGCAACAACGAGGCACATTGGTCCTCGGAGGTCCTCTGTGTCTGCTGAGTCATGGGCAACACACTGCACTCTTTCTTGTGATATCTTGATTCACAGCACTCGCACAGGTTCAAGAGCAACGTTCAACAAGTTCCAACATGTCGTGGAAGTCGTTCTCATTCCCTAGTTTGAGCTGTACAGACAGAAACAGTAAGCTTCTCCTTCCATTCAGGACGTCCTACCTGAAGTCACCCTGCCTCTTGAAGAAAGACGACCTTCTTTCTATTGCAACTAAAGCACAGTTTTTCCTGTAGCACGGCAGGCTTTTGAAGAGGCACGGGCCCAGAGTCTTAATCAGGGATTTCCTTGGTGAGGCCGTTCACTAGATGCAGAACACCCTGCCTCGGGAAGTTGATTCAGGGAAGCAACCACTGTGTACTCTGTGTCTCATTTGACTGGTTAAAAACCACAGAGATGTATGCTGCCTGTGCCCATGGAAATGGGGGCATGATGGGACTAGCCTTGCTTTCCGTTTGAAAACCTCCATTCTTGCTTCCGTGAAGCTCCCTGAAATTCTCTGCTGTTGACAGTCCTCTGGCCACTGTAGGCATGTGTCTGGGAAGAAAATGACTTTTCTCTCGGTACACACGGAGCTTCATTGGCGGGGTGCGGCTCTCCTTGCCATGCTCTAGAGCTAAAGGGAATCTCAACGTGAGTCCTTGCCTCAGGTAAGGCCCTGAGTAGCCCTGCAGAAAGGGAGGCATGCAGCTCTTTCCATGAGCTCTTAATGGAGGTCTGTTTTATTTAAAGAATTACCCCTTTCAGAACTCCTACGCCCTTCGGGTGAGCATCATTTTGGTTCCAAGATCCCTGACTCCCTCTATACCCCTGTGGGCCTGCTGAGCAGCATTGCGTCCCATACGTCCCACGGAGGCTCTCTGTGTCTGCAGAGTGTCGGGCAACACACTGTACGTTACTTCAGGAGAGCTACATTTCCAGAGCACTCGAACAGCATCAGAACCACATTTCTAGGCAGTCCAACATGCCCTGGAAGTCTTCGACATTGCCCTCGTCTGAGCAGCCCTGAGAAAACACTCTGCTTAGAAGTTATCGAGGACCTCGTACCAGAAGTCACTCTATTCAAGGAGAAATACAGCATCTTAACATGCTGTGTCGCTCACAGGGCAAGAAACCTGAGAACTTGCCTCGAGGTAAGGCCATGAAATACTATGCAGAAGCAGAGGCGTGTAGCAGTTTCCATGAGGCCGTAGTCGCTTATCTTCATCATTTTAAAGCCAGTACGCTTTTCAGGACACCTAGGTGCCTCGCCTGGAAACCCTGTTGCCTGCAAGAACACTGAGCTCTTTCCATTAGCTCTTAGTCACTCTTCTGGTTTACTTTAAATGAAGTACCCTTTTCAGGACTCCTAGGCCCCTCGGTTGAGCATCATTTTTGTTCCAAGGTCTCTGAGTATCTCCACACCCCTGTAGGCCTGCTGAGCAACAACGAGGCACATTGGTCCTCGGAGGTCCTCTGTGTCTGCTGAGTCATGGGCAACACACTGCACTCTTTCTTGTGATATCTTGATTCACAGCACTCGCACAGGTTCAAGAGCAACGTTCAACAAGTTCCAACATGTCGTGGAAGTCGTTCTCATTCCCTAGTTTGAGCTGTACAGACAGAAACAGTAAGCTTCTCCTTCCATTCAGGACGTCCTACCTGAAGTCACCCTGCCTCTTGAAGAAAGACGACCTTCTTTCTATTGCAACTAAAGCACAGTTTTTCCTGTAGCACGGCAGGCTTTTGAAGAGGCACGGGCCCAGAGTCCTAATCAGGGATTTCCTTGGTGAGGCCGTTCACTAGATGCAGAACACCCTGCCTCGAGAAGTTGATTCAGGGAAGCAACCACTGTGTACTCTGTGTCTCATTTGACTGGTTAAAAACCACAGAGATGTATGCTGCCTGTGCCCATGGAAATGGGGGCATGATGGGACTAGCCTTGCTTTCCGTTTGAAAACCTCCATTCTTGCTTCCGTGAAGCTCCCTGAAATTCTCTGCTGTTGACAGTCCTCTGGCCACTGTAGGCATGTGTCTGGGAAGAAAATGACTTTTCTCTCGGTACACACGGAGCTTCATTGGCGGGGTGCGGCTCTCCTTGCCATGCTCTAGAGCTAAAGGGAATCTCAACGTGAGTCCTTGCCTCAGGTAAGGCCCTGAGTAGCCCTGCAGAAAGGGAGGCATGCAGCTCTTTCCATGAGCTCTTAATGGAGGTCTGTTTTATTTAAAGAATTACCCCTTTCAGAACTCCTACGCCCTTCGGGTGAGCATCATTTTGGTTCCAAGATCCCTGACTCCCTCTATACCCCTGTGGGCCTGCTGAGCAGCATTGCGTCCCATACGTCCCACGGAGGCTCTCTGTGTCTGCAGAGTGTCGGGCAACACACTGTACGTTACTTCAGGAGAGCTACATTTCCAGAGCACTCGAACAGCATCAGAACCACATTTCTAGGCAGTCCAACATGCCCTGGAAGTCTTCGACATTGCCCTCGTCTGAGCAGCCCTGAGAAAACACTCTGCTTAGAAGTTATCGAGGACCTCGTACCAGAAGTCACTCTATTCAAGGAGAAATACAGCATCTTAACATGCTGTGTCGCTCACAGGGCAAGAAACCTGAGAACTTGCCTCGAGGTAAGGCCATGAAATACTATGCAGAAGCAGAGGCGTGTAGCAGTTTCCATGAGGCCGTAGTCGCTTATCTTCATCATTTTAAAGCCAGTACGCTTTTCAGGACACCTAGGTGCCTCGCCTGGAAACCCTGTTGCCTGCAAGAACACTGAGCTCTTTCCATTAGCTCTTAGTCACTCTTCTGGTTTACTTTAAATGAAGTACCCTTTTCAGGACTCCTAGGCCCCTCGGTTGAGCATCATTTTTGTTCCAAGGTCTCTGAGTATCTCCACACCCCTGTAGGCCTGCTGAGCAACAACGAGGCACATTGGTCCTCGGAGGTCCTCTGTGTCTGCTGAGTCATGGGCAACACACTGCACTCTTTCTTGTGATATCTTGATTCACAGCACTCGCACAGGTTCAAGAGCAACGTTCAACAAGTTCCAACATGTCGTGGAAGTCGTTCTCATTCCCTAGTTTGAGCTGTACAGACAGAAACAGTAAGCTTCTCCTTCCATTCAGGACGTCCTACCTGAAGTCACCCTGCCTCTTGAAGAAAGACGACCTTCTTTCTATTGCAACTAAAGCACAGTTTTTCCTGTAGCACGGCAGGCTTTTGAAGAGGCACGGGCCCAGAGTCCTAATCAGGGATTTCCTTGGTGAGGCCGTTCACTAGATGCAGAACACCCTGCCTCGAGAAGTTGATTCAGGGAAGCAACCACTGTGTACTCTGTGTCTCATTTGACTGGTTAAAAACCACAGAGATGTATGCTGCCTGTGCCCATGGAAATGGGGGCATGATGGGACTAGCCTTGCTTTCCGTTTGAAAACCTCCATTCTTGCTTCCGTGAAGCTCCCTGAAATTCTCTGCTGTTGACAGTCCTCTGGCCACTGTAGGCATGTGTCTGGGAAGAAAATGACTTTTCTCTCGGTACACACGGAGCTTCATTGGCGGGGTGCGTCTCTCCTTGCCATGCTCTAGAGCTAAAGGGAATCTCAACGTGAGTCCTTGCCTCAGGTAAGGCCCTGAGTAGCCCTGCAGAAAGGGAGGCATGCAGCTCTTTCCATGAGCTCTTAATGGAGGTCTGTTTTATTTAAAGAATTACCCCTTTCAGAACTCCTACGCCCTTCGGGTGAGCATCATTTTGGTTCCAAGATCCCTGACTCCCTCTATACCCCTGTGGGCCTGCTGAGCAGCATTGCGTCCCATACGTCCCACGGAGGCTCTCTGTGTCTGCAGAGTGTCGGGCAACACACTGTACGTTACTTCAGGAGAGCTACATTTCCAGAGCACTCGAACAGCATCAGAACCACATTTCTAGGCAGTCCAACATGCCCTGGAAGTCTTCGACATTGCCCTCGTCTGAGCAGCCCTGAGAAAACACTCTGCTTAGAAGTTATCGAGGACCTCGTACCAGAAGTCACTCTATTCAAGGAGAAATACAGCATCTTAACATGCTGTGTCGCTCACAGGGCAAGAAACCTGAGAATTTGCCTCGAGGTAAGGCCATGAAATATTATGCAGAAGCAGAGGCGTGTAGCAGTTTCCATGAGGCCGTAGTCGCTTATCTTCATCATTTTAAAGCCAGTACGCTTTTCAGGACACCTAGGTGCCTCGCCTGGAAACCCTGTTGCCTGCAAGAACACTGAGCTCTTTCCATTAGCTCTTAGTCACTCTTCTGGTTTACTTTAAATGAAGTACCCTTTTCAGGACTCCTAGGCCCCTCGGTTGAGCATCATTTTTGTTCCAAGGTCTCTGAGTATCTCCACACCCCTGTAGGCCTGCTGAGCAACAACGAGGCACATTGGTCCTCGGAGGTCCTCTGTGTCTGCTGAGTCATGGGCAACACACTGCACTCTTTCTTGTGATATCTTGATTCACAGCACTCGCACAGGTTCAAGAGCAACGTTCAACAAGTTCCAACATGTCGTGGAAGTCGTTCTCATTCCCTAGTTTGAGCTGTACAGACAGAAACAGTAAGCTTCTCCTTCCATTCAGGACGTCCTACCTGAAGTCACCCTGCCTCTTGAAGAAAGACGACCTTCTTTCTATTGCAACTAAAGCACAGTTTTTCCTGTAGCACGGCAGGCTTTTGAAGAGGCACGGGCCCAGAGTCTTAATCAGGGATTTCCTTGGTGAGGCCGTTCACTAGATGCAGAACACCCTGCCTCGAGAAGTTGATTCAGGGAAGCAACCACTGTGTACTCTGTGTCTCATTTGACTGGTTAAAAACCACAGAGATGTATGCTGCCTGTGCCCATGGAAATGGGGGCATGATGGGACTAGCCTTGCTTTCCGTTTGAAAACCTCCATTCTTGCTTCCGTGAAGCTCCCTGAAATTCTCTGCTGTTGACAGTCCTCTGGCCACTGTAGGCATGTGTCTGGGAAGAAAATGACTTTTCTCTCGGTACACACGGAGCTTCATTGGCGGGGTGCGGCTCTCCTTGCCATGCTCTAGAGCTAAAGGGAATCTCAACGTGAGTCCTTGCCTCAGGTAAGGCCCTGAGTAGCCCTGCAGAAAGGGAGGCATGCAGCTCTTTCCATGAGCTCTTAATGGAGGTCTGTTTTATTTAAAGAATTACCCCTTTCAGAACTCCTACGCCCTTCGGGTGAGCATCATTTTGGTTCCAAGATCCCTGACTCCCTCTATACCCCTGTGGGCCTGCTGAGCAGCATTGCGTCCCATACGTCCCACGGAGGCTCTCTGTGTCTGCAGAGTGTCGGGCAACACACTGTACGTTACTTCAGGAGAGCTACATTTCCAGAGCACTCGAACAGCATCAGAACCACATTTCTAGGCAGTCCAACATGCCCTGGAAGTCTTCGACATTGCCCTCGTCTGAGCAGCCCTGAGAAAACACTCTGCTTAGAAGTTATCGAGGACCTCGTACCAGAAGTCACTCTATTCAAGGAGAAATACAGCATCTTAACATGCTGTGTCGCTCACAGGGCAAGAAACCTGAGAACTTGCCTCGAGGTAAGGCCATGAAATACTATGCAGAAGCAGAGGCGTGTAGCAGTTTCCATGAGGCCGTAGTCGCTTATCTTCATCATTTTAAAGCCAGTACGCTTTTCAGGACACCTAGGTGCCTCGCCTGGAAACCCTGTTGCCTGCAAGAACACTGAGCTCTTTCCATTAGCTCTTAGTCACTCTTCTGGTTTACTTTAAATGAAGTACCCTTTTCAGGACTCCTAGGCCCCTCGGTTGAGCATCATTTTTGTTCCAAGGTCTCTCAGTATCTCCACACCCCTGTAGGCCTGCTGAGCAACAACGAGGCACATTGGTCCTCGGAGGTCCTCTGTGTCTGCTGAGTCATGGGCAACACACTGCACTCTTTCTTGTGATATCTTGATTCACAGCACTCGCACAGGTTCAAGAGCAACGTTCAACAAGTTCCAACATGTCGTGGAAGTCGTTCTCATTCCCTAGTTTGAGCTGTACAGACAGAAACAGTAAGCTTCTCCTTCCATTCAGGACGTCCTACCTGAAGTCACCCTGCCTCTTGAAGAAAGACGACCTTCTTTCTATTGCAACTAAAGCACAGTTTTTCCTGTAGCACGGCAGGCTTTTGAAGAGGCACGGGCCCAGAGTCTTAATCAGGGATTTCCTTGGTGAGGCCGTTCACTAGATGCAGAACACCCTGCCTCGAGAAGTTGATTCAGGGAAGCAACCACTGTGTACTCTGTGTCTCATTTGACTGGTTAAAAACCACAGAGATGTATGCTGCCTGTGCCCATGGAAATGGGGGCATGATGGGACTAGCCTTGCTTTCCGTTTGAAAACCTCCATTCTTGCTTCCGTGAAGCTCCCTGAAATTCTCTGCTGTTGACAGTCCTCTGGCCACTGTAGGCATGTGTCTGGGAAGAAAATGACTTTTCTCTCGGTACACACGGAGCTTCATTGGCGGGGTGCGGCTCTCCTTGCCATGCTCTAGAGCTAAAGGGAATCTCAACGTGAGTCCTTGCCTCAGGTAAGGCCCTGAGTAGCCCTGCAGAAAGGGAGGCATGCAGCTCTTTCCATGAGCTCTTAATGGAGGTCTGTTTTATTTAAAGAATTACCCCTTTCAGAACTCCTACGCCCTTCGGGTGAGCATCATTTTGGTTCCAAGATCCCTGACTCCCTCTATACCCCTGTGGGCCTGCTGAGCAGCATTGCGTCCCATACGTCCCACGGAGGCTCTCTGTGTCTGCAGAGTGTCGGGCAACACACTGTACGTTACTTCAGGAGAGCTACATTTCCAGAGCACTCGAACAGCATCAGAACCACATTTCTAGGCAGTCCAACATGCCCTGGAAGTCTTCGACATTGCCCTCGTCTGAGCAGCCCTGAGAAAACACTCTGCTTAGAAGTTATCGAGGACCTCGTACCAGAAGTCACTCTATTCAAGGAGAAATACAGCATCTTAACATGCTGTGTCGCTCACAGGGCAAGAAACCTGAGAACTTGCCTCGAGGTAAGGCCATGAAATACTATGCAGAAGCAGAGGCGTGTAGCAGTTTCCATGAGGCCATAGTCGCTTATCTTCATCATTTTAAAGCCAGTACGCTTTTCAGGACACCTAGGTGCCTCGCCTGGAAACCCTGTTGCCTGCAAGAACACTGAGCTCTTTCCATTAGCTCTTAGTCACTCTTCTGGTTTACTTTAAATGAAGTACCCTTTTCAGGACTCCTAGGCCCCTCGGTTGAGCATCATTTTTGTTCCAAGGTCTCTGAGTATCTCCACACCCCTGTAGGCCTGCTGAGCAACAACGAGGCACATTGGTCCTCGGAGGTCCTCTGTGTCTGCTGAGTCATGGGCAACACACTGCACTCTTTCTTGTGATATCTTGATTCACAGCACTCGCACAGGTTCAAGAGCAACGTTCAACAAGTTCCAACATGTCGTGGAAGTCGTTCTCATTCCCTAGTTTGAGCTGTACAGACAGAAACAGTAAGCTTCTCCTTCCATTCAGGACGTCCTACCTGAAGTCACCCTGCCTCTTGAAGAAAGACGACCTTCTTTCTATTGCAACTAAAGCACAGTTTTTCCTGTAGCACGGCAGGCTTTTGAAGAGGCACGGGCCCAGAGTCCTAATCAGGGATTTCCTTGGTGAGGCCGTTCACTAGATGCAGAACACCCTGCCTCGAGAAGTTGATTCAGGGAAGCAACCACTGTGTACTCTGTGTCTCATTTGACTGGTTAAAAACCACAGAGATGTATGCTGCCTGTGCCCATGGAAATGGGGGCATGATGGGACTAGCCTTGCTTTCCGTTTGAAAACCTCCATTCTTGCTTCCGTGAAGCTCCCTGAAATTCTCTGCTGTTGACAGTCCTCTGGCCACTGTAGGCATGTGTCTGGGAAGAAAATGACTTTTCTCTCGGTACACACGGAGCTTCATTGGCGGGGTGCGGCTCTCCTTGCCATGCTCTAGAGCTAAAGGGAATCTCAACGTGAGTCCTTGCCTCAGGTAAGGCCCTGAGTAGCCCTGCAGAAAGGGAGGCATGCAGCTCTTTCCATGAGCTCTTAATGGAGGTCTGTTTTATTTAAAGAATTACCCCTTTCAGAACTCCTACGCCCTTCGGGTGAGCATCATTTTGGTTCCAAGATCCCTGACTCCCTCTATACCCCTGTGGGCCTGCTGAGCAGCATTGCGTCCCATACGTCCCACGGAGGCTCTCTGTGTCTGCAGAGTGTCGGGCAACACACTGTACGTTACTTCAGGAGAGCTACATTTCCAGAGCACTCGAACAGCATCAGAACCACATTTCTAGGCAGTCCAACATGCCCTGGAAGTCTTCGACATTGCCCTCGTCTGAGCAGCCCTGAGAAAACACTCTGCTTAGAAGTTATCGAGGACCTCGTACCAGAAGTCACTCTATTCAAGGAGAAATACAGCATCTTAACATGCTGTGTCGCTCACAGGGCAAGAAACCTGAGAACTTGCCTCGAGGTAAGGCCATGAAATACTATGCAGAAGCAGAGGCGTGTAGCAGTTTCCATGAGGCCGTAGTCGCTTATCTTCATCATTTTAAAGCCAGTACGCTTTTCAGGACACCTAGGTGCCTCGCCTGGAAACCCTGTTGCCTGCAAGAACACTGAGCTCTTTCCATTAGCTCTTAGTCACTCTTCTGGTTTACTTTAAATGAAGTACCCTTTTCAGGACTCCTAGGCCCCTCGGTTGAGCATCATTTTTGTTCCAAGGTCTCTCAGTATCTCCACACCCCTGTAGGCCTGCTGAGCAACAACGAGGCACATTGGTCCTCGGAGGTCCTCTGTGTCTGCTGAGTCATGGGCAACACACTGCACTCTTTCTTGTGATATCTTGATTCACAGCACTCGCACAGGTTCAAGAGCAACGTTCAACAAGTTCCAACATGTCGTGGAAGTCGTTCTCATTCCCTAGTTTGAGCTGTACAGACAGAAACAGTAAGCTTCTCCTTCCATTCAGGACGTCCTACCTGAAGTCACCCTGCCTCTTGAAGAAAGACGACCTTCTTTCTATTGCAACTAAAGCACAGTTTTTCCTGTAGCACGGCAGGCTTTTGAAGAGGCACGGGCCCAGAGTCTTAATCAGGGATTTCCTTGGTGAGGCCGTTCACTAGATGCAGAACACCCTGCCTCGAGAAGTTGATTCAGGGAAGCAACCACTGTGTACTCTGTGTCTCATTTGACTGGTTAAAAACCACAGAGATGTATGCTGCCTGTGCCCATGGAAATGGGGGCATGATGGGACTAGCCTTGCTTTCCGTTTGAAAACCTCCATTCTTGCTTCCGTGAAGCTCCCTGAAATTCTCTGCTGTTGACAGTCCTCTGGCCACTGTAGGCATGTGTCTGGGAAGAAAATGACTTTTCTCTCGGTACACACGGAGCTTCATTGGCGGGGTGCGGCTCTCCTTGCCATGCTCTAGAGCTAAAGGGAATCTCAACGTGAGTCCTTGCCTCAGGTAAGGCCCTGAGTAGCCCTGCAGAAAGGGAGGCATGCAGCTCTTTCCATGAGCTCTTAATGGAGGTCTGTTTTATTTAAAGAATTACCCCTTTCAGAACTCCTACGCCCTTCGGGTGAGCATCATTTTGGTTCCAAGATCCCTGACTCCCTCTATACCCCTGTGGGCCTGCTGAGCAGCATTGCGTCCCATACGTCCCACGGAGGCTCTCTGTGTCTGCAGAGTGTCGGGCAACACACTGTACGTTACTTCAGGAGAGCTACATTTCCAGAGCACTCGAACAGCATCAGAACCACATTTCTAGGCAGTCCAACATGCCCTGGAAGTCTTCGACATTGCCCTCGTCTGAGCAGCCCTGAGAAAACACTCTGCTTAGAAGTTATCGAGGACCTCGTACCAGAAGTCACTCTATTCAAGGAGAAATACAGCATCTTAACATGCTGTGTCGCTCACAGGGCAAGAAACCTGAGAACTTGCCTCGAGGTAAGGCCATGAAATACTATGCAGAAGCAGAGGCGTGTAGCAGTTTCCATGAGGCCATAGTCGCTTATCTTCATCATTTTAAAGCCAGTACGCTTTTCAGGACACCTAGGTGCCTCGCCTGGAAACCCTGTTGCCTGCAAGAACACTGAGCTCTTTCCATTAGCTCTTAGTCACTCTTCTGGTTTACTTTAAATGAAGTACCCTTTTCAGGACTCCTAGGCCCCTCGGTTGAGCATCATTTTTGTTCCAAGGTCTCTGAGTATCTCCACACCCCTGTAGGCCTGCTGAGCAACAACGAGGCACATTGGTCCTCGGAGGTCCTCTGTGTCTGCTGAGTCATGGGCAACACACTGCACTCTTTCTTGTGATATCTTGATTCACAGCACTCGCACAGGTTCAAGAGCAACGTTCAACAAGTTCCAACATGTCGTGGAAGTCGTTCTCATTCCCTAGTTTGAGCTGTACAGACAGAAACAGTAAGCTTCTCCTTCCATTCAGGACGTCCTACCTGAAGTCACCCTGCCTCTTGAAGAAAGACGACCTTCTTTCTATTGCAACTAAAGCACAGTTTTTCCTGTAGCACGGCAGGCTTTTGAAGAGGCACGGGCCCAGAGTCCTAATCAGGGATTTCCTTGGTGAGGCCGTTCACTAGATGCAGAACACCCTGCCTCGAGAAGTTGATTCAGGGAAGCAACCACTGTGTACTCTGTGTCTCATTTGACTGGTTAAAAACCACAGAGATGTATGCTGCCTGTGCCCATGGAAATGGGGGCATGATGGGACTAGCCTTGCTTTCCGTTTGAAAACCTCCATTCTTGCTTCCGTGAAGCTCCCTGAAATTCTCTGCTGTTGACAGTCCTCTGGCCACTGTAGGCATGTGTCTGGGAAGAAAATGACTTTTCTCTCGGTACACACGGAGCTTCATTGGCGGGGTGCGGCTCTCCTTGCCATGCTCTAGAGCTAAAGGGAATCTCAACGTGAGTCCTTGCCTCAGGTAAGGCCCTGAGTAGCCCTGCAGAAAGGGAGGCATGCAGCTCTTTCCATGAGCTCTTAATGGAGGTCTGTTTTATTTAAAGAATTACCCCTTTCAGAACTCCTACGCCCTTCGGGTGAGCATCATTTTGGTTCCAAGATCCCTGACTCCCTCTATACCCCTGTGGGCCTGCTGAGCAGCATTGCGTCCCATACGTCCCACGGAGGCTCTCTGTGTCTGCAGAGTGTCGGGCAACACACTGTACGTTACTTCAGGAGAGCTACATTTCCAGAGCACTCGAACAGCATCAGAACCACATTTCTAGGCAGTCCAACATGCCCTGGAAGTCTTCGACATTGCCCTCGTCTGAGCAGCCCTGAGAAAACACTCTGCTTAGAAGTTATCGAGGACCTCGTACCAGAAGTCACTCTATTCAAGGAGAAATACAGCATCTTAACATGCTGTGTCGCTCACAGGGCAAGAAACCTGAGAACTTGCCTCGAGGTAAGGCCATGAAATACTATGCAGAAGCAGAGGCGTGTAGCAGTTTCCATGAGGCCGTAGTCGCTTATCTTCATCATTTTAAAGCCAGTACGCTTTTCAGGACACCTAGGTGCCTCGCCTGGAAACCCTGTTGCCTGCAAGAACACTGAGCTCTTTCCATTAGCTCTTAGTCACTCTTCTGGTTTACTTTAAATGAAGTACCCTTTTCAGGACTCCTAGGCCCCTCGGTTGAGCATCATTTTTGTTCCAAGGTCTCTGAGTATCTCCACACCCCTGTAGGCCTGCTGAGCAACAACGAGGCACATTGGTCCTCGGAGGTCCTCTGTGTCTGCTGAGTCATGGGCAACACACTGCACTCTTTCTTGTGATATCTTGATTCACAGCACTCGCACAGGTTCAAGAGCAACGTTCAACAAGTTCCAACATGTCGTGGAAGTCGTTCTCATTCCCTAGTTTGAGCTGTACAGACAGAAACAGTAAGCTTCTCCTTCCATTCAGGACGTCCTACCTGAAGTCACCCTGCCTCTTGAAGAAAGACGACCTTCTTTCTATTGCAACTAAAGCACAGTTTTTCCTGTAGCACGGCAGGCTTTTGAAGAGGCACGGGCCCAGAGTCCTAATCAGGGATTTCCTTGGTGAGGCCGTTCACTAGATGCAGAACACCCTGCCTCGAGAAGTTGATTCAGGGAAGCAACCACTGTGTACTCTGTGTCTCATTTGACTGGTTAAAAACCACAGAGATGTATGCTGCCTGTGCCCATGGAAATGGGGGCATGATGGGACTAGCCTTGCTTTCCGTTTGAAAACCTCCATTCTTGCTTCCGTGAAGCTCCCTGAAATTCTCTGCTGTTGACAGTCCTCTGGCCACTGTAGGCATGTGTCTGGGAAGAAAATGACTTTTCTCTCGGTACACACGGAGCTTCATTGGCGGGGTGCGTCTCTCCTTGCCATGCTCTAGAGCTAAAGGGAATCTCAACGTGAGTCCTTGCCTCAGGTAAGGCCCTGAGTAGCCCTGCAGAAAGGGAGGCATGCAGCTCTTTCCATGAGCTCTTAATGGAGGTCTGTTTTATTTAAAGAATTACCCCTTTCAGAACTCCTACGCCCTTCGGGTGAGCATCATTTTGGTTCCAAGATCCCTGACTCCCTCTATACCCCTGTGGGCCTGCTGAGCAGCATTGCGTCCCATACGTCCCACGGAGGCTCTCTGTGTCTGCAGAGTGTCGGGCAACACACTGTACGTTACTTCAGGAGAGCTACATTTCCAGAGCACTCGAACAGCATCAGAACCACATTTCTAGGCAGTCCAACATGCCCTGGAAGTCTTCGACATTGCCCTCGTCTGAGCAGCCCTGAGAAAACACTCTGCTTAGAAGTTATCGAGGACCTCGTACCAGAAGTCACTCTATTCAAGGAGAAATACAGCATCTTAACATGCTGTGTCGCTCACAGGGCAAGAAACCTGAGAATTTGCCTCGAGGTAAGGCCATGAAATATTATGCAGAAGCAGAGGCGTGTAGCAGTTTCCATGAGGCCGTAGTCGCTTATCTTCATCATTTTAAAGCCAGTACGCTTTTCAGGACACCTAGGTGCCTCGCCTGGAAACCCTGTTGCCTGCAAGAACACTGAGCTCTTTCCATTAGCTCTTAGTCACTCTTCTGGTTTACTTTAAATGAAGTACCCTTTTCAGGACTCCTAGGCCCCTCGGTTGAGCATCATTTTTGTTCCAAGGTCTCTGAGTATCTCCACACCCCTGTAGGCCTGCTGAGCAACAACGAGGCACATTGGTCCTCGGAGGTCCTCTGTGTCTGCTGAGTCATGGGCAACACACTGCACTCTTTCTTGTGATATCTTGATTCACAGCACTCGCACAGGTTCAAGAGCAACGTTCAACAAGTTCCAACATGTCGTGGAAGTCGTTCTCATTCCCTAGTTTGAGCTGTACAGACAGAAACAGTAAGCTTCTCCTTCCATTCAGGACGTCCTACCTGAAGTCACCCTGCCTCTTGAAGAAAGACGACCTTCTTTCTATTGCAACTAAAGCACAGTTTTTCCTGTAGCACGGCAGGCTTTTGAAGAGGCACGGGCCCAGAGTCTTAATCAGGGATTTCCTTGGTGAGGCCGTTCACTAGATGCAGAACACCCTGCCTCGAGAAGTTGATTCAGGGAAGCAACCACTGTGTACTCTGTGTCTCATTTGACTGGTTAAAAACCACAGAGATGTATGCTGCCTGTGCCCATGGAAATGGGGGCATGATGGGACTAGCCTTGCTTTCCGTTTGAAAACCTCCATTCTTGCTTCCGTGAAGCTCCCTGAAATTCTCTGCTGTTGACAGTCCTCTGGCCACTGTAGGCATGTGTCTGGGAAGAAAATGACTTTTCTCTCGGTACACACGGAGCTTCATTGGCGGGGTGCGGCTCTCCTTGCCATGCTCTAGAGCTAAAGGGAATCTCAACGTGAGTCCTTGCCTCAGGTAAGGCCCTGAGTAGCCCTGCAGAAAGGGAGGCATGCAGCTCTTTCCATGAGCTCTTAATGGAGGTCTGTTTTATTTAAAGAATTACCCCTTTCAGAACTCCTACGCCCTTCGGGTGAGCATCATTTTGGTTCCAAGATCCCTGACTCCCTCTATACCCCTGTGGGCCTGCTGAGCAGCATTGCGTCCCATACGTCCCACGGAGGCTCTCTGTGTCTGCAGAGTGTCGGGCAACACACTGTACGTTACTTCAGGAGAGCTACATTTCCAGAGCACTCGAACAGCATCAGAACCACATTTCTAGGCAGTCCAACATGCCCTGGAAGTCTTCGACATTGCCCTCGTCTGAGCAGCCCTGAGAAAACACTCTGCTTAGAAGTTATCGAGGACCTCGTACCAGAAGTCACTCTATTCAAGGAGAAATACAGCATCTTAACATGCTGTGTCGCTCACAGGGCAAGAAACCTGAGAACTTGCCTCGAGGTAAGGCCATGAAATACTATGCAGAAGCAGAGGCGTGTAGCAGTTTCCATGAGGCCGTAGTCGCTTATCTTCATCATTTTAAAGCCAGTACGCTTTTCAGGACACCTAGGTGCCTCGCCTGGAAACCCTGTTGCCTGCAAGAACACTGAGCTCTTTCCATTAGCTCTTAGTCACTCTTCTGGTTTACTTTAAATGAAGTACCCTTTTCAGGACTCCTAGGCCCCTCGGTTGAGCATCATTTTTGTTCCAAGGTCTCTGAGTATCTCCACACCCCTGTAGGCCTGCTGAGCAACAACGAGGCACATTGGTCCTCGGAGGTCCTCTGTGTCTGCTGAGTCATGGGCAACACACTGCACTCTTTCTTGTGATATCTTGATTCACAGCACTCGCACAGATTCAAGAGCAACGTTCAACAAGTTCCAACATGTCGTGGAAGTCGTTCTCATTCCCTAGTTTGAGCTGTACAGACAGAAACAGTAAGCTTCTCCTTCCATTCAGGACGTCCTACCTGAAGTCACCCTGCCTCTTGAAGAAAGACGACCTTCTTTCTATTGCAACTAAAGCACAGTTTTTCCTGTAGCACGGCAGGCTTTTGAAGAGGCACGGGCCCAGAGTCCTAATCAGGGATTTCCTTGGTGAGGCCGTTCACTAGATGCAGAACACCCTGCCTCGAGAAGTTGATTCAGGGAAGCAACCACTGTGTACTCTGTGTCTCATTTGACTGGTTAAAAACCACAGAGATGTATGCTGCCTGTGCCCATGGAAATGGGGGCATGATGGGACTAGCCTTGCTTTCCGTTTGAAAACCTCCATTCTTGCTTCCGTGAAGCTCCCTGAAATTCTCTGCTGTTGACAGTCCTCTGGCCACTGTAGGCATGTGTCTGGGAAGAAAATGACTTTTCTCTCGGTACACACGGAGCTTCATTGGCGGGGTGCGGCTCTCCTTGCCATGCTCTAGAGCTAAAGGGAATCTCAACGTGAGTCCTTGCCTCAGGTAAGGCCCTGAGTAGCCCTGCAGAAAGGGAGGCATGCAGCTCTTTCCATGAGCTCTTAATGGAGGTCTGTTTTATTTAAAGAATTACCCCTTTCAGAACTCCTACGCCCTTCGGGTGAGCATCATTTTGGTTCCAAGATCCCTGACTCCCTCTATACCCCTGTGGGCCTGCTGAGCAGCATTGCGTCCCATACGTCCCACGGAGGCTCTCTGTGTCTGCAGAGTGTCGGGCAACACACTGTACGTTACTTCAGGAGAGCTACATTTCCAGAGCACTCGAACAGCATCAGAACCACATTTCTAGGCAGTCCAACATGCCCTGGAAGTCTTCGACATTGCCCTCGTCTGAGCAGCCCTGAGAAAACACTCTGCTTAGAAGTTATCGAGGACCTCGTACCAGAAGTCACTCTATTCAAGGAGAAATACAGCATCTTAACATGCTGTGTCGCTCACAGGGCAAGAAACCTGAGAACTTGCCTCGAGGTAAGGCCATGAAATACTATGCAGAAGCAGAGGCGTGTAGCAGTTTCCATGAGGCCGTAGTCGCTTATCTTCATCATTTTAAAGCCAGTACGCTTTTCAGGACACCTAGGTGCCTCGCCTGGAAACCCTGTTGCCTGCAAGAACACTGAGCTCTTTCCATTAGCTCTTAGTCACTCTTCTGGTTTACTTTAAATGAAGTACCCTTTTCAGGACTCCTAGGCCCCTCGGTTGAGCATCATTTTTGTTCCAAGGTCTCTGAGTATCTCCACACCCCTGTAGGCCTGCTGAGCAACAACGAGGCACATTGGTCCTCGGAGGTCCTCTGTGTCTGCTGAGTCATGGGCAACACACTGCACTCTTTCTTGTGATATATCTTGATTCACAGCACTCGCACAGGTTCAAGAGCAACGTTCAACAAGTTCCAACATGTCGTGGAAGTCGTTCTCATTCCCTAGTTTGAGCTGTACAGACAGAAACAGTAAGCTTCTCCTTCCATTCAGGACGTCCTACCTGAAGTCACCCTGCCTCTTGAAGAAAGACGACCTTCTTTCTATTGCAACTAAAGCACAGTTTTTCCTGTAGCACGGCAGGCTTTTGAAGAGGCACGGGCCCAGAGTCTTAATCAGGGATTTCCTTGGTGAGGCCGTTCACTAGATGCAGAACACCCTGCCTCGAGAAGTTGATTCAGGGAAGCAACCACTGTGTACTCTGTGTCTCATTTGACTGGTTAAAAACCACAGAGATGTATGCTGCCTGTGCCCATGGAAATGGGGGCATGATGGGACTAGCCTTGCTTTCCGTTTGAAAACCTCCATTCTTGCTTCCGTGAAGCTCCCTGAAATTCTCTGCTGTTGACAGTCCTCTGGCCACTGTAGGCATGTGTCTGGGAAGAAAATGACTTTTCTCTCGGTACACACGGAGCTTCATTGGCGGGGTGCGGCTCTCCTTGCCATGCTCTAGAGCTAAAGGGAATCTCAACGTGAGTCCTTGCCTCAGGTAAGGCCCTGAGTAGCCCTGCAGAAAGGGAGGCATGCAGCTCTTTCCATGAGCTCTTAATGGAGGTCTGTTTTATTTAAAGAATTACCCCTTTCAGAACTCCTACGCCCTTCGGGTGAGCATCATTTTGGTTCCAAGATCCCTGACTCCCTCTATACCCCTGTGGGCCTGCTGAGCAGCATTGCGTCCCATACGTCCCACGGAGGCTCTCTGTGTCTGCAGAGTGTCGGGCAACACACTGTACGTTACTTCAGGAGAGCTACATTTCCAGAGCACTCGAACAGCATCAGAACCACATTTCTAGGCAGTCCAACATGCCCTGGAAGTCTTCGACATTGCCCTCGTCTGAGCAGCCCTGAGAAAACACTCTGCTTAGAAGTTATCGAGGACCTCGTACCAGAAGTCACTCTATTCAAGGAGAAATACAGCATCTTAACATGCTGTGTCGCTCACAGGGCAAGAAACCTGAGAACTTGCCTCGAGGTAAGGCCATGAAATACTATGCAGAAGCAGAGGCGTGTAGCAGTTTCCATGAGGCCGTAGTCGCTTATCTTCATCATTTTAAAGCCAGTACGCTTTTCAGGACACCTAGGTGCCTCGCCTGGAAACCCTGTTGCCTGCAAGAACACTGAGCTCTTTCCATTAGCTCTTAGTCACTCTTCTGGTTTACTTTAAATGAAGTACCCTTTTCAGGACTCCTAGGCCCCTCGGTTGAGCATCATTTTTGTTCCAAGGTCTCTGAGTATCTCCACACCCCTGTAGGCCTGCTGAGCAACAACGAGGCACATTGGTCCTCGGAGGTCCTCTGTGTCTGCTGAGTCATGGGCAACACACTGCACTCTTTCTTGTGATATCTTGATTCACAGCACTCGCACAGGTTCAAGAGCAACGTTCAACAAGTTCCAACATGTCGTGGAAGTCGTTCTCATTCCCTAGTTTGAGCTGTACAGACAGAAACAGTAAGCTTCTCCTTCCATTCAGGACGTCCTACCTGAAGTCACCCTGCCTCTTGAAGAAAGACGACCTTCTTTCTATTGCAACTAAAGCACAGTTTTTCCTGTAGCACGGCAGGCTTTTGAAGAGGCACGGGCCCAGAGTCCTAATCAGGGATTTCCTTGGTGAGGCCGTTCACTAGATGCAGAACACCCTGCCTCGAGAAGTTGATTCAGGGAAGCAACCACTGTGTACTCTGTGTCTCATTTGACTGGTTAAAAACCACAGAGATGTATGCTGCCTGTGCCCATGGAAATGGGGGCATGATGGGACTAGCCTTGCTTTCCGTTTGAAAACCTCCATTCTTGCTTCCGTGAAGCTCCCTGAAATTCTCTGCTGTTGACAGTCCTCTGGCCACTGTAGGCATGTGTCTGGGAAGAAAATGACTTTTCTCTCGGTACACACGGAGCTTCATTGGCGGGGTGCGGCTCTCCTTGCCATGCTCTAGAGCTAAAGGGAATCTCAACGTGAGTCCTTGCCTCAGGTAAGGCCCTGAGTAGCCCTGCAGAAAGGGAGGCATGCAGCTCTTTCCATGAGCTCTTAATGGAGGTCTGTTTTATTTAAAGAATTACCCCTTTCAGAACTCCTACGCCCTTCGGGTGAGCATCATTTTGGTTCCAAGATCCCTGACTCCCTCTATACCCCTGTGGGCCTGCTGAGCAGCATTGCGTCCCATACGTCCCACGGAGGCTCTCTGTGTCTGCAGAGTGTCGGGCAACACACTGTACGTTACTTCAGGAGAGCTACATTTCCAGAGCACTCGAACAGCATCAGAACCACATTTCTAGGCAGTCCAACATGCCCTGGAAGTCTTCGACATTGCCCTCGTCTGAGCAGCCCTGAGAAAACACTCTGCTTAGAAGTTATCGAGGACCTCGTACCAGAAGTCACTCTATTCAAGGAGAAATACAGCATCTTAACATGCTGTGTCGCTCACAGGGCAAGAAACCTGAGAACTTGCCTCGAGGTAAGGCCATGAAATACTATGCAGAAGCAGAGGCGTGTAGCAGTTTCCATGAGGCCGTAGTCGCTTATCTTCATCATTTTAAAGCCAGTACGCTTTTCAGGACACCTAGGTGCCTCGCCTGGAAACCCTGTTGCCTGCAAGAACACTGAGCTCTTTCCATTAGCTCTTAGTCACTCTTCTGGTTTACTTTAAATGAAGTACCCTTTTCAGGACTCCTAGGCCCCTCGGTTGAGCATCATTTTTGTTCCAAGGTCTCTGAGTATCTCCACACCCCTGTAGGCCTGCTGAGCAACAACGAGGCACATTGGTCCTCGGAGGTCCTCTGTGTCTGCTGAGTCATGGGCAACACACTGCACTCTTTCTTGTGATATATCTTGATTCACAGCACTCGCACAGGTTCAAGAGCAACGTTCAACAAGTTCCAACATGTCGTGGAAGTCGTTCTCATTCCCTAGTTTGAGCTGTACAGACAGAAACAGTAAGCTTCTCCTTCCATTCAGGACGTCCTACCTGAAGTCACCCTGCCTCTTGAAGAAAGACGACCTTCTTTCTATTGCAACTAAAGCACAGTTTTTCCTGTAGCACGGCAGGCTTTTGAAGAGGCACGGGCCCAGAGTCTTAATCAGGGATTTCCTTGGTGAGGCCGTTCACTAGATGCAGAACACCCTGCCTCGAGAAGTTGATTCAGGGAAGCAACCACTGTGTACTCTGTGTCTCATTTGACTGGTTAAAAACCACAGAGATGTATGCTGCCTGTGCCCATGGAAATGGGGGCATGATGGGACTAGCCTTGCTTTCCGTTTGAAAACCTCCATTCTTGCTTCCGTGAAGCTCCCTGAAATTCTCTGCTGTTGACAGTCCTCTGGCCACTGTAGGCATGTGTCTGGGAAGAAAATGACTTTTCTCTCGGTACACACGGAGCTTCATTGGCGGGGTGCGGCTCTCCTTGCCATGCTCTAGAGCTAAAGGGAATCTCAACGTGAGTCCTTGCCTCAGGTAAGGCCCTGAGTAGCCCTGCAGAAAGGGAGGCATGCAGCTCTTTCCATGAGCTCTTAATGGAGGTCTGTTTTATTTAAAGAATTACCCCTTTCAGAACTCCTACGCCCTTCGGGTGAGCATCATTTTGGTTCCAAGATCCCTGACTCCCTCTATACCCCTGTGGGCCTGCTGAGCAGCATTGCGTCCCATACGTCCCACGGAGGCTCTCTGTGTCTGCAGAGTGTCGGGCAACACACTGTACGTTACTTCAGGAGAGCTACATTTCCAGAGCACTCGAACAGCATCAGAACCACATTTCTAGGCAGTCCAACATGCCCTGGAAGTCTTCGACATTGCCCTCGTCTGAGCAGCCCTGAGAAAACACTCTGCTTAGAAGTTATCGAGGACCTCGTACCAGAAGTCACTCTATTCAAGGAGAAATACAGCATCTTAACATGCTGTGTCGCTCACAGGGCAAGAAACCTGAGAACTTGCCTCGAGGTAAGGCCATGAAATACTATGCAGAAGCAGAGGCGTGTAGCAGTTTCCATGAGGCCGTAGTCGCTTATCTTCATCATTTTAAAGCCAGTACGCTTTTCAGGACACCTAGGTGCCTCGCCTGGAAACCCTGTTGCCTGCAAGAACACTGAGCTCTTTCCATTAGCTCTTAGTCACTCTTCTGGTTTACTTTAAATGAAGTACCCTTTTCAGGACTCCTAGGCCCCTCGGTTGAGCATCATTTTTGTTCCAAGGTCTCTGAGTATCTCCACACCCCTGTAGGCCTGCTGAGCAACAACGAGGCACATTGGTCCTCGGAGGTCCTCTGTGTCTGCTGAGTCATGGGCAACACACTGCACTCTTTCTTGTGATATATCTTGATTCACAGCACTCGCACAGGTTCAAGAGCAACGTTCAACAAGTTCCAACATGTCGTGGAAGTCGTTCTCATTCCCTAGTTTGAGCTGTACAGACAGAAACAGTAAGCTTCTCCTTCCATTCAGGACGTCCTACCTGAAGTCACCCTGCCTCTTGAAGAAAGACGACCTTCTTTCTATTGCAACTAAAGCACAGTTTTTCCTGTAGCACGGCAGGCTTTTGAAGAGGCACGGGCCCAGAGTCCTAATCAGGGATTTCCTTGGTGAGGCCGTTCACTAGATGCAGAACACCCTGCCTCGAGAAGTTGATTCAGGGAAGCAACCACTGTGTACTCTGTGTCTCATTTGACTGGTTAAAAACCACAGAGATGTATGCTGCCTGTGCCCATGGAAATGGGGGCATGATGGGACTAGCCTTGCTTTCCGTTTGAAAACCTCCATTCTTGCTTCCGTGAAGCTCCCTGAAATTCTCTGCTGTTGACAGTCCTCTGGCCACTGTAGGCATGTGTCTGGGAAGAAAATGACTTTTCTCTCGGTACACACGGAGCTTCATTGGCGGGGTGCGGCTCTCCTTGCCATGCTCTAGAGCTAAAGGGAATCTCAACGTGAGTCCTTGCCTCAGGTAAGGCCCTGAGTAGCCCTGCAGAAAGGGAGGCATGCAGCTCTTTCCATGAGCTCTTAATGGAGGTCTGTTTTATTTAAAGAATTACCCCTTTCAGAACTCCTACGCCCTTCGGGTGAGCATCATTTTGGTTCCAAGATCCCTGACTCCCTCTATACCCCTGTGGGCCTGCTGAGCAGCATTGCGTCCCATACGTCCCACGGAGGCTCTCTGTGTCTGCAGAGTGTCGGGCAACACACTGTACGTTACTTCAGGAGAGCTACATTTCCAGAGCACTCGAACAGCATCAGAACCACATTTCTAGGCAGTCCAACATGCCCTGGAAGTCTTCGACATTGCCCTCGTCTGAGCAGCCCTGAGAAAACACTCTGCTTAGAAGTTATCGAGGACCTCGTACCAGAAGTCACTCTATTCAAGGAGAAATACAGCATCTTAACATGCTGTGTCGCTCACAGGGCAAGAAACCTGAGAATTTGCCTCGAGGTAAGGCCATGAAATACTATGCAGAAGCAGAGGCGTGTAGCAGTTTCCATGAGGCCGTAGTCGCTTATCTTCATCATTTTAAAGCCAGTACGCTTTTCAGGACACCTAGGTGCCTCGCCTGGAAACCCTGTTGCCTGCAAGAACACTGAGCTCTTTCCATTAGCTCTTAGTCACTCTTCTGGTTTACTTTAAATGAAGTACCCTTTGCAGGACTCCTAGGCCCCTCGGTTGAGCATCATTTTTGTTCCAAGGTCTCTGAGTATCTCCACACCCCTGTAGGCCTGCTGAGCAACAACGAGGCACATTGGTCCTCGGAGGTCCTCTGTGTCTGCTGAGTCATGGGCAACACACTGCACTCTTTCTTGTGATATTTTGATTCACAGCACTCGCACAGGTTCAAGAGCAACGTTCAACAAGTTCCAACATGTCGTGGAAGTCGTTCTCATTCCCTAGTTTGAGCTGTACAGACAGAAACAGTAAGCTTCTCCTTCCATTCAGGACCTCCTACCTGAAGTCACCCTGCCTCTTGAAGAAAGACGACCTTCTTTCTATTGCAACTAAAGCACAGTTTTTCCTGTAGCACGGCAGGCTTTTGAAGAGGCACGGGCCCAGAGTCTTAATCAGGGATTTCCTTGGTGAGGCCGTTCACTAGATGCAGAACACCCTGCCTCGAGAAGTTGATTCAGGGAAGCAACCACTGTGTACTCTGTGTCTCATTTGACTGGTTAAAAACCACAGAGATGTATGCTGCCTGTGCCCATGGAAATGGGGGCATGATGGGACTAGCCTTGCTTTCCGTTTGAAAACCTCCATTCTTGCTTCCGTGAAGCTCCCTGAAATTCTCTGCTGTTGACAGTCCTCTGGCCACTGTAGGCATGTGTCTGGGAAGAAAATGACTTTTCTCTCGGTACACACGGAGCTTCATTGGCGGGGTGCGGCTCTCCTTGCCATGCTCTAGAGCTAAAGGGAATCTCAACGTGAGTCCTTGCCTCAGGTAAGGCCCTGAGTAGCCCTGCAGAAAGGGAGGCATGCAGCTCTTTCCATGAGCTCTTAATGGAGGTCTGTTTTATTTAAAGAATTACCCCTTTCAGAACTCCTACGCCCTTCGGGTGAGCATCATTTTGGTTCCAAGATCCCTGACTCCCTCTATACCCCTGTGGGCCTGCTGAGCAGCATTGCGTCCCATACGTCCCACGGAGGCTCTCTGTGTCTGCAGAGTGTCGGGCAACACACTGTACGTTACTTCAGGAGAGCTACATTTCCAGAGCACTCGAACAGCATCAGAACCACATTTCTAGGCAGTCCAACATGCCCTGGAAGTCTTCGACATTGCCCTCGTCTGAGCAGCCCTGAGAAAACACTCTGCTTAGAAGTTATCGAGGACCTCGTACCAGAAGTCACTCTATTCAAGGAGAAATACAGCATCTTAACATGCTGTGTCGCTCACAGGGCAAGAAACCTGAGAACTTGCCTCGAGGTAAGGCCATGAAATACTATGCAGAAGCAGAGGCGTGTAGCAGTTTCCATGAGGCCGTAGTCGCTTATCTTCATCATTTTAAAGCCAGTACGCTTTTCAGGACACCTAGGTGCCTCGCCTGGAAACCCTGTTTCCTGCAAGAACACTGAGCTCTTTCCATTAGCTCTTAGTCACTCTTCTGGTTTACTTTAAATGAAGTACCCTTTTCAGGACTCCTAGGCCCCTCGGTTGAGCATCATTTTTGTTCCAAGGTCTCTGAGTATCTCCACACCCCTGTAGGCCTGCTGAGCAACAACGAGGCACATTGGTCCTCGGAGGTCCTCTGTGTCTGCTGAGTCATGGGCAACACACTGCACTCTTTCTTGTGATATCTTGATTCACAGCACTCGCACAGGTTCAAGAGCAACGTTCAACAAGTTCCAACATGTCGTGGAAGTCGTTCTCATTCCCTAGTTTGAGCTGTACAGACAGAAACAGTAAGCTTCTCCTTCCATTCAGGACGTCCTACCTGAAGTCACCCTGCCTCTTGAAGAAAGACGACCTTCTTTCTATTGCAACTAAAGCACAGTTTTTCCTGTAGCACGGCAGGCTTTTGAAGAGGCACGGGCCCAGAGTCCTAATCAGGGATTTCCTTGGTGAGGCCGTTCACTAGATGCAGAACACCCTGCCTCGAGAAGTTGATTCAGGGAAGCAACCACTGTGTACTCTGTGTCTCATTTGACTGGTTAAAAACCACAGAGATGTATGCTGCCTGTGCCCATGGAAATGGGGGCATGATGGGACTAGCCTTGCTTTCCGTTTGAAAACCTCCATTCTTGCTTCCGTGAAGCTCCCTGAAATTCTCTGCTGTTGACAGTCCTCTGGCCACTGTAGGCATGTGTCTGGGAAGAAAATGACTTTTCTCTCGGTACACACGGAGCTTCATTGGCGGGGTGCGGCTCTCCTTGCCATGCTCTAGAGCTAAAGGGAATCTCAACGTGAGTCCTTGCCTCAGGTAAGGCCCTGAGTAGCCCTGCAGAAAGGGAGGCATGCAGCTCTTTCCATGAGCTCTTAATGGAGGTCTGTTTTATTTAAAGAATTACCCCTTTCAGAACTCCTACGCCCTTCGGGTGAGCATCATTTTGGTTCCAAGATCCCTGACTCCCTCTATACCCCTGTGGGCCTGCTGAGCAGCATTGCGTCCCATACGTCCCACGGAGGCTCTCTGTGTCTGCAGAGTGTCGGGCAACACACTGTACGTTACTTCAGGAGAGCTACATTTCCAGAGCACTCGAACAGCATCAGAACCACATTTCTAGGCAGTCCAACATGCCCTGGAAGTCTTCGACATTGCCCTCGTCTGAGCAGCCCTGAGAAAACACTCTGCTTAGAAGTTATCGAGGACCTCGTACCAGAAGTCACTCTATTCAAGGAGAAATACAGCATCTTAACATGCTGTGTCGCTCACAGGGCAAGAAACCTGAGAACTTGCCTCGAGGTAAGGCCATGAAATACTATGCAGAAGCAGAGGCGTGTAGCAGTTTCCATGAGGCCGTAGTCGCTTATCTTCATCATTTTAAAGCCAGTACGCTTTTCAGGACACCTAGGTGCCTCGCCTGGAAACCCTGTTGCCTGCAAGAACACTGAGCTCTTTCCATTAGCTCTTAGTCACTCTTCTGGTTTACTTTAAATGAAGTACCCTTTTCAGGACTCCTAGGCCCCTCGGTTGAGCATCATTTTTGTTCCAAGGTCTCTGAGTATCTCCACACCCCTGTAGGCCTGCTGAGCAACAACGAGGCACATTGGTCCTCGGAGGTCCTCTGTGTCTGCTGAGTCATGGGCAACACACTGCACTCTTTCTTGTGATATATCTTGATTCACAGCACTCGCACAGGTTCAAGAGCAACGTTCAACAAGTTCCAACATGTCGTGGAAGTCGTTCTCATTCCCTAGTTTGAGCTGTACAGACAGAAACAGTAAGCTTCTCCTTCCATTCAGGACGTCCTACCTGAAGTCACCCTGCCTCTTGAAGAAAGACGACCTTCTTTCTATTGCAACTAAAGCACAGTTTTTCCTGTAGCACGGCAGGCTTTTGAAGAGGCACGGGCCCAGAGTCCTAATCAGGGATTTCCTTGGTGAGGCCGTTCACTAGATGCAGAACACCCTGCCTCGAGAAGTTGATTCAGGGAAGCAACCACTGTGTACTCTGTGTCTCATTTGACTGGTTAAAAACCACAGAGATGTATGCTGCCTGTGCCCATGGAAATGGGGGCATGATGGGACTAGCCTTGCTTTCCGTTTGAAAACCTCCATTCTTGCTTCCGTGAAGCTCCCTGAAATTCTCTGCTGTTGACAGTCCTCTGGCCACTGTAGGCATGTGTCTGGGAAGAAAATGACTTTTCTCTCGGTACACACGGAGCTTCATTGGCGGGTTGCGGCTCTCCTTGCCATGCTCTAGAGCTAAAGGGAATCTCAACGTGAGTCCTTGCCTCAGGTAAGGCCCTGAGTAGCCCTGCAGAAAGGGAGGCATGCAGCTCTTTCCATGTGCTCTTAATGGAGGTCTGTTTTATTTAAAGAATTACCCCTTTCAGAACTCCTACGCCCTTCGGGTGAGCATCATTTTGGTTCCAAGATCCCTGACTCCCTCTATACCCCTGTGGGCCTGCTGAGCAGCATTGCGTCCCATACGTCCCACGGAGGCTCTCTGTGTCTGCAGAGTGTCGGGCAACACACTGTACGTTACTTCAGGAGAGCTACATTTCCAGAGCACTCGAACAGCATCAGAACCACATTTCTAGGCAGTCCAACATGCCCTGGAAGTCTTCGACATTGCCCTCGTCTGAGCAGCCCTGAGAAAACACTCTGCTTAGAAGTTATCGAGGACCTCGTACCAGAAGTCACTCTATTCAAGGAGAAATACAGCATCTTAACATGCTGTGTCGCTCACAGGGCAAGAAACCTGAGAACTTGCCTCGAGGTAAGGCCATGAAATACTATGCAGAAGCAGAGGCGTGTAGCAGTTTCCATGAGGCCGTAGTCGCTTATCTTCATCATTTTAAAGCCAGTACGCTTTTCAGGACACCTAGGTGCCTCGCCTGGAAACCCTGTTGCCTGCAAGAACACTGAGCTCTTTCCATTAGCTCTTAGTCACTCTTCTGGTTTACTTTAAATGAAGTACCCTTTTCAGGACTCCTAGGCCCCTCGGTTGAGCATCATTTTTGTTCCAAGGTCTCTGAGTATCTCCACACCCCTGTAGGCCTGCTGAGCAACAACGAGGCACATTGGTCCTCGGAGGTCCTCTGTGTCTGCTGAGTCATGGGCAACACACTGCACTCTTTCTTGTGATATCTTGATTCACAGCACTCGCACAGGTTCAAGAGCAACGTTCAACAAGTTCCAACATGTCGTGGAAGTCGTTCTCATTCCCTAGTTTGAGCTGTACAGACAGAAACAGTAAGCTTCTCCTTCCATTCAGGACGTCCTACCTGAAGTCACCCTGCCTCTTGAAGAAAGACGACCTTCTTTCTATTGCAACTAAAGCACAGTTTTTCCTGTAGCACGGCAGGCTTTTGAAGAGGCATGGGCCCAGAGTCTTAATCAGGGATTTCCTTGGTGAGGCCGTTCACTAGATGCAGAACACCCTGCCTCGAGAAGTTGATTCAGGGAAGCAACCACTGTGTACTCTGTGTCTCATTTGACTGGTTAAAAACCACAGAGATGTATGCTGCCTGTGCCCATGGAAATGGGGGCATGATGGGACTAGCCTTGCTTTCCGTTTGAAAACCTCCATTCTTGCTTCCGTGAAGCTCCCTGAAATTCTCTGCTGTTGACAGTCCTCTGGCCACTGTAGGCATGTGTCTGGGAAGAAAATGACTTTTCTCTCGGTACACACGGAGCTTCATTGGCGGGGTGCGGCTCTCCTTGCCATGCTCTAGAGCTAAAGGGAATCTCAACGTGAGTCCTTGCCTCAGGTAAGGCCCTGAGTAGCCCTGCAGAAAGGGAGGCATGCAGCTCTTTCCATGAGCTCTTAATGGAGGTCTGTTTTATTTAAAGAATTACCCCTTTCAGAACTCCTACGCCCTTCGGGTGAGCATCATTTTGGTTCCAAGATCCCTGACTCCCTCTATACCCCTGTGGGCCTGCTGAGCAGCATTGCGTCCCATACGTCCCACGGAGGCTCTCTGTGTCTGCAGAGTGTCGGGCAACACACTGTACGTTACTTCAGGAGAGCTACATTTCCAGAGCACTCGAACAGCATCAGAACCACATTTCTAGGCAGTCCAACATGCCCTGGAAGTCTTCGACATTGCCCTCGTCTGAGCAGCCCTGAGAAAACACTCTGCTTAGAAGTTATCGAGGACCTCGTACCAGAAGTCACTCTATTCAAGGAGAAATACAGCATCTTAACATGCTGTGTCGCTCACAGGGCAAGAAACCTGAGAACTTGCCTCGAGGTAAGGCCATGAAATACTATGCAGAAGCAGAGGCGTGTAGCAGTTTCCATGAGGCCGTAGTCGCTTATCTTCATCATTTTAAAGCCAGTACGCTTTTCAGGACACCTAGGTGCCTCGCCTGGAAACCCTGTTGCCTGCAAGAACACTGAGCTCTTTCCATTAGCTCTTAGTCACTCTTCTGGTTTACTTTAAATGAAGTACCCTTTTCAGGACTCCTAGGCCCCTCGGTTGAGCATCATTTTTGTTCCAAGGTCTCTGAGTATCTCCACACCCCTGTAGGCCTGCTGAGCAACAACGAGGCACATTGGTCCTCGGAGGTCCTCTGTGTCTGCTGAGTCATGGGCAACACACTGCACTCTTTCTTGTGATATATCTTGATTCACAGCACTCGCACAGGTTCAAGAGCAACGTTCAACAAGTTCCAACATGTCGTGGAAGTCGTTCTCATTCCCTAGTTTGAGCTGTACAGACAGAAACAGTAAGCTTCTCCTTCCATTCAGGACGTCCTACCTGAAGTCACCCTGCCTCTTGAAGAAAGACGACCTTCTTTCTATTGCAACTAAAGCACAGTTTTTCCTGTAGCACGGCAGGCTTTTGAAGAGGCACGGGCCCAGAGTCCTAATCAGGGATTTCCTTGGTGAGGCCGTTCACTAGATGCAGAACACCCTGCCTCGAGAAGTTGATTCAGGGAAGCAACCACTGTGTACTCTGTGTCTCATTTGACTGGTTAAAAACCACAGAGATGTATGCTGCCTGTGCCCATGGAAATGGGGGCATGATGGGACTAGCCTTGCTTTCCGTTTGAAAACCTCCATTCTTGCTTCCGTGAAGCTCCCTGAAATTCTCTGCTGTTGACAGTCCTCTGGCCACTGTAGGCATGTGTCTGGGAAGAAAATGACTTTTCTCTCGGTACACACGGAGCTTCATTGGCGGGTTGCGGCTCTCCTTGCCATGCTCTAGAGCTAAAGGGAATCTCAACGTGAGTCCTTGCCTCAGGTAAGGCCCTGAGTAGCCCTGCAGAAAGGGAGGCATGCAGCTCTTTCCATGAGCTCTTAATGGAGGTCTGTTTTATTTAAAGAATTACCCCTTTCAGAACTCCTACGCCCTTCGGGTGAGCATCATTTTGGTTCCAAGATCCCTGACTCCCTCTATACCCCTGTGGGCCTGCTGAGCAGCATTGCGTCCCATACGTCCCACGGAGGCTCTCTGTGTCTGCAGAGTGTCGGGCAACACACTGTACGTTACTTCAGGAGAGCTACATTTCCAGAGCACTCGAACAGCATCAGAACCACATTTCTAGGCAGTCCAACATGCCCTGGAAGTCTTCGACATTGCCCTCGTCTGAGCAGCCCTGAGAAAACACTCTGCTTAGAAGTTATCGAGGACCTCGTACCAGAAGTCACTCTATTCAAGGAGAAATACAGCATCTTAACATGCTGTGTCGCTCACAGGGCAAGAAACCTGAGAACTTGCCTCGAGGTAAGGCCATGAAATACTATGCAGAAGCAGAGGCGTGTAGCAGTTTCCATGAGGCCGTAGTCGCTTATCTTCATCATTTTAAAGCCAGTACGCTTTTCAGGACACCTAGGTGCCTCGCCTGGAAACCCTGTTGCCTGCAAGAACACTGAGCTCTTTCCATTAGCTCTTAGTCACTCTTCTGGTTTACTTTAAATGAAGTACCCTTTTCAGGACTCCTAGGCCCCTCGGTTGAGCATCATTTTTGTTCCAAGGTCTCTGAGTATCTCCACACCCCTGTAGGCCTGCTGAGCAACAACGAGGCACATTGGTCCTCGGAGGTCCTCTGTGTCTGCTGAGTCATGGGCAACACACTGCACTCTTTCTTGTGATATATCTTGATTCACAGCACTCGCACAGGTTCAAGAGCAACGTTCAACAAGTTCCAACATGTCGTGGAAGTCGTTCTCATTCCCTAGTTTGAGCTGTACAGACAGAAACAGTAAGCTTCTCCTTCCATTCAGGACGTCCTACCTGAAGTCACCCTGCCTCTTGAAGAAAGACGACCTTCTTTCTATTGCAACTAAAGCACAGTTTTTCCTGTAGCACGGCAGGCTTTTGAAGAGGCACGGGCCCAGAGTCCTAATCAGGGATTTCCTTGGTGAGGCCGTTCACTAGATGCAGAACACCCTGCCTCGAGAAGTTGATTCAGGGAAGCAACCACTGTGTACTCTGTGTCTCATTTGACTGGTTAAAAACCACAGAGATGTATGCTGCCTGTGCCCATGGAAATGGGGGCATGATGGGACTAGCCTTGCTTTCCGTTTGAAAACCTCCATTCTTGCTTCCGTGAAGCTTCCTGAAATTCTCTGCTGTTGACAGTCCTCTGGCCACTGTAGGCATGTGTCTGGGAAGAAAATGACTTTTCTCTCGGTACACACGGAGCTTCATTGGCGGGTTGCGGCTCTCCTTGCCATGCTCTAGAGCTAAAGGGAATCTCAACGTGAGTCCTTGCCTCAGGTAAGGCCCTGAGTAGCCCTGCAGAAAGGGAGGCATGCAGCTCTTTCCATGAGCTCTTAATGGAGGTCTGTTTTATTTAAAGAATTACCCCTTTCAGAACTCCTACGCCCTTCGGGTGAGCATCATTTTGGTTCCAAGATCCCTGACTCCCTCTATACCCCTGTGGGCCTGCTGAGCAGCATTGCGTCCCATACGTCCCACGGAGGCTCTCTGTGTCTGCAGAGTGTCGGGCAACACACTGTACGTTACTTCAGGAGAGCTACATTTCCAGAGCACTCGAACAGCATCAGAACCACATTTCTAGGCAGTCCAACATGCCCTGGAAGTCTTCGACATTGCCCTCGTCTGAGCAGCCCTGAGAAAACACTCTGCTTAGAAGTTATCGAGGACCTCGTACCAGAAGTCACTCTATTCAAGGAGAAATACAGCATCTTAACATGCTGTGTCGCTCACAGGGCAAGAAACCTGAGAACTTGCCTCGAGGTAAGGCCATGAAATACTATGCAGAAGCAGAGGCGTGTAGCAGTTTCCATGAGGCCGTAGTCGCTTATCTTCATCATTTTAAAGCCAGTACGCTTTTCAGGACACCTAGGTGCCTCGCCTGGAAACCCTGTTGCCTGCAAGAACACTGAGCTCTTTCCATTAGCTCTTAGTCACTCTTCTGGTTTACTTTAAATGAAGTACCCTTTTCAGGACTCCTAGGCCCCTCGGTTGAGCATCATTTTTGTTCCAAGGTCTCTGAGTATCTCCACACCCCTGTAGGCCTGCTGAGCAACAACGAGGCACATTGGTCCTCGGAGGTCCTCTGTGTCTGCTGAGTCATGGGCAACACACTGCACTCTTTCTTGTGATATATCTTGATTCACAGCACTCGCACAGGTTCAAGAGCAACGTTCAACAAGTTCCAACATGTCGTGGAAGTCGTTCTCATTCCCTAGTTTGAGCTGTACAGACAGAAACAGTAAGCTTCTCCTTCCATTCAGGACGTCCTACCTGAAGTCACCCTGCCTCTTGAAGAAAGACGACCTTCTTTCTATTGCAACTAAAGCACAGTTTTTCCTGTAGCACGGCAGGCTTTTGAAGAGGCACGGGCCCAGAGTCCTAATCAGGGATTTCCTTGGTGAGGCCGTTCACTAGATGCAGAACACCCTGCCTCGAGAAGTTGATTCAGGGAAGCAACCACTGTGTACTCTGTGTCTCATTTGACTGGTTAAAAACCACAGAGATGTATGCTGCCTGTGCCCATGGAAATGGGGGCATGATGGGACTAGCCTTGCTTTCCGTTTGAAAACCTCCATTCTTGCTTCCGTGAAGCTCCCTGAAATTCTCTGCTGTTGACAGTCCTCAGGCCACTGTAGGCATGTGTCTGGGAAGAAAATGACTTTTCTCTCGGTACACACGGAGCTTCATTGGCGGGGTGCGTCTCTCCTTGCCATGCTCTAGAGCTAAAGGGAATCTCAACGTGAGTCCTTGCCTCAGGTAAGGCCCTGAGTAGCCCTGCAGAAAGGGAGGCATGCAGCTCTTTCCATGAGCTCTTAATGGAGGTCTGTTTTATTTAAAGAATTACCCCTTTCAGAACTCCTACGCCCTTCGGGTGAGCATCATTTTGGTTCCAAGATCCCTGACTCCCTCTATACCCCTGTGGGCCTGCTGAGCAGCATTGCGTCCCATACGTCCCACGGAGGCTCTCTGTGTCTGCAGAGTGTCGGGCAACACACTGTACGTTACTTCAGGAGAGCTACATTTCCAGAGCACTCGAACAGCATCAGAACCACATTTCTAGGCAGTCCAACATGCCCTGGAAGTCTTCGACATTGCCCTCGTCTGAGCAGCCCTGAGAAAACACTCTGCTTAGAAGTTATCGAGGACCTCGTACCAGAAGTCACTCTATTCAAGGAGAAATACAGCATCTTAACATGCTGTGTCGCTCACAGGGCAAGAAACCTGAGAACTTGCCTCGAGGTAAGGCCATGAAATACTATGCAGAAGCAGAGGCGTGTAGCAGTTTCCATGAGGCCGTAGTCGCTTATCTTCATCATTTTAAAGCCAGTACGCTTTTCAGGACACCTAGGTGCCTCGCCTGGAAACCCTGTTGCCTGCAAGAACACTGAGCTCTTTCCATTAGCTCTTAGTCACTCTTCTGGTTTACTTTAAATGAAGTACCCTTTTCAGGACTCCTAGGCCCCTCGGTTGAGCATCATTTTTGTTCCAAGGTCTCTGAGTATCTCCACACCCCTGTAGGCCTGCTGAGCAACAACGAGGCACATTGGTCCTCGGAGGTCCTCTGTGTCTGCTGAGTCATGGGCAACACACTGCACTCTTTCTTGTGATATCTTGATTCACAGCACTCGCACAGGTTCAAGAGCAACGTTCAACAAGTTCCAACATGTCGTGGAAGTCGTTCTCATTCCCTAGTTTGAGCTGTACAGACAGAAACAGTAAGCTTCTCCTTCCATTCAGGACGTCCTACCTGAAGTCACCCTGCCTCTTGAAGAAAGACGACCTTCTTTCTATTGCAACTAAAGCACAGTTTTTCCTGTAGCACGGCAGGCTTTTGAAGAGGCACGGGCCCAGAGTCCTAATCAGGGATTTCCTTGGTGAGGCCGTTCACTAGATGCAGAACACCCTGCCTCGAGAAGTTGATTCAGGGAAGCAACCACTGTGTACTCTGTGTCTCATTTGACTGGTTAAAAACCACAGAGATGTATGCTGCCTGTGCCCATGGAAATGGGGGCATGATGGGACTAGCCTTGCTTTCCGTTTGAAAACCTCCATTCTTGCTTCCGTGAAGCTCCCTGAAATTCTCTGCTGTTGACAGTCCTCTGGCCACTGTAGGCATGTGTCTGGGAAGAAAATGACTTTTCTCTTGGTACACACGGAGCTTCATTGGCGGGGTGCGGCTCTCCTTGCCATGCTCTAGAGCTAAAGGGAATCTCAACGTGAGTCCTTGCCTCAGGTAAGGCCCTGAGTAGCCCTGCAGAAAGGGAGGCATGCAGCTCTTTCCATGAGCTCTTAATGGAGGTCTGTTTTATTTAAAGAATTACCCCTTTCAGAACTCCTACGCCCTTCGGGTGAGCATCATTTTGGTTCCAAGATCCCTGACTCCCTCTATACCCCTGTGGGCCTGCTGAGCAGCATTGCGTCCCATACGTCCCACGGAGGCTCTCTGTGTCTGCAGAGTGTCGGGCAACACACTGTACGTTACTTCAGGAGAGCTACATTTCCAGAGCACTCGAACAGCATCAGAACCACATTTCTAGGCAGTCCAACATGCCCTGGAAGTCTTCGACATTGCCCTCGTCTGAGCAGCCCTGAGAAAACACTCTGCTTAGAAGTTATCGAGGACCTCGTACCAGAAGTCACTCTATTCAAGGAGAAATACAGCATCTTAACATGCTGTGTCGCTCACAGGGCAAGAAACCTGAGAACTTGCCTCGAGGTAAGGCCATGAAATACTATGCAGAAGCAGAGGCGTGTAGCAGTTTCCATGAGGCCGTAGTCGCTTATCTTCATCATTTTAAAGCCAGTACGCTTTTCAGGACACCTAGGTGCCTCGCCTGGAAACCCTGTTGCCTGCAAGAACACTGAGCTCTTTCCATTAGCTCTTAGTCACTCTTCTGGTTTACTTTAAATGAAGTACCCTTTTCAGGACTCCTAGGCCCCTCGGTTGAGCATCATTTTTGTTCCAAGGTCTCTGAGTATCTCCACACCCCTGTAGGCCTGCTGAGCAACAACGAGGCACATTGGTCCTCGGAGGTCCTCTGTGTCTGCTGAGTCATGGGCAACACACTGCACTCTTTCTTGTGATATCTTGATTCACAGCACTCGCACAGGTTCAAGTGCAACGTTCAACAAGTTCCAACATGTCGTGGAAGTCGTTCTCATTCCCTAGTTTGAGCTGTACAGACAGAAACAGTAAGCTTCTCCTTCCATTCAGGACGTCCTACCTGAAGTCACCCTGCCTCTTGAAGAAAGACGACCTTCTTTCTATTGCAACTAAAGCACAGTTTTTCCTGTAGCACGGCAGGCTTTTGAAGAGGCACGGGCCCAGAGTCCTAATCAGGGATTTCCTTGGTGAGGCCGTTCACTAGATGCAGAACACCCTGCCTCGAGAAGTTGATTCAGGGAAGCAACCACTGTGTACTCTGTGTCTCATTTGACTGGTTAAAAACCACAGAGATGTATGCTGCCTGTGCCCTTGGAAATGGGGGCATGATGGGACTAGCCTTGCTTTCCGTTTGAAAACCTCCATTCTTGCTTCCGTGAAGCTCCCTGAAATTCTCTGCTGTTGACAGTCCTCTGGCCACTGTAGGCATGTGTCTGGGAAGAAAATGACTTTTCTCTCGGTACACACGGAGCTTCATTGGCGGGGTGCGGCTCTCCTTGCCATGCTCTAGAGCTAAAGGGAATCTCAACGTGAGTCCTTGCCTCAGGTAAGGCCCTGAGTAGCCCTGCAGAAAGGGAGGCATGCAGCTCTTTCCATGAGCTCTTAATGGAGGTCTGTTTTATTTAAAGAATTACCCCTTTCAGAACTCCTACGCCCTTCGGGTGAGCATCATTTTGGTTCCAAGATCCCTGACTCCCTCTATACCCCTGTGGGCCTGCTGAGCAGCATTGCGTCCCATACGTCCCACGGAGGCTCTCTGTGTCTGCAGAGTGTCGGGCAACACACTGTACGTTACTTCAGGAGAGCTACATTTCCAGAGCACTCGAACAGCATCAGAACCACATTTCTAGGCAGTCCAACATGCCCTGGAAGTCTTCGACATTGCCCTCGTCTGAGCAGCCCTGAGAAAACACTCTGCTTAGAAGTTATCGAGGACCTCGTACCAGAAGTCACTCTATTCAAGGAGAAATACAGCATCTTAACATGCTGTGTCGCTCACAGGGCAAGAAACCTGAGAACTTGCCTCGAGGTAAGGCCATGAAATACTATGCAGAAGCAGAGGCGTGTAGCAGTTTCCATGAGGCCGTAGTCGCTTATCTTCATCATTTTAAAGCCAGTACGCTTTTCAGGACACCTAGGTGCCTCGCCTGGAAACCCTGTTGCCTGCAAGAACACTGAGCTCTTTCCATTAGCTCTTAGTCACTCTTCTGGTTTACTTTAAATGAAGTACCCTTTTCAGGACTCCTAGGCCCCTCGGTTGAGCATCATTTTTGTTCCAAGGTCTCTGAGTATCTCCACACCCCTGTAGGCCTGCTGAGCAACAACGAGGCACATTGGTCCTCGGAGGTCCTCTGTGTCTGCTGAGTCATGGGCAACACACTGCACTCTTTCTTGTGATATATCTTGATTCACAGCACTCGCACAGGTTCAAGAGCAACGTTCAACAAGTTCCAACATGTCGTGGAAGTCGTTCTCATTCCCTAGTTTGAGCTGTACAGACAGAAACAGTAAGCTTCTCCTTCCATTCAGGACGTCCTACCTGAAGTCACCCTGCCTCTTGAAGAAAGACGACCTTCTTTCTATTGCAACTAAAGCACAGTTTTTCCTGTAGCACGGCAGGCTTTTGAAGAGGCACGGGCCCAGAGTCCTAATCAGGGATTTCCTTGGTGAGGCCGTTCACTAGATGCAGAACACCCTGCCTCGAGAAGTTGATTCAGGGAAGCAACCACTGTGTACTCTGTGTCTCATTTGACTGGTTAAAAACCACAGAGATGTATGCTGCCTGTGCCCATGGAAATGGGGGCATGATGGGACTAGCCTTGCTTTCCGTTTGAAAACCTCCATTCTTGCTTCCGTGAAGCTCCCTGAAATTCTCTGCTTTTGACAGTCCTCAGGCCACTGTAGGCATGTGTCTGGGAAGAAAATGACTTTTCTCTCGGTACACACGGAGCTTCATTGGCGGGGTGCGTCTCTCCTTGCCATGCTCTAGAGCTAAAGGGAATCTCAACGTGAGTCCTTGCCTCAGGTAAGGCCCTGAGTAGCCCTGCAGAAAGGGAGGCATGCAGCTCTTTCCATGAGCTCTTAATGGAGGTCTGTTTTATTTAAAGAATTACCCCTTTCAGAACTCCTACGCCCTTCGGGTGAGCATCATTTTGGTTCCAAGATCCCTGACTCCCTCTATACCCCTGTGGGCCTGCTGAGCAGCATTGCGTCCCATACGTCCCACGGAGGCTCTCTGTGTCTGCAGAGTGTCGGGCAACACACTGTACGTTACTTCAGGAGAGCTACATTTCCAGAGCACTCGAACAGCATCAGAACCACATTTCTCGGCAGTCCAACATGCCCTGGAAGTCTTCGACATTGCCCTCGTCTGAGCAGCCCTGAGAAAACACTCTGCTTAGAAGTTATCGAGGACCTCGTACCAGAAGTCACTCTATTCAAGGAGAAATACAGCATCTTAACATGCTGTGTCGCTCACAGGGCAAGAAACCTGAGAACTTGCCTCGAGGTAAGGCCATGAAATACTATGCAGAAGCAGAGGCGTGTAGCAGTTTCCATGAGGCCGTAGTCGCTTATCTTCATCATTTTAAAGCCAGTACGCTTTTCAGGACACCTAGGTGCCTCGCCTGGAAACCCTGTTGCCTGCAAGAACACTGAGCTCTTTCCATTAGCTCTTAGTCACTCTTCTGGTTTACTTTAAATGAAGTACCCTTTTCAGGACTCCTAGGCCCCTCGGTTGAGCATCATTTTTGTTCCAAGGTCTCTGAGTATCTCCACACCCCTGTAGGCCTGCTGAGCAACAACGAGGCACATTGGTCCTCGGAGGTCCTCTGTGTCTGCTGAGTCATGGGCAACACACTGCACTCTTTCTTGTGATATCTTGATTCACAGCACTCGCACAGGTTCAAGAGCAACGTTCAACAAGTTCCAACATGTCGTGGAAGTCGTTCTCATTCCCTAGTTTGAGCTGTACAGACAGAAACAGTAAGCTTCTCCTTCCATTCAGGACGTCCTACCTGAAGTCACCCTGCCTCTTGAAGAAAGACGACCTTCTTTCTATTGCAACTAAAGCACAGTTTTTCCTGTAGCACGGCAGGCTTTTGAAGAGGCACGGGCCCAGAGTCCTAATCAGGGATTTCCTTGGTGAGGCCGTTCACTAGATGCAGAACACCCTGCCTCGAGAAGTTGATTCAGGGAAGCAACCACTGTGTACTCTGTGTCTCATTTGACTGGTTAAAAACCACAGAGATGTATGCTGCCTGTGCCCTTGGAAATGGGGGCATGATGGGACTAGCCTTGCTTTCCGTTTGAAAACCTCCATTCTTGCTTCCGTGAAGCTCCCTGAAATTCTCTGCTGTTGACAGTCCTCTGGCCACTGTAGGCATGTGTCTGGGAAGAAAATGACTTTTCTCTCGGTACACACGGAGCTTCATTGGCGGGGTGCGGCTCTCCTTGCCATGCTCTAGAGCTAAAGGGAATCTCAACGTGAGTCCTTGCCTCAGGTAAGGCCCTGAGTAGCCCTGCAGAAAGGGAGGCATGCAGCTCTTTCCATGAGCTCTTAATGGAGGTCTGTTTTATTTAAAGAATTACCCCTTTCAGAACTCCTACGCCCTTCGGGTGAGCATCATTTTGGTTCCAAGATCCCTGACTCCCTCTATACCCCTGTGGGCCTGCTGAGCAGCATTGCGTCCCATACGTCCCACGGAGGCTCTCTGTGTCTGCAGAGTGTCGGGCAACACACTGTACGTTACTTCAGGAGAGCTACATTTCCAGAGCACTCGAACAGCATCAGAACCACATTTCTAGGCAGTCCAACATGCCCTGGAAGTCTTCGACATTGCCCTCGTCTGAGCAGCCCTGAGAAAACACTCTGCTTAGAAGTTATCGAGGACCTCGTACCAGAAGTCACTCTATTCAAGGAGAAATACAGCATCTTAACATGCTGTGTCGCTCACAGGGCAAGAAACCTGAGAACTTGCCTCGAGGTAAGGCCATGAAATACTATGCAGAAGCAGAGGCGTGTAGCAGTTTCCATGAGGCAGTAGTCGCTTATCTTCATCATTTTAAAGCCAGTACGCTTTTCAGGACACCTAGGTGCCTCGCCTGGAAACCCTGTTGCCTGCAAGAACACTGAGCTCTTTCCATTAGCTCTTAGTCACTCTTCTGGTTTACTTTAAATGAAGTACCCTTTTCAGGACTCCTAGGCCCCTCGGTTGAGCATCATTTTTGTTCCAAGGTCTCTGAGTATCTCCACACCCCTGTAGGCCTGCTGAGCAACAACGAGGCACATTGGTCCTCGGAGGTCCTCTGTGTCTGCTGAGTCATGGGCAACACACTGCACTCTTTCTTGTGATATCTTGATTCACAGCACTCGCACAGGTTCAAGAGCAACGTTCAACAAGTTCCAACATGTCGTGGAAGTCGTTCTCATTCCCTAGTTTGAGCTGTACAGACAGAAACAGTAAGCTTCTCCTTCCATTCAGGACCTCCTACCTGAAGTCACCCTGCCTCTTGAAGAAAGACGACCTTCTTTCTATTGCAACTAAAGCACAGTTTTTCCTGTAGCACGGCAGGCTTTTGAAGAGGCACGGGCCCAGAGTCCTAATCAGGGATTTCCTTGGTGAGGCCGTTCACTAGATGCAGAACACCCTGCCTCGAGAAGTTGATTCAGGGAAGCAACCACTGTGTACTCTGTGTCTCATTTGACTGGTTAAAAACCACAGAGATGTATGCTGCCTGTGCCCATGGAAATGGGGGCATGATGGGACTAGCCTTGCTTTCCGTTTGAAAACCTCCATTCTTGCTTCCGTGAAGCTCCCTGAAATTCTCTGCTGTTGACAGTCCTCTGGCCACTGTAGGCATGTGTCTGGGAAGAAAATGACTTTTCTCTTGGTACACACGGAGCTTCATTGGCGGGGTGCGGCTCTCCTTGCCATGCTCTAGAGCTAAAGGGAATCTCAACGTGAGTCCTTGCCTCAGGTAAGGCCCTGAGTAGCCCTGCAGAAAGGGAGGCATGCAGCTCTTTCCATGAGCTCTTAATGGAGGTCTGTTTTATTTAAAGAATTACCCCTTTCAGAACTCCTACGCCCTTCGGGTGAGCATCATTTTGGTTCCAAGATCCCTGACTCCCTCTATACCCCTGTGGGCCTGCTGAGCAGCATTGCGTCCCATACGTCCCACGGAGGCTCTCTGTGTCTGCAGAGTGTCGGGCAACACACTGTACGTTACTTCAGGAGAGCTACATTTCCAGAGCACTCGAACAGCATCAGAACCACATTTCTAGGCAGTCCAACATGCCCTGGAAGTCTTCGACATTGCCCTCGTCTGAGCAGCCCTGAGAAAACACTCTGCTTAGAAGTTATCGAGGACCTCGTACCAGAAGTCACTCTATTCAAGGAGAAATACAGCATCTTAACATGCTGTGTCGCTCACAGGGCAAGAAACCTGAGAACTTGCCTCGAGGTAAGGCCATGAAATACTATGCAGAAGCAGAGGCGTGTAGCAGTTTCCATGAGGCCGTAGTCGCTTATCTTCATCATTTTAAAGCCAGTACGCTTTTCAGGACACCTAGGTGCCTCGCCTGGAAACCCTGTTGCCTGCAAGAACACTGAGCTCTTTCCATTAGCTCTTAGTCACTCTTCTGGTTTACTTTAAATGAAGTACCCTTTTCAGGACTCCTAGGCCCCTCGGTTGAGCATCATTTTTGTTCCAAGGTCTCTGAGTATCTCCACACCCCTGTAGGCCTGCTGAGCAACAACGAGGCACATTGGTCCTCGGAGGTCCTCTGTGTCTGCTGAGTCATGGGCAACACACTGCACTCTTTCTTGTGATATCTTGATTCACAGCACTCGCACAGGTTCAAGTGCAACGTTCAACAAGTTCCAACATGTCGTGGAAGTCGTTCTCATTCCCTAGTTTGAGCTGTACAGACAGAAACAGTAAGCTTCTCCTTCCATTCAGGACGTCCTACCTGAAGTCACCCTGCCTCTTGAAGAAAGACGACCTTCTTTCTATTGCAACTAAAGCACAGTTTTTCCTGTAGCACGGCAGGCTTTTGAAGAGGCACGGGCCCAGAGTCCTAATCAGGGATTTCCTTGGTGAGGCCGTTCACTAGATGCAGAACACCCTGCCTCGAGAAGTTGATTCAGGGAAGCAACCACTGTGTACTCTGTGTCTCATTTGACTGGTTAAAAACCACAGAGATGTATGCTGCCTGTGCCCTTGGAAATGGGGGCATGATGGGACTAGCCTTGCTTTCCGTTTGAAAACCTCCATTCTTGCTTCCGTGAAGCTCCCTGAAATTCTCTGCTGTTGACAGTCCTCTGGCCACTGTAGGCATGTGTCTGGGAAGAAAATGACTTTTCTCTCGGTACACACGGAGCTTCATTGGCGGGGTGCGGCTCTCCTTGCCATGCTCTAGAGCTAAAGGGAATCTCAACGTGAGTCCTTGCCTCAGGTAAGGCCCTGAGTAGCCCTGCAGAAAGGGAGGCATGCAGCTCTTTCCATGAGCTCTTAATGGAGGTCTGTTTTATTTAAAGAATTACCCCTTTCAGAACTCCTACGCCCTTCGGGTGAGCATCATTTTGGTTCCAAGATCCCTGACTCCCTCTATACCCCTGTGGGCCTGCTGAGCAGCATTGCGTCCCATACGTCCCACGGAGGCTCTCTGTGTCTGCAGAGTGTCGGGCAACACACTGTACGTTACTTCAGGAGAGCTACATTTCCAGAGCACTCGAACAGCATCAGAACCACATTTCTAGGCAGTCCAACATGCCCTGGAAGTCTTCGACATTGCCCTCGTCTGAGCAGCCCTGAGAAAACACTCTGCTTAGAAGTTATCGAGGACCTCGTACCAGAAGTCACTCTATTCAAGGAGAAATACAGCATCTTAACATGCTGTGTCGCTCACAGGGCAAGAAACCTGAGAACTTGCCTCGAGGTAAGGCCATGAAATACTATGCAGAAGCAGAGGCGTGTAGCAGTTTCCATGAGGCCGTAGTCGCTTATCTTCATCATTTTAAAGCCAGTACGCTTTTCAGGACACCTAGGTGCCTCGCCTGGAAACCCTGTTGCCTGCAAGAACACTGAGCTCTTTCCATTAGCTCTTAGTCACTCTTCTGGTTTACTTTAAATGAAGTACCCTTTTCAGGACTCCTAGGCCCCTCGGTTGAGCATCATTTTTGTTCCAAGGTCTCTGAGTATCTCCACACCCCTGTAGGCCTGCTGAGCAACAACGAGGCACATTGGTCCTCGGAGGTCCTCTGTGTCTGCTGAGTCATGGGCAACACACTGCACTCTTTCTTGTGATATATCTTGATTCACAGCACTCGCACAGGTTCAAGAGCAACGTTCAACAAGTTCCAACATGTCGTGGAAGTCGTTCTCATTCCCTAGTTTGAGCTGTACAGACAGAAACAGTAAGCTTCTCCTTCCATTCAGGACGTCCTACCTGAAGTCACCCTGCCTCTTGAAGAAAGACGACCTTCTTTCTATTGCAACTAAAGCACAGTTTTTCCTGTAGCACGGCAGGCTTTTGAAGAGGCACGGGCCCAGAGTCCTAATCAGGGATTTCCTTGGTGAGGCCGTTCACTAGATGCAGAACACCCTGCCTCGAGAAGTTGATTCAGGGAAGCAACCACTGTGTACTCTGTGTCTCATTTGACTGGTTAAAAACCACAGAGATGTATGCTGCCTGTGCCCATGGAAATGGGGGCATGATGGGACTAGCCTTGCTTTCCGTTTGAAAACCTCCATTCTTGCTTCCGTGAAGCTCCCTGAAATTCTCTGCTGTTGACAGTCCTCAGGCCACTGTAGGCATGTGTCTGGGAAGAAAATGACTTTTCTCTCGGTACACACGGAGCTTCATTGGCGGGGTGCGTCTCTCCTTGCCATGCTCTAGAGCTAAAGGGAATCTCAACGTGAGTCCTTGCCTCAGGTAAGGCCCTGAGTAGCCCTGCAGAAAGGGAGGCATGCAGCTCTTTCCATGAGCTCTTAATGGAGGTCTGTTTTATTTAAAGAATTACCCCTTTCAGAACTCCTACGCCCTTCGGGTGAGCATCATTTTGGTTCCAAGATCCCTGACTCCCTCTATACCCCTGTGGGCCTGCTGAGCAGCATTGCGTCCCATACGTCCCACGGAGGCTCTCTGTGTCTGCAGAGTGTCGGGCAACACACTGTACGTTACTTCAGGAGAGCTACATTTCCAGAGCACTCGAACAGCATCAGAACCACATTTCTCGGCAGTCCAACATGCCCTGGAAGTCTTCGACATTGCCCTCGTCTGAGCAGCCCTGAGAAAACACTCTGCTTAGAAGTTATCGAGGACCTCGTACCAGAAGTCACTCTATTCAAGGAGAAATACAGCATCTTAACATGCTGTGTCGCTCACAGGGCAAGAAACCTGAGAACTTGCCTCGAGGTAAGGCCATGAAATACTATGCAGAAGCAGAGGCGTGTAGCAGTTTCCATGAGGCCGTAGTCGCTTATCTTCATCATTTTAAAGCCAGTACGCTTTTCAGGACACCTAGGTGCCTCGCCTGGAAACCCTGTTGCCTGCAAGAACACTGAGCTCTTTCCATTAGCTCTTAGTCACTCTTCTGGTTTACTTTAAATGAAGTACCCTTTTCAGGACTCCTAGGCCCCTCGGTTGAGCATCATTTTTGTTCCAAGGTCTCTGAGTATCTCCACACCCCTGTAGGCCTGCTGAGCAACAACGAGGCACATTGGTCCTCGGAGGTCCTCTGTGTCTGCTGAGTCATGGGCAACACACTGCACTCTTTCTTGTGATATCTTGATTCACAGCACTCGCACAGGTTCAAGAGCAACGTTCAACAAGTTCCAACATGTCGTGGAAGTCGTTCTCATTCCCTAGTTTGAGCTGTACAGACAGAAACAGTAAGCTTCTCCTTCCATTCAGGACGTCCTACCTGAAGTCACCCTGCCTCTTGAAGAAAGACGACCTTCTTTCTATTGCAACTAAAGCACAGTTTTTCCTGTAGCACGGCAGGCTTTTGAAGAGGCACGGGCCCAGAGTCCTAATCAGGGATTTCCTTGGTGAGGCCGTTCACTAGATGCAGAACACCCTGCCTCGAGAAGTTGATTCAGGGAAGCAACCACTGTGTACTCTGTGTCTCATTTGACTGGTTAAAAACCACAGAGATGTATGCTGCCTGTGCCCTTGGAAATGGGGGCATGATGGGACTAGCCTTGCTTTCCGTTTGAAAACCTCCATTCTTGCTTCCGTGAAGCTCCCTGAAATTCTCTGCTGTTGACAGTCCTCTGGCCACTGTAGGCATGTGTCTGGGAAGAAAATGACTTTTCTCTCGGTACACACGGAGCTTCATTGGCGGGGTGCGGCTCTCCTTGCCATGCTCTAGAGCTAAAGGGAATCTCAACGTGAGTCCTTGCCTCAGGTAAGGCCCTGAGTAGCCCTGCAGAAAGGGAGGCATGCAGCTCTTTCCATGAGCTCTTAATGGAGGTCTGTTTTATTTAAAGAATTACCCCTTTCAGAACTCCTACGCCCTTCGGGTGAGCATCATTTTGGTTCCAAGATCCCTGACTCCCTCTATACCCCTGTGGGCCTGCTGAGCAGCATTGCGTCCCATACGTCCCACGGAGGCTCTCTGTGTCTGCAGAGTGTCGGGCAACACACTGTACGTTACTTCAGGAGAGCTACATTTCCAGAGCACTCGAACAGCATCAGAACCACATTTCTAGGCAGTCCAACATGCCCTGGAAGTCTTCGACATTGCCCTCGTCTGAGCAGCCCTGAGAAAACACTCTGCTTAGAAGTTATCGAGGACCTCGTACCAGAAGTCACTCTATTCAAGGAGAAATACAGCATCTTAACATGCTGTGTCGCTCACAGGGCAAGAAACCTGAGAACTTGCCTCGAGGTAAGGCCATGAAATACTATGCAGAAGCAGAGGCGTGTAGCAGTTTCCATGAGGCAGTAGTCGCTTATCTTCATCATTTTAAAGCCAGTACGCTTTTCAGGACACCTAGGTGCCTCGCCTGGAAACCCTGTTGCCTGCAAGAACACTGAGCTCTTTCCATTAGCTCTTAGTCACTCTTCTGGTTTACTTTAAATGAAGTACCCTTTTCAGGACTCCTAGGCCCCTCGGTTGAGCATCATTTTTGTTCCAAGGTCTCTGAGTATCTCCACACCCCTGTAGGCCTGCTGAGCAACAACGAGGCACATTGGTCCTCGGAGGTCCTCTGTGTCTGCTGAGTCATGGGCAACACACTGCACTCTTTCTTGTGATATCTTGATTCACAGCACTCGCACAGGTTCAAGAGCAACGTTCAACAAGTTCCAACATGTCGTGGAAGTCGTTCTCATTCCCTAGTTTGAGCTGTACAGACAGAAACAGTAAGCTTCTCCTTCCATTCAGGACCTCCTACCTGAAGTCACCCTGCCTCTTGAAGAAAGACGACCTTCTTTCTATTGCAACTAAAGCACAGTTTTTCCTGTAGCACGGCAGGCTTTTGAAGAGGCACGGGCCCAGAGTCCTAATCAGGGATTTCCTTGGTGAGGCCGTTCACTAGATGCAGAACACCCTGCCTCGAGAAGTTGATTCAGGGAAGCAACCACTGTGTACTCTGTGTCTCATTTGACTGGTTAAAAACCACAGAGATGTATGCTGCCTGTGCCCATGGAAATGGGGGCATGATGGGACTAGCCTTGCTTTCCGTTTGAAAACCTCCATTCTTGCTTCCGTGAAGCTCCCTGAAATTCTCTGCTGTTGACAGTCCTCTGGCCACTGTAGGCATGTGTCTGGGAAGAAAATGACTTTTCTCTCGGTACACACGGAGCTTCATTGGCGGGGTGCGGCTCTCCTTGCCATGCTCTAGAGCTAAAGGGAATCTCAACGTGAGTCCTTGCCTCAGGTAAGGCCCTGAGTAGCCCTGCAGAAAGGGAGGCATGCAGCTCTTTCCATGAGCTCTTAATGGAGGTCTGTTTTATTTAAAGAATTACCCCTTTCAGAACTCCTACGCCCTTCGGGTGAGCATCATTTTGGTTCCAAGATCCCTGACTCCCTCTATACCCCTGTGGGCCTGCTGAGCAGCATTGCGTCCCATACGTCCCACGGAGGCTCTCTGTGTCTGCAGAGTGTCGGGCAACACACTGTACGTTACTTCAGGAGAGCTACATTTCCAGAGCACTCGAACAGCATCAGAACCACATTTCTAGGCAGTCCAACATGCCCTGGAAGTCTTCGACATTGCCCTCGTCTGAGCAGCCCTGAGAAAACACTCTGCTTAGAAGTTATCGAGGACCTCGTACCAGAAGTCACTCTATTCAAGGAGAAATACAGCATCTTAACATGCTGTGTCGCTCACAGGGCAAGAAACCTGAGAACTTGCCTCGAGGTAAGGCCATGAAATACTATGCAGAAGCAGAGGCGTGTAGCAGTTTCCATGAGGCCGTAGTCGCTTATCTTCATCATTTTAAAGCCAGTACGCTTTTCAGGACACCTAGGTGCCTCGCCTGGAAACCCTGTTGCCTGCAAGAACACTGAGCTCTTTCCATTAGCTCTTAGTCACTCTTCTGGTTTACTTTAAATGAAGTACCCTTTTCAGGACTCCTAGGCCCCTCGGTTGAGCATCATTTTTGTTCCAAGGTCTCTGAGTATCTCCACACCCCTGTAGGCCTGCTGAGCAACAACGAGGCACATTGGTCCTCGGAGGTCCTCTGTGTCTGCTGAGTCATGGGCAACACACTGCACTCTTTCTTGTGATATCTTGATTCACAGCACTCGCACAGGTTCAAGTGCAACGTTCAACAAGTTCCAACATGTCGTGGAAGTCGTTCTCATTCCCTAGTTTGAGCTGTACAGACAGAAACAGTAAGCTTCTCCTTCCATTCAGGACGTCCTACCTGAAGTCACCCTGCCTCTTGAAGAAAGACGACCTTCTTTCTATTGCAACTAAAGCACAGTTTTTCCTGTAGCACGGCAGGCTTTTGAAGAGGCACGGGCCCAGAGTCCTAATCAGGGATTTCCTTGGTGAGGCCGTTCACTAGATGCAGAACACCCTGCCTCGAGAAGTTGATTCAGGGAAGCAACCACTGTGTACTCTGTGTCTCATTTGACTGGTTAAAAACCACAGAGATGTATGCTGCCTGTGCCCTTGGAAATGGGGGCATGATGGGACTAGCCTTGCTTTCCGTTTGAAAACCTCCATTCTTGCTTCCGTGAAGCTCCCTGAAATTCTCTGCTGTTGACAGTCCTCTGGCCACTGTAGGCATGTGTCTGGGAAGAAAATGACTTTTCTCTCGGTACACACGGAGCTTCATTGGCGGGGTGCGGCTCTCCTTGCCATGCTCTAGAGCTAAAGGGAATCTCAACGTGAGTCCTTGCCTCAGGTAAGGCCCTGAGTAGCCCTGCAGAAAGGGAGGCATGCAGCTCTTTCCATGAGCTCTTAATGGAGGTCTGTTTTATTTAAAGAATTACCCCTTTCAGAACTCCTACGCCCTTCGGGTGAGCATCATTTTGGTTCCAAGATCCCTGACTCCCTCTATACCCCTGTGGGCCTGCTGAGCAGCATTGCGTCCCATACGTCCCACGGAGGCTCTCTGTGTCTGCAGAGTGTCGGGCAACACACTGTACGTTACTTCAGGAGAGCTACATTTCCAGAGCACTCGAACAGCATCAGAACCACATTTCTAGGCAGTCCAACATGCCCTGGAAGTCTTCGACATTGCCCTCGTCTGAGCAGCCCTGAGAAAACACTCTGCTTAGAAGTTATCGAGGACCTCGTACCAGAAGTCACTCTATTCAAGGAGAAATACAGCATCTTAACATGCTGTGTCGCTCACAGGGCAAGAAACCTGAGAACTTGCCTCGAGGTAAGGCCATGAAATACTATGCAGAAGCAGAGGCGTGTAGCAGTTTCCATGAGGCCGTAGTCGCTTATCTTCATCATTTTAAAGCCAGTACGCTTTTCAGGACACCTAGGTGCCTCGCCTGGAAACCCTGTTGCCTGCAAGAACACTGAGCTCTTTCCATTAGCTCTTAGTCACTCTTCTGGTTTACTTTAAATGAAGTACCCTTTTCAGGACTCCTAGGCCCCTCGGTTGAGCATCATTTTTGTTCCAAGGTCTCTGAGTATCTCCACACCCCTGTAGGCCTGCTGAGCAACAACGAGGCACATTGGTCCTCGGAGGTCCTCTGTGTCTGCTGAGTCATGGGCAACACACTGCACTCTTTCTTGTGATATATCTTGATTCACAGCACTCGCACAGGTTCAAGAGCAACGTTCAACAAGTTCCAACATGTCGTGGAAGTCGTTCTCATTCCCTAGTTTGAGCTGTACAGACAGAAACAGTAAGCTTCTCCTTCCATTCAGGACGTCCTACCTGAAGTCACCCTGCCTCTTGAAGAAAGACGACCTTCTTTCTATTGCAACTAAAGCACAGTTTTTCCTGTAGCACGGCAGGCTTTTGAAGAGGCACGGGCCCAGAGTCCTAATCAGGGATTTCCTTGGTGAGGCCGTTCACTAGATGCAGAACACCCTGCCTCGAGAAGTTGATTCAGGGAAGCAACCACTGTGTACTCTGTGTCTCATTTGACTGGTTAAAAACCACAGAGATGTATGCTGCCTGTGCCCATGGAAATGGGGGCATGATGGGACTAGCCTTGCTTTCCGTTTGAAAACCTCCATTCTTGCTTCCGTGAAGCTCCCTGAAATTCTCTGCTGTTGACAGTCCTCAGGCCACTGTAGGCATGTGTCTGGGAAGAAAATGACTTTTCTCTCGGTACACACGGAGCTTCATTGGCGGGGTGCGTCTCTCCTTGCCATGCTCTAGAGCTAAAGGGAATCTCAACGTGAGTCCTTGCCTCAGGTAAGGCCCTGAGTAGCCCTGCAGAAAGGGAGGCATGCAGCTCTTTCCATGAGCTCTTAATGGAGGTCTGTTTTATTTAAAGAATTACCCCTTTCAGAACTCCTACGCCCTTCGGGTGAGCATCATTTTGGTTCCAAGATCCCTGACTCCCTCTATACCCCTGTGGGCCTGCTGAGCAGCATTGCGTCCCATACGTCCCACGGAGGCTCTCTGTGTCTGCAGAGTGTCGGGCAACACACTGTACGTTACTTCAGGAGAGCTACATTTCCAGAGCACTCGAACAGCATCAGAACCACATTTCTCGGCAGTCCAACATGCCCTGGAAGTCTTCGACATTGCCCTCGTCTGAGCAGCCCTGAGAAAACACTCTGCTTAGAAGTTATCGAGGACCTCGTACCAGAAGTCACTCTATTCAAGGAGAAATACAGCATCTTAACATGCTGTGTCGCTCACAGGGCAAGAAACCTGAGAACTTGCCTCGAGGTAAGGCCATGAAATACTATGCAGAAGCAGAGGCGTGTAGCAGTTTCCATGAGGCCGTAGTCGCTTATCTTCATCATTTTAAAGCCAGTACGCTTTTCAGGACACCTAGGTGCCTCGCCTGGAAACCCTGTTGCCTGCAAGAACACTGAGCTCTTTCCATTAGCTCTTAGTCACTCTTCTGGTTTACTTTAAATGAAGTACCCTTTTCAGGACTCCTAGGCCCCTCGGTTGAGCATCATTTTTGTTCCAAGGTCTCTGAGTATCTCCACACCCCTGTAGGCCTGCTGAGCAACAACGAGGCACATTGGTCCTCGGAGGTCCTCTGTGTCTGCTGAGTCATGGGCAACACACTGCACTCTTTCTTGTGATATCTTGATTCACAGCACTCGCACAGGTTCAAGAGCAACGTTCAACAAGTTCCAACATGTCGTGGAAGTCGTTCTCATTCCCTAGTTTGAGCTGTACAGACAGAAACAGTAAGCTTCTCCTTCCATTCAGGACGTCCTACCTGAAGTCACCCTGCCTCTTGAAGAAAGACGACCTTCTTTCTATTGCAACTAAAGCACAGTTTTTCCTGTAGCACGGCAGGCTTTTGAAGAGGCACGGGCCCAGAGTCCTAATCAGGGATTTCCTTGGTGAGGCCGTTCACTAGATGCAGAACACCCTGCCTCGAGAAGTTGATTCAGGGAAGCAACCACTGTGTACTCTGTGTCTCATTTGACTGGTTAAAAACCACAGAGATGTATGCTGCCTGTGCCCTTGGAAATGGGGGCATGATGGGACTAGCCTTGCTTTCCGTTTGAAAACCTCCATTCTTGCTTCCGTGAAGCTCCCTGAAATTCTCTGCTGTTGACAGTCCTCTGGCCACTGTAGGCATGTGTCTGGGAAGAAAATGACTTTTCTCTCGGTACACACGGAGCTTCATTGGCGGGGTGCGGCTCTCCTTGCCATGCTCTAGAGCTAAAGGGAATCTCAACGTGAGTCCTTGCCTCAGGTAAGGCCCTGAGTAGCCCTGCAGAAAGGGAGGCATGCAGCTCTTTCCATGAGCTCTTAATGGAGGTCTGTTTTATTTAAAGAATTACCCCTTTCAGAACTCCTACGCCCTTCGGGTGAGCATCATTTTGGTTCCAAGATCCCTGACTCCCTCTATACCCCTGTGGGCCTGCTGAGCAGCATTGCGTCCCATACGTCCCACGGAGGCTCTCTGTGTCTGCAGAGTGTCGGGCAACACACTGTACGTTACTTCAGGAGAGCTACATTTCCAGAGCACTCGAACAGCATCAGAACCACATTTCTAGGCAGTCCAACATGCCCTGGAAGTCTTCGACATTGCCCTCGTCTGAGCAGCCCTGAGAAAACACTCTGCTTAGAAGTTATCGAGGACCTCGTACCAGAAGTCACTCTATTCAAGGAGAAATACAGCATCTTAACATGCTGTGTCGCTCACAGGGCAAGAAACCTGAGAACTTGCCTCGAGGTAAGGCCATGAAATACTATGCAGAAGCAGAGGCGTGTAGCAGTTTCCATGAGGCAGTAGTCGCTTATCTTCATCATTTTAAAGCCAGTACGCTTTTCAGGACACCTAGGTGCCTCGCCTGGAAACCCTGTTGCCTGCAAGAACACTGAGCTCTTTCCATTAGCTCTTAGTCACTCTTCTGGTTTACTTTAAATGAAGTACCCTTTTCAGGACTCCTAGGCCCCTCGGTTGAGCATCATTTTTGTTCCAAGGTCTCTGAGTATCTCCACACCCCTGTAGGCCTGCTGAGCAACAACGAGGCACATTGGTCCTCGGAGGTCCTCTGTGTCTGCTGAGTCATGGGCAACACACTGCACTCTTTCTTGTGATATCTTGATTCACAGCACTCGCACAGGTTCAAGAGCAACGTTCAACAAGTTCCAACATGTCGTGGAAGTCGTTCTCATTCCCTAGTTTGAGCTGTACAGACAGAAACAGTAAGCTTCTCCTTCCATTCAGGACCTCCTACCTGAAGTCACCCTGCCTCTTGAAGAAAGACGACCTTCTTTCTATTGCAACTAAAGCACAGTTTTTCCTGTAGCACGGCAGGCTTTTGAAGAGGCACGGGCCCAGAGTCCTAATCAGGGATTTCCTTGGTGAGGCCGTTCACTAGATGCAGAACACCCTGCCTCGAGAAGTTGATTCAGGGAAGCAACCACTGTGTACTCTGTGTCTCATTTGACTGGTTAAAAACCACAGAGATGTATGCTGCCTGTGCCCATGGAAATGGGGGCATGATGGGACTAGCCTTGCTTTCCGTTTGAAAACCTCCATTCTTGCTTCCGTGAAGCTCCCTGAAATTCTCTGCTGTTGACAGTCCTCTGGCCACTGTAGGCATGTGTCTGGGAAGAAAATGACTTTTCTCTCGGTACACACGGAGCTTCATTGGCGGGGTGCGGCTCTCCTTGCCATGCTCTAGAGCTAAAGGGAATCTCAACGTGAGTCCTTGCCTCAGGTAAGGCCCTGAGTAGCCCTGCAGAAAGGGAGGCATGCAGCTCTTTCCATGAGCTCTTAATGGAGGTCTGTTTTATTTAAAGAATTACCCCTTTCAGAACTCCTACGCCCTTCGGGTGAGCATCATTTTGGTTCCAAGATCCCTGACTCCCTCTATACCCCTGTGGGCCTGCTGAGCAGCATTGCGTCCCATACGTCCCACGGAGGCTCTCTGTGTCTGCAGAGTGTCGGGCAACACACTGTACGTTACTTCAGGAGAGCTACATTTCCAGAGCACTCGAACAGCATCAGAACCACATTTCTAGGCAGTCCAACATGCCCTGGAAGTCTTCGACATTGCCCTCGTCTGAGCAGCCCTGAGAAAACACTCTGCTTAGAAGTTATCGAGGACCTCGTACCAGAAGTCACTCTATTCAAGGAGAAATACAGCATCTTAACATGCTGTGTCGCTCACAGGGCAAGAAACCTGAGAACTTGCCTCGAGGTAAGGCCATGAAATACTATGCAGAAGCAGAGGCGTGTAGCAGTTTCCATGAGGCCGTAGTCGCTTATCTTCATCATTTTAAAGCCAGTACGCTTTTCAGGACACCTAGGTGCCTCGCCTGGAAACCCTGTTGCCTGCAAGAACACTGAGCTCTTTCCATTAGCTCTTAGTCACTCTTCTGGTTTACTTTAAATGAAGTACCCTTTTCAGGACTCCTAGGCCCCTCGGTTGAGCATCATTTTTGTTCCAAGGTCTCTGAGTATCTCCACACCCCTGTAGGCCTGCTGAGCAACAACGAGGCACATTGGTCCTCGGAGGTCCTCTGTGTCTGCTGAGTCATGGGCAACACACTGCACTCTTTCTTGTGATATATCTTGATTCACAGCACTCGCACAGGTTCAAGAGCAACGTTCAACAAGTTCCAACATGTCGTGGAAGTCGTTCTCATTCCCTAGTTTGAGCTGTACAGACAGAAACAGTAAGCTTCTCCTTCCATTCAGGACGTCCTACCTGAAGTCACCCTGCCTCTTGAAGAAAGACGACCTTCTTTCTATTGCAACTAAAGCACAGTTTTTCCTGTAGCACGGCAGGCTTTTGAAGAGGCACGGGCCCAGAGTCCTAATCAGGGATTTCCTTGGTGAGGCCGTTCACTAGATGCAGAACACCCTGCCTCGAGAAGTTGATTCAGGGAAGCAACCACTGTGTACTCTGTGTCTCATTTGACTGGTTAAAAACCACAGAGATGTATGCTGCCTGTGCCCATGGAAATGGGGGCATGATGGGACTAGCCTTGCTTTCCGTTTGAAAACCTCCATTCTTGCTTCCGTGAAGCTTCCTGAAATTCTCTGCTGTTGACAGTCCTCTGGCCACTGTAGGCATGTGTCTGGGAAGAAAATGACTTTTCTCTCGGTACACACGGAGCTTCATTGGCGGGTTGCGGCTCTCCTTGCCATGCTCTAGAGCTAAAGGGAATCTCAACGTGAGTCCTTGCCTCAGGTAAGGCCCTGAGTAGCCCTGCAGAAAGGGAGGCATGCAGCTCTTTCCATGAGCTCTTAATGGAGGTCTGTTTTATTTAAAGAATTACCCCTTTCAGAACTCCTACGCCCTTCGGGTGAGCATCATTTTGGTTCCAAGATCCCTGACTCCCTCTATACCCCTGTGGGCCTGCTGAGCAGCATTGCGTCCCATACGTCCCACGGAGGCTCTCTGTGTCTGCAGAGTGTCGGGCAACACACTGTACGTTACTTCAGGAGAGCTACATTTCCAGAGCACTCGAACAGCATCAGAACCACATTTCTAGGCAGTCCAACATGCCCTGGAAGTCTTCGACATTGCCCTCGTCTGAGCAGCCCTGAGAAAACACTCTGCTTAGAAGTTATCGAGGACCTCGTACCAGAAGTCACTCTATTCAAGGAGAAATACAGCATCTTAACATGCTGTGTCGCTCACAGGGCAAGAAACCTGAGAACTTGCCTCGAGGTAAGGCCATGAAATACTATGCAGAAGCAGAGGCGTGTAGCAGTTTCCATGAGGCCGTAGTCGCTTATCTTCATCATTTTAAAGCCAGTACGCTTTTCAGGACACCTAGGTGCCTCGCCTGGAAACCCTGTTGCCTGCAAGAACACTGAGCTCTTTCCATTAGCTCTTAGTCACTCTTCTGGTTTACTTTAAATGAAGTACCCTTTTCAGGACTCCTAGGCCCCTCGGTTGAGCATCATTTTTGTTCCAAGGTCTCTGAGTATCTCCACACCCCTGTAGGCCTGCTGAGCAACAACGAGGCACATTGGTCCTCGGAGGTCCTCTGTGTCTGCTGAGTCATGGGCAACACACTGCACTCTTTCTTGTGATATATCTTGATTCACAGCACTCGCACAGGTTCAAGAGCAACGTTCAACAAGTTCCAACATGTCGTGGAAGTCGTTCTCATTCCCTAGTTTGAGCTGTACAGACAGAAACAGTAAGCTTCTCCTTCCATTCAGGACGTCCTACCTGAAGTCACCCTGCCTCTTGAAGAAAGACGACCTTCTTTCTATTGCAACTAAAGCACAGTTTTTCCTGTAGCACGGCAGGCTTTTGAAGAGGCACGGGCCCAGAGTCCTAATCAGGGATTTCCTTGGTGAGGCCGTTCACTAGATGCAGAACACCCTGCCTCGAGAAGTTGATTCAGGGAAGCAACCACTGTGTACTCTGTGTCTCATTTGACTGGTTAAAAACCACAGAGATGTATGCTGCCTGTGCCCATGGAAATGGGGGCATGATGGGACTAGCCTTGCTTTCCGTTTGAAAACCTCCATTCTTGCTTCCGTGAAGCTCCCTGAAATTCTCTGCTGTTGACAGTCCTCAGGCCACTGTAGGCATGTGTCTGGGAAGAAAATGACTTTTCTCTCGGTACACACGGAGCTTCATTGGCGGGGTGCGTCTCTCCTTGCCATGCTCTAGAGCTAAAGGGAATCTCAACGTGAGTCCTTGCCTCAGGTAAGGCCCTGAGTAGCCCTGCAGAAAGGGAGGCATGCAGCTCTTTCCATGAGCTCTTAATGGAGGTCTGTTTTATTTAAAGAATTACCCCTTTCAGAACTCCTACGCCCTTCGGGTGAGCATCATTTTGGTTCCAAGATCCCTGACTCCCTCTATACCCCTGTGGGCCTGCTGAGCAGCATTGCGTCCCATACGTCCCACGGAGGCTCTCTGTGTCTGCAGAGTGTCGGGCAACACACTGTACGTTACTTCAGGAGAGCTACATTTCCAGAGCACTCGAACAGCATCAGAACCACATTTCTAGGCAGTCCAACATGCCCTGGAAGTCTTCGACATTGCCCTCGTCTGAGCAGCCCTGAGAAAACACTCTGCTTAGAAGTTATCGAGGACCTCGTACCAGAAGTCACTCTATTCAAGGAGAAATACAGCATCTTAACATGCTGTGTCGCTCACAGGGCAAGAAACCTGAGAACTTGCCTCGAGGTAAGGCCATGAAATACTATGCAGAAGCAGAGGCGTGTAGCAGTTTCCATGAGGCCGTAGTCGCTTATCTTCATCATTTTAAAGCCAGTACGCTTTTCAGGACACCTAGGTGCCTCGCCTGGAAACCCTGTTGCCTGCAAGAACACTGAGCTCTTTCCATTAGCTCTTAGTCACTCTTCTGGTTTACTTTAAATGAAGTACCCTTTTCAGGACTCCTAGGCCCCTCGGTTGAGCATCATTTTTGTTCCAAGGTCTCTGAGTATCTCCACACCCCTGTAGGCCTGCTGAGCAACAACGAGGCACATTGGTCCTCGGAGGTCCTCTGTGTCTGCTGAGTCATGGGCAACACACTGCACTCTTTCTTGTGATATCTTGATTCACAGCACTCGCACAGGTTCAAGAGCAACGTTCAACAAGTTCCAACATGTCGTGGAAGTCGTTCTCATTCCCTAGTTTGAGCTGTACAGACAGAAACAGTAAGCTTCTCCTTCCATTCAGGACGTCCTACCTGAAGTCACCCTGCCTCTTGAAGAAAGACGACCTTCTTTCTATTGCAACTAAAGCACAGTTTTTCCTGTAGCACGGCAGGCTTTTGAAGAGGCACGGGCCCAGAGTCCTAATCAGGGATTTCCTTGGTGAGGCCGTTCACTAGATGCAGAACACCCTGCCTCGAGAAGTTGATTCAGGGAAGCAACCACTGTGTACTCTGTGTCTCATTTGACTGGTTAAAAACCACAGAGATGTATGCTGCCTGTGCCCATGGAAATGGGGGCATGATGGGACTAGCCTTGCTTTCCGTTTGAAAACCTCCATTCTTGCTTCCGTGAAGCTCCCTGAAATTCTCTGCTGTTGACAGTCCTCTGGCCACTGTAGGCATGTGTCTGGGAAGAAAATGACTTTTCTCTCGGTACACACGGAGCTTCATTGGCGGGGTGCGTCTCTCCTTGCCATGCTCTAGAGCTAAAGGGAATCTCAACGTGAGTCCTTGCCTCAGGTAAGGCCCTGAGTAGCCCTGCAGAAAGGGAGGCATGCAGCTCTTTCCATGAGCTCTTAATGGAGGTCTGTTTTATTTAAAGAATTACCCCTTTCAGAACTCCTACGCCCTTCGGGTGAGCATCATTTTGGTTCCAAGATCCCTGACTCCCTCTATACCCCTGTGGGCCTGCTGAGCAGCATTGCGTCCCATACGTCCCACGGAGGCTCTCTGTGTCTGCAGAGTGTTGGGCAACACACTGTACGTTACTTCAGGAGAGCTACATTTCCAGAGCACTCGAACAGCATCAGAACCACATTTCTAGGCAGTCCAACATGCCCTGGAAGTCTTCGACATTGCCCTCGTCTGAGCAGCCCTGAGAAAACACTCTGCTTAGAAGTTATCGAGGACCTCGTACCAGAAGTCACTCTATTCAAGGAGAAATACAGCATCTTAACATGCTGTGTCGCTCACAGGGCAAGAAACCTGAGAACTTGCCTCGAGGTAAGGCCATGAAATACTATGCAGAAGCAGAGGCGTGTAGCAGTTTCCATGAGGCCGTAGTCGCTTATCTTCATCATTTTAAAGCCAGTACGCTTTTCAGGACACCTAGGTGCCTCGCCTGGAAACCCTGTTGCCTGCAAGAACACTGAGTACCCTCAGGCTCCCCTTGTCCTTCTAAGCAATATCCAGGCCAGGAGCTTTCCGACTCACAGTGTGTATGCCGAGTGTAGGGCAACACAGTGCACTCTTATTGGAATATCTTGATTTAGCCAGCAATCGCACAGGTTCACGAGCACCGTTAAGCCAGTTCCAACAGGCCGTGGAAGTCGCTCTCATTCCCTAGTTTGAGCTGTACAGAGAGAAACAGTAAGCTTCTCCTTCCATTCAGGACTTCCTACCTGAAGTCACCCTGCCTCTTGAAGAAAGACGACCTCGTTTCTATTGCAACTAAAGCACAGTTTTTCCTGTAGCACGGCAGGCTTTTGAAAAGGCACGGGCCCAGAGGCCTAGCTAGGGCTTTCCTTGGTGAGGCCGTTCACTAGATGCAGAACACCCTGCCTCGAGAAGTTGATTCAGGGAAGCAACAACTGTGTACTCTGTGTCTCATTTGACTGGTTAAAAACCACAGAGATGTATGCTGCCTGTGCCCATGGAAATGGGGGCATGATGGGACTAACCTTGCTTTCCGTTTGGAAAGCTCCCCTCTTGCTTTCGTGAAGCTCCCTGAAATTCTCTGCTGTTGACAGGCCTCTGGCCACTGTAGGCATGTGTCTGGGAAGTAAATGAGTTTTCTCTGGCTACACACGGAACTTCATTGGCCGCGGTGGGGCGCACCTTGCCATGCTCTAGAGCTAAAGGGAATCTAAACGTGAGCCCTTGGCTCGAGGTAAGGCCCTGAGTAGCCCTGCCGAACGGGAGGCATGCAGCTCTTTCCATTAGCTCTTAGTCACTCTTCTGGTTTACTTTAAATGAAGTACCCTTTTCAGGACTCCTAGGCCCCTCGGTTGAGCATCATTTTTGTTCCAAGGTCTCTGAGTATCTCCACACCCCTGTAGGCCTGCTGAGCAACAACGAGGCACATTGGTCCTCGGAGGTCCTCTGTGTCTGCTGAGTCATGGGCAACACACTGCACTCTTTCTTGTGATATCTTGATTCACAGCACTCGCACAGGTTCAAGAGCAACGTTCAACAAGTTCCAACATGTCGTGGAAGTCGTTCTCATTCCCTAGTTTGAGCTGTACAGACAGAAACAGTAAGCTTCTCCTTCCATTCAGGACCTCCTACCTGAAGTCACCCTGCCTCTTGAAGAAAGACGACCTTCTTTCTATTGCAACTAAAGCACAGTTTTTCCTGTAGCACGGCAGGCTTTTGAAGAGGCACGGGCCCAGAGTCCTAATCAGGGATTTCCTTGGTGAGGCCGTTCACTAGATGCAGAACACCCTGCCTCGAGAAGTTGATTCAGGGAAGCAACCACTGTGTACTCTGTGTCTCATTTGACTGGTTAAAAACCACAGAGATGTATGCTGCCTGTGCCCATGGAAATGGGGGCATGATGGGACTAGCCTTGCTTTCCGTTTGAAAACCTCCATTCTTGCTTCCGTGAAGCTCCCTGAAATTCTCTGCTGTTGACAGTCCTCTGGCCACTGTAGGCATGTGTCTGGGAAGAAAATGACTTTTCTCTCGGTACACACGGAGCTTCATTGGCGGGGTGCGTCTCTCCTTGCCATGCTCTAGAGCTAAAGGGAATCTCAACGTGAGTCCTTGCCTCAGGTAAGGCCCTGAGTAGCCCTGCAGAAAGGGAGGCATGCAGCTCTTTCCATGAGCTCTTAATGGAGGTCTGTTTTATTTAAAGAATTACCCCTTTCAGAACTCCTACGCCCTTCGGGTGAGCATCATTTTGGTTCCAAGATCCCTGACTCCCTCTATACCCCTGTGGGCCTGCTGAGCAGCATTGCGTCCCATACGTCCCACGGAGGCTCTCTGTGTCTGCAGAGTGTCGGGCAACACACTGTACGTTACTTCAGGAGAGCTACATTTCCAGAGCACTCGAACAGCATCAGAACCACATTTCTAGGCAGTCCAACATGCCCTGGAAGTCTTCGACATTGCCCTCGTCTGAGCAGCCCTGAGAAAACACTCTGCTTAGAAGTTATCGAGGACCTCGTACCAGAAGTCACTCTATTCAAGGAGAAATACAGCATCTTAACATGCTGTGTCGCTCACAGGGCAAGAAACCTGAGAACTTGCCTCGAGGTAAGGCCATGAAATACTATGCAGAAGCAGAGGCGTGTAGCAGTTTCCATGAGGCCGTAGTCGCTTATCTTCATCATTTTAAAGCCAGTACGCTTTTCAGGACACCTAGGTGCCTCGCCTGGAAACCCTGTTGCCTGCAAGAACACTGAGTACCCTCAGGCTCCCCTTGTCCTTCTAAGCAATATCCAGGCCAGGAGCTTTCCGACTCACAGTGTGTATGCCGAGTGTAGGGCAACACAGTGCACTCTTATTGGAATATCTTGATTTAGCCAGCAATCGCACAGGTTCACGAGCACCGTTAAGCCAGTTCCAACAGGCCGTGGAAGTCGCTCTCATTCCCTAGTTTGAGCTGTACAGAGAGAAACAGTAAGCTTCTCCTTCCATTCAGGACTTCCTACCTGAAGTCACCCTGCCTCTTGAAGAAAGACGACCTCGTTTCTATTGCAACTAAAGCACAGTTTTTCCTGTAGCACGGCAGGCTTTTGAAAAGGCACGGGCCCAGAGGCCTAGCTAGGGCTTTCCTTGGTGAGGCCGTTCACTAGATGCAGAACACCCTGCCTCGAGAAGTTGATTCAGGGAAGCAACAACTGTGTACTCTGTGTCTCATTTGACTGGTTAAAAACCACAGAGATGTATGCTGCCTGTGCCCATGGAAATGGGGGCATGATGGGACTAACCTTGCTTTCCGTTTGGAAAGCTCCCCTCTTGCTTTCGTGAAGCTCCCTGAAATTCTCTGCTGTTGACAGGCCTCTGGCCACTGTAGGCATGTGTCTGGGAAGTAAATGAGTTTTCTCTGGCTACACACGGAACTTCATTGGCCGCGGTGGGGCGCACCTTGCCATGCTCTAGAGCTAAAGGGAATCTAAACGTGAGCCCTTGGCTCGAGGTAAGGCCCTGAGTAGCCCTGCCGAACGGGAGGCATGCAGCTCTTTCCATTAGCTCTTAGTCACTCTTCTGGTTTACTTTAAATGAAGTACCCTTTTCAGGACTCCTAGGCCCCTCGGTTGAGCATCATTTTTGTTCCAAGGTCTCTGAGTATCTCCACACCCCTGTAGGCCTGCTGAGCAACAACGAGGCACATTGGTCCTCGGAGGTCCTCTGTGTCTGCTGAGTCATGGGCAACACACTGCACTCTTTCTTGTGATATCTTGATTCACAGCACTCGCACAGGTTCAAGAGCAACGTTCAACAAGTTCCAACATGTCGTGGAAGTCGTTCTCATTCCCTAGTTTGAGCTGTACAGACAGAAACAGTAAGCTTCTCCTTCCATTCAGGACCTCCTACCTGAAGTCACCCTGCCTCTTGAAGAAAGACGACCTTCTTTCTATTGCAACTAAAGCACAGTTTTTCCTGTAGCACGGCAGGCTTTTGAAGAGGCACGGGCCCAGAGTCCTAATCAGGGATTTCCTTGGTGAGGCCGTTCACTAGATGCAGAACACCCTGCCTCGAGAAGTTGATTCAGGGAAGCAACCACTGTGTACTCTGTGTCTCATTTGACTGGTTAAAAACCACAGAGATGTATGCTGCCTGTGCCCATGGAAATGGGGGCATGATGGGACTAGCCTTGCTTTCCGTTTGAAAACCTCCATTCTTGCTTCCGTGAAGCTCCCTGAAATTCTCTGCTGTTGACAGTCCTCTGGCCACTGTAGGCATGTGTCTGGGAAGAAAATGACTTTTCTCTCGGTACACACGGAGCTTCATTGGCGGGGTGCGTCTCTCCTTGCCATGCTCTAGAGCTAAAGGGAATCTCAACGTGAGTCCTTGCCTCAGGTAAGGCCCTGAGTAGCCCTGCAGAAAGGGAGGCATGCAGCTCTTTCCATGAGCTCTTAATGGAGGTCTGTTTTATTTAAAGAATTACCCCTTTCAGAACTCCTACGCCCTTCGGGTGAGCATCATTTTGGTTCCAAGATCCCTGACTCCCTCTATACCCCTGTGGGCCTGCTGAGCAGCATTGCGTCCCATACGTCCCACGGAGGCTCTCTGTGTCTGCAGAGTGTCGGGCAACACACTGTACGTTACTTCAGGAGAGCTACATTTCCAGAGCACTCGAACAGCATCAGAACCACATTTCTAGGCAGTCCAACATGCCCTGGAAGTCTTCGACATTGCCCTCGTCTGAGCAGCCCTGAGAAAACACTCTGCTTAGAAGTTATCGAGGACCTCGTACCAGAAGTCACTCTATTCAAGGAGAAATACAGCATCTTAACATGCTGTGTCGCTCACAGGGCAAGAAACCTGAGAACTTGCCTCGAGGTAAGGCCATGAAATACTATGCAGAAGCAGAGGCGTGTAGCAGTTTCCATGAGGCCGTAGTCGCTTATCTTCATCATTTTAAAGCCAGTACGCTTTTCAGGACACCTAGGTGCCTCGCCTGGAAACCCTGTTGCCTGCAAGAACACTGAGCTCTTTCCATTAGCTCTTAGTCACTCTTCTGGTTTACTTTAAATGAAGTACCCTTTTCAGGACTCCTAGGCCCCTCGGTTGAGCATCATTTTTGTTCCAAGGTCTCTGAGTATCTCCACACCCCTGTAGGCCTGCTGAGCAACAACGAGGCACATTGGTCCTCGGAGGTCCTCTGTGTCTGCTGAGTCATGGGCAACACACTGCACTCTTTCTTGTGATATCTTGATTCACAGCACTCGCACAGGTTCAAGAGCAACGTTCAACAAGTTCCAACATGTCGTGGAAGTCGTTCTCATTCCCTAGTTTGAGCTGTACAGACAGAAACAGTAAGCTTCTCCTTCCATTCAGGACGTCCTACCTGAAGTCACCCTGCCTCTTGAAGAAAGACGACCTTCTTTCTATTGCAACTAAAGCACAGTTTTTCCTGTAGCACGGCAGGCTTTTGAAGAGGCACGGGCCCAGAGTCCTAATCAGGGATTTCCTTGGTGAGGCCGTTCACTAGATGCAGAACACCCTGCCTCGAGAAGTTGATTCAGGGAAGCAACCACTGTGTACTCTGTGTCTCATTTGACTGGTTAAAAACCACAGAGATGTATGCTGCCTGTGCCCATGGAAATGGGGGCATGATGGGACTAGCCTTGCTTTCCGTTTGAAAACCTCCATTCTTGCTTCCGTGAAGCTCCCTGAAATTCTCTGCTGTTGACAGTCCTCTGGCCACTGTAGGCATGTGTCTGGGAAGAAAATGACTTTTCTCTCGGTACACACGGAGCTTCATTGGCGGGGTGCGGCTCTCCTTGCCATGCTCTAGAGCTAAAGGGAATCTCAACGTGAGTCCTTGCCTCAGGTAAGGCCCTGAGTAGCCCTGCAGAAAGGGAGGCATGCAGCTCTTTCCATGAGCTCTTAATGGAGGTCTGTTTTATTTAAAGAATTACCCCTTTCAGAACTCCTACGCCCTTCGGGTGAGCATCATTTTGGTTCCAAGATCCCTGACTCCCTCTATACCCCTGTGGGCCTGCTGAGCAGCATTGCGTCCCATACGTCCCACGGAGGCTCTCTGTGTCTGCAGAGTGTCGGGCAACACACTGTACGTTACTTCAGGAGAGCTACATTTCCAGAGCACTCGAACAGCATCAGAACCACATTTCTAGGCAGTCCAACATGCCCTGGAAGTCTTCGACATTGCCCTCGTCTGAGCAGCCCTGAGAAAACACTCTGCTTAGAAGTTATCGAGGACCTCGTACCAGAAGTCACTCTATTCAAGGAGAAATACAGCATCTTAACATGCTGTGTCGCTCACAGGGCAAGAAACCTGAGAACTTGCCTCGAGGTAAGGCCATGAAATACTATGCAGAAGCAGAGGCGTGTAGCAGTTTCCATGAGGCCGTAGTCGCTTATCTTCATCATTTTAAAGCCAGTACGCTTTTCAGGACACCTAGGTGCCTCGCCTGGAAACCCTGTTGCCTGCAAGAACACTGAGCTCTTTCCATTAGCTCTTAGTCACTCTTCTGGTTTACTTTAAATGAAGTACCCTTTTCAGGACTCCTAGGCCCCTCGGTTGAGCATCATTTTTGTTCCAAGGTCTCTGAGTATCTCCACACCCCTGTAGGCCTGCTGAGCAACAACGAGGCACATTGGTCCTCGGAGGTCCTCTGTGTCTGCTGAGTCATGGGCAACACACTGCACTCTTTCTTGTGATATCTTGATTCACAGCACTCGCACAGGTTCAAGAGCAACGTTCAACAAGTTCCAACATGTCGTGGAAGTCGTTCTCATTCCCTAGTTTGAGCTGTACAGACAGAAACAGTAAGCTTCTCCTTCCATTCAGGACGTCCTACCTGAAGTCACCCTGCCTCTTGAAGAAAGACGACCTTCTTTCTATTGCAACTAAAGCACAGTTTTTCCTGTAGCACGGCAGGCTTTTGAAGAGGCACGGGCCCAGAGTCCTAATCAGGGATTTCCTTGGTGAGGCCGTTCACTAGATGCAGAACACCCTGCCTCGAGAAGTTGATTCAGGGAAGCAACCACTGTGTACTCTGTGTCTCATTTGACTGGTTAAAAACCACAGAGATGTATGCTGCCTGTGCCCATGGAAATGGGGGCATGATGGGACTAGCCTTGCTTTCCGTTTGAAAACCTCCATTCTTGCTTCCGTGAAGCTCCCTGAAATTCTCTGCTGTTGACAGTCCTCTGGCCACTGTAGGCATGTGTCTGGGAAGAAAATGACTTTTCTCTCGGTACACACGGAGCTTCATTGGCGGGGTGCGTCTCTCCTTGCCATGCTCTAGAGCTAAAGGGAATCTCAACGTGAGTCCTTGCCTCAGGTAAGGCCCTGAGTAGCCCTGCAGAAAGGGAGGCATGCAGCTCTTTCCATGAGCTCTTAATGGAGGTCTGTTTTATTTAAAGAATTACCCCTTTCAGAACTCCTACGCCCTTCGGGTGAGCATCATTTTGGTTCCAAGATCCCTGACTCCCTCTATACCCCTGTGGGCCTGCTGAGCAGCATTGCGTCCCATACGTCCCACGGAGGCTCTCTGTGTCTGCAGAGTGTCGGGCAACACACTGTACGTTACTTCAGGAGAGCTACATTTCCAGAGCACTCGAACAGCATCAGAACCACATTTCTAGGCAGTCCAACATGCCCTGGAAGTCTTCGACATTGCCCTCGTCTGAGCAGCCCTGAGAAAACACTCTGCTTAGAAGTTATCGAGGACCTCGTACCAGAAGTCACTCTATTCAAGGAGAAATACAGCATCTTAACATGCTGTGTCGCTCACAGGGCAAGAAACCTGAGAATTTGCCTCGAGGTAAGGCCATGAAATACTATGCAGAAGCAGAGGCGTGTAGCAGTTTCCATGAGGCCGTAGTCGCTTATCTTCATCATTTTAAAGCCAGTACGCTTTTCAGGACACCTAGGTGCCTCGCCTGGAAACCCTGTTGCCTGCAAGAACACTGAGCTCTTTCCATTAGCTCTTAGTCACTCTTCTGGTTTACTTTAAATGAAGTACCCTTTTCAGGACTCCTAGGCCCCTCGGTTGAGCATCATTTTTGTTCCAAGGTCTCTGAGTATCTCCACACCCCTGTAGGCCTGCTGAGCAACAACGAGGCACATTGGTCCTCGGAGGTCCTCTGTGTCTGCTGAGTCATGGGCAACACACTGCACTCTTTCTTGTGATATCTTGATTCACAGCACTCGCACAGGTTCAGGAGCAACGTTCAACAAGTTCCAACATGTCGTGGAAGTCGTTCTCATTCCCTAGTTTGAGCTGTACAGACAGAAACAGTAAGCTTCTCCTTCCATTCAGGACCTCCTACCTGAAGTCACCCTGCCTCTTGAAGAAAGACGACCTTCTTTCTATTGCAACTAAAGCACAGTTTTTCCTGTAGCACGGCAGGCTTTTGAAGAGGCACGGGCCCAGAGTCCAATCAGGGATTTCCTTGGTGAGGCCGTTCACTAGATGCAGAACACCCTGCCTCGAGAAGTTGATTCAGGGAAGCAACCACTGTGTACTCTGTGTCTCATTTGACTTGTTAAAAACCATAGAGATGTATGCTGCCTGTGCCCATGGAATTGGGGGCATGATGGGACTAGCCTTGCTTTCCGTTTGAAAACTTCCATTCCTGCTTCCGTGAAGCTCCCTGAAATTCTCTCCTGTTGACAGTACTCTGGCCACTGTAGGCATGTGTCTGGGAAGAAAATGACTTTTCTCTCGGTACACACGGAGCTTCATTGGCGGGGTGCGGCTCTCCTTGCCATGCTCTAGAGCTAAAGGGAATCTCAACGTGAGTCCTTGCCTCAGGTAAGGCCCTGAGTAGCCCTGCAGAAAGGGAGGCATGCAGCTCTTTCCATGAGCTCTTAATGGAGGTCTGTTTTATTTAAAGAATTACCCCTTTCAGAACTCCTACGCCCTTCGGGTGAGCATCATTTTGGTTCCAAGATCCCTGACTCCCTCTATACCCCTGTGGGCCTGCTGAGCAGCATTGCGTCCCATACGTCCCACGGAGGCTCTCTGTGTCTGCAGAGTGTCGGGCAACACACTGTACGTTACTTCAGGAGAGCTACATTTCCAGAGCACTCGAACAGCATCAGAACCACATTTCTAGGCAGTCCAACATGCCCTGGAAGTCTTCGACATTGCCCTCGTCTGAGCAGCCCTGAGAAAACACTCTGCTTAGAAGTTATCGAGGACCTCGTACCAGAAGTCACTCTATTCAAGGAGAAATACAGCATCTTAACATGCTGTGTCGCTCACAGGGCAAGAAACCTGAGAACTTGCCTCGAGGTAAGGCCATGAAATACTATGCAGAAGCAGAGGCGTGTAGCAGTTTCCATGAGGCCGTAGTCGCTTATCTTCATCATTTTAAAGCCAGTACGCTTTTCAGGACACCTAGGTGCCTCGCCTGGAAACCCTGTTGCCTGCAAGAACACTGAGCTCTTTCCATTAGCTCTTAGTCACTCTTCTGGTTTACTTTAAATGAAGTACCCTTTTCAGGACTCCTAGGCCCCTCGGTTGAGCATCATTTTTGTTCCAAGGTCTCTGAGTATCTCCACACCCCTGTAGGCCTGCTGAGCAACAACGAGGCACATTGGTCCTCGGAGGTCCTCTGTGTCTGCTGAGTCATGGGCAACACACTGCACTCTTTCTTGTGATATCTTGATTCACAGCACTCGCACAGGTTCAAGAGCAACGTTCAACAAGTTCCAACATGTCGTGGAAGTCGTTCTCATTCCCTAGTTTGAGCTGTACAGACAGAAACAGTAAGCTTCTCCTTCCATTCAGGACGTCCTACCTGAAGTCACCCTGCCTCTTGAAGAAAGACGACCTTCTTTCTATTGCAACTAAAGCACAGTTTTTCCTGTAGCACGGCAGGCTTTTGAAGAGGCACGGGCCCAGAGTCCTAATCAGGGATTTCCTTGGTGAGGCCGTTCACTAGATGCAGAACACCCTGCCTCGAGAAGTTGATTCAGGGAAGCAACCACTGTGTACTCTGTGTCTCATTTGACTGGTTAAAAACCACAGAGATGTATGCTGCCTGTGCCCATGGAAATGGGGGCATGATGGGACTAGCCTTGCTTTCCGTTTGAAAACCTCCATTCTTGCTTCCGTGAAGCTCCCTGAAATTCTCTGCTGTTGACAGTCCTCTGGCCACTGTAGGCATGTGTCTGGGAAGAAAATGACTTTTCTCTCGGTACACACGGAGCTTCATTGGCGGGGTGCGTCTCTCCTTGCCATGCTCTAGAGCTAAAGGGAATCTCAACGTGAGTCCTTGCCTCAGGTAAGGCCCTGAGTAGCCCTGCAGAAAGGGAGGCATGCAGCTCTTTCCATGAGCTCTTAATGGAGGTCTGTTTTATTTAAAGAATTACCCCTTTCAGAACTCCTACGCCCTTCGGGTGAGCATCATTTTGGTTCCAAGATCCCTGACTCCCTCTATACCCCTGTGGGCCTGCTGAGCAGCATTGCGTCCCATACGTCCCACGGAGGCTCTCTGTGTCTGCAGAGTGTCGGGCAACACACTGTACGTTACTTCAGGAGAGCTACATTTCCAGAGCACTCGAACAGCATCAGAACCACATTTCTAGGCAGTCCAACATGCCCTGGAAGTCTTCGACATTGCCCTCGTCTGAGCAGCCCTGAGAAAACACTCTGCTTAGAAGTTATCGAGGACCTCGTACCAGAAGTCACTCTATTCAAGGAGAAATACAGCATCTTAACATGCTGTGTCGCTCACAGGGCAAGAAACCTGAGAATTTGCCTCGAGGTAAGGCCATGAAATACTATGCAGAAGCAGAGGCGTGTAGCAGTTTCCATGAGGCCGTAGTCGCTTATCTTCATCATTTTAAAGCCAGTACGCTTTTCAGGACACCTAGGTGCCTCGCCTGGAAACCCTGTTGCCTGCAAGAACACTGAGCTCTTTCCATTAGCTCTTAGTCACTCTTCTGGTTTACTTTAATTGAAGTACCCTTTTCAGGACTCCTAGGCCCCTCGGTTGAGCATCATTTTTGTTCCAAGGTCTCTGAGTATCTCCACACCCCTGTAGGCCTGCTGAGCAACAACGAGGCACATTGGTCCTCGGAGGTCCTCTGTGTCTGCTGAGTCATGGGCAACACACTGCACTCTTTCTTGTGATATCTTGATTCACAGCACTCGCACAGGTTCAAGAGCAACGTTCAACAAGTTCCAACATGTCGTGGAAGTCGTTCTCATTCCCTAGTTTGAGCTGTACAGACAGAAACAGTAAGCTTCTCCTTCCATTCAGGACGTCCTACCTGAAGTCACCCTGCCTCTTGAAGAAAGACGACCTTCTTTCTATTGCAACTAAAGCACAGTTTTTCCTGTAGCACGGCAGGCTTTTGAAGAGGCACGGGCCCAGAGTCTTAATCAGGGATTTCCTTGGTGAGGCCGTTCACTAGATGCAGAACACCCTGCCTCGAGAAGTTGATTCAGGGAAGCAACCACTGTGTACTCTGTGTCTCATTTGACTGGTTAAAAACCACAGAGATGTATGCTGCCTGTGCCCATGGAAATGGGGGCAAGATGGGACTAGCCTTGCTTTCCGTTTGAAAACCTCCATTCTTGCTTCCGTGAAGCTCCCTGAAATTCTCTGCTGTTGACAGTCCTCTGGCCACTGTAGGCATGTGTCTGGGAAGAAAATGACTTTTCTCTCGGTACACACGGAGCTTCATTGGCGGGGTGCGGCTCTCCTTGCCATGCTCTAGAGCTAAAGGGAATCTCAACGTGAGTCCTTGCCTCAGGTAAGGCCCTGAGTAGCCCTGCAGAAAGGGAGGCATGCAGCTCTTTCCATGAGCTCTTAATGGAGGTCTGTTTTATTTAAAGAATTACCCCTTTCAGAACTCCTACGCCCTTCGGGTGAGCATCATTTTGGTTCCAAGATCCCTGACTCCCTCTATACCCCTGTGGGCCTGCTGAGCAGCATTGCGTCCCATACGTCCCACGGAGGCTCTCTGTGTCTGCAGAGTGTCGGGCAACACACTGTACGTTACTTCAGGAGAGCTACATTTCCAGAGCACTCGAACAGCATCAGAACCACATTTCTAGGCAGTCCAACATGCCCTGGAAGTCTTCGACATTGCCCTCGTCTGAGCAGCCCTGAGAAAACACTCTGCTTAGAAGTTATCGAGGACCTCGTACCAGAAGTCACTCTATTCAAGGAGAAATACAGCATCTTAACATGCTGTGTCGCTCACAGGGCAAGAAACCTGAGAACTTGCCTCGAGGTAAGGCCATGAAATACTATGCAGAAGCAGAGGCGTGTAGCAGTTTCCATGAGGCCGTAGTCGCTTATCTTCATCATTTTAAAGCCAGTACGCTTTTCAGGACACCTAGGTGCCTCGCCTGGAAACCCTGTTGCCTGCAAGAACACTGAGCTCTTTCCATTAGCTCTTAGTCACTCTTCTGGTTTACTTTAAATGAAGTACCCTTTTCAGGACTCCTAGGCCCCTCGGTTGAGCATCATTTTTGTTCCAAGGTCTCTGAGTATCTCCACACCCCTGTAGGCCTGCTGAGCAACAACGAGGCACATTGGTCCTCGGAGGTCCTCTGTGTCTGCTGAGTCATGGGCAACACACTGCACTCTTTCTTGTGATATCTTGATTCACAGCACTCGCACAGGTTCAAGAGCAACGTTCAACAAGTTCCAACATGTCGTGGAAGTCGTTCTCATTCCCTAGTTTGAGCTGTACAGACAGAAACAGTAAGCTTCTCCTTCCATTCAGGACGTCCTACCTGAAGTCACCCTGCCTCTTGAAGAAAGACGACCTTCTTTCTATTGCAACTAAAGCACAGTTTTTCCTGTAGCACGGCAGGCTTTTGAAGAGGCACGGGCCCAGAGTCCTAATCAGGGATTTCCTTGGTGAGGCCGTTCACTAGATGCAGAACACCCTGCCTCGAGAAGTTGATTCAGGGAAGCAACCACTGTGTACTCTGTGTCTCATTTGACTGGTTAAAAACCACAGAGATGTATGCTGCCTGTGCCCATGGAAATGGGGGCATGATGGGACTAGCCTTGCTTTCCGTTTGAAAACCTCCATTCTTGCTTCCGTGAAGCTCCCTGAAATTCTCTGCTGTTGACAGTCCTCTGGCCACTGTAGGCATGTGTCTGGGAAGAAAATGACTTTTCTCTCGGTACACACGGAGCTTCATTGGCGGGGTGCGTCTCTCCTTGCCATGCTCTAGAGCTAAAGGGAATCTCAACGTGAGTCCTTGCCTCAGGTAAGGCCCTGAGTAGCCCTGCAGAAAGGGAGGCATGCAGCTCTTTCCATGAGCTCTTAATGGAGGTCTGTTTTATTTAAAGAATTACCCCTTTCAGAACTCCTACGCCCTTCGGGTGAGCATCATTTTGGTTCCAAGATCCCTGACTCCCTCTATACCCCTGTGGGCCTGCTGAGCAGCATTGCGTCCCATACGTCCCACGGAGGCTCTCTGTGTCTGCAGAGTGTCGGGCAACACACTGTACGTTACTTCAGGAGAGCTACATTTCCAGAGCACTCGAACAGCATCAGAACCACATTTCTAGGCAGTCCAACATGCCCTGGAAGTCTTCGACATTGCCCTCGTCTGAGCAGCCCTGAGAAAACACTCTGCTTAGAAGTTATCGAGGACCTCGTACCAGAAGTCACTCTATTCAAGGAGAAATACAGCATCTTAACATGCTGTGTCGCTCACAGGGCAAGAAACCTGAGAATTTGCCTCGAGGTAAGGCCATGAAATACTATGCAGAAGCAGAGGCGTGTAGCAGTTTCCATGAGGCCGTAGTCGCTTATCTTCATCATTTTAAAGCCAGTACGCTTTTCAGGACACCTAGGTGCCTCGCCTGGAAACCCTGTTGCCTGCAAGAACACTGAGCTCTTTCCATTAGCTCTTAGTCACTCTTCTGGTTTACTTTAATTGAAGTACCCTTTTCAGGACTCCTAGGCCCCTCGGTTGAGCATCATTTTTGTTCCAAGGTCTCTGAGTATCTCCACACCCCTGTAGGCCTGCTGAGCAACAACGAGGCACATTGGTCCTCGGAGGTCCTCTGTGTCTGCTGAGTCATGGGCAACACACTGCACTCTTTCTTGTGATATCTTGATTCACAGCACTCGCACAGGTTCAAGAGCAACGTTCAACAAGTTCCAACATGTCGTGGAAGTCGTTCTCATTCCCTAGTTTGAGCTGTACAGACAGAAACAGTAAGCTTCTCCTTCCATTCAGGACGTCCTACCTGAAGTCACCCTGCCTCTTGAAGAAAGACGACCTTCTTTCTATTGCAACTAAAGCACAGTTTTTCCTGTAGCACGGCAGGCTTTTGAAGAGGCACGGGCCCAGAGTCTTAATCAGGGATTTCCTTGGTGAGGCCGTTCACTAGATGCAGAACACCCTGCCTCGAGAAGTTGATTCAGGGAAGCAACCACTGTGTACTCTGTGTCTCATTTGACTGGTTAAAAACCACAGAGATGTATGCTGCCTGTGCCCATGGAAATGGGGGCATGATGGGACTAGCCTTGCTTTCCGTTTGAAAACCTCCATTCTTGCTTCCGTGAAGCTCCCTGAAATTCTCTGCTGTTGACAGTCCTCTGGCCACTGTAGGCATGTGTCTGGGAAGAAAATGACTTTTCTCTCGGTACACACGGAGCTTCATTGGCGGGGTGCGGCTCTCCTTGCCATGCTCTAGAGCTAAAGGGAATCTCAACGTGAGTCCTTGCCTCAGGTAAGGCCCTGAGTAGCCCTGCAGAAAGGGAGGCATGCAGCTCTTTCCATGAGCTCTTAATGGAGGTCTGTTTTATTTAAAGAATTACCCCTTTCAGAACTCCTACGCCCTTCGGGTGAGCATCATTTTGGTTCCAAGATCCCTGACTCCCTCTATACCCCTGTGGGCCTGCTGAGCAGCATTGCGTCCCATACGTCCCACGGAGGCTCTCTGTGTCTGCAGAGTGTCGGGCAACACACTGTACGTTACTTCAGGAGAGCTACATTTCCAGAGCACTCGAACAGCATCAGAACCACATTTCTAGGCAGTCCAACATGCCCTGGAAGTCTTCGACATTGCCCTCGTCTGAGCAGCCCTGAGAAAACACTCTGCTTAGAAGTTATCGAGGACCTCGTACCAGAAGTCACTCTATTCAAGGAGAAATACAGCATCTTAACATGCTGTGTCGCTCACAGGGCAAGAAACCTGAGAACTTGCCTCGAGGTAAGGCCATGAAATACTATGCAGAAGCAGAGGCGTGTAGCAGTTTCCATGAGGCCGTAGTCGCTTATCTTCATCATTTTAAAGCCAGTACGCTTTTCAGGACACCTAGGTGCCTCGCCTGGAAACCCTGTTGCCTGCAAGAACACTGAGCTCTTTCCATTAGCTCTTAGTCACTCTTCTGGTTTACTTTAAATGAAGTACCCTTTTCAGGACTCCTAGGCCCCTCGGTTGAGCATCATTTTTGTTCCAAGGTCTCTGAGTATCTCCACACCCCTGTAGGCCTGCTGAGCAACAACGAGGCACATTGGTCCTCGGAGGTCCTCTGTGTCTGCTGAGTCATGGGCAACACACTGCACTCTTTCTTGTGATATCTTGATTCACAGCACTCGCACAGGTTCAAGAGCAACGTTCAACAAGTTCCAACATGTCGTGGAAGTCGTTCTCATTCCCTAGTTTGAGCTGTACAGACAGAAACAGTAAGCTTCTCCTTCCATTCAGGACGTCCTACCTGAAGTCACCCTGCCTCTTGAAGAAAGACGACCTTCTTTCTATTGCAACTAAAGCACAGTTTTTCCTGTAGCACGGCAGGCTTTTGAAGAGGCACGGGCCCAGAGTCCTAATCAGGGATTTCCTTGGTGAGGCCGTTCACTAGATGCAGAACACCCTGCCTCGAGAAGTTGATTCAGGGAAGCAACCACTGTGTACTCTGTGTCTCATTTGACTGGTTAAAAACCACAGAGATGTATGCTGCCTGTGCCCATGGAAATGGGGGCATGATGGGACTAGCCTTGCTTTCCGTTTGAAAACCTCCATTCTTGCTTCCGTGAAGCTCCCTGAAATTCTCTGCTGTTGACAGTCCTCTGGCCACTGTAGGCATGTGTCTGGGAAGAAAATGACTTTTCTCTCGGTACACACGGAGCTTCATTGGCGGGGTGCGTCTCTCCTTGCCATGCTCTAGAGCTAAAGGGAATCTCAACGTGAGTCCTTGCCTCAGGTAAGGCCCTGAGTAGCCCTGCAGAAAGGGAGGCATGCAGCTCTTTCCATGAGCTCTTAATGGAGGTCTGTTTTATTTAAAGAATTACCCCTTTCAGAACTCCTACGCCCTTCGGGTGAGCATCATTTTGGTTCCAAGATCCCTGACTCCCTCTATACCCCTGTGGGCCTGCTGAGCAGCATTGCGTCCCATACGTCCCACGGAGGCTCTCTGTGTCTGCAGAGTGTCGGGCAACACACTGTACGTTACTTCAGGAGAGCTACATTTCCAGAGCACTCGAACAGCATCAGAACCACATTTCTAGGCAGTCCAACATGCCCTGGAAGTCTTCGACATTGCCCTCGTCTGAGCAGCCCTGAGAAAACACTCTGCTTAGAAGTTATCGAGGACCTCGTACCAGAAGTCACTCTATTCAAGGAGAAATACAGCATCTTAACATGCTGTGTCGCTCACAGGGCAAGAAACCTGAGAATTTGCCTCGAGGTAAGGCCATGAAATACTATGCAGAAGCAGAGGCGTGTAGCAGTTTCCATGAGGCCGTAGTCGCTTATCTTCATCATTTTAAAGCCAGTACGCTTTTCAGGACACCTAGGTGCCTCGCCTGGAAACCCTGTTGCCTGCAAGAACACTGAGCTCTTTCCATTAGCTCTTAGTCACTCTTCTGGTTTACTTTAAATGAAGTACCCTTTTCAGGACTCCTAGGCCCCTCGGTTGAGCATCATTTTTGTTCCAAGGTCTCTCAGTATCTCCACACCCCTGTAGGCCTGCTGAGCAACAACGAGGCACATTGGTCCTCGGAGGTCCTCTGTGTCTGCTGAGTCATGGGCAACACACTGCACTCTTTCTTGTGATATCTTGATTCACAGCACTCGCACAGGTTCAAGAGCAACGTTCAACAAGTTCCAACATGTCGTGGAAGTCGTTCTCATTCCCTAGTTTGAGCTGTACAGACAGAAACAGTAAGCTTCTCCTTCCATTCAGGACGTCCTACCTGAAGTCACCCTGCCTCTTGAAGAAAGACGACCTTCTTTCTATTGCAACTAAAGCACAGTTTTTCCTGTAGCACGGCAGGCTTTTGAAGAGGCACGGGCCCAGAGTCTTAATCAGGGATTTCCTTGGTGAGGCCGTTCACTAGATGCAGAACACCCTGCCTCGGGAAGTTGATTCAGGGAAGCAACCACTGTGTACTCTGTGTCTCATTTGACTGGTTAAAAACCACAGAGATGTATGCTGCCTGTGCCCATGGAAATGGGGGCATGATGGGACTAGCCTTGCTTTCCGTTTGAAAACCTCCATTCTTGCTTCCGTGAAGCTCCCTGAAATTCTCTGCTGTTGACAGTCCTCTGGCCACTGTAGGCATGTGTCTGGGAAGAAAATGACTTTTCTCTCGGTACACACGGAGCTTCATTGGCGGGGTGCGGCTCTCCTTGCCATGCTCTAGAGCTAAAGGGAATCTCAACGTGAGTCCTTGCCTCAGGTAAGGCCCTGAGTAGCCCTGCAGAAAGGGAGGCATGCAGCTCTTTCCATGAGCTCTTAATGGAGGTCTGTTTTATTTAAAGAATTACCCCTTTCAGAACTCCTACGCCCTTCGGGTGAGCATCATTTTGGTTCCAAGATCCCTGACTCCCTCTATACCCCTGTGGGCCTGCTGAGCAGCATTGCGTCCCATACGTCCCACGGAGGCTCTCTGTGTCTGCAGAGTGTCGGGCAACACACTGTACGTTACTTCAGGAGAGCTACATTTCCAGAGCACTCGAACAGCATCAGAACCACATTTCTAGGCAGTCCAACATGCCCTGGAAGTCTTCGACATTGCCCTCGTCTGAGCAGCCCTGAGAAAACACTCTGCTTAGAAGTTATCGAGGACCTCGTACCAGAAGTCACTCTATTCAAGGAGAAATACAGCATCTTAACATGCTGTGTCGCTCACAGGGCAAGAAACCTGAGAACTTGCCTCGAGGTAAGGCCATGAAATACTATGCAGAAGCAGAGGCGTGTAGCAGTTTCCATGAGGCCGTAGTCGCTTATCTTCATCATTTTAAAGCCAGTACGCTTTTCAGGACACCTAGGTGCCTCGCCTGGAAACCCTGTTGCCTGCAAGAACACTGAGCTCTTTCCATTAGCTCTTAGTCACTCTTCTGGTTTACTTTAAATGAAGTACCCTTTTCAGGACTCCTAGGCCCCTCGGTTGAGCATCATTTTTGTTCCAAGGTCTCTGAGTATCTCCACACCCCTGTAGGCCTGCTGAGCAACAACGAGGCACATTGGTCCTCGGAGGTCCTCTGTGTCTGCTGAGTCATGGGCAACACACTGCACTCTTTCTTGTGATATCTTGATTCACAGCACTCGCACAGGTTCAAGAGCAACGTTCAACAAGTTCCAACATGTCGTGGAAGTCGTTCTCATTCCCTAGTTTGAGCTGTACAGACAGAAACAGTAAGCTTCTCCTTCCATTCAGGACGTCCTACCTGAAGTCACCCTGCCTCTTGAAGAAAGACGACCTTCTTTCTATTGCAACTAAAGCACAGTTTTTCCTGTAGCACGGCAGGCTTTTGAAGAGGCACGGGCCCAGAGTCCTAATCAGGGATTTCCTTGGTGAGGCCGTTCACTAGATGCAGAACACCCTGCCTCGAGAAGTTGATTCAGGGAAGCAACCACTGTGTACTCTGTGTCTCATTTGACTGGTTAAAAACCACAGAGATGTATGCTGCCTGTGCCCATGGAAATGGGGGCATGATGGGACTAGCCTTGCTTTCCGTTTGAAAACCTCCATTCTTGCTTCCGTGAAGCTCCCTGAAATTCTCTGCTGTTGACAGTCCTCTGGCCACTGTAGGCATGTGTCTGGGAAGAAAATGACTTTTCTCTCGGTACACACGGAGCTTCATTGGCGGGGTGCGGCTCTCCTTGCCATGCTCTAGAGCTAAAGGGAATCTCAACGTGAGTCCTTGCCTCAGGTAAGGCCCTGAGTAGCCCTGCAGAAAGGGAGGCATGCAGCTCTTTCCATGAGCTCTTAATGGAGGTCTGTTTTATTTAAAGAATTACCCCTTTCAGAACTCCTACGCCCTTCGGGTGAGCATCATTTTGGTTCCAAGATCCCTGACTCCCTCTATACCCCTGTGGGCCTGCTGAGCAGCATTGCGTCCCATACGTCCCACGGAGGCTCTCTGTGTCTGCAGAGTGTCGGGCAACACACTGTACGTTACTTCAGGAGAGCTACATTTCCAGAGCACTCGAACAGCATCAGAACCACATTTCTAGGCAGTCCAACATGCCCTGGAAGTCTTCGACATTGCCCTCGTCTGAGCAGCCCTGAGAAAACACTCTGCTTAGAAGTTATCGAGGACCTCGTACCAGAAGTCACTCTATTCAAGGAGAAATACAGCATCTTAACATGCTGTGTCGCTCACAGGGCAAGAAACCTGAGAACTTGCCTCGAGGTAAGGCCATGAAATACTATGCAGAAGCAGAGGCGTGTAGCAGTTTCCATGAGGCCGTAGTCGCTTATCTTCATCATTTTAAAGCCAGTACGCTTTTCAGGACACCTAGGTGCCTCGCCTGGAAACCCTGTTGCCTGCAAGAACACTGAGCTCTTTCCATTAGCTCTTAGTCACTCTTCTGGTTTACTTTAAATGAAGTACCCTTTTCAGGACTCCTAGGCCCCTCGGTTGAGCATCATTTTTGTTCCAAGGTCTCTGAGTATCTCCACACCCCTGTAGGCCTGCTGAGCAACAACGAGGCACATTGGTCCTCGGAGGTCCTCTGTGTCTGCTGAGTCATGGGCAACACACTGCACTCTTTCTTGTGATATCTTGATTCACAGCACTCGCACAGGTTCAAGAGCAACGTTCAACAAGTTCCAACATGTCGTGGAAGTCGTTCTCATTCCCTAGTTTGAGCTGTACAGACAGAAACAGTAAGCTTCTCCTTCCATTCAGGACGTCCTACCTGAAGTCACCCTGCCTCTTGAAGAAAGACGACCTTCTTTCTATTGCAACTAAAGCACAGTTTTTCCTGTAGCACGGCAGGCTTTTGAAGAGGCACGGGCCCAGAGTCCTAATCAGGGATTTCCTTGGTGAGGCCGTTCACTAGATGCAGAACACCCTGCCTCGAGAAGTTGATTCAGGGAAGCAACCACTGTGTACTCTGTGTCTCATTTGACTGGTTAAAAACCACAGAGATGTATGCTGCCTGTGCCCATGGAAATGGGGGCATGATGGGACTAGCCTTGCTTTCCGTTTGAAAACCTCCATTCTTGCTTCCGTGAAGCTCCCTGAAATTCTCTGCTGTTGACAGTCCTCTGGCCACTGTAGGCATGTGTCTGGGAAGAAAATGACTTTTCTCTCGGTACACACGGAGCTTCATTGGCGGGGTGCGTCTCTCCTTGCCATGCTCTAGAGCTAAAGGGAATCTCAACGTGAGTCCTTGCCTCAGGTAAGGCCCTGAGTAGCCCTGCAGAAAGGGAGGCATGCAGCTCTTTCCATGAGCTCTTAATGGAGGTCTGTTTTATTTAAAGAATTACCCCTTTCAGAACTCCTACGCCCTTCGGGTGAGCATCATTTTGGTTCCAAGATCCCTGACTCCCTCTATACCCCTGTGGGCCTGCTGAGCAGCATTGCGTCCCATACGTCCCACGGAGGCTCTCTGTGTCTGCAGAGTGTCGGGCAACACACTGTACGTTACTTCAGGAGAGCTACATTTCCAGAGCACTCGAACAGCATCAGAACCACATTTCTAGGCAGTCCAACATGCCCTGGAAGTCTTCGACATTGCCCTCGTCTGAGCAGCCCTGAGAAAACACTCTGCTTAGAAGTTATCGAGGACCTCGTACCAGAAGTCACTCTATTCAAGGAGAAATACAGCATCTTAACATGCTGTGTCGCTCACAGGGCAAGAAACCTGAGAATTTGCCTCGAGGTAAGGCCATGAAATATTATGCAGAAGCAGAGGCGTGTAGCAGTTTCCATGAGGCCGTAGTCGCTTATCTTCATCATTTTAAAGCCAGTACGCTTTTCAGGACACCTAGGTGCCTCGCCTGGAAACCCTGTTGCCTGCAAGAACACTGAGCTCTTTCCATTAGCTCTTAGTCACTCTTCTGGTTTACTTTAAATGAAGTACCCTTTTCAGGACTCCTAGGCCCCTCGGTTGAGCATCATTTTTGTTCCAAGGTCTCTGAGTATCTCCACACCCCTGTAGGCCTGCTGAGCAACAACGAGGCACATTGGTCCTCGGAGGTCCTCTGTGTCTGCTGAGTCATGGGCAACACACTGCACTCTTTCTTGTGATATCTTGATTCACAGCACTCGCACAGGTTCAAGAGCAACGTTCAACAAGTTCCAACATGTCGTGGAAGTCGTTCTCATTCCCTAGTTTGAGCTGTACAGACAGAAACAGTAAGCTTCTCCTTCCATTCAGGACGTCCTACCTGAAGTCACCCTGCCTCTTGAAGAAAGACGACCTTCTTTCTATTGCAACTAAAGCACAGTTTTTCCTGTAGCACGGCAGGCTTTTGAAGAGGCACGGGCCCAGAGTCTTAATCAGGGATTTCCTTGGTGAGGCCGTTCACTAGATGCAGAACACCCTGCCTCGAGAAGTTGATTCAGGGAAGCAACCACTGTGTACTCTGTGTCTCATTTGACTGGTTAAAAACCACAGAGATGTATGCTGCCTGTGCCCATGGAAATGGGGGCATGATGGGACTAGCCTTGCTTTCCGTTTGAAAACCTCCATTCTTGCTTCCGTGAAGCTCCCTGAAATTCTCTGCTGTTGACAGTCCTCTGGCCACTGTAGGCATGTGTCTGGGAAGAAAATGACTTTTCTCTCGGTACACACGGAGCTTCATTGGCGGGGTGCGGCTCTCCTTGCCATGCTCTAGAGCTAAAGGGAATCTCAACGTGAGTCCTTGCCTCAGGTAAGGCCCTGAGTAGCCCTGCAGAAAGGGAGGCATGCAGCTCTTTCCATGAGCTCTTAATGGAGGTCTGTTTTATTTAAAGAATTACCCCTTTCAGAACTCCTACGCCCTTCGGGTGAGCATCATTTTGGTTCCAAGATCCCTGACTCCCTCTATACCCCTGTGGGCCTGCTGAGCAGCATTGCGTCCCATACGTCCCACGGAGGCTCTCTGTGTCTGCAGAGTGTCGGGCAACACACTGTACGTTACTTCAGGAGAGCTACATTTCCAGAGCACTCGAACAGCATCAGAACCACATTTCTAGGCAGTCCAACATGCCCTGGAAGTCTTCGACATTGCCCTCGTCTGAGCAGCCCTGAGAAAACACTCTGCTTAGAAGTTATCGAGGACCTCGTACCAGAAGTCACTCTATTCAAGGAGAAATACAGCATCTTAACATGCTGTGTCGCTCACAGGGCAAGAAACCTGAGAACTTGCCTCGAGGTAAGGCCATGAAATACTATGCAGAAGCAGAGGCGTGTAGCAGTTTCCATGAGGCCGTAGTCGCTTATCTTCATCATTTTAAAGCCAGTACGCTTTTCAGGACACCTAGGTGCCTCGCCTGGAAACCCTGTTGCCTGCAAGAACACTGAGCTCTTTCCATTAGCTCTTAGTCACTCTTCTGGTTTACTTTAAATGAAGTACCCTTTTCAGGACTCCTAGGCCCCTCGGTTGAGCATCATTTTTGTTCCAAGGTCTCTCAGTATCTCCACACCCCTGTAGGCCTGCTGAGCAACAACGAGGCACATTGGTCCTCGGAGGTCCTCTGTGTCTGCTGAGTCATGGGCAACACACTGCACTCTTTCTTGTGATATCTTGATTCACAGCACTCGCACAGGTTCAAGAGCAACGTTCAACAAGTTCCAACATGTCGTGGAAGTCGTTCTCATTCCCTAGTTTGAGCTGTACAGACAGAAACAGTAAGCTTCTCCTTCCATTCAGGACGTCCTACCTGAAGTCACCCTGCCTCTTGAAGAAAGACGACCTTCTTTCTATTGCAACTAAAGCACAGTTTTTCCTGTAGCACGGCAGGCTTTTGAAGAGGCACGGGCCCAGAGTCTTAATCAGGGATTTCCTTGGTGAGGCCGTTCACTAGATGCAGAACACCCTGCCTCGAGAAGTTGATTCAGGGAAGCAACCACTGTGTACTCTGTGTCTCATTTGACTGGTTAAAAACCACAGAGATGTATGCTGCCTGTGCCCATGGAAATGGGGGCATGATGGGACTAGCCTTGCTTTCCGTTTGAAAACCTCCATTCTTGCTTCCGTGAAGCTCCCTGAAATTCTCTGCTGTTGACAGTCCTCTGGCCACTGTAGGCATGTGTCTGGGAAGAAAATGACTTTTCTCTCGGTACACACGGAGCTTCATTGGCGGGGTGCGGCTCTCCTTGCCATGCTCTAGAGCTAAAGGGAATCTCAACGTGAGTCCTTGCCTCAGGTAAGGCCCTGAGTAGCCCTGCAGAAAGGGAGGCATGCAGCTCTTTCCATGAGCTCTTAATGGAGGTCTGTTTTATTTAAAGAATTACCCCTTTCAGAACTCCTACGCCCTTCGGGTGAGCATCATTTTGGTTCCAAGATCCCTGACTCCCTCTATACCCCTGTGGGCCTGCTGAGCAGCATTGCGTCCCATACGTCCCACGGAGGCTCTCTGTGTCTGCAGAGTGTCGGGCAACACACTGTACGTTACTTCAGGAGAGCTACATTTCCAGAGCACTCGAACAGCATCAGAACCACATTTCTAGGCAGTCCAACATGCCCTGGAAGTCTTCGACATTGCCCTCGTCTGAGCAGCCCTGAGAAAACACTCTGCTTAGAAGTTATCGAGGACCTCGTACCAGAAGTCACTCTATTCAAGGAGAAATACAGCATCTTAACATGCTGTGTCGCTCACAGGGCAAGAAACCTGAGAACTTGCCTCGAGGTAAGGCCATGAAATACTATGCAGAAGCAGAGGCGTGTAGCAGTTTCCATGAGGCCATAGTCGCTTATCTTCATCATTTTAAAGCCAGTACGCTTTTCAGGACACCTAGGTGCCTCGCCTGGAAACCCTGTTGCCTGCAAGAACACTGAGCTCTTTCCATTAGCTCTTAGTCACTCTTCTGGTTTACTTTAAATGAAGTACCCTTTTCAGGACTCCTAGGCCCCTCGGTTGAGCATCATTTTTGTTCCAAGGTCTCTGAGTATCTCCACACCCCTGTAGGCCTGCTGAGCAACAACGAGGCACATTGGTCCTCGGAGGTCCTCTGTGTCTGCTGAGTCATGGGCAACACACTGCACTCTTTCTTGTGATATCTTGATTCACAGCACTCGCACAGGTTCAAGAGCAACGTTCAACAAGTTCCAACATGTCGTGGAAGTCGTTCTCATTCCCTAGTTTGAGCTGTACAGACAGAAACAGTAAGCTTCTCCTTCCATTCAGGACGTCCTACCTGAAGTCACCCTGCCTCTTGAAGAAAGACGACCTTCTTTCTATTGCAACTAAAGCACAGTTTTTCCTGTAGCACGGCAGGCTTTTGAAGAGGCACGGGCCCAGAGTCCTAATCAGGGATTTCCTTGGTGAGGCCGTTCACTAGATGCAGAACACCCTGCCTCGAGAAGTTGATTCAGGGAAGCAACCACTGTGTACTCTGTGTCTCATTTGACTGGTTAAAAACCACAGAGATGTATGCTGCCTGTGCCCATGGAAATGGGGGCATGATGGGACTAGCCTTGCTTTCCGTTTGAAAACCTCCATTCTTGCTTCCGTGAAGCTCCCTGAAATTCTCTGCTGTTGACAGTCCTCTGGCCACTGTAGGCATGTGTCTGGGAAGAAAATGACTTTTCTCTCGGTACACACGGAGCTTCATTGGCGGGGTGCGGCTCTCCTTGCCATGCTCTAGAGCTAAAGGGAATCTCAACGTGAGTCCTTGCCTCAGGTAAGGCCCTGAGTAGCCCTGCAGAAAGGGAGGCATGCAGCTCTTTCCATGAGCTCTTAATGGAGGTCTGTTTTATTTAAAGAATTACCCCTTTCAGAACTCCTACGCCCTTCGGGTGAGCATCATTTTGGTTCCAAGATCCCTGACTCCCTCTATACCCCTGTGGGCCTGCTGAGCAGCATTGCGTCCCATACGTCCCACGGAGGCTCTCTGTGTCTGCAGAGTGTCGGGCAACACACTGTACGTTACTTCAGGAGAGCTACATTTCCAGAGCACTCGAACAGCATCAGAACCACATTTCTAGGCAGTCCAACATGCCCTGGAAGTCTTCGACATTGCCCTCGTCTGAGCAGCCCTGAGAAAACACTCTGCTTAGAAGTTATCGAGGACCTCGTACCAGAAGTCACTCTATTCAAGGAGAAATACAGCATCTTAACATGCTGTGTCGCTCACAGGGCAAGAAACCTGAGAACTTGCCTCGAGGTAAGGCCATGAAATACTATGCAGAAGCAGAGGCGTGTAGCAGTTTCCATGAGGCCGTAGTCGCTTATCTTCATCATTTTAAAGCCAGTACGCTTTTCAGGACACCTAGGTGCCTCGCCTGGAAACCCTGTTGCCTGCAAGAACACTGAGCTCTTTCCATTAGCTCTTAGTCACTCTTCTGGTTTACTTTAAATGAAGTACCCTTTTCAGGACTCCTAGGCCCCTCGGTTGAGCATCATTTTTGTTCCAAGGTCTCTCAGTATCTCCACACCCCTGTAGGCCTGCTGAGCAACAACGAGGCACATTGGTCCTCGGAGGTCCTCTGTGTCTGCTGAGTCATGGGCAACACACTGCACTCTTTCTTGTGATATCTTGATTCACAGCACTCGCACAGGTTCAAGAGCAACGTTCAACAAGTTCCAACATGTCGTGGAAGTCGTTCTCATTCCCTAGTTTGAGCTGTACAGACAGAAACAGTAAGCTTCTCCTTCCATTCAGGACGTCCTACCTGAAGTCACCCTGCCTCTTGAAGAAAGACGACCTTCTTTCTATTGCAACTAAAGCACAGTTTTTCCTGTAGCACGGCAGGCTTTTGAAGAGGCACGGGCCCAGAGTCTTAATCAGGGATTTCCTTGGTGAGGCCGTTCACTAGATGCAGAACACCCTGCCTCGAGAAGTTGATTCAGGGAAGCAACCACTGTGTACTCTGTGTCTCATTTGACTGGTTAAAAACCACAGAGATGTATGCTGCCTGTGCCCATGGAAATGGGGGCATGATGGGACTAGCCTTGCTTTCCGTTTGAAAACCTCCATTCTTGCTTCCGTGAAGCTCCCTGAAATTCTCTGCTGTTGACAGTCCTCTGGCCACTGTAGGCATGTGTCTGGGAAGAAAATGACTTTTCTCTCGGTACACACGGAGCTTCATTGGCGGGGTGCGGCTCTCCTTGCCATGCTCTAGAGCTAAAGGGAATCTCAACGTGAGTCCTTGCCTCAGGTAAGGCCCTGAGTAGCCCTGCAGAAAGGGAGGCATGCAGCTCTTTCCATGAGCTCTTAATGGAGGTCTGTTTTATTTAAAGAATTACCCCTTTCAGAACTCCTACGCCCTTCGGGTGAGCATCATTTTGGTTCCAAGATCCCTGACTCCCTCTATACCCCTGTGGGCCTGCTGAGCAGCATTGCGTCCCATACGTCCCACGGAGGCTCTCTGTGTCTGCAGAGTGTCGGGCAACACACTGTACGTTACTTCAGGAGAGCTACATTTCCAGAGCACTCGAACAGCATCAGAACCACATTTCTAGGCAGTCCAACATGCCCTGGAAGTCTTCGACATTGCCCTCGTCTGAGCAGCCCTGAGAAAACACTCTGCTTAGAAGTTATCGAGGACCTCGTACCAGAAGTCACTCTATTCAAGGAGAAATACAGCATCTTAACATGCTGTGTCGCTCACAGGGCAAGAAACCTGAGAACTTGCCTCGAGGTAAGGCCATGAAATACTATGCAGAAGCAGAGGCGTGTAGCAGTTTCCATGAGGCCATAGTCGCTTATCTTCATCATTTTAAAGCCAGTACGCTTTTCAGGACACCTAGGTGCCTCGCCTGGAAACCCTGTTGCCTGCAAGAACACTGAGCTCTTTCCATTAGCTCTTAGTCACTCTTCTGGTTTACTTTAAATGAAGTACCCTTTTCAGGACTCCTAGGCCCCTCGGTTGAGCATCATTTTTGTTCCAAGGTCTCTGAGTATCTCCACACCCCTGTAGGCCTGCTGAGCAACAACGAGGCACATTGGTCCTCGGAGGTCCTCTGTGTCTGCTGAGTCATGGGCAACACACTGCACTCTTTCTTGTGATATCTTGATTCACAGCACTCGCACAGGTTCAAGAGCAACGTTCAACAAGTTCCAACATGTCGTGGAAGTCGTTCTCATTCCCTAGTTTGAGCTGTACAGACAGAAACAGTAAGCTTCTCCTTCCATTCAGGACGTCCTACCTGAAGTCACCCTGCCTCTTGAAGAAAGACGACCTTCTTTCTATTGCAACTAAAGCACAGTTTTTCCTGTAGCACGGCAGGCTTTTGAAGAGGCACGGGCCCAGAGTCCTAATCAGGGATTTCCTTGGTGAGGCCGTTCACTAGATGCAGAACACCCTGCCTCGAGAAGTTGATTCAGGGAAGCAACCACTGTGTACTCTGTGTCTCATTTGACTGGTTAAAAACCACAGAGATGTATGCTGCCTGTGCCCATGGAAATGGGGGCATGATGGGACTAGCCTTGCTTTCCGTTTGAAAACCTCCATTCTTGCTTCCGTGAAGCTCCCTGAAATTCTCTGCTGTTGACAGTCCTCTGGCCACTGTAGGCATGTGTCTGGGAAGAAAATGACTTTTCTCTCGGTACACACGGAGCTTCATTGGCGGGGTGCGGCTCTCCTTGCCATGCTCTAGAGCTAAAGGGAATCTCAACGTGAGTCCTTGCCTCAGGTAAGGCCCTGAGTAGCCCTGCAGAAAGGGAGGCATGCAGCTCTTTCCATGAGCTCTTAATGGAGGTCTGTTTTATTTAAAGAATTACCCCTTTCAGAACTCCTACGCCCTTCGGGTGAGCATCATTTTGGTTCCAAGATCCCTGACTCCCTCTATACCCCTGTGGGCCTGCTGAGCAGCATTGCGTCCCATACGTCCCACGGAGGCTCTCTGTGTCTGCAGAGTGTCGGGCAACACACTGTACGTTACTTCAGGAGAGCTACATTTCCAGAGCACTCGAACAGCATCAGAACCACATTTCTAGGCAGTCCAACATGCCCTGGAAGTCTTCGACATTGCCCTCGTCTGAGCAGCCCTGAGAAAACACTCTGCTTAGAAGTTATCGAGGACCTCGTACCAGAAGTCACTCTATTCAAGGAGAAATACAGCATCTTAACATGCTGTGTCGCTCACAGGGCAAGAAACCTGAGAACTTGCCTCGAGGTAAGGCCATGAAATACTATGCAGAAGCAGAGGCGTGTAGCAGTTTCCATGAGGCCGTAGTCGCTTATCTTCATCATTTTAAAGCCAGTACGCTTTTCAGGACACCTAGGTGCCTCGCCTGGAAACCCTGTTGCCTGCAAGAACACTGAGCTCTTTCCATTAGCTCTTAGTCACTCTTCTGGTTTACTTTAAATGAAGTACCCTTTTCAGGACTCCTAGGCCCCTCGGTTGAGCATCATTTTTGTTCCAAGGTCTCTGAGTATCTCCACACCCCTGTAGGCCTGCTGAGCAACAACGAGGCACATTGGTCCTCGGAGGTCCTCTGTGTCTGCTGAGTCATGGGCAACACACTGCACTCTTTCTTGTGATATCTTGATTCACAGCACTCGCACAGGTTCAAGAGCAACGTTCAACAAGTTCCAACATGTCGTGGAAGTCGTTCTCATTCCCTAGTTTGAGCTGTACAGACAGAAACAGTAAGCTTCTCCTTCCATTCAGGACGTCCTACCTGAAGTCACCCTGCCTCTTGAAGAAAGACGACCTTCTTTCTATTGCAACTAAAGCACAGTTTTTCCTGTAGCACGGCAGGCTTTTGAAGAGGCACGGGCCCAGAGTCCTAATCAGGGATTTCCTTGGTGAGGCCGTTCACTAGATGCAGAACACCCTGCCTCGAGAAGTTGATTCAGGGAAGCAACCACTGTGTACTCTGTGTCTCATTTGACTGGTTAAAAACCACAGAGATGTATGCTGCCTGTGCCCATGGAAATGGGGGCATGATGGGACTAGCCTTGCTTTCCGTTTGAAAACCTCCATTCTTGCTTCCGTGAAGCTCCCTGAAATTCTCTGCTGTTGACAGTCCTCTGGCCACTGTAGGCATGTGTCTGGGAAGAAAATGACTTTTCTCTCGGTACACACGGAGCTTCATTGGCGGGGTGCGTCTCTCCTTGCCATGCTCTAGAGCTAAAGGGAATCTCAACGTGAGTCCTTGCCTCAGGTAAGGCCCTGAGTAGCCCTGCAGAAAGGGAGGCATGCAGCTCTTTCCATGAGCTCTTAATGGAGGTCTGTTTTATTTAAAGAATTACCCCTTTCAGAACTCCTACGCCCTTCGGGTGAGCATCATTTTGGTTCCAAGATCCCTGACTCCCTCTATACCCCTGTGGGCCTGCTGAGCAGCATTGCGTCCCATACGTCCCACGGAGGCTCTCTGTGTCTGCAGAGTGTCGGGCAACACACTGTACGTTACTTCAGGAGAGCTACATTTCCAGAGCACTCGAACAGCATCAGAACCACATTTCTAGGCAGTCCAACATGCCCTGGAAGTCTTCGACATTGCCCTCGTCTGAGCAGCCCTGAGAAAACACTCTGCTTAGAAGTTATCGAGGACCTCGTACCAGAAGTCACTCTATTCAAGGAGAAATACAGCATCTTAACATGCTGTGTCGCTCACAGGGCAAGAAACCTGAGAATTTGCCTCGAGGTAAGGCCATGAAATATTATGCAGAAGCAGAGGCGTGTAGCAGTTTCCATGAGGCCGTAGTCGCTTATCTTCATCATTTTAAAGCCAGTACGCTTTTCAGGACACCTAGGTGCCTCGCCTGGAAACCCTGTTGCCTGCAAGAACACTGAGCTCTTTCCATTAGCTCTTAGTCACTCTTCTGGTTTACTTTAAATGAAGTACCCTTTTCAGGACTCCTAGGCCCCTCGGTTGAGCATCATTTTTGTTCCAAGGTCTCTGAGTATCTCCACACCCCTGTAGGCCTGCTGAGCAACAACGAGGCACATTGGTCCTCGGAGGTCCTCTGTGTCTGCTGAGTCATGGGCAACACACTGCACTCTTTCTTGTGATATCTTGATTCACAGCACTCGCACAGGTTCAAGAGCAACGTTCAACAAGTTCCAACATGTCGTGGAAGTCGTTCTCATTCCCTAGTTTGAGCTGTACAGACAGAAACAGTAAGCTTCTCCTTCCATTCAGGACGTCCTACCTGAAGTCACCCTGCCTCTTGAAGAAAGACGACCTTCTTTCTATTGCAACTAAAGCACAGTTTTTCCTGTAGCACGGCAGGCTTTTGAAGAGGCACGGGCCCAGAGTCTTAATCAGGGATTTCCTTGGTGAGGCCGTTCACTAGATGCAGAACACCCTGCCTCGAGAAGTTGATTCAGGGAAGCAACCACTGTGTACTCTGTGTCTCATTTGACTGGTTAAAAACCACAGAGATGTATGCTGCCTGTGCCCATGGAAATGGGGGCATGATGGGACTAGCCTTGCTTTCCGTTTGAAAACCTCCATTCTTGCTTCCGTGAAGCTCCCTGAAATTCTCTGCTGTTGACAGTCCTCTGGCCACTGTAGGCATGTGTCTGGGAAGAAAATGACTTTTCTCTCGGTACACACGGAGCTTCATTGGCGGGGTGCGGCTCTCCTTGCCATGCTCTAGAGCTAAAGGGAATCTCAACGTGAGTCCTTGCCTCAGGTAAGGCCCTGAGTAGCCCTGCAGAAAGGGAGGCATGCAGCTCTTTCCATGAGCTCTTAATGGAGGTCTGTTTTATTTAAAGAATTACCCCTTTCAGAACTCCTACGCCCTTCGGGTGAGCATCATTTTGGTTCCAAGATCCCTGACTCCCTCTATACCCCTGTGGGCCTGCTGAGCAGCATTGCGTCCCATACGTCCCACGGAGGCTCTCTGTGTCTGCAGAGTGTCGGGCAACACACTGTACGTTACTTCAGGAGAGCTACATTTCCAGAGCACTCGAACAGCATCAGAACCACATTTCTAGGCAGTCCAACATGCCCTGGAAGTCTTCGACATTGCCCTCGTCTGAGCAGCCCTGAGAAAACACTCTGCTTAGAAGTTATCGAGGACCTCGTACCAGAAGTCACTCTATTCAAGGAGAAATACAGCATCTTAACATGCTGTGTCGCTCACAGGGCAAGAAACCTGAGAACTTGCCTCGAGGTAAGGCCATGAAATACTATGCAGAAGCAGAGGCGTGTAGCAGTTTCCATGAGGCCGTAGTCGCTTATCTTCATCATTTTAAAGCCAGTACGCTTTTCAGGACACCTAGGTGCCTCGCCTGGAAACCCTGTTGCCTGCAAGAACACTGAGCTCTTTCCATTAGCTCTTAGTCACTCTTCTGGTTTACTTTAAATGAAGTACCCTTTTCAGGACTCCTAGGCCCCTCGGTTGAGCATCATTTTTGTTCCAAGGTCTCTGAGTATCTCCACACCCCTGTAGGCCTGCTGAGCAACAACGAGGCACATTGGTCCTCGGAGGTCCTCTGTGTCTGCTGAGTCATGGGCAACACACTGCACTCTTTCTTGTGATATCTTGATTCACAGCACTCGCACAGATTCAAGAGCAACGTTCAACAAGTTCCAACATGTCGTGGAAGTCGTTCTCATTCCCTAGTTTGAGCTGTACAGACAGAAACAGTAAGCTTCTCCTTCCATTCAGGACGTCCTACCTGAAGTCACCCTGCCTCTTGAAGAAAGACGACCTTCTTTCTATTGCAACTAAAGCACAGTTTTTCCTGTAGCACGGCAGGCTTTTGAAGAGGCACGGGCCCAGAGTCCTAATCAGGGATTTCCTTGGTGAGGCCGTTCACTAGATGCAGAACACCCTGCCTCGAGAAGTTGATTCAGGGAAGCAACCACTGTGTACTCTGTGTCTCATTTGACTGGTTAAAAACCACAGAGATGTATGCTGCCTGTGCCCATGGAAATGGGGGCATGATGGGACTAGCCTTGCTTTCCGTTTGAAAACCTCCATTCTTGCTTCCGTGAAGCTCCCTGAAATTCTCTGCTGTTGACAGTCCTCTGGCCACTGTAGGCATGTGTCTGGGAAGAAAATGACTTTTCTCTCGGTACACACGGAGCTTCATTGGCGGGGTGCGGCTCTCCTTGCCATGCTCTAGAGCTAAAGGGAATCTCAACGTGAGTCCTTGCCTCAGGTAAGGCCCTGAGTAGCCCTGCAGAAAGGGAGGCATGCAGCTCTTTCCATGAGCTCTTAATGGAGGTCTGTTTTATTTAAAGAATTACCCCTTTCAGAACTCCTACGCCCTTCGGGTGAGCATCATTTTGGTTCCAAGATCCCTGACTCCCTCTATACCCCTGTGGGCCTGCTGAGCAGCATTGCGTCCCATACGTCCCACGGAGGCTCTCTGTGTCTGCAGAGTGTCGGGCAACACACTGTACGTTACTTCAGGAGAGCTACATTTCCAGAGCACTCGAACAGCATCAGAACCACATTTCTAGGCAGTCCAACATGCCCTGGAAGTCTTCGACATTGCCCTCGTCTGAGCAGCCCTGAGAAAACACTCTGCTTAGAAGTTATCGAGGACCTCGTACCAGAAGTCACTCTATTCAAGGAGAAATACAGCATCTTAACATGCTGTGTCGCTCACAGGGCAAGAAACCTGAGAACTTGCCTCGAGGTAAGGCCATGAAATACTATGCAGAAGCAGAGGCGTGTAGCAGTTTCCATGAGGCCGTAGTCGCTTATCTTCATCATTTTAAAGCCAGTACGCTTTTCAGGACACCTAGGTGCCTCGCCTGGAAACCCTGTTGCCTGCAAGAACACTGAGCTCTTTCCATTAGCTCTTAGTCACTCTTCTGGTTTACTTTAAATGAAGTACCCTTTTCAGGACTCCTAGGCCCCTCGGTTGAGCATCATTTTTGTTCCAAGGTCTCTGAGTATCTCCACACCCCTGTAGGCCTGCTGAGCAACAACGAGGCACATTGGTCCTCGGAGGTCCTCTGTGTCTGCTGAGTCATGGGCAACACACTGCACTCTTTCTTGTGATATATCTTGATTCACAGCACTCGCACAGGTTCAAGAGCAACGTTCAACAAGTTCCAACATGTCGTGGAAGTCGTTCTCATTCCCTAGTTTGAGCTGTACAGACAGAAACAGTAAGCTTCTCCTTCCATTCAGGACGTCCTACCTGAAGTCACCCTGCCTCTTGAAGAAAGACGACCTTCTTTCTATTGCAACTAAAGCACAGTTTTTCCTGTAGCACGGCAGGCTTTTGAAGAGGCACGGGCCCAGAGTCTTAATCAGGGATTTCCTTGGTGAGGCCGTTCACTAGATGCAGAACACCCTGCCTCGAGAAGTTGATTCAGGGAAGCAACCACTGTGTACTCTGTGTCTCATTTGACTGGTTAAAAACCACAGAGATGTATGCTGCCTGTGCCCATGGAAATGGGGGCATGATGGGACTAGCCTTGCTTTCCGTTTGAAAACCTCCATTCTTGCTTCCGTGAAGCTCCCTGAAATTCTCTGCTGTTGACAGTCCTCTGGCCACTGTAGGCATGTGTCTGGGAAGAAAATGACTTTTCTCTCGGTACACACGGAGCTTCATTGGCGGGGTGCGGCTCTCCTTGCCATGCTCTAGAGCTAAAGGGAATCTCAACGTGAGTCCTTGCCTCAGGTAAGGCCCTGAGTAGCCCTGCAGAAAGGGAGGCATGCAGCTCTTTCCATGAGCTCTTAATGGAGGTCTGTTTTATTTAAAGAATTACCCCTTTCAGAACTCCTACGCCCTTCGGGTGAGCATCATTTTGGTTCCAAGATCCCTGACTCCCTCTATACCCCTGTGGGCCTGCTGAGCAGCATTGCGTCCCATACGTCCCACGGAGGCTCTCTGTGTCTGCAGAGTGTCGGGCAACACACTGTACGTTACTTCAGGAGAGCTACATTTCCAGAGCACTCGAACAGCATCAGAACCACATTTCTAGGCAGTCCAACATGCCCTGGAAGTCTTCGACATTGCCCTCGTCTGAGCAGCCCTGAGAAAACACTCTGCTTAGAAGTTATCGAGGACCTCGTACCAGAAGTCACTCTATTCAAGGAGAAATACAGCATCTTAACATGCTGTGTCGCTCACAGGGCAAGAAACCTGAGAACTTGCCTCGAGGTAAGGCCATGAAATACTATGCAGAAGCAGAGGCGTGTAGCAGTTTCCATGAGGCCGTAGTCGCTTATCTTCATCATTTTAAAGCCAGTACGCTTTTCAGGACACCTAGGTGCCTCGCCTGGAAACCCTGTTGCCTGCAAGAACACTGAGCTCTTTCCATTAGCTCTTAGTCACTCTTCTGGTTTACTTTAAATGAAGTACCCTTTTCAGGACTCCTAGGCCCCTCGGTTGAGCATCATTTTTGTTCCAAGGTCTCTGAGTATCTCCACACCCCTGTAGGCCTGCTGAGCAACAACGAGGCACATTGGTCCTCGGAGGTCCTCTGTGTCTGCTGAGTCATGGGCAACACACTGCACTCTTTCTTGTGATATCTTGATTCACAGCACTCGCACAGGTTCAAGAGCAACGTTCAACAAGTTCCAACATGTCGTGGAAGTCGTTCTCATTCCCTAGTTTGAGCTGTACAGACAGAAACAGTAAGCTTCTCCTTCCATTCAGGACGTCCTACCTGAAGTCACCCTGCCTCTTGAAGAAAGACGACCTTCTTTCTATTGCAACTAAAGCACAGTTTTTCCTGTAGCACGGCAGGCTTTTGAAGAGGCACGGGCCCAGAGTCCTAATCAGGGATTTCCTTGGTGAGGCCGTTCACTAGATGCAGAACACCCTGCCTCGAGAAGTTGATTCAGGGAAGCAACCACTGTGTACTCTGTGTCTCATTTGACTGGTTAAAAACCACAGAGATGTATGCTGCCTGTGCCCATGGAAATGGGGGCATGATGGGACTAGCCTTGCTTTCCGTTTGAAAACCTCCATTCTTGCTTCCGTGAAGCTCCCTGAAATTCTCTGCTGTTGACAGTCCTCTGGCCACTGTAGGCATGTGTCTGGGAAGAAAATGACTTTTCTCTCGGTACACACGGAGCTTCATTGGCGGGGTGCGGCTCTCCTTGCCATGCTCTAGAGCTAAAGGGAATCTCAACGTGAGTCCTTGCCTCAGGTAAGGCCCTGAGTAGCCCTGCAGAAAGGGAGGCATGCAGCTCTTTCCATGAGCTCTTAATGGAGGTCTGTTTTATTTAAAGAATTACCCCTTTCAGAACTCCTACGCCCTTCGGGTGAGCATCATTTTGGTTCCAAGATCCCTGACTCCCTCTATACCCCTGTGGGCCTGCTGAGCAGCATTGCGTCCCATACGTCCCACGGAGGCTCTCTGTGTCTGCAGAGTGTCGGGCAACACACTGTACGTTACTTCAGGAGAGCTACATTTCCAGAGCACTCGAACAGCATCAGAACCACATTTCTAGGCAGTCCAACATGCCCTGGAAGTCTTCGACATTGCCCTCGTCTGAGCAGCCCTGAGAAAACACTCTGCTTAGAAGTTATCGAGGACCTCGTACCAGAAGTCACTCTATTCAAGGAGAAATACAGCATCTTAACATGCTGTGTCGCTCACAGGGCAAGAAACCTGAGAACTTGCCTCGAGGTAAGGCCATGAAATACTATGCAGAAGCAGAGGCGTGTAGCAGTTTCCATGAGGCCGTAGTCGCTTATCTTCATCATTTTAAAGCCAGTACGCTTTTCAGGACACCTAGGTGCCTCGCCTGGAAACCCTGTTGCCTGCAAGAACACTGAGCTCTTTCCATTAGCTCTTAGTCACTCTTCTGGTTTACTTTAAATGAAGTACCCTTTTCAGGACTCCTAGGCCCCTCGGTTGAGCATCATTTTTGTTCCAAGGTCTCTGAGTATCTCCACACCCCTGTAGGCCTGCTGAGCAACAACGAGGCACATTGGTCCTCGGAGGTCCTCTGTGTCTGCTGAGTCATGGGCAACACACTGCACTCTTTCTTGTGATATATCTTGATTCACAGCACTCGCACAGGTTCAAGAGCAACGTTCAACAAGTTCCAACATGTCGTGGAAGTCGTTCTCATTCCCTAGTTTGAGCTGTACAGACAGAAACAGTAAGCTTCTCCTTCCATTCAGGACGTCCTACCTGAAGTCACCCTGCCTCTTGAAGAAAGACGACCTTCTTTCTATTGCAACTAAAGCACAGTTTTTCCTGTAGCACGGCAGGCTTTTGAAGAGGCACGGGCCCAGAGTCTTAATCAGGGATTTCCTTGGTGAGGCCGTTCACTAGATGCAGAACACCCTGCCTCGAGAAGTTGATTCAGGGAAGCAACCACTGTGTACTCTGTGTCTCATTTGACTGGTTAAAAACCACAGAGATGTATGCTGCCTGTGCCCATGGAAATGGGGGCATGATGGGACTAGCCTTGCTTTCCGTTTGAAAACCTCCATTCTTGCTTCCGTGAAGCTCCCTGAAATTCTCTGCTGTTGACAGTCCTCTGGCCACTGTAGGCATGTGTCTGGGAAGAAAATGACTTTTCTCTCGGTACACACGGAGCTTCATTGGCGGGGTGCGGCTCTCCTTGCCATGCTCTAGAGCTAAAGGGAATCTCAACGTGAGTCCTTGCCTCAGGTAAGGCCCTGAGTAGCCCTGCAGAAAGGGAGGCATGCAGCTCTTTCCATGAGCTCTTAATGGAGGTCTGTTTTATTTAAAGAATTACCCCTTTCAGAACTCCTACGCCCTTCGGGTGAGCATCATTTTGGTTCCAAGATCCCTGACTCCCTCTATACCCCTGTGGGCCTGCTGAGCAGCATTGCGTCCCATACGTCCCACGGAGGCTCTCTGTGTCTGCAGAGTGTCGGGCAACACACTGTACGTTACTTCAGGAGAGCTACATTTCCAGAGCACTCGAACAGCATCAGAACCACATTTCTAGGCAGTCCAACATGCCCTGGAAGTCTTCGACATTGCCCTCGTCTGAGCAGCCCTGAGAAAACACTCTGCTTAGAAGTTATCGAGGACCTCGTACCAGAAGTCACTCTATTCAAGGAGAAATACAGCATCTTAACATGCTGTGTCGCTCACAGGGCAAGAAACCTGAGAACTTGCCTCGAGGTAAGGCCATGAAATACTATGCAGAAGCAGAGGCGTGTAGCAGTTTCCATGAGGCCGTAGTCGCTTATCTTCATCATTTTAAAGCCAGTACGCTTTTCAGGACACCTAGGTGCCTCGCCTGGAAACCCTGTTGCCTGCAAGAACACTGAGCTCTTTCCATTAGCTCTTAGTCACTCTTCTGGTTTACTTTAAATGAAGTACCCTTTTCAGGACTCCTAGGCCCCTCGGTTGAGCATCATTTTTGTTCCAAGGTCTCTGAGTATCTCCACACCCCTGTAGGCCTGCTGAGCAACAACGAGGCACATTGGTCCTCGGAGGTCCTCTGTGTCTGCTGAGTCATGGGCAACACACTGCACTCTTTCTTGTGATATATCTTGATTCACAGCACTCGCACAGGTTCAAGAGCAACGTTCAACAAGTTCCAACATGTCGTGGAAGTCGTTCTCATTCCCTAGTTTGAGCTGTACAGACAGAAACAGTAAGCTTCTCCTTCCATTCAGGACGTCCTACCTGAAGTCACCCTGCCTCTTGAAGAAAGACGACCTTCTTTCTATTGCAACTAAAGCACAGTTTTTCCTGTAGCACGGCAGGCTTTTGAAGAGGCACGGGCCCAGAGTCCTAATCAGGGATTTCCTTGGTGAGGCCGTTCACTAGATGCAGAACACCCTGCCTCGAGAAGTTGATTCAGGGAAGCAACCACTGTGTACTCTGTGTCTCATTTGACTGGTTAAAAACCACAGAGATGTATGCTGCCTGTGCCCATGGAAATGGGGGCATGATGGGACTAGCCTTGCTTTCCGTTTGAAAACCTCCATTCTTGCTTCCGTGAAGCTCCCTGAAATTCTCTGCTGTTGACAGTCCTCTGGCCACTGTAGGCATGTGTCTGGGAAGAAAATGACTTTTCTCTCGGTACACACGGAGCTTCATTGGCGGGGTGCGGCTCTCCTTGCCATGCTCTAGAGCTAAAGGGAATCTCAACGTGAGTCCTTGCCTCAGGTAAGGCCCTGAGTAGCCCTGCAGAAAGGGAGGCATGCAGCTCTTTCCATGAGCTCTTAATGGAGGTCTGTTTTATTTAAAGAATTACCCCTTTCAGAACTCCTACGCCCTTCGGGTGAGCATCATTTTGGTTCCAAGATCCCTGACTCCCTCTATACCCCTGTGGGCCTGCTGAGCAGCATTGCGTCCCATACGTCCCACGGAGGCTCTCTGTGTCTGCAGAGTGTCGGGCAACACACTGTACGTTACTTCAGGAGAGCTACATTTCCAGAGCACTCGAACAGCATCAGAACCACATTTCTAGGCAGTCCAACATGCCCTGGAAGTCTTCGACATTGCCCTCGTCTGAGCAGCCCTGAGAAAACACTCTGCTTAGAAGTTATCGAGGACCTCGTACCAGAAGTCACTCTATTCAAGGAGAAATACAGCATCTTAACATGCTGTGTCGCTCACAGGGCAAGAAACCTGAGAATTTGCCTCGAGGTAAGGCCATGAAATACTATGCAGAAGCAGAGGCGTGTAGCAGTTTCCATGAGGCCGTAGTCGCTTATCTTCATCATTTTAAAGCCAGTACGCTTTTCAGGACACCTAGGTGCCTCGCCTGGAAACCCTGTTGCCTGCAAGAACACTGAGCTCTTTCCATTAGCTCTTAGTCACTCTTCTGGTTTACTTTAAATGAAGTACCCTTTGCAGGACTCCTAGGCCCCTCGGTTGAGCATCATTTTTGTTCCAAGGTCTCTGAGTATCTCCACACCCCTGTAGGCCTGCTGAGCAACAACGAGGCACATTGGTCCTCGGAGGTCCTCTGTGTCTGCTGAGTCATGGGCAACACACTGCACTCTTTCTTGTGATATTTTGATTCACAGCACTCGCACAGGTTCAAGAGCAACGTTCAACAAGTTCCAACATGTCGTGGAAGTCGTTCTCATTCCCTAGTTTGAGCTGTACAGACAGAAACAGTAAGCTTCTCCTTCCATTCAGGACCTCCTACCTGAAGTCACCCTGCCTCTTGAAGAAAGACGACCTTCTTTCTATTGCAACTAAAGCACAGTTTTTCCTGTAGCACGGCAGGCTTTTGAAGAGGCACGGGCCCAGAGTCTTAATCAGGGATTTCCTTGGTGAGGCCGTTCACTAGATGCAGAACACCCTGCCTCGAGAAGTTGATTCAGGGAAGCAACCACTGTGTACTCTGTGTCTCATTTGACTGGTTAAAAACCACAGAGATGTATGCTGCCTGTGCCCATGGAAATGGGGGCATGATGGGACTAGCCTTGCTTTCCGTTTGAAAACCTCCATTCTTGCTTCCGTGAAGCTCCCTGAAATTCTCTGCTGTTGACAGTCCTCTGGCCACTGTAGGCATGTGTCTGGGAAGAAAATGACTTTTCTCTCGGTACACACGGAGCTTCATTGGCGGGGTGCGGCTCTCCTTGCCATGCTCTAGAGCTAAAGGGAATCTCAACGTGAGTCCTTGCCTCAGGTAAGGCCCTGAGTAGCCCTGCAGAAAGGGAGGCATGCAGCTCTTTCCATGAGCTCTTAATGGAGGTCTGTTTTATTTAAAGAATTACCCCTTTCAGAACTCCTACGCCCTTCGGGTGAGCATCATTTTGGTTCCAAGATCCCTGACTCCCTCTATACCCCTGTGGGCCTGCTGAGCAGCATTGCGTCCCATACGTCCCACGGAGGCTCTCTGTGTCTGCAGAGTGTCGGGCAACACACTGTACGTTACTTCAGGAGAGCTACATTTCCAGAGCACTCGAACAGCATCAGAACCACATTTCTAGGCAGTCCAACATGCCCTGGAAGTCTTCGACATTGCCCTCGTCTGAGCAGCCCTGAGAAAACACTCTGCTTAGAAGTTATCGAGGACCTCGTACCAGAAGTCACTCTATTCAAGGAGAAATACAGCATCTTAACATGCTGTGTCGCTCACAGGGCAAGAAACCTGAGAACTTGCCTCGAGGTAAGGCCATGAAATACTATGCAGAAGCAGAGGCGTGTAGCAGTTTCCATGAGGCCGTAGTCGCTTATCTTCATCATTTTAAAGCCAGTACGCTTTTCAGGACACCTAGGTGCCTCGCCTGGAAACCCTGTTTCCTGCAAGAACACTGAGCTCTTTCCATTAGCTCTTAGTCACTCTTCTGGTTTACTTTAAATGAAGTACCCTTTTCAGGACTCCTAGGCCCCTCGGTTGAGCATCATTTTTGTTCCAAGGTCTCTGAGTATCTCCACACCCCTGTAGGCCTGCTGAGCAACAACGAGGCACATTGGTCCTCGGAGGTCCTCTGTGTCTGCTGAGTCATGGGCAACACACTGCACTCTTTCTTGTGATATCTTGATTCACAGCACTCGCACAGGTTCAAGAGCAACGTTCAACAAGTTCCAACATGTCGTGGAAGTCGTTCTCATTCCCTAGTTTGAGCTGTACAGACAGAAACAGTAAGCTTCTCCTTCCATTCAGGACGTCCTACCTGAAGTCACCCTGCCTCTTGAAGAAAGACGACCTTCTTTCTATTGCAACTAAAGCACAGTTTTTCCTGTAGCACGGCAGGCTTTTGAAGAGGCACGGGCCCAGAGTCCTAATCAGGGATTTCCTTGGTGAGGCCGTTCACTAGATGCAGAACACCCTGCCTCGAGAAGTTGATTCAGGGAAGCAACCACTGTGTACTCTGTGTCTCATTTGACTGGTTAAAAACCACAGAGATGTATGCTGCCTGTGCCCATGGAAATGGGGGCATGATGGGACTAGCCTTGCTTTCCGTTTGAAAACCTCCATTCTTGCTTCCGTGAAGCTCCCTGAAATTCTCTGCTGTTGACAGTCCTCTGGCCACTGTAGGCATGTGTCTGGGAAGAAAATGACTTTTCTCTCGGTACACACGGAGCTTCATTGGCGGGGTGCGGCTCTCCTTGCCATGCTCTAGAGCTAAAGGGAATCTCAACGTGAGTCCTTGCCTCAGGTAAGGCCCTGAGTAGCCCTGCAGAAAGGGAGGCATGCAGCTCTTTCCATGAGCTCTTAATGGAGGTCTGTTTTATTTAAAGAATTACCCCTTTCAGAACTCCTACGCCCTTCGGGTGAGCATCATTTTGGTTCCAAGATCCCTGACTCCCTCTATACCCCTGTGGGCCTGCTGAGCAGCATTGCGTCCCATACGTCCCACGGAGGCTCTCTGTGTCTGCAGAGTGTCGGGCAACACACTGTACGTTACTTCAGGAGAGCTACATTTCCAGAGCACTCGAACAGCATCAGAACCACATTTCTAGGCAGTCCAACATGCCCTGGAAGTCTTCGACATTGCCCTCGTCTGAGCAGCCCTGAGAAAACACTCTGCTTAGAAGTTATCGAGGACCTCGTACCAGAAGTCACTCTATTCAAGGAGAAATACAGCATCTTAACATGCTGTGTCGCTCACAGGGCAAGAAACCTGAGAACTTGCCTCGAGGTAAGGCCATGAAATACTATGCAGAAGCAGAGGCGTGTAGCAGTTTCCATGAGGCCGTAGTCGCTTATCTTCATCATTTTAAAGCCAGTACGCTTTTCAGGACACCTAGGTGCCTCGCCTGGAAACCCTGTTGCCTGCAAGAACACTGAGCTCTTTCCATTAGCTCTTAGTCACTCTTCTGGTTTACTTTAAATGAAGTACCCTTTTCAGGACTCCTAGGCCCCTCGGTTGAGCATCATTTTTGTTCCAAGGTCTCTGAGTATCTCCACACCCCTGTAGGCCTGCTGAGCAACAACGAGGCACATTGGTCCTCGGAGGTCCTCTGTGTCTGCTGAGTCATGGGCAACACACTGCACTCTTTCTTGTGATATATCTTGATTCACAGCACTCGCACAGGTTCAAGAGCAACGTTCAACAAGTTCCAACATGTCGTGGAAGTCGTTCTCATTCCCTAGTTTGAGCTGTACAGACAGAAACAGTAAGCTTCTCCTTCCATTCAGGACGTCCTACCTGAAGTCACCCTGCCTCTTGAAGAAAGACGACCTTCTTTCTATTGCAACTAAAGCACAGTTTTTCCTGTAGCACGGCAGGCTTTTGAAGAGGCACGGGCCCAGAGTCCTAATCAGGGATTTCCTTGGTGAGGCCGTTCACTAGATGCAGAACACCCTGCCTCGAGAAGTTGATTCAGGGAAGCAACCACTGTGTACTCTGTGTCTCATTTGACTGGTTAAAAACCACAGAGATGTATGCTGCCTGTGCCCATGGAAATGGGGGCATGATGGGACTAGCCTTGCTTTCCGTTTGAAAACCTCCATTCTTGCTTCCGTGAAGCTCCCTGAAATTCTCTGCTGTTGACAGTCCTCTGGCCACTGTAGGCATGTGTCTGGGAAGAAAATGACTTTTCTCTCGGTACACACGGAGCTTCATTGGCGGGTTGCGGCTCTCCTTGCCATGCTCTAGAGCTAAAGGGAATCTCAACGTGAGTCCTTGCCTCAGGTAAGGCCCTGAGTAGCCCTGCAGAAAGGGAGGCATGCAGCTCTTTCCATGTGCTCTTAATGGAGGTCTGTTTTATTTAAAGAATTACCCCTTTCAGAACTCCTACGCCCTTCGGGTGAGCATCATTTTGGTTCCAAGATCCCTGACTCCCTCTATACCCCTGTGGGCCTGCTGAGCAGCATTGCGTCCCATACGTCCCACGGAGGCTCTCTGTGTCTGCAGAGTGTCGGGCAACACACTGTACGTTACTTCAGGAGAGCTACATTTCCAGAGCACTCGAACAGCATCAGAACCACATTTCTAGGCAGTCCAACATGCCCTGGAAGTCTTCGACATTGCCCTCGTCTGAGCAGCCCTGAGAAAACACTCTGCTTAGAAGTTATCGAGGACCTCGTACCAGAAGTCACTCTATTCAAGGAGAAATACAGCATCTTAACATGCTGTGTCGCTCACAGGGCAAGAAACCTGAGAACTTGCCTCGAGGTAAGGCCATGAAATACTATGCAGAAGCAGAGGCGTGTAGCAGTTTCCATGAGGCCGTAGTCGCTTATCTTCATCATTTTAAAGCCAGTACGCTTTTCAGGACACCTAGGTGCCTCGCCTGGAAACCCTGTTGCCTGCAAGAACACTGAGCTCTTTCCATTAGCTCTTAGTCACTCTTCTGGTTTACTTTAAATGAAGTACCCTTTTCAGGACTCCTAGGCCCCTCGGTTGAGCATCATTTTTGTTCCAAGGTCTCTGAGTATCTCCACACCCCTGTAGGCCTGCTGAGCAACAACGAGGCACATTGGTCCTCGGAGGTCCTCTGTGTCTGCTGAGTCATGGGCAACACACTGCACTCTTTCTTGTGATATCTTGATTCACAGCACTCGCACAGGTTCAAGAGCAACGTTCAACAAGTTCCAACATGTCGTGGAAGTCGTTCTCATTCCCTAGTTTGAGCTGTACAGACAGAAACAGTAAGCTTCTCCTTCCATTCAGGACGTCCTACCTGAAGTCACCCTGCCTCTTGAAGAAAGACGACCTTCTTTCTATTGCAACTAAAGCACAGTTTTTCCTGTAGCACGGCAGGCTTTTGAAGAGGCATGGGCCCAGAGTCTTAATCAGGGATTTCCTTGGTGAGGCCGTTCACTAGATGCAGAACACCCTGCCTCGAGAAGTTGATTCAGGGAAGCAACCACTGTGTACTCTGTGTCTCATTTGACTGGTTAAAAACCACAGAGATGTATGCTGCCTGTGCCCATGGAAATGGGGGCATGATGGGACTAGCCTTGCTTTCCGTTTGAAAACCTCCATTCTTGCTTCCGTGAAGCTCCCTGAAATTCTCTGCTGTTGACAGTCCTCTGGCCACTGTAGGCATGTGTCTGGGAAGAAAATGACTTTTCTCTCGGTACACACGGAGCTTCATTGGCGGGGTGCGGCTCTCCTTGCCATGCTCTAGAGCTAAAGGGAATCTCAACGTGAGTCCTTGCCTCAGGTAAGGCCCTGAGTAGCCCTGCAGAAAGGGAGGCATGCAGCTCTTTCCATGAGCTCTTAATGGAGGTCTGTTTTATTTAAAGAATTACCCCTTTCAGAACTCCTACGCCCTTCGGGTGAGCATCATTTTGGTTCCAAGATCCCTGACTCCCTCTATACCCCTGTGGGCCTGCTGAGCAGCATTGCGTCCCATACGTCCCACGGAGGCTCTCTGTGTCTGCAGAGTGTCGGGCAACACACTGTACGTTACTTCAGGAGAGCTACATTTCCAGAGCACTCGAACAGCATCAGAACCACATTTCTAGGCAGTCCAACATGCCCTGGAAGTCTTCGACATTGCCCTCGTCTGAGCAGCCCTGAGAAAACACTCTGCTTAGAAGTTATCGAGGACCTCGTACCAGAAGTCACTCTATTCAAGGAGAAATACAGCATCTTAACATGCTGTGTCGCTCACAGGGCAAGAAACCTGAGAACTTGCCTCGAGGTAAGGCCATGAAATACTATGCAGAAGCAGAGGCGTGTAGCAGTTTCCATGAGGCCGTAGTCGCTTATCTTCATCATTTTAAAGCCAGTACGCTTTTCAGGACACCTAGGTGCCTCGCCTGGAAACCCTGTTGCCTGCAAGAACACTGAGCTCTTTCCATTAGCTCTTAGTCACTCTTCTGGTTTACTTTAAATGAAGTACCCTTTTCAGGACTCCTAGGCCCCTCGGTTGAGCATCATTTTTGTTCCAAGGTCTCTGAGTATCTCCACACCCCTGTAGGCCTGCTGAGCAACAACGAGGCACATTGGTCCTCGGAGGTCCTCTGTGTCTGCTGAGTCATGGGCAACACACTGCACTCTTTCTTGTGATATATCTTGATTCACAGCACTCGCACAGGTTCAAGAGCAACGTTCAACAAGTTCCAACATGTCGTGGAAGTCGTTCTCATTCCCTAGTTTGAGCTGTACAGACAGAAACAGTAAGCTTCTCCTTCCATTCAGGACGTCCTACCTGAAGTCACCCTGCCTCTTGAAGAAAGACGACCTTCTTTCTATTGCAACTAAAGCACAGTTTTTCCTGTAGCACGGCAGGCTTTTGAAGAGGCACGGGCCCAGAGTCCTAATCAGGGATTTCCTTGGTGAGGCCGTTCACTAGATGCAGAACACCCTGCCTCGAGAAGTTGATTCAGGGAAGCAACCACTGTGTACTCTGTGTCTCATTTGACTGGTTAAAAACCACAGAGATGTATGCTGCCTGTGCCCATGGAAATGGGGGCATGATGGGACTAGCCTTGCTTTCCGTTTGAAAACCTCCATTCTTGCTTCCGTGAAGCTCCCTGAAATTCTCTGCTGTTGACAGTCCTCTGGCCACTGTAGGCATGTGTCTGGGAAGAAAATGACTTTTCTCTCGGTACACACGGAGCTTCATTGGCGGGTTGCGGCTCTCCTTGCCATGCTCTAGAGCTAAAGGGAATCTCAACGTGAGTCCTTGCCTCAGGTAAGGCCCTGAGTAGCCCTGCAGAAAGGGAGGCATGCAGCTCTTTCCATGAGCTCTTAATGGAGGTCTGTTTTATTTAAAGAATTACCCCTTTCAGAACTCCTACGCCCTTCGGGTGAGCATCATTTTGGTTCCAAGATCCCTGACTCCCTCTATACCCCTGTGGGCCTGCTGAGCAGCATTGCGTCCCATACGTCCCACGGAGGCTCTCTGTGTCTGCAGAGTGTCGGGCAACACACTGTACGTTACTTCAGGAGAGCTACATTTCCAGAGCACTCGAACAGCATCAGAACCACATTTCTAGGCAGTCCAACATGCCCTGGAAGTCTTCGACATTGCCCTCGTCTGAGCAGCCCTGAGAAAACACTCTGCTTAGAAGTTATCGAGGACCTCGTACCAGAAGTCACTCTATTCAAGGAGAAATACAGCATCTTAACATGCTGTGTCGCTCACAGGGCAAGAAACCTGAGAACTTGCCTCGAGGTAAGGCCATGAAATACTATGCAGAAGCAGAGGCGTGTAGCAGTTTCCATGAGGCCGTAGTCGCTTATCTTCATCATTTTAAAGCCAGTACGCTTTTCAGGACACCTAGGTGCCTCGCCTGGAAACCCTGTTGCCTGCAAGAACACTGAGCTCTTTCCATTAGCTCTTAGTCACTCTTCTGGTTTACTTTAAATGAAGTACCCTTTTCAGGACTCCTAGGCCCCTCGGTTGAGCATCATTTTTGTTCCAAGGTCTCTGAGTATCTCCACACCCCTGTAGGCCTGCTGAGCAACAACGAGGCACATTGGTCCTCGGAGGTCCTCTGTGTCTGCTGAGTCATGGGCAACACACTGCACTCTTTCTTGTGATATATCTTGATTCACAGCACTCGCACAGGTTCAAGAGCAACGTTCAACAAGTTCCAACATGTCGTGGAAGTCGTTCTCATTCCCTAGTTTGAGCTGTACAGACAGAAACAGTAAGCTTCTCCTTCCATTCAGGACGTCCTACCTGAAGTCACCCTGCCTCTTGAAGAAAGACGACCTTCTTTCTATTGCAACTAAAGCACAGTTTTTCCTGTAGCACGGCAGGCTTTTGAAGAGGCACGGGCCCAGAGTCCTAATCAGGGATTTCCTTGGTGAGGCCGTTCACTAGATGCAGAACACCCTGCCTCGAGAAGTTGATTCAGGGAAGCAACCACTGTGTACTCTGTGTCTCATTTGACTGGTTAAAAACCACAGAGATGTATGCTGCCTGTGCCCATGGAAATGGGGGCATGATGGGACTAGCCTTGCTTTCCGTTTGAAAACCTCCATTCTTGCTTCCGTGAAGCTTCCTGAAATTCTCTGCTGTTGACAGTCCTCTGGCCACTGTAGGCATGTGTCTGGGAAGAAAATGACTTTTCTCTCGGTACACACGGAGCTTCATTGGCGGGTTGCGGCTCTCCTTGCCATGCTCTAGAGCTAAAGGGAATCTCAACGTGAGTCCTTGCCTCAGGTAAGGCCCTGAGTAGCCCTGCAGAAAGGGAGGCATGCAGCTCTTTCCATGAGCTCTTAATGGAGGTCTGTTTTATTTAAAGAATTACCCCTTTCAGAACTCCTACGCCCTTCGGGTGAGCATCATTTTGGTTCCAAGATCCCTGACTCCCTCTATACCCCTGTGGGCCTGCTGAGCAGCATTGCGTCCCATACGTCCCACGGAGGCTCTCTGTGTCTGCAGAGTGTCGGGCAACACACTGTACGTTACTTCAGGAGAGCTACATTTCCAGAGCACTCGAACAGCATCAGAACCACATTTCTAGGCAGTCCAACATGCCCTGGAAGTCTTCGACATTGCCCTCGTCTGAGCAGCCCTGAGAAAACACTCTGCTTAGAAGTTATCGAGGACCTCGTACCAGAAGTCACTCTATTCAAGGAGAAATACAGCATCTTAACATGCTGTGTCGCTCACAGGGCAAGAAACCTGAGAACTTGCCTCGAGGTAAGGCCATGAAATACTATGCAGAAGCAGAGGCGTGTAGCAGTTTCCATGAGGCCGTAGTCGCTTATCTTCATCATTTTAAAGCCAGTACGCTTTTCAGGACACCTAGGTGCCTCGCCTGGAAACCCTGTTGCCTGCAAGAACACTGAGCTCTTTCCATTAGCTCTTAGTCACTCTTCTGGTTTACTTTAAATGAAGTACCCTTTTCAGGACTCCTAGGCCCCTCGGTTGAGCATCATTTTTGTTCCAAGGTCTCTGAGTATCTCCACACCCCTGTAGGCCTGCTGAGCAACAACGAGGCACATTGGTCCTCGGAGGTCCTCTGTGTCTGCTGAGTCATGGGCAACACACTGCACTCTTTCTTGTGATATATCTTGATTCACAGCACTCGCACAGGTTCAAGAGCAACGTTCAACAAGTTCCAACATGTCGTGGAAGTCGTTCTCATTCCCTAGTTTGAGCTGTACAGACAGAAACAGTAAGCTTCTCCTTCCATTCAGGACGTCCTACCTGAAGTCACCCTGCCTCTTGAAGAAAGACGACCTTCTTTCTATTGCAACTAAAGCACAGTTTTTCCTGTAGCACGGCAGGCTTTTGAAGAGGCACGGGCCCAGAGTCCTAATCAGGGATTTCCTTGGTGAGGCCGTTCACTAGATGCAGAACACCCTGCCTCGAGAAGTTGATTCAGGGAAGCAACCACTGTGTACTCTGTGTCTCATTTGACTGGTTAAAAACCACAGAGATGTATGCTGCCTGTGCCCATGGAAATGGGGGCATGATGGGACTAGCCTTGCTTTCCGTTTGAAAACCTCCATTCTTGCTTCCGTGAAGCTCCCTGAAATTCTCTGCTGTTGACAGTCCTCAGGCCACTGTAGGCATGTGTCTGGGAAGAAAATGACTTTTCTCTCGGTACACACGGAGCTTCATTGGCGGGGTGCGTCTCTCCTTGCCATGCTCTAGAGCTAAAGGGAATCTCAACGTGAGTCCTTGCCTCAGGTAAGGCCCTGAGTAGCCCTGCAGAAAGGGAGGCATGCAGCTCTTTCCATGAGCTCTTAATGGAGGTCTGTTTTATTTAAAGAATTACCCCTTTCAGAACTCCTACGCCCTTCGGGTGAGCATCATTTTGGTTCCAAGATCCCTGACTCCCTCTATACCCCTGTGGGCCTGCTGAGCAGCATTGCGTCCCATACGTCCCACGGAGGCTCTCTGTGTCTGCAGAGTGTCGGGCAACACACTGTACGTTACTTCAGGAGAGCTACATTTCCAGAGCACTCGAACAGCATCAGAACCACATTTCTAGGCAGTCCAACATGCCCTGGAAGTCTTCGACATTGCCCTCGTCTGAGCAGCCCTGAGAAAACACTCTGCTTAGAAGTTATCGAGGACCTCGTACCAGAAGTCACTCTATTCAAGGAGAAATACAGCATCTTAACATGCTGTGTCGCTCACAGGGCAAGAAACCTGAGAACTTGCCTCGAGGTAAGGCCATGAAATACTATGCAGAAGCAGAGGCGTGTAGCAGTTTCCATGAGGCCGTAGTCGCTTATCTTCATCATTTTAAAGCCAGTACGCTTTTCAGGACACCTAGGTGCCTCGCCTGGAAACCCTGTTGCCTGCAAGAACACTGAGCTCTTTCCATTAGCTCTTAGTCACTCTTCTGGTTTACTTTAAATGAAGTACCCTTTTCAGGACTCCTAGGCCCCTCGGTTGAGCATCATTTTTGTTCCAAGGTCTCTGAGTATCTCCACACCCCTGTAGGCCTGCTGAGCAACAACGAGGCACATTGGTCCTCGGAGGTCCTCTGTGTCTGCTGAGTCATGGGCAACACACTGCACTCTTTCTTGTGATATCTTGATTCACAGCACTCGCACAGGTTCAAGAGCAACGTTCAACAAGTTCCAACATGTCGTGGAAGTCGTTCTCATTCCCTAGTTTGAGCTGTACAGACAGAAACAGTAAGCTTCTCCTTCCATTCAGGACGTCCTACCTGAAGTCACCCTGCCTCTTGAAGAAAGACGACCTTCTTTCTATTGCAACTAAAGCACAGTTTTTCCTGTAGCACGGCAGGCTTTTGAAGAGGCACGGGCCCAGAGTCCTAATCAGGGATTTCCTTGGTGAGGCCGTTCACTAGATGCAGAACACCCTGCCTCGAGAAGTTGATTCAGGGAAGCAACCACTGTGTACTCTGTGTCTCATTTGACTGGTTAAAAACCACAGAGATGTATGCTGCCTGTGCCCATGGAAATGGGGGCATGATGGGACTAGCCTTGCTTTCCGTTTGAAAACCTCCATTCTTGCTTCCGTGAAGCTCCCTGAAATTCTCTGCTGTTGACAGTCCTCTGGCCACTGTAGGCATGTGTCTGGGAAGAAAATGACTTTTCTCTTGGTACACACGGAGCTTCATTGGCGGGGTGCGGCTCTCCTTGCCATGCTCTAGAGCTAAAGGGAATCTCAACGTGAGTCCTTGCCTCAGGTAAGGCCCTGAGTAGCCCTGCAGAAAGGGAGGCATGCAGCTCTTTCCATGAGCTCTTAATGGAGGTCTGTTTTATTTAAAGAATTACCCCTTTCAGAACTCCTACGCCCTTCGGGTGAGCATCATTTTGGTTCCAAGATCCCTGACTCCCTCTATACCCCTGTGGGCCTGCTGAGCAGCATTGCGTCCCATACGTCCCACGGAGGCTCTCTGTGTCTGCAGAGTGTCGGGCAACACACTGTACGTTACTTCAGGAGAGCTACATTTCCAGAGCACTCGAACAGCATCAGAACCACATTTCTAGGCAGTCCAACATGCCCTGGAAGTCTTCGACATTGCCCTCGTCTGAGCAGCCCTGAGAAAACACTCTGCTTAGAAGTTATCGAGGACCTCGTACCAGAAGTCACTCTATTCAAGGAGAAATACAGCATCTTAACATGCTGTGTCGCTCACAGGGCAAGAAACCTGAGAACTTGCCTCGAGGTAAGGCCATGAAATACTATGCAGAAGCAGAGGCGTGTAGCAGTTTCCATGAGGCCGTAGTCGCTTATCTTCATCATTTTAAAGCCAGTACGCTTTTCAGGACACCTAGGTGCCTCGCCTGGAAACCCTGTTGCCTGCAAGAACACTGAGCTCTTTCCATTAGCTCTTAGTCACTCTTCTGGTTTACTTTAAATGAAGTACCCTTTTCAGGACTCCTAGGCCCCTCGGTTGAGCATCATTTTTGTTCCAAGGTCTCTGAGTATCTCCACACCCCTGTAGGCCTGCTGAGCAACAACGAGGCACATTGGTCCTCGGAGGTCCTCTGTGTCTGCTGAGTCATGGGCAACACACTGCACTCTTTCTTGTGATATCTTGATTCACAGCACTCGCACAGGTTCAAGTGCAACGTTCAACAAGTTCCAACATGTCGTGGAAGTCGTTCTCATTCCCTAGTTTGAGCTGTACAGACAGAAACAGTAAGCTTCTCCTTCCATTCAGGACGTCCTACCTGAAGTCACCCTGCCTCTTGAAGAAAGACGACCTTCTTTCTATTGCAACTAAAGCACAGTTTTTCCTGTAGCACGGCAGGCTTTTGAAGAGGCACGGGCCCAGAGTCCTAATCAGGGATTTCCTTGGTGAGGCCGTTCACTAGATGCAGAACACCCTGCCTCGAGAAGTTGATTCAGGGAAGCAACCACTGTGTACTCTGTGTCTCATTTGACTGGTTAAAAACCACAGAGATGTATGCTGCCTGTGCCCTTGGAAATGGGGGCATGATGGGACTAGCCTTGCTTTCCGTTTGAAAACCTCCATTCTTGCTTCCGTGAAGCTCCCTGAAATTCTCTGCTGTTGACAGTCCTCTGGCCACTGTAGGCATGTGTCTGGGAAGAAAATGACTTTTCTCTCGGTACACACGGAGCTTCATTGGCGGGGTGCGGCTCTCCTTGCCATGCTCTAGAGCTAAAGGGAATCTCAACGTGAGTCCTTGCCTCAGGTAAGGCCCTGAGTAGCCCTGCAGAAAGGGAGGCATGCAGCTCTTTCCATGAGCTCTTAATGGAGGTCTGTTTTATTTAAAGAATTACCCCTTTCAGAACTCCTACGCCCTTCGGGTGAGCATCATTTTGGTTCCAAGATCCCTGACTCCCTCTATACCCCTGTGGGCCTGCTGAGCAGCATTGCGTCCCATACGTCCCACGGAGGCTCTCTGTGTCTGCAGAGTGTCGGGCAACACACTGTACGTTACTTCAGGAGAGCTACATTTCCAGAGCACTCGAACAGCATCAGAACCACATTTCTAGGCAGTCCAACATGCCCTGGAAGTCTTCGACATTGCCCTCGTCTGAGCAGCCCTGAGAAAACACTCTGCTTAGAAGTTATCGAGGACCTCGTACCAGAAGTCACTCTATTCAAGGAGAAATACAGCATCTTAACATGCTGTGTCGCTCACAGGGCAAGAAACCTGAGAACTTGCCTCGAGGTAAGGCCATGAAATACTATGCAGAAGCAGAGGCGTGTAGCAGTTTCCATGAGGCCGTAGTCGCTTATCTTCATCATTTTAAAGCCAGTACGCTTTTCAGGACACCTAGGTGCCTCGCCTGGAAACCCTGTTGCCTGCAAGAACACTGAGCTCTTTCCATTAGCTCTTAGTCACTCTTCTGGTTTACTTTAAATGAAGTACCCTTTTCAGGACTCCTAGGCCCCTCGGTTGAGCATCATTTTTGTTCCAAGGTCTCTGAGTATCTCCACACCCCTGTAGGCCTGCTGAGCAACAACGAGGCACATTGGTCCTCGGAGGTCCTCTGTGTCTGCTGAGTCATGGGCAACACACTGCACTCTTTCTTGTGATATATCTTGATTCACAGCACTCGCACAGGTTCAAGAGCAACGTTCAACAAGTTCCAACATGTCGTGGAAGTCGTTCTCATTCCCTAGTTTGAGCTGTACAGACAGAAACAGTAAGCTTCTCCTTCCATTCAGGACGTCCTACCTGAAGTCACCCTGCCTCTTGAAGAAAGACGACCTTCTTTCTATTGCAACTAAAGCACAGTTTTTCCTGTAGCACGGCAGGCTTTTGAAGAGGCACGGGCCCAGAGTCCTAATCAGGGATTTCCTTGGTGAGGCCGTTCACTAGATGCAGAACACCCTGCCTCGAGAAGTTGATTCAGGGAAGCAACCACTGTGTACTCTGTGTCTCATTTGACTGGTTAAAAACCACAGAGATGTATGCTGCCTGTGCCCATGGAAATGGGGGCATGATGGGACTAGCCTTGCTTTCCGTTTGAAAACCTCCATTCTTGCTTCCGTGAAGCTCCCTGAAATTCTCTGCTTTTGACAGTCCTCAGGCCACTGTAGGCATGTGTCTGGGAAGAAAATGACTTTTCTCTCGGTACACACGGAGCTTCATTGGCGGGGTGCGTCTCTCCTTGCCATGCTCTAGAGCTAAAGGGAATCTCAACGTGAGTCCTTGCCTCAGGTAAGGCCCTGAGTAGCCCTGCAGAAAGGGAGGCATGCAGCTCTTTCCATGAGCTCTTAATGGAGGTCTGTTTTATTTAAAGAATTACCCCTTTCAGAACTCCTACGCCCTTCGGGTGAGCATCATTTTGGTTCCAAGATCCCTGACTCCCTCTATACCCCTGTGGGCCTGCTGAGCAGCATTGCGTCCCATACGTCCCACGGAGGCTCTCTGTGTCTGCAGAGTGTCGGGCAACACACTGTACGTTACTTCAGGAGAGCTACATTTCCAGAGCACTCGAACAGCATCAGAACCACATTTCTCGGCAGTCCAACATGCCCTGGAAGTCTTCGACATTGCCCTCGTCTGAGCAGCCCTGAGAAAACACTCTGCTTAGAAGTTATCGAGGACCTCGTACCAGAAGTCACTCTATTCAAGGAGAAATACAGCATCTTAACATGCTGTGTCGCTCACAGGGCAAGAAACCTGAGAACTTGCCTCGAGGTAAGGCCATGAAATACTATGCAGAAGCAGAGGCGTGTAGCAGTTTCCATGAGGCCGTAGTCGCTTATCTTCATCATTTTAAAGCCAGTACGCTTTTCAGGACACCTAGGTGCCTCGCCTGGAAACCCTGTTGCCTGCAAGAACACTGAGCTCTTTCCATTAGCTCTTAGTCACTCTTCTGGTTTACTTTAAATGAAGTACCCTTTTCAGGACTCCTAGGCCCCTCGGTTGAGCATCATTTTTGTTCCAAGGTCTCTGAGTATCTCCACACCCCTGTAGGCCTGCTGAGCAACAACGAGGCACATTGGTCCTCGGAGGTCCTCTGTGTCTGCTGAGTCATGGGCAACACACTGCACTCTTTCTTGTGATATCTTGATTCACAGCACTCGCACAGGTTCAAGAGCAACGTTCAACAAGTTCCAACATGTCGTGGAAGTCGTTCTCATTCCCTAGTTTGAGCTGTACAGACAGAAACAGTAAGCTTCTCCTTCCATTCAGGACGTCCTACCTGAAGTCACCCTGCCTCTTGAAGAAAGACGACCTTCTTTCTATTGCAACTAAAGCACAGTTTTTCCTGTAGCACGGCAGGCTTTTGAAGAGGCACGGGCCCAGAGTCCTAATCAGGGATTTCCTTGGTGAGGCCGTTCACTAGATGCAGAACACCCTGCCTCGAGAAGTTGATTCAGGGAAGCAACCACTGTGTACTCTGTGTCTCATTTGACTGGTTAAAAACCACAGAGATGTATGCTGCCTGTGCCCTTGGAAATGGGGGCATGATGGGACTAGCCTTGCTTTCCGTTTGAAAACCTCCATTCTTGCTTCCGTGAAGCTCCCTGAAATTCTCTGCTGTTGACAGTCCTCTGGCCACTGTAGGCATGTGTCTGGGAAGAAAATGACTTTTCTCTCGGTACACACGGAGCTTCATTGGCGGGGTGCGGCTCTCCTTGCCATGCTCTAGAGCTAAAGGGAATCTCAACGTGAGTCCTTGCCTCAGGTAAGGCCCTGAGTAGCCCTGCAGAAAGGGAGGCATGCAGCTCTTTCCATGAGCTCTTAATGGAGGTCTGTTTTATTTAAAGAATTACCCCTTTCAGAACTCCTACGCCCTTCGGGTGAGCATCATTTTGGTTCCAAGATCCCTGACTCCCTCTATACCCCTGTGGGCCTGCTGAGCAGCATTGCGTCCCATACGTCCCACGGAGGCTCTCTGTGTCTGCAGAGTGTCGGGCAACACACTGTACGTTACTTCAGGAGAGCTACATTTCCAGAGCACTCGAACAGCATCAGAACCACATTTCTAGGCAGTCCAACATGCCCTGGAAGTCTTCGACATTGCCCTCGTCTGAGCAGCCCTGAGAAAACACTCTGCTTAGAAGTTATCGAGGACCTCGTACCAGAAGTCACTCTATTCAAGGAGAAATACAGCATCTTAACATGCTGTGTCGCTCACAGGGCAAGAAACCTGAGAACTTGCCTCGAGGTAAGGCCATGAAATACTATGCAGAAGCAGAGGCGTGTAGCAGTTTCCATGAGGCAGTAGTCGCTTATCTTCATCATTTTAAAGCCAGTACGCTTTTCAGGACACCTAGGTGCCTCGCCTGGAAACCCTGTTGCCTGCAAGAACACTGAGCTCTTTCCATTAGCTCTTAGTCACTCTTCTGGTTTACTTTAAATGAAGTACCCTTTTCAGGACTCCTAGGCCCCTCGGTTGAGCATCATTTTTGTTCCAAGGTCTCTGAGTATCTCCACACCCCTGTAGGCCTGCTGAGCAACAACGAGGCACATTGGTCCTCGGAGGTCCTCTGTGTCTGCTGAGTCATGGGCAACACACTGCACTCTTTCTTGTGATATCTTGATTCACAGCACTCGCACAGGTTCAAGAGCAACGTTCAACAAGTTCCAACATGTCGTGGAAGTCGTTCTCATTCCCTAGTTTGAGCTGTACAGACAGAAACAGTAAGCTTCTCCTTCCATTCAGGACCTCCTACCTGAAGTCACCCTGCCTCTTGAAGAAAGACGACCTTCTTTCTATTGCAACTAAAGCACAGTTTTTCCTGTAGCACGGCAGGCTTTTGAAGAGGCACGGGCCCAGAGTCCTAATCAGGGATTTCCTTGGTGAGGCCGTTCACTAGATGCAGAACACCCTGCCTCGAGAAGTTGATTCAGGGAAGCAACCACTGTGTACTCTGTGTCTCATTTGACTGGTTAAAAACCACAGAGATGTATGCTGCCTGTGCCCATGGAAATGGGGGCATGATGGGACTAGCCTTGCTTTCCGTTTGAAAACCTCCATTCTTGCTTCCGTGAAGCTCCCTGAAATTCTCTGCTGTTGACAGTCCTCTGGCCACTGTAGGCATGTGTCTGGGAAGAAAATGACTTTTCTCTTGGTACACACGGAGCTTCATTGGCGGGGTGCGGCTCTCCTTGCCATGCTCTAGAGCTAAAGGGAATCTCAACGTGAGTCCTTGCCTCAGGTAAGGCCCTGAGTAGCCCTGCAGAAAGGGAGGCATGCAGCTCTTTCCATGAGCTCTTAATGGAGGTCTGTTTTATTTAAAGAATTACCCCTTTCAGAACTCCTACGCCCTTCGGGTGAGCATCATTTTGGTTCCAAGATCCCTGACTCCCTCTATACCCCTGTGGGCCTGCTGAGCAGCATTGCGTCCCATACGTCCCACGGAGGCTCTCTGTGTCTGCAGAGTGTCGGGCAACACACTGTACGTTACTTCAGGAGAGCTACATTTCCAGAGCACTCGAACAGCATCAGAACCACATTTCTAGGCAGTCCAACATGCCCTGGAAGTCTTCGACATTGCCCTCGTCTGAGCAGCCCTGAGAAAACACTCTGCTTAGAAGTTATCGAGGACCTCGTACCAGAAGTCACTCTATTCAAGGAGAAATACAGCATCTTAACATGCTGTGTCGCTCACAGGGCAAGAAACCTGAGAACTTGCCTCGAGGTAAGGCCATGAAATACTATGCAGAAGCAGAGGCGTGTAGCAGTTTCCATGAGGCCGTAGTCGCTTATCTTCATCATTTTAAAGCCAGTACGCTTTTCAGGACACCTAGGTGCCTCGCCTGGAAACCCTGTTGCCTGCAAGAACACTGAGCTCTTTCCATTAGCTCTTAGTCACTCTTCTGGTTTACTTTAAATGAAGTACCCTTTTCAGGACTCCTAGGCCCCTCGGTTGAGCATCATTTTTGTTCCAAGGTCTCTGAGTATCTCCACACCCCTGTAGGCCTGCTGAGCAACAACGAGGCACATTGGTCCTCGGAGGTCCTCTGTGTCTGCTGAGTCATGGGCAACACACTGCACTCTTTCTTGTGATATCTTGATTCACAGCACTCGCACAGGTTCAAGTGCAACGTTCAACAAGTTCCAACATGTCGTGGAAGTCGTTCTCATTCCCTAGTTTGAGCTGTACAGACAGAAACAGTAAGCTTCTCCTTCCATTCAGGACGTCCTACCTGAAGTCACCCTGCCTCTTGAAGAAAGACGACCTTCTTTCTATTGCAACTAAAGCACAGTTTTTCCTGTAGCACGGCAGGCTTTTGAAGAGGCACGGGCCCAGAGTCCTAATCAGGGATTTCCTTGGTGAGGCCGTTCACTAGATGCAGAACACCCTGCCTCGAGAAGTTGATTCAGGGAAGCAACCACTGTGTACTCTGTGTCTCATTTGACTGGTTAAAAACCACAGAGATGTATGCTGCCTGTGCCCTTGGAAATGGGGGCATGATGGGACTAGCCTTGCTTTCCGTTTGAAAACCTCCATTCTTGCTTCCGTGAAGCTCCCTGAAATTCTCTGCTGTTGACAGTCCTCTGGCCACTGTAGGCATGTGTCTGGGAAGAAAATGACTTTTCTCTCGGTACACACGGAGCTTCATTGGCGGGGTGCGGCTCTCCTTGCCATGCTCTAGAGCTAAAGGGAATCTCAACGTGAGTCCTTGCCTCAGGTAAGGCCCTGAGTAGCCCTGCAGAAAGGGAGGCATGCAGCTCTTTCCATGAGCTCTTAATGGAGGTCTGTTTTATTTAAAGAATTACCCCTTTCAGAACTCCTACGCCCTTCGGGTGAGCATCATTTTGGTTCCAAGATCCCTGACTCCCTCTATACCCCTGTGGGCCTGCTGAGCAGCATTGCGTCCCATACGTCCCACGGAGGCTCTCTGTGTCTGCAGAGTGTCGGGCAACACACTGTACGTTACTTCAGGAGAGCTACATTTCCAGAGCACTCGAACAGCATCAGAACCACATTTCTAGGCAGTCCAACATGCCCTGGAAGTCTTCGACATTGCCCTCGTCTGAGCAGCCCTGAGAAAACACTCTGCTTAGAAGTTATCGAGGACCTCGTACCAGAAGTCACTCTATTCAAGGAGAAATACAGCATCTTAACATGCTGTGTCGCTCACAGGGCAAGAAACCTGAGAACTTGCCTCGAGGTAAGGCCATGAAATACTATGCAGAAGCAGAGGCGTGTAGCAGTTTCCATGAGGCCGTAGTCGCTTATCTTCATCATTTTAAAGCCAGTACGCTTTTCAGGACACCTAGGTGCCTCGCCTGGAAACCCTGTTGCCTGCAAGAACACTGAGCTCTTTCCATTAGCTCTTAGTCACTCTTCTGGTTTACTTTAAATGAAGTACCCTTTTCAGGACTCCTAGGCCCCTCGGTTGAGCATCATTTTTGTTCCAAGGTCTCTGAGTATCTCCACACCCCTGTAGGCCTGCTGAGCAACAACGAGGCACATTGGTCCTCGGAGGTCCTCTGTGTCTGCTGAGTCATGGGCAACACACTGCACTCTTTCTTGTGATATATCTTGATTCACAGCACTCGCACAGGTTCAAGAGCAACGTTCAACAAGTTCCAACATGTCGTGGAAGTCGTTCTCATTCCCTAGTTTGAGCTGTACAGACAGAAACAGTAAGCTTCTCCTTCCATTCAGGACGTCCTACCTGAAGTCACCCTGCCTCTTGAAGAAAGACGACCTTCTTTCTATTGCAACTAAAGCACAGTTTTTCCTGTAGCACGGCAGGCTTTTGAAGAGGCACGGGCCCAGAGTCCTAATCAGGGATTTCCTTGGTGAGGCCGTTCACTAGATGCAGAACACCCTGCCTCGAGAAGTTGATTCAGGGAAGCAACCACTGTGTACTCTGTGTCTCATTTGACTGGTTAAAAACCACAGAGATGTATGCTGCCTGTGCCCATGGAAATGGGGGCATGATGGGACTAGCCTTGCTTTCCGTTTGAAAACCTCCATTCTTGCTTCCGTGAAGCTCCCTGAAATTCTCTGCTGTTGACAGTCCTCAGGCCACTGTAGGCATGTGTCTGGGAAGAAAATGACTTTTCTCTCGGTACACACGGAGCTTCATTGGCGGGGTGCGTCTCTCCTTGCCATGCTCTAGAGCTAAAGGGAATCTCAACGTGAGTCCTTGCCTCAGGTAAGGCCCTGAGTAGCCCTGCAGAAAGGGAGGCATGCAGCTCTTTCCATGAGCTCTTAATGGAGGTCTGTTTTATTTAAAGAATTACCCCTTTCAGAACTCCTACGCCCTTCGGGTGAGCATCATTTTGGTTCCAAGATCCCTGACTCCCTCTATACCCCTGTGGGCCTGCTGAGCAGCATTGCGTCCCATACGTCCCACGGAGGCTCTCTGTGTCTGCAGAGTGTCGGGCAACACACTGTACGTTACTTCAGGAGAGCTACATTTCCAGAGCACTCGAACAGCATCAGAACCACATTTCTCGGCAGTCCAACATGCCCTGGAAGTCTTCGACATTGCCCTCGTCTGAGCAGCCCTGAGAAAACACTCTGCTTAGAAGTTATCGAGGACCTCGTACCAGAAGTCACTCTATTCAAGGAGAAATACAGCATCTTAACATGCTGTGTCGCTCACAGGGCAAGAAACCTGAGAACTTGCCTCGAGGTAAGGCCATGAAATACTATGCAGAAGCAGAGGCGTGTAGCAGTTTCCATGAGGCCGTAGTCGCTTATCTTCATCATTTTAAAGCCAGTACGCTTTTCAGGACACCTAGGTGCCTCGCCTGGAAACCCTGTTGCCTGCAAGAACACTGAGCTCTTTCCATTAGCTCTTAGTCACTCTTCTGGTTTACTTTAAATGAAGTACCCTTTTCAGGACTCCTAGGCCCCTCGGTTGAGCATCATTTTTGTTCCAAGGTCTCTGAGTATCTCCACACCCCTGTAGGCCTGCTGAGCAACAACGAGGCACATTGGTCCTCGGAGGTCCTCTGTGTCTGCTGAGTCATGGGCAACACACTGCACTCTTTCTTGTGATATCTTGATTCACAGCACTCGCACAGGTTCAAGAGCAACGTTCAACAAGTTCCAACATGTCGTGGAAGTCGTTCTCATTCCCTAGTTTGAGCTGTACAGACAGAAACAGTAAGCTTCTCCTTCCATTCAGGACGTCCTACCTGAAGTCACCCTGCCTCTTGAAGAAAGACGACCTTCTTTCTATTGCAACTAAAGCACAGTTTTTCCTGTAGCACGGCAGGCTTTTGAAGAGGCACGGGCCCAGAGTCCTAATCAGGGATTTCCTTGGTGAGGCCGTTCACTAGATGCAGAACACCCTGCCTCGAGAAGTTGATTCAGGGAAGCAACCACTGTGTACTCTGTGTCTCATTTGACTGGTTAAAAACCACAGAGATGTATGCTGCCTGTGCCCTTGGAAATGGGGGCATGATGGGACTAGCCTTGCTTTCCGTTTGAAAACCTCCATTCTTGCTTCCGTGAAGCTCCCTGAAATTCTCTGCTGTTGACAGTCCTCTGGCCACTGTAGGCATGTGTCTGGGAAGAAAATGACTTTTCTCTCGGTACACACGGAGCTTCATTGGCGGGGTGCGGCTCTCCTTGCCATGCTCTAGAGCTAAAGGGAATCTCAACGTGAGTCCTTGCCTCAGGTAAGGCCCTGAGTAGCCCTGCAGAAAGGGAGGCATGCAGCTCTTTCCATGAGCTCTTAATGGAGGTCTGTTTTATTTAAAGAATTACCCCTTTCAGAACTCCTACGCCCTTCGGGTGAGCATCATTTTGGTTCCAAGATCCCTGACTCCCTCTATACCCCTGTGGGCCTGCTGAGCAGCATTGCGTCCCATACGTCCCACGGAGGCTCTCTGTGTCTGCAGAGTGTCGGGCAACACACTGTACGTTACTTCAGGAGAGCTACATTTCCAGAGCACTCGAACAGCATCAGAACCACATTTCTAGGCAGTCCAACATGCCCTGGAAGTCTTCGACATTGCCCTCGTCTGAGCAGCCCTGAGAAAACACTCTGCTTAGAAGTTATCGAGGACCTCGTACCAGAAGTCACTCTATTCAAGGAGAAATACAGCATCTTAACATGCTGTGTCGCTCACAGGGCAAGAAACCTGAGAACTTGCCTCGAGGTAAGGCCATGAAATACTATGCAGAAGCAGAGGCGTGTAGCAGTTTCCATGAGGCAGTAGTCGCTTATCTTCATCATTTTAAAGCCAGTACGCTTTTCAGGACACCTAGGTGCCTCGCCTGGAAACCCTGTTGCCTGCAAGAACACTGAGCTCTTTCCATTAGCTCTTAGTCACTCTTCTGGTTTACTTTAAATGAAGTACCCTTTTCAGGACTCCTAGGCCCCTCGGTTGAGCATCATTTTTGTTCCAAGGTCTCTGAGTATCTCCACACCCCTGTAGGCCTGCTGAGCAACAACGAGGCACATTGGTCCTCGGAGGTCCTCTGTGTCTGCTGAGTCATGGGCAACACACTGCACTCTTTCTTGTGATATCTTGATTCACAGCACTCGCACAGGTTCAAGAGCAACGTTCAACAAGTTCCAACATGTCGTGGAAGTCGTTCTCATTCCCTAGTTTGAGCTGTACAGACAGAAACAGTAAGCTTCTCCTTCCATTCAGGACCTCCTACCTGAAGTCACCCTGCCTCTTGAAGAAAGACGACCTTCTTTCTATTGCAACTAAAGCACAGTTTTTCCTGTAGCACGGCAGGCTTTTGAAGAGGCACGGGCCCAGAGTCCTAATCAGGGATTTCCTTGGTGAGGCCGTTCACTAGATGCAGAACACCCTGCCTCGAGAAGTTGATTCAGGGAAGCAACCACTGTGTACTCTGTGTCTCATTTGACTGGTTAAAAACCACAGAGATGTATGCTGCCTGTGCCCATGGAAATGGGGGCATGATGGGACTAGCCTTGCTTTCCGTTTGAAAACCTCCATTCTTGCTTCCGTGAAGCTCCCTGAAATTCTCTGCTGTTGACAGTCCTCTGGCCACTGTAGGCATGTGTCTGGGAAGAAAATGACTTTTCTCTCGGTACACACGGAGCTTCATTGGCGGGGTGCGGCTCTCCTTGCCATGCTCTAGAGCTAAAGGGAATCTCAACGTGAGTCCTTGCCTCAGGTAAGGCCCTGAGTAGCCCTGCAGAAAGGGAGGCATGCAGCTCTTTCCATGAGCTCTTAATGGAGGTCTGTTTTATTTAAAGAATTACCCCTTTCAGAACTCCTACGCCCTTCGGGTGAGCATCATTTTGGTTCCAAGATCCCTGACTCCCTCTATACCCCTGTGGGCCTGCTGAGCAGCATTGCGTCCCATACGTCCCACGGAGGCTCTCTGTGTCTGCAGAGTGTCGGGCAACACACTGTACGTTACTTCAGGAGAGCTACATTTCCAGAGCACTCGAACAGCATCAGAACCACATTTCTAGGCAGTCCAACATGCCCTGGAAGTCTTCGACATTGCCCTCGTCTGAGCAGCCCTGAGAAAACACTCTGCTTAGAAGTTATCGAGGACCTCGTACCAGAAGTCACTCTATTCAAGGAGAAATACAGCATCTTAACATGCTGTGTCGCTCACAGGGCAAGAAACCTGAGAACTTGCCTCGAGGTAAGGCCATGAAATACTATGCAGAAGCAGAGGCGTGTAGCAGTTTCCATGAGGCCGTAGTCGCTTATCTTCATCATTTTAAAGCCAGTACGCTTTTCAGGACACCTAGGTGCCTCGCCTGGAAACCCTGTTGCCTGCAAGAACACTGAGCTCTTTCCATTAGCTCTTAGTCACTCTTCTGGTTTACTTTAAATGAAGTACCCTTTTCAGGACTCCTAGGCCCCTCGGTTGAGCATCATTTTTGTTCCAAGGTCTCTGAGTATCTCCACACCCCTGTAGGCCTGCTGAGCAACAACGAGGCACATTGGTCCTCGGAGGTCCTCTGTGTCTGCTGAGTCATGGGCAACACACTGCACTCTTTCTTGTGATATATCTTGATTCACAGCACTCGCACAGGTTCAAGAGCAACGTTCAACAAGTTCCAACATGTCGTGGAAGTCGTTCTCATTCCCTAGTTTGAGCTGTACAGACAGAAACAGTAAGCTTCTCCTTCCATTCAGGACGTCCTACCTGAAGTCACCCTGCCTCTTGAAGAAAGACGACCTTCTTTCTATTGCAACTAAAGCACAGTTTTTCCTGTAGCACGGCAGGCTTTTGAAGAGGCACGGGCCCAGAGTCCTAATCAGGGATTTCCTTGGTGAGGCCGTTCACTAGATGCAGAACACCCTGCCTCGAGAAGTTGATTCAGGGAAGCAACCACTGTGTACTCTGTGTCTCATTTGACTGGTTAAAAACCACAGAGATGTATGCTGCCTGTGCCCATGGAAATGGGGGCATGATGGGACTAGCCTTGCTTTCCGTTTGAAAACCTCCATTCTTGCTTCCGTGAAGCTTCCTGAAATTCTCTGCTGTTGACAGTCCTCTGGCCACTGTAGGCATGTGTCTGGGAAGAAAATGACTTTTCTCTCGGTACACACGGAGCTTCATTGGCGGGTTGCGGCTCTCCTTGCCATGCTCTAGAGCTAAAGGGAATCTCAACGTGAGTCCTTGCCTCAGGTAAGGCCCTGAGTAGCCCTGCAGAAAGGGAGGCATGCAGCTCTTTCCATGAGCTCTTAATGGAGGTCTGTTTTATTTAAAGAATTACCCCTTTCAGAACTCCTACGCCCTTCGGGTGAGCATCATTTTGGTTCCAAGATCCCTGACTCCCTCTATACCCCTGTGGGCCTGCTGAGCAGCATTGCGTCCCATACGTCCCACGGAGGCTCTCTGTGTCTGCAGAGTGTCGGGCAACACACTGTACGTTACTTCAGGAGAGCTACATTTCCAGAGCACTCGAACAGCATCAGAACCACATTTCTAGGCAGTCCAACATGCCCTGGAAGTCTTCGACATTGCCCTCGTCTGAGCAGCCCTGAGAAAACACTCTGCTTAGAAGTTATCGAGGACCTCGTACCAGAAGTCACTCTATTCAAGGAGAAATACAGCATCTTAACATGCTGTGTCGCTCACAGGGCAAGAAACCTGAGAACTTGCCTCGAGGTAAGGCCATGAAATACTATGCAGAAGCAGAGGCGTGTAGCAGTTTCCATGAGGCCGTAGTCGCTTATCTTCATCATTTTAAAGCCAGTACGCTTTTCAGGACACCTAGGTGCCTCGCCTGGAAACCCTGTTGCCTGCAAGAACACTGAGCTCTTTCCATTAGCTCTTAGTCACTCTTCTGGTTTACTTTAAATGAAGTACCCTTTTCAGGACTCCTAGGCCCCTCGGTTGAGCATCATTTTTGTTCCAAGGTCTCTGAGTATCTCCACACCCCTGTAGGCCTGCTGAGCAACAACGAGGCACATTGGTCCTCGGAGGTCCTCTGTGTCTGCTGAGTCATGGGCAACACACTGCACTCTTTCTTGTGATATATCTTGATTCACAGCACTCGCACAGGTTCAAGAGCAACGTTCAACAAGTTCCAACATGTCGTGGAAGTCGTTCTCATTCCCTAGTTTGAGCTGTACAGACAGAAACAGTAAGCTTCTCCTTCCATTCAGGACGTCCTACCTGAAGTCACCCTGCCTCTTGAAGAAAGACGACCTTCTTTCTATTGCAACTAAAGCACAGTTTTTCCTGTAGCACGGCAGGCTTTTGAAGAGGCACGGGCCCAGAGTCCTAATCAGGGATTTCCTTGGTGAGGCCGTTCACTAGATGCAGAACACCCTGCCTCGAGAAGTTGATTCAGGGAAGCAACCACTGTGTACTCTGTGTCTCATTTGACTGGTTAAAAACCACAGAGATGTATGCTGCCTGTGCCCATGGAAATGGGGGCATGATGGGACTAGCCTTGCTTTCCGTTTGAAAACCTCCATTCTTGCTTCCGTGAAGCTCCCTGAAATTCTCTGCTGTTGACAGTCCTCAGGCCACTGTAGGCATGTGTCTGGGAAGAAAATGACTTTTCTCTCGGTACACACGGAGCTTCATTGGCGGGGTGCGTCTCTCCTTGCCATGCTCTAGAGCTAAAGGGAATCTCAACGTGAGTCCTTGCCTCAGGTAAGGCCCTGAGTAGCCCTGCAGAAAGGGAGGCATGCAGCTCTTTCCATGAGCTCTTAATGGAGGTCTGTTTTATTTAAAGAATTACCCCTTTCAGAACTCCTACGCCCTTCGGGTGAGCATCATTTTGGTTCCAAGATCCCTGACTCCCTCTATACCCCTGTGGGCCTGCTGAGCAGCATTGCGTCCCATACGTCCCACGGAGGCTCTCTGTGTCTGCAGAGTGTCGGGCAACACACTGTACGTTACTTCAGGAGAGCTACATTTCCAGAGCACTCGAACAGCATCAGAACCACATTTCTAGGCAGTCCAACATGCCCTGGAAGTCTTCGACATTGCCCTCGTCTGAGCAGCCCTGAGAAAACACTCTGCTTAGAAGTTATCGAGGACCTCGTACCAGAAGTCACTCTATTCAAGGAGAAATACAGCATCTTAACATGCTGTGTCGCTCACAGGGCAAGAAACCTGAGAACTTGCCTCGAGGTAAGGCCATGAAATACTATGCAGAAGCAGAGGCGTGTAGCAGTTTCCATGAGGCCGTAGTCGCTTATCTTCATCATTTTAAAGCCAGTACGCTTTTCAGGACACCTAGGTGCCTCGCCTGGAAACCCTGTTGCCTGCAAGAACACTGAGCTCTTTCCATTAGCTCTTAGTCACTCTTCTGGTTTACTTTAAATGAAGTACCCTTTTCAGGACTCCTAGGCCCCTCGGTTGAGCATCATTTTTGTTCCAAGGTCTCTGAGTATCTCCACACCCCTGTAGGCCTGCTGAGCAACAACGAGGCACATTGGTCCTCGGAGGTCCTCTGTGTCTGCTGAGTCATGGGCAACACACTGCACTCTTTCTTGTGATATCTTGATTCACAGCACTCGCACAGGTTCAAGAGCAACGTTCAACAAGTTCCAACATGTCGTGGAAGTCGTTCTCATTCCCTAGTTTGAGCTGTACAGACAGAAACAGTAAGCTTCTCCTTCCATTCAGGACGTCCTACCTGAAGTCACCCTGCCTCTTGAAGAAAGACGACCTTCTTTCTATTGCAACTAAAGCACAGTTTTTCCTGTAGCACGGCAGGCTTTTGAAGAGGCACGGGCCCAGAGTCCTAATCAGGGATTTCCTTGGTGAGGCCGTTCACTAGATGCAGAACACCCTGCCTCGAGAAGTTGATTCAGGGAAGCAACCACTGTGTACTCTGTGTCTCATTTGACTGGTTAAAAACCACAGAGATGTATGCTGCCTGTGCCCATGGAAATGGGGGCATGATGGGACTAGCCTTGCTTTCCGTTTGAAAACCTCCATTCTTGCTTCCGTGAAGCTCCCTGAAATTCTCTGCTGTTGACAGTCCTCTGGCCACTGTAGGCATGTGTCTGGGAAGAAAATGACTTTTCTCTCGGTACACACGGAGCTTCATTGGCGGGGTGCGTCTCTCCTTGCCATGCTCTAGAGCTAAAGGGAATCTCAACGTGAGTCCTTGCCTCAGGTAAGGCCCTGAGTAGCCCTGCAGAAAGGGAGGCATGCAGCTCTTTCCATGAGCTCTTAATGGAGGTCTGTTTTATTTAAAGAATTACCCCTTTCAGAACTCCTACGCCCTTCGGGTGAGCATCATTTTGGTTCCAAGATCCCTGACTCCCTCTATACCCCTGTGGGCCTGCTGAGCAGCATTGCGTCCCATACGTCCCACGGAGGCTCTCTGTGTCTGCAGAGTGTTGGGCAACACACTGTACGTTACTTCAGGAGAGCTACATTTCCAGAGCACTCGAACAGCATCAGAACCACATTTCTAGGCAGTCCAACATGCCCTGGAAGTCTTCGACATTGCCCTCGTCTGAGCAGCCCTGAGAAAACACTCTGCTTAGAAGTTATCGAGGACCTCGTACCAGAAGTCACTCTATTCAAGGAGAAATACAGCATCTTAACATGCTGTGTCGCTCACAGGGCAAGAAACCTGAGAACTTGCCTCGAGGTAAGGCCATGAAATACTATGCAGAAGCAGAGGCGTGTAGCAGTTTCCATGAGGCCGTAGTCGCTTATCTTCATCATTTTAAAGCCAGTACGCTTTTCAGGACACCTAGGTGCCTCGCCTGGAAACCCTGTTGCCTGCAAGAACACTGAGTACCCTCAGGCTCCCCTTGTCCTTCTAAGCAATATCCAGGCCAGGAGCTTTCCGACTCACAGTGTGTATGCCGAGTGTAGGGCAACACAGTGCACTCTTATTGGAATATCTTGATTTAGCCAGCAATCGCACAGGTTCACGAGCACCGTTAAGCCAGTTCCAACAGGCCGTGGAAGTCGCTCTCATTCCCTAGTTTGAGCTGTACAGAGAGAAACAGTAAGCTTCTCCTTCCATTCAGGACTTCCTACCTGAAGTCACCCTGCCTCTTGAAGAAAGACGACCTCGTTTCTATTGCAACTAAAGCACAGTTTTTCCTGTAGCACGGCAGGCTTTTGAAAAGGCACGGGCCCAGAGGCCTAGCTAGGGCTTTCCTTGGTGAGGCCGTTCACTAGATGCAGAACACCCTGCCTCGAGAAGTTGATTCAGGGAAGCAACAACTGTGTACTCTGTGTCTCATTTGACTGGTTAAAAACCACAGAGATGTATGCTGCCTGTGCCCATGGAAATGGGGGCATGATGGGACTAACCTTGCTTTCCGTTTGGAAAGCTCCCCTCTTGCTTTCGTGAAGCTCCCTGAAATTCTCTGCTGTTGACAGGCCTCTGGCCACTGTAGGCATGTGTCTGGGAAGTAAATGAGTTTTCTCTGGCTACACACGGAACTTCATTGGCCGCGGTGGGGCGCACCTTGCCATGCTCTAGAGCTAAAGGGAATCTAAACGTGAGCCCTTGGCTCGAGGTAAGGCCCTGAGTAGCCCTGCCGAACGGGAGGCATGCAGCTCTTTCCATTAGCTCTTAGTCACTCTTCTGGTTTACTTTAAATGAAGTACCCTTTTCAGGACTCCTAGGCCCCTCGGTTGAGCATCATTTTTGTTCCAAGGTCTCTGAGTATCTCCACACCCCTGTAGGCCTGCTGAGCAACAACGAGGCACATTGGTCCTCGGAGGTCCTCTGTGTCTGCTGAGTCATGGGCAACACACTGCACTCTTTCTTGTGATATCTTGATTCACAGCACTCGCACAGGTTCAAGAGCAACGTTCAACAAGTTCCAACATGTCGTGGAAGTCGTTCTCATTCCCTAGTTTGAGCTGTACAGACAGAAACAGTAAGCTTCTCCTTCCATTCAGGACCTCCTACCTGAAGTCACCCTGCCTCTTGAAGAAAGACGACCTTCTTTCTATTGCAACTAAAGCACAGTTTTTCCTGTAGCACGGCAGGCTTTTGAAGAGGCACGGGCCCAGAGTCCTAATCAGGGATTTCCTTGGTGAGGCCGTTCACTAGATGCAGAACACCCTGCCTCGAGAAGTTGATTCAGGGAAGCAACCACTGTGTACTCTGTGTCTCATTTGACTGGTTAAAAACCACAGAGATGTATGCTGCCTGTGCCCATGGAAATGGGGGCATGATGGGACTAGCCTTGCTTTCCGTTTGAAAACCTCCATTCTTGCTTCCGTGAAGCTCCCTGAAATTCTCTGCTGTTGACAGTCCTCTGGCCACTGTAGGCATGTGTCTGGGAAGAAAATGACTTTTCTCTCGGTACACACGGAGCTTCATTGGCGGGGTGCGTCTCTCCTTGCCATGCTCTAGAGCTAAAGGGAATCTCAACGTGAGTCCTTGCCTCAGGTAAGGCCCTGAGTAGCCCTGCAGAAAGGGAGGCATGCAGCTCTTTCCATGAGCTCTTAATGGAGGTCTGTTTTATTTAAAGAATTACCCCTTTCAGAACTCCTACGCCCTTCGGGTGAGCATCATTTTGGTTCCAAGATCCCTGACTCCCTCTATACCCCTGTGGGCCTGCTGAGCAGCATTGCGTCCCATACGTCCCACGGAGGCTCTCTGTGTCTGCAGAGTGTCGGGCAACACACTGTACGTTACTTCAGGAGAGCTACATTTCCAGAGCACTCGAACAGCATCAGAACCACATTTCTAGGCAGTCCAACATGCCCTGGAAGTCTTCGACATTGCCCTCGTCTGAGCAGCCCTGAGAAAACACTCTGCTTAGAAGTTATCGAGGACCTCGTACCAGAAGTCACTCTATTCAAGGAGAAATACAGCATCTTAACATGCTGTGTCGCTCACAGGGCAAGAAACCTGAGAACTTGCCTCGAGGTAAGGCCATGAAATACTATGCAGAAGCAGAGGCGTGTAGCAGTTTCCATGAGGCCGTAGTCGCTTATCTTCATCATTTTAAAGCCAGTACGCTTTTCAGGACACCTAGGTGCCTCGCCTGGAAACCCTGTTGCCTGCAAGAACACTGAGTACCCTCAGGCTCCCCTTGTCCTTCTAAGCAATATCCAGGCCAGGAGCTTTCCGACTCACAGTGTGTATGCCGAGTGTAGGGCAACACAGTGCACTCTTATTGGAATATCTTGATTTAGCCAGCAATCGCACAGGTTCACGAGCACCGTTAAGCCAGTTCCAACAGGCCGTGGAAGTCGCTCTCATTCCCTAGTTTGAGCTGTACAGAGAGAAACAGTAAGCTTCTCCTTCCATTCAGGACTTCCTACCTGAAGTCACCCTGCCTCTTGAAGAAAGACGACCTCGTTTCTATTGCAACTAAAGCACAGTTTTTCCTGTAGCACGGCAGGCTTTTGAAAAGGCACGGGCCCAGAGGCCTAGCTAGGGCTTTCCTTGGTGAGGCCGTTCACTAGATGCAGAACACCCTGCCTCGAGAAGTTGATTCAGGGAAGCAACAACTGTGTACTCTGTGTCTCATTTGACTGGTTAAAAACCACAGAGATGTATGCTGCCTGTGCCCATGGAAATGGGGGCATGATGGGACTAACCTTGCTTTCCGTTTGGAAAGCTCCCCTCTTGCTTTCGTGAAGCTCCCTGAAATTCTCTGCTGTTGACAGGCCTCTGGCCACTGTAGGCATGTGTCTGGGAAGTAAATGAGTTTTCTCTGGCTACACACGGAACTTCATTGGCCGCGGTGGGGCGCACCTTGCCATGCTCTAGAGCTAAAGGGAATCTAAACGTGAGCCCTTGGCTCGAGGTAAGGCCCTGAGTAGCCCTGCCGAACGGGAGGCATGCAGCTCTTTCCATTAGCTCTTAGTCACTCTTCTGGTTTACTTTAAATGAAGTACCCTTTTCAGGACTCCTAGGCCCCTCGGTTGAGCATCATTTTTGTTCCAAGGTCTCTGAGTATCTCCACACCCCTGTAGGCCTGCTGAGCAACAACGAGGCACATTGGTCCTCGGAGGTCCTCTGTGTCTGCTGAGTCATGGGCAACACACTGCACTCTTTCTTGTGATATCTTGATTCACAGCACTCGCACAGGTTCAAGAGCAACGTTCAACAAGTTCCAACATGTCGTGGAAGTCGTTCTCATTCCCTAGTTTGAGCTGTACAGACAGAAACAGTAAGCTTCTCCTTCCATTCAGGACCTCCTACCTGAAGTCACCCTGCCTCTTGAAGAAAGACGACCTTCTTTCTATTGCAACTAAAGCACAGTTTTTCCTGTAGCACGGCAGGCTTTTGAAGAGGCACGGGCCCAGAGTCCTAATCAGGGATTTCCTTGGTGAGGCCGTTCACTAGATGCAGAACACCCTGCCTCGAGAAGTTGATTCAGGGAAGCAACCACTGTGTACTCTGTGTCTCATTTGACTGGTTAAAAACCACAGAGATGTATGCTGCCTGTGCCCATGGAAATGGGGGCATGATGGGACTAGCCTTGCTTTCCGTTTGAAAACCTCCATTCTTGCTTCCGTGAAGCTCCCTGAAATTCTCTGCTGTTGACAGTCCTCTGGCCACTGTAGGCATGTGTCTGGGAAGAAAATGACTTTTCTCTCGGTACACACGGAGCTTCATTGGCGGGGTGCGTCTCTCCTTGCCATGCTCTAGAGCTAAAGGGAATCTCAACGTGAGTCCTTGCCTCAGGTAAGGCCCTGAGTAGCCCTGCAGAAAGGGAGGCATGCAGCTCTTTCCATGAGCTCTTAATGGAGGTCTGTTTTATTTAAAGAATTACCCCTTTCAGAACTCCTACGCCCTTCGGGTGAGCATCATTTTGGTTCCAAGATCCCTGACTCCCTCTATACCCCTGTGGGCCTGCTGAGCAGCATTGCGTCCCATACGTCCCACGGAGGCTCTCTGTGTCTGCAGAGTGTCGGGCAACACACTGTACGTTACTTCAGGAGAGCTACATTTCCAGAGCACTCGAACAGCATCAGAACCACATTTCTAGGCAGTCCAACATGCCCTGGAAGTCTTCGACATTGCCCTCGTCTGAGCAGCCCTGAGAAAACACTCTGCTTAGAAGTTATCGAGGACCTCGTACCAGAAGTCACTCTATTCAAGGAGAAATACAGCATCTTAACATGCTGTGTCGCTCACAGGGCAAGAAACCTGAGAACTTGCCTCGAGGTAAGGCCATGAAATACTATGCAGAAGCAGAGGCGTGTAGCAGTTTCCATGAGGCCGTAGTCGCTTATCTTCATCATTTTAAAGCCAGTACGCTTTTCAGGACACCTAGGTGCCTCGCCTGGAAACCCTGTTGCCTGCAAGAACACTGAGCTCTTTCCATTAGCTCTTAGTCACTCTTCTGGTTTACTTTAAATGAAGTACCCTTTTCAGGACTCCTAGGCCCCTCGGTTGAGCATCATTTTTGTTCCAAGGTCTCTGAGTATCTCCACACCCCTGTAGGCCTGCTGAGCAACAACGAGGCACATTGGTCCTCGGAGGTCCTCTGTGTCTGCTGAGTCATGGGCAACACACTGCACTCTTTCTTGTGATATCTTGATTCACAGCACTCGCACAGGTTCAAGAGCAACGTTCAACAAGTTCCAACATGTCGTGGAAGTCGTTCTCATTCCCTAGTTTGAGCTGTACAGACAGAAACAGTAAGCTTCTCCTTCCATTCAGGACGTCCTACCTGAAGTCACCCTGCCTCTTGAAGAAAGACGACCTTCTTTCTATTGCAACTAAAGCACAGTTTTTCCTGTAGCACGGCAGGCTTTTGAAGAGGCACGGGCCCAGAGTCCTAATCAGGGATTTCCTTGGTGAGGCCGTTCACTAGATGCAGAACACCCTGCCTCGAGAAGTTGATTCAGGGAAGCAACCACTGTGTACTCTGTGTCTCATTTGACTGGTTAAAAACCACAGAGATGTATGCTGCCTGTGCCCATGGAAATGGGGGCATGATGGGACTAGCCTTGCTTTCCGTTTGAAAACCTCCATTCTTGCTTCCGTGAAGCTCCCTGAAATTCTCTGCTGTTGACAGTCCTCTGGCCACTGTAGGCATGTGTCTGGGAAGAAAATGACTTTTCTCTCGGTACACACGGAGCTTCATTGGCGGGGTGCGGCTCTCCTTGCCATGCTCTAGAGCTAAAGGGAATCTCAACGTGAGTCCTTGCCTCAGGTAAGGCCCTGAGTAGCCCTGCAGAAAGGGAGGCATGCAGCTCTTTCCATGAGCTCTTAATGGAGGTCTGTTTTATTTAAAGAATTACCCCTTTCAGAACTCCTACGCCCTTCGGGTGAGCATCATTTTGGTTCCAAGATCCCTGACTCCCTCTATACCCCTGTGGGCCTGCTGAGCAGCATTGCGTCCCATACGTCCCACGGAGGCTCTCTGTGTCTGCAGAGTGTCGGGCAACACACTGTACGTTACTTCAGGAGAGCTACATTTCCAGAGCACTCGAACAGCATCAGAACCACATTTCTAGGCAGTCCAACATGCCCTGGAAGTCTTCGACATTGCCCTCGTCTGAGCAGCCCTGAGAAAACACTCTGCTTAGAAGTTATCGAGGACCTCGTACCAGAAGTCACTCTATTCAAGGAGAAATACAGCATCTTAACATGCTGTGTCGCTCACAGGGCAAGAAACCTGAGAACTTGCCTCGAGGTAAGGCCATGAAATACTATGCAGAAGCAGAGGCGTGTAGCAGTTTCCATGAGGCCGTAGTCGCTTATCTTCATCATTTTAAAGCCAGTACGCTTTTCAGGACACCTAGATGCCTCGCCTGGAAACCCTGTTGCCTGCAAGAACACTGAGCTCTTTCCATTAGCTCTTAGTCACTCTTCTGGTTTACTTTAAATGAAGTACCCTTTTCAGGACTCCTAGGCCCCTCGGTTGAGCATCATTTTTGTTCCAAGGTCTCTGAGTATGTCCACACCCCTGTAGGCCTGCTGAGCAACAACGAGGCACATTGGTCCTCGGAGGTCCTCTGTGTCTGCTGAGTCATGGGCAACACACTGCACTCTTTCTTGTGATATCTTGATTCACAGCACTCGCACAGGTTCAAGAGCAACGTTCAACAAGTTCCAACATGTCGTGGAAGTCGTTCTCATTCCCTAGTTTGAGCTGTACAGACAGAAACAGTAAGCTTCTCCTTCCATTCAGGACGACCTACCTGAAGTCACCCTGCCTCTTGAAGAAAGACGACCTTCTTTCTATTGCAACTAAAGCACAGTTTTTCCTGTAGCACGGCAGGCTTTTGAAGAGGCACGGGCCCAGAGTCCTAATCAGGGATTTCCTTGGTGAGGCCGTTCACTAGATGCAGAACACCCTGCCTCGAGAAGTTGATTCAGGGAAGCAACCACTGTGTACTCTGTGTCTCATTTGACTGGTTAAAAACCACAGAGATGTATGCTGCCTGTGCCCATGGAAATGGGGGCATGATGGGACTAGCCTTGCTTTCCGTTTGAAAACCTCCATTCTTGCTTCCGTGAAGGTCCCTGAAATTCTCTGCTGTTGACAGTCCTCTGGCCACTGTAGGCATGTGTCTGGGAAGAAAATGACTTTTCTCTCGGTACACACGGAGCTTCATTGGCGGGGTGCGGCTCTCCTTGCCATGCTCTAGAGCTAAAGGGAATCTCAACGTGAGTCCTTGCCTCAGGTAAGGCCCTGAGTAGCCCTGCAGAAAGGGAGGCATGCAGCTCTTTCCATGAGCTCTTAATGGAGGTCTGTTTTATTTAAAGAATTACCCCTTTCAGAACTCCTACGCCCTTCGGGTGAGCATCATTTTGGTTCCAAGATCCCTGACTCCCTCTATACCCCTGTGGGCCTGCTGAGCAGCATTGCGTCCCATACGTCCCACGGAGGCTCTCTGTGTCTGCAGAGTGTCGGGCAACACACTGTACGTTACTTCAGGAGAGCTACATTTCCAGAGCACTCGAACAGCATCAGAACCACATTTCTAGGCAGTCCAACATGCCCTGGAAGTCTTCGACATTGCCCTCGTCTGAGCAGCCCTGAGAAAACACTCTGCTTAGAAGTTATCGAGGACCTCGTACCAGAAGTCACTCTATTCAAGGAGAAATACAGCATCTTAACATGCTGTGTCGCTCACAGGGCAAGAAACCTGAGAACTTGCCTCGAGGTAAGGCCATGAAATACTATGCAGAAGCAGAGGCGTGTAGCAGTTTCCATGAGGCCGTAGTCGCTTATCTTCATCATTTTAAAGCCAGTACGCTTTTCAGAACACCTAGGTGCCTCGCCTGGAAACCCTGTTGCCTGCAAGAACACTGAGCTCTTTCCATTAGCTCTTAGTCACTCTTCTGGTTTACTTTAAATGAAGTACCCTTTTCAGGACTCCTAGGCCCCTCGGTTGAGCATCATTTTTGTTCCAAGGTCTCTGAGTATCTCCACACCCCTGTAGGCCTGCTGAGCAACAACGAGGCACATTGGTCCTCGGAGGTCCTCTGTGTCTGCTGAGTCATGGGCAACACACTGCACTCTTTCTTGTGATATCTTGATTCACAGCACTCGCACAGGTTCAAGAGCAACGTTCAACAAGTTCCAACATGTCGTGGAAGTCGTTCTCATTCCCTAGTTTGAGCTGTACAGACAGAAACAGTAAGCTTCTCCTTCCATTCAGGACCTCCTACCTGAAGTCACCCTGCCTCTTGAAGAAAGACGACCTTCTTTCTATTGCAACTAAAGCACAGTTTTTCCTGTAGCACGGCAGGCTTTTGAAGAGGCACGGGCCCAGAGTCCTAATCAGGGATTTCCTTGGTGAGGCCGTTCACTAGATGCAGAACACCCTGCCTCGAGAAGTTGATTCAGGGAAGCAACCACTGTGTACTCTGTGTCTCATTTGACTGGTTAAAAACCACAGAGATGTATGCTGCCTGTGCCCATGGAAATGGGGGCATGATGGGACTAGCCTTGCTTTCCGTTTGAAAACCTCCATTCTTGCTTCCGTGAAGCTCCCTGAAATTCTCTGCTGTTGACAGTCCTCTGGCCACTGTAGGCATGTGTCTGGGAAGAAAATGACTTTTCTCTCGGTACACACGGAGCTTCATTGGCGGGGTGCGTCTCTCCTTGCCATGCTCTAGAGCTAAAGGGAATCTCAACGTGAGTCCTTGCCTCAGGTAAGGCCCTGAGTAGCCCTGCAGAAAGGGAGGCATGCAGCTCTTTCCATGAGCTCTTAATGGAGGTCTGTTTTATTTAAAGAATTACCCCTTTCAGAACTCCTACGCCCTTCGGGTGAGCATCATTTTGGTTCCAAGATCCCTGACTCCCTCTATACCCCTGTGGGCCTGCTGAGCAGCATTGCGTCCCATACGTCCCACGGAGGCTCTCTGTGTCTGCAGAGTGTCGGGCAACACACTGTACGTTACTTCAGGAGAGCTACATTTCCAGAGCACTCGAACAGCATCAGAACCACATTTCTAGGCAGTCCAACATGCCCTGGAAGTCTTCGACATTGCCCTCGTCTGAGCAGCCCTGAGAAAACACTCTGCTTAGAAGTTATCGAGGACCTCGTACCAGAAGTCACTCTATTCAAGGAGAAATACAGCATCTTAACATGCTGTGTCGCTCACAGGGCAAGAAACCTGAGAACTTGCCTCGAGGTAAGGCCATGAAATACTATGCAGAAGCAGAGGCGTGTAGCAGTTTCCATGAGGCCGTAGTCGCTTATCTTCATCATTTTAAAGCCAGTACGCTTTTCAGGACACCTAGGTGCCTCGCCTGGAAACCCTGTTGCCTGCAAGAACACTGAGTACCCTCAGGCTCCCCTTGTCCTTCTAAGCAATATCCAGGCCAGGAGCTTTCCGACTCACAGTGTGTATGCCGAGTGTAGGGCAACACAGTGCACTCTTATTGGAATATCTTGATTTAGCCAGCAATCGCACAGGTTCACGAGCACCGTTAAGCCAGTTCCAACAGGCCGTGGAAGTCGCTCTCATTCCCTAGTTTGAGCTGTACAGAGAGAAACAGTAAGCTTCTCCTTCCATTCAGGACTTCCTACCTGAAGTCACCCTGCCTCTTGAAGAAAGACGACCTCGTTTCTATTGCAACGAAAGCACAGTTTTTCCTGTAGCACGGCAGGCTTTTGAAAAGGCACGGGCCCAGAGGCCTAGCTAGGGCTTTCCTTGGTGAGGCCGTTCACTAGATGCAGAACACCCTGCCTCGAGAAGTTGATTCAGGGAAGCAACAACTGTGTACTCTGTGTCTCATTTGACTGGTTAACAACCACAGAGATGTATGCTGCCTGTGCCCATGGAAATGGGGGCATGATGGGACTAACCTTGCTTTCCGTTTGGAAAGCTCCCCTCTTGCTTTCGTGAAGCTCCCTGAAATTCTCTGCTGTTGACAGGCTTCTGGCCACTGTAGGCATGTGTCTGGGAAGTAAATGAGTTTTCTCTGGCTACACACGGAACTTCATTGGCCGCGGTGGGGCGCACCTTGCCATGCTCTAGAGCTAAAGGGAATCTAAACGTGAGCCCTTGGCTCGAGGTAAGGCCCTGAGTAGCCCTGCCGAACGGGAGGCATGCAGCTCTTTCCATTAGCTCTTAGTCACTCTTCTGGTTTACTTTAAATGAAGTACCCTTTTCAGGACTCCTAGGCCCCTCGGTTGAGCATCATTTTTGTTCCAAGGTCTCTGAGTATCTCCACACCCCTGTAGGCCTGCTGAGCAACAACGAGGCACATTGGTCCTCGGAGGTCCTCTGTGTCTGCTGAGTCATGGGCAACACACTGCACTCTTTCTTGTGATATCTTGATTCACAGCACTCGCACAGGTTCAAGAGCAACGTTCAACAAGTTCCAACATGTCGTGGAAGTCGTTCTCATTCCCTAGTTTGAGCTGTACAGACAGAAACAGTAAGCTTCTCCTTCCATTCAGGACGTCCTACCTGAAGTCACCCTGCCTCTTGAAGAAAGACGACCTTCTTTCTATTGCAACTAAAGCACAGTTTTTCCTGTAGCACGGCAGGCTTTTGAAGAGGCACGGGCCCAGAGTCCTAATCAGGGATTTCCTTGGTGAGGCCGTTCACTAGATGCAGAACACCCTGCCTCGAGAAGTTGATTCAGGGAAGCAACCACTGTGTACTCTGTGTCTCATTTGACTGGTTAAAAACCACAGAGATGTATGCTGCCTGTGCCCATGGAAATGGGGGCATGATGGGACTAGCCTTGCTTTCCGTTTGAAAACCTCCATTCTTGCTTCCGTGAAGCTCCCTGAAATTCTCTGCTGTTGACAGTCCTCTGGCCACTGTAGGCATGTGTCTGGGAAGAAAATGACTTTTCTCTCGGTACACACGGAGCTTCATTGGCGGGGTGCGGCTCTCCTTGCCATGCTCTAGAGCTAAAGGGAATCTCAACGTGAGTCCTTGCCTCAGGTAAGGCCCTGAGTAGCCCTGCAGAAAGGGAGGCATGCAGCTCTTTCCATGAGCTCTTAATGGAGGTCTGTTTTATTTAAAGAATTACCCCTTTCAGAACTCCTACGCCCTTCGGGTGAGCATCATTTTGGTTCCAAGATCCCTGACTCCCTCTATACCCCTGTGGGCCTGCTGAGCAGCATTGCGTCCCATACGTCCCACGGAGGCTCTCTGTGTCTGCAGAGTGTTGGGCAACACACTGTACGTTACTTCAGGAGAGCTACATTTCCAGAGCACTCGAACAGCATCAGAACCACATTTCTAGGCAGTCCAACATGCCCTGGAAGTCTTCGACATTGCCCTCGTCTGAGCAGCCCTGAGAAAACACTCTGCTTAGAAGTTATCGAGGACCTCGTACCAGAAGTCACTCTATTCAAGGAGAAATACAGCATCTTAACATGCTGTGTCGCTCACAGGGCAAGAAACCTGAGAACTTGCCTCGAGGTAAGGCCATGAAATACTATGCAGAAGCAGAGGCGTGTAGCAGTTTCCATGAGGCCGTAGTCGCTTATCTTCATCATTTTAAAGCCAGTACGCTTTTCAGGACACCTAGGTGCCTCGCCTGGAAACCCTGTTGCCTGCAAGAACACTGAGTACCCTCAGGCTCCCCTTGTCCTTCTAAGCAATATCCAGGCCAGGAGCTTTCCGACTCACAGTGTGTATGCCGAGTGTAGGGCAACACAGTGCACTCTTATTGGAATATCTTGATTTAGCCAGCAATCGCACAGGTTCACGAGCACCGTTAAGCCAGTTCCAACAGGCCGTGGAAGTCGCTCTCATTCCCTAGTTTGAGCTGTACAGAGAGAAACAGTAAGCTTCTCCTTCCATTCAGGACTTCCTACCTGAAGTCACCCTGCCTCTTGAAGAAAGACGGCCTCGTTTCTATTGCAACGAAAGCACAGTTTTTCCTGTAGCACGGCAGGCTTTTGAAAAGGCACGGGCCCAGAGGCCTAGCTAGGGCTTTCCTTGGTGAGGCCGTTCACTAGATGCAGAACACCCTGCCTCGAGAAGTTGATTCAGGGAAGCAACAACTGTGTACTCTGTGTCTCATTTGACTGGTTAAAAACCACAGAGATGTATGCTGCCTGTGCCCATGGAAATGGGGGCATGATGGGACTAACCTTGCTTTCCGTTTGGAAAGCTCCCCTCTTGCTTTCGTGAAGCTCCCTGAAATTCTCTGCTGTTGACAGGCCTCTGGCCACTGTAGGCATGTGTCTGGGAAGTAAATGAGTTTTCTCTGGCTACACACGGAACTTCATTGGCCGCGGTGGGGCGCACCTTGCCATGCTCTAGAGCTAAAGGGAATCTAAACGTGAGCCCTTGGCTAGAGGTAAGGCCCTGAGTAGCCCTGCCGAACGGGAGGCATGCAGCTCCTTCCATTAGCTCTTAGTCACTCTTCTGGTTTACTTTAAATGAAGTACCCTTTTCAGGACTCCTAGGCCCCTCGGTTGAGCATCATTTTTGTTCCAAGGTCTCTGAGTATCTCCACACCCCTGTAGGCCTGCTGAGCAACAACGAGGCACATTGGTCCTCGGAGGTCCTCTGTGTCTGCTGAGTCATGGGCAACACACTGCACTCTTTCTTGTGATATCTTGATTCACAGCACTCGCACAGGTTCAAGAGCAACGTTCAAGTTCCAACATGTCGTGGAAGTCGTTCTCATTCCCTAGTTTGAGCTGTACAGACAGAAACAGTAAGCTTCTCCTTCCATTCAGGACCTCCTACCTGAAGTCACCCTGCCTCTTGAAGAAAGACGACCTTCTTTCTATTGCAACTAAAGCACAGTTTTTCCTGTAGCACGGCAGGCTTTTGAAGAGGCACGGGCCCAGAGTCCTAATCAGGGATTTCCTTGGTGAGGCCGTTCACTAGATGCAGAACACCCTGCCTCGAGAAGTTGATTCAGGGAAGCAACCACTGTGTACTCTGTGTCTCATTTGACTGGTTAAAAACCACAGAGATGTATGCTGCCTGTGCCCATGGAAATGGGGGCATGATGGGACTAGCCTTGCTTTCCGTTTGAAAACCTCCATTCTTGCTTCCGTGAAGCTCCCTGAAATTCTCTGCTGTTGACAGTCCTCTGGCCACTGTAGGCATGTGTCTGGGAAGAAAATGACTTTTCTCTCGGTACACACGGAGCTTCATTGGCGGGGTGCGGCTCTCCTTGCCATGCTCTAGAGTTAAAGGGAATCTCAACGTGAGTCCTTGCCTCAGGTAAGGCCCTGAGTAGCCCTGCAGAAAGGGAGGCATGCAGCTCTTTCCATGAGCTCTTAATGGAGGTCTGTTTTATTTAAAGAATTACCCCTTTCAGAACTCCTACGCCCTTCGGGTGAGCATCATTTTGGTTCCAAGATCCCTGACTCCCTCTATACCCCTGTGGGCCTGCTGAGCAGCATTGCGTCCCATATGTCCCACGGAGGCTCTCTGTGTCTGCAGAGTGTCGGGCAACACACTGTACGTTACTTCAGGAGAGCTACATTTCCAGAGCACTCGAACAGCATCAGAACCACATTTCTAGGCAGTCCAACATGCCCTGGAAGTCTTCGACATTGCCCTCGTCTGAGCAGCCCTGAGAAAACACTCTGCTTAGAAGTTATCGAGGACCTCGTACCAGAAGTCACTCTATTCAAGGAGAAATACAGCATCTTAACATGCTGTGTCGCTCACAGGGCAAGAAACCTGAGAACTTGCCTCGAGGTAAGGCCATGAAATACTATGCAGAAGCAGAGGCGTGTAGCAGTTTCCATGAGGCCGTAGTCGCTTATCTTCATCATTTTAAAGCCAGTACGCTTTTCAGGACACCTAGGTGCCTCGCCTGGAAACCCTGTTGCCTGCAAGAACACTGAGTACCCTCAGGCTCCCCTTGTCCTTCTAAGCAATATCCAGGCCAGGAGCTTTCCGACTCACAGTGTGTATGCCGAGTGTAGGGCAACACAGTGCACTCTTATTGGAATATCTTGATTTAGCCAGCAATCGCACAGGTTCACGAGCACCGTTAAGCCAGTTCCAACAGGCCGTGGAAGTCGCTCTCATTCCCTAGTTTGAGCTGTACAGAGAGAAACAGTAAGCTTCTCCTTCCATTCAGGACTTCCTACCTGAAGTCACCCTGCCTCTTGAAGAAAGACGACCTCGTTTCTATTGCAACTAAAGCACAGTTTTTCCTGTAGCACGGCAGGCTTTTGAAAAGGCACGGGCCCAGAGGCCTAGCTAGGGCTTTCCTTGGTGAGGCCGTTCACTAGATGCAGAACACCCTGCCTCGAGAAGTTGATTCAGGGAAGCAACAACTGTGTACTCTGTGTCTCATTTCACTGGTTAAAAACCACAGAGATGTATGCTGCCTGTGCCCATGGAAATGGGGGCATGATGGGACTAGCCTTGCTTTCCGTTTGAAAACCTCCATTCTTGCTTCCGTGAAGCTCCCTGAAATTCTCTGCTGTTGACAGGCCTCTGGCCACTGTAGGCATGTGTCTGGGAAGTAAATGAGTTTTCTCTGGCTACACACGGAACTTCATTGGCCGCGGTGGGGCGCACCTTGCCATGCTCTAGAGTTAAAGGGAATCTCAACGTGAGTCCTTGCCTCAGGTAAGGCCCTGAGTAGCCCTGCAGAAAGGGAGGCATGCAGCTCTTTCCATGAGCTCTTAATGGAGGTCTGTTTTATTTAAAGAATTACCCCTTTCAGAACTCCTACGCCCTTCGGGTGAGCATCATTTTGGTTCCAAGATCCCTGACTCCCTCTATACCCCTGTGGGCCTGCTGAGCAGCATTGCGTCCCATACGTCCCACGGAGGCTCTCTGTGTCTGCAGGGTGTCGGGCAACACACTGTACGTTACTTCAGGAGAGCTACATTTCCAGAGCACTCGAACAGCATCAGAACCACATTTCTAGGCAGTCCAACATGCCCTGGAAGTCTTCGACATTGCCCTCGTCTGAGCAGCCCTGAGAAAACACTCTGCTTAGAAGTTATCGAGGACCTCGTACCAGAAGTCACTCTATTCAAGGAGAAATACAGCATCTTAACATGCTGTGTCGCTCACAGGGCAAGAAACCTGAGAACTTGCCTCGAGGTAAGGCCATGAAATACTATGCAGAAGCAGAGGCGTGTAGCAGTTTCCATGAGGCCGTAGTCGCTTATCTTCATCATTTTAAAGCCAGTACGCTTTTCAGGACACCTAGGTGCCTCGCCTGGAAACCCTGTTGCCTGCAAGAACACTGAGTACCCTCAGGCTCCCCTTGTCCTTCTAAGCAATATCCAGGCCAGGAGCTTTCCGACTCACAGTGTGTATGCCGAGTGTAGGGCAACACAGTGCACTCTTATTGGAATATCTTGATTTAGCCAGCAATCGCACAGGTTCACGAGCACCGTTAAGCCAGTTCCAACAGGCCGTGGAAGTCGCTCTCATTCCCTAGTTTGAGCTGTACAGAGAGAAACAGTAAGCTTCTCCTTCCATTCAGGACTTCCTACCTGAAGTCACCCTGCCTCTTGAAGAAAGACGACCTCGTTTCTATTGCAACTAAAGCACAGTTTTTCCTGTAGCACGGCAGGCTTTTGAAAAGGCACGGGCCCAGAGGCCTAGCTAGGGCTTTCCTTGGTGAGGCCGTTCACTAGATGCAGAACACCCTGCCTCGAGAAGTTGATTCAGGGAAGCAACAACTGTGTACTCTGTGTCTCATTTGACTGGTTAAAAACCACAGAGATGTATGCTGCCTGTGCCCATGGAAATGGGGGCATGATGGGACTAACCTTGCTTTCCGTTTGGAAAGCTCCCCTCTTGCTTTCGTGAAGCTCCCTGAAATTCTCTGCTGTTGGCAGGCCTCTGGCCACTGTAGGCATGTGTCTGGGAAGTAAATGAGTTTTCTCTGGCTACACACGGAACTTCATTGGCCGCGGTGGGGCGCACCTTGCCATGCTCTAGAGCTAAAGGGAATCTAAACGTGAGCCCTTGGCTCGAGGTAAGGCCCTGAGTAGCCCTGCCGAACGGGAGGCATGCAGCTCCTTCCATTAGCTCTTAGTCACTCTTCTGGTTTACTTTAAATGAAGTACCCTTTTCAGGACTCCTAGGCCCCTCGGTTGAGCATCATTTTTGTTCCAAGGTCTCTGAGTATCTCCACACCCCTGTAGGCCTGCTGAGCAACAACGAGGCACATTGGTCCTCGGAGGTCCTCTGTGTCTGCTGAGTCATGGGCAACACACTGCACTCTTTCTTGTGATATCTTGATTCACAGCACTCGCACAGGTTCAAGAGCAACGTTCAAGTTCCAACATGTCGTGGAAGTCGTTCTCATTCCCTAGTTTGAGCTGTACAGACAGAAACAGTAAGCTTCTCCTTCCATTCAGGACCTCCTACCTGAAGTCACCCTGCCTCTTGAAGAAAGACGACCTTCTTTCTATTGCAACTAAAGCACAGTTTTTCCTGTAGCACGGCAGGCTTTTGAAGAGGCACGGGCCCAGAGTCCTAATCAGGGATTTCCTTGGTGAGGCCGTTCACTAGATGCAGAACACCCTGCCTCGAGAAGTTGATTCAGGGAAGCAACCACTGTGTACTCTGTGTCTCATTTGACTGGTTAAAAACCACAGAGGTGTATGCTGCCTGTGCCCATGGAAATGGGGGCATGATGGGACTAGCCTTGCTTTCCGTTTGAAAACCTCCATTCTTGCTTCCGTGAAGCTCCCTGAAATTCTCTGCTGTTGACAGTCCTCTGGCCACTGTAGGCATGTGTCTGGGAAGAAAATGACTTTTCTCTCGGTACACACGGAGCTTCATTGGCGGGGTGCGTCTCTCCTTGCCATGCTCTAGAGTTAAAGGGAATCTCAACGTGAGTCCTTGCCTCAGGTAAGGCCCTGAGTAGCCCTGCAGAAAGGGAGGCATGCAGCTCTTTCCATGAGCTCTTAATGGAGGTCTGTTTTATTTAAAGAATTACCCCTTTCAGAACTCCTACGCCCTTCGGGTGAGCATCATTTTGGTTCCAAGATCCCTGACTCCCTCTATACCCCTGTGGGCCTGCTGAGCAGCATTGCGTCCCATACGTCCCACGGAGGCTCTCTGTGTCTGCAGGGTGTCGGGCAACACACTGTACGTTACTTCAGGAGAGCTACATTTCCAGAGCACTCGAACAGCATCAGAACCACATTTCTAGGCAGTCCAACATGCCCTGGAAGTCTTCGACATTGCCCTCGTCTGAGCAGCCCTGAGAAAACACTCTGCTTAGAAGTTATCGAGGACCTCGTACCAGAAGTCACTCTATTCAAGGAGAAATACAGCATCTTAACATGCTGTGTCGCTCACAGGGCAAGAAACCTGAGAACTTGCCTCGAGGTAAGGCCATGAAATACTATGCAGAAGCAGAGGCGTGTAGCAGTTTCCATGAGGCCGTAGTCGCTTATCTTCATCATTTTAAAGCCAGTACGCTTTTCAGGACACCTAGGTGCCTCGCCTGGAAACCCTGTTGCCTGCAAGAACACTGAGTACCCTCAGGCTCCCCTTGTCCTTCTAAGCAATATCCAGGCCAGGAGCTTTCCGACTCACAGTGTGTATGCCGAGTGTAGGGCAACACAGTGCACTCTTATTGGAATATCTTGATTTAGCCAGCAATCGCACAGGTTCACGAGCACCGTTAAGCCAGTTCCAACAGGCCGTGGAAGTCGCTCTCATTCCCTAGTTTGAGCTGTACAGAGAGAAACAGTAAGCTTCTCCTTCCATTCAGGACTTCCTACCTGAAGTCACCCTGCCTCTTGAAGAAAGACGACCTCGTTTCTATTGCAACTAAAGCACAGTTTTTCCTGTAGCACGGCAGGCTTTTGAAAAGGCACGGGCCCAGAGGCCTAGCTAGGGCTTTCCTTGGTGAGGCCGTTCACTAGATGCAGAACACCCTGCCTCGAGAAGTTGATTCAGGGAAGCAACAACTGTGTACTCTGTGTCTCATTTGACTGGTTAAAAACCACAGAGATGTATGCTGCCTGTGCCCATGGAAATGGGGGCATGATGGGACTAACCTTGCTTTCCGTTTGGAAAGCTCCCCTCTTGCTTTCGTGAAGCTCCCTGAAATTCTCTGCTGTTGACAGGCCTCTGGCCACTGTAGGCATGTGTCTGGGAAGTAAATGAGTTTTCTCTGGCTACACACGGAACTTCATTGGCCGCGGTGGGGCGCACCTTGCCATGCTCTAGAGCTAAAGGGAATCTAAACGTGAGCCCTTGGCTCGAGGTAAGGCCCTGAGTAGCCCTGCCGAACGGGAGGCATGCAGCTCCTTCCATTAGCTCTTAGTCACTCTTCTGGTTTACTTTAAATGAAGTACCCTTTTCAGGACTCCTAGGCCCCTCGGTTGAGCATCATTTTTGTTCCAAGGTCTCTGAGTATCTCCACACCCCTGTAGGCCTGCTGAGCAACAACGAGGCACATTGGTCCTCGGAGGTCCTCTGTGTCTGCTGAGTCATGGGCAACACACTGCACTCTTTCTTGTGATATCTTGATTCACAGCACTCGCACAGGTTCAAGAGCAACGTTCAAGTTCCAACATGTCGTGGAAGTCGTTCTCATTCCCTAGTTTGAGCTGTACAGACAGAAACAGTAAGCTTCTCCTTCCATTCAGGACCTCCTACCTGAAGTCACCCTGCCTCTTGAAGAAAGACGACCTTCTTTCTATTGCAACTAAAGCACAGTTTTTCCTGTAGCACGGCAGGCTTTTGAAGAGGCACGGGCCCAGAGTCCTAATCAGGGATTTCCTTGGTGAGGCCGTTCACTAGATGCAGAACACCCTGCCTCGAGAAGTTGATTCAGGGAAGCAACCACTGTGTACTCTGTGTCTCATTTGACTGGTTAAAAACCACAGAGATGTATGCTGCCTGTGCCCATGGAAATGGGGGCATGATGGGACTAGCCTTGCTTTCCGTTTGAAAACCTCCATTCTTGCTTCCGTGAAGCTCCCTGAAATTCTCTGCTGTTGACAGTCCTCTGGCCACTGTAGGCATGTGTCTGGGAAGAAAATGACTTTTCTCTCGGTACACACGGAGCTTCATTGGCGGGGTGCGTCTCTCCTTGCCATGCTCTAGAGTTAAAGGGAATCTCAACGTGAGTCCTTGCCTCAGGTAAGGCCCTGAGTAGCCCTGCAGAAAGGGAGGCATGCAGCTCTTTCCATGAGCTCTTAATGGAGGTCTGTTTTATTTAAAGAATTACCCCTTTCAGAACTCCTACGCCCTTCGGGTGAGCATCATTTTGGTTCCAAGATCCCTGACTCCCTCTATACCCCTGTGGGCCTGCTGAGCAGCATTGCGTCCCATACGTCCCACGGAGGCTCTCTGTGTCTGCAGGGTGTCGGGCAACACACTGTACGTTACTTCAGGAGAGCTACATTTCCAGAGCACTCGAACAGCATCAGAACCACATTTCTAGGCAGTCCAACATGCCCTGGAAGTCTTCGACATTGCCCTCGTCTGAGCAGCCCTGAGAAAACACTCTGCTTAGAAGTTATCGAGGACCTCGTACCAGAAGTCACTCTATTCAAGGAGAAATACAGCATCTTAACATGCTGTGTCGCTCACAGGGTAAGAAACCTGAGAACTTGCCTCGAGGTAAGGCCATGAAATACTATGCAGAAGCAGAGGCGTGTAGCAGTTTCCATGAGGCCGTAGTCGCTTATCTTCATCATTTTAAAGCCAGTACGCTTTTCAGGACACCTAGGTGCCTCGCCTGGAAACCCTGTTGCCTGCAAGAACACTGAGTACCCTCAGGCTCCCCTTGTCCTTCTAAGCAATATCCAGGCCAGGAGCTTTCCGACTCACAGTGTGTATGCCGAGTGTAGGGCAACACAGTGCACTCTTATTGGAATATCTTGATTTAGCCAGCAATCGCACAGGTTCACGAGCACCGTTAAGCCAGTTCCAACAGGCCGTGGAAGTCGCTCTCATTCCCTAGTTTGAGCTGTACAGAGAGAAACAGTAAGCTTCTCCTTCCATTCAGGACTTCCTACCTGAAGTCACCCTGCCTCTTGAAGAAAGACGACCTCGTTTCTATTGCAACTAAAGCACAGTTTTTCCTGTAACACGGCAGGCTTTTGAAAAGGCACGGGCCCAGAGGCCTAGCTAGGGCTTTCCTTGGTGAGGCCGTTCACTAGATGCAGAACACCCTGCCTCGAGAAGTTGATTCAGGGAAGCAACAACTGTGTACTCTGTGTCTCATTTGACTGGTTAAAAACCACAGAGATGTATGCTGCCTGTGCCCATGGAAATGGGGGCATGATGGGACTAACCTTGCTTTCCGTTTGGAAAGCTCCCCTCTTGCTTTCGTGAAGCTCCCTGAAATTCTCTGCTGTTGACAGGCCTCTGGCCACTGTAGGCATGTGTCTGGGAAGTAAATGAGTTTTCTCTGGCTACACACGGAACTTCATTGGCCGCGGTGGGGCGCACCTTGCCATGCTCTAGAGCTAAAGGGAATCTAAACGTGAGCCCTTGGCTCGAGGTAAGGCCCTGAGTAGCCCTGCAGAACGGGAGGCATGCAGCTCTTTCCATTAGCTCTTAGTCACTCTTCTGGTTTACTTTAAATGAAGTACCCTTTTCAGGACTCCTAGGCCCCTCGGTTGAGCATCATTTTTGTTCCAAGGTCTCTGAGTATCTCCACACCCCTGTAGGCCTGCTGAGCAACAACGAGGCACATTGGTCCTCGGAGGTCCTCTGTGTCTGCTGAGTCATGGGCAACACACTGCACTCTTTCTTGTGATATCTTGATTCACAGCACTCGCACAGGTTCAGGAGCAACGTTCAACAAGTTCCAACATGTCGTGGAAGTCGTTCTCATTCCCTAGTTTGAGCTGTACAGACAGAAACAGTAAGCTTCTCCTTCCATTCAGGACCTCCTACCTGAAGTCACCCTGCCTCTTGAAGAAAGACGACCTTCTTTCTATTGCAACTAAAGCACAGTCTTTCCTGTAGCACGGCAGGCTTTTGAAGAGGCACGGGCCCAGAGTCCTAATCAGGGATTTCCTTGGTGAGGCCGTTCACTAGATGCAGAACACCCTGCCTCGAGAAGTTGATTCAGGGAAGCAACCACTGTGTACTCTGTGTCTCATTTGACTGGTTAAAAACCACAGAGATGTATGCTGCCTGTGCCCATGGAAATGGGGGCATGATGGGACTAGCCTTGCTTTCCGTTTGAAAACCTCCATTCTTGCTTCCGTGAAGCTCCCTGAAATTCTCTGCTGTTGACAGTCCTCTGGCCACTGTAGGCATGTGTCTGGGAAGAAAATGACTTTTCTCTCGGTACACACGGAGCTTCATTGGCGGGGTGCGGCTCTCCTTGCCATGCTCTAGAGCTAAAGGGAATCTCAACGTGAGTCCTTGCCTCAGGTAAGGCCCTGAGTAGCCCTGCAGAAAGGGAGGCATGCAGCTCTTTCCATGAGCTCTTAATGGAGGTCTGTTTTATTTAAAGAATTACCCCTTTCAGAACTCCTACGCCCTTCGGGTGAGCATCATTTTGGTTCCAAGATCCCTGACTCCCTCTATACCCCTGTGGGCCTGCTGAGCAGCATTGCGTCCCATACGTCCCACGGAGGCTCTCTGTGTCTGCAGAGTTTCGGGCAACACACTGTACGTTACTTCAGGAGAGCTACATTTCCAGAGCACTCGAACAGCATCAGAACCACATTTCTAGGCAGTCCAACATGCCCTGGAAGTCTTCGACATTGCCCTCGTCTGAGCAGCCCTGAGAAAACACTCTGCTTAGAAGTTATCGAGGACCTCGTACCAGAAGTCACTCTATTCAAGGAGAAATACAGCATCTTAACATGCTGTGTCGCTCACAGGGCAAGAAACCTGAGAACTTGCCTCGAGGTAAGGCCATGAAATACTATGCAGAAGCAGAGGCGTGTAGCAGTTTCCATGAGGCCGTAGTCGCTTATCTTCATCATTTTAAAGCCAGTACGCTTTTCAGGACACCTAGGTGCCTCGCCTGGAAACCCTGTTGCCTGCAAGAACACTGAGCTCTTTCCATTAGCTCTTAGTCACTCTTCTGGTTTACTTTAAATGAAGTACCCTTTTCAGGACTCCTAGGCCCCTCGGTTGAGCATCATTTTTGTTCCAAGGTCTCTGAGTATCTCCACACCCCTGTAGGCCTGCTGAGCAACAACGAGGCACATTGGTCCTCGGAGGTCCTCTGTGTCTGCTGAGTCATGGGCAACACACTGCACTCTTTCTTGTGATATATCTTGATTCACAGCACTCGCACAGGTTCAAGAGCAACGTTCAACAAGTTCCAACATGTCGTGGAAGTCGTTCTCATTCCCTAGTTTGAGCTGTACAGACAGAAACAGTAAGCTTCTCCTTCCATTCAGGACGTCCTACCTGAAGTCACCCTGCCTCTTGAAGAAAGACGACCTTCTTTCTATTGCAACTAAAGCACAGTTTTTCCTGTAGCACGGCAGGCTTTTGAAGAGGCACGGGCCCAGAGTCCTAATCAGGGATTTCCTTGGTGAGGCCGTTCACTAGATGCAGAACACCCTGCCTCGAGAAGTTGATTCAGGGAAGCAACCACTGTGTACTCTGTGTCTCATTTGACTGGTTAAAAACCACAGAGATGTATGCTGCCTGTGCCCATGGAAATGGGGGCATGATGGGACTAGCCTTGCTTTCCGTTTGAAAACCTCCATTCTTGCTTCCGTGAAGCTTCCTGAAATTCTCTGCTGTTGACAGTCCTCTGGCCACTGTAGGCATGTGTCTGGGAAGAAAATGACTTTTCTCTCGGTACACACGGAGCTTCATTGGCGGGTTGCGGCTCTCCTTGCCATGCTCTAGAGCTAAAGGGAATCTCAACGTGAGTCCTTGCCTCAGGTAAGGCCCTGAGTAGCCCTGCAGAAAGGGAGGCATGCAGCTCTTTCCATGAGCTCTTAATGGAGGTCTGTTTTATTTAAAGAATTACCCCTTTCAGAACTCCTACGCCCTTCGGGTGAGCATCATTTTGGTTCCAAGATCCCTGACTCCCTCTATACCCCTGTGGGCCTGCTGAGCAGCATTGCGTCCCATACGTCCCACGGAGGCTCTCTGTGTCTGCAGAGTGTCGGGCAACACACTGTACGTTACTTCAGGAGAGCTACATTTCCAGAGCACTCGAACAGCATCAGAACCACATTTCTAGGCAGTCCAACATGCCCTGGAAGTCTTCGACATTGCCCTCGTCTGAGCAGCCCTGAGAAAACACTCTGCTTAGAAGTTATCGAGGACCTCGTACCAGAAGTCACTCTATTCAAGGAGAAATACAGCATCTTAACATGCTGTGTCGCTCACAGGGCAAGAAACCTGAGAACTTGCCTCGAGGTAAGGCCATGAAATACTATGCAGAAGCAGAGGCGTGTAGCAGTTTCCATGAGGCCGTAGTCGCTTATCTTCATCATTTTAAAGCCAGTACGCTTTTCAGGACACCTAGGTGCCTCGCCTGGAAACCCTGTTGCCTGCAAGAACACTGAGCTCTTTCCATTAGCTCTTAGTCACTCTTCTGGTTTACTTTAAATGAAGTACCCTTTTCAGGACTCCTAGGCCCCTCGGTTGAGCATCATTTTTGTTCCAAGGTCTCTGAGTATCTCCACACCCCTGTAGGCCTGCTGAGCAACAACGAGGCACATTGGTCCTCGGAGGTCCTCTGTGTCTGCTGAGTCATGGGCAACACACTGCACTCTTTCTTGTGATATATCTTGATTCACAGCACTCGCACAGGTTCAAGAGCAACGTTCAACAAGTTCCAACATGTCGTGGAAGTCGTTCTCATTCCCTAGTTTGAGCTGTACAGACAGAAACAGTAAGCTTCTCCTTCCATTCAGGACGTCCTACCTGAAGTCACCCTGCCTCTTGAAGAAAGACGACCTTCTTTCTATTGCAACTAAAGCACAGTTTTTCCTGTAGCACGGCAGGCTTTTGAAGAGGCACGGGCCCAGAGTCCTAATCAGGGATTTCCTTGGTGAGGCCGTTCACTAGATGCAGAACACCCTGCCTCGAGAAGTTGATTCAGGGAAGCAACCACTGTGTACTCTGTGTCTCATTTGACTGGTTAAAAACCACAGAGATGTATGCTGCCTGTGCCCATGGAAATGGGGGCATGATGGGACTAGCCTTGCTTTCCGTTTGAAAACCTCCATTCTTGCTTCCGTGAAGCTCCCTGAAATTCTCTGCTGTTGACAGTCCTCAGGCCACTGTAGGCATGTGTCTGGGAAGAAAATGACTTTTCTCTCGGTACACACGGAGCTTCATTGGCGGGGTGCGTCTCTCCTTGCCATGCTCTAGAGCTAAAGGGAATCTCAACGTGAGTCCTTGCCTCAGGTAAGGCCCTGAGTAGCCCTGCAGAAAGGGAGGCATGCAGCTCTTTCCATGAGCTCTTAATGGAGGTCTGTTTTATTTAAAGAATTACCCCTTTCAGAACTCCTACGCCCTTCGGGTGAGCATCATTTTGGTTCCAAGATCCCTGACTCCCTCTATACCCCTGTGGGCCTGCTGAGCAGCATTGCGTCCCATACGTCCCACGGAGGCTCTCTGTGTCTGCAGAGTGTCGGGCAACACACTGTACGTTACTTCAGGAGAGCTACATTTCCAGAGCACTCGAACAGCATCAGAACCACATTTCTAGGCAGTCCAACATGCCCTGGAAGTCTTCGACATTGCCCTCGTCTGAGCAGCCCTGAGAAAACACTCTGCTTAGAAGTTATCGAGGACCTCGTACCAGAAGTCACTCTATTCAAGGAGAAATACAGCATCTTAACATGCTGTGTCGCTCACAGGGCAAGAAACCTGAGAACTTGCCTCGAGGTAAGGCCATGAAATACTATGCAGAAGCAGAGGCGTGTAGCAGTTTCCATGAGGCCGTAGTCGCTTATCTTCATCATTTTAAAGCCAGTACGCTTTTCAGGACACCTAGGTGCCTCGCCTGGAAACCCTGTTGCCTGCAAGAACACTGAGCTCTTTCCATTAGCTCTTAGTCACTCTTCTGGTTTACTTTAAATGAAGTACCCTTTTCAGGACTCCTAGGCCCCTCGGTTGAGCATCATTTTTGTTCCAAGGTCTCTGAGTATCTCCACACCCCTGTAGGCCTGCTGAGCAACAACGAGGCACATTGGTCCTCGGAGGTCCTCTGTGTCTGCTGAGTCATGGGCAACACACTGCACTCTTTCTTGTGATATCTTGATTCACAGCACTCGCACAGGTTCAAGAGCAACGTTCAACAAGTTCCAACATGTCGTGGAAGTCGTTCTCATTCCCTAGTTTGAGCTGTACAGACAGAAACAGTAAGCTTCTCCTTCCATTCAGGACGTCCTACCTGAAGTCACCCTGCCTCTTGAAGAAAGACGACCTTCTTTCTATTGCAACTAAAGCACAGTTTTTCCTGTAGCACGGCAGGCTTTTGAAGAGGCACGGGCCCAGAGTCCTAATCAGGGATTTCCTTGGTGAGGCCGTTCACTAGATGCAGAACACCCTGCCTCGAGAAGTTGATTCAGGGAAGCAACCACTGTGTACTCTGTGTCTCATTTGACTGGTTAAAAACCACAGAGATGTATGCTGCCTGTGCCCATGGAAATGGGGGCATGATGGGACTAGCCTTGCTTTCCGTTTGAAAACCTCCATTCTTGCTTCCGTGAAGCTCCCTGAAATTCTCTGCTGTTGACAGTCCTCTGGCCACTGTAGGCATGTGTCTGGGAAGAAAATGACTTTTCTCTCGGTACACACGGAGCTTCATTGGCGGGGTGCGTCTCTCCTTGCCATGCTCTAGAGCTAAAGGGAATCTCAACGTGAGTCCTTGCCTCAGGTAAGGCCCTGAGTAGCCCTGCAGAAAGGGAGGCATGCAGCTCTTTCCATGAGCTCTTAATGGAGGTCTGTTTTATTTAAAGAATTACCCCTTTCAGAACTCCTACGCCCTTCGGGTGAGCATCATTTTGGTTCCAAGATCCCTGACTCCCTCTATACCCCTGTGGGCCTGCTGAGCAGCATTGCGTCCCATACGTCCCACGGAGGCTCTCTGTGTCTGCAGAGTGTTGGGCAACACACTGTACGTTACTTCAGGAGAGCTACATTTCCAGAGCACTCGAACAGCATCAGAACCACATTTCTAGGCAGTCCAACATGCCCTGGAAGTCTTCGACATTGCCCTCGTCTGAGCAGCCCTGAGAAAACACTCTGCTTAGAAGTTATCGAGGACCTCGTACCAGAAGTCACTCTATTCAAGGAGAAATACAGCATCTTAACATGCTGTGTCGCTCACAGGGCAAGAAACCTGAGAACTTGCCTCGAGGTAAGGCCATGAAATACTATGCAGAAGCAGAGGCGTGTAGCAGTTTCCATGAGGCCGTAGTCGCTTATCTTCATCATTTTAAAGCCAGTACGCTTTTCAGGACACCTAGGTGCCTCGCCTGGAAACCCTGTTGCCTGCAAGAACACTGAGTACCCTCAGGCTCCCCTTGTCCTTCTAAGCAATATCCAGGCCAGGAGCTTTCCGACTCACAGTGTGTATGCCGAGTGTAGGGCAACACAGTGCACTCTTATTGGAATATCTTGATTTAGCCAGCAATCGCACAGGTTCACGAGCACCGTTAAGCCAGTTCCAACAGGCCGTGGAAGTCGCTCTCATTCCCTAGTTTGAGCTGTACAGAGAGAAACAGTAAGCTTCTCCTTCCATTCAGGACTTCCTACCTGAAGTCACCCTGCCTCTTGAAGAAAGACGACCTCGTTTCTATTGCAACTAAAGCACAGTTTTTCCTGTAGCACGGCAGGCTTTTGAAAAGGCACGGGCCCAGAGGCCTAGCTAGGGCTTTCCTTGGTGAGGCCGTTCACTAGATGCAGAACACCCTGCCTCGAGAAGTTGATTCAGGGAAGCAACAACTGTGTACTCTGTGTCTCATTTGACTGGTTAAAAACCACAGAGATGTATGCTGCCTGTGCCCATGGAAATGGGGGCATGATGGGACTAACCTTGCTTTCCGTTTGGAAAGCTCCCCTCTTGCTTTCGTGAAGCTCCCTGAAATTCTCTGCTGTTGACAGGCCTCTGGCCACTGTAGGCATGTGTCTGGGAAGTAAATGAGTTTTCTCTGGCTACACACGGAACTTCATTGGCCGCGGTGGGGCGCACCTTGCCATGCTCTAGAGCTAAAGGGAATCTAAACGTGAGCCCTTGGCTCGAGGTAAGGCCCTGAGTAGCCCTGCCGAACGGGAGGCATGCAGCTCTTTCCATTAGCTCTTAGTCACTCTTCTGGTTTACTTTAAATGAAGTACCCTTTTCAGGACTCCTAGGCCCCTCGGTTGAGCATCATTTTTGTTCCAAGGTCTCTGAGTATCTCCACACCCCTGTAGGCCTGCTGAGCAACAACGAGGCACATTGGTCCTCGGAGGTCCTCTGTGTCTGCTGAGTCATGGGCAACACACTGCACTCTTTCTTGTGATATCTTGATTCACAGCACTCGCACAGGTTCAAGAGCAACGTTCAACAAGTTCCAACATGTCGTGGAAGTCGTTCTCATTCCCTAGTTTGAGCTGTACAGACAGAAACAGTAAGCTTCTCCTTCCATTCAGGACCTCCTACCTGAAGTCACCCTGCCTCTTGAAGAAAGACGACCTTCTTTCTATTGCAACTAAAGCACAGTTTTTCCTGTAGCACGGCAGGCTTTTGAAGAGGCACGGGCCCAGAGTCCTAATCAGGGATTTCCTTGGTGAGGCCGTTCACTAGATGCAGAACACCCTGCCTCGAGAAGTTGATTCAGGGAAGCAACCACTGTGTACTCTGTGTCTCATTTGACTGGTTAAAAACCACAGAGATGTATGCTGCCTGTGCCCATGGAAATGGGGGCATGATGGGACTAGCCTTGCTTTCCGTTTGAAAACCTCCATTCTTGCTTCCGTGAAGCTCCCTGAAATTCTCTGCTGTTGACAGTCCTCTGGCCACTGTAGGCATGTGTCTGGGAAGAAAATGACTTTTCTCTCGGTACACACGGAGCTTCATTGGCGGGGTGCGTCTCTCCTTGCCATGCTCTAGAGCTAAAGGGAATCTCAACGTGAGTCCTTGCCTCAGGTAAGGCCCTGAGTAGCCCTGCAGAAAGGGAGGCATGCAGCTCTTTCCATGAGCTCTTAATGGAGGTCTGTTTTATTTAAAGAATTACCCCTTTCAGAACTCCTACGCCCTTCGGGTGAGCATCATTTTGGTTCCAAGATCCCTGACTCCCTCTATACCCCTGTGGGCCTGCTGAGCAGCATTGCGTCCCATACGTCCCACGGAGGCTCTCTGTGTCTGCAGAGTGTCGGGCAACACACTGTACGTTACTTCAGGAGAGCTACATTTCCAGAGCACTCGAACAGCATCAGAACCACATTTCTAGGCAGTCCAACATGCCCTGGAAGTCTTCGACATTGCCCTCGTCTGAGCAGCCCTGAGAAAACACTCTGCTTAGAAGTTATCGAGGACCTCGTACCAGAAGTCACTCTATTCAAGGAGAAATACAGCATCTTAACATGCTGTGTCGCTCACAGGGCAAGAAACCTGAGAACTTGCCTCGAGGTAAGGCCATGAAATACTATGCAGAAGCAGAGGCGTGTAGCAGTTTCCATGAGGCCGTAGTCGCTTATCTTCATCATTTTAAAGCCAGTACGCTTTTCAGGACACCTAGGTGCCTCGCCTGGAAACCCTGTTGCCTGCAAGAACACTGAGTACCCTCAGGCTCCCCTTGTCCTTCTAAGCAATATCCAGGCCAGGAGCTTTCCGACTCACAGTGTGTATGCCGAGTGTAGGGCAACACAGTGCACTCTTATTGGAATATCTTGATTTAGCCAGCAATCGCACAGGTTCACGAGCACCGTTAAGCCAGTTCCAACAGGCCGTGGAAGTCGCTCTCATTCCCTAGTTTGAGCTGTACAGAGAGAAACAGTAAGCTTCTCCTTCCATTCAGGACTTCCTACCTGAAGTCACCCTGCCTCTTGAAGAAAGACGACCTCGTTTCTATTGCAACTAAAGCACAGTTTTTCCTGTAGCACGGCAGGCTTTTGAAAAGGCACGGGCCCAGAGGCCTAGCTAGGGCTTTCCTTGGTGAGGCCGTTCACTAGATGCAGAACACCCTGCCTCGAGAAGTTGATTCAGGGAAGCAACAACTGTGTACTCTGTGTCTCATTTGACTGGTTAAAAACCACAGAGATGTATGCTGCCTGTGCCCATGGAAATGGGGGCATGATGGGACTAACCTTGCTTTCCGTTTGGAAAGCTCCCCTCTTGCTTTCGTGAAGCTCCCTGAAATTCTCTGCTGTTGACAGGCCTCTGGCCACTGTAGGCATGTGTCTGGGAAGTAAATGAGTTTTCTCTGGCTACACACGGAACTTCATTGGCCGCGGTGGGGCGCACCTTGCCATGCTCTAGAGCTAAAGGGAATCTAAACGTGAGCCCTTGGCTCGAGGTAAGGCCCTGAGTAGCCCTGCCGAACGGGAGGCATGCAGCTCTTTCCATTAGCTCTTAGTCACTCTTCTGGTTTACTTTAAATGAAGTACCCTTTTCAGGACTCCTAGGCCCCTCGGTTGAGCATCATTTTTGTTCCAAGGTCTCTGAGTATCTCCACACCCCTGTAGGCCTGCTGAGCAACAACGAGGCACATTGGTCCTCGGAGGTCCTCTGTGTCTGCTGAGTCATGGGCAACACACTGCACTCTTTCTTGTGATATCTTGATTCACAGCACTCGCACAGGTTCAAGAGCAACGTTCAACAAGTTCCAACATGTCGTGGAAGTCGTTCTCATTCCCTAGTTTGAGCTGTACAGACAGAAACAGTAAGCTTCTCCTTCCATTCAGGACCTCCTACCTGAAGTCACCCTGCCTCTTGAAGAAAGACGACCTTCTTTCTATTGCAACTAAAGCACAGTTTTTCCTGTAGCACGGCAGGCTTTTGAAGAGGCACGGGCCCAGAGTCCTAATCAGGGATTTCCTTGGTGAGGCCGTTCACTAGATGCAGAACACCCTGCCTCGAGAAGTTGATTCAGGGAAGCAACCACTGTGTACTCTGTGTCTCATTTGACTGGTTAAAAACCACAGAGATGTATGCTGCCTGTGCCCATGGAAATGGGGGCATGATGGGACTAGCCTTGCTTTCCGTTTGAAAACCTCCATTCTTGCTTCCGTGAAGCTCCCTGAAATTCTCTGCTGTTGACAGTCCTCTGGCCACTGTAGGCATGTGTCTGGGAAGAAAATGACTTTTCTCTCGGTACACACGGAGCTTCATTGGCGGGGTGCGTCTCTCCTTGCCATGCTCTAGAGCTAAAGGGAATCTCAACGTGAGTCCTTGCCTCAGGTAAGGCCCTGAGTAGCCCTGCAGAAAGGGAGGCATGCAGCTCTTTCCATGAGCTCTTAATGGAGGTCTGTTTTATTTAAAGAATTACCCCTTTCAGAACTCCTACGCCCTTCGGGTGAGCATCATTTTGGTTCCAAGATCCCTGACTCCCTCTATACCCCTGTGGGCCTGCTGAGCAGCATTGCGTCCCATACGTCCCACGGAGGCTCTCTGTGTCTGCAGAGTGTCGGGCAACACACTGTACGTTACTTCAGGAGAGCTACATTTCCAGAGCACTCGAACAGCATCAGAACCACATTTCTAGGCAGTCCAACATGCCCTGGAAGTCTTCGACATTGCCCTCGTCTGAGCAGCCCTGAGAAAACACTCTGCTTAGAAGTTATCGAGGACCTCGTACCAGAAGTCACTCTATTCAAGGAGAAATACAGCATCTTAACATGCTGTGTCGCTCACAGGGCAAGAAACCTGAGAACTTGCCTCGAGGTAAGGCCATGAAATACTATGCAGAAGCAGAGGCGTGTAGCAGTTTCCATGAGGCCGTAGTCGCTTATCTTCATCATTTTAAAGCCAGTACGCTTTTCAGGACACCTAGGTGCCTCGCCTGGAAACCCTGTTGCCTGCAAGAACACTGAGCTCTTTCCATTAGCTCTTAGTCACTCTTCTGGTTTACTTTAAATGAAGTACCCTTTTCAGGACTCCTAGGCCCCTCGGTTGAGCATCATTTTTGTTCCAAGGTCTCTGAGTATCTCCACACCCCTGTAGGCCTGCTGAGCAACAACGAGGCACATTGGTCCTCGGAGGTCCTCTGTGTCTGCTGAGTCATGGGCAACACACTGCACTCTTTCTTGTGATATCTTGATTCACAGCACTCGCACAGGTTCAAGAGCAACGTTCAACAAGTTCCAACATGTCGTGGAAGTCGTTCTCATTCCCTAGTTTGAGCTGTACAGACAGAAACAGTAAGCTTCTCCTTCCATTCAGGACGTCCTACCTGAAGTCACCCTGCCTCTTGAAGAAAGACGACCTTCTTTCTATTGCAACTAAAGCACAGTTTTTCCTGTAGCACGGCAGGCTTTTGAAGAGGCACGGGCCCAGAGTCCTAATCAGGGATTTCCTTGGTGAGGCCGTTCACTAGATGCAGAACACCCTGCCTCGAGAAGTTGATTCAGGGAAGCAACCACTGTGTACTCTGTGTCTCATTTGACTGGTTAAAAACCACAGAGATGTATGCTGCCTGTGCCCATGGAAATGGGGGCATGATGGGACTAGCCTTGCTTTCCGTTTGAAAACCTCCATTCTTGCTTCCGTGAAGCTCCCTGAAATTCTCTGCTGTTGACAGTCCTCTGGCCACTGTAGGCATGTGTCTGGGAAGAAAATGACTTTTCTCTCGGTACACACGGAGCTTCATTGGCGGGGTGCGGCTCTCCTTGCCATGCTCTAGAGCTAAAGGGAATCTCAACGTGAGTCCTTGCCTCAGGTAAGGCCCTGAGTAGCCCTGCAGAAAGGGAGGCATGCAGCTCTTTCCATGAGCTCTTAATGGAGGTCTGTTTTATTTAAAGAATTACCCCTTTCAGAACTCCTACGCCCTTCGGGTGAGCATCATTTTGGTTCCAAGATCCCTGACTCCCTCTATACCCCTGTGGGCCTGCTGAGCAGCATTGCGTCCCATACGTCCCACGGAGGCTCTCTGTGTCTGCAGAGTGTCGGGCAACACACTGTACGTTACTTCAGGAGAGCTACATTTCCAGAGCACTCGAACAGCATCAGAACCACATTTCTAGGCAGTCCAACATGCCCTGGAAGTCTTCGACATTGCCCTCGTCTGAGCAGCCCTGAGAAAACACTCTGCTTAGAAGTTATCGAGGACCTCGTACCAGAAGTCACTCTATTCAAGGAGAAATACAGCATCTTAACATGCTGTGTCGCTCACAGGGCAAGAAACCTGAGAACTTGCCTCGAGGTAAGGCCATGAAATACTATGCAGAAGCAGAGGCGTGTAGCAGTTTCCATGAGGCCGTAGTCGCTTATCTTCATCATTTTAAAGCCAGTACGCTTTTCAGGACACCTAGGTGCCTCGCCTGGAAACCCTGTTGCCTGCAAGAACACTGAGCTCTTTCCATTAGCTCTTAGTCACTCTTCTGGTTTACTTTAAATGAAGTACCCTTTTCAGGACTCCTAGGCCCCTCGGTTGAGCATCATTTTTGTTCCAAGGTCTCTGAGTATGTCCACACCCCTGTAGGCCTGCTGAGCAACAACGAGGCACATTGGTCCTCGGAGGTCCTCTGTGTCTGCTGAGTCATGGGCAACACACTGCACTCTTTCTTGTGATATCTTGATTCACAGCACTCGCACAGGTTCAAGAGCAACGTTCAACAAGTTCCAACATGTCGTGGAAGTCGTTCTCATTCCCTAGTTTGAGCTGTACAGACAGAAACAGTAAGCTTCTCCTTCCATTCAGGACGACCTACCTGAAGTCACCCTGCCTCTTGAAGAAAGACGACCTTCTTTCTATTGCAACTAAAGCACAGTTTTTCCTGTAGCACGGCAGGCTTTTGAAGAGGCACGGGCCCAGAGTCCTAATCAGGGATTTCCTTGGTGAGGCCGTTCACTAGATGCAGAACACCCTGCCTCGAGAAGTTGATTCAGGGAAGCAACCACTGTGTACTCTGTGTCTCATTTGACTGGTTAAAAACCACAGAGATGTATGCTGCCTGTGCCCATGGAAATGGGGGCATGATGGGACTAGCCTTGCTTTCCGTTTGAAAACCTCCATTCTTGCTTCCGTGAAGGTCCCTGAAATTCTCTGCTGTTGACAGTCCTCTGGCCACTGTAGGCATGTGTCTGGGAAGAAAATGACTTTTCTCTCGGTACACACGGAGCTTCATTGGCGGGGTGCGGCTCTCCTTGCCATGCTCTAGAGCTAAAGGGAATCTCAACGTGAGTCCTTGCCTCAGGTAAGGCCCTGAGTAGCCCTGCAGAAAGGGAGGCATGCAGCTCTTTCCATGAGCTCTTAATGGAGGTCTGTTTTATTTAAAGAATTACCCCTTTCAGAACTCCTACGCCCTTCGGGTGAGCATCATTTTGGTTCCAAGATCCCTGACTCCCTCTATACCCCTGTGGGCCTGCTGAGCAGCATTGCGTCCCATACGTCCCACGGAGGCTCTCTGTGTCTGCAGAGTGTCGGGCAACACACTGTACGTTACTTCAGGAGAGCTACATTTCCAGAGCACTCGAACAGCATCAGAACCACATTTCTAGGCAGTCCAACATGCCCTGGAAGTCTTCGACATTGCCCTCGTCTGAGCAGCCCTGAGAAAACACTCTGCTTAGAAGTTATCGAGGACCTCGTACCAGAAGTCACTCTATTCAAGGAGAAATACAGCATCTTAACATGCTGTGTCGCTCACAGGGCAAGAAACCTGAGAACTTGCCTCGAGGTAAGGCCATGAAATACTATGCAGAAGCAGAGGCGTGTAGCAGTTTCCATGAGGCCGTAGTCGCTTATCTTCATCATTTTAAAGCCAGTACGCTTTTCAGAACACCTAGGTGCCTCGCCTGGAAACCCTGTTGCCTGCAAGAACACTGAGCTCTTTCCATTAGCTCTTAGTCACTCTTCTGGTTTACTTTAAATGAAGTACCCTTTTCAGGACTCCTAGGCCCCTCGGTTGAGCATCATTTTTGTTCCAAGGTCTCTGAGTATCTCCACACCCCTGTAGGCCTGCTGAGCAACAACGAGGCACATTGGTCCTCGGAGGTCCTCTGTGTCTGCTGAGTCATGGGCAACACACTGCACTCTTTCTTGTGATATCTTGATTCACAGCACTCGCACAGGTTCAAGAGCAACGTTCAACAAGTTCCAACATGTCGTGGAAGTCGTTCTCATTCCCTAGTTTGAGCTGTACAGACAGAAACAGTAAGCTTCTCCTTCCATTCAGGACCTCCTACCTGAAGTCACCCTGCCTCTTGAAGAAAGACGACCTTCTTTCTATTGCAACTAAAGCACAGTTTTTCCTGTAGCACGGCAGGCTTTTGAAGAGGCACGGGCCCAGAGTCCTAATCAGGGATTTCCTTGGTGAGGCCGTTCACTAGATGCAGAACACCCTGCCTCGAGAAGTTGATTCAGGGAAGCAACCACTGTGTACTCTGTGTCTCATTTGACTGGTTAAAAACCACAGAGATGTATGCTGCCTGTGCCCATGGAAATGGGGGCATGATGGGACTAGCCTTGCTTTCCGTTTGAAAACCTCCATTCTTGCTTCCGTGAAGCTCCCTGAAATTCTCTGCTGTTGACAGTCCTCTGGCCACTGTAGGCATGTGTCTGGGAAGAAAATGACTTTTCTCTCGGTACACACGGAGCTTCATTGGCGGGGTGCGTCTCTCCTTGCCATGCTCTAGAGCTAAAGGGAATCTCAACGTGAGTCCTTGCCTCAGGTAAGGCCCTGAGTAGCCCTGCAGAAAGGGAGGCATGCAGCTCTTTCCATGAGCTCTTAATGGAGGTCTGTTTTATTTAAAGAATTACCCCTTTCAGAACTCCTACGCCCTTCGGGTGAGCATCATTTTGGTTCCAAGATCCCTGACTCCCTCTATACCCCTGTGGGCCTGCTGAGCAGCATTGCGTCCCATACGTCCCACGGAGGCTCTCTGTGTCTGCAGAGTGTCGGGCAACACACTGTACGTTACTTCAGGAGAGCTACATTTCCAGAGCACTCGAACAGCATCAGAACCACATTTCTAGGCAGTCCAACATGCCCTGGAAGTCTTCGACATTGCCCTCGTCTGAGCAGCCCTGAGAAAACACTCTGCTTAGAAGTTATCGAGGACCTCGTACCAGAAGTCACTCTATTCAAGGAGAAATACAGCATCTTAACATGCTGTGTCGCTCACAGGGCAAGAAACCTGAGAACTTGCCTCGAGGTAAGGCCATGAAATACTATGCAGAAGCAGAGGCGTGTAGCAGTTTCCATGAGGCCGTAGTCGCTTATCTTCATCATTTTAAAGCCAGTACGCTTTTCAGGACACCTAGGTGCCTCGCCTGGAAACCCTGTTGCCTGCAAGAACACTGAGTACCCTCAGGCTCCCCTTGTCCTTCTAAGCAATATCCAGGCCAGGAGCTTTCCGACTCACAGTGTGTATGCCGAGTGTAGGGCAACACAGTGCACTCTTATTGGAATATCTTGATTTAGCCAGCAATCGCACAGGTTCACGAGCACCGTTAAGCCAGTTCCAACAGGCCGTGGAAGTCGCTCTCATTCCCTAGTTTGAGCTGTACAGAGAGAAACAGTAAGCTTCTCCTTCCATTCAGGACTTCCTACCTGAAGTCACCCTGCCTCTTGAAGAAAGACGACCTCGTTTCTATTGCAACTAAAGCACAGTTTTTCCTGTAGCACGGCAGGCTTTTGAAAAGGCACGGGCCCAGAGGCCTAGCTAGGGCTTTCCTTGGTGAGGCCGTTCACTAGATGCAGAACACCCTGCCTCGAGAAGTTGATTCAGGGAAGCAACAACTGTGTACTCTGTGTCTCATTTGACTGGTTAAAAACCACAGAGATGTATGCTGCCTGTGCCCATGGAAATGGGGGCATGATGGGACTAACCTTGCTTTCCGTTTGGAAAGCTCCCCTCTTGCTTTCGTGAAGCTCCCTGAAATTCTCTGCTGTTGACAGGCCTCTGGCCACTGTAGGCATGTGTCTGGGAAGTAAATGAGTTTTCTCTGGCTACACACGGAACTTCATTGGCCGCGGTGGGGCGCACCTTGCCATGCTCTAGAGCTAAAGGGAATCTAAACGTGAGCCCTTGGCTCGAGGTAAGGCCCTGAGTAGCCCTGCCGAACGGGAGGCATGCAGCTCTTTCCATTAGCTCTTAGTCACTCTTCTGGTTTACTTTAAATGAAGTACCCTTTTCAGGACTCCTAGGCCCCTCGGTTGAGCATCATTTTTGTTCCAAGGTCTCTGAGTATCTCCACACCCCTGTAGGCCTGCTGAGCAACAACGAGGCACATTGGTCCTCGGAGGTCCTCTGTGTCTGCTGAGTCATGGGCAACACACTGCACTCTTTCTTGTGATATCTTGATTCACAGCACTCGCACAGGTTCAAGAGCAACGTTCAACAAGTTCCAACATGTCGTGGAAGTCGTTCTCATTCCCTAGTTTGAGCTGTACAGACAGAAACAGTAAGCTTCTCCTTCCATTCAGGACCTCCTACCTGAAGTCACCCTGCCTCTTGAAGAAAGACGACCTTCTTTCTATTGCAACTAAAGCACAGTTTTTCCTGTAGCACGGCAGGCTTTTGAAGAGGCACGGGCCCAGAGTCCTAATCAGGGATTTCCTTGGTGAGGCCGTTCACTAGATGCAGAACACCCTGCCTCGAGAAGTTGATTCAGGGAAGCAACCACTGTGTACTCTGTGTCTCATTTGACTGGTTAAAAACCACAGAGATGTATGCTGCCTGTGCCCATGGAAATGGGGGCATGATGGGACTAGCCTTGCTTTCCGTTTGAAAACCTCCATTCTTGCTTCCGTGAAGCTCCCTGAAATTCTCTGCTGTTGACAGTCCTCTGGCCACTGTAGGCATGTGTCTGGGAAGAAAATGACTTTTCTCTCGGTACACACGGAGCTTCATTGGCGGGGTGCGTCTCTCCTTGCCATGCTCTAGAGCTAAAGGGAATCTCAACGTGAGTCCTTGCCTCAGGTAAGGCCCTGAGTAGCCCTGCAGAAAGGGAGGCATGCAGCTCTTTCCATGAGCTCTTAATGGAGGTCTGTTTTATTTAAAGAATTACCCCTTTCAGAACTCCTACGCCCTTCGGGTGAGCATCATTTTGGTTCCAAGATCCCTGACTCCCTCTATACCCCTGTGGGCCTGCTGAGCAGCATTGCGTCCCATACGTCCCACGGAGGCTCTCTGTGTCTGCAGAGTGTCGGGCAACACACTGTACGTTACTTCAGGAGAGCTACATTTCCAGAGCACTCGAACAGCATCAGAACCACATTTCTAGGCAGTCCAACATGCCCTGGAAGTCTTCGACATTGCCCTCGTCTGAGCAGCCCTGAGAAAACACTCTGCTTAGAAGTTATCGAGGACCTCGTACCAGAAGTCACTCTATTCAAGGAGAAATACAGCATCTTAACATGCTGTGTCGCTCACAGGGCAAGAAACCTGAGAACTTGCCTCGAGGTAAGGCCATGAAATACTATGCAGAAGCAGAGGCGTGTAGCAGTTTCCATGAGGCCGTAGTCGCTTATCTTCATCATTTTAAAGCCAGTACGCTTTTCAGGACACCTAGGTGCCTCGCCTGGAAACCCTGTTGCCTGCAAGAACACTGAGCTCTTTCCATTAGCTCTTAGTCACTCTTCTGGTTTACTTTAAATGAAGTACCCTTTTCAGGACTCCTAGGCCCCTCGGTTGAGCATCATTTTTGTTCCAAGGTCTCTGAGTATCTCCACACCCCTGTAGGCCTGCTGAGCAACAACGAGGCACATTGGTCCTCGGAGGTCCTCTGTGTCTGCTGAGTCATGGGCAACACACTGCACTCTTTCTTGTGATATCTTGATTCACAGCACTCGCACAGGTTCAAGAGCAACGTTCAACAAGTTCCAACATGTCGTGGAAGTCGTTCTCATTCCCTAGTTTGAGCTGTACAGACAGAAACAGTAAGCTTCTCCTTCCATTCAGGACGTCCTACCTGAAGTCACCCTGCCTCTTGAAGAAAGACGACCTTCTTTCTATTGCAACTAAAGCACAGTTTTTCCTGTAGCACGGCAGGCTTTTGAAGAGGCACGGGCCCAGAGTCCTAATCAGGGATTTCCTTGGTGAGGCCGTTCACTAGATGCAGAACACCCTGCCTCGAGAAGTTGATTCAGGGAAGCAACCACTGTGTACTCTGTGTCTCATTTGACTGGTTAAAAACCACAGAGATGTATGCTGCCTGTGCCCATGGAAATGGGGGCATGATGGGACTAGCCTTGCTTTCCGTTTGAAAACCTCCATTCTTGCTTCCGTGAAGCTCCCTGAAATTCTCTGCTGTTGACAGTCCTCTGGCCACTGTAGGCATGTGTCTGGGAAGAAAATGACTTTTCTCTCGGTACACACGGAGCTTCATTGGCGGGGTGCGGCTCTCCTTGCCATGCTCTAGAGCTAAAGGGAATCTCAACGTGAGTCCTTGCCTCAGGTAAGGCCCTGAGTAGCCCTGCAGAAAGGGAGGCATGCAGCTCTTTCCATGAGCTCTTAATGGAGGTCTGTTTTATTTAAAGAATTACCCCTTTCAGAACTCCTACGCCCTTCGGGTGAGCATCATTTTGGTTCCAAGATCCCTGACTCCCTCTATACCCCTGTGGGCCTGCTGAGCAGCATTGCGTCCCATACGTCCCACGGAGGCTCTCTGTGTCTGCAGAGTGTCGGGCAACACACTGTACGTTACTTCAGGAGAGCTACATTTCCAGAGCACTCGAACAGCATCAGAACCACATTTCTAGGCAGTCCAACATGCCCTGGAAGTCTTCGACATTGCCCTCGTCTGAGCAGCCCTGAGAAAACACTCTGCTTAGAAGTTATCGAGGACCTCGTACCAGAAGTCACTCTATTCAAGGAGAAATACAGCATCTTAACATGCTGTGTCGCTCACAGGGCAAGAAACCTGAGAACTTGCCTCGAGGTAAGGCCATGAAATACTATGCAGAAGCAGAGGCGTGTAGCAGTTTCCATGAGGCCGTAGTCGCTTATCTTCATCATTTTAAAGCCAGTACGCTTTTCAGGACACCTAGGTGCCTCGCCTGGAAACCCTGTTGCCTGCAAGAACACTGAGCTCTTTCCATTAGCTCTTAGTCACTCTTCTGGTTTACTTTAAATGAAGTACCCTTTTCAGGACTCCTAGGCCCCTCGGTTGAGCATCATTTTTGTTCCAAGGTCTCTGAGTATGTCCACACCCCTGTAGGCCTGCTGAGCAACAACGAGGCACATTGGTCCTCGGAGGTCCTCTGTGTCTGCTGAGTCATGGGCAACACACTGCACTCTTTCTTGTGATATCTTGATTCACAGCACTCGCACAGGTTCAAGAGCAACGTTCAACAAGTTCCAACATGTCGTGGAAGTCGTTCTCATTCCCTAGTTTGAGCTGTACAGACAGAAACAGTAAGCTTCTCCTTCCATTCAGGACGACCTACCTGAAGTCACCCTGCCTCTTGAAGAAAGACGACCTTCTTTCTATTGCAACTAAAGCACAGTTTTTCCTGTAGCACGGCAGGCTTTTGAAGAGGCACGGGCCCAGAGTCCTAATCAGGGATTTCCTTGGTGAGGCCGTTCACTAGATGCAGAACACCCTGCCTCGAGAAGTTGATTCAGGGAAGCAACCACTGTGTACTCTGTGTCTCATTTGACTGGTTAAAAACCACAGAGATGTATGCTGCCTGTGCCCATGGAAATGGGGGCATGATGGGACTAGCCTTGCTTTCCGTTTGAAAACCTCCATTCTTGCTTCCGTGAAGGTCCCTGAAATTCTCTGCTGTTGACAGTCCTCTGGCCACTGTAGGCATGTGTCTGGGAAGAAAATGACTTTTCTCTCGGTACACACGGAGCTTCATTGGCGGGGTGCGGCTCTCCTTGCCATGCTCTAGAGCTAAAGGGAATCTCAACGTGAGTCCTTGCCTCAGGTAAGGCCCTGAGTAGCCCTGCAGAAAGGGAGGCATGCAGCTCTTTCCATGAGCTCTTAATGGAGGTCTGTTTTATTTAAAGAATTACCCCTTTCAGAACTCCTACGCCCTTCGGGTGAGCATCATTTTGGTTCCAAGATCCCTGACTCCCTCTATACCCCTGTGGGCCTGCTGAGCAGCATTGCGTCCCATACGTCCCACGGAGGCTCTCTGTGTCTGCAGAGTGTCGGGCAACACACTGTACGTTACTTCAGGAGAGCTACATTTCCAGAGCACTCGAACAGCATCAGAACCACATTTCTAGGCAGTCCAACATGCCCTGGAAGTCTTCGACATTGCCCTCGTCTGAGCAGCCCTGAGAAAACACTCTGCTTAGAAGTTATCGAGGACCTCGTACCAGAAGTCACTCTATTCAAGGAGAAATACAGCATCTTAACATGCTGTGTCGCTCACAGGGCAAGAAACCTGAGAACTTGCCTCGAGGTAAGGCCATGAAATACTATGCAGAAGCAGAGGCGTGTAGCAGTTTCCATGAGGCCGTAGTCGCTTATCTTCATCATTTTAAAGCCAGTACGCTTTTCAGAACACCTAGGTGCCTCGCCTGGAAACCCTGTTGCCTGCAAGAACACTGAGCTCTTTCCATTAGCTCTTAGTCACTCTTCTGGTTTACTTTAAATGAAGTACCCTTTTCAGGACTCCTAGGCCCCTCGGTTGAGCATCATTTTTGTTCCAAGGTCTCTGAGTATCTCCACACCCCTGTAGGCCTGCTGAGCAACAACGAGGCACATTGGTCCTCGGAGGTCCTCTGTGTCTGCTGAGTCATGGGCAACACACTGCACTCTTTCTTGTGATATCTTGATTCACAGCACTCGCACAGGTTCAAGAGCAACGTTCAACAAGTTCCAACATGTCGTGGAAGTCGTTCTCATTCCCTAGTTTGAGCTGTACAGACAGAAACAGTAAGCTTCTCCTTCCATTCAGGACCTCCTACCTGAAGTCACCCTGCCTCTTGAAGAAAGACGACCTTCTTTCTATTGCAACTAAAGCACAGTTTTTCCTGTAGCACGGCAGGCTTTTGTAGAGGCACGGGCCCAGAGTCCTAATCAGGGATTTCCTTGGTGAGGCCGTTCACTAGATGCAGAACACCCTGCCTCGAGAAGTTGATTCAGGGAAGCAACCACTGTGTACTCTGTGTCTCATTTGACTGGTTAAAAACCACAGAGATGTATGCTGCCTGTGCCCATGGAAATGGGGGCATGATGGGACTAGCCTTGCTTTCCGTTTGAAAACCTCCATTCTTGCTTCCGTGAAGCTCCCTGAAATTCTCTGCTGTTGACAGTCCTCTGGCCACTGTAGGCATGTGTCTGGGAAGAAAATGACTTTTCTCTCGGTACACACGGAGCTTCATTGGCGGGGTGCGTCTCTCCTTGCCATGCTCTAGAGCTAAAGGGAATCTCAACGTGAGTCCTTGCCTCAGGTAAGGCCCTGAGTAGCCCTGCAGAAAGGGAGGCATGCAGCTCTTTCCATGAGCTCTTAATGGAGGTCTGTTTTATTTAAAGAATTACCCCTTTCAGAACTCCTACGCCCTTCGGGTGAGCATCATTTTGGTTCCAAGATCCCTGACTCCCTCTATACCCCTGTGGGCCTGCTGAGCAGCATTGCGTCCCATACGTCCCACGGAGGCTCTCTGTGTCTGCAGAGTGTCGGGCAACACACTGTACGTTACTTCAGGAGAGCTACATTTCCAGAGCACTCGAACAGCATCAGAACCACATTTCTAGGCAGTCCAACATGCCCTGGAAGTCTTCGACATTGCCCTCGTCTGAGCAGCCCTGAGAAAACACTCTGCTTAGAAGTTATCGAGGACCTCGTACCAGAAGTCACTCTATTCAAGGAGAAATACAGCATCTTAACATGCTGTGTCGCTCACAGGGCAAGAAACCTGAGAACTTGCCTCGAGGTAAGGCCATGAAATACTATGCAGAAGCAGAGGCGTGTAGCAGTTTCCATGAGGCCGTAGTCGCTTATCTTCATCATTTTAAAGCCAGTACGCTTTTCAGGACACCTAGGTGCCTCGCCTGGAAACCCTGTTGCCTGCAAGAACACTGAGTACCCTCAGGCTCCCCTTGTCCTTCTAAGCAATATCCAGGCCAGGAGCTTTCCGACTCACAGTGTGTATGCCGAGTGTAGGGCAACACAGTGCACTCTTATTGGAATATCTTGATTTAGCCAGCAATCGCACAGGTTCACGAGCACCGTTAAGCCAGTTCCAACAGGCCGTGGAAGTCGCTCTCATTCCCTAGTTTGAGCTGTACAGAGAGAAACAGTAAGCTTCTCCTTCCATTCAGGACTTCCTACCTGAAGTCACCCTGCCTCTTGAAGAAAGACGACCTCGTTTCTATTGCAACGAAAGCACAGTTTTTCCTGTAGCACGGCAGGCTTTTGAAAAGGCACGGGCCCAGAGGCCTAGCTAGGGCTTTCCTTGGTGAGGCCGTTCACTAGATGCAGAACACCCTGCCTCGAGAAGTTGATTCAGGGAAGCAACAACTGTGTACTCTGTGTCTCATTTGACTGGTTAAAAACCACAGAGATGTATGCTGCCTGTGCCCATGGAAATGGGGGCATGATGGGACTAACCTTGCTTTCCGTTTGGAAAGCTCCCCTCTTGCTTTCGTGAAGCTCCCTGAAATTCTCTGCTGTTGACAGGCTTCTGGCCACTGTAGGCATGTGTCTGGGAAGTAAATGAGTTTTCTCTGGCTACACACGGAACTTCATTGGCCGCGGTGGGGCGCACCTTGCCATGCTCTAGAGCTAAAGGGAATCTAAACGTGAGCCCTTGGCTCGAGGTAAGGCCCTGAGTAGCCCTGCCGAACGGGAGGCATGCAGCTCTTTCCATTAGCTCTTAGTCACTCTTCTGGTTTACTTTAAATGAAGTACCCTTTTCAGGACTCCTAGGCCCCTCGGTTGAGCATCATTTTTGTTCCAAGGTCTCTGAGTATCTCCACACCCCTGTAGGCCTGCTGAGCAACAACGAGGCACATTGGTCCTCGGAGGTCCTCTGTGTCTGCTGAGTCATGGGCAACACACTGCACTCTTTCTTGTGATATCTTGATTCACAGCACTCGCACAGGTTCAAGAGCAACGTTCAACAAGTTCCAACATGTCGTGGAAGTCGTTCTCATTCCCTAGTTTGAGCTGTACAGACAGAAACAGTAAGCTTCTCCTTCCATTCAGGACGTCCTACCTGAAGTCACCCTGCCTCTTGAAGAAAGACGACCTTCTTTCTATTGCAACTAAAGCACAGTTTTTCCTGTAGCACGGCAGGCTTTTGAAGAGGCACGGGCCCAGAGTCCTAATCAGGGATTTCCTTGGTGAGGCCGTTCACTAGATGCAGAACACCCTGCCTCGAGAAGTTGATTCAGGGAAGCAACCACTGTGTACTCTGTGTCTCATTTGACTGGTTAAAAACCACAGAGATGTATGCTGCCTGTGCCCATGGAAATGGGGGCATGATGGGACTAGCCTTGCTTTCCGTTTGAAAACCTCCATTCTTGCTTCCGTGAAGCTCCCTGAAATTCTCTGCTGTTGACAGTCCTCTGGCCACTGTAGGCATGTGTCTGGGAAGAAAATGACTTTTCTCTCGGTACACACGGAGCTTCATTGGCGGGGTGCGGCTCTCCTTGCCATGCTCTAGAGCTAAAGGGAATCTCAACGTGAGTCCTTGCCTCAGGTAAGGCCCTGAGTAGCCCTGCAGAAAGGGAGGCATGCAGCTCTTTCCATGAGCTCTTAATGGAGGTCTGTTTTATTTAAAGAATTACCCCTTTCAGAACTCCTACGCCCTTCGGGTGAGCATCATTTTGGTTCCAAGATCCCTGACTCCCTCTATACCCCTGTGGGCCTGCTGAGCAGCATTGCGTCCCATACGTCCCACGGAGGCTCTCTGTGTCTGCAGAGTGTTGGGCAACACACTGTACGTTACCTCAGGAGAGCTACATTTCCAGAGCACTCGAACAGCATCAGAACCACATTTCTAGGCAGTCCAACATGCCCTGGAAGTCTTCGACATTGCCCTCGTCTGAGCAGCCCTGAGAAAACACTCTGCTTAGAAGTTATCGAGGACCTCGTACCAGAAGTCACTCTATTCAAGGAGAAATACAGCATCTTAACATGCTGTGTCGCTCACAGGGCAAGAAACCTGAGAACTTGCCTCGAGGTAAGGCCATGAAATACTATGCAGAAGCAGAGGCGTGTAGCAGTTTCCATGAGGCCGTAGTCGCTTATCTTCATCATTTTAAAGCCAGTACGCTTTTCAGGACACCTAGGTGCCTCGCCTGGAAACCCTGTTGCCTGCAAGAACACTGAGTACCCTCAGGCTCCCCTTGTCCTTCTAAGCAATATCCAGGCCAGGAGCTTTCCGACTCACAGTGTGTATGCCGAGTGTAGGGCAACACAGTGCACTCTTATTGGAATATCTTGATTTAGCCAGCAATCGCACAGGTTCACGAGCACCGTTAAGCCAGTTCCAACAGGCCGTGGAAGTCGCTCTCATTCCCTAGTTTGAGCTGTACAGAGAGAAACAGTAAGCTTCTCCTTCCATTCAGGACTTCCTACCTGAAGTCACCCTGCCTCTTGAAGAAAGACGGCCTCGTTTCTATTGCAACGAAAGCACAGTTTTTCCTGTAGCACGGCAGGCTTTTGAAAAGGCACGGGCCCAGAGGCCTAGCTAGGGCTTTCCTTGGTGAGGCCGTTCACTAGATGCAGAACACCCTGCCTCGAGAAGTTGATTCAGGGAAGCAACAACTGTGTACTCTGTGTCTCATTTGACTGGTTAAAAACCACAGAGATGTATGCTGCCTGTGCCCATGGAAATGGGGGCATGATGGGACTAACCTTGCTTTCCGTTTGGAAAGCTCCCCTCTTGCTTTCGTGAAGCTCCCTGAAATTCTCTGCTGTTGACAGGCCTCTGGCCACTGTAGGCATGTGTCTGGGAAGTAAATGAGTTTTCTCTGGCTACACACGGAACTTCATTGGCCGCGGTGGGGCGCACCTTGCCATGCTCTAGAGCTAAAGGGAATCTAAACGTGAGCCCTTGGCTAGAGGTAAGGCCCTGAGTAGCCCTGCCGAACGGGAGGCATGCAGCTCCTTCCATTAGCTCTTAGTCACTCTTCTGGTTTACTTTAAATGAAGTACCCTTTTCAGGACTCCTAGGCCCCTCGGTTGAGCATCATTTTTGTTCCAAGGTCTCTGAGTATCTCCACACCCCTGTAGGCCTGCTGAGCAACAACGAGGCACATTGGTCCTCGGAGGTCCTCTGTGTCTGCTGAGTCATGGGCAACACACTGCACTCTTTCTTGTGATATCTTGATTCACAGCACTCGCACAGGTTCAAGAGCAACGTTCAAGTTCCAACATGTCGTGGAAGTCGTTCTCATTCCCTAGTTTGAGCTGTACAGACAGAAACAGTAAGCTTCTCCTTCCATTCAGGACCTCCTACCTGAAGTCACCCTGCCTCTTGAAGAAAGACGACCTTCTTTCTATTGCAACTAAAGCACAGTTTTTCCTGTAGCACGGCAGGCTTTTGAAGAGGCACGGGCCCAGAGTCCTAATCAGGGATTTCCTTGGTGAGGCCGTTCACTAGATGCAGAACACCCTGCCTCGAGAAGTTGATTCAGGGAAGCAACCACTGTGTACTCTGTGTCTCATTTGACTGGTTAAAAACCACAGAGATGTATGCTGCCTGTGCCCATGGAAATGGGGGCATGATGGGACTAGCCTTGCTTTCCGTTTGAAAACCTCCATTCTTGCTTCCGTGAAGCTCCCTGAAATTCTCTGCTGTTGACAGTCCTCTGGCCACTGTAGGCATGTGTCTGGGAAGAAAATGACTTTTCTCTCGGTACACACGGAGCTTCATTGGCGGGGTGCGGCTCTCCTTGCCATGCTCTAGAGTTAAAGGGAATCTCAACGTGAGTCCTTGCCTCAGGTAAGGCCCTGAGTAGCCCTGCAGAAAGGGAGGCATGCAGCTCTTTCCATGAGCTCTTAATGGAGGTCTGTTTTATTTAAAGAATTACCCCTTTCAGAACTCCTACGCCCTTCGGGTGAGCATCATTTTGGTTCCAAGATCCCTGACTCCCTCTATACCCCTGTGGGCCTGCTGAGCAGCATTGCGTCCCATATGTCCCACGGAGGCTCTCTGTGTCTGCAGAGTGTCGGGCAACACACTGTACGTTACTTCAGGAGAGCTACATTTCCAGAGCACTCGAACAGCATCAGAACCACATTTCTAGGCAGTCCAACATGCCCTGGAAGTCTTCGACATTGCCCTCGTCTGAGCAGCCCTGAGAAAACACTCTGCTTAGAAGTTATCGAGGACCTCGTACCAGAAGTCACTCTATTCAAGGAGAAATACAGCATCTTAACATGCTGTGTCGCTCACAGGGCAAGAAACCTGAGAACTTGCCTCGAGGTAAGGCCATGAAATACTATGCAGAAGCAGAGGCGTGTAGCAGTTTCCATGAGGCCGTAGTCGCTTATCTTCATCATTTTAAAGCCAGTACGCTTTTCAGGACACCTAGGTGCCTCGCCTGGAAACCCTGTTGCCTGCAAGAACACTGAGTACCCTCAGGCTCCCCTTGTCCTTCTAAGCAATATCCAGGCCAGGAGCTTTCCGACTCACAGTGTGTATGCCGAGTGTAGGGCAACACAGTGCACTCTTATTGGAATATCTTGATTTAGCCAGCAATCGCACAGGTTCACGAGCACCGTTAAGCCAGTTCCAACAGGCCGTGGAAGTCGCTCTCATTCCCTAGTTTGAGCTGTACAGAGAGAAACAGTAAGCTTCTCCTTCCATTCAGGACTTCCTACCTGAAGTCACCCTGCCTCTTGAAGAAAGACGACCTCGTTTCTATTGCAACTAAAGCACAGTTTTTCCTGTAGCACGGCAGGCTTTTGAAAAGGCACGGGCCCAGAGGCCTAGCTAGGGCTTTCCTTGGTGAGGCCGTTCACTAGATGCAGAACACCCTGCCTCGAGAAGTTGATTCAGGGAAGCAACAACTGTGTACTCTGTGTCTCATTTGACTGGTTAAAAACCACAGAGATGTATGCTGCCTGTGCCCATGGAAATGGGGGCATGATGGGACTAACCTTGCTTTCCGTTTGGAAAGCTCCCCTCTTGCTTTCGTGAAGCTCCCTGAAATTCTCTGCTGTTGACAGGCCTCTGGCCACTGTAGGCATGTGTCTGGGAAGTAAATGAGTTTTCTCTGGCTACACACGGAACTTCATTGGCCGCGGTGGGGCGCACCTTGCCATGCTCTAGAGCTAAAGGGAATCTAAACGTGAGCCCTTGGCTCGAGGTAAGGCCCTGAGTAGCCCTGCCGAACGGGAGGCATGCAGCTCTTTCCATTAGCTCTTAGTCACTCTTCTGGTTTACTTTAAATGAAGTACCCTTTTCAGGACTCCTAGGCCCCTCGGTTGAGCATCATTTTTGTTCCAAGGTCTCTGAGTATCTCCACACCCCTGTAGGCCTGCTGAGCAACAACGAGGCACATTGGTCCTCGGAGGTCCTCTGTGTCTGCTGAGTCATGGGCAACACACTGCACTCTTTCTTGTGATATCTTGATTCACAGCACTCGCACAGGTTCAAGAGCAACGTTCAACAAGTTCCAACATGTCGTGGAAGTCGTTCTCATTCCCTAGTTTGAGCTGTACAGACAGAAACAGTAAGCTTCTCCTTCCATTCAGGACCTCCTACCTGAAGTCACCCTGCCTCTTGAAGAAAGACGACCTTCTTTCTATTGCAACTAAAGCACAGTTTTTCCTGTAGCACGGCAGGCTTTTGAAGAGGCACGGGCCCAGAGTCCTAATCAGGGATTTCCTTGGTGAGGCCGTTCACTAGATGCAGAACACCCTGCCTCGAGAAGTTGATTCAGGGAAGCAACCACTGTGTACTCTGTGTCTCATTTGACTGGTTAAAAACCACAGAGATGTATGCTGCCTGTGCCCATGGAAATGGGGGCATGATGGGACTAGCCTTGCTTTCCGTTTGAAAACCTCCATTCTTGCTTCCGTGAAGCTCCCTGAAATTCTCTGCTGTTGACAGTCCTCTGGCCACTGTAGGCATGTGTCTGGGAAGAAAATGACTTTTCTCTCGGTACACACGGAGCTTCATTGGCGGGGTGCGTCTCTCCTTGCCATGCTCTAGAGCTAAAGGGAATCTCAACGTGAGTCCTTGCCTCAGGTAAGGCCCTGAGTAGCCCTGCAGAAAGGGAGGCATGCAGCTCTTTCCATGAGCTCTTAATGGAGGTCTGTTTTATTTAAAGAATTACCCCTTTCAGAACTCCTACGCCCTTCGGGTGAGCATCATTTTGGTTCCAAGATCCCTGACTCCCTCTATACCCCTGTGGGCCTGCTGAGCAGCATTGCGTCCCATACGTCCCACGGAGGCTCTCTGTGTCTGCAGAGTGTCGGGCAACACACTGTACGTTACTTCAGGAGAGCTACATTTCCAGAGCACTCGAACAGCATCAGAACCACATTTCTAGGCAGTCCAACATGCCCTGGAAGTCTTCGACATTGCCCTCGTCTGAGCAGCCCTGAGAAAACACTCTGCTTAGAAGTTATCGAGGACCTCGTACCAGAAGTCACTCTATTCAAGGAGAAATACAGCATCTTAACATGCTGTGTCGCTCACAGGGCAAGAAACCTGAGAACTTGCCTCGAGGTAAGGCCATGAAATACTATGCAGAAGCAGAGGCGTGTAGCAGTTTCCATGAGGCCGTAGTCGCTTATCTTCATCATTTTAAAGCCAGTACGCTTTTCAGGACACCTAGGTGCCTCGCCTGGAAACCCTGTTGCCTGCAAGAACACTGAGCTCTTTCCATTAGCTCTTAGTCACTCTTCTGGTTTACTTTAAATGAAGTACCCTTTTCAGGACTCCTAGGCCCCTCGGTTGAGCATCATTTTTGTTCCAAGGTCTCTGAGTATCTCCACACCCCTGTAGGCCTGCTGAGCAACAACGAGGCACATTGGTCCTCGGAGGTCCTCTGTGTCTGCTGAGTCATGGGCAACACACTGCACTCTTTCTTGTGATATCTTGATTCACAGCACTCGCACAGGTTCAAGAGCAACGTTCAACAAGTTCCAACATGTCGTGGAAGTCGTTCTCATTCCCTAGTTTGAGCTGTACAGACAGAAACAGTAAGCTTCTCCTTCCATTCAGGACGTCCTACCTGAAGTCACCCTGCCTCTTGAAGAAAGACGACCTTCTTTCTATTGCAACTAAAGCACAGTTTTTCCTGTAGCACGGCAGGCTTTTGAAGAGGCACGGGCCCAGAGTCCTAATCAGGGATTTCCTTGGTGAGGCCGTTCACTAGATGCAGAACACCCTGCCTCGAGAAGTTGATTCAGGGAAGCAACCACTGTGTACTCTGTGTCTCATTTGACTGGTTAAAAACCACAGAGATGTATGCTGCCTGTGCCCATGGAAATGGGGGCATGATGGGACTAGCCTTGCTTTCCGTTTGAAAACCTCCATTCTTGCTTCCGTGAAGCTCCCTGAAATTCTCTGCTGTTGACAGTCCTCTGGCCACTGTAGGCATGTGTCTGGGAAGAAAATGACTTTTCTCTCGGTACACACGGAGCTTCATTGGCGGGGTGCGGCTCTCCTTGCCATGCTCTAGAGCTAAAGGGAATCTCAACGTGAGTCCTTGCCTCAGGTAAGGCCCTGAGTAGCCCTGCAGAAAGGGAGGCATGCAGCTCTTTCCATGAGCTCTTAATGGAGGTCTGTTTTATTTAAAGAATTACCCCTTTCAGAACTCCTACGCCCTTCGGGTGAGCATCATTTTGGTTCCAAGATCCCTGACTCCCTCTATACCCCTGTGGGCCTGCTGAGCAGCATTGCGTCCCATACGTCCCACGGAGGCTCTCTGTGTCTGCAGAGTGTCGGGCAACACACTGTACGTTACTTCAGGAGAGCTACATTTCCAGAGCACTCGAACAGCATCAGAACCACATTTCTAGGCAGTCCAACATGCCCTGGAAGTCTTCGACATTGCCCTCGTCTGAGCAGCCCTGAGAAAACACTCTGCTTAGAAGTTATCGAGGACCTCGTACCAGAAGTCACTCTATTCAAGGAGAAATACAGCATCTTAACATGCTGTGTCGCTCACAGGGCAAGAAACCTGAGAACTTGCCTCGAGGTAAGGCCATGAAATACTATGCAGAAGCAGAGGCGTGTAGCAGTTTCCATGAGGCCGTAGTCGCTTATCTTCATCATTTTAAAGCCAGTACGCTTTTCAGGACACCTAGGTGCCTCGCCTGGAAACCCTGTTGCCTGCAAGAACACTGAGCTCTTTCCATTAGCTCTTAGTCACTCTTCTGGTTTACTTTAAATGAAGTACCCTTTTCAGGACTCCTAGGCCCCTCGGTTGAGCATCATTTTTGTTCCAAGGTCTCTGAGTATGTCCACACCCCTGTAGGCCTGCTGAGCAACAACGAGGCACATTGGTCCTCGGAGGTCCTCTGTGTCTGCTGAGTCATGGGCAACACACTGCACTCTTTCTTGTGATATCTTGATTCACAGCACTCGCACAGGTTCAAGAGCAACGTTCAACAAGTTCCAACATGTCGTGGAAGTCGTTCTCATTCCCTAGTTTGAGCTGTACAGACAGAAACAGTAAGCTTCTCCTTCCATTCAGGACGACCTACCTGAAGTCACCCTGCCTCTTGAAGAAAGACGACCTTCTTTCTATTGCAACTAAAGCACAGTTTTTCCTGTAGCACGGCAGGCTTTTGAAGAGGCACGGGCCCAGAGTCCTAATCAGGGATTTCCTTGGTGAGGCCGTTCACTAGATGCAGAACACCCTGCCTCGAGAAGTTGATTCAGGGAAGCAACCACTGTGTACTCTGTGTCTCATTTGACTGGTTAAAAACCACAGAGATGTATGCTGCCTGTGCCCATGGAAATGGGGGCATGATGGGACTAGCCTTGCTTTCCGTTTGAAAACCTCCATTCTTGCTTCCGTGAAGGTCCCTGAAATTCTCTGCTGTTGACAGTCCTCTGGCCACTGTAGGCATGTGTCTGGGAAGAAAATGACTTTTCTCTCGGTACACACGGAGCTTCATTGGCGGGGTGCGGCTCTCCTTGCCATGCTCTAGAGCTAAAGGGAATCTCAACGTGAGTCCTTGCCTCAGGTAAGGCCCTGAGTAGCCCTGCAGAAAGGGAGGCATGCAGCTCTTTCCATGAGCTCTTAATGGAGGTCTGTTTTATTTAAAGAATTACCCCTTTCAGAACTCCTACGCCCTTCGGGTGAGCATCATTTTGGTTCCAAGATCCCTGACTCCCTCTATACCCCTGTGGGCCTGCTGAGCAGCATTGCGTCCCATACGTCCCACGGAGGCTCTCTGTGTCTGCAGAGTGTCGGGCAACACACTGTACGTTACTTCAGGAGAGCTACATTTCCAGAGCACTCGAACAGCATCAGAACCACATTTCTAGGCAGTCCAACATGCCCTGGAAGTCTTCGACATTGCCCTCGTCTGAGCAGCCCTGAGAAAACACTCTGCTTAGAAGTTATCGAGGACCTCGTACCAGAAGTCACTCTATTCAAGGAGAAATACAGCATCTTAACATGCTGTGTCGCTCACAGGGCAAGAAACCTGAGAACTTGCCTCGAGGTAAGGCCATGAAATACTATGCAGAAGCAGAGGCGTGTAGCAGTTTCCATGAGGCCGTAGTCGCTTATCTTCATCATTTTAAAGCCAGTACGCTTTTCAGAACACCTAGGTGCCTCGCCTGGAAACCCTGTTGCCTGCAAGAACACTGAGCTCTTTCCATTAGCTCTTAGTCACTCTTCTGGTTTACTTTAAATGAAGTACCCTTTTCAGGACTCCTAGGCCCCTCGGTTGAGCATCATTTTTGTTCCAAGGTCTCTGAGTATCTCCACACCCCTGTAGGCCTGCTGAGCAACAACGAGGCACATTGGTCCTCGGAGGTCCTCTGTGTCTGCTGAGTCATGGGCAACACACTGCACTCTTTCTTGTGATATCTTGATTCACAGCACTCGCACAGGTTCAAGAGCAACGTTCAACAAGTTCCAACATGTCGTGGAAGTCGTTCTCATTCCCTAGTTTGAGCTGTACAGACAGAAACAGTAAGCTTCTCCTTCCATTCAGGACCTCCTACCTGAAGTCACCCTGCCTCTTGAAGAAAGACGACCTTCTTTCTATTGCAACTAAAGCACAGTTTTTCCTGTAGCACGGCAGGCTTTTGAAGAGGCACGGGCCCAGAGTCCTAATCAGGGATTTCCTTGGTGAGGCCGTTCACTAGATGCAGAACACCCTGCCTCGAGAAGTTGATTCAGGGAAGCAACCACTGTGTACTCTGTGTCTCATTTGACTGGTTAAAAACCACAGAGATGTATGCTGCCTGTGCCCATGGAAATGGGGGCATGATGGGACTAGCCTTGCTTTCCGTTTGAAAACCTCCATTCTTGCTTCCGTGAAGCTCCCTGAAATTCTCTGCTGTTGACAGTCCTCTGGCCACTGTAGGCATGTGTCTGGGAAGAAAATGACTTTTCTCTCGGTACACACGGAGCTTCATTGGCGGGGTGCGTCTCTCCTTGCCATGCTCTAGAGCTAAAGGGAATCTCAACGTGAGTCCTTGCCTCAGGTAAGGCCCTGAGTAGCCCTGCAGAAAGGGAGGCATGCAGCTCTTTCCATGAGCTCTTAATGGAGGTCTGTTTTATTTAAAGAATTACCCCTTTCAGAACTCCTACGCCCTTCGGGTGAGCATCATTTTGGTTCCAAGATCCCTGACTCCCTCTATACCCCTGTGGGCCTGCTGAGCAGCATTGCGTCCCATACGTCCCACGGAGGCTCTCTGTGTCTGCAGAGTGTCGGGCAACACACTGTACGTTACTTCAGGAGAGCTACATTTCCAGAGCACTCGAACAGCATCAGAACCACATTTCTAGGCAGTCCAACATGCCCTGGAAGTCTTCGACATTGCCCTCGTCTGAGCAGCCCTGAGAAAACACTCTGCTTAGAAGTTATCGAGGACCTCGTACCAGAAGTCACTCTATTCAAGGAGAAATACAGCATCTTAACATGCTGTGTCGCTCACAGGGCAAGAAACCTGAGAACTTGCCTCGAGGTAAGGCCATGAAATACTATGCAGAAGCAGAGGCGTGTAGCAGTTTCCATGAGGCCGTAGTCGCTTATCTTCATCATTTTAAAGCCAGTACGCTTTTCAGGACACCTAGGTGCCTCGCCTGGAAACCCTGTTGCCTGCAAGAACACTGAGTACCCTCAGGCTCCCCTTGTCCTTCTAAGCAATATCCAGGCCAGGAGCTTTCCGACTCACAGTGTGTATGCCGAGTGTAGGGCAACACAGTGCACTCTTATTGGAATATCTTGATTTAGCCAGCAATCGCACAGGTTCACGAGCACCGTTAAGCCAGTTCCAACAGGCCGTGGAAGTCGCTCTCATTCCCTAGTTTGAGCTGTACAGAGAGAAACAGTAAGCTTCTCCTTCCATTCAGGACTTCCTACCTGAAGTCACCCTGCCTCTTGAAGAAAGACGACCTCGTTTCTATTGCAACGAAAGCACAGTTTTTCCTGTAGCACGGCAGGCTTTTGAAAAGGCACGGGCCCAGAGGCCTAGCTAGGGCTTTCCTTGGTGAGGCCGTTCACTAGATGCAGAACACCCTGCCTCGAGAAGTTGATTCAGGGAAGCAACAACTGTGTACTCTGTGTCTCATTTGACTGGTTAAAAACCACAGAGATGTATGCTGCCTGTGCCCATGGAAATGGGGGCATGATGGGACTAACCTTGCTTTCCGTTTGGAAAGCTCCCCTCTTGCTTTCGTGAAGCTCCCTGAAATTCTCTGCTGTTGACAGGCTTCTGGCCACTGTAGGCATGTGTCTGGGAAGTAAATGAGTTTTCTCTGGCTACACACGGAACTTCATTGGCCGCGGTGGGGCGCACCTTGCCATGCTCTAGAGCTAAAGGGAATCTAAACGTGAGCCCTTGGCTCGAGGTAAGGCCCTGAGTAGCCCTGCCGAACGGGAGGCATGCAGCTCTTTCCATTAGCTCTTAGTCACTCTTCTGGTTTACTTTAAATGAAGTACCCTTTTCAGGACTCCTAGGCCCCTCGGTTGAGCATCATTTTTGTTCCAAGGTCTCTGAGTATCTCCACACCCCTGTAGGCCTGCTGAGCAACAACGAGGCACATTGGTCCTCGGAGGTCCTCTGTGTCTGCTGAGTCATGGGCAACACACTGCACTCTTTCTTGTGATATCTTGATTCACAGCACTCGCACAGGTTCAAGAGCAACGTTCAACAAGTTCCAACATGTCGTGGAAGTCGTTCTCATTCCCTAGTTTGAGCTGTACAGACAGAAACAGTAAGCTTCTCCTTCCATTCAGGACGTCCTACCTGAAGTCACCCTGCCTCTTGAAGAAAGACGACCTTCTTTCTATTGCAACTAAAGCACAGTTTTTCCTGTAGCACGGCAGGCTTTTGAAGAGGCACGGGCCCAGAGTCCTAATCAGGGATTTCCTTGGTGAGGCCGTTCACTAGATGCAGAACACCCTGCCTCGAGAAGTTGATTCAGGGAAGCAACCACTGTGTACTCTGTGTCTCATTTGACTGGTTAAAAACCACAGAGATGTATGCTGCCTGTGCCCATGGAAATGGGGGCATGATGGGACTAGCCTTGCTTTCCGTTTGAAAACCTCCATTCTTGCTTCCGTGAAGCTCCCTGAAATTCTCTGCTGTTGACAGTCCTCTGGCCACTGTAGGCATGTGTCTGGGAAGAAAATGACTTTTCTCTCGGTACACACGGAGCTTCATTGGCGGGGTGCGGCTCTCCTTGCCATGCTCTAGAGCTAAAGGGAATCTCAACGTGAGTCCTTGCCTCAGGTAAGGCCCTGAGTAGCCCTGCAGAAAGGGAGGCATGCAGCTCTTTCCATGAGCTCTTAATGGAGGTCTGTTTTATTTAAAGAATTACCCCTTTCAGAACTCCTACGCCCTTCGGGTGAGCATCATTTTGGTTCCAAGATCCCTGACTCCCTCTATACCCCTGTGGGCCTGCTGAGCAGCATTGCGTCCCATACGTCCCACGGAGGCTCTCTGTGTCTGCAGAGTGTTGGGCAACACACTGTACGTTACTTCAGGAGAGCTACATTTCCAGAGCACTCGAACAGCATCAGAACCACATTTCTAGGCAGTCCAACATGCCCTGGAAGTCTTCGACATTGCCCTCGTCTGAGCAGCCCTGAGAAAACACTCTGCTTAGAAGTTATCGAGGACCTCGTACCAGAAGTCACTCTATTCAAGGAGAAATACAGCATCTTAACATGCTGTGTCGCTCACAGGGCAAGAAACCTGAGAACTTGCCTCGAGGTAAGGCCATGAAATACTATGCAGAAGCAGAGGCGTGTAGCAGTTTCCATGAGGCCGTAGTCGCTTATCTTCATCATTTTAAAGCCAGTACGCTTTTCAGGACACCTAGGTGCCTCGCCTGGAAACCCTGTTGCCTGCAAGAACACTGAGTACCCTCAGGCTCCCCTTGTCCTTCTAAGCAATATCCAGGCCAGGAGCTTTCCGACTCACAGTGTGTATGCCGAGTGTAGGGCAACACAGTGCACTCTTATTGGAATATCTTGATTTAGCCAGCAATCGCACAGGTTCACGAGCACCGTTAAGCCAGTTCCAACAGGCCGTGGAAGTCGCTCTCATTCCCTAGTTTGAGCTGTACAGAGAGAAACAGTAAGCTTCTCCTTCCATTCAGGACTTCCTACCTGAAGTCACCCTGCCTCTTGAAGAAAGACGGCCTCGTTTCTATTGCAACGAAAGCACAGTTTTTCCTGTAGCACGGCAGGCTTTTGAAAAGGCACGGGCCCAGAGGCCTAGCTAGGGCTTTCCTTGGTGAGGCCGTTCACTAGATGCAGAACACCCTGCCTCGAGAAGTTGATTCAGGGAAGCAACAACTGTGTACTCTGTGTCTCATTTGACTGGTTAAAAACCACAGAGATGTATGCTGCCTGTGCCCATGGAAATGGGGGCATGATGGGACTAACCTTGCTTTCCGTTTGGAAAGCTCCCCTCTTGCTTTCGTGAAGCTCCCTGAAATTCTCTGCTGTTGACAGGCCTCTGGCCACTGTAGGCATGTGTCTGGGAAGTAAATGAGTTTTCTCTGGCTACACACGGAACTTCATTGGCCGCGGTGGGGCGCACCTTGCCATGCTCTAGAGCTAAAGGGAATCTAAACGTGAGCCCTTGGCTAGAGGTAAGGCCCTGAGTAGCCCTGCCGAACGGGAGGCATGCAGCTCCTTCCATTAGCTCTTAGTCACTCTTCTGGTTTACTTTAAATGAAGTACCCTTTTCAGGACTCCTAGGCCCCTCGGTTGAGCATCATTTTTGTTCCAAGGTCTCTGAGTATCTCCACACCCCTGTAGGCCTGCTGAGCAACAACGAGGCACATTGGTCCTCGGAGGTCCTCTGTGTCTGCTGAGTCATGGGCAACACACTGCACTCTTTCTTGTGATATCTTGATTCACAGCACTCGCACAGGTTCAAGAGCAACGTTCAAGTTCCAACATGTCGTGGAAGTCGTTCTCATTCCCTAGTTTGAGCTGTACAGACAGAAACAGTAAGCTTCTCCTTCCATTCAGGACCTCCTACCTGAAGTCACCCTGCCTCTTGAAGAAAGACGACCTTCTTTCTATTGCAACTAAAGCACAGTTTTTCCTGTAGCACGGCAGGCTTTTGAAGAGGCACGGGCCCAGAGTCCTAATCAGGGATTTCCTTGGTGAGGCCGTTCACTAGATGCAGAACACCCTGCCTCGAGAAGTTGATTCAGGGAAGCAACCACTGTGTACTCTGTGTCTCATTTGACTGGTTAAAAACCACAGAGATGTATGCTGCCTGTGCCCATGGAAATGGGGGCATGATGGGACTAGCCTTGCTTTCCGTTTGAAAACCTCCATTCTTGCTTCCGTGAAGCTCCCTGAAATTCTCTGCTGTTGACAGTCCTCTGGCCACTGTAGGCATGTGTCTGGGAAGAAAATGACTTTTCTCTCGGTACACACGGAGCTTCATTGGCGGGGTGCGGCTCTCCTTGCCATGCTCTAGAGTTAAAGGGAATCTCAACGTGAGTCCTTGCCTCAGGTAAGGCCCTGAGTAGCCCTGCAGAAAGGGAGGCATGCAGCTCTTTCCATGAGCTCTTAATGGAGGTCTGTTTTATTTAAAGAATTACCCCTTTCAGAACTCCTACGCCCTTCGGGTGAGCATCATTTTGGTTCCAAGATCCCTGACTCCCTCTATACCCCTGTGGGCCTGCTGAGCAGCATTGCGTCCCATATGTCCCACGGAGGCTCTCTGTGTCTGCAGAGTGTCGGGCAACACACTGTACGTTACTTCAGGAGAGCTACATTTCCAGAGCACTCGAACAGCATCAGAACCACATTTCTAGGCAGTCCAACATGCCCTGGAAGTCTTCGACATTGCCCTCGTCTGAGCAGCCCTGAGAAAACACTCTGCTTAGAAGTTATCGAGGACCTCGTACCAGAAGTCACTCTATTCAAGGAGAAATACAGCATCTTAACATGCTGTGTCGCTCACAGGGCAAGAAACCTGAGAACTTGCCTCGAGGTAAGGCCATGAAATACTATGCAGAAGCAGAGGCGTGTAGCAGTTTCCATGAGGCCGTAGTCGCTTATCTTCATCATTTTAAAGCCAGTACGCTTTTCAGGACACCTAGGTGCCTCGCCTGGAAACCCTGTTGCCTGCAAGAACACTGAGTACCCTCAGGCTCCCCTTGTCCTTCTAAGCAATATCCAGGCCAGGAGCTTTCCGACTCACAGTGTGTATGCCGAGTGTAGGGCAACACAGTGCACTCTTATTGGAATATCTTGATTTAGCCAGCAATCGCACAGGTTCACGAGCACCGTTAAGCCAGTTCCAACAGGCCGTGGAAGTCGCTCTCATTCCCTAGTTTGAGCTGTACAGAGAGAAACAGTAAGCTTCTCCTTCCATTCAGGACTTCCTACCTGAAGTCACCCTGCCTCTTGAAGAAAGACGACCTCGTTTCTATTGCAACTAAAGCACAGTTTTTCCTGTAGCACGGCAGGCTTTTGAAAAGGCACGGGCCCAGAGGCCTAGCTAGGGCTTTCCTTGGTGAGGCCGTTCACTAGATGCAGAACACCCTGCCTCGAGAAGTTGATTCAGGGAAGCAACAACTGTGTACTCTGTGTCTCATTTCACTGGTTAAAAACCACAGAGATGTATGCTGCCTGTGCCCATGGAAATGGGGGCATGATGGGACTAGCCTTGCTTTCCGTTTGAAAACCTCCATTCTTGCTTCCGTGAAGCTCCCTGAAATTCTCTGCTGTTGACAGGCCTCTGGCCACTGTAGGCATGTGTCTGGGAAGTAAATGAGTTTTCTCTGGCTACACACGGAACTTCATTGGCCGCGGTGGGGCGCACCTTGCCATGCTCTAGAGTTAAAGGGAATCTCAACGTGAGTCCTTGCCTCAGGTAAGGCCCTGAGTAGCCCTGCAGAAAGGGAGGCATGCAGCTCTTTCCATGAGCTCTTAATGGAGGTCTGTTTTATTTAAAGAATTACCCCTTTCAGAACTCCTACGCCCTTCGGGTGAGCATCATTTTGGTTCCAAGATCCCTGACTCCCTCTATACCCCTGTGGGCCTGCTGAGCAGCATTGCGTCCCATACGTCCCACGGAGGCTCTCTGTGTCTGCAGGGTGTCGGGCAACACACTGTACGTTACTTCAGGAGAGCTACATTTCCAGAGCACTCGAACAGCATCAGAACCACATTTCTAGGCAGTCCAACATGCCCTGGAAGTCTTCGACATTGCCCTCGTCTGAGCAGCCCTGAGAAAACACTCTGCTTAGAAGTTATCGAGGACCTCGTACCAGAAGTCACTCTATTCAAGGAGAAATACAGCATCTTAACATGCTGTGTCGCTCACAGGGCAAGAAACCTGAGAACTTGCCTCGAGGTAAGGCCATGAAATACTATGCAGAAGCAGAGGCGTGTAGCAGTTTCCATGAGGCCGTAGTCGCTTATCTTCATCATTTTAAAGCCAGTACGCTTTTCAGGACACCTAGGTGCCTCGCCTGGAAACCCTGTTGCCTGCAAGAACACTGAGTACCCTCAGGCTCCCCTTGTCCTTCTAAGCAATATCCAGGCCAGGAGCTTTCCGACTCACAGTGTGTATGCCGAGTGTAGGGCAACACAGTGCACTCTTATTGGAATATCTTGATTTAGCCAGCAATCGCACAGGTTCACGAGCACCGTTAAGCCAGTTCCAACAGGCCGTGGAAGTCGCTCTCATTCCCTAGTTTGAGCTGTACAGAGAGAAACAGTAAGCTTCTCCTTCCATTCAGGACTTCCTACCTGAAGTCACCCTGCCTCTTGAAGAAAGACGACCTCGTTTCTATTGCAACTAAAGCACAGTTTTTCCTGTAGCACGGCAGGCTTTTGAAAAGGCACGGGCCCAGAGGCCTAGCTAGGGCTTTCCTTGGTGAGGCCGTTCACTAGATGCAGAACACCCTGCCTCGAGAAGTTGATTCAGGGAAGCAACAACTGTGTACTCTGTGTCTCATTTGACTGGTTAAAAACCACAGAGATGTATGCTGCCTGTGCCCATGGAAATGGGGGCATGATGGGACTAACCTTGCTTTCCGTTTGGAAAGCTCCCCTCTTGCTTTCGTGAAGCTCCCTGAAATTCTCTGCTGTTGGCAGGCCTCTGGCCACTGTAGGCATGTGTCTGGGAAGTAAATGAGTTTTCTCTGGCTACACACGGAACTTCATTGGCCGCGGTGGGGCGCACCTTGCCATGCTCTAGAGCTAAAGGGAATCTAAACGTGAGCCCTTGGCTCGAGGTAAGGCCCTGAGTAGCCCTGCCGAACGGGAGGCATGCAGCTCCTTCCATTAGCTCTTAGTCACTCTTCTGGTTTACTTTAAATGAAGTACCCTTTTCAGGACTCCTAGGCCCCTCGGTTGAGCATCATTTTTGTTCCAAGGTCTCTGAGTATCTCCACACCCCTGTAGGCCTGCTGAGCAACAACGAGGCACATTGGTCCTCGGAGGTCCTCTGTGTCTGCTGAGTCATGGGCAACACACTGCACTCTTTCTTGTGATATCTTGATTCACAGCACTCGCACAGGTTCAAGAGCAACGTTCAAGTTCCAACATGTCGTGGAAGTCGTTCTCATTCCCTAGTTTGAGCTGTACAGACAGAAACAGTAAGCTTCTCCTTCCATTCAGGACCTCCTACCTGAAGTCACCCTGCCTCTTGAAGAAAGACGACCTTCTTTCTATTGCAACTAAAGCACAGTTTTTCCTGTAGCACGGCAGGCTTTTGAAGAGGCACGGGCCCAGAGTCCTAATCAGGGATTTCCTTGGTGAGGCCGTTCACTAGATGCAGAACACCCTGCCTCGAGAAGTTGATTCAGGGAAGCAACCACTGTGTACTCTGTGTCTCATTTGACTGGTTAAAAACCACAGAGGTGTATGCTGCCTGTGCCCATGGAAATGGGGGCATGATGGGACTAGCCTTGCTTTCCGTTTGAAAACCTCCATTCTTGCTTCCGTGAAGCTCCCTGAAATTCTCTGCTGTTGACAGTCCTCTGGCCACTGTAGGCATGTGTCTGGGAAGAAAATGACTTTTCTCTCGGTACACACGGAGCTTCATTGGCGGGGTGCGTCTCTCCTTGCCATGCTCTAGAGTTAAAGGGAATCTCAACGTGAGTCCTTGCCTCAGGTAAGGCCCTGAGTAGCCCTGCAGAAAGGGAGGCATGCAGCTCTTTCCATGAGCTCTTAATGGAGGTCTGTTTTATTTAAAGAATTACCCCTTTCAGAACTCCTACGCCCTTCGGGTGAGCATCATTTTGGTTCCAAGATCCCTGACTCCCTCTATACCCCTGTGGGCCTGCTGAGCAGCATTGCGTCCCATACGTCCCACGGAGGCTCTCTGTGTCTGCAGGGTGTCGGGCAACACACTGTACGTTACTTCAGGAGAGCTACATTTCCAGAGCACTCGAACAGCATCAGAACCACATTTCTAGGCAGTCCAACATGCCCTGGAAGTCTTCGACATTGCCCTCGTCTGAGCAGCCCTGAGAAAACACTCTGCTTAGAAGTTATCGAGGACCTCGTACCAGAAGTCACTCTATTCAAGGAGAAATACAGCATCTTAACATGCTGTGTCGCTCACAGGGTAAGAAACCTGAGAACTTGCCTCGAGGTAAGGCCATGAAATACTATGCAGAAGCAGAGGCGTGTAGCAGTTTCCATGAGGCCGTAGTCGCTTATCTTCATCATTTTAAAGCCAGTACGCTTTTCAGGACACCTAGGTGCCTCGCCTGGAAACCCTGTTGCCTGCAAGAACACTGAGTACCCTCAGGCTCCCCTTGTCCTTCTAAGCAATATCCAGGCCAGGAGCTTTCCGACTCACAGTGTGTATGCCGAGTGTAGGGCAACACAGTGCACTCTTATTGGAATATCTTGATTTAGCCAGCAATCGCACAGGTTCACGAGCACCGTTAAGCCAGTTCCAACAGGCCGTGGAAGTCGCTCTCATTCCCTAGTTTGAGCTGTACAGAGAGAAACAGTAAGCTTCTCCTTCCATTCAGGACTTCCTACCTGAAGTCACCCTGCCTCTTGAAGAAAGACGACCTCGTTTCTATTGCAACTAAAGCACAGTTTTTCCTGTAACACGGCAGGCTTTTGAAAAGGCACGGGCCCAGAGGCCTAGCTAGGGCTTTCCTTGGTGAGGCCGTTCACTAGATGCAGAACACCCTGCCTCGAGAAGTTGATTCAGGGAAGCAACAACTGTGTACTCTGTGTCTCATTTGACTGGTTAAAAACCACAGAGATGTATGCTGCCTGTGCCCATGGAAATGGGGGCATGATGGGACTAACCTTGCTTTCCGTTTGGAAAGCTCCCCTCTTGCTTTCGTGAAGCTCCCTGAAATTCTCTGCTGTTGACAGGCCTCTGGCCACTGTAGGCATGTGTCTGGGAAGTAAATGAGTTTTCTCTGGCTACACACGGAACTTCATTGGCCGCGGTGGGGCGCACCTTGCCATGCTCTAGAGCTAAAGGGAATCTAAACGTGAGCCCTTGGCTCGAGGTAAGGCCCTGAGTAGCCCTGCCGAACGGGAGGCATGCAGCTCTTTCCATTAGCCCTTAGTCACTCTTCTGGTTTACTTTAAATGAAGTACCCTTTTCAGGACTCCTAGGCCCCTCGGTTGAGCATCATTTTTGTTCCAAGGTCTCTGAGTATCTCCACACACCTGTAGGCCTGCTGAGCAACAACGAGGCACATTGGTCCTCGGAGGTCCTCTGTGTCTGCTGAGTCATGGGCAACACACTGCACTCTTTCTTGTGATATCTTGATTCACAGCACTCGCACAGGTTCAGGAGCAACGTTCAACAAGTTCCAACATGTCGTGGAAGTCGTTCTCATTCCCTAGTTTGAGCTGTACAGACAGAAACAGTAAGCTTCTCCTTCCATTCAGGACCTCCTACCTGAAGTCACCCTGCCTCTTGAAGAAAGACGACCTTCTTTCTATTGCAACTAAAGCACAGTCTTTCCTGTAGCACGGCAGGCTTTTGAAGAGGCACGGGCCCAGAGTCCTAATCAGGGATTTCCTTGGTGAGGCCGTTCACTAGATGCAGAACACCCTGCCTCGAGAAGTTGATTCAGGGAAGCAACCACTGTGTACTCTGTGTCTCATTTGACTGGTTAAAAACCACAGAGATGTATGCTGCCTGTGCCCATGGAAATGGGGGCATGATGGGACTAGCCTTGCTTTCCGTTTGAAAACCTCCATTCTTGCTTCCGTGAAGCTCCCTGAAATTCTCTGCTGTTGACAGTCCTCTGGCCACTGTAGGCATGTGTCTGGGAAGAAAATGACTTTTCTCTCGGTACACACGGAGCTTCATTGGCGGGGTGCGTCTCTCCTTGCCATGCTCTAGAGCTAAAGGGAATCTCAACGTGAGTCCTTGCCTCAGGTAAGGCCCTGAGTAGCCCTGCAGAAAGGGAGGCATGCAGCTCTTTCCATGAGGTCTTAATGGAGGTCTGTTTTATTTAAAGAATTACCCCTTTCAGATCTCCTACGCCCTTCGGGTGAGCATCATTTTGGTTCCAAGATCCCTGACTCCCTCTATACCCCTGTGGGCCTGCTGAGCAGCATTGCGTCCCATACGTCCCACGGAGGCTCTCTGTGTCTGCAGGGTGTCGGGCAACACACTGTACGTTACTTCAGGAGAGCTACATTTCCAGAGCACTCGAACAGCATCAGAACCACATTTCTAGGCAGTCCAACATGCCCTGGAAGTCTTCGACATTGCCCTCGTCTGAGCAGCCCTGAGAAAACACTCTGCTTAGAAGTTATCGAGGACCTCGTACCAGAAGTCACTCTATTCAAGGAGAAATACAGCATCTTAACATGCTGTGTCGCTCACAGGGCAAGAAACCTGAGAACTTGCCTCGAGGTAAGGCCATGAAATACTATGCAGAAGCAGAGGCGTGTAGCAGTTTCCATGAGGCCGTAGTCGCTTATCTTCATCATTTTAAAGCCAGTACGCTTTTCAGGACACCTAGGTGCCTCGCCTGGAAACCCTGTTGCCTGCAAGAACACTGAGTACCCTCAGGCTCCCCTTGTCCTTCTAAGCAATATCCAGGCCAGGAGCTTTCCGACTCACAGTGTGTATGCCGAGTGTAGGGCAACACAGTGCACTCTTATTGGAATATCTTGATTTAGCCAGCAATCGCACAGGTTCACGAGCACCGTTAAGCCAGTTCCAACAGGCCGTGGAAGTCGCTCTCATTCCCTAGTTTGAGCTGTACAGAGAGAAACAGTAAGCTTCTCCTTCCATTCAGGACTTCCTACCTGAAGTCACCCTGCCTCTTGAAGAAAGACGACCTCGTTTCTATTGCAACTAAAGCACAGTTTTTCCTGTAGCACGGCAGGCTTTTGAAAAGGCACGGGCCCAGAGGCCTAGCTAGGGCTTTCCTTGGTGAGGCCGTTCACTAGATGCAGAACACCCTGCCTCGAGAAGTTGATTCAGGGAAGCAACAACTGTGTACTCTGTGTCTCATTTGACTGGTTAAAAACCACAGAGATGTATGCTGCCTGTGCCCATGGAAATGGGGGCATGATGGGACTAACCTTGCTTTCCGTTTGGAAAGCTCCCCTCTTGCTTTCGTGAAGCTCCCTGAAATTCTCTGCTGTTGACAGGCCTCTGGCCACTGTAGGCATGTGTCTGGGAAGTAAATGAGTTTTCTCTGGCTACACACGGAACTTCATTGGCCGCGGTGGGGCGCACCTTGCCATGCTCTAGAGCTAAAGGGAATCTAAACGTGAGCCCTTGGCTCGAGGTAAGGCCCTGAGTAGCCCTGCCGAACGGGAGGCATGCAGCTCCTTCCATTAGCTCTTAGTCACTCTTCTGGTTTACTTTAAATGAAGTACCCTTTTCAGGACTCCTAGGCCCCTCGGTTGAGCATCATTTTTGTTCCAAGGTCTCTGAGTATCTCCACACCCCTGTAGGCCTGCTGAGCAACAACGAGGCACATTGGTCCTCGGAGGTCCTCTGTGTCTGCTGAGTCATGGGCAACACACTGCACTCTTTCTTGTGATATCTTGATTCACAGCACTCGCACAGGTTCAAGAGCAACGTTCAAGTTCCAACATGTCGTGGAAGTCGTTCTCATTCCCTAGTTTGAGCTGTACAGACAGAAACAGTAAGCTTCTCCTTCCATTCAGGACCTCCTACCTGAAGTCACCCTGCCTCTTGAAGAAAGACGACCTTCTTTCTATTGCAACTAAAGCACAGTTTTTCCTGTAGCACGGCAGGCTTTTGAAGAGGCACGGGCCCAGAGTCCTAATCAGGGATTTCCTTGGTGAGGCCGTTCACTAGATGCAGAACACCCTGCCTCGAGAAGTTGATTCAGGGAAGCAACCACTGTGTACTCTGTGTCTCATTTGACTGGTTAAAAACCACAGAGATGTATGCTGCCTGTGCCCATGGAAATGGGGGCATGATGGGACTAGCCTTGCTTTCCGTTTGAAAACCTCCATTCTTGCTTCCGTGAAGCTCCCTGAAATTCTCTGCTGTTGACAGTCCTCTGGCCACTGTAGGCATGTGTCTGGGAAGAAAATGACTTTTCTCTCGGTACACACGGAGCTTCATTGGCGGGGTGCGTCTCTCCTTGCCATGCTCTAGAGTTAAAGGGAATCTCAACGTGAGTCCTTGCCTCAGGTAAGGCCCTGAGTAGCCCTGCAGAAAGGGAGGCATGCAGCTCTTTCCATGAGCTCTTAATGGAGGTCTGTTTTATTTAAAGAATTACCCCTTTCAGAACTCCTACGCCCTTCGGGTGAGCATCATTTTGGTTCCAAGATCCCTGACTCCCTCTATACCCCTGTGGGCCTGCTGAGCAGCATTGCGTCCCATACGTCCCACGGAGGCTCTCTGTGTCTGCAGGGTGTCGGGCAACACACTGTACGTTACTTCAGGAGAGCTACATTTCCAGAGCACTCGAACAGCATCAGAACCACATTTCTAGGCAGTCCAACATGCCCTGGAAGTCTTCGACATTGCCCTCGTCTGAGCAGCCCTGAGAAAACACTCTGCTTAGAAGTTATCGAGGACCTCGTACCAGAAGTCACTCTATTCAAGGAGAAATACAGCATCTTAACATGCTGTGTCGCTCACAGGGTAAGAAACCTGAGAACTTGCCTCGAGGTAAGGCCATGAAATACTATGCAGAAGCAGAGGCGTGTAGCAGTTTCCATGAGGCCGTAGTCGCTTATCTTCATCATTTTAAAGCCAGTACGCTTTTCAGGACACCTAGGTGCCTCGCCTGGAAACCCTGTTGCCTGCAAGAACACTGAGTACCCTCAGGCTCCCCTTGTCCTTCTAAGCAATATCCAGGCCAGGAGCTTTCCGACTCACAGTGTGTATGCCGAGTGTAGGGCAACACAGTGCACTCTTATTGGAATATCTTGATTTAGCCAGCAATCGCACAGGTTCACGAGCACCGTTAAGCCAGTTCCAACAGGCCGTGGAAGTCGCTCTCATTCCCTAGTTTGAGCTGTACAGAGAGAAACAGTAAGCTTCTCCTTCCATTCAGGACTTCCTACCTGAAGTCACCCTGCCTCTTGAAGAAAGACGACCTCGTTTCTATTGCAACTAAAGCACAGTTTTTCCTGTAACACGGCAGGCTTTTGAAAAGGCACGGGCCCAGAGGCCTAGCTAGGGCTTTCCTTGGTGAGGCCGTTCACTAGATGCAGAACACCCTGCCTCGAGAAGTTGATTCAGGGAAGCAACAACTGTGTACTCTGTGTCTCATTTGACTGGTTAAAAACCACAGAGATGTATGCTGCCTGTGCCCATGGAAATGGGGGCATGATGGGACTAACCTTGCTTTCCGTTTGGAAAGCTCCCCTCTTGCTTTCGTGAAGCTCCCTGAAATTCTCTGCTGTTGACAGGCCTCTGGCCACTGTAGGCATGTGTCTGGGAAGTAAATGAGTTTTCTCTGGCTACACACGGAACTTCATTGGCCGCGGTGGGGCGCACCTTGCCATGCTCTAGAGCTAAAGGGAATCTAAACGTGAGCCCTTGGCTCGAGGTAAGGCCCTGAGTAGCCCTGCCGAACGGGAGGCATGCAGCTCTTTCCATTAGCTCTTAGTCACTCTTCTGGTTTACTTTAAATGAAGTACCCTTTTCAGGACTCCTAGGCCCCTCGGTTGAGCATCATTTTTGTTCCAAGGTCTCTGAGTATCTCCACACCCCTGTAGGCCTGCTGAGCAACAACGAGGCACATTGGTCCTCGGAGGTCCTCTGTGTCTGCTGAGTCATGGGCAACACACTGCACTCTTTCTTGTGATATCTTGATTCACAGCACTCGCACAGGTTCAGGAGCAACGTTCAACAAGTTCCAACATGTCGTGGAAGTCGTTCTCATTCCCTAGTTTGAGCTGTACAGACAGAAACAGTAAGCTTCTCCTTCCATTCAGGACCTCCTACCTGAAGTCACCCTGCCTCTTGAAGAAAGACGACCTTCTTTCTATTGCAACTAAAGCACAGTCTTTCCTGTAGCACGGCAGGCTTTTGAAGAGGCACGGGCCCAGAGTCCTAATCAGGGATTTCCTTGGTGAGGCCGTTCACTAGATGCAGAACACCCTGCCTCGAGAAGTTGATTCAGGGAAGCAACCACTGTGTACTCTGTGTCTCATTTGACTGGTTAAAAACCACAGAGATGTATGCTGCCTGTGCCCATGGAAATGGGGGCATGATGGGACTAGCCTTGCTTTCCGTTTGAAAACCTCCATTCTTGCTTCCGTGAAGCTCCCTGAAATTCTCTGCTGTTGACAGTCCTCTGGCCACTGTAGGCATGTGTCTGGGAAGAAAATGACTTTTCTCTCGGTACACACGGAGCTTCATTGGCGGGGTGCGGCTCTCCTTGCCATGCTCTAGAGCTAAAGGGAATCTCAACGTGAGTCCTTGCCTCAGGTAAGGCCCTGAGTAGCCCTGCAGAAAGGGAGGCATGCAGCTCTTTCCATGAGCTCTTAATGGAGGTCTGTTTTATTTAAAGAATTACCCCTTTCAGAACTCCTACGCCCTTCGGGTGAGCATCATTTTGGTTCCAAGATCCCTGACTCCCTCTATACCCCTGTGGGCCTGCTGAGCAGCATTGCGTCCCATACGTCCCACGGAGGCTCTCTGTGTCTGCAGAGTTTCGGGCAACACACTGTACGTTACTTCAGGAGAGCTACATTTCCAGAGCACTCGAACAGCATCAGAACCACATTTCTAGGCAGTCCAACATGCCCTGGAAGTCTTCGACATTGCCCTCGTCTGAGCAGCCCTGAGAAAACACTCTGCTTAGAAGTTATCGAGGACCTCGTACCAGAAGTCACTCTATTCAAGGAGAAATACAGCATCTTAACATGCTGTGTCGCTCACAGGGCAAGAAACCTGAGAACTTGCCTCGAGGTAAGGCCATGAAATACTATGCAGAAGCAGAGGCGTGTAGCAGTTTCCATGAGGCCGTAGTCGCTTATCTTCATCATTTTAAAGCCAGTACGCTTTTCAGGACACCTAGGTGCCTCGCCTGGAAACCCTGTTGCCTGCAAGAACACTGAGCTCTTTCCATTAGCTCTTAGTCACTCTTCTGGTTTACTTTAAATGAAGTACCCTTTTCAGGACTCCTAGGCCCCTCGGTTGAGCATCATTTTTGTTCCAAGGTCTCTGAGTATCTCCACACCCCTGTAGGCCTGCTGAGCAACAACGAGGCACATTGGTCCTCGGAGGTCCTCTGTGTCTGCTGAGTCATGGGCAACACACTGCACTCTTTCTTGTGATATATCTTGATTCACAGCACTCGCACAGGTTCAAGAGCAACGTTCAACAAGTTCCAACATGTCGTGGAAGTCGTTCTCATTCCCTAGTTTGAGCTGTACAGACAGAAACAGTAAGCTTCTCCTTCCATTCAGGACCTCCTACCTGAAGTCACCCTGCCTCTTGAAGAAAGACGACCTTCTTTCTATTGCAACTAAAGCACAGTTTTTCCTGTAGCACGGCAGGCTTTTGAAGAGGCACGGGCCCAGAGTCCTAATCAGGGATTTCCTTGGTGAGGCCGTTCACTAGATGCAGAACACCCTGCCTCGAGAAGTTGATTCAGGGAAGCAACCACTGTGTACTCTGTGTCTCATTTGACTGGTTAAAAACCACAGAGATGTATGCTGCCTGTGCCCATGGAAATGGGGGCATGATGGGACTAGCCTTGCTTTCCGTTTGAAAACCTCCATTCTTGCTTCCGTGAAGCTTCCTGAAATTCTCTGCTGTTGACAGTCCTCTGGCCACTGTAGGCATGTGTCTGGGAAGAAAATGACTTTTCTCTCGGTACACACGGAGCTTCATTGGCGGGGTGCGGCTCTCCTTGCCATGCTCTAGAGCTAAAGGGAATCTCAACGTGAGTCCTTGCCTCAGGTAAGGCCCTGAGTAGCCCTGCAGAAAGGGAGGCATGCAGCTCTTTCCATGAGCTCTTAATGGAGGTCTGTTTTATTTAAAGAATTACCCCTTTCAGAACTCCTACGCCCTTCGGGTGAGCATCATTTTGGTTCCAAGATCCCTGACTCCCTCTATACCCCTGTGGGCCTGCTGAGCAGCATTGCGTCCCATACGTCCCACGGAGGCTCTCTGTGTCTGCAGAGTGTCGGGCAACACACTGTACGTTACTTCAGGAGAGCTACATTTCCAGAGCACTCGAACAGCATCAGAACCACATTTCTAGGCAGTCCAACATGCCCTGGAAGTCTTCGACATTGCCCTCGTCTGAGCAGCCCTGAGAAAACACTCTGCTTAGAAGTTATCGAGGACCTCGTACCAGAAGTCACTCTATTCAAGGAGAAATACAGCATCTTAACATGCTGTGTCGCTCACAGGGCAAGAAACCTGAGAACTTGCCTCGAGGTAAGGCCATGAAATACTATGCAGAAGCAGAGGCGTGTAGCAGTTTCCATGAGGCCGTAGTCGCTTATCTTCATCATTTTAAAGCCAGTACGCTTTTCAGGACACCTAGGTGCCTCGCCTGGAAACCCTGTTGCCTGCAAGAACACTGAGCTCTTTCCATTAGCTCTTAGTCACTCTTCTGGTTTACTTTAAATGAAGTACCCTTTTCAGGACTCCTAGGCCCCTCGGTTGAGCATCATTTTTGTTCCAAGGTCTCTGAGTATCTCCACACCCCTGTAGGCCTGCTGAGCAACAACGAGGCACATTGGTCCTCGGAGGTCCTCTGTGTCTGCTGAGTCATGGGCAACACACTGCACTCTTTCTTGTGATATATCTTGATTCACAGCACTCGCACAGGTTCAAGAGCAACGTTCAACAAGTACCAACATGTCGTGGAAGTCGTTCTCATTCCCTAGTTTGAGCTGTACAGACAGAAACAGTAAGCTTCTCCTTCCATTCAGGACGTCCTACCTGAAGTCACCCTGCCTCTTGAAGAAAGACGACCTTCTTTCTATTGCAACTAAAGCACAGTTTTTCCTGTAGCACGGCAGGCTTTTGAAGAGGCACGGGCCCAGAGTCCTAATCAGGGATTTCCTTGGTGAGGCCGTTCACTAGATGCAGAACACCCTGCCTCGAGAAGTTGATTCAGGGAAGCAACCACTGTGTACTCTGTGTCTCATTTGACTGGTTAAAAACCACAGAGATGTATGCTGCCTGTGCCCATGGAAATGGGGGCATGATGGGACTAGCCTTGCTTTCCGTTTGAAAACCTCCATTCTTGCTTCCGTGAAGCTCCCTGAAATTCTCTGCTGTTGACAGTCCTCAGGCCACTGTAGGCATGTGTCTGGGAAGAAAATGACTTTTCTCTCGGTACACACGGAGCTTCATTGGCGGGGTGCGTCTCTCCTTGCCATGCTCTAGAGCTAAAGGGAATCTCAACGTGAGTCCTTGCCTCAGGTAAGGCCCTGAGTAGCCCTGCAGAAAGGGAGGCATGCAGCTCTTTCCATGAGCTCTTAATGGAGGTCTGTTTTATTTAAAGAATTACCCCTTTCAGAACTCCTACGCCCTTCGGGTGAGCATCATTTTGGTTCCAAGATCCCTGACTCCCTCTATACCCCTGTGGGCCTGCTGAGCAGCATTGCGTCCCATACGTCCCACGGAGGCTCTCTGTGTCTGCAGAGTGTCGGGCAACACACTGTACGTTACTTCAGGAGAGCTACATTTCCAGAGCACTCGAACAGCATCAGAACCACATTTCTAGGCAGTCCAACATGCCCTGGAAGTCTTCGACATTGCCCTCGTCTGAGCAGCCCTGAGAAAACACTCTGCTTAGAAGTTATCGAGGACCTCGTACCAGAAGTCACTCTATTCAAGGAGAAATACAGCATCTTAACATGCTGTGTCGCTCACAGGGCAAGAAACCTGAGAACTTGCCTCGAGGTAAGGCCATGAAATACTATGCAGAAGCAGAGGCGTGTAGCAGTTTCCATGAGGCCGTAGTCGCTTATCTTCATCATTTTAAAGCCAGTACGCTTTTCAGGACACCTAGGTGCCTCGCCTGGAAACCCTGTTGCCTGCAAGAACACTGAGCTCTTTCCATTAGCTCTTAGTCACTCTTCTGGTTTACTTTAAATGAAGTACCCTTTTCAGGACTCCTAGGCCCCTCGGTTGAGCATCATTTTTGTTCCAAGGTCTCTGAGTATCTCCACACCCCTGTAGGCCTGCTGAGCAACAACGAGGCACATTGGTCCTCGGAGGTCCTCTGTGTCTGCTGAGTCATGGGCAACACACTGCACTCTTTCTTGTGATATCTTGATTCACAGCACTCGCACAGGTTCAAGAGCAACGTTCAACAAGTTCCAACATGTCGTGGAAGTCGTTCTCATTCCCTAGTTTGAGCTGTACAGACAGAAACAGTAAGCTTCTCCTTCCATTCAGGACGTCCTACCTGAAGTCACCCTGCCTCTTGAAGAAAGACGACCTTCTTTCTATTGCAACTAAAGCACAGTTTTTCCTGTAGCACGGCAGGCTTTTGAAGAGGCACGGGCCCAGAGTCCTAATCAGGGATTTCCTTGGTGAGGCCGTTCACTAGATGCAGAACACCCTGCCTCGAGAAGTTGATTCAGGGAAGCAACCACTGTGTACTCTGTGTCTCATTTGACTGGTTAAAAACCACAGAGATGTATGCTGCCTGTGCCCATGGAAATGGGGGCATGATGGGACTAGCCTTGCTTTCCGTTTGAAAACCTCCATTCTTGCTTCCGTGAAGCTCCCTGAAATTCTCTGCTGTTGACAGTCCTCTGGCCACTGTAGGCATGTGTCTGGGAAGAAAATGACTTTTCTCTCGGTACACACGGAGCTTCATTGGCGGGGTGCGTCTCTCCTTGCCATGCTCTAGAGCTAAAGGGAATCTCAACGTGAGTCCTTGCCTCAGGTAAGGCCCTGAGTAGCCCTGCAGAAAGGGAGGCATGCAGCTCTTTCCATGAGCTCTTAATGGAGGTCTGTTTTATTTAAAGAATTACCCCTTTCAGAACTCCTACGCCCTTCGGGTGAGCATCATTTTGGTTCCAAGATCCCTGACTCCCTCTATACCCCTGTGGGCCTGCTGAGCAGCATTGCGTCCCATACGTCCCACGGAGGCTCTCTGTGTCTGCAGAGTGTTGGGCAACACACTGTACGTTACTTCAGGAGAGCTACATTTCCAGAGCACTCGAACAGCATCAGAACCACATTTCTAGGCAGTCCAACATGCCCTGGAAGTCTTCGACATTGCCCTCGTCTGAGCAGCCCTGAGAAAACACTCTGCTTAGAAGTTATCGAGGACCTCGTACCAGAAGTCACTCTATTCAAGGAGAAATACAGCATCTTAACATGCTGTGTCGCTCACAGGGCAAGAAACCTGAGAACTTGCCTCGAGGTAAGGCCATGAAATACTATGCAGAAGCAGAGGCGTGTAGCAGTTTCCATGAGGCCGTAGTCGCTTATCTTCATCATTTTAAAGCCAGTACGCTTTTCAGGACACCTAGGTGCCTCGCCTGGAAACCCTGTTGCCTGCAAGAACACTGAGTACCCTCAGGCTCCCCTTGTCCTTCTAAGCAATATCCAGGCCAGGAGCTTTCCGACTCACAGTGTGTATGCCGAGTGTAGGGCAACACAGTGCACTCTTATTGGAATATCTTGATTTAGCCAGCAATCGCACAGGTTCACGAGCACCGTTAAGCCAGTTCCAACAGGCCGTGGAAGTCGCTCTCATTCCCTAGTTTGAGCTGTACAGAGAGAAACAGTAAGCTTCTCCTTCCATTCAGGACTTCCTACCTGAAGTCACCCTGCCTCTTGAAGAAAGACGACCTCGTTTCTATTGCAACTAAAGCACAGTTTTTCCTGTAGCACGGCAGGCTTTTGAAAAGGCACGGGCCCAGAGGCCTAGCTAGGGCTTTCCTTGGTGAGGCCGTTCACTAGATGCAGAACACCCTGCCTCGAGAAGTTGATTCAGGGAAGCAACAACTGTGTACTCTGTGTCTCATTTGACTGGTTAAAAACCACAGAGATGTATGCTGCCTGTGCCCATGGAAATGGGGGCATGATGGGACTAACCTTGCTTTCCGTTTGGAAAGCTCCCCTCTTGCTTTCGTGAAGCTCCCTGAAATTCTCTGCTGTTGACAGGCCTCTGGCCACTGTAGGCATGTGTCTGGGAAGTAAATGAGTTTTCTCTGGCTACACACGGAACTTCATTGGCCGCGGTGGGGCGCACCTTGCCATGCTCTAGAGCTAAAGGGAATCTAAACGTGAGCCCTTGGCTCGAGGTAAGGCCCTGAGTAGCCCTGCCGAACGGGAGGCATGCAGCTCTTTCCATTAGCTCTTAGTCACTCTTCTGGTTTACTTTAAATGAAGTACCCTTTTCAGGACTCCTAGGCCCCTCGGTTGAGCATCATTTTTGTTCCAAGGTCTCTGAGTATCTCCACACCCCTGTAGGCCTGCTGAGCAACAACGAGGCACATTGGTCCTCGGAGGTCCTCTGTGTCTGCTGAGTCATGGGCAACACACTGCACTCTTTCTTGTGATATCTTGATTCACAGCACTCGCACAGGTTCAAGAGCAACGTTCAACAAGTTCCAACATGTCGTGGAAGTCGTTCTCATTCCCTAGTTTGAGCTGTACAGACAGAAACAGTAAGCTTCTCCTTCCATTCAGGACCTCCTACCTGAAGTCACCCTGCCTCTTGAAGAAAGACGACCTTCTTTCTATTGCAACTAAAGCACAGTTTTTCCTGTAGCACGGCAGGCTTTTGAAGAGGCACGGGCCCAGAGTCCTAATCAGGGATTTCCTTGGTGAGGCCGTTCACTAGATGCAGAACACCCTGCCTCGAGAAGTTGATTCAGGGAAGCAACCACTGTGTACTCTGTGTCTCATTTGACTGGTTAAAAACCACAGAGATGTATGCTGCCTGTGCCCATGGAAATGGGGGCATGATGGGACTAGCCTTGCTTTCCGTTTGAAAACCTCCATTCTTGCTTCCGTGAAGCTCCCTGAAATTCTCTGCTGTTGACAGTCCTCTGGCCACTGTAGGCATGTGTCTGGGAAGAAAATGACTTTTCTCTCGGTACACACGGAGCTTCATTGGCGGGGTGCGTCTCTCCTTGCCATGCTCTAGAGCTAAAGGGAATCTCAACGTGAGTCCTTGCCTCAGGTAAGGCCCTGAGTAGCCCTGCAGAAAGGGAGGCATGCAGCTCTTTCCATGAGCTCTTAATGGAGGTCTGTTTTATTTAAAGAATTACCCCTTTCAGAACTCCTACGCCCTTCGGGTGAGCATCATTTTGGTTCCAAGATCCCTGACTCCCTCTATACCCCTGTGGGCCTGCTGAGCAGCATTGCGTCCCATACGTCCCACGGAGGCTCTCTGTGTCTGCAGAGTGTCGGGCAACACACTGTACGTTACTTCAGGAGAGCTACATTTCCAGAGCACTCGAACAGCATCAGAACCACATTTCTAGGCAGTCCAACATGCCCTGGAAGTCTTCGACATTGCCCTCGTCTGAGCAGCCCTGAGAAAACACTCTGCTTAGAAGTTATCGAGGACCTCGTAACAGAAGTCACTCTATTCAAGGAGAAATACAGCATCTTAACATGCTGTGTCGCTCACAGGGCAAGAAACCTGAGAACTTGCCTCGAGGTAAGGCCATGAAATACTATGCAGAAGCAGAGGCGTGTAGCAGTTTCCATGAGGCCGTAGTCGCTTATCTTCATCATTTTAAAGCCAGTACGCTTTTCAGGACACCTAGGTGCCTCGCCTGGAAACCCTGTTGCCTGCAAGAACACTGAGTACCCTCAGGCTCCCCTTGTCCTTCTAAGCAATATCCAGGCCAGGAGCTTTCCGACTCACAGTGTGTATGCCGAGTGTAGGGCAACACAGTGCACTCTTATTGGAATATCTTGATTTAGCCAGCAATCGCACAGGTTCACGAGCACCGTTAAGCCAGTTCCAACAGGCCGTGGAAGTCGCTCTCATTCCCTAGTTTGAGCTGTACAGAGAGAAACAGTAAGCTTCTCCTTCCATTCAGGACTTCCTACCTGAAGTCACCCTGCCTCTTGAAGAAAGACGACCTCGTTTCTATTGCAACTAAAGCACAGTTTTTCCTGTAGCACGGCAGGCTTTTGAAAAGGCACGGGCCCAGAGGCCTAGCTAGGGCTTTCCTTGGTGAGGCCGTTCACTAGATGCAGAACACCCTGCCTCGAGAAGTTGATTCAGGGAAGCAACAACTGTGTACTCTGTGTCTCATTTGACTGGTTAAAAACCACAGAGATGTATGCTGCCTGTGCCCATGGAAATGGGGGCATGATGGGACTAACCTTGCTTTCCGTTTGGAAAGCTCCCCTCTTGCTTTCGTGAAGCTCCCTGAAATTCTCTGCTGTTGACAGGCCTCTGGCCACTGTAGGCATGTGTCTGGGAAGTAAATGAGTTTTCTCTGGCTACACACGGAACTTCATTGGCCGCGGTGGGGCGCACCTTGCCATGCTCTAGAGCTAAAGGGAATCTAAACGTGAGCCCTTGGCTCGAGGTAAGGCCCTGAGTAGCCCTGCCGAACGGGAGGCATGCAGCTCTTTCCATTAGCTCTTAGTCACTCTTCTGGTTTACTTTAAATGAAGTACCCTTTTCAGGACTCCTAGGCCCCTCGGTTGAGCATCATTTTTGTTCCAAGGTCTCTGAGTATCTCCACACCCCTGTAGGCCTGCTGAGCAACAACGAGGCACATTGGTCCTCGGAGGTCCTCTGTGTCTGCTGAGTCATGGGCAACACACTGCACTCTTTCTTGTGATATCTTGATTCACAGCACTCGCACAGGTTCAAGAGCAACGTTCAACAAGTTCCAACATGTCGTGGAAGTCGTTCTCATTCCCTAGTTTGAGCTGTACAGACAGAAACAGTAAGCTTCTCCTTCCATTCAGGACCTCCTACCTGAAGTCACCCTGCCTCTTGAAGAAAGACGACCTTCTTTCTATTGCAACTAAAGCACAGTTTTTCCTGTAGCACGGCAGGCTTTTGAAGAGGCACGGGCCCAGAGTCCTAATCAGGGATTTCCTTGGTGAGGCCGTTCACTAGATGCAGAACACCCTGCCTCGAGAAGTTGATTCAGGGAAGCAACCACTGTGTACTCTGTGTCTCATTTGACTGGTTAAAAACCACAGAGATGTATGCTGCCTGTGCCCATGGAAATGGGGGCATGATGGGACTAGCCTTGCTTTCCGTTTGAAAACCTCCATTCTTGCTTCCGTGAAGCTCCCTGAAATTCTCTGCTGTTGACAGTCCTCTGGCCACTGTAGGCATGTGTCTGGGAAGAAAATGACTTTTCTCTCGGTACACACGGAGCTTCATTGGCGGGGTGCGTCTCTCCTTGCCATGCTCTAGAGCTAAAGGGAATCTCAACGTGAGTCCTTGCCTCAGGTAAGGCCCTGAGTAGCCCTGCAGAAAGGGAGGCATGCAGCTCTTTCCATGAGCTCTTAATGGAGGTCTGTTTTATTTAAAGAATTACCCCTTTCAGAACTCCTACGCCCTTCGGGTGAGCATCATTTTGGTTCCAAGATCCCTGACTCCCTCTATACCCCTGTGGGCCTGCTGAGCAGCATTGCGTCCCATACGTCCCACGGAGGCTCTCTGTGTCTGCAGAGTGTCGGGCAACACACTGTACGTTACTTCAGGAGAGCTACATTTCCAGAGCACTCGAACAGCATCAGAACCACATTTCTAGGCAGTCCAACATGCCCTGGAAGTCTTCGACATTGCCCTCGTCTGAGCAGCCCTGAGAAAACACTCTGCTTAGAAGTTATCGAGGACCTCGTACCAGAAGTCACTCTATTCAAGGAGAAATACAGCATCTTAACATGCTGTGTCGCTCACAGGGCAAGAAACCTGAGAACTTGCCTCGAGGTAAGGCCATGAAATACTATGCAGAAGCAGAGGCGTGTAGCAGTTTCCATGAGGCCGTAGTCGCTTATCTTCATCATTTTAAAGCCAGTACGCTTTTCAGGACACCTAGGTGCCTCGCCTGGAAACCCTGTTGCCTGCAAGAACACTGAGCTCTTTCCATTAGCTCTTAGTCACTCTTCTGGTTTACTTTAAATGAAGTACCCTTTTCAGGACTCCTAGGCCCCTCGGTTGAGCATCATTTTTGTTCCAAGGTCTCTGAGTATCTCCACACCCCTGTAGGCCTGCTGAGCAACAACGAGGCACATTGGTCCTCGGAGGTCCTCTGTGTCTGCTGAGTCATGGGCAACACACTGCACTCTTTCTTGTGATATCTTGATTCACAGCACTCGCACAGGTTCAAGAGCAACGTTCAACAAGTTCCAACATGTCGTGGAAGTCGTTCTCATTCCCTAGTTTGAGCTGTACAGACAGAAACAGTAAGCTTCTCCTTCCATTCAGGACGTCCTACCTGAAGTCACCCTGCCTCTTGAAGAAAGACGACCTTCTTTCTATTGCAACTAAAGCACAGTTTTTCCTGTAGCACGGCAGGCTTTTGAAGAGGCACGGGCCCAGAGTCCTAATCAGGGATTTCCTTGGTGAGGCCGTTCACTAGATGCAGAACACCCTGCCTCGAGAAGTTGATTCAGGGAAGCAACCACTGTGTACTCTGTGTCTCATTTGACTGGTTAAAAACCACAGAGATGTATGCTGCCTGTGCCCATGGAAATGGGGGCATGATGGGACTAGCCTTGCTTTCCGTTTGAAAACCTCCATTCTTGCTTCCGTGAAGCTCCCTGAAATTCTCTGCTGTTGACAGTCCTCTGGCCACTGTAGGCATGTGTCTGGGAAGAAAATGACTTTTCTCTCGGTACACACGGAGCTTCATTGGCGGGGTGCGGCTCTCCTTGCCATGCTCTAGAGCTAAAGGGAATCTCAACGTGAGTCCTTGCCTCAGGTAAGGCCCTGAGTAGCCCTGCAGAAAGGGAGGCATGCAGCTCTTTCCATGAGCTCTTAATGGAGGTCTGTTTTATTTAAAGAATTACCCCTTTCAGAACTCCTACGCCCTTCGGGTGAGCATCATTTTGGTTCCAAGATCCCTGACTCCCTCTATACCCCTGTGGGCCTGCTGAGCAGCATTGCGTCCCATACGTCCCACGGAGGCTCTCTGTGTCTGCAGAGTGTCGGGCAACACACTGTACGTTACTTCAGGAGAGCTACATTTCCAGAGCACTCGAACAGCATCAGAACCACATTTCTAGGCAGTCCAACATGCCCTGGAAGTCTTCGACATTGCCCTCGTCTGAGCAGCCCTGAGAAAACACTCTGCTTAGAAGTTATCGAGGACCTCGTACCAGAAGTCACTCTATTCAAGGAGAAATACAGCATCTTAACATGCTGTGTCGCTCACAGGGCAAGAAACCTGAGAACTTGCCTCGAGGTAAGGCCATGAAATACTATGCAGAAGCAGAGGCGTGTAGCAGTTTCCATGAGGCCGTAGTCGCTTATCTTCATCATTTTAAAGCCAGTACGCTTTTCAGGACACCTAGGTGCCTCGCCTGGAAACCCTGTTGCCTGCAAGAACACTGAGCTCTTTCCATTAGCTCTTAGTCACTCTTCTGGTTTACTTTAAATGAAGTACCCTTTTCAGGACTCCTAGGCCCCTCGGTTGAGCATCATTTTTGTTCCAAGGTCTCTGAGTATGTCCACACCCCTGTAGGCCTGCTGAGCAACAACGAGGCACATTGGTCCTCGGAGGTCCTCTGTGTCTGCTGAGTCATGGGCAACACACTGCACTCTTTCTTGTGATATCTTGATTCACAGCACTCGCACAGGTTCAAGAGCAACGTTCAACAAGTTCCAACATGTCGTGGAAGTCGTTCTCATTCCCTAGTTTGAGCTGTACAGACAGAAACAGTAAGCTTCTCCTTCCATTCAGGACGACCTACCTGAAGTCACCCTGCCTCTTGAAGAAAGACGACCTTCTTTCTATTGCAACTAAAGCACAGTTTTTCCTGTAGCACGGCAGGCTTTTGAAGAGGCACGGGCCCAGAGTCCTAATCAGGGATTTCCTTGGTGAGGCCGTTCACTAGATGCAGAACACCCTGCCTCGAGAAGTTGATTCAGGGAAGCAACCACTGTGTACTCTGTGTCTCATTTGACTGGTTAAAAACCACAGAGATGTATGCTGCCTGTGCCCATGGAAATGGGGGCATGATGGGACTAGCCTTGCTTTCCGTTTGAAAACCTCCATTCTTGCTTCCGTGAAGGTCCCTGAAATTCTCTGCTGTTGACAGTCCTCTGGCCACTGTAGGCATGTGTCTGGGAAGAAAATGACTTTTCTCTCGGTACACACGGAGCTTCATTGGCGGGGTGCGGCTCTCCTTGCCATGCTCTAGAGCTAAAGGGAATCTCAACGTGAGTCCTTGCCTCAGGTAAGGCCCTGAGTAGCCCTGCAGAAAGGGAGGCATGCAGCTCTTTCCATGAGCTCTTAATGGAGGTCTGTTTTATTTAAAGAATTACCCCTTTCAGAACTCCTACGCCCTTCGGGTGAGCATCATTTTGGTTCCAAGATCCCTGACTCCCTCTATACCCCTGTGGGCCTGCTGAGCAGCATTGCGTCCCATACGTCCCACGGAGGCTCTCTGTGTCTGCAGAGTGTCGGGCAACACACTGTACGTTACTTCAGGAGAGCTACATTTCCAGAGCACTCGAACAGCATCAGAACCACATTTCTAGGCAGTCCAACATGCCCTGGAAGTCTTCGACATTGCCCTCGTCTGAGCAGCCCTGAGAAAACACTCTGCTTAGAAGTTATCGAGGACCTCGTAACAGAAGTCACTCTATTCAAGGAGAAATACAGCATCTTAACATGCTGTGTCGCTCACAGGGCAAGAAACCTGAGAACTTGCCTCGAGGTAAGGCCATGAAATACTATGCAGAAGCAGAGGCGTGTAGCAGTTTCCATGAGGCCGTAGTCGCTTATCTTCATCATTTTAAAGCCAGTACGCTTTTCAGAACACCTAGGTGCCTCGCCTGGAAACCCTGTTGCCTGCAAGAACACTGAGCTCTTTCCATTAGCTCTTAGTCACTCTTCTGGTTTACTTTAAATGAAGTACCCTTTTCAGGACTCCTAGGCCCCTCGGTTGAGCATCATTTTTGTTCCAAGGTCTCTGAGTATCTCCACACCCCTGTAGGCCTGCTGAGCAACAACGAGGCACATTGGTCCTCGGAGGTCCTCTGTGTCTGCTGAGTCATGGGCAACACACTGCACTCTTTCTTGTGATATCTTGATTCACAGCACTCGCACAGGTTCAAGAGCAACGTTCAACAAGTTCCAACATGTCGTGGAAGTCGTTCTCATTCCCTAGTTTGAGCTGTACAGACAGAAACAGTAAGCTTCTCCTTCCATTCAGGACCTCCTACCTGAAGTCACCCTGCCTCTTGAAGAAAGACGACCTTCTTTCTATTGCAACTAAAGCACAGTTTTTCCTGTAGCACGGCAGGCTTTTGAAGAGGCACGGGCCCAGAGTCCTAATCAGGGATTTCCTTGGTGAGGCCGTTCACTAGATGCAGAACACCCTGCCTCGAGAAGTTGATTCAGGGAAGCAACCACTGTGTACTCTGTGTCTCATTTGACTGGTTAAAAACCACAGAGATGTATGCTGCCTGTGCCCATGGAAATGGGGGCATGATGGGACTAGCCTTGCTTTCCGTTTGAAAACCTCCATTCTTGCTTCCGTGAAGCTCCCTGAAATTCTCTGCTGTTGACAGTCCTCTGGCCACTGTAGGCATGTGTCTGGGAAGAAAATGACTTTTCTCTCGGTACACACGGAGCTTCATTGGCGGGGTGCGTCTCTCCTTGCCATGCTCTAGAGCTAAAGGGAATCTCAACGTGAGTCCTTGCCTCAGGTAAGGCCCTGAGTAGCCCTGCAGAAAGGGAGGCATGCAGCTCTTTCCATGAGCTCTTAATGGAGGTCTGTTTTATTTAAAGAATTACCCCTTTCAGAACTCCTACGCCCTTCGGGTGAGCATCATTTTGGTTCCAAGATCCCTGACTCCCTCTATACCCCTGTGGGCCTGCTGAGCAGCATTGCGTCCCATACGTCCCACGGAGGCTCTCTGTGTCTGCAGAGTGTCGGGCAACACACTGTACGTTACTTCAGGAGAGCTACATTTCCAGAGCACTCGAACAGCATCAGAACCACATTTCTAGGCAGTCCAACATGCCCTGGAAGTCTTCGACATTGCCCTCGTCTGAGCAGCCCTGAGAAAACACTCTGCTTAGAAGTTATCGAGGACCTCGTACCAGAAGTCACTCTATTCAAGGAGAAATACAGCATCTTAACATGCTGTGTCGCTCACAGGGCAAGAAACCTGAGAACTTGCCTCGAGGTAAGGCCATGAAATACTATGCAGAAGCAGAGGCGTGTAGCAGTTTCCATGAGGCCGTAGTCGCTTATCTTCATCATTTTAAAGCCAGTACGCTTTTCAGGACACCTAGGTGCCTCGCCTGGAAACCCTGTTGCCTGCAAGAACACTGAGTACCCTCAGGCTCCCCTTGTCCTTCTAAGCAATATCCAGGCCAGGAGCTTTCCGACTCACAGTGTGTATGCCGAGTGTAGGGCAACACAGTGCACTCTTATTGGAATATCTTGATTTAGCCAGCAATCGCACAGGTTCACGAGCACCGTTAAGCCAGTTCCAACAGGCCGTGGAAGTCGCTCTCATTCCCTAGTTTGAGCTGTACAGAGAGAAACAGTAAGCTTCTCCTTCCATTCAGGACTTCCTACCTGAAGTCACCCTGCCTCTTGAAGAAAGACGACCTCGTTTCTATTGCAACGAAAGCACAGTTTTTCCTGTAGCACGGCAGGCTTTTGAAAAGGCACGGGCCCAGAGGCCTAGCTAGGGCTTTCCTTGGTGAGGCCGTTCACTAGATGCAGAACACCCTGCCTCGAGAAGTTGATTCAGGGAAGCAACAACTGTGTACTCTGTGTCTCATTTGACTGGTTAAAAACCACAGAGATGTATGCTGCCTGTGCCCATGGAAATGGGGGCATGATGGGACTAACCTTGCTTTCCGTTTGGAAAGCTCCCCTCTTGCTTTCGTGAAGCTCCCTGAAATTCTCTGCTGTTGACAGGCTTCTGGCCACTGTAGGCATGTGTCTGGGAAGTAAATGAGTTTTCTCTGGCTACACACGGAACTTCATTGGCCGCGGTGGGGCGCACCTTGCCATGCTCTAGAGCTAAAGGGAATCTAAACGTGAGCCCTTGGCTCGAGGTAAGGCCCTGAGTAGCCCTGCCGAACGGGAGGCATGCAGCTCTTTCCATTAGCTCTTAGTCACTCTTCTGGTTTACTTTAAATGAAGTACCCTTTTCAGGACTCCTAGGCCCCTCGGTTGAGCATCATTTTTGTTCCAAGGTCTCTGAGTATCTCCACACCCCTGTAGGCCTGCTGAGCAACAACGAGGCACATTGGTCCTCGGAGGTCCTCTGTGTCTGCTGAGTCATGGGCAACACACTGCACTCTTTCTTGTGATATCTTGATTCACAGCACTCGCACAGGTTCAAGAGCAACGTTCAACAAGTTCCAACATGTCGTGGAAGTCGTTCTCATTCCCTAGTTTGAGCTGTACAGACAGAAACAGTAAGCTTCTCCTTCCATTCAGGACGTCCTACCTGAAGTCACCCTGCCTCTTGAAGAAAGACGACCTTCTTTCTATTGCAACTAAAGCACAGTTTTTCCTGTAGCACGGCAGGCTTTTGAAGAGGCACGGGCCCAGAGTCCTAATCAGGGATTTCCTTGGTGAGGCCGTTCACTAGATGCAGAACACCCTGCCTCGAGAAGTTGATTCAGGGAAGCAACCACTGTGTACTCTGTGTCTCATTTGACTGGTTAAAAACCACAGAGATGTATGCTGCCTGTGCCCATGGAAATGGGGGCATGATGGGACTAGCCTTGCTTTCCGTTTGAAAACCTCCATTCTTGCTTCCGTGAAGCTCCCTGAAATTCTCTGCTGTTGACAGTCCTCTGGCCACTGTAGGCATGTGTCTGGGAAGAAAATGACTTTTCTCTCGGTACACACGGAGCTTCATTGGCGGGGTGCGGCTCTCCTTGCCATGCTCTAGAGCTAAAGGGAATCTCAACGTGAGTCCTTGCCTCAGGTAAGGCCCTGAGTAGCCCTGCAGAAAGGGAGGCATGCAGCTCTTTCCATGAGCTCTTAATGGAGGTCTGTTTTATTTAAAGAATTACCCCTTTCAGAACTCCTACGCCCTTCGGGTGAGCATCATTTTGGTTCCAAGATCCCTGACTCCCTCTATACCCCTGTGGGCCTGCTGAGCAGCATTGCGTCCCATACGTCCCACGGAGGCTCTCTGTGTCTGCAGAGTGTTGGGCAACACACTGTACGTTACCTCAGGAGAGCTACATTTCCAGAGCACTCGAACAGCATCAGAACCACATTTCTAGGCAGTCCAACATGCCCTGGAAGTCTTCGACATTGCCCTCGTCTGAGCAGCCCTGAGAAAACACTCTGCTTAGAAGTTATCGAGGACCTCGTACCAGAAGTCACTCTATTCAAGGAGAAATACAGCATCTTAACATGCTGTGTCGCTCACAGGGCAAGAAACCTGAGAACTTGCCTCGAGGTAAGGCCATGAAATACTATGCAGAAGCAGAGGCGTGTAGCAGTTTCCATGAGGCCGTAGTCGCTTATCTTCATCATTTTAAAGCCAGTACGCTTTTCAGGACACCTAGGTGCCTCGCCTGGAAACCCTGTTGCCTGCAAGAACACTGAGTACCCTCAGGCTCCCCTTGTCCTTCTAAGCAATATCCAGGCCAGGAGCTTTCCGACTCACAGTGTGTATGCCGAGTGTAGGGCAACACAGTGCACTCTTATTGGAATATCTTGATTTAGCCAGCAATCGCACAGGTTCACGAGCACCGTTAAGCCAGTTCCAACAGGCCGTGGAAGTCGCTCTCATTCCCTAGTTTGAGCTGTACAGAGAGAAACAGTAAGCTTCTCCTTCCATTCAGGACTTCCTACCTGAAGTCACCCTGCCTCTTGAAGAAAGACGGCCTCGTTTCTATTGCAACGAAAGCACAGTTTTTCCTGTAGCACGGCAGGCTTTTGAAAAGGCACGGGCCCAGAGGCCTAGCTAGGGCTTTCCTTGGTGAGGCCGTTCACTAGATGCAGAACACCCTGCCTCGAGAAGTTGATTCAGGGAAGCAACAACTGTGTACTCTGTGTCTCATTTGACTGGTTAAAAACCACAGAGATGTATGCTGCCTGTGCCCATGGAAATGGGGGCATGATGGGACTAACCTTGCTTTCCGTTTGGAAAGCTCCCCTCTTGCTTTCGTGAAGCTCCCTGAAATTCTCTGCTGTTGACAGGCCTCTGGCCACTGTAGGCATGTGTCTGGGAAGTAAATGAGTTTTCTCTGGCTACACACGGAACTTCATTGGCCGCGGTGGGGCGCACCTTGCCATGCTCTAGAGCTAAAGGGAATCTAAACGTGAGCCCTTGGCTAGAGGTAAGGCCCTGAGTAGCCCTGCCGAACGGGAGGCATGCAGCTCCTTCCATTAGCTCTTAGTCACTCTTCTGGTTTACTTTAAATGAAGTACCCTTTTCAGGACTCCTAGGCCCCTCGGTTGAGCATCATTTTTGTTCCAAGGTCTCTGAGTATCTCCACACCCCTGTAGGCCTGCTGAGCAACAACGAGGCACATTGGTCCTCGGAGGTCCTCTGTGTCTGCTGAGTCATGGGCAACACACTGCACTCTTTCTTGTGATATCTTGATTCACAGCACTCGCACAGGTTCAAGAGCAACGTTCAAGTTCCAACATGTCGTGGAAGTCGTTCTCATTCCCTAGTTTGAGCTGTACAGACAGAAACAGTAAGCTTCTCCTTCCATTCAGGACCTCCTACCTGAAGTCACCCTGCCTCTTGAAGAAAGACGACCTTCTTTCTATTGCAACTAAAGCACAGTTTTTCCTGTAGCACGGCAGGCTTTTGAAGAGGCACGGGCCCAGAGTCCTAATCAGGGATTTCCTTGGTGAGGCCGTTCACTAGATGCAGAACACCCTGCCTCGAGAAGTTGATTCAGGGAAGCAACCACTGTGTACTCTGTGTCTCATTTGACTGGTTAAAAACCACAGAGATGTATGCTGCCTGTGCCCATGGAAATGGGGGCATGATGGGACTAGCCTTGCTTTCCGTTTGAAAACCTCCATTCTTGCTTCCGTGAAGCTCCCTGAAATTCTCTGCTGTTGACAGTCCTCTGGCCACTGTAGGCATGTGTCTGGGAAGAAAATGACTTTTCTCTCGGTACACACGGAGCTTCATTGGCGGGGTGCGGCTCTCCTTGCCATGCTCTAGAGTTAAAGGGAATCTCAACGTGAGTCCTTGCCTCAGGTAAGGCCCTGAGTAGCCCTGCAGAAAGGGAGGCATGCAGCTCTTTCCATGAGCTCTTAATGGAGGTCTGTTTTATTTAAAGAATTACCCCTTTCAGAACTCCTACGCCCTTCGGGTGAGCATCATTTTGGTTCCAAGATCCCTGACTCCCTCTATACCCCTGTGGGCCTGCTGAGCAGCATTGCGTCCCATATGTCCCACGGAGGCTCTCTGTGTCTGCAGAGTGTCGGGCAACACACTGTACGTTACTTCAGGAGAGCTACATTTCCAGAGCACTCGAACAGCATCAGAACCACATTTCTAGGCAGTCCAACATGCCCTGGAAGTCTTCGACATTGCCCTCGTCTGAGCAGCCCTGAGAAAACACTCTGCTTAGAAGTTATCGAGGACCTCGTACCAGAAGTCACTCTATTCAAGGAGAAATACAGCATCTTAACATGCTGTGTCGCTCACAGGGCAAGAAACCTGAGAACTTGCCTCGAGGTAAGGCCATGAAATACTATGCAGAAGCAGAGGCGTGTAGCAGTTTCCATGAGGCCGTAGTCGCTTATCTTCATCATTTTAAAGCCAGTACGCTTTTCAGGACACCTAGGTGCCTCGCCTGGAAACCCTGTTGCCTGCAAGAACACTGAGTACCCTCAGGCTCCCCTTGTCCTTCTAAGCAATATCCAGGCCAGGAGCTTTCCGACTCACAGTGTGTATGCCGAGTGTAGGGCAACACAGTGCACTCTTATTGGAATATCTTGATTTAGCCAGCAATCGCACAGGTTCACGAGCACCGTTAAGCCAGTTCCAACAGGCCGTGGAAGTCGCTCTCATTCCCTAGTTTGAGCTGTACAGAGAGAAACAGTAAGCTTCTCCTTCCATTCAGGACTTCCTACCTGAAGTCACCCTGCCTCTTGAAGAAAGACGGCCTCGTTTCTATTGCAACGAAAGCACAGTTTTTCCTGTAGCACGGCAGGCTTTTGAAAAGGCACGGGCCCAGAGGCCTAGCTAGGGCTTTCCTTGGTGAGGCCGTTCACTAGATGCAGAACACCCTGCCTCGAGAAGTTGATTCAGGGAAGCAACAACTGTGTACTCTGTGTCTCATTTGACTGGTTAAAAACCACAGAGATGTATGCTGCCTGTGCCCATGGAAATGGGGGCATGATGGGACTAACCTTGCTTTCCGTTTGGAAAGCTCCCCTCTTGCTTTCGTGAAGCTCCCTGAAATTCTCTGCTGTTGACAGGCCTCTGGCCACTGTAGGCATGTGTCTGGGAAGTAAATGAGTTTTCTCTGGCTACACACGGAACTTCATTGGCCGCGGTGGGGCGCACCTTGCCATGCTCTAGAGCTAAAGGGAATCTAAACGTGAGCCCTTGGCTAGAGGTAAGGCCCTGAGTAGCCCTGCCGAACGGGAGGCATGCAGCTCCTTCCATTAGCTCTTAGTCACTCTTCTGGTTTACTTTAAATGAAGTACCCTTTTCAGGACTCCTAGGCCCCTCGGTTGAGCATCATTTTTGTTCCAAGGTCTCTGAGTATCTCCACACCCCTGTAGGCCTGCTGAGCAACAACGAGGCACATTGGTCCTCGGAGGTCCTCTGTGTCTGCTGAGTCATGGGCAACACACTGCACTCTTTCTTGTGATATCTTGATTCACAGCACTCGCACAGGTTCAAGAGCAACGTTCAAGTTCCAACATGTCGTGGAAGTCGTTCTCATTCCCTAGTTTGAGCTGTACAGACAGAAACAGTAAGCTTCTCCTTCCATTCAGGACCTCCTACCTGAAGTCACCCTGCCTCTTGAAGAAAGACGACCTTCTTTCTATTGCAACTAAAGCACAGTTTTTCCTGTAGCACGGCAGGCTTTTGAAGAGGCACGGGCCCAGAGTCCTAATCAGGGATTTCCTTGGTGAGGCCGTTCACTAGATGCAGAACACCCTGCCTCGAGAAGTTGATTCAGGGAAGCAACCACTGTGTACTCTGTGTCTCATTTGACTGGTTAAAAACCACAGAGATGTATGCTGCCTGTGCCCATGGAAATGGGGGCATGATGGGACTAGCCTTGCTTTCCGTTTGAAAACCTCCATTCTTGCTTCCGTGAAGCTCCCTGAAATTCTCTGCTGTTGACAGTCCTCTGGCCACTGTAGGCATGTGTCTGGGAAGAAAATGACTTTTCTCTCGGTACACACGGAGCTTCATTGGCGGGGTGCGGCTCTCCTTGCCATGCTCTAGAGTTAAAGGGAATCTCAACGTGAGTCCTTGCCTCAGGTAAGGCCCTGAGTAGCCCTGCAGAAAGGGAGGCATGCAGCTCTTTCCATGAGCTCTTAATGGAGGTCTGTTTTATTTAAAGAATTACCCCTTTCAGAACTCCTACGCCCTTCGGGTGAGCATCATTTTGGTTCCAAGATCCCTGACTCCCTCTATACCCCTGTGGGCCTGCTGAGCAGCATTGCGTCCCATATGTCCCACGGAGGCTCTCTGTGTCTGCAGAGTGTCGGGCAACACACTGTACGTTACTTCAGGAGAGCTACATTTCCAGAGCACTCGAACAGCATCAGAACCACATTTCTAGGCAGTCCAACATGCCCTGGAAGTCTTCGACATTGCCCTCGTCTGAGCAGCCCTGAGAAAACACTCTGCTTAGAAGTTATCGAGGACCTCGTACCAGAAGTCACTCTATTCAAGGAGAAATACAGCATCTTAACATGCTGTGTCGCTCACAGGGCAAGAAACCTGAGAACTTGCCTCGAGGTAAGGCCATGAAATACTATGCAGAAGCAGAGGCGTGTAGCAGTTTCCATGAGGCCGTAGTCGCTTATCTTCATCATTTTAAAGCCAGTACGCTTTTCAGGACACCTAGGTGCCTCGCCTGGAAACCCTGTTGCCTGCAAGAACACTGAGTACCCTCAGGCTCCCCTTGTCCTTCTAAGCAATATCCAGGCCAGGAGCTTTCCGACTCACAGTGTGTATGCCGAGTGTAGGGCAACACAGTGCACTCTTATTGGAATATCTTGATTTAGCCAGCAATCGCACAGGTTCACGAGCACCGTTAAGCCAGTTCCAACAGGCCGTGGAAGTCGCTCTCATTCCCTAGTTTGAGCTGTACAGAGAGAAACAGTAAGCTTCTCCTTCCATTCAGGACTTCCTACCTGAAGTCACCCTGCCTCTTGAAGAAAGACGACCTCGTTTCTATTGCAACTAAAGCACAGTTTTTCCTGTAGCACGGCAGGCTTTTGAAAAGGCACGGGCCCAGAGGCCTAGCTAGGGCTTTCCTTGGTGAGGCCGTTCACTAGATGCAGAACACCCTGCCTCGAGAAGTTGATTCAGGGAAGCAACAACTGTGTACTCTGTGTCTCATTTCACTGGTTAAAAACCACAGAGATGTATGCTGCCTGTGCCCATGGAAATGGGGGCATGATGGGACTAGCCTTGCTTTCCGTTTGAAAACCTCCATTCTTGCTTCCGTGAAGCTCCCTGAAATTCTCTGCTGTTGACAGGCCTCTGGCCACTGTAGGCATGTGTCTGGGAAGTAAATGAGTTTTCTCTGGCTACACACGGAACTTCATTGGCCGCGGTGGGGCGCACCTTGCCATGCTCTAGAGTTAAAGGGAATCTCAACGTGAGTCCTTGCCTCAGGTAAGGCCCTGAGTAGCCCTGCAGAAAGGGAGGCATGCAGCTCTTTCCATGAGCTCTTAATGGAGGTCTGTTTTATTTAAAGAATTACCCCTTTCAGAACTCCTACGCCCTTCGGGTGAGCATCATTTTGGTTCCAAGATCCCTGACTCCCTCTATACCCCTGTGGGCCTGCTGAGCAGCATTGCGTCCCATACGTCCCACGGAGGCTCTCTGTGTCTGCAGGGTGTCGGGCAACACACTGTACGTTACTTCAGGAGAGCTACATTTCCAGAGCACTCGAACAGCATCAGAACCACATTTCTAGGCAGTCCAACATGCCCTGGAAGTCTTCGACATTGCCCTCGTCTGAGCAGCCCTGAGAAAACACTCTGCTTAGAAGTTATCGAGGACCTCGTACCAGAAGTCACTCTATTCAAGGAGAAATACAGCATCTTAACATGCTGTGTCGCTCACAGGGCAAGAAACCTGAGAACTTGCCTCGAGGTAAGGCCATGAAATACTATGCAGAAGCAGAGGCGTGTAGCAGTTTCCATGAGGCCGTAGTCGCTTATCTTCATCATTTTAAAGCCAGTACGCTTTTCAGGACACCTAGGTGCCTCGCCTGGAAACCCTGTTGCCTGCAAGAACACTGAGTACCCTCAGGCTCCCCTTGTCCTTCTAAGCAATATCCAGGCCAGGAGCTTTCCGACTCACAGTGTGTATGCCGAGTGTAGGGCAACACAGTGCACTCTTATTGGAATATCTTGATTTAGCCAGCAATCGCACAGGTTCACGAGCACCGTTAAGCCAGTTCCAACAGGCCGTGGAAGTCGCTCTCATTCCCTAGTTTGAGCTGTACAGAGAGAAACAGTAAGCTTCTCTTTCCATTCAGGACTTCCTACCTGAAGTCACCCTGCCTCTTGAAGAAAGACGACCTCGTTTCTATTGCAACTAAAGCACAGTTTTTCCTGTAGCACGGCAGGCTTTTGAAAAGGCACGGGCCCAGAGGCCTAGCTAGGGCTTTCCTTGGTGAGGCCGTTCACTAGATGCAGAACACCCTGCCTCGAGAAGTTGATTCAGGGAAGCAACAACTGTGTACTCTGTGTCTCATTTGACTGGTTAAAAACCACAGAGATGTATGCTGCCTGTGCCCATGGAAATGGGGGCATGATGGGACTAACCTTGCTTTCCGTTTGGAAAGCTCCCCTCTTGCTTTCGTGAAGCTCCCTGAAATTCTCTGCTGTTGACAGGCCTCTGGCCACTGTAGGCATGTGTCTGGGAAGTAAATGAGTTTTCTCTGGCTACACACGGAACTTCATTGGCCGCGGTGGGGCGCACCTTGCCATGCTCTAGAGCTAAAGGGAATCTAAACGTGAGCCCTTGGCTCGAGGTAAGGCCCTGAGTAGCCCTGCCGAACGGGAGGCATGCAGCTCCTTCCATTAGCTCTTAGTCACTCTTCTGGTTTACTTTAAATGAAGTACCCTTTTCAGGACTCCTAGGCCCCTCGGTTGAGCATCATTTTTGTTCCAAGGTCTCTGAGTATCTCCACACCCCTGTAGGCCTGCTGAGCAACAACGAGGCACATTGGTCCTCGGAGGTCCTCTGTGTCTGCTGAGTCATGGGCAACACACTGCACTCTTTCTTGTGATATCTTGATTCACAGCACTCGCACAGGTTCAAGAGCAACGTTCAAGTTCCAACATGTCGTGGAAGTCGTTCTCATTCCCTAGTTTGAGCTGTACAGACAGAAACAGTAAGCTTCTCCTTCCATTCAGGACCTCCTACCTGAAGTCACCCTGCCTCTTGAAGAAAGACGACCTTCTTTCTATTGCAACTAAAGCACAGTTTTTCCTGTAGCACGGCAGGCTTTTGAAGAGGCACGGGCCCAGAGTCCTAATCAGGGATTTCCTTGGTGAGGCCGTTCACTAGATGCAGAACACCCTGCCTCGAGAAGTTGATTCAGGGAAGCAACCACTGTGTACTCTGTGTCTCATTTCACTGGTTAAAAACCACAGAGATGTATGCTGCCTGTGCCCATGGAAATGGGGGCATGATGGGACTAGCCTTGCTTTCCGTTTGAAAACCTCCATTCTTGCTTCCGTGAAGCTCCCTGAAATTCTCTGCTGTTGACAGTCCTCTGGCCACTGTAGGCATGTGTCTGGGAAGAAAATGACTTTTCTCTCGGTAAACACGGAGCTTCATTGGCGGGGTGCGTCTCTCCTTGCCATGCTCTAGAGCTAAAGGGAATCTCAACGTGAGTCCTTGCCTCAGGTAAGGCCCTGAGTAGCCCTGCAGAAAGGGAGGCATGCAGCTCTTTCCATGAGCTCTTAATGGAGGTCTGTTTTATTTAAAGAATTACCCCTTTCAGAACTCCTACGCCCTTCGGGTGAGCATCATTTTGGTTCCAAGATCCCTGACTCCCTCTATACCCCTGTGGGCCTGCTGAGCAGCATTGCGTCCCATACGTCCCACGGAGGCTCTCTGTGTCTGCAGAGTGTTGGGAAACACACTGTACGTTACCTCAGGAGAGCTACATTTCCAGAGCACTCGAACAGCATCAGAACCACATTTCTAGGCAGTCCAACATGCCCTGGAAGTCTTCGACATTGCCCTCGTCTGAGCAGCCCTGAGAAAACACTCTGCTTAGAAGTTATCGAGGACCTCGTACCAGAAGTCACTCTATTCAAGGAGAAATACAGCATCTTAACATGCTGTGTCGCTCACAGGGCAAGAAACCTGAGAACTTGCCTCGAGGTAAGGCCATGAAATACTATGCAGAAGCAGAGGCGTGTAGCAGTTTCCATGAGGCCGTAGTCGCTTATCTTCATCATTTTAAAGCCAGTACGCTTTTCAGGACACCTAGGTGCCTCGCCTGGAAACCCTGTTGCCTGCAAGAACACTGAGTACCCTCAGGCTCCCCTTGTCCTTCTAAGCAATATCCAGGCCAGGAGCTTTCCGACTCACAGTGTGTATGCCGAGTGTAGGGCAACACAGTGCACTCTTATTGGAATATCTTGATTTAGCCAGCAATCGCACAGGTTCACGAGCACCGTTAAGCCAGTTCCAACAGGCCGTGGAAGTCGCTCTCATTCCCTAGTTTGAGCTGTACAGAGAGAAACAGTAAGCTTCTCCTTCCATTCAGGACTTCCTACCTGAAGTCACCCTGCCTCTTGAAGAAAGACGACCTCGTTTCTATTGCAACTAAAGCACAGTTTTTCCTGTAGCACGGCAGGCTTTTGAAAAGGCACGGGCCCAGAGGCCTAGCTAGGGCTTTCCTTGGTGAGGCCGTTCACTAGATGCAGAACACCCTGCCTCGAGAAGTTGATTCAGGGAAGCAACAACTGTGTACTCTGTGTCTCATTTGACTGGTTAAAAACCACAGAGATGTATGCTGCCTGTGCCCATGGAAATGGGGGCATGATGGGACTAACCTTGCTTTCCGTTTGGAAAGCTCCCCTCTTGCTTTCGTGAAGCTCCCTGAAATTCTCTGCTGTTGACAGGCCTCTGGCCACTGTAGGCATGTGTCTGGGAAGTAAATGAGTTTTCTCTGGCTACACACGGAACTTCATTGGCCGCGGTGGGGCGCACCTTGCCATGCTCTAGAGCTAAAGGGAATCTAAACGTGAGCCCTTGGCTCGAGGTAAGGCCCTGAGTAGCCCTGCAGAACGGGAGGCATGCAGCTCTTTCCATTAGCTCTTAGTCACTCTTCTGGTTTACTTTAAATGAAGTACCCTTTTCAGGACTCCTAGGCCCCTCGGTTGAGCATCATTTTTGTTCCAAGGTCTCTGAGTATCTCCACACCCCTGTAGGCCTGCTGAGCAACAACGAGGCACATTGGTCCTCAGAGGTCCTCTGTGTCTGCTGAGTCATGGGCAACACACTGCACTCTTTCTTGTGATATCTTGATTCACAGCACTCGCACAGGTTCAAGAGCAACGTTCAACAAGTTCCAACATGTCGTGGAAGTCGTTCTCATTCCCTACTTTGAGCTGTACAGACAGAAACAGTAAGCTTCTCCTTTCATTCAGGACCTCCTACCTGAAGTCACCCTGCCTCTTGAAGAAAGACGACCTTCTTTCTATTGCAACTAAAGCACAGTTTTTCCTGTAGCACGGCAGGCTTTTGAAGAGGCACGGGCCCAGAGTCCTAATCAGGGATTTCCTTGGTGAGGCCGTTCACTAGATGCAGAACACCCTGCCTCGAGAAGTTGATTCAGGGAAGCAACGACTGTGTACTCTGTGTCTCATTTGACTGGTTAAAAACCACAGAGATGTATGCTGCCTGTGCCCATGGAAATGGGGGCATGATGGGACTAGCCTTGCTTTCCGTTTGAAAACCTCCATTCTTGCTTCCGTGAAGCTCCCTGAAATTCTCTGCTGTTGACAGTCCTCTGGCCACTGTAGGCATGTGTCTGGGAAGAAAATGACTTTTCTCTCGGTACACACGGAGCTTCATTGGCGGGGTGCGTCTCTCCTTGCCATGCTCTAGAGCTAAAGGGAATCTCAACGTGAGTCCTTGCCTCAGGTAAGGCCCTGAGTAGCCCTGCAGAAAGGGAGGCATGCAGCTCTTTCCATGAGCTCTTAATGGAGGTCTGTTTTATTTAAAGAATTACCCCTTTCAGAACTCCTACGCCCTTCGGGTGAGCATCATTTTGGTTCCAAGATCCCTGACTCCCTCTATACCCCTGTGGGCCTGCTGAGCAGCATTGCGTCCCATACTTCCCACGGAGGCTCTCTGTGTCTGCAGAGTGTTGGGCAACACACTGTACGTTACCTCAGGAGAGCTACATTTCCAGAGCACTCGAACAGCATCAGAACCACATTTCTAGGCAGTCCAACATGCCCTGGAAGTCTTCGACATTGCCCTCGTCTGAGCAGCCCTGAGAAAACACTCTGCTTAGAAGTTATCGAGGACCTCGTACCAGAAGTCACTCTATTCAAGGAGAAATACAGCATCTTAACATGCTGTGTCGCTCACAGGGCAAGAAACCTGAGAACTTGCCTCGAGGTAAGGCCATGAAATACTATGCAGAAGCAGAGGCGTGTAGCAGTTTCCATGAGGCCGTAGTCGCTTATCTTCATCATTTTAAAGCCAGTACGCTTTTCAGGACACCTAGGTGCCTCGCCTGGAAACCCTGTTGCCTGCAAGAACACTGAGTACCCTCAGGCTCCCCTTGTCCTTCTAAGCAATATCCAGGCCAGGAGCTTTCCGACTCACAGTGTGTATGCCGAGTGTAGGGCAACACAGTGCACTCTTATTGGAATATCTTGATTTAGCCAGCAATCGCACAGGTTCACGAGCACCGTTAAGCCAGTTCCAACAGGCCGTGGAAGTCGCTCTCATTCCCTAGTTTGAGCTGTACAGAGAGAAACAGTAAGCTTCTCCTTCCATTCAGGACTTCCTACCTGAAGTCACCCTGCCTCTTGAAGAAAGACGACCTCGTTTCTATTGCAACTAAAGCACAGTTTTTCCTGTAGCACGGCAGGCTTTTGAAAAGGCACGGGCCCAGAGGCCTAGCTAGGGCTTTCCTTGGTGAGGCCGTTCACTAGATGCAGAACACCCTGCCTCGAGAAGTTGATTCAGGGAAGCAACAACTGTGTACTCTGTGTCTCATTTGACTGGTTAAAAACCACAGAGATGTATGCTGCCTGTGCCCATGGAAATGGGGGCATGATGGGACTAACCTTGCTTTCCGTTTGGAAAGCTCCCCTCTTGCTTTCGTGAAGCTCCCTGAAATTCTCTGCTGTTGACAGGCCTCTGGCCACTGTAGGCATGTGTCTGGGAAGTAAATGAGTTTTCTCTGGCTACACACGGAACTTCATTGGCCGCGGTGGGGCGCACCTTGCCATGCTCTAGAGCTAAAGGGAATCTAAACGTGAGCCCTTGGCTCGAGGTAAGGCCCTGAGTAGCCCTGCCGAACGGGAGGCATGCAGCTCTTTCCATTAGCTCTTAGTCACTCTTCTGGTTTACTTTAAATGAAGTACCCTTTTCAGGACTCCTAGGCCCCTCGGTTGAGCATCATTTTTGTTCCAAGGTCTCTGAGTATCTCCACACCCCTGTAGGCCTGCTGAGCAACAACGAGGCACATTGGTCCTCGGAGGTCCTCTGTGTCTGCTGAGTCATGGGCAACACACTGCACTCTTTCTTGTGATATCTTGATTCACAGCACTCGCACAGGTTCAGGAGCAACGTTCAACAAGTTCCAACATGTCGTGGAAGTCGTTCTCATTCCCTAGTTTGAGCTGTACAGACAGAAACAGTAAGCTTCTCCTTCCATTCAGGACCTCCTACCTGAAGTCACCCTGCCTCTTGAAGAAAGACGACCTTCTTTCTATTGCAACTAAAGCACAGTCTTTCCTGTAGCACGGCAGGCTTTTGAAGAGGCACGGGCCCAGAGTCCTAATCAGGGATTTCCTTGGTGAGGCCGTTCACTAGATGCAGAACACCCTGCCTCGAGAAGTTGATTCAGGGAAGCAACCACTGTGTACTCTGTGTCTCATTTGACTGGTTAAAAACCACAGAGATGTATGCTGCCTGTGCCCATGGAAATGGGGGCATGATGGGACTAGCCTTGCTTTCCGTTTGAAAACCTCCATTCTTGCTTCCGTGAAGCTCCCTGAAATTCTCTGCTGTTGACAGTCCTCTGGCCACTGTAGGCATGTGTCTGGGAAGAAAATGACTTTTCTCTCGGTACACACGGAGCTTCATTGGCGGGGTGCGTCTCTCCTTGCCATGCTCTAGAGCTAAAGGGAATCTCAACGTGAGTCCTTGCCTCAGGTAAGGCCCTGAGTAGCCCTGCAGAAAGGGAGGCATGCAGCTCTTTCCATGAGCTCTTAATGGAGGTCTGTTTTATTTAAAGAATTACCCCTTTCAGAACTCCTACGCCCTTCGGGTGAGCATCATTTTGGTTCCAAGATCCCTGACTCCCTCTATACCCCTGTGGGCCTGCTGAGCAGCATTGCGTCCCATACGTCCCACGGAGGCTCTCTGTGTCTGCAGGGTGTCGGGCAACACACTGTACGTTACTTCAGGAGAGCTACATTTCCAGAGCACTCGAACAGCATCAGAACCACATTTCTAGGCAGTCCAAGATGCCCTGGAAGTCTTCGACATTGCCCTCGTCTGAGCAGCCCTGAGAAAACACTCTGCTTAGAAGTTATCGAGGACCTCGTACCAGAAGTCACTCTATTCAAGGAGAAATACAGCATCTTAACATGCTGTGTCGCTCACAGGGCAAGAAACCTGAGAACTTGCCTCGAGGTAAGGCCATGAAATACTATGCAGAAGCAGAGGCGTGTAGCAGTTTCCATGAGGCCGTAGTCGCTTATCTTCATCATTTTAAAGCCAGTACGCTTTTCAGGACACCTAGGTGCCTCGCCTGGAAACCCTGTTGCCTGCAAGAACACTGAGTACCCTCAGGCTCCCCTTGTCCTTCTAAGCAATATCCAGGCCAGGAGCTTTCCGACTCACAGTGTGTATGCCGAGTGTAGGGCAACACAGTGCACTCTTATTGGAATATCTTGATTTAGCCAGCAATCGCACAGGTTCACGAGCACCGTTAAGCCAGTTCCAACAGGCCGTGGAAGTCGCTCTCATTCCCTAGTTTGAGCTGTACAGAGAGAAACAGTAAGCTTCTCCTTCCATTCAGGACTTCCTACCTGAAGTCACCCTGCCTCTTGAAGAAAGACGACCTCGTTTCTATTGCAACTAAAGCACAGTTTTTCCTGTAGCACGGCAGGCTTTTGAAAAGGCACGGGCCCAGAGGCCTAGCTAGGGCTTTCCTTGGTGAGGCCGTTCACTAGATGCAGAACACCCTGCCTCGAGAAGTTGATTCAGGGAAGCAACAACTGTGTACTCTGTGTCTCATTTGACTGGTTAAAAACCACAGAGATGTATGCTGCCTGTGCCCATGGAAATGGGGGCATGATGGGACTAACCTTGCTTTCCGTTTGGAAAGCTCCCCTCTTGCTTTCGTGAAGCTCCCTGAAATTCTCTGCTGTTGGCAGGCCTCTGGCCACTGTAGGCATGTGTCTGGGAAGTAAATGAGTTTTCTCTGGCTACACACGGAACTTCATTGGCCGCGGTGGGGCGCACCTTGCCATGCTCTAGAGCTAAAGGGAATCTAAACGTGAGCCCTTGGCTCGAGGTAAGGCCCTGAGTAGCCCTGCCGAACGGGAGGCATGCAGCTCCTTCCATTAGCTCTTAGTCACTCTTCTGGTTTACTTTAAATGAAGTACCCTTTTCAGGACTCCTAGGCCCCTCGGTTGAGCATCATTTTTGTTCCAAGGTCTCTGAGTATCTCCACACCCCTGTAGGCCTGCTGAGCAACAACGAGGCACATTGGTCCTCGGAGGTCCTCTGTGTCTGCTGAGTCATGGGCAACACACTGCACTCTTTCTTGTGATATCTTGATTCACAGCACTCGCACAGGTTCAAGAGCAACGTTCAAGTTCCAACATGTCGTGGAAGTCGTTCTCATTCCCTAGTTTGAGCTGTACAGACAGAAACAGTAAGCTTCTCCTTCCATTCAGGACCTCCTACCTGAAGTCACCCTGCCTCTTGAAGAAAGACGACCTTCTTTCTATTGCAACTAAAGCACAGTTTTTCCTGTAGCACGGCAGGCTTTTGAAGAGGCACGGGCCCAGAGTCCTAATCAGGGATTTCCTTGGTGAGGCCGTTCACTAGATGCAGAACACCCTGCCTCGAGAAGTTGATTCAGGGAAGCAACCACTGTGTACTCTGTGTCTCATTTGACTGGTTAAAAACCACAGAGGTGTATGCTGCCTGTGCCCATGGAAATGGGGGCATGATGGGACTAGCCTTGCTTTCCGTTTGAAAACCTCCATTCTTGCTTCCGTGAAGCTCCCTGAAATTCTCTGCTGTTGACAGTCCTCTGGCCACTGTAGGCATGTGTCTGGGAAGAAAATGACTTTTCTCTCGGTACACACGGAGCTTCATTGGCGGGGTGCGTCTCTCCTTGCCATGCTCTAGAGTTAAAGGGAATCTCAACGTGAGTCCTTGCCTCAGGTAAGGCCCTGAGTAGCCCTGCAGAAAGGGAGGCATGCAGCTCTTTCCATGAGCTCTTAATGGAGGTCTGTTTTATTTAAAGAATTACCCCTTTCAGAACTCCTACGCCCTTCGGGTGAGCATCATTTTGGTTCCAAGATCCCTGACTCCCTCTATACCCCTGTGGGCCTGCTGAGCAGCATTGCGTCCCATACGTCCCACGGAGGCTCTCTGTGTCTGCAGGGTGTCGGGCAACACACTGTACGTTACTTCAGGAGAGCTACATTTCCAGAGCACTCGAACAGCATCAGAACCACATTTCTAGGCAGTCCAACATGCCCTGGAAGTCTTCGACATTGCCCTCGTCTGAGCAGCCCTGAGAAAACACTCTGCTTAGAAGTTATCGAGGACCTCGTACCAGAAGTCACTCTATTCAAGGAGAAATACAGCATCTTAACATGCTGTGTCGCTCACAGGGTAAGAAACCTGAGAACTTGCCTCGAGGTAAGGCCATGAAATACTATGCAGAAGCAGAGGCGTGTAGCAGTTTCCATGAGGCCGTAGTCGCTTATCTTCATCATTTTAAAGCCAGTACGCTTTTCAGGACACCTAGGTGCCTCGCCTGGAAACCCTGTTGCCTGCAAGAACACTGAGTACCCTCAGGCTCCCCTTGTCCTTCTAAGCAATATCCAGGCCAGGAGCTTTCCGACTCACAGTGTGTATGCCGAGTGTAGGGCAACACAGTGCACTCTTATTGGAATATCTTGATTTAGCCAGCAATCGCACAGGTTCACGAGCACCGTTAAGCCAGTTCCAACAGGCCGTGGAAGTCGCTCTCATTCCCTAGTTTGAGCTGTACAGAGAGAAACAGTAAGCTTCTCCTTCCATTCAGGACTTCCTACCTGAAGTCACCCTGCCTCTTGAAGAAAGACGACCTCGTTTCTATTGCAACTAAAGCACAGTTTTTCCTGTAACACGGCAGGCTTTTGAAAAGGCACGGGCCCAGAGGCCTAGCTAGGGCTTTCCTTGGTGAGGCCGTTCACTAGATGCAGAACACCCTGCCTCGAGAAGTTGATTCAGGGAAGCAACAACTGTGTACTCTGTGTCTCATTTGACTGGTTAAAAACCACAGAGATGTATGCTGCCTGTGCCCATGGAAATGGGGGCATGATGGGACTAACCTTGCTTTCCGTTTGGAAAGCTCCCCTCTTGCTTTCGTGAAGCTCCCTGAAATTCTCTGCTGTTGACAGGCCTCTGGCCACTGTAGGCATGTGTCTGGGAAGTAAATGAGTTTTCTCTGGCTACACACGGAACTTCATTGGCCGCGGTGGGGCGCACCTTGCCATGCTCTAGAGCTAAAGGGAATCTAAACGTGAGCCCTTGGCTCGAGGTAAGGCCCTGAGTAGCCCTGCCGAACGGGAGGCATGCAGCTCTTTCCATTAGCTCTTAGTCACTCTTCTGGTTTACTTTAAATGAAGTACCCTTTTCAGGACTCCTAGGCCCCTCGGTTGAGCATCATTTTTGTTCCAAGGTCTCTGAGTATCTCCACACCCCTGTAGGCCTGCTGAGCAACAACGAGGCACATTGGTCCTCGGAGGTCCTCTGTGTCTGCTGAGTCATGGGCAACACACTGCACTCTTTCTTGTGATATCTTGATTCACAGCACTCGCACAGGTTCAAGAGCAACGTTCAACAAGTTCCAACATGTCGTGGAAGTCGTTCTCATTCCCTAGTTTGAGCTGTACAGACAGAAACAGTAAGCTTCTCCTTCCATTCAGGACCTCCTACCTGAAGTCACCCTGCCTCTTGAAGAAAGACGACCTTCTTTCTATTGCAACTAAAGCACAGTTTTTCCTGTAGCACGGCAGGCTTTTGAAGAGGCACGGGCCCAGAGTCCTAATCAGGGATTTCCTTGGTGAGGCCGTTCACTAGATGCAGAACACCCTGCCTCGAGAAGTTGATTCAGGGAAGCAACCACTGTGTACTCTGTGTCTCATTTCACTGGTTAAAAACCACAGAGATGTATGCTGCCTGTGCCCATGGAAATGGGGGCATGATGGGACTAGCCTTGCTTTCCGTTTGAAAACCTCCATTCTTGCTTCCGTGAAGCTCCCTGAAATTCTCTGCTGTTGACAGTCCTCTGGCCACTGTAGGCATGTGTCTGGGAAGAAAATGACTTTTCTCTCGGTACACACGGAGCTTCATTGGCGGGGTGCGTCTCTCCTTGCCATGCTCTAGAGCTAAAGGGAATCTCAACGTGAGTCCTTGCCTCAGGTAAGGCCCTGAGTAGCCCTGCAGAAAGGGAGGCATGCAGCTCTTTCCATGAGCTCTTAATGGAGGTCTGTTTTATTTAAAGAATTACCCCTTTCAGAACTCCTACGCCCTTCGGGTGAGCATCATTTTGGTTCCAAGATCCCTGACTCCCTCTATACCCCTGTGGGCCTGCTGAGCAGCATTGCGTCCCATACGTCCCACGGAGGCTCTCTGTGTCTGCAGAGTGTCGGGCAACACACTGTACGTTACTTCAGGAGAGCTACATTTCCAGAGCACTCGAACAGCATCAGAACCACATTTCTAGGCAGTCCAACATGCCCTGGAAGTCTTCGACATTGCCCTCGTCTGAGCAGCCCTGAGAAAACACTCTGCTTAGAAGTTATCGAGGACCTCGTACCAGAAGTCACTCTATTCAAGGAGAAATACAGCATCTTAACATGCTGTGTCGCTCACAGGGCAAGAAACCTGAGAACTTGCCTCGAGGTAAGGCCATGAAATACTATGCAGAAGCAGAGGCGTGTAGCAGTTTCCATGAGGCCGTAGTCGCTTATCTTCATCATTTTAAAGCCAGTACGCTTTTCAGGACACCTAGGTGCCTCGCCTGGAAACCCTGTTGCCTGCAAGAACACTGAGCTCTTTCCATTAGCTCTTAGTCACTCTTCTGGTTTACTTTAAATGAAGTACCCTTTTCAGGACTCCTAGGCCCCTCGGTTGAGCATCATTTTTGTTCCAAGGTCTCTGAGTATCTCCACACCCCTGTAGGCCTGCTGAGCAACAACGAGGCACATTGGTCCTCGGAGGTCCTCTGTGTCTGCTGAGTCATGGGCAACACACTGCACTCTTTCTTGTGATATCTTGATTCACAGCACTCGCACAGGTTCAAGAGCAACGTTCAACAAGTTCCAACATGTCGTGGAAGTCGTTCTCATTCCCTAGTTTGAGCTGTACAGACAGAAACAGTAAGCTTCTCCTTCCATTCAGGACGTCCTACCTGAAGTCACCCTGCCTCTTGAAGAAAGACGACCTTCTTTCTATTGCAACTAAAGCACAGTTTTTCCTGTAGCACGGCAGGCTTTTGAAGAGGCACGGGCCCAGAGTCCTAATCAGGGATTTCCTTGGTGAGGCCGTTCACTAGATGCAGAACACCCTGCCTCGAGAAGTTGATTCAGGGAAGCAACCACTGTGTACTCTGTGTCTCATTTGACTGGTTAAAAACCACAGAGATGTATGCTGCCTGTGCCCATGGAAATGGGGGCATGATGGGACTAGCCTTGCTTTCCGTTTGAAAACCTCCATTCTTGCTTCCGTGAAGCTCCCTGAAATTCTCTGCTGTTGACAGTCCTCTGGCCACTGTAGGCATGTGTCTGGGAAGAAAATGACTTTTCTCTCGGTACACACGGAGCTTCATTGGCGGGGTGCGGCTCTCCTTGCCATGCTCTAGAGCTAAAGGGAATCTCAACGTGAGTCCTTGCCTCAGGTAAGGCCCTGAGTAGCCCTGCAGAAAGGGAGGCATGCAGCTCTTTCCATGAGCTCTTAATGGAGGTCTGTTTTATTTAAAGAATTACCCCTTTCAGAACTCCTACGCCCTTCGGGTGAGCATCATTTTGGTTCCAAGATCCCTGACTCCCTCTATACCCCTGTGGGCCTGCTGAGCAGCATTGCGTCCCATACGTCCCACGGAGGCTCTCTGTGTCTGCAGAGTGTCGGGCAACACACTGTACGTTACTTCAGGAGAGCTACATTTCCAGAGCACTCGAACAGCATCAGAACCACATTTCTAGGCAGTCCAACATGCCCTGGAAGTCTTCGACATTGCCCTCGTCTGAGCAGCCCTGAGAAAACACTCTGCTTAGAAGTTATCGAGGACCTCGTACCAGAAGTCACTCTATTCAAGGAGAAATACAGCATCTTAACATGCTGTGTCGCTCACAGGGCAAGAAACCTGAGAACTTGCCTCGAGGTAAGGCCATGAAATACTATGCAGAAGCAGAGGCGTGTAGCAGTTTCCATGAGGCCGTAGTCGCTTATCTTCATCATTTTAAAGCCAGTACGCTTTTCAGGACACCTAGGTGCCTCGCCTGGAAACCCTGTTGCCTGCAAGAACACTGAGCTCTTTCCATTAGCTCTTAGTCACTCTTCTGGTTTACTTTAAATGAAGTACCCTTTTCAGGACTCCTAGGCCCCTCGGTTGAGCATCATTTTTGTTCCAAGGTCTCTGAGTATCTCCACACCCCTGTAGGCCTGCTGAGCAACAACGAGGCACATTGGTCCTCGGAGGTCCTCTGTGTCTGCTGAGTCATGGGCAACACACTGCACTCTTTCTTGTGATATCTTGATTCACAGCACTCGCACAGGTTCAAGAGCAACGTTCAACAAGTTCCAACATGTCGTGGAAGTCGTTCTCATTCCCTAGTTTGAGCTGTACAGACAGAAACAGTAAGCTTCTCCTTCCATTCAGGACGTCCTACCTGAAGTCACCCTGCCTCTTGAAGAAAGACGACCTTCTTTCTATTGCAACTAAAGCACAGTTTTTCCTGTAGCACGGCAGGCTTTTGAAGAGGCACGGGCCCAGAGTCCTAATCAGGGATTTCCTTGGTGAGGCCGTTCACTAGATGCAGAACACCCTGCCTCGAGAAGTTGATTCAGGGAAGCAACCACTGTGTACTCTGTGTCTCATTTGACTGGTTAAAAACCACAGAGATGTATGCTGCCTGTGCCCATGGAAATGGGGGCATGATGGGACTAGCCTTGCTTTCCGTTTGAAAACCTCCATTCTTGCTTCCGTGAAGCTCCCTGAAATTCTCTGCTGTTGACAGTCCTCTGGCCACTGTAGGCATGTGTCTGGGAAGAAAATGACTTTTCTCTCGGTACACACGGAGCTTCATTGGCGGGGTGCGTCTCTCCTTGCCATGCTCTAGAGCTAAAGGGAATCTCAACGTGAGTCCTTGCCTCAGGTAAGGCCCTGAGTAGCCCTGCAGAAAGGGAGGCATGCAGCTCTTTCCATGAGCTCTTAATGGAGGTCTGTTTTATTTAAAGAATTACCCCTTTCAGAACTCCTACGCCCTTCGGGTGAGCATCATTTTGGTTCCAAGATCCCTGACTCCCTCTATACCCCTGTGGGCCTGCTGAGCAGCATTGCGTCCCATACGTCCCACGGAGGCTCTCTGTGTCTGCAGAGTGTCGGGCAACACACTGTACGTTACTTCAGGAGAGCTACATTTCCAGAGCACTCGAACAGCATCAGAACCACATTTCTAGGCAGTCCAACATGCCCTGGAAGTCTTCGACATTGCCCTCGTCTGAGCAGCCCTGAGAAAACACTCTGCTTAGAAGTTATCGAGGACCTCGTACCAGAAGTCACTCTATTCAAGGAGAAATACAGCATCTTAACATGCTGTGTCGCTCACAGGGCAAGAAACCTGAGAATTTGCCTCGAGGTAAGGCCATGAAATATTATGCAGAAGCAGAGGCGTGTAGCAGTTTCCATGAGGCCGTAGTCGCTTATCTTCATCATTTTAAAGCCAGTACGCTTTTCAGGACACCTAGGTGCCTCGCCTGGAAACCCTGTTGCCTGCAAGAACACTGAGCTCTTTCCATTAGCTCTTAGTCACTCTTCTGGTTTACTTTAAATGAAGTACCCTTTTCAGGACTCCTAGGCCCCTCGGTTGAGCATCATTTTTGTTCCAAGGTCTCTGAGTATCTCCACACCCCTGTAGGCCTGCTGAGCAACAACGAGGCACATTGGTCCTCGGAGGTCCTCTGTGTCTGCTGAGTCATGGGCAACACACTGCACTCTTTCTTGTGATATCTTGATTCACAGCACTCGCACAGGTTCAAGAGCAACGTTCAACAAGTTCCAACATGTCGTGGAAGTCGTTCTCATTCCCTAGTTTGAGCTGTACAGACAGAAACAGTAAGCTTCTCCTTCCATTCAGGACGTCCTACCTGAAGTCACCCTGCCTCTTGAAGAAAGACGACCTTCTTTCTATTGCAACTAAAGCACAGTTTTTCCTGTAGCACGGCAGGCTTTTGAAGAGGCACGGGCCCAGAGTCTTAATCAGGGATTTCCTTGGTGAGGCCGTTCACTAGATGCAGAACACCCTGCCTCGAGAAGTTGATTCAGGGAAGCAACCACTGTGTACTCTGTGTCTCATTTGACTGGTTAAAAACCACAGAGATGTATGCTGCCTGTGCCCATGGAAATGGGGGCATGATGGGACTAGCCTTGCTTTCCGTTTGAAAACCTCCATTCTTGCTTCCGTGAAGCTCCCTGAAATTCTCTGCTGTTGACAGTCCTCTGGCCACTGTAGGCATGTGTCTGGGAAGAAAATGACTTTTCTCTCGGTACACACGGAGCTTCATTGGCGGGGTGCGGCTCTCCTTGCCATGCTCTAGAGCTAAAGGGAATCTCAACGTGAGTCCTTGCCTCAGGTAAGGCCCTGAGTAGCCCTGCAGAAAGGGAGGCATGCAGCTCTTTCCATGAGCTCTTAATGGAGGTCTGTTTTATTTAAAGAATTACCCCTTTCAGAACTCCTACGCCCTTCGGGTGAGCATCATTTTGGTTCCAAGATCCCTGACTCCCTCTATACCCCTGTGGGCCTGCTGAGCAGCATTGCGTCCCATACGTCCCACGGAGGCTCTCTGTGTCTGCAGAGTGTCGGGCAACACACTGTACGTTACTTCAGGAGAGCTACATTTCCAGAGCACTCGAACAGCATCAGAACCACATTTCTAGGCAGTCCAACATGCCCTGGAAGTCTTCGACATTGCCCTCGTCTGAGCAGCCCTGAGAAAACACTCTGCTTAGAAGTTATCGAGGACCTCGTACCAGAAGTCACTCTATTCAAGGAGAAATACAGCATCTTAACATGCTGTGTCGCTCACAGGGCAAGAAACCTGAGAACTTGCCTCGAGGTAAGGCCATGAAATACTATGCAGAAGCAGAGGCGTGTAGCAGTTTCCATGAGGCCGTAGTCGCTTATCTTCATCATTTTAAAGCCAGTACGCTTTTCAGGACACCTAGGTGCCTCGCCTGGAAACCCTGTTGCCTGCAAGAACACTGAGCTCTTTCCATTAGCTCTTAGTCACTCTTCTGGTTTACTTTAAATGAAGTACCCTTTTCAGGACTCCTAGGCCCCTCGGTTGAGCATCATTTTTGTTCCAAGGTCTCTGAGTATCTCCACACCCCTGTAGGCCTGCTGAGCAACAACGAGGCACATTGGTCCTCGGAGGTCCTCTGTGTCTGCTGAGTCATGGGCAACACACTGCACTCTTTCTTGTGATATCTTGATTCACAGCACTCGCACAGGTTCAAGAGCAACGTTCAACAAGTTCCAACATGTCGTGGAAGTCGTTCTCATTCCCTAGTTTGAGCTGTACAGACAGAAACAGTAAGCTTCTCCTTCCATTCAGGACGTCCTACCTGAAGTCACCCTGCCTCTTGAAGAAAGACGACCTTCTTTCTATTGCAACTAAAGCACAGTTTTTCCTGTAGCACGGCAGGCTTTTGAAGAGGCACGGGCCCAGAGTCCTAATCAGGGATTTCCTTGGTGAGGCCGTTCACTAGATGCAGAACACCCTGCCTCGAGAAGTTGATTCAGGGAAGCAACCACTGTGTACTCTGTGTCTCATTTGACTGGTTAAAAACCACAGAGATGTATGCTGCCTGTGCCCATGGAAATGGGGGCATGATGGGACTAGCCTTGCTTTCCGTTTGAAAACCTCCATTCTTGCTTCCGTGAAGGTCCCTGAAATTCTCTGCTGTTGACAGTCCTCTGGCCACTGTAGGCATGTGTCTGGGAAGAAAATGACTTTTCTCTCGGTACACACGGAGCTTCATTGGCGGGGTGCGGCTCTCCTTGCCATGCTCTAGAGCTAAAGGGAATCTCAACGTGAGTCCTTGCCTCAGGTAAGGCCCTGAGTAGCCCTGCAGAAAGGGAGGCATGCAGCTCTTTCCATGAGCTCTTAATGGAGGTCTGTTTTATTTAAAGAATTACCCCTTTCAGAACTCCTACGCCCTTCGGGTGAGCATCATTTTGGTTCCAAGATCCCTGACTCCCTCTATACCCCTGTGGGCCTGCTGAGCAGCATTGCGTCCCATACGTCCCACGGAGGCTCTCTGTGTCTGCAGAGTGTCGGGCAACACACTGTACGTTACTTCAGGAGAGCTACATTTCCAGAGCACTCGAACAGCATCAGAACCACATTTCTAGGCAGTCCAACATGCCCTGGAAGTCTTCGACATTGCCCTCGTCTGAGCAGCCCTGAGAAAACACTCTGCTTAGAAGTTATCGAGGACCTCGTACCAGAAGTCACTCTATTCAAGGAGAAATACAGCATCTTAACATGCTGTGTCGCTCACAGGGCAAGAAACCTGAGAACTTGCCTCGAGGTAAGGCCATGAAATACTATGCAGAAGCAGAGGCGTGTAGCAGTTTCCATGAGGCCGTAGTCGCTTATCTTCATCATTTTAAAGCCAGTACGCTTTTCAGAACACCTAGGTGCCTCGCCTGGAAACCCTGTTGCCTGCAAGAACACTGAGCTCTTTCCATTAGCTCTTAGTCACTCTTCTGGTTTACTTTAAATGAAGTACCCTTTTCAGGACTCCTAGGCCCCTCGGTTGAGCATCATTTTTGTTCCAAGGTCTCTGAGTATCTCCACACCCCTGTAGGCCTGCTGAGCAACAACGAGGCACATTGGTCCTCGGAGGTCCTCTGTGTCTGCTGAGTCATGGGCAACACACTGCACTCTTTCTTGTGATATCTTGATTCACAGCACTCGCACAGGTTCAAGAGCAACGTTCAACAAGTTCCAACATGTCGTGGAAGTCGTTCTCATTCCCTAGTTTGAGCTGTACAGACAGAAACAGTAAGCTTCTCCTTCCATTCAGGACCTCCTACCTGAAGTCACCCTGCCTCTTGAAGAAAGACGACCTTCTTTCTATTGCAACTAAAGCACAGTTTTTCCTGTAGCACGGCAGGCTTTTGAAGAGGCACGGGCCCAGAGTCCTAATCAGGGATTTCCTTGGTGAGGCCGTTCACTAGATGCAGAACACCCTGCCTCGAGAAGTTGATTCAGGGAAGCAACCACTGTGTACTCTGTGTCTCATTTGACTGGTTAAAAACCACAGAGATGTATGCTGCCTGTGCCCATGGAAATGGGGGCATGATGGGACTAGCCTTGCTTTCCGTTTGAAAACCTCCATTCTTGCTTCCGTGAAGCTCCCTGAAATTCTCTGCTGTTGACAGTCCTCTGGCCACTGTAGGCATGTGTCTGGGAAGAAAATGACTTTTCTCTCGGTACACACGGAGCTTCATTGGCGGGGTGCGGCTCTCCTTGCCATGCTCTAGAGCTAAAGGGAATCTCAACGTGAGTCCTTGCCTCAGGTAAGGCCCTGAGTAGCCCTGCAGAAAGGGAGGCATGCAGCTCTTTCCATGAGCTCTTAATGGAGGTCTGTTTTATTTAAAGAATTACCCCTTTCAGAACTCCTACGCCCTTCGGGTGAGCATCATTTTGGTTCCAAGATCCCTGACTCCCTCTATACCCCTGTGGGCCTGCTGAGCAGCATTGCGTCCCATACGTCCCACGGAGGCTCTCTGTGTCTGCAGAGTGTCGGGCAACACACTGTACGTTACTTCAGGAGAGCTACATTTCCAGAGCACTCGAACAGCATCAGAACCACATTTCTAGGCAGTCCAACATGCCCTGGAAGTCTTCGACATTGCCCTCGTCTGAGCAGCCCTGAGAAAACACTCTGCTTAGAAGTTATCGAGGACCTCGTACCAGAAGTCACTCTATTCAAGGAGAAATACAGCATCTTAACATGCTGTGTCGCTCACAGGGCAAGAAACCTGAGAACTTGCCTCGAGGTAAGGCCATGAAATACTATGCAGAAGCAGAGGCGTGTAGCAGTTTCCATGAGGCCGTAGTCGCTTATCTTCATCATTTTAAAGCCAGTACGCTTTTCAGGACACCTAGGTGCCTCGCCTGGAAACCCTGTTGCCTGCAAGAACACTGAGTACCCTCAGGCTCCCCTTGTCCTTCTAAGCAATATCCAGGCCAGGAGCTTTCCGACTCACAGTGTGTATGCCGAGTGTAGGGCAACACAGTGCACTCTTATTGGAATATCTTGATTTAGCCAGCAATCGCACAGGTTCACGAGCACCGTTAAGCCAGTTCCAACAGGCCGTGGAAGTCGCTCTCATTCCCTAGTTTGAGCTGTACAGAGAGAAACAGTAAGCTTCTCCTTCCATTCAGGACTTCCTACCTGAAGTCACCCTGCCTCTTGAAGAAAGACGACCTCGTTTCTATTGCAACGAAAGCACAGTTTTTCCTGTAGCACGGCAGGCTTTTGAAAAGGCACGGGCCCAGAGGCCTAGCTAGGGCTTTCCTTGGTGAGGCCGTTCACTAGATGCAGAACACCCTGCCTCGAGAAGTTGATTCAGGGAAGCAACAACTGTGTACTCTGTGTCTCATTTGACTGGTTAAAAACCACAGAGATGTATGCTGCCTGTGCCCATGGAAATGGGGGCATGATGGGACTAACCTTGCTTTCCGTTTGGAAAGCTCCCCTCTTGCTTTCGTGAAGCTCCCTGAAATTCTCTGCTGTTGACAGGCTTCTGGCCACTGTAGGCATGTGTCTGGGAAGTAAATGAGTTTTCTCTGGCTACACACGGAACTTCATTGGCCGCGGTGGGGCGCACCTTGCCATGCTCTAGAGCTAAAGGGAATCTAAACGTGAGCCCTTGGCTCGAGGTAAGGCCCTGAGTAGCCCTGCCGAACGGGAGGCATGCAGCTCTTTCCATTAGCTCTTAGTCACTCTTCTGGTTTACTTTAAATGAAGTACCCTTTTCAGGACTCCTAGGCCCCTCGGTTGAGCATCATTTTTGTTCCAAGGTCTCTGAGTATCTCCACACCCCTGTAGGCCTGCTGAGCAACAACGAGGCACATTGGTCCTCGGAGGTCCTCTGTGTCTGCTGAGTCATGGGCAACACACTGCACTCTTTCTTGTGATATCTTGATTCACAGCACTCGCACAGGTTCAAGAGCAACGTTCAACAAGTTCCAACATGTCGTGGAAGTCGTTCTCATTCCCTAGTTTGAGCTGTACAGACAGAAACAGTAAGCTTCTCCTTCCATTCAGGACGTCCTACCTGAAGTCACCCTGCCTCTTGAAGAAAGACGACCTTCTTTCTATTGCAACTAAAGCACAGTTTTTCCTGTAGCACGGCAGGCTTTTGAAGAGGCACGGGCCCAGAGTCCTAATCAGGGATTTCCTTGGTGAGGCCGTTCACTAGATGCAGAACACCCTGCCTCGAGAAGTTGATTCAGGGAAGCAACCACTGTGTACTCTGTGTCTCATTTGACTGGTTAAAAACCACAGAGATGTATGCTGCCTGTGCCCATGGAAATGGGGGCATGATGGGACTAGCCTTGCTTTCCGTTTGAAAACCTCCATTCTTGCTTCCGTGAAGCTCCCTGAAATTCTCTGCTGTTGACAGTCCTCTGGCCACTGTAGGCATGTGTCTGGGAAGAAAATGACTTTTCTCTCGGTACACACGGAGCTTCATTGGCGGGGTGCGGCTCTCCTTGCCATGCTCTAGAGCTAAAGGGAATCTCAACGTGAGTCCTTGCCTCAGGTAAGGCCCTGAGTAGCCCTGCAGAAAGGGAGGCATGCAGCTCTTTCCATGAGCTCTTAATGGAGGTCTGTTTTATTTAAAGAATTACCCCTTTCAGAACTCCTACGCCCTTCGGGTGAGCATCATTTTGGTTCCAAGATCCCTGACTCCCTCTATACCCCTGTGGGCCTGCTGAGCAGCATTGCGTCCCATACGTCCCACGGAGGCTCTCTGTGTCTGCAGAGTGTTGGGCAACACACTGTACGTTACTTCAGGAGAGCTACATTTCCAGAGCACTCGAACAGCATCAGAACCACATTTCTAGGCAGTCCAACATGCCCTGGAAGTCTTCGACATTGCCCTCGTCTGAGCAGCCCTGAGAAAACACTCTGCTTAGAAGTTATCGAGGACCTCGTACCAGAAGTCACTCTATTCAAGGAGAAATACAGCATCTTAACATGCTGTGTCGCTCACAGGGCAAGAAACCTGAGAACTTGCCTCGAGGTAAGGCCATGAAATACTATGCAGAAGCAGAGGCGTGTAGCAGTTTCCATGAGGCCGTAGTCGCTTATCTTCATCATTTTAAAGCCAGTACGCTTTTCAGGACACCTAGGTGCCTCGCCTGGAAACCCTGTTGCCTGCAAGAACACTGAGTACCCTCAGGCTCCCCTTGTCCTTCTAAGCAATATCCAGGCCAGGAGCTTTCCGACTCACAGTGTGTATGCCGAGTGTAGGGCAACACAGTGCACTCTTATTGGAATATCTTGATTTAGCCAGCAATCGCACAGGTTCACGAGCACCGTTAAGCCAGTTCCAACAGGCCGTGGAAGTCGCTCTCATTCCCTAGTTTGAGCTGTACAGAGAGAAACAGTAAGCTTCTCCTTCCATTCAGGACTTCCTACCTGAAGTCACCCTGCCTCTTGAAGAAAGACGGCCTCGTTTCTATTGCAACGAAAGCACAGTTTTTCCTGTAGCACGGCAGGCTTTTGAAAAGGCACGGGCCCAGAGGCCTAGCTAGGGCTTTCCTTGGTGAGGCCGTTCACTAGATGCAGAACACCCTGCCTCGAGAAGTTGATTCAGGGAAGCAACAACTGTGTACTCTGTGTCTCATTTGACTGGTTAAAAACCACAGAGATGTATGCTGCCTGTGCCCATGGAAATGGGGGCATGATGGGACTAACCTTGCTTTCCGTTTGGAAAGCTCCCCTCTTGCTTTCGTGAAGCTCCCTGAAATTCTCTGCTGTTGACAGGCCTCTGGCCACTGTAGGCATGTGTCTGGGAAGTAAATGAGTTTTCTCTGGCTACACACGGAACTTCATTGGCCGCGGTGGGGCGCACCTTGCCATGCTCTAGAGCTAAAGGGAATCTAAACGTGAGCCCTTGGCTAGAGGTAAGGCCCTGAGTAGCCCTGCCGAACGGGAGGCATGCAGCTCCTTCCATTAGCTCTTAGTCACTCTTCTGGTTTACTTTAAATGAAGTACCCTTTTCAGGACTCCTAGGCCCCTCGGTTGAGCATCATTTTTGTTCCAAGGTCTCTGAGTATCTCCACACCCCTGTAGGCCTGCTGAGCAACAACGAGGCACATTGGTCCTCGGAGGTCCTCTGTGTCTGCTGAGTCATGGGCAACACACTGCACTCTTTCTTGTGATATCTTGATTCACAGCACTCGCACAGGTTCAAGAGCAACGTTCAAGTTCCAACATGTCGTGGAAGTCGTTCTCATTCCCTAGTTTGAGCTGTACAGACAGAAACAGTAAGCTTCTCCTTCCATTCAGGACCTCCTACCTGAAGTCACCCTGCCTCTTGAAGAAAGACGACCTTCTTTCTATTGCAACTAAAGCACAGTTTTTCCTGTAGCACGGCAGGCTTTTGAAGAGGCACGGGCCCAGAGTCCTAATCAGGGATTTCCTTGGTGAGGCCGTTCACTAGATGCAGAACACCCTGCCTCGAGAAGTTGATTCAGGGAAGCAACCACTGTGTACTCTGTGTCTCATTTGACTGGTTAAAAACCACAGAGATGTATGCTGCCTGTGCCCATGGAAATGGGGGCATGATGGGACTAGCCTTGCTTTCCGTTTGAAAACCTCCATTCTTGCTTCCGTGAAGCTCCCTGAAATTCTCTGCTGTTGACAGTCCTCTGGCCACTGTAGGCATGTGTCTGGGAAGAAAATGACTTTTCTCTCGGTACACACGGAGCTTCATTGGCGGGGTGCGGCTCTCCTTGCCATGCTCTAGAGTTAAAGGGAATCTCAACGTGAGTCCTTGCCTCAGGTAAGGCCCTGAGTAGCCCTGCAGAAAGGGAGGCATGCAGCTCTTTCCATGAGCTCTTAATGGAGGTCTGTTTTATTTAAAGAATTACCCCTTTCAGAACTCCTACGCCCTTCGGGTGAGCATCATTTTGGTTCCAAGATCCCTGACTCCCTCTATACCCCTGTGGGCCTGCTGAGCAGCATTGCGTCCCATATGTCCCACGGAGGCTCTCTGTGTCTGCAGAGTGTCGGGCAACACACTGTACGTTACTTCAGGAGAGCTACATTTCCAGAGCACTCGAACAGCATCAGAACCACATTTCTAGGCAGTCCAACATGCCCTGGAAGTCTTCGACATTGCCCTCGTCTGAGCAGCCCTGAGAAAACACTCTGCTTAGAAGTTATCGAGGACCTCGTACCAGAAGTCACTCTATTCAAGGAGAAATACAGCATCTTAACATGCTGTGTCGCTCACAGGGCAAGAAACCTGAGAACTTGCCTCGAGGTAAGGCCATGAAATACTATGCAGAAGCAGAGGCGTGTAGCAGTTTCCATGAGGCCGTAGTCGCTTATCTTCATCATTTTAAAGCCAGTACGCTTTTCAGGACACCTAGGTGCCTCGCCTGGAAACCCTGTTGCCTGCAAGAACACTGAGTACCCTCAGGCTCCCCTTGTCCTTCTAAGCAATATCCAGGCCAGGAGCTTTCCGACTCACAGTGTGTATGCCGAGTGTAGGGCAACACAGTGCACTCTTATTGGAATATCTTGATTTAGCCAGCAATCGCACAGGTTCACGAGCACCGTTAAGCCAGTTCCAACAGGCCGTGGAAGTCGCTCTCATTCCCTAGTTTGAGCTGTACAGAGAGAAACAGTAAGCTTCTCCTTCCATTCAGGACTTCCTACCTGAAGTCACCCTGCCTCTTGAAGAAAGACGACCTCGTTTCTATTGCAACTAAAGCACAGTTTTTCCTGTAGCACGGCAGGCTTTTGAAAAGGCACGGGCCCAGAGGCCTAGCTAGGGCTTTCCTTGGTGAGGCCGTTCACTAGATGCAGAACACCCTGCCTCGAGAAGTTGATTCAGGGAAGCAACAACTGTGTACTCTGTGTCTCATTTCACTGGTTAAAAACCACAGAGATGTATGCTGCCTGTGCCCATGGAAATGGGGGCATGATGGGACTAGCCTTGCTTTCCGTTTGAAAACCTCCATTCTTGCTTCCGTGAAGCTCCCTGAAATTCTCTGCTGTTGACAGGCCTCTGGCCACTGTAGGCATGTGTCTGGGAAGTAAATGAGTTTTCTCTGGCTACACACGGAACTTCATTGGCCGCGGTGGGGCGCACCTTGCCATGCTCTAGAGTTAAAGGGAATCTCAACGTGAGTCCTTGCCTCAGGTAAGGCCCTGAGTAGCCCTGCAGAAAGGGAGGCATGCAGCTCTTTCCATGAGCTCTTAATGGAGGTCTGTTTTATTTAAAGAATTACCCCTTTCAGAACTCCTACGCCCTTCGGGTGAGCATCATTTTGGTTCCAAGATCCCTGACTCCCTCTATACCCCTGTGGGCCTGCTGAGCAGCATTGCGTCCCATACGTCCCACGGAGGCTCTCTGTGTCTGCAGGGTGTCGGGCAACACACTGTACGTTACTTCAGGAGAGCTACATTTCCAGAGCACTCGAACAGCATCAGAACCACATTTCTAGGCAGTCCAACATGCCCTGGAAGTCTTCGACATTGCCCTCGTCTGAGCAGCCCTGAGAAAACACTCTGCTTAGAAGTTATCGAGGACCTCGTACCAGAAGTCACTCTATTCAAGGAGAAATACAGCATCTTAACATGCTGTGTCGCTCACAGGGCAAGAAACCTGAGAACTTGCCTCGAGGTAAGGCCATGAAATACTATGCAGAAGCAGAGGCGTGTAGCAGTTTCCATGAGGCCGTAGTCGCTTATCTTCATCATTTTAAAGCCAGTACGCTTTTCAGGACACCTAGGTGCCTCGCCTGGAAACCCTGTTGCCTGCAAGAACACTGAGTACCCTCAGGCTCCCCTTGTCCTTCTAAGCAATATCCAGGCCAGGAGCTTTCCGACTCACAGTGTGTATGCCGAGTGTAGGGCAACACAGTGCACTCTTATTGGAATATCTTGATTTAGCCAGCAATCGCACAGGTTCACGAGCACCGTTAAGCCAGTTCCAACAGGCCGTGGAAGTCGCTCTCATTCCCTAGTTTGAGCTGTACAGAGAGAAACAGTAAGCTTCTCCTTCCATTCAGGACTTCCTACCTGAAGTCACCCTGCCTCTTGAAGAAAGACGACCTCGTTTCTATTGCAACTAAAGCACAGTTTTTCCTGTAGCACGGCAGGCTTTTGAAAAGGCACGGGCCCAGAGGCCTAGCTAGGGCTTTCCTTGGTGAGGCCGTTCACTAGATGCAGAACACCCTGCCTCGAGAAGTTGATTCAGGGAAGCAACAACTGTGTACTCTGTGTCTCATTTGACTGGTTAAAAACCACAGAGATGTATGCTGCCTGTGCCCATGGAAATGGGGGCATGATGGGACTAACCTTGCTTTCCGTTTGGAAAGCTCCCCTCTTGCTTTCGTGAAGCTCCCTGAAATTCTCTGCTGTTGGCAGGCCTCTGGCCACTGTAGGCATGTGTCTGGGAAGTAAATGAGTTTTCTCTGGCTACACACGGAACTTCATTGGCCGCGGTGGGGCGCACCTTGCCATGCTCTAGAGCTAAAGGGAATCTAAACGTGAGCCCTTGGCTCGAGGTAAGGCCCTGAGTAGCCCTGCCGAACGGGAGGCATGCAGCTCCTTCCATTAGCTCTTAGTCACTCTTCTGGTTTACTTTAAATGAAGTACCCTTTTCAGGACTCCTAGGCCCCTCGGTTGAGCATCATTTTTGTTCCAAGGTCTCTGAGTATCTCCACACCCCTGTAGGCCTGCTGAGCAACAACGAGGCACATTGGTCCTCGGAGGTCCTCTGTGTCTGCTGAGTCATGGGCAACACACTGCACTCTTTCTTGTGATATCTTGATTCACAGCACTCGCACAGGTTCAAGAGCAACGTTCAAGTTCCAACATGTCGTGGAAGTCGTTCTCATTCCCTAGTTTGAGCTGTACAGACAGAAACAGTAAGCTTCTCCTTCCATTCAGGACCTCCTACCTGAAGTCACCCTGCCTCTTGAAGAAAGACGACCTTCTTTCTATTGCAACTAAAGCACAGTTTTTCCTGTAGCACGGCAGGCTTTTGAAGAGGCACGGGCCCAGAGTCCTAATCAGGGATTTCCTTGGTGAGGCCGTTCACTAGATGCAGAACACCCTGCCTCGAGAAGTTGATTCAGGGAAGCAACCACTGTGTACTCTGTGTCTCATTTGACTGGTTAAAAACCACAGAGGTGTATGCTGCCTGTGCCCATGGAAATGGGGGCATGATGGGACTAGCCTTGCTTTCCGTTTGAAAACCTCCATTCTTGCTTCCGTGAAGCTCCCTGAAATTCTCTGCTGTTGACAGTCCTCTGGCCACTGTAGGCATGTGTCTGGGAAGAAAATGACTTTTCTCTCGGTACACACGGAGCTTCATTGGCGGGGTGCGTCTCTCCTTGCCATGCTCTAGAGTTAAAGGGAATCTCAACGTGAGTCCTTGCCTCAGGTAAGGCCCTGAGTAGCCCTGCAGAAAGGGAGGCATGCAGCTCTTTCCATGAGCTCTTAATGGAGGTCTGTTTTATTTAAAGAATTACCCCTTTCAGAACTCCTACGCCCTTCGGGTGAGCATCATTTTGGTTCCAAGATCCCTGACTCCCTCTATACCCCTGTGGGCCTGCTGAGCAGCATTGCGTCCCATACGTCCCACGGAGGCTCTCTGTGTCTGCAGGGTGTCGGGCAACACACTGTACGTTACTTCAGGAGAGCTACATTTCCAGAGCACTCGAACAGCATCAGAACCACATTTCTAGGCAGTCCAACATGCCCTGGAAGTCTTCGACATTGCCCTCGTCTGAGCAGCCCTGAGAAAACACTCTGCTTAGAAGTTATCGAGGACCTCGTACCAGAAGTCACTCTATTCAAGGAGAAATACAGCATCTTAACATGCTGTGTCGCTCACAGGGTAAGAAACCTGAGAACTTGCCTCGAGGTAAGGCCATGAAATACTATGCAGAAGCAGAGGCGTGTAGCAGTTTCCATGAGGCCGTAGTCGCTTATCTTCATCATTTTAAAGCCAGTACGCTTTTCAGGACACCTAGGTGCCTCGCCTGGAAACCCTGTTGCCTGCAAGAACACTGAGTACCCTCAGGCTCCCCTTGTCCTTCTAAGCAATATCCAGGCCAGGAGCTTTCCGACTCACAGTGTGTATGCCGAGTGTAGGGCAACACAGTGCACTCTTATTGGAATATCTTGATTTAGCCAGCAATCGCACAGGTTCACGAGCACCGTTAAGCCAGTTCCAACAGGCCGTGGAAGTCGCTCTCATTCCCTAGTTTGAGCTGTACAGAGAGAAACAGTAAGCTTCTCCTTCCATTCAGGACTTCCTACCTGAAGTCACCCTGCCTCTTGAAGAAAGACGACCTCGTTTCTATTGCAACTAAAGCACAGTTTTTCCTGTAACACGGCAGGCTTTTGAAAAGGCACGGGCCCAGAGGCCTAGCTAGGGCTTTCCTTGGTGAGGCCGTTCACTAGATGCAGAACACCCTGCCTCGAGAAGTTGATTCAGGGAAGCAACAACTGTGTACTCTGTGTCTCATTTGACTGGTTAAAAACCACAGAGATGTATGCTGCCTGTGCCCATGGAAATGGGGGCATGATGGGACTAACCTTGCTTTCCGTTTGGAAAGCTCCCCTCTTGCTTTCGTGAAGCTCCCTGAAATTCTCTGCTGTTGACAGGCCTCTGGCCACTGTAGGCATGTGTCTGGGAAGTAAATGAGTTTTCTCTGGCTACACACGGAACTTCATTGGCCGCGGTGGGGCGCACCTTGCCATGCTCTAGAGCTAAAGGGAATCTAAACGTGAGCCCTTGGCTCGAGGTAAGGCCCTGAGTAGCCCTGCCGAACGGGAGGCATGCAGCTCTTTCCATTAGCCCTTAGTCACTCTTCTGGTTTACTTTAAATGAAGTACCCTTTTCAGGACTCCTAGGCCCCTCGGTTGAGCATCATTTTTGTTCCAAGGTCTCTGAGTATCTCCACACACCTGTAGGCCTGCTGAGCAACAACGAGGCACATTGGTCCTCGGAGGTCCTCTGTGTCTGCTGAGTCATGGGCAACACACTGCACTCTTTCTTGTGATATCTTGATTCACAGCACTCGCACAGGTTCAAGAGCAACGTTCAACAAGTTCCAACATGTCGTGGAAGTCGTTCTCATTCCCTAGTTTGAGCTGTACAGACAGAAACAGTAAGCTTCTCCTTCCATTCAGGACCTCCTACCTGAAGTCACCCTGCCTCTTGAAGAAAGACGACCTTCTTTCTATTGCAACTAAAGCACAGTCTTTCCTGTAGCACGGCAGGCTTTTGAAGAGGCACGGGCCCAGAGTCCTAATCAGGGATTTCCTTGGTGAGGCCGTTCACTAGATGCAGAACACCCTGCCTCGAGAAGTTGATTCAGGGAAGCAACCACTGTGTACTCTGTGTCTCATTTGACTGGTTAAAAACCACAGAGATGTATGCTGCCTGTGCCCATGGAAATGGGGGCATGATGGGACTAGCCTTGCTTTCCGTTTGAAAACCTCCATTCTTGCTTCCGTGAAGCTCCCTGAAATTCTCTGCTGTTGACAGTCCTCTGGCCACTGTAGGCATGTGTCTGGGAAGAAAATGACTTTTCTCTCGGTACACACGGAGCTTCATTGGCGGGGTGCGTCTCTCCTTGCCATGCTCTAGAGCTAAAGGGAATCTCAACGTGAGTCCTTGCCTCAGGTAAGGCCCTGAGTAGCCCTGCAGAAAGGGAGGCATGCAGCTCTTTCCATGAGGTCTTAATGGAGGTCTGTTTTATTTAAAGAATTACCCCTTTCAGATCTCCTACGCCCTTCGGGTGAGCATCATTTTGGTTCCAAGATCCCTGACTCCCTCTATACCCCTGTGGGCCTGCTGAGCAGCATTGCGTCCCATACGTCCCACGGAGGCTCTCTGTGTCTGCAGGGTGTCGGGCAACACACTGTACGTTACTTCAGGAGAGCTACATTTCCAGAGCACTCGAACAGCATCAGAACCACATTTCTAGGCAGTCCAACATGCCCTGGAAGTCTTCGACATTGCCCTCGTCTGAGCAGCCCTGAGAAAACACTCTGCTTAGAAGTTATCGAGGACCTCGTACCAGAAGTCACTCTATTCAAGGAGAAATACAGCATCTTAACATGCTGTGTCGCTCACAGGGCAAGAAACCTGAGAACTTGCCTCGAGGTAAGGCCATGAAATACTATGCAGAAGCAGAGGCGTGTAGCAGTTTCCATGAGGCCGTAGTCGCTTATCTTCATCATTTTAAAGCCAGTACGCTTTTCAGGACACCTAGGTGCCTCGCCTGGAAACCCTGTTGCCTGCAAGAACACTGAGTACCCTCAGGCTCCCCTTGTCCTTCTAAGCAATATCCAGGCCAGGAGCTTTCCGACTCACAGTGTGTATGCCGAGTGTAGGGCAACACAGTGCACTCTTATTGGAATATCTTGATTTAGCCAGCAATCGCACAGGTTCACGAGCACCGTTAAGCCAGTTCCAACAGGCCGTGGAAGTCGCTCTCATTCCCTAGTTTGAGCTGTACAGAGAGAAACAGTAAGCTTCTCCTTCCATTCAGGACTTCCTACCTGAAGTCACCCTGCCTCTTGAAGAAAGACGACCTCGTTTCTATTGCAACTAAAGCACAGTTTTTCCTGTAGCACGGCAGGCTTTTGAAAAGGCACGGGCCCAGAGGCCTAGCTAGGGCTTTCCTTGGTGAGGCCGTTCACTAGATGCAGAACACCCTGCCTCGAGAAGTTGATTCAGGGAAGCAACAACTGTGTACTCTGTGTCTCATTTGACTGGTTAAAAACCACAGAGATGTATGCTGCCTGTGCCCATGGAAATGGGGGCATGATGGGACTAACCTTGCTTTCCGTTTGGAAAGCTCCCCTCTTGCTTTCGTGAAGCTCCCTGAAATTCTCTGCTGTTGACAGGCCTCTGGCCACTGTAGGCATGTGTCTGGGAAGTAAATGAGTTTTCTCTGGCTACACACGGAACTTCATTGGCCGCGGTGGGGCGCACCTTGCCATGCTCTAGAGCTAAAGGGAATCTAAACGTGAGCCCTTGGCTCGAGGTAAGGCCCTGAGTAGCCCTGCCGAACGGGAGGCATGCAGCTCCTTCCATTAGCTCTTAGTCACTCTTCTGGTTTACTTTAAATGAAGTACCCTTTTCAGGACTCCTAGGCCCCTCGGTTGAGCATCATTTTTGTTCCAAGGTCTCTGAGTATCTCCACACCCCTGTAGGCCTGCTGAGCAACAACGAGGCACATTGGTCCTCGGAGGTCCTCTGTGTCTGCTGAGTCATGGGCAACACACTGCACTCTTTCTTGTGATATCTTGATTCACAGCACTCGCACAGGTTCAAGAGCAACGTTCAAGTTCCAACATGTCGTGGAAGTCGTTCTCATTCCCTAGTTTGAGCTGTACAGACAGAAACAGTAAGCTTCTCCTTCCATTCAGGACCTCCTACCTGAAGTCACCCTGCCTCTTGAAGAAAGACGACCTTCTTTCTATTGCAACTAAAGCACAGTTTTTCCTGTAGCACGGCAGGCTTTTGAAGAGGCACGGGCCCAGAGTCCTAATCAGGGATTTCCTTGGTGAGGCCGTTCACTAGATGCAGAACACCCTGCCTCGAGAAGTTGATTCAGGGAAGCAACCACTGTGTACTCTGTGTCTCATTTGACTGGTTAAAAACCACAGAGATGTATGCTGCCTGTGCCCATGGAAATGGGGGCATGATGGGACTAGCCTTGCTTTCCGTTTGAAAACCTCCATTCTTGCTTCCGTGAAGCTCCCTGAAATTCTCTGCTGTTGACAGTCCTCTGGCCACTGTAGGCATGTGTCTGGGAAGAAAATGACTTTTCTCTCGGTACACACGGAGCTTCATTGGCGGGGTGCGTCTCTCCTTGCCATGCTCTAGAGTTAAAGGGAATCTCAACGTGAGTCCTTGCCTCAGGTAAGGCCCTGAGTAGCCCTGCAGAAAGGGAGGCATGCAGCTCTTTCCATGAGCTCTTAATGGAGGTCTGTTTTATTTAAAGAATTACCCCTTTCAGAACTCCTACGCCCTTCGGGTGAGCATCATTTTGGTTCCAAGATCCCTGACTCCCTCTATACCCCTGTGGGCCTGCTGAGCAGCATTGCGTCCCATACGTCCCACGGAGGCTCTCTGTGTCTGCAGGGTGTCGGGCAACACACTGTACGTTACTTCAGGAGAGCTACATTTCCAGAGCACTCGAACAGCATCAGAACCACATTTCTAGGCAGTCCAACATGCCCTGGAAGTCTTCGACATTGCCCTCGTCTGAGCAGCCCTGAGAAAACACTCTGCTTAGAAGTTATCGAGGACCTCGTACCAGAAGTCACTCTATTCAAGGAGAAATACAGCATCTTAACATGCTGTGTCGCTCACAGGGTAAGAAACCTGAGAACTTGCCTCGAGGTAAGGCCATGAAATACTATGCAGAAGCAGAGGCGTGTAGCAGTTTCCATGAGGCCGTAGTCGCTTATCTTCATCATTTTAAAGCCAGTACGCTTTTCAGGACACCTAGGTGCCTCGCCTGGAAACCCTGTTGCCTGCAAGAACACTGAGTACCCTCAGGCTCCCCTTGTCCTTCTAAGCAATATCCAGGCCAGGAGCTTTCCGACTCACAGTGTGTATGCCGAGTGTAGGGCAACACAGTGCACTCTTATTGGAATATCTTGATTTAGCCAGCAATCGCACAGGTTCACGAGCACCGTTAAGCCAGTTCCAACAGGCCGTGGAAGTCGCTCTCATTCCCTAGTTTGAGCTGTACAGAGAGAAACAGTAAGCTTCTCCTTCCATTCAGGACTTCCTACCTGAAGTCACCCTGCCTCTTGAAGAAAGACGACCTCGTTTCTATTGCAACTAAAGCACAGTTTTTCCTGTAACACGGCAGGCTTTTGAAAAGGCACGGGCCCAGAGGCCTAGCTAGGGCTTTCCTTGGTGAGGCCGTTCACTAGATGCAGAACACCCTGCCTCGAGAAGTTGATTCAGGGAAGCAACAACTGTGTACTCTGTGTCTCATTTGACTGGTTAAAAACCACAGAGATGTATGCTGCCTGTGCCCATGGAAATGGGGGCATGATGGGACTAACCTTGCTTTCCGTTTGGAAAGCTCCCCTCTTGCTTTCGTGAAGCTCCCTGAAATTCTCTGCTGTTGACAGGCCTCTGGCCACTGTAGGCATGTGTCTGGGAAGTAAATGAGTTTTCTCTGGCTACACACGGAACTTCATTGGCCGCGGTGGGGCGCACCTTGCCATGCTCTAGAGCTAAAGGGAATCTAAACGTGAGCCCTTGGCTCGAGGTAAGGCCCTGAGTAGCCCTGCAGAACGGGAGGCATGCAGCTCTTTCCATTAGCTCTTAGTCACTCTTCTGGTTTACTTTAAATGAAGTACCCTTTTCAGGACTCCTAGGCCCCTCGGTTGAGCATCATTTTTGTTCCAAGGTCTCTGAGTATCTCCACACCCCTGTAGGCCTGCTGAGCAACAACGAGGCACATTGGTCCTCGGAGGTCCTCTGTGTCTGCTGAGTCATGGGCAACACACTGCACTCTTTCTTGTGATATCTTGATTCACAGCACTCGCACAGGTTCAGGAGCAACGTTCAACAAGTTCCAACATGTCGTGGAAGTCGTTCTCATTCCCTAGTTTGAGCTGTACAGACAGAAACAGTAAGCTTCTCCTTCCATTCAGGACCTCCTACCTGAAGTCACCCTGCCTCTTGAAGAAAGACGACCTTCTTTCTATTGCAACTAAAGCACAGTCTTTCCTGTAGCACGGCAGGCTTTTGAAGAGGCACGGGCCCAGAGTCCTAATCAGGGATTTCCTTGGTGAGGCCGTTCACTAGATGCAGAACACCCTGCCTCGAGAAGTTGATTCAGGGAAGCAACCACTGTGTACTCTGTGTCTCATTTGACTGGTTAAAAACCACAGAGATGTATGCTGCCTGTGCCCATGGAAATGGGGGCATGATGGGACTAGCCTTGCTTTCCGTTTGAAAACCTCCATTCTTGCTTCCGTGAAGCTCCCTGAAATTCTCTGCTGTTGACAGTCCTCTGGCCACTGTAGGCATGTGTCTGGGAAGAAAATGACTTTTCTCTCGGTACACACGGAGCTTCATTGGCGGGGTGCGGCTCTCCTTGCCATGCTCTAGAGCTAAAGGGAATCTCAACGTGAGTCCTTGCCTCAGGTAAGGCCCTGAGTAGCCCTGCAGAAAGGGAGGCATGCAGCTCTTTCCATGAGCTCTTAATGGAGGTCTGTTTTATTTAAAGAATTACCCCTTTCAGAACTCCTACGCCCTTCGGGTGAGCATCATTTTGGTTCCAAGATCCCTGACTCCCTCTATACCCCTGTGGGCCTGCTGAGCAGCATTGCGTCCCATACGTCCCACGGAGGCTCTCTGTGTCTGCAGAGTGTCGGGCAACACACTGTACGTTACTTCAGGAGAGCTACATTTCCAGAGCACTCGAACAGCATCAGAACCACATTTCTAGGCAGTCCAACATGCCCTGGAAGTCTTCGACATTGCCCTCGTCTGAGCAGCCCTGAGAAAACACTCTGCTTAGAAGTTATCGAGGACCTCGTACCAGAAGTCACTCTATTCAAGGAGAAATACAGCATCTTAACATGCTGTGTCGCTCACAGGGCAAGAAACCTGAGAACTTGCCTCGAGGTAAGGCCATGAAATACTATGCAGAAGCAGAGGCGTGTAGCAGTTTCCATGAGGCCGTAGTCGCTTATCTTCATCATTTTAAAGCCAGTACGCTTTTCAGGACACCTAGGTGCCTCGCCTGGAAACCCTGTTGCCTGCAAGAACACTGAGCTCTTTCCATTAGCTCTTAGTCACTCTTCTGGTTTACTTTAAATGAAGTACCCTTTTCAGGACTCCTAGGCCCCTCGGTTGAGCATCATTTTTGTTCCAAGGTCTCTGAGTATCTCCACACCCCTGTAGGCCTGCTGAGCAACAACGAGGCACATTGGTCCTCGGAGGTCCTCTGTGTCTGCTGAGTCATGGGCAACACACTGCACTCTTTCTTGTGATATATCTTGATTCACAGCACTCGCACAGGTTCAAGAGCAACGTTCAACAAGTTCCAACATGTCGTGGAAGTCGTTCTCATTCCCTAGTTTGAGCTGTACAGACAGAAACAGTAAGCTTCTCCTTCCATTCAGGACGTCCTACCTGAAGTCACCCTGCCTCTTGAAGAAAGACGACCTTCTTTCTATTGCAACTAAAGCACAGTTTTTCCTGTAGCACGGCAGGCTTTTGAAGAGGCACGGGCCCAGAGTCCTAATCAGGGATTTCCTTGGTGAGGCCGTTCACTAGATGCAGAACACCCTGCCTCGAGAAGTTGATTCAGGGAAGCAACCACTGTGTACTCTGTGTCTCATTTGACTGGTTAAAAACCACAGAGATGTATGCTGCCTGTGCCCATGGAAATGGGGGCATGATGGGACTAGCCTTGCTTTCCGTTTGAAAACCTCCATTCTTGCTTCCGTGAAGCTTCCTGAAATTCTCTGCTGTTGACAGTCCTCTGGCCACTGTAGGCATGTGTCTGGGAAGAAACTGACTTTTCTCTCGGTACACACGGAGCTTCATTGGCGGGTTGCGGCTCTCCTTGCCATGCTCTAGAGCTAAAGGGAATCTCAACGTGAGTCCTTGCCTCAGGTAAGGCCCTGAGTAGCCCTGCAGAAAGGGAGGCATGCAGCTCTTTCCATGAGCTCTTAATGGAGGTCTGTTTTATTTAAAGAATTACCCCTTTCAGAACTCCTACGCCCTTCGGGTGAGCATCATTTTGGTTCCAAGATCCCTGACTCCCTCTATACCCCTGTGGGCCTGCTGAGCAGCATTGCGTCCCATACGTCCCACGGAGGCTCTCTGTGTCTGCAGAGTGTCGGGCAACACACTGTACGTTACTTCAGGAGAGCTACATTTCCAGAGCACTCGAACAGCATCAGAACCACATTTCTAGGCAGTCCAACATGCCCTGGAAGTCTTCGACATTGCCCTCGTCTGAGCAGCCCTGAGAAAACACTCTGCTTAGAAGTTATCGAGGACCTCGTACCAGAAGTCACTCTATTCAAGGAGAAATACAGCATCTTAACATGCTGTGTCGCTCACAGGGCAAGAAACCTGAGAACTTGCCTCGAGGTAAGGCCATGAAATACTATGCAGAAGCAGAGGCGTGTAGCAGTTTCCATGAGGCCGTAGTCGCTTATCTTCATCATTTTAAAGCCAGTACGCTTTTCAGGACACCTAGGTGCCTCGCCTGGAAACCCTGTTGCCTGCAAGAACACTGAGCTCTTTCCATTAGCTCTTAGTCACTCTTCTGGTTTACTTTAAATGAAGTACCCTTTTCAGGACTCCTAGGCCCCTCGGTTGAGCATCATTTTTGTTCCAAGGTCTCTGAGTATCTCCACACCCCTGTAGGCCTGCTGAGCAACAACGAGGCACATTGGTCCTCGGAGGTCCTCTGTGTCTGCTGAGTCATGGGCAACACACTGCACTCTTTCTTGTGATATATCTTGATTCACAGCACTCGCACAGGTTCAAGAGCAACGTTCAACAAGTTCCAACATGTCGTGGAAGTCGTTCTCATTCCCTAGTTTGAGCTGTACAGACAGAAACAGTAAGCTTCTCCTTCCATTCAGGACGTCCTACCTGAAGTCACCCTGCCTCTTGAAGAAAGACGACCTTCTTTCTATTGCAACTAAAGCACAGTTTTTCCTGTAGCACGGCAGGCTTTTGAAGAGGCACGGGCCCAGAGTCCTAATCAGGGATTTCCTTGGTGAGGCCGTTCACTAGATGCAGAACACCCTGCCTCGAGAAGTTGATTCAGGGAAGCAACCACTGTGTACTCTGTGTCTCATTTGACTGGTTAAAAACCACAGAGATGTATGCTGCCTGTGCCCATGGAAATGGGGGCATGATGGGACTAGCCTTGCTTTCCGTTTGAAAACCTCCATTCTTGCTTCCGTGAAGCTCCCTGAAATTCTCTGCTGTTGACAGTCCTCAGGCCACTGTAGGCATGTGTCTGGGAAGAAAATGACTTTTCTCTCGGTACACACGGAGCTTCATTGGCGGGGTGCGTCTCTCCTTGCCATGCTCTAGAGCTAAAGGGAATCTCAACGTGAGTCCTTGCCTCAGGTAAGGCCCTGAGTAGCCCTGCAGAAAGGGAGGCATGCAGCTCTTTCCATGAGCTCTTAATGGAGGTCTGTTTTATTTAAAGAATTACCCCTTTCAGAACTCCTACGCCCTTCGGATGAGCATCATTTTGGTTCCAAGATCCCTGACTCCCTCTATACCCCTGTGGGCCTGCTGAGCAGCATTGCGTCCCATACGTCCCACGGAGGCTCTCTGTGTCTGCAGAGTGTCGGGCAACACACTGTACGTTACTTCAGGAGAGCTACATTTCCAGAGCACTCGAACAGCATCAGAACCACATTTCTAGGCAGTCCAACATGCCCTGGAAGTCTTCGACATTGCCCTCGTCTGAGCAGCCCTGAGAAAACACTCTGCTTAGAAGTTATCGAGGACCTCGTACCAGAAGTCACTCTATTCAAGGAGAAATACAGCATCTTAACATGCTGTGTCGCTCACAGGGCAAGAAACCTGAGAACTTGCCTCGAGGTAAGGCCATGAAATACTATGCAGAAGCAGAGGCGTGTAGCAGTTTCCATGAGGCCGTAGTCGCTTATCTTCATCATTTTAAAGCCAGTACGCTTTTCAGGACACCTAGGTGCCTCGCCTGGAAACCCTGTTGCCTGCAAGAACACTGAGCTCTTTCCATTAGCTCTTAGTCACTCTTCTGGTTTACTTTAAATGAAGTACCCTTTTCAGGACTCCTAGGCCCCTCGGTTGAGCATCATTTTTGTTCCAAGGTCTCTGAGTATCTCCACACCCCTGTAGGCCTGCTGAGCAACAACGAGGCACATTGGTCCTCGGAGGTCCTCTGTGTCTGCTGAGTCATGGGCAACACACTGCACTCTTTCTTGTGATATATCTTGATTCACAGCACTCGCACAGGTTCAAGAGCAACGTTCAACAAGTTCCAACATGTCGTGGAAGTCGTTCTCATTCCCTAGTTTGAGCTGTACAGACAGAAACAGTAAGCTTCTCCTTCCATTCAGGACGTCCTACCTGAAGTCACCCTGCCTCTTGAAGAAAGACGACCTTCTTTCTATTGCAACTAAAGCACAGTTTTTCCTGTAGCACGGCAGGCTTTTGAAGAGGCACGGGCCCAGAGTCCTAATCAGGGATTTCCTTGGTGAGGCCGTTCACTAGATGCAGAACACCCTGCCTCGAGAAGTTGATTCAGGGAAGCAACCACTGTGTACTCTGTGTCTCATTTGACTGGTTAAAAACCACAGAGATGTATGCTGCCTGTGCCCATGGAAATGGGGGCATGATGGGACTAGCCTTGCTTTCCGTTTGAAAACCTCCATTCTTGCTTCCGTGAAGCTCCCTGAAATTCTCTGCTGTTGACAGTCCTCTGGCCACTGTAGGCATGTGTCTGGGAAGAAAATGACTTTTCTCTCGGTACACACGGAGCTTCATTGGCGGGGTGCGTCTCTCCTTGCCATGCTCTAGAGCTAAAGGGAATCTCAACGTGAGTCCTTGCCTCAGGTAAGGCCCTGAGTAGCCCTGCAGAAAGGGAGGCATGCAGCTCTTTCCATGAGCTCTTAATGGAGGTCTGTTTTATTTAAAGAATTACCCCTTTCAGAACTCCTACGCCCTTCGGGTGAGCATCATTTTGGTTCCAAGATCCCTGACTCCCTCTATACCCCTGTGGGCCTGCTGAGCAGCATTGCGTCCCATACGTCCCACGGAGGCTCTCTGTGTCTGCAGAGTGTTGGGCAACACACTGTACGTTACTTCAGGAGAGCTACATTTCCAGAGCACTCGAACAGCATCAGAACCACATTTCTAGGCAGTCCAACATGCCCTGGAAGTCTTCGACATTGCCCTCGTCTGAGCAGCCCTGAGAAAACACTCTGCTTAGAAGTTATCGAGGACCTCGTACCAGAAGTCACTCTATTCAAGGAGAAATACAGCATCTTAACATGCTGTGTCGCTCACAGGGCAAGAAACCTGAGAACTTGCCTCGAGGTAAGGCCATGAAATACTATGCAGAAGCAGAGGCGTGTAGCAGTTTCCATGAGGCCGTAGTCGCTTATCTTCATCATTTTAAAGCCAGTACGCTTTTCAGGACACCTAGGTGCCTCGCCTGGAAACCCTGTTGCCTGCAAGAACACTGAGTACCCTCAGGCTCCCCTTGTCCTTCTAAGCAATATCCAGGCCAGGAGCTTTCCGACTCACAGTGTGTATGCCGAGTGTAGGGCAACACAGTGCACTCTTATTGGAATATCTTGATTTAGCCAGCAATCGCACAGGTTCACGAGCACCGTTAAGCCAGTTCCAACAGGCCGTGGAAGTCGCTCTCATTCCCTAGTTTGAGCTGTACAGAGAGAAACAGTAAGCTTCTCCTTCCATTCAGGACTTCCTACCTGAAGTCACCCTGCCTCTTGAAGAAAGACGACCTCGTTTCTATTGCAACTAAAGCACAGTTTTTCCTGTAGCACGGCAGGCTTTTGAAAAGGCACGGGCCCAGAGGCCTAGCTAGGGCTTTCCTTGGTGAGGCCGTTCACTAGATGCAGAACACCCTGCCTCGAGAAGTTGATTCAGGGAAGCAACAACTGTGTACTCTGTGTCTCATTTGACTGGTTAAAAACCACAGAGATGTATGCTGCCTGTGCCCATGGAAATGGGGGCATGATGGGACTAACCTTGCTTTCCGTTTGGAAAGCTCCCCTCTTGCTTTCGTGAAGCTCCCTGAAATTCTCTGCTGTTGACAGGCCTCTGGCCACTGTAGGCATGTGTCTGGGAAGTAAATGAGTTTTCTCTGGCTACACACGGAACTTCATTGGCCGCGGTGGGGCGCACCTTGCCATGCTCTAGAGCTAAAGGGAATCTAAACGTGAGCCCTTGGCTCGAGGTAAGGCCCTGAGTAGCCCTGCCGAACGGGAGGCATGCAGCTCTTTCCATTAGCTCTTAGTCACTCTTCTGGTTTACTTTAAATGAAGTACCCTTTTCAGGACTCCTAGGCCCCTCGGTTGAGCATCATTTTTGTTCCAAGGTCTCTGAGTATCTCCACACCCCTGTAGGCCTGCTGAGCAACAACGAGGCACATTGGTCCTCGGAGGTCCTCTGTGTCTGCTGAGTCATGGGCAACACACTGCACTCTTTCTTGTGATATCTTGATTCACAGCACTCGCACAGGTTCAAGAGCAACGTTCAACAAGTTCCAACATGTCGTGGAAGTCGTTCTCATTCCCTAGTTTGAGCTGTACAGACAGAAACAGTAAGCTTCTCCTTCCATTCAGGACCTCCTACCTGAAGTCACCCTGCCTCTTGAAGAAAGACGACCTTCTTTCTATTGCAACTAAAGCACAGTTTTTCCTGTAGCACGGCAGGCTTTTGAAGAGGCACGGGCCCAGAGTCCTAATCAGGGATTTCCTTGGTGAGGCCGTTCACTAGATGCAGAACACCCTGCCTCGAGAAGTTGATTCAGGGAAGCAACCACTGTGTACTCTGTGTCTCATTTGACTGGTTAAAAACCACAGAGATGTATGCTGCCTGTGCCCATGGAAATGGGGGCATGATGGGACTAGCCTTGCTTTCCGTTTGAAAACCTCCATTCTTGCTTCCGTGAAGCTCCCTGAAATTCTCTGCTGTTGACAGTCCTCTGGCCACTGTAGGCATGTGTCTGGGAAGAAAATGACTTTTCTCTCGGTACACACGGAGCTTCATTGGCGGGGTGCGTCTCTCCTTGCCATGCTCTAGAGCTAAAGGGAATCTCAACGTGAGTCCTTGCCTCAGGTAAGGCCCTGAGTAGCCCTGCAGAAAGGGAGGCATGCAGCTCTTTCCATGAGCTCTTAATGGAGGTCTGTTTTATTTAAAGAATTACCCCTTTCAGAACTCCTACGCCCTTCGGGTGAGCATCATTTTGGTTCCAAGATCCCTGACTCCCTCTATACCCCTGTGGGCCTGCTGAGCAGCATTGCGTCCCATACGTCCCACGGAGGCTCTCTGTGTCTGCAGAGTGTCGGGCAACACACTGTACGTTACTTCAGGAGAGCTACATTTCCAGAGCACTCGAACAGCATCAGAACCACATTTCTAGGCAGTCCAACATGCCCTGGAAGTCTTCGACATTGCCCTCGTCTGAGCAGCCCTGAGAAAACACTCTGCTTAGAAGTTATCGAGGACCTCGTACCAGAAGTCACTCTATTCAAGGAGAAATACAGCATCTTAACATGCTGTGTCGCTCACAGGGCAAGAAACCTGAGAACTTGCCTCGAGGTAAGGCCATGAAATACTATGCAGAAGCAGAGGCGTGTAGCAGTTTCCATGAGGCCGTAGTCGCTTATCTTCATCATTTTAAAGCCAGTACGCTTTTCAGGACACCTAGGTGCCTCGCCTGGAAACCCTGTTGCCTGCAAGAACACTGAGTACCCTCAGGCTCCCCTTGTCCTTCTAAGCAATATCCAGGCCAGGAGCTTTCCGACTCACAGTGTGTATGCCGAGTGTAGGGCAACACAGTGCACTCTTATTGGAATATCTTGATTTAGCCAGCAATCGCACAGGTTCACGAGCACCGTTAAGCCAGTTCCAACAGGCCGTGGAAGTCGCTCTCATTCCCTAGTTTGAGCTGTACAGAGAGAAACAGTAAGCTTCTCCTTCCATTCAGGACTTCCTACCTGAAGTCACCCTGCCTCTTGAAGAAAGACGACCTCGTTTCTATTGCAACTAAAGCACAGTTTTTCCTGTAGCACGGCAGGCTTTTGAAAAGGCACGGGCCCAGAGGCCTAGCTAGGGCTTTCCTTGGTGAGGCCGTTCACTAGATGCAGAACACCCTGCCTCGAGAAGTTGATTCAGGGAAGCAACAACTGTGTACTCTGTGTCTCATTTGACTGGTTAAAAACCACAGAGATGTATGCTGCCTGTGCCCATGGAAATGGGGGCATGATGGGACTAACCTTGCTTTCCGTTTGGAAAGCTCCCCTCTTGCTTTCGTGAAGCTCCCTGAAATTCTCTGCTGTTGACAGGCCTCTGGCCACTGTAGGCATGTGTCTGGGAAGTAAATGAGTTTTCTCTGGCTACACACGGAACTTCATTGGCCGCGGTGGGGCGCACCTTGCCATGCTCTAGAGCTAAAGGGAATCTAAACGTGAGCCCTTGGCTCGAGGTAAGGCCCTGAGTAGCCCTGCCGAACGGGAGGCATGCAGCTCTTTCCATTAGCTCTTAGTCACTCTTCTGGTTTACTTTAAATGAAGTACCCTTTTCAGGACTCCTAGGCCCCTCGGTTGAGCATCATTTTTGTTCCAAGGTCTCTGAGTATCTCCACACCCCTGTAGGCCTGCTGAGCAACAACGAGGCACATTGGTCCTCGGAGGTCCTCTGTGTCTGCTGAGTCATGGGCAACACACTGCACTCTTTCTTGTGATATCTTGATTCACAGCACTCGCACAGGTTCAAGAGCAACGTTCAACAAGTTCCAACATGTCGTGGAAGTCGTTCTCATTCCCTAGTTTGAGCTGTACAGACAGAAACAGTAAGCTTCTCCTTCCATTCAGGACCTCCTACCTGAAGTCACCCTGCCTCTTGAAGAAAGACGACCTTCTTTCTATTGCAACTAAAGCACAGTTTTTCCTGTAGCACGGCAGGCTTTTGAAGAGGCACGGGCCCAGAGTCCTAATCAGGGATTTCCTTGGTGAGGCCGTTCACTAGATGCAGAACACCCTGCCTCGAGAAGTTGATTCAGGGAAGCAACCACTGTGTACTCTGTGTCTCATTTGACTGGTTAAAAACCACAGAGATGTATGCTGCCTGTGCCCATGGAAATGGGGGCATGATGGGACTAGCCTTGCTTTCCGTTTGAAAACCTCCATTCTTGCTTCCGTGAAGCTCCCTGAAATTCTCTGCTGTTGACAGTCCTCTGGCCACTGTAGGCATGTGTCTGGGAAGAAAATGACTTTTCTCTCGGTACACACGGAGCTTCATTGGCGGGGTGCGTCTCTCCTTGCCATGCTCTAGAGCTAAAGGGAATCTCAACGTGAGTCCTTGCCTCAGGTAAGGCCCTGAGTAGCCCTGCAGAAAGGGAGGCATGCAGCTCTTTCCATGAGCTCTTAATGGAGGTCTGTTTTATTTAAAGAATTACCCCTTTCAGAACTCCTACGCCCTTCGGGTGAGCATCATTTTGGTTCCAAGATCCCTGACTCCCTCTATACCCCTGTGGGCCTGCTGAGCAGCATTGCGTCCCATACGTCCCACGGAGGCTCTCTGTGTCTGCAGAGTGTCGGGCAACACACTGTACGTTACTTCAGGAGAGCTACATTTCCAGAGCACTCGAACAGCATCAGAACCACATTTCTAGGCAGTCCAACATGCCCTGGAAGTCTTCGACATTGCCCTCGTCTGAGCAGCCCTGAGAAAACACTCTGCTTAGAAGTTATCGAGGACCTCGTACCAGAAGTCACTCTATTCAAGGAGAAATACAGCATCTTAACATGCTGTGTCGCTCACAGGGCAAGAAACCTGAGAACTTGCCTCGAGGTAAGGCCATGAAATACTATGCAGAAGCAGAGGCGTGTAGCAGTTTCCATGAGGCCGTAGTCGCTTATCTTCATCATTTTAAAGCCAGTACGCTTTTCAGGACACCTAGGTGCCTCGCCTGGAAACCCTGTTGCCTGCAAGAACACTGAGCTCTTTCCATTAGCTCTTAGTCACTCTTCTGGTTTACTTTAAATGAAGTACCCTTTTCAGGACTCCTAGGCCCCTCGGTTGAGCATCATTTTTGTTCCAAGGTCTCTGAGTATCTCCACACCCCTGTAGGCCTGCTGAGCAACAACGAGGCACATTGGTCCTCGGAGGTCCTCTGTGTCTGCTGAGTCATGGGCAACACACTGCACTCTTTCTTGTGATATCTTGATTCACAGCACTCGCACAGGTTCAAGAGCAACGTTCAACAAGTTCCAACATGTCGTGGAAGTCGTTCTCATTCCCTAGTTTGAGCTGTACAGACAGAAACAGTAAGCTTCTCCTTCCATTCAGGACGTCCTACCTGAAGTCACCCTGCCTCTTGAAGAAAGACGACCTTCTTTCTATTGCAACTAAAGCACAGTTTTTCCTGTAGCACGGCAGGCTTTTGAAGAGGCACGGGCCCAGAGTCCTAATCAGGGATTTCCTTGGTGAGGCCGTTCACTAGATGCAGAACACCCTGCCTCGAGAAGTTGATTCAGGGAAGCAACCACTGTGTACTCTGTGTCTCATTTGACTGGTTAAAAACCACAGAGATGTATGCTGCCTGTGCCCATGGAAATGGGGGCATGATGGGACTAGCCTTGCTTTCCGTTTGAAAACCTCCATTCTTGCTTCCGTGAAGCTCCCTGAAATTCTCTGCTGTTGACAGTCCTCTGGCCACTGTAGGCATGTGTCTGGGAAGAAAATGACTTTTCTCTCGGTACACACGGAGCTTCATTGGCGGGGTGCGGCTCTCCTTGCCATGCTCTAGAGCTAAAGGGAATCTCAACGTGAGTCCTTGCCTCAGGTAAGGCCCTGAGTAGCCCTGCAGAAAGGGAGGCATGCAGCTCTTTCCATGAGCTCTTAATGGAGGTCTGTTTTATTTAAAGAATTACCCCTTTCAGAACTCCTACGCCCTTCGGGTGAGCATCATTTTGGTTCCAAGATCCCTGACTCCCTCTATACCCCTGTGGGCCTGCTGAGCAGCATTGCGTCCCATACGTCCCACGGAGGCTCTCTGTGTCTGCAGAGTGTCGGGCAACACACTGTACGTTACTTCAGGAGAGCTACATTTCCAGAGCACTCGAACAGCATCAGAACCACATTTCTAGGCAGTCCAACATGCCCTGGAAGTCTTCGACATTGCCCTCGTCTGAGCAGCCCTGAGAAAACACTCTGCTTAGAAGTTATCGAGGACCTCGTACCAGAAGTCACTCTATTCAAGGAGAAATACAGCATCTTAACATGCTGTGTCGCTCACAGGGCAAGAAACCTGAGAACTTGCCTCGAGGTAAGGCCATGAAATACTATGCAGAAGCAGAGGCGTGTAGCAGTTTCCATGAGGCCGTAGTCGCTTATCTTCATCATTTTAAAGCCAGTACGCTTTTCAGGACACCTAGGTGCCTCGCCTGGAAACCCTGTTGCCTGCAAGAACACTGAGCTCTTTCCATTAGCTCTTAGTCACTCTTCTGGTTTACTTTAAATGAAGTACCCTTTTCAGGACTCCTAGGCCCCTCGGTTGAGCATCATTTTTGTTCCAAGGTCTCTGAGTATGTCCACACCCCTGTAGGCCTGCTGAGCAACAACGAGGCACATTGGTCCTCGGAGGTCCTCTGTGTCTGCTGAGTCATGGGCAACACACTGCACTCTTTCTTGTGATATCTTGATTCACAGCACTCGCACAGGTTCAAGAGCAACGTTCAACAAGTTCCAACATGTCGTGGAAGTCGTTCTCATTCCCTAGTTTGAGCTGTACAGACAGAAACAGTAAGCTTCTCCTTCCATTCAGGACGACCTACCTGAAGTCACCCTGCCTCTTGAAGAAAGACGACCTTCTTTCTATTGCAACTAAAGCACAGTTTTTCCTGTAGCACGGCAGGCTTTTGAAGAGGCACGGGCCCAGAGTCCTAATCAGGGATTTCCTTGGTGAGGCCGTTCACTAGATGCAGAACACCCTGCCTCGAGAAGTTGATTCAGGGAAGCAACCACTGTGTACTCTGTGTCTCATTTGACTGGTTAAAAACCACAGAGATGTATGCTGCCTGTGCCCATGGAAATGGGGGCATGATGGGACTAGCCTTGCTTTCCGTTTGAAAACCTCCATTCTTGCTTCCGTGAAGGTCCCTGAAATTCTCTGCTGTTGACAGTCCTCTGGCCACTGTAGGCATGTGTCTGGGAAGAAAATGACTTTTCTCTCGGTACACACGGAGCTTCATTGGCGGGGTGCGGCTCTCCTTGCCATGCTCTAGAGCTAAAGGGAATCTCAACGTGAGTCCTTGCCTCAGGTAAGGCCCTGAGTAGCCCTGCAGAAAGGGAGGCATGCAGCTCTTTCCATGAGCTCTTAATGGAGGTCTGTTTTATTTAAAGAATTACCCCTTTCAGAACTCCTACGCCCTTCGGGTGAGCATCATTTTGGTTCCAAGATCCCTGACTCCCTCTATACCCCTGTGGGCCTGCTGAGCAGCATTGCGTCCCATACGTCCCACGGAGGCTCTCTGTGTCTGCAGAGTGTCGGGCAACACACTGTACGTTACTTCAGGAGAGCTACATTTCCAGAGCACTCGAACAGCATCAGAACCACATTTCTAGGCAGTCCAACATGCCCTGGAAGTCTTCGACATTGCCCTCGTCTGAGCAGCCCTGAGAAAACACTCTGCTTAGAAGTTATCGAGGACCTCGTACCAGAAGTCACTCTATTCAAGGAGAAATACAGCATCTTAACATGCTGTGTCGCTCACAGGGCAAGAAACCTGAGAACTTGCCTCGAGGTAAGGCCATGAAATACTATGCAGAAGCAGAGGCGTGTAGCAGTTTCCATGAGGCCGTAGTCGCTTATCTTCATCATTTTAAAGCCAGTACGCTTTTCAGAACACCTAGGTGCCTCGCCTGGAAACCCTGTTGCCTGCAAGAACACTGAGCTCTTTCCATTAGCTCTTAGTCACTCTTCTGGTTTACTTTAAATGAAGTACCCTTTTCAGGACTCCTAGGCCCCTCGGTTGAGCATCATTTTTGTTCCAAGGTCTCTGAGTATCTCCACACCCCTGTAGGCCTGCTGAGCAACAACGAGGCACATTGGTCCTCGGAGGTCCTCTGTGTCTGCTGAGTCATGGGCAACACACTGCACTCTTTCTTGTGATATCTTGATTCACAGCACTCGCACAGGTTCAAGAGCAACGTTCAACAAGTTCCAACATGTCGTGGAAGTCGTTCTCATTCCCTAGTTTGAGCTGTACAGACAGAAACAGTAAGCTTCTCCTTCCATTCAGGACCTCCTACCTGAAGTCACCCTGCCTCTTGAAGAAAGACGACCTTCTTTCTATTGCAACTAAAGCACAGTTTTTCCTGTAGCACGGCAGGCTTTTGAAGAGGCACGGGCCCAGAGTCCTAATCAGGGATTTCCTTGGTGAGGCCGTTCACTAGATGCAGAACACCCTGCCTCGAGAAGTTGATTCAGGGAAGCAACCACTGTGTACTCTGTGTCTCATTTGACTGGTTAAAAACCACAGAGATGTATGCTGCCTGTGCCCATGGAAATGGGGGCATGATGGGACTAGCCTTGCTTTCCGTTTGAAAACCTCCATTCTTGCTTCCGTGAAGCTCCCTGAAATTCTCTGCTGTTGACAGTCCTCTGGCCACTGTAGGCATGTGTCTGGGAAGAAAATGACTTTTCTCTCGGTACACACGGAGCTTCATTGGCGGGGTGCGTCTCTCCTTGCCATGCTCTAGAGCTAAAGGGAATCTCAACGTGAGTCCTTGCCTCAGGTAAGGCCCTGAGTAGCCCTGCAGAAAGGGAGGCATGCAGCTCTTTCCATGAGCTCTTAATGGAGGTCTGTTTTATTTAAAGAATTACCCCTTTCAGAACTCCTACGCCCTTCGGGTGAGCATCATTTTGGTTCCAAGATCCCTGACTCCCTCTATACCCCTGTGGGCCTGCTGAGCAGCATTGCGTCCCATACGTCCCACGGAGGCTCTCTGTGTCTGCAGAGTGTCGGGCAACACACTGTACGTTACTTCAGGAGAGCTACATTTCCAGAGCACTCGAACAGCATCAGAACCACATTTCTAGGCAGTCCAACATGCCCTGGAAGTCTTCGACATTGCCCTCGTCTGAGCAGCCCTGAGAAAACACTCTGCTTAGAAGTTATCGAGGACCTCGTACCAGAAGTCACTCTATTCAAGGAGAAATACAGCATCTTAACATGCTGTGTCGCTCACAGGGCAAGAAACCTGAGAACTTGCCTCGAGGTAAGGCCATGAAATACTATGCAGAAGCAGAGGCGTGTAGCAGTTTCCATGAGGCCGTAGTCGCTTATCTTCATCATTTTAAAGCCAGTACGCTTTTCAGGACACCTAGGTGCCTCGCCTGGAAACCCTGTTGCCTGCAAGAACACTGAGTACCCTCAGGCTCCCCTTGTCCTTCTAAGCAATATCCAGGCCAGGAGCTTTCCGACTCACAGTGTGTATGCCGAGTGTAGGGCAACACAGTGCACTCTTATTGGAATATCTTGATTTAGCCAGCAATCGCACAGGTTCACGAGCACCGTTAAGCCAGTTCCAACAGGCCGTGGAAGTCGCTCTCATTCCCTAGTTTGAGCTGTACAGAGAGAAACAGTAAGCTTCTCCTTCCATTCAGGACTTCCTACCTGAAGTCACCCTGCCTCTTGAAGAAAGACGACCTCGTTTCTATTGCAACGAAAGCACAGTTTTTCCTGTAGCACGGCAGGCTTTTGAAAAGGCACGGGCCCAGAGGCCTAGCTAGGGCTTTCCTTGGTGAGGCCGTTCACTAGATGCAGAACACCCTGCCTCGAGAAGTTGATTCAGGGAAGCAACAACTGTGTACTCTGTGTCTCATTTGACTGGTTAAAAACCACAGAGATGTATGCTGCCTGTGCCCATGGAAATGGGGGCATGATGGGACTAACCTTGCTTTCCGTTTGGAAAGCTCCCCTCTTGCTTTCGTGAAGCTCCCTGAAATTCTCTGCTGTTGACAGGCTTCTGGCCACTGTAGGCATGTGTCTGGGAAGTAAATGAGTTTTCTCTGGCTACACACGGAACTTCATTGGCCGCGGTGGGGCGCACCTTGCCATGCTCTAGAGCTAAAGGGAATCTAAACGTGAGCCCTTGGCTCGAGGTAAGGCCCTGAGTAGCCCTGCCGAACGGGAGGCATGCAGCTCTTTCCATTAGCTCTTAGTCACTCTTCTGGTTTACTTTAAATGAAGTACCCTTTTCAGGACTCCTAGGCCCCTCGGTTGAGCATCATTTTTGTTCCAAGGTCTCTGAGTATCTCCACACCCCTGTAGGCCTGCTGAGCAACAACGAGGCACATTGGTCCTCGGAGGTCCTCTGTGTCTGCTGAGTCATGGGCAACACACTGCACTCTTTCTTGTGATATCTTGATTCACAGCACTCGCACAGGTTCAAGAGCAACGTTCAACAAGTTCCAACATGTCGTGGAAGTCGTTCTCATTCCCTAGTTTGAGCTGTACAGACAGAAACAGTAAGCTTCTCCTTCCATTCAGGACGTCCTACCTGAAGTCACCCTGCCTCTTGAAGAAAGACGACCTTCTTTCTATTGCAACTAAAGCACAGTTTTTCCTGTAGCACGGCAGGCTTTTGAAGAGGCACGGGCCCAGAGTCCTAATCAGGGATTTCCTTGGTGAGGCCGTTCACTAGATGCAGAACACCCTGCCTCGAGAAGTTGATTCAGGGAAGCAACCACTGTGTACTCTGTGTCTCATTTGACTGGTTAAAAACCACAGAGATGTATGCTGCCTGTGCCCATGGAAATGGGGGCATGATGGGACTAGCCTTGCTTTCCGTTTGAAAACCTCCATTCTTGCTTCCGTGAAGCTCCCTGAAATTCTCTGCTGTTGACAGTCCTCTGGCCACTGTAGGCATGTGTCTGGGAAGAAAATGACTTTTCTCTCGGTACACACGGAGCTTCATTGGCGGGGTGCGGCTCTCCTTGCCATGCTCTAGAGCTAAAGGGAATCTCAACGTGAGTCCTTGCCTCAGGTAAGGCCCTGAGTAGCCCTGCAGAAAGGGAGGCATGCAGCTCTTTCCATGAGCTCTTAATGGAGGTCTGTTTTATTTAAAGAATTACCCCTTTCAGAACTCCTACGCCCTTCGGGTGAGCATCATTTTGGTTCCAAGATCCCTGACTCCCTCTATACCCCTGTGGGCCTGCTGAGCAGCATTGCGTCCCATACGTCCCACGGAGGCTCTCTGTGTCTGCAGAGTGTTGGGCAACACACTGTACGTTACTTCAGGAGAGCTACATTTCCAGAGCACTCGAACAGCATCAGAACCACATTTCTAGGCAGTCCAACATGCCCTGGAAGTCTTCGACATTGCCCTCGTCTGAGCAGCCCTGAGAAAACACTCTGCTTAGAAGTTATCGAGGACCTCGTACCAGAAGTCACTCTATTCAAGGAGAAATACAGCATCTTAACATGCTGTGTCGCTCACAGGGCAAGAAACCTGAGAACTTGCCTCGAGGTAAGGCCATGAAATACTATGCAGAAGCAGAGGCGTGTAGCAGTTTCCATGAGGCCGTAGTCGCTTATCTTCATCATTTTAAAGCCAGTACGCTTTTCAGGACACCTAGGTGCCTCGCCTGGAAACCCTGTTGCCTGCAAGAACACTGAGTACCCTCAGGCTCCCCTTGTCCTTCTAAGCAATATCCAGGCCAGGAGCTTTCCGACTCACAGTGTGTATGCCGAGTGTAGGGCAACACAGTGCACTCTTATTGGAATATCTTGATTTAGCCAGCAATCGCACAGGTTCACGAGCACCGTTAAGCCAGTTCCAACAGGCCGTGGAAGTCGCTCTCATTCCCTAGTTTGAGCTGTACAGAGAGAAACAGTAAGCTTCTCCTTCCATTCAGGACTTCCTACCTGAAGTCACCCTGCCTCTTGAAGAAAGACGGCCTCGTTTCTATTGCAACGAAAGCACAGTTTTTCCTGTAGCACGGCAGGCTTTTGAAAAGGCACGGGCCCAGAGGCCTAGCTAGGGCTTTCCTTGGTGAGGCCGTTCACTAGATGCAGAACACCCTGCCTCGAGAAGTTGATTCAGGGAAGCAACAACTGTGTACTCTGTGTCTCATTTGACTGGTTAAAAACCACAGAGATGTATGCTGCCTGTGCCCATGGAAATGGGGGCATGATGGGACTAACCTTGCTTTCCGTTTGGAAAGCTCCCCTCTTGCTTTCGTGAAGCTCCCTGAAATTCTCTGCTGTTGACAGGCCTCTGGCCACTGTAGGCATGTGTCTGGGAAGTAAATGAGTTTTCTCTGGCTACACACGGAACTTCATTGGCCGCGGTGGGGCGCACCTTGCCATGCTCTAGAGCTAAAGGGAATCTAAACGTGAGCCCTTGGCTAGAGGTAAGGCCCTGAGTAGCCCTGCCGAACGGGAGGCATGCAGCTCCTTCCATTAGCTCTTAGTCACTCTTCTGGTTTACTTTAAATGAAGTACCCTTTTCAGGACTCCTAGGCCCCTCGGTTGAGCATCATTTTTGTTCCAAGGTCTCTGAGTATCTCCACACCCCTGTAGGCCTGCTGAGCAACAACGAGGCACATTGGTCCTCGGAGGTCCTCTGTGTCTGCTGAGTCATGGGCAACACACTGCACTCTTTCTTGTGATATCTTGATTCACAGCACTCGCACAGGTTCAAGAGCAACGTTCAAGTTCCAACATGTCGTGGAAGTCGTTCTCATTCCCTAGTTTGAGCTGTACAGACAGAAACAGTAAGCTTCTCCTTCCATTCAGGACCTCCTACCTGAAGTCACCCTGCCTCTTGAAGAAAGACGACCTTCTTTCTATTGCAACTAAAGCACAGTTTTTCCTGTAGCACGGCAGGCTTTTGAAGAGGCACGGGCCCAGAGTCCTAATCAGGGATTTCCTTGGTGAGGCCGTTCACTAGATGCAGAACACCCTGCCTCGAGAAGTTGATTCAGGGAAGCAACCACTGTGTACTCTGTGTCTCATTTGACTGGTTAAAAACCACAGAGATGTATGCTGCCTGTGCCCATGGAAATGGGGGCATGATGGGACTAGCCTTGCTTTCCGTTTGAAAACCTCCATTCTTGCTTCCGTGAAGCTCCCTGAAATTCTCTGCTGTTGACAGTCCTCTGGCCACTGTAGGCATGTGTCTGGGAAGAAAATGACTTTTCTCTCGGTACACACGGAGCTTCATTGGCGGGGTGCGGCTCTCCTTGCCATGCTCTAGAGTTAAAGGGAATCTCAACGTGAGTCCTTGCCTCAGGTAAGGCCCTGAGTAGCCCTGCAGAAAGGGAGGCATGCAGCTCTTTCCATGAGCTCTTAATGGAGGTCTGTTTTATTTAAAGAATTACCCCTTTCAGAACTCCTACGCCCTTCGGGTGAGCATCATTTTGGTTCCAAGATCCCTGACTCCCTCTATACCCCTGTGGGCCTGCTGAGCAGCATTGCGTCCCATATGTCCCACGGAGGCTCTCTGTGTCTGCAGAGTGTCGGGCAACACACTGTACGTTACTTCAGGAGAGCTACATTTCCAGAGCACTCGAACAGCATCAGAACCACATTTCTAGGCAGTCCAACATGCCCTGGAAGTCTTCGACATTGCCCTCGTCTGAGCAGCCCTGAGAAAACACTCTGCTTAGAAGTTATCGAGGACCTCGTACCAGAAGTCACTCTATTCAAGGAGAAATACAGCATCTTAACATGCTGTGTCGCTCACAGGGCAAGAAACCTGAGAACTTGCCTCGAGGTAAGGCCATGAAATACTATGCAGAAGCAGAGGCGTGTAGCAGTTTCCATGAGGCCGTAGTCGCTTATCTTCATCATTTTAAAGCCAGTACGCTTTTCAGGACACCTAGGTGCCTCGCCTGGAAACCCTGTTGCCTGCAAGAACACTGAGTACCCTCAGGCTCCCCTTGTCCTTCTAAGCAATATCCAGGCCAGGAGCTTTCCGACTCACAGTGTGTATGCCGAGTGTAGGGCAACACAGTGCACTCTTATTGGAATATCTTGATTTAGCCAGCAATCGCACAGGTTCACGAGCACCGTTAAGCCAGTTCCAACAGGCCGTGGAAGTCGCTCTCATTCCCTAGTTTGAGCTGTACAGAGAGAAACAGTAAGCTTCTCCTTCCATTCAGGACTTCCTACCTGAAGTCACCCTGCCTCTTGAAGAAAGACGACCTCGTTTCTATTGCAACTAAAGCACAGTTTTTCCTGTAGCACGGCAGGCTTTTGAAAAGGCACGGGCCCAGAGGCCTAGCTAGGGCTTTCCTTGGTGAGGCCGTTCACTAGATGCAGAACACCCTGCCTCGAGAAGTTGATTCAGGGAAGCAACAACTGTGTACTCTGTGTCTCATTTCACTGGTTAAAAACCACAGAGATGTATGCTGCCTGTGCCCATGGAAATGGGGGCATGATGGGACTAGCCTTGCTTTCCGTTTGAAAACCTCCATTCTTGCTTCCGTGAAGCTCCCTGAAATTCTCTGCTGTTGACAGGCCTCTGGCCACTGTAGGCATGTGTCTGGGAAGTAAATGAGTTTTCTCTGGCTACACACGGAACTTCATTGGCCGCGGTGGGGCGCACCTTGCCATGCTCTAGAGTTAAAGGGAATCTCAACGTGAGTCCTTGCCTCAGGTAAGGCCCTGAGTAGCCCTGCAGAAAGGGAGGCATGCAGCTCTTTCCATGAGCTCTTAATGGAGGTCTGTTTTATTTAAAGAATTACCCCTTTCAGAACTCCTACGCCCTTCGGGTGAGCATCATTTTGGTTCCAAGATCCCTGACTCCCTCTATACCCCTGTGGGCCTGCTGAGCAGCATTGCGTCCCATACGTCCCACGGAGGCTCTCTGTGTCTGCAGGGTGTCGGGCAACACACTGTACGTTACTTCAGGAGAGCTACATTTCCAGAGCACTCGAACAGCATCAGAACCACATTTCTAGGCAGTCCAACATGCCCTGGAAGTCTTCGACATTGCCCTCGTCTGAGCAGCCCTGAGAAAACACTCTGCTTAGAAGTTATCGAGGACCTCGTACCAGAAGTCACTCTATTCAAGGAGAAATACAGCATCTTAACATGCTGTGTCGCTCACAGGGCAAGAAACCTGAGAACTTGCCTCGAGGTAAGGCCATGAAATACTATGCAGAAGCAGAGGCGTGTAGCAGTTTCCATGAGGCCGTAGTCGCTTATCTTCATCATTTTAAAGCCAGTACGCTTTTCAGGACACCTAGGTGCCTCGCCTGGAAACCCTGTTGCCTGCAAGAACACTGAGTACCCTCAGGCTCCCCTTGTCCTTCTAAGCAATATCCAGGCCAGGAGCTTTCCGACTCACAGTGTGTATGCCGAGTGTAGGGCAACACAGTGCACTCTTATTGGAATATCTTGATTTAGCCAGCAATCGCACAGGTTCACGAGCACCGTTAAGCCAGTTCCAACAGGCCGTGGAAGTCGCTCTCATTCCCTAGTTTGAGCTGTACAGAGAGAAACAGTAAGCTTCTCTTTCCATTCAGGACTTCCTACCTGAAGTCACCCTGCCTCTTGAAGAAAGACGACCTCGTTTCTATTGCAACTAAAGCACAGTTTTTCCTGTAGCACGGCAGGCTTTTGAAAAGGCACGGGCCCAGAGGCCTAGCTAGGGCTTTCCTTGGTGAGGCCGTTCACTAGATGCAGAACACCCTGCCTCGAGAAGTTGATTCAGGGAAGCAACAACTGTGTACTCTGTGTCTCATTTGACTGGTTAAAAACCACAGAGATGTATGCTGCCTGTGCCCATGGAAATGGGGGCATGATGGGACTAACCTTGCTTTCCGTTTGGAAAGCTCCCCTCTTGCTTTCGTGAAGCTCCCTGAAATTCTCTGCTGTTGACAGGCCTCTGGCCACTGTAGGCATGTGTCTGGGAAGTAAATGAGTTTTCTCTGGCTACACACGGAACTTCATTGGCCGCGGTGGGGCGCACCTTGCCATGCTCTAGAGCTAAAGGGAATCTAAACGTGAGCCCTTGGCTCGAGGTAAGGCCCTGAGTAGCCCTGCCGAACGGGAGGCATGCAGCTCCTTCCATTAGCTCTTAGTCACTCTTCTGGTTTACTTTAAATGAAGTACCCTTTTCAGGACTCCTAGGCCCCTCGGTTGAGCATCATTTTTGTTCCAAGGTCTCTGAGTATCTCCACACCCCTGTAGGCCTGCTGAGCAACAACGAGGCACATTGGTCCTCGGAGGTCCTCTGTGTCTGCTGAGTCATGGGCAACACACTGCACTCTTTCTTGTGATATCTTGATTCACAGCACTCGCACAGGTTCAAGAGCAACGTTCAAGTTCCAACATGTCGTGGAAGTCGTTCTCATTCCCTAGTTTGAGCTGTACAGACAGAAACAGTAAGCTTCTCCTTCCATTCAGGACCTCCTACCTGAAGTCACCCTGCCTCTTGAAGAAAGACGACCTTCTTTCTATTGCAACTAAAGCACAGTTTTTCCTGTAGCACGGCAGGCTTTTGAAGAGGCACGGGCCCAGAGTCCTAATCAGGGATTTCCTTGGTGAGGCCGTTCACTAGATGCAGAACACCCTGCCTCGAGAAGTTGATTCAGGGAAGCAACCACTGTGTACTCTGTGTCTCATTTCACTGGTTAAAAACCACAGAGATGTATGCTGCCTGTGCCCATGGAAATGGGGGCATGATGGGACTAGCCTTGCTTTCCGTTTGAAAACCTCCATTCTTGCTTCCGTGAAGCTCCCTGAAATTCTCTGCTGTTGACAGTCCTCTGGCCACTGTAGGCATGTGTCTGGGAAGAAAATGACTTTTCTCTCGGTAAACACGGAGCTTCATTGGCGGGGTGCGTCTCTCCTTGCCATGCTCTAGAGCTAAAGGGAATCTCAACGTGAGTCCTTGCCTCAGGTAAGGCCCTGAGTAGCCCTGCAGAAAGGGAGGCATGCAGCTCTTTCCATGAGCTCTTAATGGAGGTCTGTTTTATTTAAAGAATTACCCCTTTCAGAACTCCTACGCCCTTCGGGTGAGCATCATTTTGGTTCCAAGATCCCTGACTCCCTCTATACCCCTGTGGGCCTGCTGAGCAGCATTGCGTCCCATACGTCCCACGGAGGCTCTCTGTGTCTGCAGAGTGTTGGGAAACACACTGTACGTTACCTCAGGAGAGCTACATTTCCAGAGCACTCGAACAGCATCAGAACCACATTTCTAGGCAGTCCAACATGCCCTGGAAGTCTTCGACATTGCCCTCGTCTGAGCAGCCCTGAGAAAACACTCTGCTTAGAAGTTATCGAGGACCTCGTACCAGAAGTCACTCTATTCAAGGAGAAATACAGCATCTTAACATGCTGTGTCGCTCACAGGGCAAGAAACCTGAGAACTTGCCTCGAGGTAAGGCCATGAAATACTATGCAGAAGCAGAGGCGTGTAGCAGTTTCCATGAGGCCGTAGTCGCTTATCTTCATCATTTTAAAGCCAGTACGCTTTTCAGGACACCTAGGTGCCTCGCCTGGAAACCCTGTTGCCTGCAAGAACACTGAGTACCCTCAGGCTCCCCTTGTCCTTCTAAGCAATATCCAGGCCAGGAGCTTTCCGACTCACAGTGTGTATGCCGAGTGTAGGGCAACACAGTGCACTCTTATTGGAATATCTTGATTTAGCCAGCAATCGCACAGGTTCACGAGCACCGTTAAGCCAGTTCCAACAGGCCGTGGAAGTCGCTCTCATTCCCTAGTTTGAGCTGTACAGAGAGAAACAGTAAGCTTCTCCTTCCATTCAGGACTTCCTACCTGAAGTCACCCTGCCTCTTGAAGAAAGACGACCTCGTTTCTATTGCAACTAAAGCACAGTTTTTCCTGTAGCACGGCAGGCTTTTGAAAAGGCACGGGCCCAGAGGCCTAGCTAGGGCTTTCCTTGGTGAGGCCGTTCACTAGATGCAGAACACCCTGCCTCGAGAAGTTGATTCAGGGAAGCAACAACTGTGTACTCTGTGTCTCATTTGACTGGTTAAAAACCACAGAGATGTATGCTGCCTGTGCCCATGGAAATGGGGGCATGATGGGACTAACCTTGCTTTCCGTTTGGAAAGCTCCCCTCTTGCTTTCGTGAAGCTCCCTGAAATTCTCTGCTGTTGACAGGCCTCTGGCCACTGTAGGCATGTGTCTGGGAAGTAAATGAGTTTTCTCTGGCTACACACGGAACTTCATTGGCCGCGGTGGGGCGCACCTTGCCATGCTCTAGAGCTAAAGGGAATCTAAACGTGAGCCCTTGGCTCGAGGTAAGGCCCTGAGTAGCCCTGCAGAACGGGAGGCATGCAGCTCTTTCCATTAGCTCTTAGTCACTCTTCTGGTTTACTTTAAATGAAGTACCCTTTTCAGGACTCCTAGGCCCCTCGGTTGAGCATCATTTTTGTTCCAAGGTCTCTGAGTATCTCCACACCCCTGTAGGCCTGCTGAGCAACAACGAGGCACATTGGTCCTCAGAGGTCCTCTGTGTCTGCTGAGTCATGGGCAACACACTGCACTCTTTCTTGTGATATCTTGATTCACAGCACTCGCACAGGTTCAAGAGCAACGTTCAACAAGTTCCAACATGTCGTGGAAGTCGTTCTCATTCCCTACTTTGAGCTGTACAGACAGAAACAGTAAGCTTCTCCTTTCATTCAGGACCTCCTACCTGAAGTCACCCTGCCTCTTGAAGAAAGACGACCTTCTTTCTATTGCAACTAAAGCACAGTTTTTCCTGTAGCACGGCAGGCTTTTGAAGAGGCACGGGCCCAGAGTCCTAATCAGGGATTTCCTTGGTGAGGCCGTTCACTAGATGCAGAACACCCTGCCTCGAGAAGTTGATTCAGGGAAGCAACGACTGTGTACTCTGTGTCTCATTTGACTGGTTAAAAACCACAGAGATGTATGCTGCCTGTGCCCATGGAAATGGGGGCATGATGGGACTAGCCTTGCTTTCCGTTTGAAAACCTCCATTCTTGCTTCCGTGAAGCTCCCTGAAATTCTCTGCTGTTGACAGTCCTCTGGCCACTGTAGGCATGTGTCTGGGAAGAAAATGACTTTTCTCTCGGTACACACGGAGCTTCATTGGCGGGGTGCGTCTCTCCTTGCCATGCTCTAGAGCTAAAGGGAATCTCAACGTGAGTCCTTGCCTCAGGTAAGGCCCTGAGTAGCCCTGCAGAAAGGGAGGCATGCAGCTCTTTCCATGAGCTCTTAATGGAGGTCTGTTTTATTTAAAGAATTACCCCTTTCAGAACTCCTACGCCCTTCGGGTGAGCATCATTTTGGTTCCAAGATCCCTGACTCCCTCTATACCCCTGTGGGCCTGCTGAGCAGCATTGCGTCCCATACTTCCCACGGAGGCTCTCTGTGTCTGCAGAGTGTTGGGCAACACACTGTACGTTACCTCAGGAGAGCTACATTTCCAGAGCACTCGAACAGCATCAGAACCACATTTCTAGGCAGTCCAACATGCCCTGGAAGTCTTCGACATTGCCCTCGTCTGAGCAGCCCTGAGAAAACACTCTGCTTAGAAGTTATCGAGGACCTCGTACCAGAAGTCACTCTATTCAAGGAGAAATACAGCATCTTAACATGCTGTGTCGCTCACAGGGCAAGAAACCTGAGAACTTGCCTCGAGGTAAGGCCATGAAATACTATGCAGAAGCAGAGGCGTGTAGCAGTTTCCATGAGGCCGTAGTCGCTTATCTTCATCATTTTAAAGCCAGTACGCTTTTCAGGACACCTAGGTGCCTCGCCTGGAAACCCTGTTGCCTGCAAGAACACTGAGTACCCTCAGGCTCCCCTTGTCCTTCTAAGCAATATCCAGGCCAGGAGCTTTCCGACTCACAGTGTGTATGCCGAGTGTAGGGCAACACAGTGCACTCTTATTGGAATATCTTGATTTAGCCAGCAATCGCACAGGTTCACGAGCACCGTTAAGCCAGTTCCAACAGGCCGTGGAAGTCGCTCTCATTCCCTAGTTTGAGCTGTACAGAGAGAAACAGTAAGCTTCTCCTTCCATTCAGGACTTCCTACCTGAAGTCACCCTGCCTCTTGAAGAAAGACGACCTCGTTTCTATTGCAACTAAAGCACAGTTTTTCCTGTAGCACGGCAGGCTTTTGAAAAGGCACGGGCCCAGAGGCCTAGCTAGGGCTTTCCTTGGTGAGGCCGTTCACTAGATGCAGAACACCCTGCCTCGAGAAGTTGATTCAGGGAAGCAACAACTGTGTACTCTGTGTCTCATTTGACTGGTTAAAAACCACAGAGATGTATGCTGCCTGTGCCCATGGAAATGGGGGCATGATGGGACTAACCTTGCTTTCCGTTTGGAAAGCTCCCCTCTTGCTTTCGTGAAGCTCCCTGAAATTCTCTGCTGTTGACAGGCCTCTGGCCACTGTAGGCATGTGTCTGGGAAGTAAATGAGTTTTCTCTGGCTACACACGGAACTTCATTGGCCGCGGTGGGGCGCACCTTGCCATGCTCTAGAGCTAAAGGGAATCTAAACGTGAGCCCTTGGCTCGAGGTAAGGCCCTGAGTAGCCCTGCCGAACGGGAGGCATGCAGCTCTTTCCATTAGCTCTTAGTCACTCTTCTGGTTTACTTTAAATGAAGTACCCTTTTCAGGACTCCTAGGCCCCTCGGTTGAGCATCATTTTTGTTCCAAGGTCTCTGAGTATCTCCACACCCCTGTAGGCCTGCTGAGCAACAACGAGGCACATTGGTCCTCGGAGGTCCTCTGTGTCTGCTGAGTCATGGGCAACACACTGCACTCTTTCTTGTGATATCTTGATTCACAGCACTCGCACAGGTTCAGGAGCAACGTTCAACAAGTTCCAACATGTCGTGGAAGTCGTTCTCATTCCCTAGTTTGAGCTGTACAGACAGAAACAGTAAGCTTCTCCTTCCATTCAGGACCTCCTACCTGAAGTCACCCTGCCTCTTGAAGAAAGACGACCTTCTTTCTATTGCAACTAAAGCACAGTCTTTCCTGTAGCACGGCAGGCTTTTGAAGAGGCACGGGCCCAGAGTCCTAATCAGGGATTTCCTTGGTGAGGCCGTTCACTAGATGCAGAACACCCTGCCTCGAGAAGTTGATTCAGGGAAGCAACCACTGTGTACTCTGTGTCTCATTTGACTGGTTAAAAACCACAGAGATGTATGCTGCCTGTGCCCATGGAAATGGGGGCATGATGGGACTAGCCTTGCTTTCCGTTTGAAAACCTCCATTCTTGCTTCCGTGAAGCTCCCTGAAATTCTCTGCTGTTGACAGTCCTCTGGCCACTGTAGGCATGTGTCTGGGAAGAAAATGACTTTTCTCTCGGTACACACGGAGCTTCATTGGCGGGGTGCGTCTCTCCTTGCCATGCTCTAGAGTTAAAGGGAATCTCAACGTGAGTCCTTGCCTCAGGTAAGGCCCTGAGTAGCCCTGCAGAAAGGGAGGCATGCAGCTCTTTCCATGAGCTCTTAATGGAGGTCTGTTTTATTTAAAGAATTACCCCTTTCAGAACTCCTACGCCCTTCGGGTGAGCATCATTTTGGTTCCAAGATCCCTGACTCCCTCTATACCCCTGTGGGCCTGCTGAGCAGCATTGCGTCCCATACGTCCCACGGAGGCTCTCTGTGTCTGCAGGGTGTCGGGCAACACACTGTACGTTACTTCAGGAGAGCTACATTTCCAGAGCACTCGAACAGCATCAGAACCACATTTCTAGGCAGTCCAACATGCCCTGGAAGTCTTCGACATTGCCCTCGTCTGAGCAGCCCTGAGAAAACACTCTGCTTAGAAGTTATCGAGGACCTCGTACCAGAAGTCACTCTATTCAAGGAGAAATACAGCATCTTAACATGCTGTGTCGCTCACAGGGTAAGAAACCTGAGAACTTGCCTCGAGGTAAGGCCATGAAATACTATGCAGAAGCAGAGGCGTGTAGCAGTTTCCATGAGGCCGTAGTCGCTTATCTTCATCATTTTAAAGCCAGTACGCTTTTCAGGACACCTAGGTGCCTCGCCTGGAAACCCTGTTGCCTGCAAGAACACTGAGTACCCTCAGGCTCCCCTTGTCCTTCTAAGCAATATCCAGGCCAGGAGCTTTCCGACTCACAGTGTGTATGCCGAGTGTAGGGCAACACAGTGCACTCTTATCGGAATATCTTGATTTAGCCAGCAATCGCACAGGTTCACGAGCACCGTTAAGCCAGTTCCAACAGGCCGTGGAAGTCGCTCTCATTCCCTAGTTTGAGCTGTACAGAGAGAAACAGTAAGCTTCTCCTTCCATTCAGGACTTCCTACCTGAAGTCACCCTGCCTCTTGAAGAAAGACGACCTCGTTTCTATTGCAACTAAAGCACAGTTTTTCCTGTAACACGGCAGGCTTTTGAAAAGGCACGGGCCCAGAGGCCTAGCTAGGGCTTTCCTTGGTGAGGCCGTTCACTAGATGCAGAACACCCTGCCTCGAGAAGTTGATTCAGGGAAGCAACAACTGTGTACTCTGTGTCTCATTTGACTGGTTAAAAACCACAGAGATGTATGCTGCCTGTGCCCATGGAAATGGGGGCATGATGGGACTAACCTTGCTTTCCGTTTGGAAAGCTCCCCTCTTGCTTTCGTGAAGCTCCCTGAAATTCTCTGCTGTTGACAGGCCTCTGGCCACTGTAGGCATGTGTCTGGGAAGTAAATGAGTTTTCTCTGGCTACACACGGAACTTCATTGGCCGCGGTGGGGCGCACCTTGCCATGCTCTAGAGCTAAAGGGAATCTAAACGTGAGCCCTTGGCTCGAGGTAAGGCCCTGAGTAGCCCTGCCGAACGGGAGGCATGCAGCTCTTTCCATTAGCTCTTAGTCACTCTTCTGGTTTACTTTAAATGAAGTACCCTTTTCAGGACTCCTAGGCCCCTCGGTTGAGCATCATTTTTGTTCCAAGGTCTCTGAGTATCTCCACACACCTGTAGGCCTGCTGAGCAACAACGAGGCACATTGGTCCTCGGAGGTCCTCTGTGTCTGCTGAGTCATGGGCAACACACTGCACTCTTTCTTGTGATATCTTGATTCACAGCACTCGCACAGGTTCAGGAGCAACGTTCAACAAGTTCCAACATGTCGTGGAAGTCGTTCTCATTCCCTAGTTTGAGCTGTACAGACAGAAACAGTAAGCTTCTCCTTCCATTCAGGACCTCCTACCTGAAGTCACCCTGCCTCTTGAAGAAAGACGACCTTCTTTCTATTGCAACTAAAGCACAGTCTTTCCTGTAGCACCGCAGGCTTTTGAAGAGGCACGGGCCCAGAGTCCTAATCAGGGATTTCCTTGGTGAGGCCGTTCACTAGATGCAGAACACCCTGCCTCGAGAAGTTGATTCAGGGAAGCAACCACTGTGTACTCTGTGTCTCATTTGACTGGTTAAAAACCACAGAGATGTATGCTGCCTGTGCCCATGGAAATGGGGGCATGATGGGACTAGCCTTGCTTTCCGTTTGAAAACCTCCATTCTTGCTTCCGTGAAGCTCCCTGAAATTCTCTGCTGTTGACAGTCCTCTGGCCACTGTAGGCATGTGTCTGGGAAGAAAATGACTTTTCTCTCGGTACACACGGAGCTTCATTGGCGGGGTGCGTCTCTCCTTGCCATGCTCTAGAGCTAAAGGGAATCTCAACGTGAGTCCTTGCCTCAGGTAAGGCCCTGAGTAGCCCTGCAGAAAGGGAGGCATGCAGCTCTTTCCATGAGGTCTTAATGGAGGTCTGTTTTATTTAAAGAATTACCCCTTTCAGAACTCCTACGCCCTTCGGGTGAGCATCATTTTGGTTCCAAGATCCCTGACTCCCTCTATACCCCTGTGGGCCTGCTGAGCAGCATTGCGTCCCATACGTCCCACGGAGGCTCTCTGTGTCTGCAGGGTGTCGGGCAACACACTGTACGTTACTTCAGGAGAGCTACATTTCCAGAGCACTCGAACAGCATCAGAACCACATTTCTAGGCAGTCCAAGATGCCCTGGAAGTCTTCGACATTGCCCTCGTCTGAGCAGCCCTGAGAAAACACTCTGCTTAGAAGTTATCGAGGACCTCGTACCAGAAGTCACTCTATTCAAGGAGAAATACAGCATCTTAACATGCTGTGTCGCTCACAGGGCAAGAAACCTGAGAACTTGCCTCGAGGTAAGGCCATGAAATACTATGCAGAAGCAGAGGCGTGTAGCAGTTTCCATGAGGCCGTAGTCGCTTATCTTCATCATTTTAAAGCCAGTACGCTTTTCAGGACACCTAGGTGCCTCGCCTGGAAACCCTGTTGCCTGCAAGAACACTGAGTACCCTCAGGCTCCCCTTGTCCTTCTAAGCAATATCCAGGCCAGGAGCTTTCCGACTCACAGTGTGTATGCCGAGTGTAGGGCAACACAGTGCACTCTTATTGGAATATCTTGATTTAGCCAGCAATCGCACAGGTTCACGAGCACCGTTAAGCCAGTTCCAACAGGCCGTGGAAGTCGCTCTCATTCCCTAGTTTGAGCTGTACAGAGAGAAACAGTAAGCTTCTCCTTCCATTCAGGACTTCCTACCTGAAGTCACCCTGCCTCTTGAAGAAAGACGACCTCGTTTCTATTGCAACTAAAGCACAGTTTTTCCTGTAGCACGGCAGGCTTTTGAAAAGGCACGGGCCCAGAGGCCTAGCTAGGGCTTTCCTTGGTGAGGCCGTTCACTAGATGCAGAACACCCTGCCTCGAGAAGTTGATTCAGGGAAGCAACAACTGTGTACTCTGTGTCTCATTTGACTGGTTAAAAACCACAGAGATGTATGCTGCCTGTGCCCATGGAAATGGGGGCATGATGGGACTAACCTTGCTTTCCGTTTGGAAAGCTCCCCTCTTGCTTTCGTGAAGCTCCCTGAAATTCTCTGCTGTTGGCAGGCCTCTGGCCACTGTAGGCATGTGTCTGGGAAGTAAATGAGTTTTCTCTGGCTACACACGGAACTTCATTGGCCGCGGTGGGGCGCACCTTGCCATGCTCTAGAGCTAAAGGGAATCTAAACGTGAGCCCTTGGCTCGAGGTAAGGCCCTGAGTAGCCCTGCCGAACGGGAGGCATGCAGCTCCTTCCATTAGCTCTTAGTCACTCTTCTGGTTTACTTTAAATGAAGTACCCTTTTCAGGACTCCTAGGCCCCTCGGTTGAGCATCATTTTTGTTCCAAGGTCTCTGAGTATCTCCACACCCCTGTAGGCCTGCTGAGCAACAACGAGGCACATTGGTCCTCGGAGGTCCTCTGTGTCTGCTGAGTCATGGGCAACACACTGCACTCTTTCTTGTGATATCTTGATTCACAGCACTCGCACAGGTTCAAGAGCAACGTTCAAGTTCCAACATGTCGTGGAAGTCGTTCTCATTCCCTAGTTTGAGCTGTACAGACAGAAACAGTAAGCTTCTCCTTCCATTCAGGACCTCCTACCTGAAGTCACCCTGCCTCTTGAAGAAAGACGACCTTCTTTCTATTGCAACTAAAGCACAGTTTTTCCTGTAGCACGGCAGGCTTTTGAAGAGGCACGGGCCCAGAGTCCTAATCAGGGATTTCCTTGGTGAGGCCGTTCACTAGATGCAGAACACCCTGCCTCGAGAAGTTGATTCAGGGAAGCAACCACTGTGTACTCTGTGTCTCATTTGACTGGTTAAAAACCACAGAGGTGTATGCTGCCTGTGCCCATGGAAATGGGGGCATGATGGGACTAGCCTTGCTTTCCGTTTGAAAACCTCCATTCTTGCTTCCGTGAAGCTCCCTGAAATTCTCTGCTGTTGACAGTCCTCTGGCCACTGTAGGCATGTGTCTGGGAAGAAAATGACTTTTCTCTCGGTACACACGGAGCTTCATTGGCGGGGTGCGTCTCTCCTTGCCATGCTCTAGAGTTAAAGGGAATCTCAACGTGAGTCCTTGCCTCAGGTAAGGCCCTGAGTAGCCCTGCAGAAAGGGAGGCATGCAGCTCTTTCCATGAGCTCTTAATGGAGGTCTGTTTTATTTAAAGAATTACCCCTTTCAGAACTCCTACGCCCTTCGGGTGAGCATCATTTTGGTTCCAAGATCCCTGACTCCCTCTATACCCCTGTGGGCCTGCTGAGCAGCATTGCGTCCCATACGTCCCACGGAGGCTCTCTGTGTCTGCAGGGTGTCGGGCAACACACTGTACGTTACTTCAGGAGAGCTACATTTCCAGAGCACTCGAACAGCATCAGAACCACATTTCTAGGCAGTCCAACATGCCCTGGAAGTCTTCGACATTGCCCTCGTCTGAGCAGCCCTGAGAAAACACTCTGCTTAGAAGTTATCGAGGACCTCGTACCAGAAGTCACTCTATTCAAGGAGAAATACAGCATCTTAACATGCTGTGTCGCTCACAGGGTAAGAAACCTGAGAACTTGCCTCGAGGTAAGGCCATGAAATACTATGCAGAAGCAGAGGCGTGTAGCAGTTTCCATGAGGCCGTAGTCGCTTATCTTCATCATTTTAAAGCCAGTACGCTTTTCAGGACACCTAGGTGCCTCGCCTGGAAACCCTGTTGCCTGCAAGAACACTGAGTACCCTCAGGCTCCCCTTGTCCTTCTAAGCAATATCCAGGCCAGGAGCTTTCCGACTCACAGTGTGTATGCCGAGTGTAGGGCAACACAGTGCACTCTTATTGGAATATCTTGATTTAGCCAGCAATCGCACAGGTTCACGAGCACCGTTAAGCCAGTTCCAACAGGCCGTGGAAGTCGCTCTCATTCCCTAGTTTGAGCTGTACAGAGAGAAACAGTAAGCTTCTCCTTCCATTCAGGACTTCCTACCTGAAGTCACCCTGCCTCTTGAAGAAAGACGACCTCGTTTCTATTGCAACTAAAGCACAGTTTTTCCTGTAACACGGCAGGCTTTTGAAAAGGCACGGGCCCAGAGGCCTAGCTAGGGCTTTCCTTGGTGAGGCCGTTCACTAGATGCAGAACACCCTGCCTCGAGAAGTTGATTCAGGGAAGCAACAACTGTGTACTCTGTGTCTCATTTGACTGGTTAAAAACCACAGAGATGTATGCTGCCTGTGCCCATGGAAATGGGGGCATGATGGGACTAACCTTGCTTTCCGTTTGGAAAGCTCCCCTCTTGCTTTCGTGAAGCTCCCTGAAATTCTCTGCTGTTGACAGGCCTCTGGCCACTGTAGGCATGTGTCTGGGAAGTAAATGAGTTTTCTCTGGCTACACACGGAACTTCATTGGCCGCGGTGGGGCGCACCTTGCCATGCTCTAGAGCTAAAGGGAATCTAAACGTGAGCCCTTGGCTCGAGGTAAGGCCCTGAGTAGCCCTGCCGAACGGGAGGCATGCAGCTCTTTCCATTAGCCCTTAGTCACTCTTCTGGTTTACTTTAAATGAAGTACCCTTTTCAGGACTCCTAGGCCCCTCGGTTGAGCATCATTTTTGTTCCAAGGTCTCTGAGTATCTCCACACACCTGTAGGCCTGCTGAGCAACAACGAGGCACATTGGTCCTCGGAGGTCCTCTGTGTCTGCTGAGTCATGGGCAACACACTGCACTCTTTCTTGTGATATCTTGATTCACAGCACTCGCACAGGTTCAGGAGCAACGTTCAACAAGTTCCAACATGTCGTGGAAGTCGTTCTCATTCCCTAGTTTGAGCTGTACAGACAGAAACAGTAAGCTTCTCCTTCCATTCAGGACCTCCTACCTGAAGTCACCCTGCCTCTTGAAGAAAGACGACCTTCTTTCTATTGCAACTAAAGCACAGTCTTTCCTGTAGCACGGCAGGCTTTTGAAGAGGCACGGGCCCAGAGTCCTAATCAGGGATTTCCTTGGTGAGGCCGTTCACTAGATGCAGAACACCCTGCCTCGAGAAGTTGATTCAGGGAAGCAACCACTGTGTACTCTGTGTCTCATTTGACTGGTTAAAAACCACAGAGATGTATGCTGCCTGTGCCCATGGAAATGGGGGCATGATGGGACTAGCCTTGCTTTCCGTTTGAAAACCTCCATTCTTGCTTCCGTGAAGCTCCCTGAAATTCTCTGCTGTTGACAGTCCTCTGGCCACTGTAGGCATGTGTCTGGGAAGAAAATGACTTTTCTCTCGGTACACACGGAGCTTCATTGGCGGGGTGCGTCTCTCCTTGCCATGCTCTAGAGCTAAAGGGAATCTCAACGTGAGTCCTTGCCTCAGGTAAGGCCCTGAGTAGCCCTGCAGAAAGGGAGGCATGCAGCTCTTTCCATGAGGTCTTAATGGAGGTCTGTTTTATTTAAAGAATTACCCCTTTCAGATCTCCTACGCCCTTCGGGTGAGCATCATTTTGGTTCCAAGATCCCTGACTCCCTCTATACCCCTGTGGGCCTGCTGAGCAGCATTGCGTCCCATACGTCCCACGGAGGCTCTCTGTGTCTGCAGGGTGTCGGGCAACACACTGTACGTTACTTCAGGAGAGCTACATTTCCAGAGCACTCGAACAGCATCAGAACCACATTTCTAGGCAGTCCAACATGCCCTGGAAGTCTTCGACATTGCCCTCGTCTGAGCAGCCCTGAGAAAACACTCTGCTTAGAAGTTATCGAGGACCTCGTACCAGAAGTCACTCTATTCAAGGAGAAATACAGCATCTTAACATGCTGTGTCGCTCACAGGGCAAGAAACCTGAGAACTTGCCTCGAGGTAAGGCCATGAAATACTATGCAGAAGCAGAGGCGTGTAGCAGTTTCCATGAGGCCGTAGTCGCTTATCTTCATCATTTTAAAGCCAGTACGCTTTTCAGGACACCTAGGTGCCTCGCCTGGAAACCCTGTTGCCTGCAAGAACACTGAATACCCTCAGGCTCCCCTTGTCCTTCTAAGCAATATCCAGGCCAGGAGCTTTCCGACTCACAGTGTGTATGCCGAGTGTAGGGCAACACAGTGCACTCTTATTGGAATATCTTGATTTAGCCAGCAATCGCACAGGTTCACGAGCACCGTTAAGCCAGTTCCAACAGGCCGTGGAAGTCGCTCTCATTCCCTAGTTTGAGCTGTACAGAGAGAAACAGTAAGCTTCTCCTTCCATTCAGGACTTCCTACCTGAAGTCACCCTGCCTCTTGAAGAAAGACGACCTCGTTTCTATTGCAACTAAAGCACAGTTTTTCCTGTAGCACGGCAGGCTTTTGAAAAGGCACGGGCCCAGAGGCCTAGCTAGGGCTTTCCTTGGTGAGGCCGTTCACTAGATGCAGAACACCCTGCCTCGAGAAGTTGATTCAGGGAAGCAACAACTGTGTACTCTGTGTCTCATTTGACTGGTTAAAAACCACAGAGATGTATGCTGCCTGTGCCCATGGAAATGGGGGCATGATGGGACTAACCTTGCTTTCCGTTTGGAAAGCTCCCCTCTTGCTTTCGTGAAGCTCCCTGAAATTCTCTGCTGTTGACAGGCCTCTGGCCACTGTAGGCATGTGTCTGGGAAGTAAATGAGTTTTCTCTGGCTACACACGGAACTTCATTGGCCGCGGTGGGGCGCACCTTGCCATGCTCTAGAGCTAAAGGGAATCTAAACGTGAGCCCTTGGCTCGAGGTAAGGCCCTGAGTAGCCCTGCCGAACGGGAGGCATGCAGCTCCTTCCATTAGCTCTTAGTCACTCTTCTGGTTTACTTTAAATGAAGTACCCTTTTCAGGACTCCTAGGCCCCTCGGTTGAGCATCATTTTTGTTCCAAGGTCTCTGAGTATCTCCACACCCCTGTAGGCCTGCTGAGCAACAACGAGGCACATTGGTCCTCGGAGGTCCTCTGTGTCTGCTGAGTCATGGGCAACACACTGCACTCTTTCTTGTGATATCTTGATTCACAGCACTCGCACAGGTTCAAGAGCAACGTTCAAGTTCCAACATGTCGTGGAAGTCGTTCTCATTCCCTAGTTTGAGCTGTACAGACAGAAACAGTAAGCTTCTCCTTCCATTCAGGACCTCCTACCTGAAGTCACCCTGCCTCTTGAAGAAAGACGACCTTCTTTCTATTGCAACTAAAGCACAGTTTTTCCTGTAGCACGGCAGGCTTTTGAAGAGGCACGGGCCCAGAGTCCTAATCAGGGATTTCCTTGGTGAGGCCGTTCACTAGATGCAGAACACCCTGCCTCGAGAAGTTGATTCAGGGAAGCAACCACTGTGTACTCTGTGTCTCATTTGACTGGTTAAAAACCACAGAGATGTATGCTGCCTGTGCCCATGGAAATGGGGGCATGATGGGACTAGCCTTGCTTTCCGTTTGAAAACCTCCATTCTTGCTTCCGTGAAGCTCCCTGAAATTCTCTGCTGTTGACAGTCCTCTGGCCACTGTAGGCATGTGTCTGGGAAGAAAATGACTTTTCTCTCGGTACACACGGAGCTTCATTGGCGGGGTGCGTCTCTCCTTGCCATGCTCTAGAGTTAAAGGGAATCTCAACGTGAGTCCTTGCCTCAGGTAAGGCCCTGAGTAGCCCTGCAGAAAGGGAGGCATGCAGCTCTTTCCATGAGCTCTTAATGGAGGTCTGTTTTATTTAAAGAATTACCCCTTTCAGAACTCCTACGCCCTTCGGGTGAGCATCATTTTGGTTCCAAGATCCCTGACTCCCTCTATACCCCTGTGGGCCTGCTGAGCAGCATTGCGTCCCATACGTCCCACGGAGGCTCTCTGTGTCTGCAGGGTGTCGGGCAACACACTGTACGTTACTTCAGGAGAGCTACATTTCCAGAGCACTCGAACAGCATCAGAACCACATTTCTAGGCAGTCCAACATGCCCTGGAAGTCTTCGACATTGCCCTCGTCTGAGCAGCCCTGAGAAAACACTCTGCTTAGAAGTTATCGAGGACCTCGTACCAGAAGTCACTCTATTCAAGGAGAAATACAGCATCTTAACATGCTGTGTCGCTCACAGGGTAAGAAACCTGAGAACTTGCCTCGAGGTAAGGCCATGAAATACTATGCAGAAGCAGAGGCGTGTAGCAGTTTCCATGAGGCCGTAGTCGCTTATCTTCATCATTTTAAAGCCAGTACGCTTTTCAGGACACCTAGGTGCCTCGCCTGGAAACCCTGTTGCCTGCAAGAACACTGAGTACCCTCAGGCTCCCCTTGTCCTTCTAAGCAATATCCAGGCCAGGAGCTTTCCGACTCACAGTGTGTATGCCGAGTGTAGGGCAACACAGTGCACTCTTATTGGAATATCTTGATTTAGCCAGCAATCGCACAGGTTCACGAGCACCGTTAAGCCAGTTCCAACAGGCCGTGGAAGTCGCTCTCATTCCCTAGTTTGAGCTGTACAGAGAGAAACAGTAAGCTTCTCCTTCCATTCAGGACTTCCTACCTGAAGTCACCCTGCCTCTTGAAGAAAGACGACCTCGTTTCTATTGCAACTAAAGCACAGTTTTTCCTGTAACACGGCAGGCTTTTGAAAAGGCACGGGCCCAGAGGCCTAGCTAGGGCTTTCCTTGGTGAGGCCGTTCACTAGATGCAGAACACCCTGCCTCGAGAAGTTGATTCAGGGAAGCAACAACTGTGTACTCTGTGTCTCATTTGACTGGTTAAAAACCACAGAGATGTATGCTGCCTGTGCCCATGGAAATGGGGGCATGATGGGACTAACCTTGCTTTCCGTTTGGAAAGCTCCCCTCTTGCTTTCGTGAAGCTCCCTGAAATTCTCTGCTGTTGACAGGCCTCTGGCCACTGTAGGCATGTGTCTGGGAAGTAAATGAGTTTTCTCTGGCTACACACGGAACTTCATTGGCCGCGGTGGGGCGCACCTTGCCATGCTCTAGAGCTAAAGGGAATCTAAACGTGAGCCCTTGGCTCGAGGTAAGGCCCTGAGTAGCCCTGCAGAACGGGAGGCATGCAGCTCTTTCCATTAGCTCTTAGTCACTCTTCTGGTTTACTTTAAATGAAGTACCCTTTTCAGGACTCCTAGGCCCCTCGGTTGAGCATCATTTTTGTTCCAAGGTCTCTGAGTATCTCCACACCCCTGTAGGCCTGCTGAGCAACAACGAGGCACATTGGTCCTCGGAGGTCCTCTGTGTCTGCTGAGTCATGGGCAACACACTGCACTCTTTCTTGTGATATCTTGATTCACAGCACTCGCACAGGTTCAGGAGCAACGTTCAACAAGTTCCAACATGTCGTGGAAGTCGTTCTCATTCCCTAGTTTGAGCTGTACAGACAGAAACAGTAAGCTTCTCCTTCCATTCAGGACCTCCTACCTGAAGTCACCCTGCCTCTTGAAGAAAGACGACCTTCTTTCTATTGCAACTAAAGCACAGTCTTTCCTGTAGCACGGCAGGCTTTTGAAGAGGCACGGGCCCAGAGTCCTAATCAGGGATTTCCTTGGTGAGGCCGTTCACTAGATGCAGAACACCCTGCCTCGAGAAGTTGATTCAGGGAAGCAACCACTGTGTACTCTGTGTCTCATTTGACTGGTTAAAAACCACAGAGATGTATGCTGCCTGTGCCCATGGAAATGGGGGCATGATGGGACTAGCCTTGCTTTCCGTTTGAAAACCTCCATTCTTGCTTCCGTGAAGCTCCCTGAAATTCTCTGCTGTTGACAGTCCTCTGGCCACTGTAGGCATGTGTCTGGGAAGAAAATGACTTTTCTCTCGGTACACACGGAGCTTCATTGGCGGGGTGCGTCTCTCCTTGCCATGCTCTAGAGCTAAAGGGAATCTCAACGTGAGTCCTTGCCTCAGGTAAGGCCCTGAGTAGCCCTGCAGAAAGGGAGGCATGCAGCTCTTTCCATGAGCTCTTAATGGAGGTCTGTTTTATTTAAAGAATTACCCCTTTCAGAACTCCTACGCCCTTCGGGTGAGCATCATTTTGGTTCCAAGATCCCTGACTCCCTCTATACCCCTGTGGGCCTGCTGAGCAGCATTGCGTCCCATACGTCCCACGGAGGCTCTCTGTGTCTGCAGGGTGTCGGGCAACACACTGTACGTTACCTCAGGAGAGCTACATTTCCAGAGCACTCGAACAGCATCAGAACCACATTTCTAGGCAGTCCAACATGCCCTGGAAGTCTTCGACATTGCTCTCGTCTGAGCAGCCCTGAGAAAACACTCTGCTTAGAAGTTATCGAGGACCTCGTACCAGAAGTCACTCTATTCAAGGAGAAATACAGCATCTTAACATGCTGTGTCGCTCACAGGGCAAGAAACCTGAGAACTTGCCTCGAGGTAAGGCCATGAAATACTATGCAGAAGCAGAGGCGTGTAGCAGTTTCCATGAGGCCGTAGTCGCTTATCTTCATCATTTTAAAGCCAGTACGCTTTTCAGGACACCTAGGTGCCTCGCCTGGAAACCCTGTTGCCTGCAAGAACACTGAGTACCCTCAGGCTCCCCTTGTCCTTCTAAGCAATATCCAGGCCAGGAGCTTTCCGACTCACAGTGTGTATGCCGAGTGTAGGGCAACACAGTGCACTCTTATTGGAATATCTTGATTTAGCCAGCAATCGCACAGGTTCACGAGCACCGTTAAGCCAGTTCCAACAGGCCGTGGAAGTCGCTCTCATTCCCTAGTTTGAGCTGTACAGAGAGAAACAGTAAGCTTCTCCTTCCATTCAGGACTTCCTACCTGAAGTCACCCTGCCTCTTGAAGAAAGACGACCTCGTTTCTATTGCAACTAAAGCACAGTTTTTCCTGTAACACGGCAGGCTTTTGAAAAGGCACGGGCCCAGAGGCCTAGCTAGGGCTTTCCTTGGTGAGGCCGTTCACTAGATGCAGAACACCCTGCCTCGAGAAGTTGATTCAGGGAAGCAACAACTGTGTACTCTGTGTCTCATTTGACTGGTTAAAAACCACAGAGATGTATGCTGCCTGTGCCCATGGAAATGGGGGCATGATGGGACTAACCTTGCTTTCCGTTTGGAAAGCTCCCCTCTTGCTTTCGTGAAGCTCCCTGAAATTCTCTGCTGTTGACAGGCCTCTGGCCACTGTAGGCATGTGTCTGGGAAGTAAATGAGTTTTCTCTGGCTACACACGGAACTTCATTGGCCGCGGTGGGGCGCACCTTGCCATGCTCTAGAGCTAAAGGGAATCTAAACGTGAGCCCTTGGCTCGAGGTAAGGCCCTGAGTAGCCCTGCAGAACGGGAGGCATGCAGCTCTTTCCATTAGCTCTTAGTCACTCTTCTGGTTTACTTTAAATGAAGTACCCTTTTCAGGACTCCTAGGCCCCTCGGTTGAGCATCATTTTTGTTCCAAGGTCTCTGAGTATCTCCACACCCCTGTAGGCCTGCTGAGCAACAACGAGGCACATTGGTCCTCGGAGGTCCTCTGTGTCTGCTGAGTCATGGGCAACACACTGCACTCTTTCTTGTGATATCTTGATTCACAGCACTCGCACAGGTTCAGGAGCAACGTTCAACAAGTTCCAACATGTCGTGGAAGTCGTTCTCATTCCCTAGTTTGAGCTGTACAGACAGAAACAGTAAGCTTCTCCTTCCATTCAGGACCTCCTACCTGAAGTCACCCTGCCTCTTGAAGAAAGACGACCTTCTTTCTATTGCAACTAAAGCACAGTCTTTCCTGTAGCACGGCAGGCTTTTGAAGAGGCACGGGCCCCGAGTCCTAATCAGGGATTTCCTTGGTGAGGCCGTTCACTAGATGCAGAACACCCTGCCTCGAGAAGTTGATTCAGGGAAGCAACCACTGTGTACTCTGTGTCTCATTTGACTGGTTAAAAACCACAGAGATGTATGCTGCCTGTGCCCATGGAAATGGGGGCATGATGGGACTAGCCTTGCTTTCCGTTTGAAAACCTCCATTCTTGCTTCCGTGAAGCTCCCTGAAATTCTCTGCTGTTGACAGTCCTCTGGCCACTGTAGGCATGTGTCTGGGAAGAAAATGACTTTTCTCTCGGTACACACGGAGCTTCATTGGCGGGGTGCGTCTCTCCTTGCCATGCTCTAGAGCTAAAGGGAATCTCAACGTGAGTCCTTGCCTCAGGTAAGGCCCTGAGTAGCCCTGCAGAAAGGGAGGCATGCAGCTCTTTCCATGAGCTCTTAATGGAGGTCTGTTTTATTTAAAGAATTACCCCTTTCAGAACTCCTACGCCCTTCGGGTGAGCATCATTTTGGTTCCAAGATCCCTGACTCCCTCTATACCCCTGTGGGCCTGCTGAGCAGCATTGCGTCCCATACGTCCCACGGAGGCTCTCTGTGTCTGCAGGGTGTCGGGCAACACACTGTACGTTACCTCAGGAGAGCTACATTTCCAGAGCACTCGAACAGCATCAGAACCACATTTCTAGGCAGTCCAACATGCCCTGGAAGTCTTCGACATTGCTCTCGTCTGAGCAGCCCTGAGAAAACACTCTGCTTAGAAGTTATCGAGGACCTCGTACCAGAAGTCACTCTATTCAAGGAGAAATACAGCATCTTAACATGCTGTGTCGCTCACAGGGCAAGAAACCTGAGAACTTGCCTCGAGGTAAGGCCATGAAATACTATGCAGAAGCAGAGGCGTGTAGCAGTTTCCATGAGGCCGTAGTCGCTTATCTTCATCATTTTAAAGCCAGTACGCTTTTCAGGACACCTAGGTGCCTCGCCTGAAAACCCTGTTGCCTGCAAGAACACTGAGTACCCTCAGGCTCCCCTTGTCCTTCTAAGCAATATCCAGGCCAGGAGCTTTCCGACTCACAGTGTGTATGCCGAGTGTAGGGCAACACAGTGCACTCTTATTGGAATATCTTGATTTAGCCAGCAATCGCACAGGTTCACGAGCACCGTTAAGCCAGTTCCAACAGGCCGTGGAAGTCGCTCTCATTCCCTAGTTTGAGCTGTACAGAGAGAAACAGTAAGCTTCTCCTTCCATTCAGGACTTCCTACCTGAAGTCACCCTGCCTCTTGAAGAAAGACGACCTCGTTTCTATTGCAACTAAAGCACAGTTTTTCCTGTAGCACGGCAGGCTTTTGAAAAGGCACGGGCCCAGAGGCCTAGCTAGGGCTTTCCTTGGTGAGGCCGTTCACTAGATGCAGAACACCCTGCCTCGAGAAGTTGATTCAGGGAAGCAACAACTGTGTACTCTGTGTCTCATTTGACTGGTTAAAAACCACAGAGATGTATGCTGCCTGTGCCCATGGAAATGGGGGCATGATGGGACTAACCTTGCTTTCCGTTTGGAAAGCTCCCCTCTTGCTTTCGTGAAGCTCCCTGAAATTCTCTGCTGTTGACAGGCCTCTGGCCACTGTAGGCATGTGTCTGGGAAGTAAATGAGTTTTCTCTGGCTACACACGGAACTTCATTGGCCGCGGTGGGGCGCACCTTGCCATGCTCTAGAGCTAAAGGGAATCTAAACGTGAGCCCTTGGCTCGAGGTAAGGCCCTGAGTAGCCCTGCCGAACGGGAGGCATGCAGCTCCTTCCATTAACTCTTAGTCACTCTTCTGGTTTACTTTAAATGAAGTACCCTTTTCAGGACTCCTAGGCCCCTCGGTTGAGCATCATTTTTGTTCCAAGGTCTCTGAGTATCTCCACACCCCTGTAGGCCTGCTGAGCAACAACGAGGCACATTGGTCCTCGGAGGTCCTCTGTGTCTGCTGAGGCATGGGCAACACACTGCACTCTTTCTTGTGATATCTTGATTCACAGCACTCGCACAGGTTCAAGAGCAACGTTCAAGTTCCAACATGTCGTGGAAGTCGTTCTCATTCCCTAGTTTGAGCTGTACAGACAGAAACAGTAAGCTTCTCCTTCCATTCAGGACCTCCTACCTGAAGTCACCCTGCCTCTTGAAGAAAGACGACCTTCTTTCTATTGCAACTAAAGCACAGTTTTTCCTGTAGCACGGCAGGCTTTTGAAGAGGCACGGGCCCAGAGTCCTAATCAGGGATTTCCTTGGTGAGGCCGTTCACTAGATGCAGAACACCCTGCCTCGAGAAGTTGATTCAGGGAAGCAACCACTGTGTACTCTGTGTCTCATTTCACTGGTTAAAAACCACAGAGATGTATGCTGCCTGTGCCCATGGAAATGGGGGCATGATGGGACTAGCCTTGCTTTCCGTTTGAAAACCTCCATTCTTGCTTCCGTGAAGCTCCCTGAAATTCTCTGCTGTTGACAGTCCTCTGGCCACTGTAGGCATGTGTCTGGGAAGAAAATGACTTTTCTCTCGGTACACACGGAGCTTCATTGGCGGGGTGCGTCTCTCCTTGCCATGCTCTAGAGCTAAAGGGAATCTCAACGTGAGTCCTTACCTCAGGTAAGGCCCTGAGTAGCCCTGCAGAAAGGGAGGCATGCAGCTCTTTCCATGAGCTCTTAATGGAGGTCTGTTTTATTTAAAGAATTACCCCTTTCAGAACTCCTACGCCCTTCGGGTGAGCATCATTTTGGTTCCAAGATCCCTGACTCCCTCTATACCCCTGTGGGCCTGCTGAGCAGCATTGCGTCCCATACGTCCCACGGAGGCTCTCTGTGTCTGCAGGGTGTCGGGCAACACACTGTACGTTACTTCAGGAGAGCTACATTTCCAGAGCACTCGAACAGCATCAGAACCACATTTCTAGGCAGTCCAACATGCCCTGGAAGTCTTCGACATTGCCCTCGTCTGAGCAGCCCTGAGAAAACACTCTGCTTAGAAGTTATCGAGGACCTCGTACCAGAAGTCACTCTATTCAAGGAGAAATACAGCATCTTAACATGCTGTGTCGCTCACAGGGCAAGAAACCTGAGAACTTGCCTCGAGGTAAGGCCATGAAATACTATGCAGAAGCAGAGGCGTGTAGCAGTTTCCATGAGGCCGTAGTCGCTTATCTTCATCATTTTAAAGCCAGTACGCTTTTCAGGACACCTAGGTGCCTCGCCTGGAAACCCTGTTGCCTGCAAGAACACTGAGTACCCTCAGGCTCCCCTTGTCCTTCTAAGCAATATCCAGGCCAGGAGCTTTCCGACTCACAGTGTGTATGCCGAGTGTAGGGCAACACAGTGCACTCTTATTGGAATATCTTGATTTAGCCAGCAATCGCACAGGTTCACGAGCACCGTTAAGCCAGTTCCAACAGGCCGTGGAAGTCGCTCTCATTCCCTAGTTTGAGCTGTACAGAGAGAAACAGTAAGCTTCTCCTTCCATTCAGGACTTCCTACCTGAAGTCACCCTGCCTCTTGAAGAAAGACGACCTCGTTTCTATTGCAACTAAAGCACAGTTTTTCCTGTAGCACGGCAGGCTTTTGAAAAGGCACGGGCCCAGAGGCCTAGCTAGGGCTTTCCTTGGTGAGGCCGTTCACTAGATGCAGAACACCCTGCCTCGAGAAGTTGATTCAGGGAAGCAACAACTGTGTACTCTGTGTCTCATTTGACTGGTTAAAAACCACAGAGATGTATGCTGCCTGTGCCCATGGAAATGGGGGCATGATGGGACTAACCTTGCTTTCCGTTTGGAAAGCTCCCCTCTTGCTTTCGTGAAGCTCCCTGAAATTCTCTGCTGTTGACAGGCCTCTGGCCACTGTAGGCATGTGTCTGGGAAGTAAATGAGTTTTCTCTGGCTACACACGGAACTTCATTGGCCGCGGTGGGGCGCACCTTGCCATGCTCTAGAGCTAAAGGGAATCTAAACGTGAGCCCTTGGCTCGAGGTAAGGCCCTGAGTAGCCCTGCCGAACGGGAGACATGCAGCTCTTTCCATTAGCTCTTAGTCACTCTTCTGGTTTACTTTAAATGAAGTACCCTTTTCAGGACTCCTAGGCCCCTCGGTTGAGCATCATTTTTGTTCCAAGGTCTCTGAGTATCTCCACACCCCTGTAGGCCTGCTGAGCAACAACGAGGCACATTGGTCCTCGGAGGTCCTCTGTGTCTGCTGAGTCATGGGCAACACACTGCACTCTTTCTTGTGATATCTTGATTCACAGCACTCGCACAGGTTCAAGAGCAACGTTCAACAAGTTCCAACATGTCGTGGAAGTCGTTCTCATTCCCTACTTTGAGCTGTACAGACAGAAACAGTAAGCTTCTCCTTCCATTCAGGACCTCCTACCTGAAGTCACCCTGCCTCTTGAAGAAAGACGACCTTCTTTCTATTGCAACTAAAGCACAGTTTTTCCTGTAGCACGGCAGGCTTTTGAAGAGGCACGGGCCCAGAGTCCTAATCAGGGATTTCCTTGGTGAGGCCGTTCACTAGATGCAGAACACCCTGCCTCGAGAAGTTGATTCAGGGAAGCAACCACTGTGTACTCTGTGTCTCATTTGACTGGTTAAAAACCACAGAGATGTATGCTGCCTGTGCCCATGGAAATGGGGGCATGATGGGACTAGCCTTGCTTTCCGTTTGAAAACCTCCATTCTTGCTTCCGTGAAGCTCCCTGAAATTCTCTGCTGTTGACAGTCCTCTGGCCACTGTAGGCATGTGTCTGGGAAGAAAATGACTTTTCTCTCGGTACACACGGAGCTTCATTGGCGGGGTGCGGCTCTCCTTGCCATGCTCTAGAGCTAAAGGGAATCTCAACGTGAGTCCTTGCCTCAGGTAAGGCCCTGAGTAGCCCTGCAGAAAGGGAGGCATGCAGCTCTTTCCATGAGCTCTTAATGGAGGTCTGTTTTATTTAAAGAATTACCCCTTTCAGAACTCCTACGCCCTTCGGGTGAGCATCATTTTGGTTCCAAGATCCCTGACTCCCTCTATACCCCTGTGGGCCTGCTGAGCAGCATTGCGTCCCATACGTCCCACGGAGGCTCTCTGTGTCTGCAGTGTGTTGGGCAACACACTGTACGTTACTTCAGGAGAGCTACATTTCCAGAGCACTCGAACAGCATCAGAACCACATTTCTAGGCAGTCCAACATGCCCTGGAAGTCTTCGACATTGCCCTCGTCTGAGCAGCCCTGAGAAAACACTCTGCTTAGAAGTTATCGAGGACCTCGTACCAGAAGTCACTCTATTCAAGGAGAAATACAGCATCTTAACATGCTGTGTCGCTCACAGGGCAAGAAACCTGAGAACTTGCCTCGAGGTAAGGCCATGAAATACTATGCAGAAGCAGAGGCGTGTAGCAGTTTCCATGAGGCCGTAGTCGCTTATCTTCATCATTTTAAAGCCAGTACGCTTTTCAGGACACCTAGGTGCCTCGCCTGGAAACCCTGTTGCCTGCAAGAACACTGAGTACCCTCAGGCTCCCCTTGTCCTTCTAAGCAATATCCAGGCCAGGAGCTTTCCGACTCACAGTGTGTATGCCGAGTGTAGGGCAACACAGTGCACTCTTATTGGAATATCTTGATTTAGCCAGCAATCGCACAGGTTCACGAGCACCGTTAAGCCAGTTCCAACAGGCCGTGGAAGTCGCTCTCATTCCCTAGTTTGAGCTGTACAGAGAGAAACAGTAAGCTTCTCCTTCCATTCAGGACTTCCTACCTGAAGTCACCCTGCCTCTTGAAGAAAGACGACCTCGTTTCTATTGCAACTAAAGCACAGTTTTTCCTGTAGCACGGCAGGCTTTTGAAAAGGCACGGGCCCAGAGGCCTAGCTAGGGCTTTCCTTGGTGAGGCCGTTCACTAGATGCAGAACACCCTGCCTCGAGAAGTTGATTCAGGGAAGCAACAACTGTGTACTCTGTGTCTCATTTGACTGGTTAAAAACCACAGAGATGTATGCTGCCTGTGCCCATGGAAATGGGGGCATGATGGGACTAACCTTGCTTTCCGTTTGGAAAGCTCCCCTCTTGCTTTCGTGAAGCTCCCTGAAATTCTCTGCTGTTGACAGGCCTCTGGCCACTGTAGGCATGTGTCTGGGAAGTAAATGAGTTTTCTCTGGCTACACACGGAACTTCATTGGCCGCGGTGGGGCGCACCTTGCCATGCTCTAGAGCTAAAGGGAATCTAAACGTGAGCCCTTGGCTCGAGGTAAGGCCCTGAGTAGCCCTGCCGAACGGGAGGCATGCAGCTCCTTCCATTAACTCTTAGTCACTCTTCTGGTTTACTTTAAATGAAGTACCCTTTTCAGGACTCCTAGGCCCCTCGGTTGAGCATCATTTTTGTTCCAAGGTCTCTGAGTATCTCCACACCCCTGTAGGCCTGCTGAGCAACAACGAGGCACATTGGTCCTCGGAGGTCCTCTGTGTCTGCTGAGTCATGGGCAACACACTGCACTCTTTCTTGTGATATCTTGATTCACAGCACTCGCACAGGTTCAAGAGCAACGTTCAAGTTCCAACATGTCGTGGAAGTCGTTCTCATTCCCTAGTTTGAGCTGTACAGACAGAAACAGTAAGCTTCTCCTTCCATTCAGGACCTCCTACCTGAAGTCACCCTGCCTCTTGAAGAAAGACGACCTTCTTTCTATTGCAACTAAAGCACAGTTTTTCCTGTAGCACGGCAGGCTTTTGAAGAGGCACGGGCCCAGAGTCCTAATCAGGGATTTCCTTGGTGAGGCCGTTCACTAGATGCAGAACACGCTGCCTCGAGAAGTTGATTCAGGGAAGCAACCACTGTGTACTCTGTGTCTCATTTCACTGGTTAAAAACCACAGAGATGTATGCTGCCTGTGCCCATGGAAATGGGGGCATGATGGGACTAGCCTTGCTTTCCGTTTGAAAACCTCCATTCTTGCTTCCGTGAAGCTCCCTGAAATTCTCTGCTGTTGACAGTCCTCTGGCCACTGTAGGCATGTGTCTGGGAAGAAAATGACTTTTCTCTCGGTACACACGGAGCTTCATTGGCGGGGTGCGTCTCTCCTTGCCATGCTCTAGAGCTAAAGGGAATCTCAACGTGAGTCCTTACCTCAGGTAAGGCCCTGAGTAGCCCTGCAGAAAGGGAGGCATGCAGCTCTTTCCATGAGCTCTTAATGGAGGTCTGTTTTATTTAAAGAATTACCCCTTTCAGAACTCCTACGCCCTTCGGGTGAGCATCATTTTGGTTCCAAGATCCCTGACTCCCTCTATACCCCTGTGGGCCTGCTGAGCAGCATTGCGTCCCATACGTCCCACGGAGGCTCTCTGTGTCTGCAGGGTGTCGGGCAACACACTGTACGTTACCTCAGGAGAGCTACATTTCCAGAGCACTCGAACAGCATCAGAACCACATTTCTAGGCAGTCCAACATGCCCTGGAAGTCTTCGACATTGCTCTCGTCTGAGCAGCCCTGAGAAAACACTCTGCTTAGAAGTTATCGAGGACCTCGTACCAGAAGTCACTCTATTCAAGGAGAAATACAGCATCTTAACATGCTGTGTCGCTCACAGGGCAAGAAACCTGAGAACTTGCCTCGAGGTAAGGCCATGAAATACTATGCAGAAGCAGAGGCGTGTAGCAGTTTCCATGAGGCCGTAGTCGCTTATCTTCATCATTTTAAAGCCAGTACGCTTTTCAGGACACCTAGGTGCCTCGCCTGGAAACCCTGTTGCCTGCAAGAACACTGAGTACCCTCAGGCTCCCCTTGTCCTTCTAAGCAATATCCAGGCCAGGAGCTTTCCGACTCACAGTGTGTATGCCGAGTGTAGGGCAACACAGTGCACTCTTATTGGAATATCTTGATTTAGCCAGCAATCGCACAGGTTCACGAGCACCGTTAAGCCAGTTCCAACAGGCCGTGGAAGTCGCTCTCATTCCCTAGTTTGAGCTGTACAGAGAGAAACAGTAAGCTTCTCCTTCCATTCAGGACTTCCTACCTGAAGTCACCCTGCCTCTTGAAGAAAGACGACCTCGTTTCTATTGCAACTAAAGCACAGTTTTTCCTGTAGCACGGCAGGCTTTTGAAAAGGCACGGGCCCAGAGGCCTAGCTAGGGCTTTCCTTGGTGAGGCCGTTCACTAGATGCAGAACACCCTGCCTCGAGAAGTTGATTCAGGGAAGCAACAACTGTGTACTCTGTGTCTCATTTGACTGGTTAAAAACCACAGAGATGTATGCTGCCTGTGCCCATGGAAATGGGGGCATGATGGGACTAACCTTGCTTTCCGTTTGGAAAGCTCCCCTCTTGCTTTCGTGAAGCTCCCTGAAATTCTCTGCTGTTGACAGGCCTCTGGCCACTGTAGGCATGTGTCTGGGAAGTAAATGAGTTTTCTCTGGCTACACACGGAACTTCATTGGCCGCGGTGGGGCGCACCTTGCCATGCTCTAGAGCTAAAGGGAATCTAAACGTGAGCCCTTGGCTCGAGGTAAGGCCCTGAGTAGCCCTGCCGAACGGGAGGCATGCAGCTCCTTCCATTAACTCTTAGTCACTCTTCTGGTTTACTTTAAATGAAGTACCCTTTTCAGGACTCCTAGGCCCCTCGGTTGAGCATCATTTTTGTTCCAAGGTCTCTGAGTATCTCCACACCCCTGTAGGCCTGCTGAGCAACAACGAGGCACATTGGTCCTCGGAGGTCCTCTGTGTCTGCTGAGGCATGGGCAACACACTGCACTCTTTCTTGTGATATCTTGATTCACAGCACTCGCACAGGTTCAAGAGCAACGTTCAAGTTCCAACATGTCGTGGAAGTCGTTCTCATTCCCTAGTTTGAGCTGTACAGACAGAAACAGTAAGCTTCTCCTTCCATTCAGGACCTCCTACCTGAAGTCACCCTGCCTCTTGAAGAAAGACGACCTTCTTTCTATTGCAACTAAAGCACAGTTTTTCCTGTAGCACGGCAGGCTTTTGAAGAGGCACGGGCCCAGAGTCCTAATCAGGGATTTCCTTGGTGAGGCCGTTCACTAGATGCAGAACACCCTGCCTCGAGAAGTTGATTCAGGGAAGCAACCACTGTGTACTCTGTGTCTCATTTCACTGGTTAAAAACCACAGAGATGTATGCTGCCTGTGCCCATGGAAATGGGGGCATGATGGGACTAGCCTTGCTTTCCGTTTGAAAACCTCCATTCTTGCTTCCGTGAAGCTCCCTGAAATTCTCTGCTGTTGACAGTCCTCTGGCCACTGTAGGCATGTGTCTGGGAAGAAAATGACTTTTCTCTCGGTACACACGGAGCTTCATTGGCGGGGTGCGTCTCTCCTTGCCATGCTCTAGAGCTAAAGGGAATCTCAACGTGAGTCCTTACCTCAGGTAAGGCCCTGAGTAGCCCTGCAGAAAGGGAGGCATGCAGCTCTTTCCATGAGCTCTTAATGGAGGTCTGTTTTATTTAAAGAATTACCCCTTTCAGAACTCCTACGCCCTTCGGGTGAGCATCATTTTGGTTCCAAGATCCCTGACTCCCTCTATACCCCTGTGGGCCTGCTGAGCAGCATTGCGTCCCATACGTCCCACGGAGGCTCTCTGTGTCTGCAGGGTGTCGGGCAACACACTGTACGTTACTTCAGGAGAGCTACATTTCCAGAGCACTCGAACAGCATCAGAACCACATTTCTAGGCAGTCCAACATGCCCTGGAAGTCTTCGACATTGCCCTCGTCTGAGCAGCCCTGAGAAAACACTCTGCTTAGAAGTTATCGAGGACCTCGTACCAGAAGTCACTCTATTCAAGGAGAAATACAGCATCTTAACATGCTGTGTCGCTCACAGGGCAAGAAACCTGAGAACTTGCCTCGAGGTAAGGCCATGAAATACTATGCAGAAGCAGAGGCGTGTAGCAGTTTCCATGAGGCCGTAGTCGCTTATCTTCATCATTTTAAAGCCAGTACGCTTTTCAGGACACCTAGGTGCCTCGCCTGGAAACCCTGTTGCCTGCAAGAACACTGAGTACCCTCAGGCTCCCCTTGTCCTTCTAAGCAATATCCAGGCCAGGAGCTTTCCGACTCACAGTGTGTATGCCGAGTGTAGGGCAACACAGTGCACTCTTATTGGAATATCTTGATTTAGCCAGCAATCGCACAGGTTCACGAGCACCGTTAAGCCAGTTCCAACAGGCCGTGGAAGTCGCTCTCATTCCCTAGTTTGAGCTGTACAGAGAGAAACAGTAAGCTTCTCCTTCCATTCAGGACTTCCTACCTGAAGTCACCCTGCCTCTTGAAGAAAGACGACCTCGTTTCTATTGCAACTAAAGCACAGTTTTTCCTGTAGCACGGCAGGCTTTTGAAAAGGCACGGGCCCAGAGGCCTAGCTAGGGCTTTCCTTGGTGAGGCCGTTCACTAGATGCAGAACACCCTGCCTCGAGAAGTTGATTCAGGGAAGCAACAACTGTGTACTCTGTGTCTCATTTGACTGGTTAAAAACCACAGAGATGTATGCTGCCTGTGCCCATGGAAATGGGGGCATGATGGGACTAACCTTGCTTTCCGTTTGGAAAGCTCCCCTCTTGCTTTCGTGAAGCTCCCTGAAATTCTCTGCTGTTGACAGGCCTCTGGCCACTGTAGGCATGTGTCTGGGAAGTAAATGAGTTTTCTCTGGCTACACACGGAACTTCATTGGCCGCGGTGGGGCGCACCTTGCCATGCTCTAGAGCTAAAGGGAATCTAAACGTGAGCCCTTGGCTCGAGGTAAGGCCCTGAGTAGCCCTGCCGAACGGGAGACATGCAGCTCTTTCCATTAGCTCTTAGTCACTCTTCTGGTTTACTTTAAATGAAGTACCCTTTTCAGGACTCCTAGGCCCCTCGGTTGAGCATCATTTTTGTTCCAAGGTCTCTGAGTATCTCCACACCCCTGTAGGCCTGCTGAGCAACAACGAGGCACATTGGTCCTCGGAGGTCCTCTGTGTCTGCTGAGTCATGGGCAACACACTGCACTCTTTCTTGTGATATCTTGATTCACAGCACTCGCACAGGTTCAAGAGCAACGTTCAACAAGTTCCAACATGTCGTGGAAGTCGTTCTCATTCCCTACTTTGAGCTGTACAGACAGAAACAGTAAGCTTCTCCTTCCATTCAGGACCTCCTACCTGAAGTCACCCTGCCTCTTGAAGAAAGACGACCTTCTTTCTATTGCAACTAAAGCACAGTTTTTCCTGTAGCACGGCAGGCTTTTGAAGAGGCACGGGCCCAGAGTCCTAATCAGGGATTTCCTTGGTGAGGCCGTTCACTAGATGCAGAACACCCTGCCTCGAGAAGTTGATTCAGGGAAGCAACCACTGTGTACTCTGTGTCTCATTTGACTGGTTAAAAACCACAGAGATGTATGCTGCCTGTGCCCATGGAAATGGGGGCATGATGGGACTAGCCTTGCTTTCCGTTTGAAAACCTCCATTCTTGCTTCCGTGAAGCTCCCTGAAATTCTCTGCTGTTGACAGTCCTCTGGCCACTGTAGGCATGTGTCTGGGAAGAAAATGACTTTTCTCTCGGTACACACGGAGCTTCATTGGCGGGGTGCGGCTCTCCTTGCCATGCTCTAGAGCTAAAGGGAATCTCAACGTGAGTCCTTGCCTCAGGTAAGGCCCTGAGTAGCCCTGCAGAAAGGGAGGCATGCAGCTCTTTCCATGAGCTCTTAATGGAGGTCTGTTTTATTTAAAGAATTACCCCTTTCAGAACTCCTACGCCCTTCGGGTGAGCATCATTTTGGTTCCAAGATCCCTGACTCCCTCTATACCCCTGTGGGCCTGCTGAGCAGCATTGCGTCCCATACGTCCCACGGAGGCTCTCTGTGTCTGCAGTGTGTTGGGCAACACACTGTACGTTACTTCAGGAGAGCTACATTTCCAGAGCACTCGAACAGCATCAGAACCACATTTCTAGGCAGTCCAACATGCCCTGGAAGTCTTCGACATTGCCCTCGTCTGAGCAGCCCTGAGAAAACACTCTGCTTAGAAGTTATCGAGGACCTCGTACCAGAAGTCACTCTATTCAAGGAGAAATACAGCATCTTAACATGCTGTGTCGCTCACAGGGCAAGAAACCTGAGAACTTGCCTCGAGGTAAGGCCATGAAATACTATGCAGAAGCAGAGGCGTGTAGCAGTTTCCATGAGGCCGTAGTCGCTTATCTTCATCATTTTAAAGCCAGTACGCTTTTCAGGACACCTAGGTGCCTCGCCTGGAAACCCTGTTGCCTGCAAGAACACTGAGTACCCTCAGGCTCCCCTTGTCCTTCTAAGCAATATCCAGGCCAGGAGCTTTCCGACTCACAGTGTGTATGCCGAGTGTAGGGCAACACAGTGCACTCTTATTGGAATATCTTGATTTAGCCAGCAATCGCACAGGTTCACGAGCACCGTTAAGCCAGTTCCAACAGGCCGTGGAAGTCGCTCTCATTCCCTAGTTTGAGCTGTACAGAGAGAAACAGTAAGCTTCTCCTTCCATTCAGGACTTCCTACCTGAAGTCACCCTGCCTCTTGAAGAAAGACGACCTCGTTTCTATTGCAACTAAAGCACAGTTTTTCCTGTAGCACGGCAGGCTTTTGAAAAGGCACGGGCCCAGAGGCCTAGCTAGGGCTTTCCTTGGTGAGGCCGTTCACTAGATGCAGAACACCCTGCCTCGAGAAGTTGATTCAGGGAAGCAACAACTGTGTACTCTGTGTCTCATTTGACTGGTTAAAAACCACAGAGATGTATGCTGCCTGTGCCCATGGAAATGGGGGCATGATGGGACTAACCTTGCTTTCCGTTTGGAAAGCTCCCCTCTTGCTTTCGTGAAGCTCCCTGAAATTCTCTGCTGTTGACAGGCCTCTGGCCACTGTAGGCATGTGTCTGGGAAGTAAATGAGTTTTCTCTGGCTACACACGGAACTTCATTGGCCGCGGTGGGGCGCACCTTGCCATGCTCTAGAGCTAAAGGGAATCTAAACGTGAGCCCTTGGCTCGAGGTAAGGCCCTGAGTAGCCCTGCCGAACGGGAGGCATGCAGCTCCTTCCATTAACTCTTAGTCACTCTTCTGGTTTACTTTAAATGAAGTACCCTTTTCAGGACTCCTAGGCCCCTCGGTTGAGCATCATTTTTGTTCCAAGGTCTCTGAGTATCTCCACACCCCTGTAGGCCTGCTGAGCAACAACGAGGCACATTGGTCCTCGGAGGTCCTCTGTGTCTGCTGAGTCATGGGCAACACACTGCACTCTTTCTTGTGATATCTTGATTCACAGCACTCGCACAGGTTCAAGAGCAATGTTCAACAAGTTCCAACATGCCGTGGAAGTCGCTCTCATTCCCTAGTTTGAGCTGTACAGAGAGAAACAGTAAGCTTCTCCTTCCATTCAGGACCTCCTACCTGAAGTCACCCTGCCTCTTGAAGAAAGACGACCTTCTTTCTATTGCAACTAAAGCACAGTTTTTCCTGTAGCACGGCAGGCTTTTGAAGCGGCACGGGTCCAGAGTCCTAGCCAGGGATTTCCTTGGTGAGGCCGTTCACTAGTTGCAGAACACCGTGCCTCGAGAAGTTGATTCAGGGAAGCAACAACTGTGTACTCTGTGTCTCATTTGACTTGTTAAAAACCACAGAGATGAATGCTGCCTGTGCCCATGGAAATGGGGTCATGAGGGTACTAGCCTTGCTTTCCGTTTGGAAACCTCCATTCTTGCTTCCGTGAAGCTCCCTGAAATTCTCTGCTGTTGACAGTCCTCTGGCCACTGTAGGCATGTGTCTGGGAAAAAAATGAGTTTTCTCTGGGTACACACGGAGCTTCATTGGCCGGGGTGGGGCTCTCCTTGCCATCCTCTAGAGCTAAAGGGAATCTCAACGTGAGTCCCTGCCTCGAGGTAAGGCCCTGAGTAGCCCTGCAGAAAGGGAGGCATGCAGCTCTTTCCATGAGCTCTTAGTGGAGGTCTGTTTTATTTAAAAGAATTACCCCTTTCAGGACTCCTACGCCCTTCGGGTGAGCATCATTTTGGTTCCAAGATCACTGACTCCCTCCACACCCCTGTGGGCCTGCTGAGCAGCATTGAGTCCCATACGTCCCACGGAGGCTCTCTGTGTCTGCAGAGTCTCGGGCAACACACTATACGTTACTTCAGGAGAGCTACATTTCCAGAGCACTCGAACAGCATCAAAACTACATTTCTAGGCAGTCCAACATGCCCTGGAAGTCTTCGACATTGCCCTCGTCAGAGCTGCCCAGAGAAAACACTCTGCTTAGAATTTATCGAGGACCTCGTACCTGAAGTCACTCTATTCAAGGAGAAATACAGCATCTTAACATGCTGTGTCGTTCACAGGGCAAGAAACGTGAGAACTTGCCTCGAGGTAAGGCCATGAAATGCTTTGCAGAAGCGGAGGCGTGTAGCAGTTTCCATGTGGCCGAAGACGCATATCTTCAGCATTTTAAAGCCAGTACGCTTTTCAGGACACCCAGGTGCCTCGCCTGGAAACCCTATTCCCTGCAAGAACACTGAGTACCCTCAGGCTCCCCTGGCCCTTCTAAGCAAAATCCAGGCCAAGAGCTTTCAGACTCAGAGTGTGTATGTCGAGTGTAGGGTAACACAGTGCACTCTTATTGGGACATCTTGATATAGCCAGCAATCGCCCAGGTTCACGAGCACCTTTAAGCAAGTTCCAATAGGCCGTGGAATTCGTTCTCATTCCCTAGTTTGAGCTGTACAGAGAGAAACAGTAAGCTTCTCCTTCCATTCAGGACCTCCTACCTGAAGTCACCCTGCCTCCTGAAGAAAGACGACCTCGTTTCTATTGAAACTAAAGCACAGTTTTTCCTGTAGCACGGCAGGCTTTTGAAGAGGCACGGGCCCAGAGGCCTAGCTAGGGCTTTCCTTGGTGTGGCCGTTCACTAGATGCAGAACACCCTGCCTCGAGAAGTTGATTCAGGGAAGCAACAACTGTGTACTCTGTGTCTGATTTGACTTGTTAAAAACCACAGAGATGTATGCTGCCTGTGCCCATGGAAATGGGGGCATGATGGGACTAGCCTTGCTTTTCGTTTGGAAACCTCCATTCTAGCTTCGGTGAAGCTCCCTGAAATTCTCTGCTGTTGACAGGCCTCTGGCCACTGTAGGCATGTGTCCGGGAAGAAAATGAGTTTTCTCTGGCTACACATGGAACTTCATTGGCCGGGGTGGGGCGCACCTTGCCATGCTCTAGAGCTAAAGGGAATCTAAACGTGAGCCCTTGGCTCGAGGTAAGGCCCTGAGTAGCCCTGCAGAACGGGAGGCATGCAGCTCTTTCCATTAGCTCTTAGTCGCTCTTCTGGTTTACTTTAAATGAAGTACCTTTTTTCAGGACTCCTAAGCCCCTCGGTTGAGCATCATTTTTTTTCCAAGGTCTCTGAGTATCTCCACACCCCTGTAGGCCTGCTGAGCAACAACGAGGCACATTGGTCCTCGGAGGTCCTCTGTGTCTGCTGAGTCATGGGCAACACACTGCACTCTTTCTTGTGATATCTTGATTCACAGCACTCGCACAGGTTCAAGAGCAATGTTCAACAAGTTCCAACATGCCGTGGAAGTCGCTCTCATTCCCTAGTTTGAGCTGTACAGAGAGAAACAGTAAGCTTCTCCTTCCATTCAGGACCTCCAACCTGAAGTCACCCTGCCTCTTGAAGAAAGACGACCTTCTTTGTATTGCAACTAAAGCACAGTTTTTCCTGTAGCACGGCAGGCTTTTGAAGCGGCACGGGTCCAGAGTCCTAGCCAGGGATTTCCTTGGTGAGGCCGTTCACTAGTTGCAGAACACCGTGCCTCGAGAAGTTGATTCAGGGAAGCAACAACTGTGTACTCTGTGTCTCATTTGACTTGTTAAAAACCACAGAGATGAATGCTGCCTGTGCCCATGGAAATGGGGTCATGAGGGTACTAGCCTTGCTTTCCGTTTGGAAACCTCCATTCTTGCTTCCGTGAAGCTCCCTGAAATTCTCTGCTGTTGACAGTCCTCTGGCCACTGTAGGCATGTGTCTGGGAAAAAAATGAGTTTTCTCTGGGTACACACGGAGCTTCATTGGCCGGGGTGGGGCTCTCCTTGCCATCCTCTAGAGCTAAAGGGAATCTCAACGTGAGTCCCTGCCTCGAGGTAACGCCCTGAGTAGCCCTGCAGAAAGGGAGGCATGCAGCTCTTTCCATGAGCTCTTAGTGGAGGTCTGTTTTATTGAAAAGAATTACCCCTTTCAGGACTCCTACGCCCTTCGGGTGAGCATCATTTTGGTTCCAAGATCACTGACTCCCTCCACACCCCTGTGGGCCTGCTGAGCAGCATTGAGTCCCATACGTCCCACGGAGGCTCTCTGTGTCTGCAGAGTCTCGGGCAACACACTATACGTTACTTCAGGAGAGCTACATTTCCAGAGCACTCGAACAGCATCAAAACTACATTTCTAGGCAGTCCAACATGCCCTGGAAGTCTTCGACATTGCCCTCGTCAGAGCTGCCCAGAGAAAACACTCTGCTTAGAATTTATCGAGGACCTCGTACCTGAAGTCACTCTATTCAAGGAGAAATACAGCATCTTAACATGCTGTGTCGTTCACAGGGCAAGAAACGTGAGAACTTACCTCGAGGTAAGGCCATGAAATGCTTTGCAGAAGCGGAGGCGTGTAGCAGTTTCCATGTGGCCGTAGACGCATATCTTCAGCATTTTAAAGCCAGTACGCTTTTCAGGACAGCCAGGTGCCTCGCCTGGAAACCCTATTCCCTGCAAGAACACTGAGTACCCTCAGGCTCCCCTGGCCCTTCTAAGCAATATCCAGGCCAGAAGCTTTCAGACTCACAGTGTGTATGTCGAGTGTAGGGTAAAACAGTGCACTCTTATTGGGACATCTTGATATAGCCAGCAATCGCCCAGGTTCACGAGCACCTTTAAGCAAGTTCCAATAGGCCGTGGAATTCGTTCTCATTCCCTAGTTTGAGCTGTACAGAGAGAAACAGTAAGCTTCTCCTTCCATTCAGGACCTCCTACCTGAAGTCACCCTGCCTCCTGAAGAAAGACGACCTCGTTTCTATTGAAACTAAAGCACAGTTTTTCCTGTAGCACGGCAGGCTTTTGAAGAGGCACGGGCCCAGAGGCCTAGCTAGGGCTTTCCTTGGTGTGGCCGTTCACCAGATGCAGAACACCGTGCCTCGAGAAGTTGATTCAGGGAAGCAATAACTGTGTACTCTGTGTCTGATTTGACTTGTTAAAAACCACAGAGATGTATGCTGCCTGTGCCCATGGAAATGGGGGCATGATGGGACTAGCCTTGCTTTTCGTTTGGAAACCTCCATTCTAGCTTCCGTGAAGCTCCCTGAAATTCTCTGCTGTTGACAGGCCTCTGGCCACTGTAGGCATGTGTTTGGGAAGAAAATGAGTTTTCTCTGGCTACACACGGAACTTCATTGGCCGGGGTGGGGCGCACCTTGCCATGCTCTAGAGCTAAAGGGAATCTAAACGTGAGCCCTTGGCTCGAGGTAAGGCCCTGAGTAGCCCTGCAGAACGGGAGGCATGCAGCTCTTTCCATTAGCTCTTAGTCGCTCTTCTGGTTTACTTTAAATGAAGTACCTTTTTTCAGGACTCCTAGGCCCCTCGGTTGAGCATCATTTTTGTTCCAAGGTCTCTGAGTATCTCCACACCCCTGTAGGCCTGCTGAGCAACAACGAGGCACATTGGTCCTCGGAGGTCCTCTGTGTCTGCTGAGTCATGGGCAACACACTGCACTCTTTCTTTGATATCTTGATTCACAGCACTCGCACAGGTTCAAGAGCAATGTTCAACAAGTTCCAACATGCCGTGGAAGTCGCTCTCATTCCCTAGTTTGAGCTGTACAGAGAGAAACAGTAAGCTTCTCTTTCCATTCAGGACCTCCTACCTGAAGTCACCCTGCCTCCTGAAGAAAGACGACCTCGTTTCTATTGAAACTAAAGCATAGTTTTTCCTGTAGCACGGCAGGCTTTTGAAGAGGCACGGGCCCAGAGGCCTAGCTAGGGCTTTCCTTGGTGAGGCCGTTCACTAGATGCAGAACACCCTGCCTCGAGAAGTTGATTCAGGGAAGCAACAACTGTGTACTCTGTGTCTCATTTGACTTGTTAAAAACCACAGAGATGAATGCTGCCTGTGCCCATGGAAATGGGGTCATGAGGGTACTAGCCTTGCTTTCCGTTTGGAAACCTCCATTCTTGCTTCCGTGAAGCTCCCTGAAATTCTCTGCTGTTGACAGTCCTCTGGCCACTGTAGGCATGTGTCTGGGAAAAAAATGAGTTTTCTCTGGGTACACACGGAGCTTCATTGGCCGGGGTGGGGCTCTCCTTGCCATCCTCTAGAGCTAAAGGGAATCTCAACGTGAGTCCCTGCCTCGAGGTAAGGCCCTGAGTAGCCCTGCAGAAAGGGAGGCATGCAGCTCTTTCCATGAGCTCTTAGTGGAGGTCTGTTTTATTGAAAAGAATTACCCCTTTCAGGACTCCTACGCCCTTCGGGTGAGCATCATTTTGGTTCCAAGATCACTGACTCCCTCCACACCCCTGTGGGCCTGCTGAGCAGCATTGAGTCCCATACGTCCCACGGAGGCTCTCTGTGTCTGCAGAGTCTCGGGCAACACACTATACGTTACTTCAGGAGAGCTACATTTCCAGAGCACTCGAACAGCATCAAAACTACATTTCTAGGCAGTCCAACATGCCCTGGAAGTCTTCGACATTGCCCTCGTCAGAGCTGCCCAGAGAAAACACTCTGCTTAGAATTTATCGAGGACCTCGTACCTGAAGTCACTCTATTCAAGGAGAAATACAGCATCTTAACATGCTGTGTCGTTCACAGGGCAAGAAACGTGAGAACTTACCTCGAGGTAAGGCCATGAAATGCTTTGCAGAAGCGGAGGCGTGTAGCAGTTTCCATGTGGCCGTAGACGCATATCTTCAGCATTTTAAAGCCAGTACGCTTTTCAGGACAGCCAGGTGCCTCGCCTGGAAACCCTATTCCCTGCAAGAACACTGAGTACCCTCAGGCTCCCCTGGCCCTTCTAAGCAATATCCAGGCCAGAAGCTTTCAGACTCACAGTGTGTATGTCGAGTGTAGGGTAAAACAGTGCACTCTTATTGGGACATCTTGATATAGCCAGCAATCGCCCAGGTTCACGAGCACCTTTAAGCAAGTTCCAATAGGCCGTGGAATTCGTTCTCATTCCCTAGTTTGAGCTGTACAGAGAGAAACAGTAAGCTTCTCCTTCCATTCAGGACCTCCTACCTGAAGTCACCCTGCCTCCTGAAGAAAGACGACCTCGTTTCTATTGAAACTAAAGCACAGTTTTTCCTGTAGCACGGCAGGCTTTTGAAGAGGCACGGGCCCAGAGGCCTAGCTAGGGCTTTCCTTGGTGTGGCCGTTCACCAGATGCAGAACACCCTGCCTCGAGAAGTTGATTCAGGGAAGCAACAACTGTGTACTCTGTGTCTGATTTGACTTGTTAAAAACCACAGAGATGTATGCTGCCTGTGCCCATGGAAATGGGGGCATGATGGGACTAGCCTTGCTTTTCGTTTGGAAACCTCCATTCTAGCTTCCGTGAAGCTCCCTGAAATTCTCTGCTGTTGACAGGCCTCTGGCCACTGTAGGCATGTGTTTGGGAAGAAAATGAGTTTTCTCTGGCTACACACGGAACTTCATTGGCCGGGGTGGGGCGCACCTTGCCATGCTCTAGAGCTAAAGGGAATCTAAACGTGAGCCCTTGGCTCGAGGTAAGGCCCTGAGTAGCCCTGCAGAACGGGAGGCATGCAGCTCTTTCCATTAGCTCTTAGTCGCTCTTCTGGTTTACTTTAAATGAAGTACCTTTTTTCAGGACTCCTAGGCCCCTCGGTTGAGCATCATTTTTGTTCCAAGGTCTCTGAGTATCTCCACACCCCTGTAGGCCTGCTGAGCAACAACGAGGCACATTGGTCCTCGGAGGTCCTCTGTGTCTGCTGAGTCATGGGCAACACACTGCACTCTTTCTTTGATATCTTGATTCACAGCACTCGCACAGGTTCAAGAGCAATGTTCAACAAGTTCCAACATGCCGTGGAAGTCGCTCTCATTCCCTAGTTTGAGCTGTACAGAGAGAAACAGTAAGCTTCTCTTTCCATTCAGGACCTCCTACCTGAAGTCACCCTGCCTCCTGAAGAAAGACGACCTCGTTTCTATTGAAACTAAAGCATAGTTTTTCCTGTAGCACGGCAGGCTTTTGAAGAGGCACGGGCCCAGAGGCCTAGCTAGGGCTTTCCTTGGTGAGGCCGTTCACTAGATGCAGAACACCCTGCCTCGAGAAGTTGATTCAGGGAAGCAACAACTGGGTACTCTGTGTCTCATTTGACTTGTTAGAAACCACAGAGATGTATGCTGCCTGTGCCCATGGAAATGGGGTCATGATGGTACTAGCCTTGCTTTCCGTTTGGAAACCTCCATTCTTGCGTCCGTGAAGCTCCCTGAAATTCTCTGCTGTTGACAGTCCTCTGGCCACTGTAGGCATGTGTCTGGGAAAAAAATGAGTTTTCTCTGGGTACACACGGAGCTTCATTGGCCGGGGTGGGGCTCTCCTTGCCATCCTCTAGAGCTAAAGGGAATCTCAACGTGAGTCCCTGCCTCGAGGTAACGCCCTGAGTAGCCCTGCAGAAAGGGAGGCATGCAGCTCTTTCCATGAGCTCTTAGTGGAAGTCTGTTTTATTTAAAAGAATTACCCCTTTCAGGACTCCTACGCCCTTCGGGTGAGCATCATTTTGGTTCCAAGATCACTGACTCCCTCCACACCCCTGTGGGCCTGCTGAGCAGCATTGAGTCCCATACGTCCCACGGAGGCTCTCTGTGTCTGCAGAGTCTCGGGCAACACACTATACGTTACTGCAGGAGAGCTACATTTCCAGAGCACTCGAACAGCATCAAAACTACATTTCTAGGCAGTCCAACATGCCCTGGAAGTCTTCGACATTGCCCTCGTCAGAGCTGCCCAGAGAAAACACTCTGCTTAGAATTTATCGAGGACCTCGTACCTGAAGTCACTCTATTCAAGGAGAAATACAGCATCTTAACATGCTGTGTCGTTCACAGGGCAAGAAACGTGAGAACTTGCCTCGAGGTAAGGCCATGAAAAGCTTTGCAGAAGCGGAGGCGTGTAGCAGTTTCCATGTGGCCGTAGACGCATATCTTCAGCATTTTAAAGCCAGTACGCTTTTCAGGACACCCAGGTGCCTCGCCTGGAAACCCTATTCCCTGCAAGAACACTGAGTACCCTCAGGCTCCCCTGGCCCTTCTAAGCAAAATCCAGGCCAAGAGTTTTCAGACTCAGAGTGTGTATGTCGAGTGTAGGGTAACACAGTGCACTCTTATTGGGACATCTTGATATAGCCAGCAATCGCCCAGGTTCACGAGCACCTTTAAGCAAGTTCCAATAGGCCGTGGAATTCGTTCTCATTCCCTAGTTTGAGCTGTACAGAGAGAAACAGTAAGCTTCTCCTTCCATTCAGGACCTCCTACCTGAAGTCACCCTGCCTCCTGAAGAAAGACGACCTCGTTTCTATTGAAACTAAAGCACAGTTTTTCCTGTAGCACGGCAGGCTTTTGAAGAGGCACGGGCCCAGAGGCCTAGCTAGGGCTTTCCTTGGTGTGGCCGTTCACTAGATGCAGAACACCCTGCCTCGAGAAGTTGATTCAGGGAAGCAACAACTGTGTACTCTGTGTCTGATTTGACTTGTTAAAAACCACAGAGATGTATGCTGCCTGTGCCCATGGAAATGGGGGCATGATGGGACTAGCCTTGCTTTTCGTTTGGAAACCTCCATTCTAACTTCGGTGAAGCTCCCTGAAATTCTCTGCTGTTGACAGGCCTCTGGCCACTGTAGGCATGTGTCTGGGAAGAAAATGAGTTTTCTCTGGCTACACACGGAACTTCATTGGCCTGGGTGGGGCGCACCTTGCCATGCTCTAGAGCTAAAGGGAATCTAAACGTGAGCCCTTGGCTCGAGGTAAGGCCCTGAGTAGCCCTGCAGAACGGGAGGCATGCAGCTCTTTCCATTAGCTCTTAGTCGCTCTTCTGGTTTACTTTAAATGAAGTACCTTTTTTCAGGACTCCTAGGCCCCTCGGTTGAGCATCATTTTTGTTCCAAGGTCTCTGAGTATCTCCACACCCCTGTAGGCCTGCTGAGCAACAATGAGGCACATTGGTCCTCGGAGGTCCTCTGTGTCTGCTGAGTCATGGGCAACACACTGCACTCTTTCTTGTGATATCTTGATTCACAGCACTCGCACAGGTTCAAGAGCAATGTTCAACAAGTTCCAACATGCCGTGGAAGTCGCTCTCATTCCCTAGTTTGAGCTGTACAGAGAGAAACAGTAAGCTTCTCCTTCCATTCAGGACCTCCTACCTGAAGTCACCCTGCCTCTTGAAGAAAGACGACCTTCTTTCTATTGCAACTAAAGCACAGTTTTTCCTGTAGCACGGCAGGCTTTTGAAGCGGCACGGGCCCAGAGTCCTAGCCAGGGATTTCCTTGGTGAGGCCGTTCACTAGTTGCAGAACACCGTGCCTCGAGAAGTTGATTCAGGGAAGCAACAACTGTGTACTCTGTGTCTCATTTGACTTGTTAAAAACCACAGAGATGAATGCTGCCTGTGCCCATGGAAATGGGGTCATGAGGGTACTAGCCTTGCTTTCCGTTTGGAAACCTCCATTCTTGCTTCCGTGAAGCTCCCTGAAATTCTCTGCTGTTGACAGTCCTCTGGCCACTGTAGGCATCTGTCTGGGAAAAAAATGAGTTTTCTCTGGGTACACACGGAGCTTCATTGGCCGGGGTGGGGCTCTCCTTGCCATCCTCTAGAGCTAAAGGGAATCTCAACGTGAGTCCCTGCCTCGAGGTAAGGCCCTGAGTAGCCCTGCAGAAAGGGAGGCATGCAGCTCTTTCCATGAGCTCTTAGTGGAGGTCTGTTTTATTGAAAAGAATTACCCCTTTCAGGACTCCTACGCCCTTCGGGTGAGCATCATTTTGGTTCCAAGATCACTGACTCCCTCCACACCCCTGTGGGCCTGCTGAGCAGCATTGAGTCCCATACGTCCCACGGAGGCTCTCTGTGTCTGCAGAGTCTCGGGCAACACACTATACGTTACTTCAGGAGAGCTACATTTCCAGAGCACTCGAACAGCATCAAAACTACATTTCTAGGCAGTCCAACATGCCCTGGAAGTCTTCGACATTGCCCTCGTCAGAGCTGCCCAGAGAAAACACTCTGCTTAGAATTTATCGAGGACCTCGTACCTGAAGTCACTCTATTCAAGGAGAAATACAGCATCTTAACATGCTGTGTCGTTCACAGGGCAAGAAACGTGAGAACTTACCTCGAGGTAAGGCCATGAAATGCTTTGCAGAAGCGGAGGCGTGTAGCAGTTTCCATGTGGCCGTAGACGCATATCTTCAGCATTTTAAAGCCAGTACGCTTTTCAGGACAGCCAGGTGCCTCGCCTGGAAACCCTATTCCCTGCAAGAACACTGAGTACCCTCAGGCTCCCCTGGCCCTTCTAAGCAATATCCAGGCCAGAAGCTTTCAGACTCACAGTGTGTATGTCGAGTGTAGGGTAAAACAGTGCACTCTTATTGGGACATCTTGATATAGCCAGCAATCGCCCAGGTTCACGAGCACCTTTAAGCAAGTTCCAATAGGCCGTGGAATTCGTTCTCATTCCCTAGTTTGAGCTGTACAGAGAGAAACAGTAAGCTTCTCCTTCCATTCAGGACCTCCTACCTGAAGTCACCCTGCCTCCTGAAGAAAGACGACCTCGTTTCTATTGAAACTAAAGCACAGTTTTTCCTGTAGCACGGCAGGCTTTTGAAGAGGCACGGGCCCAGAGGCCTAGCTAGGGCTTTCCTTGGTGTGGCCGTTCACCAGATGCAGAACACCCTGCCTCGAGAAGTTGATTCAGGGAAGCAACAACTGTGTACTCTGTGTCTGATTTGACTTGTTAAAAACCACAGAGATGTATGCTGCCTGTGCCCATGGAAATGGGGGCATGATGGGACTAGCCTTGCTTTTCGTTTGGAAACCTCCATTCTAGCTTCCGTGAAGCTCCCTGAAATTCTCTGCTGTTGACAGGCCTCTGGCCACTGTAGGCATGTGTTTGGGAAGAAAATGAGTTTTCTCTGGCTACACACGGAACTTCATTGGCCGGGGTGGGGCGCACCTTGCCATGCTCTAGAGCTAAAGGGAATCTAAACGTGAGCCCTTGGCTCGAGGTAAGGCCCTGAGTAGCCCTGCCGAACGGGAGGCATGCAGCTCCTTCCATTAGCTCTTAGTCGCTCTTCTGGTTTACTTTAAATGAAGTACCTTTTTTCAGGACTCCTAGGCCCCTCGGTTGAGCATCATTTTTGTTCCAAGGTCTCTGAGTATCTCCACACCCCTGTAGGCCTGCTGAGCAACAACGAGGCACATTGGTCCTCGGAGGTCCTCTGTGTCTGCTGAGTCATGGGCAACACACTGCACTCTTTCTTTGATATCTTGATTCACAGCACTCGCACAGGTTCAAGAGCAATGTTCAACAAGTTCCAACATGCCGTGGAAGTCGCTCTCATTCCCTAGTTTGAGCTGTACAGAGAGAAACAGTAAGCTTCTCTTTCCATTCAGGACCTCCTACCTGAAGTCACCCTGCCTCTTGAAGAAAGACGACCTTCTTTCTATTGCAACTAAAGCACAGTTTTTCCTGTAGCACGGCAGGCTTTTGAAGAGGCACGGGCCCAGAGGCCTAGCTAGGGCTTTCCTTGGTGAGGCCGTTCACTAGATGCAGAACACCCTGCCTCGAGAAGTTGATTCAGGGAAGCAACAACTGGGTACTCTGTGTCTCATTTGACTTGTTAAAAACCACAGAGATGTATGCTGCCTGTGCCCATGGAAATGGGGTCATGATGGTACTAGCCTTGCTTTCCGTTTGGAAACCTCCATTCTTGCGTCCGTGAAGCTCCCTGAAATTCTCTGCTGTTGACAGTCCTCTGGCCACTGTAGGCATGTGTCTGGGAAAAAAATGAGTTTTCTCTGGGTACACACGGAGCTTCATTGGCCGGGGTGGGGCTCTCCTTGCCATCCTCTAGAGCTAAAGGGAATCTCAACGTGAGTCCCTGCCTCGAGGTAACGCCCTGAGTAGCCCTGCAGAAAGGGAGGCATGCAGCTCTTTCCATGAGCTCTTAGTGGAAGTCTGTTTTATTTAAAAGAATTACCCCTTTCAGGACTCCTACGCCCTTCGGGTGAGCATCATTTTGGTTCCAAGATCACTGACTCCCTCCACACCCCTGTGGGCCTGCTGAGCAGCATTGAGTCCCATACGTCCCACGGAGGCTCTCTGTGTCTGCAGAGTCTCGGGCAACACACTATACGTTACTGCAGGAGAGCTACATTTCCAGAGCACTCGAACAGCATCAAAACTACATTTCTAGGCAGTCCAACATGCCCTGGAAGTCTTCGACATTGCCCTCGTCAGAGCTGCCCAGAGAAAACACTCTGCTTAGAATTTATCGAGGACCTCGTACCTGAAGTCACTCTATTCAAGGAGAAATACAGCATCTTAACATGCTGTGTCGTTCACAGGGCAAGAAACGTGAGAACTTGCCTCGAGGTAAGGCCATGAAATGCTTTGCAGAAGCGGAGGCGTGTAGCAGTTTCCATGTGGCCGTAGACGCATATCTTCAGCATTTTAAAGCCAGTACGCTTTTCAGGACACCCAGGTGCCTCGCCTGGAAACCCTATTCCCTGCAAGAACACTGAGTACCCTCAGGCTCCCCTGGCCCTTCTAAGCAATATCCAGGCCAGGAGCTTTCAGACTCACAGTGTGTATGTCGAGTGTAGGGTAACACAGTGCACTCTTATTGGGACATCTTGATATAGCCAGCAATCGCCCAGGTTCACGAGCACCTTTAAGCAAGTTCCAATAGGCCGTGGAATTCGTTCTCATTCCCTAGTTTGAGCTGTACAGAGAGAAACAGTAAGCTTCTCCTTCCATTCAGGACCTCCTACCTGAAGTCACCCTGCCTCCTGAAGAAAGACGACCTCGTTTCTATTGAAACTAAAGCACAGTTTTTCCTGTAGCACGGCAGGCTTTTGAAGAGGCACGGGCCCAGAGGCCTAGCTAGGGCTTTCCTTGGTGTGGCCGTTCACCAGATGCAGAACACCCTGCCTCGAGAAGTTGATTCAGGGAAGCAACAACTGTGTACTCTGTGTCTGATTTGACTTGTTAAAAACCACAGAGATGTATGCTGCCTGTGCCCATGGAAATGGGGGCATGATGGGACTAGCCTTGCTTTTCGTTTGGAAACCTCCATTCTAGCTTCCGTGAAGCTCCCTGAAATTCTCTGCTGTTGACAGGCCTCTGGCCACTGTAGGCATGTGTTTGGGAAGAAAATGAGTTTTCTCTGGCTACACACGGAACTTCATTGGCCGGGGTGGGGCGCACCTTGCCATGCTCTAGAGCTAAAGGGAATCTAAACGTGAGCCCTTGGCTCGAGGTAAGGCCCTGAGTAGCCCTGCAGAACGGGAGGCATGCAGCTCTTTCCATTAGCTCTTAGTCGCTCTTCTGGTTTACTTTAAATGAAGTACCTTTTTTCAGGACTCCTAGGCCCCTCGGTTGAGCATCATTTTTGTTCCAAGGTCTCTGAGTATCTCCACACCCCTGTAGGCCTGCTGAGCAACAACGAGGCACATTGGTCCTCGGAGGTCCTCTGTGTCTGCTGAGTCATGGGCAACACACTGCACTCTTTCTTTGATATCTTGATTCACAGCACTCGCACAGGTTCAAGAGCAATGTTCAACAAGTTCCAACATGCCGTGGAAGTCGCTCTCATTCCCTAGTTTGAGCTGTACAGAGAGAAACAGTAAGCTTCTCTTTCCATTCAGGACCTCCTACCTGAAGTCACCCTGCCTCCTGAAGAAAGACGACCTCGTTTCTATTGAAACTAAAGCATAGTTTTTCCTGTAGCACGGCAGGCTTTTGAAGAGGCACGGGCCCAGAGGCCTAGCTAGGGCTTTCCTTGGTGAGGCCGTTCACTAGATGCAGAACACCCTGCCTCGAGAAGTTGATTCAGGGAAGCAACAACTGGGTACTCTGTGTCTCATTTGACTTGTTAAAAACCACAGAGATGTATGCTGCCTATGCCCATGGAAATGGGGTCATGATGGTACTAGCCTTGCTTTCCGTTTGGAAACCTCCATTCTTGCGTCCGTGAAGCTCCCTGAAATTCTCTGCTGTTGACAGTCCTCTGGCCACTGTAGGCATGTGTCTGGGAAAAAAATGAGTTTTCTCTGGGTACACACGGAGCTTCATTGGCCGGGGTGGGGCTCTCCTTGCCATCCTCTAGAGCTAAAGGGAATCTCAACGTGAGTCCCTGCCTCGAGGTAACGCCCTGAGTAGCCCTGCAGAAAGGGAGGCATGCAGCTCTTTCCATGAGCTCTTAGTGGAAGTCTGTTTTATTTAAAAGAATTACCCCTTTCAGGACTCCTACGCCCTTCGGGTGAGCATCATTTTGGTTCCAAGATCACTGACTCCCTCCACACCCCTGTGGGCCTGCTGAGCAGCATTGAGTCCCATACGTCCCACGGAGGCTCTCTGTGTCTGCAGAGTCTCGGGCAACACACTATACGTTACTGCAGGAGAGCTACATTTCCAGAGCACTCGAACAGCATCAAAACTACATTTCTAGGCAGTCCAACATGCCCTGGAAGTCTTCGACATTGCCCTCGTCAGAGCTGCCCAGAGAAAACACTCTGCTTAGAATTTATCGAGGACCTCGTACCTGAAGTCACTCTATTCAAGGAGAAATACAGCATCTTAACATGCTGTGTCGTTCACAGGGCAAGAAACGTGAGAACTTGCCTCGAGGTAAGGCCATGAAATGCTTTGCAGAAGCGGAGGCGTGTAGCAGTTTCCATGTGGCCGTAGACGCATATCTTCAGCATTTTAAAGCCAGTACGCTTTTCAGGACACCCAGGTGCCTCGCCTGGAAACCCTATTCCCTGCAAGAACACTGAGTACCCTCAGGCTCCCCTGGCCCTTCTAAGCAATATCCAGGCCAAGAGTTTTCAGACTCAGAGTGTGTATGTCGAGTGTAGGGTAACACAGTGCACTCTTATTGGGACATCTTGATATAGCCAGCAATCGCCCAGGTTCACGAGCACCTTTAAGCAAGTTCCAATAGGCCGTGGAATTCGTTCTCATTCCCTAGTTTGAGCTGTACAGAGAGAAACAGTAAGCTTCTCCTTCCATTCAGGACCTCCTACCTGAAGTCACCCTGCCTCCTGAAGAAAGACGACCTCGTTTCTATTGAAACTAAAGCACAGTTTTTCCTGTAGCACGGCAGGCTTTTGAAGAGGCACGGGCCCAGAGGCCTAGCTAGGGCTTTCCTTGGTGTGGCCGTTCACTAGATGCAGAACACCCTGCCTCGAGAAGTTGATTCAGGGAAGCAACAACTGTGTACTCTGTGTCTGATTTGACTTGTTAAAAACCACAGAGATGTATGCTGCCTGTGCCCATGGAAATGGGGGCATGATGGGACTAGCCTTGCTTTTCGTTTGGAAACCTCCATTCTAGCTTCGGTGAAGCTCCCTGAAATTCTCTGCTGTTGACAGGCCTCTGGCCACTGTAGGCATGTGTCCGGGAAGAAAATGAGTTTTCTCTGGCTACACATGGAACTTCATTGGCCGGGGTGGGGCGCACCTTGCCATGCTCTAGAGCTAAAGGGAATCTAAACGTGAGCCCTTGGCTCGAGGTAAGGCCCTGAGTAGCCCTGCAGAACGGGAGGCATGCAGCTCTTTCCATTAGCTCTTAGTCGCTCTTCTGGTTTACTTTAAATGAAGTACCTTTTTTCAGGACTCCTAAGCCCCTCGGTTGAGCATCATTTTTTTTCCAAGGTCTCTGAGTATCTCCACACCCCTGTAGGCCTGCTGAGCAACAACGAGGCACATTGGTCCTCGGAGGTCCTCTGTGTCTGCTGAGTCATGGGCAACACACTGCACTCTTTCTTGTGATATCTTGATTCACAGCACTCGCACAGGTTCAAGAGCAATGTTCAACAAGTTCCAACATGCCGTGGAAGTCGCTCTCATTCCCTAGTTTGAGCTGTACAGAGAGAAACAGTAAGCTTCTCCTTCCATTCAGGACCTCCTACCTGAAGTCACCCTGCCTCTTGAAGAAAGACGACCTTCTTTCTATTGCAACTAAAGCACAGTTTTTCCTGTAGCACGGCAGGCTTTTGAAGAGGCACGGGCCCAGAGGCCTAGCTAGGGCTTTCCTTGGTGAGGCCGTTCACTAGATGCAGAACACCCTGCCTCGAGAAGTTGATTCAGGGAAGCAACAACTGGGTACTCTGTGTCTCATTTGACTTGTTAAAAACCACAGAGATGTATGCTGCCTATGCCCATGGAAATGGGGTCATGATGGTACTAGCCTTGCTTTCCGTTTGGAAACCTCCATTCTTGCGTCCGTGAAGCTCCCTGAAATTCTCTGCTGTTGACAGTCCTCTGGCCACTGTAGGCATGTGTCTGGGAAAAAAATGAGTTTTCTCTGGGTACACACGGAGCTTCACTGGCCGGGGTGGGGCTCTCCTTGCCATCCTCTAGAGCTAAAGGGAATCTCAACGTGAGTCCCTGCCTCGAGGTAACGCCCTGAGTAGCCCTGCAGAAAGGGAGGCATGCAGCTCTTTCCATGAGCTCTTAGTGGAAGTCTGTTTTATTTAAAAGAATTACCCCTTTCAGGACTCCTACGCCCTTCGGGTGAGCATCATTTTGGTTCCAAGATCACTGACTCCCTCCACACCCCTGTGGGCCTGCTGAGCAGCATTGAGTCCCATACGTCCCACGGAGGCTCTCTGTGTCTGCAGAGTCTCGGGCAACACACTATACGTTACTGCAGGAGAGCTACATTTCCAGAGCACTCGAACAGCATCAAAACTACATTTCTAGGCAGTCCAACATGCCCTGGAAGTCTTCGACATTGCCCTCGTCAGAGCTGCCCAGAGAAAACACTCTGCTTAGAATTTATCGAGGACCTCGTACCTGAAGTCACTCTATTCAAGGAGAAATACAGCATCTTAACATGCTGTGTCGTTCACAGGGCAAGAAACGTGAGAACTTGCCTCGAGGTAAGGCCATGAAATGCTTTGCAGAAGCGGAGGCGTGTAGCAGTTTCCATGTGGCCGTAGACGCATATCTTCAGCATTTTAAAGCCAGTACGCTTTTCAGGACACCCAGGTGCCTCGCCTGGAAACCCTATTCCCTGCAAGAACACTGAGTACCCTCAGGCTCCCCTGGCCCTTCTAAGCAAAATCCAGGCCAAGAGTTTTCAGACTCAGAGTGTGTATGTCGAGTGTAGGGTAACACAGTGCACTCTTATTGGGACATCTTGATATAGCCAGCAATCGCCCAGGTTCACGAGCACCTTTAAGCAAGTTCCAATAGGCCGTGGAATTCGTTCTCATTCCCTAGTTTGAGCTGTACAGAGAGAAACAGTAAGCTTCTCCTTCCATTCAGGACCTCCTACCTGAAGTCACCCTGCCTCCTGAAGAAAGACGACCTCGTTTCTATTGAAACTAAAGCACAGTTTTTCCTGTAGCACGGCAGGCTTTTGAAGAGGCACGGGCCCAGAGGCCTAGCTAGGGCTTTCCTTGGTGTGGCCGTTCACTAGATGCAGAACACCCTGCCTCGAGAAGTTGATTCAGGGAAGCAACAACTGTGTACTCTGTGTCTGATTTGACTTGTTAAAAACCACAGAGATGTATGCTGCCTGTGCCCATGGAAATGGGGGCATGATGGGACTAGCCTTGCTTTTCGTTTGGAAACCTCCATTCTAGCTTCGGTGAAGCTCCCTGAAATTCTCTGCTGTTGACAGGCCTCTGGCCACTGTAGGCATGTGTCCGGGAAGAAAATGAGTTTTCTCTGGCTACACATGGAACTTCATTGGCCGGGGTGGGGCGCACCTTGCCATGCTCTAGAGCTAAAGGGAATCTAAACGTGAGCCCTTGGCTCGAGGTAAGGCCCTGAGTAGCCCTGCAGAACGGGAGGCATGCAGCTCTTTCCATTAGCTCTTAGTCGCTCTTCTGGTTTACTTTAAATGAAGTACCTTTTTTCAGGACTCCTAAGCCCCTCGGTTGAGCATCATTTTTTTTCCAAGGTCTCTGAGTATCTCCACACCCCTGTAGGCCTGCTGAGCAACAACGAGGCACATTGGTCCTCGGAGGTCCTCTGTGTCTGCTGAGTCATGGGCAACACACTGCACTCTTTCTTGTGATATCTTGATTCACAGCACTCGCACAGGTTCAAGAGCAATGTTCAACAAGTTCCAACATGCCGTGGAAGTCGCTCTCATTCCCTAGTTTGAGCTGTACAGAGAGAAACAGTAAGCTTCTCCTTCCATTCAGGACCTCCTACCTGAAGTCACCCTGCCTCTTGAAGAAAGACGACCTTCTTTCTATTGCAACTAAAGCACAGTTTTTCCTGTAGCACGGCAGGCTTTTGAAGAGGCACGGGCCCAGAGTCCTAATCAGGGATTTCCTTGGTGAGGCCGTTCACTAGATGCAGAACACCCTGCCTCGAGAAGTTGATTCAGGGAAGCAACCACTGTGTACTCTGTGTCTCATTTCACTGGTTAAAAACCACAGAGATGTATGCTGCCTGTGCCCATGGAAATGGGGGCATGATGGGACTAGCCTTGCTTTCCGTTTGAAAACCTCCATTCTTGCTTCCGTGAAGCTCCCTGAAATTCTCTGCTGTTGACAGTCCTCTGGCCACTGTAGGCATGTGTCTGGGAAGAAAATGACTTTTCTCTCGGTACACACGGAGCTTCATTGGCGGGGTGCGTCTCTCCTTGCCATGCTCTAGAGCTAAAGGGAATCTCAACGTGAGTCCTTGCCTCAGGTAAGGCCCTGAGTAGCCCTGCAGAAAGGGAGGCATGCAGCTCTTTCCATGAGCTCTTAATGGAGGTCTGTTTTATTTAAAGAATTACCCCTTTCAGAACTCCTACGCCCTTCGGGTGAGCATCATTTTGGTTCCAAGATCCCTGACTCCCTCTATACCCCTGTGGGCCTGCTGAGCAGCATTGCGTCCCATACGTCCCACGGAGGCTCTCTGTGTCTGCAGGGTGTCGGGCAACACACTGTACGTTACCTCAGGAGAGCTACATTTCCAGAGCACTCGAACAGCATCAGAACCACATTTCTAGGCAGTCCAACATGCCCTGAAAGTCTTCGACATTGCTCTCGTCTGAGCAGCCCTGAGAAAACACTCTGCTTAGAAGTTATCGAGGACCTCGTACCAGAAGTCACTCTATTCAAGGAGAAATACAGCATCTTAACATGCTGTGTCGCTCACAGGGCAAGAAACCTGAGAACTTGCCTCGAGGTAAGGCCATGAAATACTATGCAGAAGCAGAGGCGTGTAGCAGTTTCCATGAGGCCGTAGTCGCTTATCTTCATCATTTTAAAGCCAGTACGCTTTTCAGGACACCTAGGTGCCTCGCCTGGAAACCCTGTTGCCTGCAAGAACACTGAGTACCCTCAGGCTCCCCTTGTCCTTCTAAGCAATATCCAGGCCAGGAGCTTTCCGACTCACAGTGTGTATGCCGAGTGTAGGGCAACACAGTGCACTCTTATTGGAATATCTTGATTTAGCCAGCAATCGCACAGGTTCACGAGCACCGTTAAGCCAGTTCCAACAGGCCGTGGAAGTCGCTCTCATTCCCTAGTTTGAGCTGTACAGAGAGAAACAGTAAGCTTCTCCTTCCATTCAGGACTTCCTACCTGAAGTCACCCTGCCTCTTGAAGAAAGACGACCTCGTTTCTATTGCAACTAAAGCACAGTTTTTCCTGTAGCACGGCAGGCTTTTGAAAAGGCACGGGCCCAGAGGCCTAGCTAGGGCTTTCCTTGGTGAGGCCGTTCACTAGATGCAGAACACCCTGCCTCGAGAAGTTGATTCAGGGAAGCAACAACTGTGTACTCTGTGTCTCATTTGACTGGTTAAAAACCACAGAGATGTATGCTGCCTGTGCCCATGGAAATGGGGGCATGATGGGACTAACCTTGCTTTCCGTTTGGAAAGCTCCCCTCTTGCTTTCGTGAAGCTCCCTGAAATTCTCTGCTGTTGACAGGCCATTGGCCACTGTAGGCATGTGTCTGGGAAGTAAATGAGTTTTCTCTGGCTACACACGGAACTTCATTGGCCGCGGTGGGGCGCACCTTGCCATGCTCTAGAGCTAAAGGGAATCTAAACGTGAGCCCTTGGCTCGAGGTAAGGCCCTGAGTAGCCCTGCCGAACGGGAGGCATGCAGCTCCTTCCATTAGCTCTTAGTCACTCTTCTGGTTTACTTTAAATGAAGTACCCTTTTCAGGACTCCTAGGCCCCTCGGTTGAGCATCATTTTTGTTCCAAGGTCTCTGAGTATCTCCACACCCCTGTAGGCCTGCTGAGCAACAACGAGGCACATTGGTCCTCGGAGGTCCTCTGTGTCTGCTGAGTCATGGGCAACACACTGCACTCTTTCTTGTGATATCTTGATTCACAGCACTCGCACAGGTTCAAGAGCAACGTTCAAGTTCCAACATGTCGTGGAAGTCGTTCTCATTCCCTAGTTTGAGCTGTACAGACAGAAACAGTAAGCTTCTCCTTCCATTCAGGACCTCCTACCTGAAGTCACCCTGCCTCTTGAAGAAAGACGACCTTCTTTCTATTGCAACTAAAGCACAGTTTTTCCTGTAGCACGGCAGGCTTTTGAAGAGGCACGGGCCCAGAGTCCTAATCAGGGATTTCCTTGGTGAGGCCGTTCACTAGATGCAGAACACCCTGCCTCGAGAAGTTGATTCAGGGAAGCAACCACTGTGTACTCTGTGTCTCATTTCACTGGTTAAAAACCACAGAGATGTATGCTGCCTGTGCCCATGGAAATGGGGGCATGATGGGACTAGCCTTGCTTTCCGTTTGAAAACCTCCATTCTTGCTTCCGTGAAGCTCCCTGAAATTCTCTGCTGTTGACAGTCCTCTGGCCACTGTAGGCATGTGTCTGGGAAGAAAATGACTTTTCTCTCGGTACACACGGAGCTTCATTGGCGGGGTGCGTCTCTCCTTGCCATGCTCTAGAGCTAAAGGGAATCTCAACGTGAGTCCTTGCCTCAGGTAAGGCCCTGAGTAGCCCTGCAGAAAGGGAGGCATGCAGCTCTTTCCATGAGCTCTTAATGGAGGTCTGTTTTATTTAAAGAATTACCCCTTTCAGAACTCCTACGCCCTTCGGGTGAGCATCATTTTGGTTCCAAGATCCCTGACTCCCTCTATACCCCTGTGGGCCTGCTGAGCAGCATTGCCTCCCATACGTCCCACGGAGGCTCTCTGTGTCTGCAGGGTGTCGGGCAACACACTGTACGTTACTTCAGGAGAGCTACATTTCCAGAACACTCGAACAGCATCAGAACCACATTTCTAGGCAGTCCAACATGCCCTGGAAGTCTTCGACATTGCCCTCGTCTGAGCAGCCCTGAGAAAACACTCTGCTTAGAAGTTATCGAGGACCTCGTACCAGAAGTCACTCTATTCAAGGAGAAATACAGCATCTTAACATGCTGTGTCGCTCACAGGGCAAGAAACCTGAGAACTTGCCTCGAGGTAAGGCCATGAAATACTATGCAGAAGCAGAGGCGTGTAGCAGTTTCCATGAGGCCGTAGTCGCTTATCTTCATCATTTTAAAGCCAGTACGCTTTTCAGGACACCTAGGTGCCTCGCCTGGAAACCCTGTTGCCTGCAAGAACACTGAGTACCCTCAGGCTCCCCTTGTCCTTCTAAGCAATATCCAGGCCAGGAGCTTTCCGACTCACAGTGTGTATGCCGAGTGTAGGGCAACACAGTGCACTCTTATTGGAATATCTTGATTTAGCCAGCAATCGCACAGGTTCACGAGCACCGTTAAGCCAGTTCCAACAGGCCGTTGAAGTCGCTCTCATTCCCTAGTTTGAGCTGTACAGAGAGAAACAGTAAGCTTCTCCTTCCATTCAGGACTTCCTACCTGAAGTCACCCTGCCTCTTGAAGAAAGACGACCTCGTTTCTATTGCAACTAAAGCACAGTTTTTCCTGTAGCACGGCAGGCTTTTGAAAAGGCACGGGCCCAGAGGCCTAGCTAGGGCTTTCCTTGGTGAGGCCGTTCACTAGATGCAGAACACCCTGCCTCGAGAAGTTGATTCAGGGAAGCAACAACTGTGTACTCTGTGTCTCATTTGACTGGTTAAAAACCACAGAGATGTATGCTGCCTGTGCCCATGGAAATGGGGGCATGATGGGACTAACCTTGCTTTCCGTTTGGAAAGCTCCCCTCTTGCTTTCGTGAAGCTCCCTGAAATTCTCTGCTGTTGACAGGCCTCTGGCCACTGTAGGCATGTGTCTGGGAAGTAAATGAGTTTTCTCTGGCTACACACGGAACTTCATTGGCCGCGGTGGGGCGCACCTTGCCATGCTCTAGAGCTAAAGGGAATCTAAACGTGAGCCCTTGGCTCGAGGTAAGGCCCTGAGTAGCCCTGCCGAACGGGAGGCATGCAGCTCCTTCCATTAGCTCTTAGTCACTCTTCTGGTTTACTTTAAATGAAGTACCCTTTTCAGGACTCCTAGGCCCCTCGGTTGAGCATCATTTTTGTTCCAAGGTCTCTGAGTATCTCCACACCCCTGTAGGCCTGCTGAGCAACAACGAGGCACATTGGTCCTCGGAGGTCCTCTGTGTCTGCTGAGTCATGGGCAACACACTGCACTCTTTCTTGTGATATCTTGATTCACAGCACTCGCACAGGTTCAAGAGCAACGTTCAAGTTCCAACATGTCGTGGAAGTCGTTCTCATTCCCTAGTTTGAGCTGTACAGACAGAAACAGTAAGCTTCTCCTTCCATTCAGGACCTCCTACCTGAAGTCACCCTGCCTCTTGAAGAAAGACGACCTTCTTTCTATTGCAACTAAAGCACAGTTTTTCCTGTAGCACGGCAGGCTTTTGAAGAGGCACGGGCCCAGAGTCCTAATCAGGGATTTCCTTGGTGAGGCCGTTCACTAGATGCAGAACACCCTGCCTCGAGAAGTTGATTCAGGGAAGCAACCACTGTGTACTCTGTGTCTCATTTCACTGGTTAAAAACCACAGAGATGTATGCTGCCTGTGCCCATGGAAATGGGGGCATGATGGGACTAGCCTTGCTTTCCGTTTGAAAACCTCCATTCTTGCTTCCGTGAAGCTCCCTGAAATTCTCTGCTGTTGACAGTCCTCTGGCCACTGTAGGCATGTGTCTGGGAAGAAAATGACTTTTCTCTCGGTACACACGGAGCTTCATTGGCGGGGTGCGGCTCTCCTTGCCATGCTCTAGAGTTAAAGGGAATCTCAACGTGAGTCCTTGCCTCAGGTAAGGCCCTGAGTAGCCCTGCAGAAAGGGAGGCATGCAGCTCTTTCCATGAGCTCTTAATGGAGGTCTGTTTTATTTAAAGAATTACCCCTTTCAGAACTCCTACGCCCTTCGGGTGAGCATCATTTTGGTTCCAAGATCCCTGACTCCCTCTATACCCCTGTGGGCCTGCTGAGCAGCATTGCGTCCCATACGTCCCACGGAGGCTCTCTGTGTCTGCAGAGTGTCGGGCAACACACTGTACGTTACTTCAGGAGAGCTACAATTCCAGAGCACTCGAACAGCATCAGAACCACATTTCTAGGCAGTCCAACATGCCCTGGAAGTCTTCGACATTGCCCTCGTCTGAGCAGCCCTGAGAAAACACTCTGCTTAGAAGTTATCGAGGACCTCGTACCAGAAGTCACTCTATTCAAGGAGAAATACAGCATCTTAACATGCTGTGTCGCTCACAGGGCAAGAAACCTGAGAACTTGCCTCGAGGTAAGGCCATGAAATACTATGCAGAAGCAGAGGCGTGTAGCAGTTTCCATGAGGCCGTAGTCGCTTATCTTCATCATTTTAAAGCCAGTACGCTTTTCAGGACACCTAGGTGCCTCGCCTGGAAACCCTGTTGCCTGCAAGAACACTGAGTACCCTCAGGCTCCCCTTGTCCTTCTAAGCAATATCCAGGCCAGGAGCTTTCCGACTCACAGTGTGTATGCCGAGTGTAGGGCAACACAGTGCACTCTTATTGGAATATCTTGATTTAGCCAGCAATCGCACAGGTTCACGAGCACCGTTAAGCCAGTTCCAACAGGCCGTGGAAGTCGCTCTCATTCCCTAGTTTGAGCTGTACAGAGAGAAACAGTAAGCTTCTCCTTCCATTCAGGACTTCCTACCTGAAGTCACCCTGCCTCTTGAAGAAAGACGACCTCGTTTCTATTGCAACTAAAGCACAGTTTTTCCTGTAGCACGGCAGGCTTTTGAAAAGGCACGGGCCCAGAGGCCTAGCTAGGGCTTTCCTTGGTGAGGCCGTTCACTAGATGCAGAACACCCTGCCTCGAGAAGTTGATTCAGGGAAGCAACAACTGTGTACTCTGTGTCTCATTTGACTGGTTAAAAACCACAGAGATGTATGCTGCCTGTGCCCATAGAAATGGGGGCATGATGGGACTAACCTTGCTTTCCGTTTGGAAAGCTCCCCTCTTGCTTTCGTGAAGCTCCCTGAAATTCTCTGCTGTTGACAGGCCTCTGGCCACTGTAGGCATGTGTCTGGGAAGTAAATGAGTTTTCTCTGGCTACACACGGAACTTCATTGGCCGCGGTGGGGCGCACCTTGCCATGCTCTAGAGCTAAAGGGAATCTAAACGTGAGCCCTTGGCTCGAGGTAAGGCCCTGAGTAGCCCTGCAGAACGGGAGGCATGCAGCTCTTTCCATTAGCTCTTAGTCACTCTTCTGGTTTACTTTAAATGAAGTACCCTTTTCAGGACTCCTAGGACCCTCGGTTGAGCATCATTTTTGTTCCAAGGTCTCTGAGTATCTCCACACCCCTGTAGGCCTGCTGAGCAACAACGAGGCACATTGGTCCTCGGAGGTCCTCTGTGTCTGCTGAGTCATGGGCAACACACTGCACTCTTTCTTGTGATATCTTGATTCACAGCACTCGCACAGGTTCAAGAGCAACGTTCAACAAGTTCCAACATGTCGTGGAAGTCGTTCTCATTCCCTACTTTGAGCTGTACAGACAGAAACAGTAAGCTTCTCCTCCCATTCAGGACCTCCTACCTGAAGTCACCCTGCCTCTTGAAGAAAGACGACCTTCTTTCTATTGCAACTAAAGCACAGTTTTTCCTGTAGCACGGCAGGCTTTTGAAGAGGCACGGGCCCAGAGTCCTAATCAGGGATTTCCTTGGTGAGGCCGTTCACTAGATGCAGAACACCCTGCCTCGAGAAGTTGATTCAGGGAAGCAACCACTGTGTACTCTGTGTCTCATTTGACTGGTTAAAAACCACAGAGATGTATGCTGCCTGTGCCCATGGAAATGGGGGCATGATGGGACTAGCCTTGCTTTCCGTTTGAAAACCTCCATTCTTGCTTCCGTGAAGCTCCCTGAAATTCTCTGCTGTTGACAGTCCTCTGGCCACTGTAGGCATGTGTCTGGGAAGAAAATGACTTTTCTCTCGGTACACACGGAGCTTCATTGGCGGGGTGCGTCTCTCCTTGCCATGCTCTAGAGCTAAAGGGAATCTCAACGTGAGTCCTTGCCTCAGGTAAGGCCCTGAGTAGCCCTGCAGAAAGGGAGGCATGCAGCTCTTTCCATGAGCTCTTAATGGAGGTCTGTTTTATTTAAAGAATTACCCCTTTCAGAACTCCTACGCCCTTCGGGTGAGCATCATTTTGGTTCCAAGATCCCTGACTCCCTCTATACCCCTGTGGGCCTGCTGAGCAGCATTGCGTCCCATACGTCCCACGGAGGCTCTCTGTGTCTGCAGAGTGTTGGGCAACACACTGTACGTTACTTCAGGAGAGCTACATTTCCAGAGCACTCGAACAGCATCAGAACCACATTTCTAGGCAGTCCAACATGCCCTGGAAGTCTTCGACATTGCCCTCGTCTGAGCAGCCCTGAGAAAACACTCTGCTTAGAAGTTATCGAGGACCTCGTACCAGAAGTCACTCTATTCAAGGAGAAATACAGCATCTTAACATGCTGTGTCGCTCACAGGGCAAGAAACCTGAGAACTTGCCTCGAGGTAAGGCCATGAAATACTATGCAGAAGCAGAGGCGTGTAGCAGTTTCCATGAGGCCGTAGTCGCTTATCTTCATCATTTTAAAGCCAGTACGCTTTTCAGGACACCTAGGTGCCTCGCCTGGAAACCCTGTTGCCTGCAAGAACACTGAGTACCCTCAGGCTCCCCTTGTCCTTCTAAGCAATATCCAGGCCAGGAGCTTTCCGACTCACAGTGTGTATGCCGAGTGTAGGGCAACACAGTGCACTCTTATTGGAATATCTTGATTTAGCCAGCAATCGCACAGGTTCACGAGCACCGTTAAGCCAGTTCCAACAGGCCGTGGAAGTCGCTCTCATTCCCTAGTTTGAGCTGTACAGAGAGAAACAGTAAGCTTCTCCTTCCATTCAGGACTTCCTACCTGAAGTCACCCTGCCTCTTGAAGAAAGACGACCTCGTTTCTATTGCAACGAAAGCACAGTTTTTCCTGTAGCACGGCAGGCTTTTGAAAAGGCACGGGCCCAGAGGCCTAGCTAGGGCTTTCCTTGGTGAGGCCGTTCACTAGATGCAGAACACCCTGCCTCGAGAAGTTGATTCAGGGAAGCAACAACTGTGTACTCTGTGTCTCATTTGACTGGTTAAAAACCACAGAGATGTATGCTGCCTGTGCCCATGGAAATGGGGGCATGATGGGACTAACCTTGCTTTCCGTTTGGAAAGCTCCCCTCTTGCTTTCGTGAAGCTCCCTGAAATTCTCTGCTGTTGACAGGCCTCTGGCCACTGTAGGCATGTGTCTGGGAAGTAAATGAGTTTTCTCTGGCTACACACGGAACTTCATTGGCCGCGGTGGGGCGCACCTTGCCATGCTCTAGAGCTAAAGGGAATCTAAACGTGAGCCCTTGGCTCGAGGTAAGGCCCTGAGTAGCCCTGCCGAACGGGAGGCATGCAGCTCTTTCCATTAGCTCTTAGTCACTCTTCTGGTTTACTTTAAATGAAGTACCCTTTTCAGGACTCCTAGGCCCCTCGGTTGAGCATCATTTTTGTTCCAAGGTCTCTGAGTATCTCCACACCCCTGTAGGCCTGCTGAGCAACAACGAGGCACATTGGTCCTCGGAGGTCCTCTGTGTCTGCTGAGTCATGGGCAACACACTGCACTCTTTCTTGTGATATCTTGATTCACAGCACTCGCACAGGTTCAGGAGCAACGTTCAACAAGTTCCAACATGTCGTGGAAGTCGTTCTCATTCCCTAGTTTGAGCTGTACAGACAGAAACAGTAAGCTTCTCCTTCCATTCAGGACCTCCTACCTGAAGTCACCCTGCCTCTTGAAGAAAGACGACCTTCTTTCTATTGCAACTAAAGCACAGTTTTTCCTGTAGCACGGCAGGCTTTTGAAGAGGCACGGGCCCAGAGTCCTAATCAGGGATTTCCTTGGTGAGGCCGTTCACTAGATGCAGAACACCCTGCCTCGAGAAGTTGATTCAGGGAAGCAACCACTGTGTACTCTGTGTCTCATTTGACTGGTTAAAAACCACAGAGATGTATGCTGCCTGTGCCCATGGAAATGGGGGCATGATGGGACTAGCCTTGCTTTCCGTTTGAAAACCTCCATTCTTGCTTCCGTGAAGCTCCCTGAAATTCTCTTCTGTTGACAGTCCTCTGGCCACTGTAGGCAAGTGTCTGGGAAGAAAATGACTTTTCTCTCGGTACACACGGAGCTTCATTGGCGGGGTGCGTCTCTCCTTGCCATGCTCTAGAGCTAAAGGGAATCTCAACGTGAGTCCTTGCCTCAGGTAAGGCCCTGAGTAGCCCTGCAGAAAGGGAGGCATGCAGCTCTTTCCATGAGCTCTTAATGGAGGTCTGTTTTATTTAAAGTATTACCCCTTTCAGAACTCCTACGCCCTTCGGGTGAGCATCATTTTGGTTCCAAGATCCCTGACTCCCTCTATACCCCTGTGGGCCTGCTGAGCAGCATTGCGTCCCATACGTCCCACGGAGGCTCTCTGTGTCTGCAGAGTGTCGGGCAACACACTGTACGTTACTTCAGGAGAGCTACATTTCCAGAGCACTCGAACAGCATCAGAACCACATTTCTAGGCAGTCCAACATGCCCTGGAAGTCTTCGACATTGCCCTCGTCTGAGCAGCCCTGAGAAAACACTCTGCTTAGAAGTTATCGAGGACTTCGTACCAGAAGTCACTCTATTCAAGGAGAAATACAGCATCTTAACATGCTGTGTCGCTCACAGGGCAAGAAACCTGAGAACTTGCCTCGAGGTAAGGCCATGAAATACTATGCAGAAGCAGAGGCGTGTAGCAGTTTCCATGAGGCCGTAGTCGCTTATCTTCATCATTTTAAAGCCAGTACGCTTTTCAGGACACCTAGGTGCCTCGCCTGGAAACCCTGTTGCCTGCAAGAACACTGAGTACCCTCAGGCTCCCCTTGTCCTTCTAAGCAATATCCAGGCCAGGAGCTTTCCGACTCACAGTGTGTATGCCGAGTGTAGGGCAACACAGTGCACTCTTATTGGAATATCTTGATTTAGCCAGCAATCGCACAGGTTCACGAGCACCGTTAAGCCAGGTCCAACAGGCCGTGGAAGTCGCTCTCATTCCCTAGTTTGAGCTGTACAGAGAGAAACAGTAAGCTTCTCCTTCCATTCAGGACTTCCTACCTGAAGTCACCCTGCCTCTTGAAGAAAGACGACCTCGTTTCTATTGCAACTAAAGCACAGTTTTTCCTGTAGCACGGCAGGCTTTTGAAAAGGCACGGGCCCAGAGGCCTAGCTAGGGCTTTCCTTGGTGAGGCCGTTCACTAGATGCAGAACACCCTGCCTCGAGAAGTTGATTCAGGGAAGCAACAACTGTGTACTCTGTGTCTCATTTGACTGGTTAAAAACCACAGAGATGTATGCTGCCTGTGCCCATGGAAATGGGGGCATGATGGGACTAACCTTGCTTTCCGTTTGGAAAGCTCCCCTCTTGCTTTCGTGAAGCTCCCTGAAATTCTCTGCTGTTGACAGGCCTCTGGCCACTGTAGGCATGTGTCTGGGAAGTAAATGAGTTTTCTCTGGCTACACACGAAACTTCATTGGCCGCGGTGGGGCGCACCTTGCCATGCTCTAGAGCTAAAGGGAATCTAAACGTGAGCCCTTGGCTCGAGGTAAGGCCCTGAGTAGCCCTGCCGAACGGGAGGCATGCAGCTCTTTCCATTAGCTCTTAGTCACTCTTCTGGTTTACTTTAAATGAAGTACCCTTTTCAGGACTCCTAGGCCCCTCGGTTGAGCATCATTTTTGTTCCAAGGTCTCTGAGTATCTCCACACCCCTGTAGGCCTGCTGAGCAACAACGAGGCACATTGGTCCTCGGAGGTCCTCTGTGTCTGCTGAGTCATGGGCAACACACTGCACTCTTTCTTGTGATATCTTGATTCACAGCACTCGCACAGGTTCAAGAGCAACGTTCAACAAGTTCCAACATGTCGTGGAAGTCGTTCTCATTCCCTAGTTTGAGCTGTACAGACAGAAACAGTAAGCTTCTCCTTCCATTCAGGACGTCCTACCTGAAGTCACCCTGCCTCTTGAAGAAAGACGACCTTCTTTCTATTGCAACTAAAGCACAGTTTTTCCTGTAGCACGGCAGGCTTTTGAAGAGGCACGGGCCCAGAGTACTAATCAGGGATTTCCTTGGTGAGGCCGTTCACTAGATGCAGAACACCCTGCCTCGAGAAGTTGATTCAGGGAAGCAACAACTGTGTACTCTGTGTCTCATTTGACTGGTTAAAAACCACAGAGATGTATGCTGCCTGTGCCCATGGAAATGGGGGCATGATGGGACTAACCTTGCTTTCCATTTGGAAAGCTCCCCTCTTGCTTTCGTGAAGCTCCCTGAAATTCTCTGCTGTTGACAGGCCTCTGGCCACTGTAGGCATGTGTCTAGGAAGTAAATGAGTTTTCTCTGGCTACACACGGAACTTCATTGGCCGCGGTGGGGCGCACCTTGCCATGCTCTAGAGCTAAAGGGAATCTAAACGTGAGCCCTTGGCTCGAGATAAGGCCCTGAGTAGCCCTGCCGAACGGGAGGCATGCAGCTCTTTCCATTAGCTCTTAGTCACTCTTCTGGTTTACTTTAAATGAAGTACCCTTTTCAGGACTCCTAGGCCCCTCGGTTGAGCATCATTTTTGTTCCAAGGTCTCTGAGTATCTCCACACCCCTGTAGGCCTGCTGAGCAACAACGAGGCACATTGGTCCTCGGAGGTCCTCTGTGTCTGCTGAGTCATGGGCAACACACTGCACTCTTTCTTGTGATATCTTGATTCACAGCACTCGCACAGGTTCAAGAGCAACGTTCAACAAGTTCCAACATGTCGTGGAAGTCGTTCTCATTCCCTAGTTTGAGCTGTACAGACAGAAACAGTAAGCTTCTCCTTCCATTCAGGACGTCCTACCTGAAGTCACCCTGCCTCTTGAAGAAAGACGACCTTCTTTCTATTGCAACTAAAGCACAGTTTTTCCTGTAGCACGGCAGGCTTTTGAAGAGGCACGGGCCCAGAGTCCTAATCAGGGATTTCCTTGGTGAGGCCGTTCACTAGATGCAGAACACCCTGCCTCGAGAAGTTGATTCAGGGAAGCAACCACTGTGTACTCTGTGTCTCATTTGACTGGTTAAAAACCACAGAGATGTATGCTGCCTGTGCCCATGGAAATGGGGGCATGATGGGACTAGCCTTGCTTTCCGTTTGAAAACCTCCATTCTTGCTTCCGTGAAGCTCCCTGAAATTCTCTGCTGTTGACAGTCCTCTGGCCACTGTAGGCAAGTGTCTGGGAAGAAAATGACTTTTCTCTCGGTACACACGGAGCTTCATTGGCGGGGTGCGGCTCTCCTTGCCATGCTCTAGAGCTAAAGGGAATCTCAACGTGAGTCCTTGCCTCAGGTAAGGCCCTGAGTAGCCCTGCAGAAAGGGAGGCATGCAGCTCTTTCCATGAGCTCTTAATGGAGGTCTGTTTTATTTAAAGAATTACCCCTTTCAGAACTCCTACGACCTTCGGGTGTGCATCATTTTGGTTCCAAGATCCCTGACTCCCTCTATACCCCTGTGGGCCTGCTGAGCAGCATTGCGTCCCATACGTCCCACGGAGGCTCTCTGTGTCTGCAGGGTGTCGGGCAACACACTGTACGTTACCTCAGGAGAGCTACATTTCCAGAGCACTCGAACAGCATCAGAACCACATTTCTAGGCAGTCCAACATGCCCTGGAAGTCTTCGACATTGCCCTCGTCTGAGCAGCCCTGAGAAAACACTCTGCTTAGAAGTTATCGAGGACTTCGTACCAGAAGTCACTCTATTCAAGGAGAAATACAGCATCTTAACATGCTGTGTCGCTCACAGGGCAAGAAACCTGAGAACTTGCCTCGAGGTAAGGCCATGAAATACTATGCAGAAGCAGAGGCGTGTAGCAGTTTCCATGAGGCCGTAGTCGCTTATCTTCATCATTTTAAAGCCAGTACGCTTTTCAGGACACCTAGGTGCCTCGCCTGGAAACCCTGTTGCCTGCAAGAACACTGAGTACCCTCAGGCTCCCCTTGTCCTTCTAAGCAATATCCAGGCCAGGAGCTTTCCGACTCACAGTGTGTATGCCGAGTGTAGGGCAACACAGTGCACTCTTATTGGAATATCTTGATTTAGCCAGCAATCGCACAGGTTCACGAGCACCGTTAAGCCAGGTCCAACAGGCCGTGGAAGTCGCTCTCATTCCCTAGTTTGAGCTGTACAGAGAGAAACAGTAAGCTTCTCCTTCCATTCAGGACTTCCTACCTGAAGTCACCCTGCCTCTTGAAGAAAGACGACCTCGTTTCTATTGCAACTAAAGCACAGTTTTTCCTGTAGCACGGCAGGCTTTTGAAAAGGCACGGGCCCAGAGGCCTAGCTAGGGCTTTCCTTGGTGAGGCCGTTCACTAGATGCAGAACACCCTGCCTCGAGAAGTTGATTCAGGGAAGCAACAACTGTGTACTCTGTGTCTCATTTGACTGGTTAAAAACCACAGAGATGTATGCTGCCTGTGCCCATGGAAATGGGGGCATGATGGGACTAACCTTGCTTTCCGTTTGGAAAGCTCCCCTCTTGCTTTCGTGAAGCTCCCTGAAATTCTCTGCTGTTGACAGGCCTCTGGCCACTGTAGGCATGTGTCTGGGAAGTAAATGAGTTTTCTCTGGCTACACACGAAACTTCATTGGCCGCGGTGGGGCGCACCTTGCCATGCTCTAGAGCTAAAGGGAATCTAAACGTGAGCCCTTGGCTCGAGGTAAGGCCCTGAGTAGCCCTGCCGAACGGGAGGCATGCAGCTCTTTCCATTAGCTCTTAGTCACTCTTCTGGTTTACTTTAAATGAAGTACCCTTTTCAGGACTCCTAGGCCCCTCGGTTGAGCATCATTTTTGTTCCAAGGTCTCTGAGTATCTCCACACCCCTGTAGGCCTGCTGAGCAACAACGAGGCACATTGGTCCTCGGAGGTCCTCTGTGTCTGCTGAGTCATGGGCAACACACTGCACTCTTTCTTGTGATATCTTGATTCACAGCACTCGCACAGGTTCAAGAGCAACGTTCAACAAGTTCCAACATGTCGTGGAAGTCGTTCTCATTCCCTAGTTTGAGCTGTACAGACAGAAACAGTAAGCTTCTCCTTCCATTCAGGACGTCCTACCTGAAGTCACCCTGCCTCTTGAAGAAAGACGACCTTCTTTCTATTGCAACTAAAGCACAGTTTTTCCTGTAGCACGGCAGGCTTTTGAAGAGGCACGGGCCCAGAGTACTAATCAGGGATTTCCTTGGTGAGGCCGTTCACTAGATGCAGAACACCCTGCCTCGAGAAGTTGATTCAGGGAAGCAACAACTGTGTACTCTGTGTCTCATTTGACTGGTTAAAAACCACAGAGATGTATGCTGCCTGTGCCCATGGAAATGGGGGCATGATGGGACTAACCTTGCTTTCCATTTGGAAAGCTCCCCTCTTGCTTTCGTGAAGCTCCCTGAAATTCTCTGCTGTTGACAGGCCTCTGGCCACTGTAGGCATGTGTCTAGGAAGTAAATGAGTTTTCTCTGGCTACACACGGAACTTCATTGGCCGCGGTGGGGCGCACCTTGCCATGCTCTAGAGCTAAAGGGAATCTAAACGTGAGCCCTTGGCTCGAGATAAGGCCCTGAGTAGCCCTGCCGAACGGGAGGCATGCAGCTCTTTCCATTAGCTCTTAGTCACTCTTCTGGTTTACTTTAAATGAAGTACCCTTTTCAGGACTCCTAGGCCCCTCGGTTGAGCATCATTTTTGTTCCAAGGTCTCTGAGTATCTCCACACCCCTGTAGGCCTGCTGAGCAACAACGAGGCACATTGGTCCTCGGAGGTCCTCTGTGTCTGCTGAGTCATGGGCAACACACTGCACTCTTTCTTGTGATATCTTGATTCACAGCACTCGCACAGGTTCAAGAGCAACGTTCAACAAGTTCCAACATGTCGTGGAAGTCGTTCTCATTCCCTAGTTTGAGCTGTACAGACAGAAACAGTAAGCTTCTCCTTCCATTCAGGACGTCCTACCTGAAGTCACCCTGCCTCTTGAAGAAAGACGACCTTCTTTCTATTGCAACTAAAGCACAGTTTTTCCTGTAGCACGGCAGGCTTTTGAAGAGGCACGGGCCCAGAGTCCTAATCAGGGATTTCCTTGGTGAGGCCGTTCACTAGATGCAGAACACCCTGCCTCGAGAAGTTGATTCAGGGAAGCAACCACTGTGTACTCTGTGTCTCATTTGACTGGTTAAAAACCACAGAGATGTATGCTGCCTGTGCCCATGGAAATGGGGGCATGATGGGACTAGCCTTGCTTTCCGTTTGAAAACCTCCATTCTTGCTTCCGTGAAGCTCCCTGAAATTCTCTGCTGTTGACAGTCCTCTGGCCACTGTAGGCAAGTGTCTGGGAAGAAAATGACTTTTCTCTCGGTACACACGGAGCTTCATTGGCGGGGTGCGGCTCTCCTTGCCATGCTCTAGAGCTAAAGGGAATGTCAACGTGAGTCCTTGCCTCAGGTAAGGCCCTGAGTAGCCCTGCAGAAAGGGAGGCATGCAGCTCTTTCCATGAGCTCTTAATGGAGGTCTGTTTTATTTAAAGAATTACCCCTTTCAGAACTCCTACGACCTTCGGGTGTGCATCATTTTGGTTCCAAGATCCCTGACTCCCTCTATACCCCTGTGGGCCTGCTGAGCAGCATTGCGTCCCATACGTCCCACGGAGGCTCTCTGTGTCTGCAGGGTGTCGGGCAACACACTGTACGTTACCTCAGGAGAGCTACATTTCCAGAGCACTCGAACAGCATCAGAACCACATTTCTAGGCAGTCCAACATGCCCTGGAAGTCTTCGACATTGCCCTCGTCTGAGCAGCCCTGAGAAAACACTCTGCTTAGAAGTTATCGAGGACCTCGTACCAGAAGTCACTCTATTCAAGGAGAAATACAGCATCTTAACATGCTGTGTCGCTCACAGGGCAAGAAACCTGAGAACTTGCCTCGAGGTAAGGCCATGAAATACTATGCAGAAGCAGAGGCGTGTAGCAGTTTCCATGAGGCCGTAGTCGCTTATCTTCATCATTTTAAAGCCAGTACGCTTTTCAGGACACCTAGGTGCCTCGGCTGGAAACCCTGTTGCCTGCAAGAACACTGAGTACCCTCAGGCTCCCCTTGTCCTTCTAAGCAATATCCAGGCCAGGAGCTTTCCGACTCACAGTGTGTATGCCGAGTGTAGGGCAACACAGTGCACTCTTATTGGAATATCTTGATTTAGCCAGCAATCGCACAGGTTCACGAGCACCGTTAAGCCAGTTCCAACAGGCCGTGGAAGTCGCTCTCATTCCCTAGTTTGAGCTGTACAGAGAGAAACAGTAAGCTTCTCCTTCCATTCAGGACTTCCTACCTGAAGTCACCCTGCCTCTTGAAGAAAGACGACCTCGTTTCTATTGCAACGAAAGCACAGTTTTTCCTGTAGCACGGCAGGCTTTTGAAAAGGCACGGGCCCAGAGGCCTAGCTAGGGCTTTCCTTGGTGAGGCCGTTCACTAGATGCAGAACACCCTGCCTCGAGAAGTTGATTCAGGGAAGCAACAACTGTGTACTCTGTGTCTCATTTGACTGGTTAAAAACCACAGAGATGTATGCTGCCTGTGCCCATGGAAATGGGGGCATGATGGGACTAACCTTGCTTTCCGTTTGGAAAGCTCCCCTCTTGCTTTCGTGAAGCTCCCTGAAATTCTCTGCTGTTGACAGGCCTCTGGCCACTGTAGGCATGTGTCTGGGAAGTAAATGAGTTTTCTCTGGCTACACACGGAACTTCATTGGCCGCGGTGGGGCGCACCTTGCCATGCTCTAGAGCTAAAGGGAATCTAAACGTGAGCCCTTGGCTCGAGGTAAGGCCCTGAGTAGCCCTGCCGAACGGGAGGCATGCAGCTCTTTCCATTAGCTCTTAGTCACTCTTCTGGTTTACTTTAAATGAAGTACCCTTTTCAGGACTCCTAGGCCCCTCGGTTGAGCATCATTTTTGTTCCAAGGTCTCTGAGTATCTCCACACCCCTGTAGGCCTGCTGAGCAACAACGAGGCACATTGGTCCTCGGAGGTCCTCTGTGTCTGCTGAGTCATGGGCAACACACTGCACTCTTTCTTGTGATATCTTGATTCACAGCACTCGCACAGGTTCAAGAGCAACGTTCAACAAGTTCCAACATGTCGTGGAAGTCGTTCTCATTCCCTAGTTTGAGCTGTACAGACAGAAACAGTAAGCTTCTCCTTCCATTCAGGACGTCCTACCTGAAGTCACCCTGCCTCTTGAAGAAAGACGACCTTCTTTCTATTGCAACTAAAGCACAGTTTTTCCTGTAGCACGGCAGGCTTTTGAAGAGGCACGGGCCCAGAGTCCTAATCAGGGATTTCCTTGGTGAGGCCGTTCACTAGATGCAGAACACCCTGCCTCGAGAAGTTGATTCAGGGAAGCAACCACTGTGTACTCTGTGTCTCATTTGACTGGTTAAAAACCACAGAGATGTATGCTGCCTGTGCCCATGGAAATGGGGGCATGATGGGACTAGCCTTGCTTTCCGTTTGAAAACCTCCATTCTTGCTTCCGTGAAGCTCCCTGAAATTCTCTGCTGTTGACAGTCCTCTGGCCACTGTAGGCAAGTGTCTGGGAAGAAAATGACTTTTCTCTCGGTACACACGGAGCTTCATTGGCGGGGTGCGGCTCTCCTTGCCATGCTCTAGAGCTAAAGGGAATCTCAACGTGAGTCCTTGCCTCAGGTAAGGCCCTGAGTAGCCCTGCAGAAAGGGAGGCATGCAGCTCTTTCCATGAGCTCTTAATGGAGGTCTGTTTTATTTAAAGAATTACCCCTTTCAGAACTCCTACGCCCTTCGGGTGAGCATCATTTTGGTTCCAAGATCCCTGACTCCCTCTATACCCCTGTGGGCCTGCTGAGCAGCATTGCGTCCCATACGTCCCACGGAGGCTCTCTGTGTCTGCAGGGTGTCGGGCAACACACTGTACGTTACCTCAGGAGAGCTACATTTCCAGAGCACTCGAACAGCATCAGAACCACATTTCTAGGCAGTCCAACATGCCCTGGAAGTCTTCGACATTGCCCTCGTCTGAGCAGCCCTGAGAAAACACTCTGCTTAGAAGTTATCGAGGACCTCGTACCAGAAGTCACTCTATTCAAGGAGAAATACAGCATCTTAACATGCTGTGTCGCTCACAGGGCAAGAAACCTGAGAACTTGCCTCGAGGTAAGGCCATGAAATACTATGCAGAAGCAGAGGCGTGTAGCAGTTTCCATGAGGCCGTAGTCGCTTATCTTCATCATTTTAAAGCCAGTACGCTTTTCAGGACACCTAGGTGCCTCGCCTGGAAACCCTGTTGCCTGCAAGAACACTGAGTACCCTCAGGCTCCCCTTGTCCTTCTAAGCAATATCCAGGCCAGGAGCTTTCCGACTCACAGTGTGTATGCCGAGTGTAGGGCAACACAGTGCACTCTTATTGGAATATCTTGATTTAGCCAGCAATCGCACAGGTTCACGAGCACCGTTAAGCCAGTTCCAACAGGCCGTGGAAGTCGCTCTCATTCCCTAGTTTGAGCTGTACAGAGAGAAACAGTAAGCTTCTCCTTCCATTCAGGACTTCCTACCTGAAGTCACCCTGCCTCTTGAAGAAAGACGACCTCGTTTCTATTGCAACTAAAGCACAGTTTTTCCTGTAGCACGGCAGGCTTTTGAAAAGGCACGGGCCCAGAGGCCTAGCTAGGGCTTTCCTTGGTGAGGCCGTTCACTAGATGCAGAACACCCTGCCTCGAGAAGTTGATTCAGGGAAGCAACAACTGTGTACTCTGTGTCTCATTTGACTGGTTAAAAACCACAGAGATGTATGCTGCCTGTGCCCATGGAAATGGGGGCATGATGGGACTAACCTTGCTTTCCGTTTGGAAAGCTCCCCTCTTGCTTTCGTGAAGCTCCCTGAAATTCTCTGCTGTTGACAGGCCTCTGGCCACTGTAGGCATGTGTCTAGGAAGTAAATGAGTTTTCTCTGGCTACACACGGAACTTCATTGGCCGCGGTGGGGCGCACCTTGCCATGCTCTAGAGCTAAAGGGAATCTAAACGTGAGCCCTTGGCTCGAGGTAAGGCCCTGAGTAGCCCTGCCGAACGGGAGGCATGCAGCTCTTTCCATTAGCTCTTAGTCACTCTTCTGGTTTACTTTAAATGAAGTACCCTTTTCAGGACTCCTAGGCCCCTCGGTTGAGCATCATTTTTGTTCCAAGGTCTCTGAGTATCTCCACACCCCTGTAGGCCTGCTGAGCAACAACGAGGCACATTGGTCCTCGGAGGTCCTCTGTGTCTGCTGAGTCATGGGCAACACACTGCACTCTTTCTTGTGATATCTTGATTCACAGCACTCGCACAGGTTCAAGAGCAACGTTCAACAAGTTCCAACATGTCGTGGAAGTCGTTCTCATTCCCTAGTTTGAGCTGTACAGACAGAAACAGTAAGCTTCTCCTTCCATTCAGGACCTCCTACCTGAAGTCACCCTGCCTCTTGAAGAAAGACGACCTTCTTTCTATTGCAACTAAAGCACAGTTTTTCCTGTAGCACGGCAGGCTTTTGAAGAGGCACGGGCCCAGAGTCCTAATCAGGGATTTCCTTGGTGAGGCCGTTCACTAGATGCAGAACACCCTGCCTCGAGAAGTTGATTCAGGGAAGCAACCACTGTGTACTCTGTGTCTCATTTGACTGGTTAAAAACCACAGAGATGTATGCTGCCTGTGCCCATGGAAATGGGGGCATGATGGGACTAGCCTTGCTTTCCGTTTGAAAACCTCCATTCTTGCTTCCGTGAAGCTCCCTGAAATTCTCTGCTGTTGACAGTCCTCTGGCCACTGTAGGCATGTGTCTGGGAAGAAAATGACTTTTCTCTCGGTACACACGGAGCTTCATTGGCGGGGTGCGGCTCTCCTTGCCATGCTCTAGAGCTAAAGGGAATCTCAACGTGAGTCCTTGCCTCAGGTAAGGCCCTGAGTAGCCCTGCAGAAAGGGAGGCATGCAGCTCTTTCCATGAGCTCTTAATGGAGGTCTGTTTTATTTAAAGAATTACCCCTTTCAGAACTCCTACGCCCTTCGGGTGAGCATCATTTTGGTTCCAAGATCCCTGACTCCCTCTATACCCCTGTGGGCCTGCTGAGCAGCATTGCGTCCCATACGTCCCACGGAGGCTCTCTGTGTCTGCAGAGTGTCGGGCAACACACTGTACGTTACTTCAGGAGAGCTACAATTCCAGAGCACTCGAACAGCATCAGAACCACATTTCTAGGCAGTCCAACATGCCCTGGAAGTCTTCGACATTGCCCTCGTCTGAGCAGCCCTGAGAAAACACTCTGCTTAGAAGTTATCGAGGACCTCGTACCAGAAGTCACTCTATTCAAGGAGAAATACAGCATCTTAACATGCTGTGTCGCTCACAGGGCAAGAAACCTGAGAACTTGCCTCGAGGTAAGGCCATGAAATACTATGCAGAAGCAGAGGCGTGTAGCAGTTTCCATGAGGCCGTAGTCGCTTATCTTCATCATTTTAAAGCCAGTACGCTTTTCAGGACACCTAGGTGCCTCGCCTGGAAACCCTGTTGCCTGCAAGAACACTGAGTACCCTCAGGCTCCCCTTGTCCTTCTAAGCAATATCCAGGCCAGGAGCTTTCCGACTCACAGTGTGTATGCCGAGTGTAGGGCAACACAGTGCACTCTTATTGGAATATCTTGATTTAGCCAGCAATCGCACAGGTTCACGAGCACCGTTAAGCCAGTTCCAACAGGCCGTGGAAGTCGCTCTCATTCCCTAGTTTGAGCTGTACAGAGAGAAACAGTAAGCTTCTCCTTCCATTCAGGACTTCCTACCTGAAGTCACCCTGCCTCTTGAAGAAAGACGACCTCGTTTCTATTGCAACTAAAGCACAGTTTTTCCTGTAGCACGGCAGGCTTTTGAAAAGGCACGGGCCCAGAGGCCTAGCTAGGGCTTTCCTTGGTGAGGCCGTTCACTAGATGCAGAACACCCTGCCTCGAGAAGTTGATTCAGGGAAGCAACAACTGTGTACTCTGTGTCTCATTTGACTGGTTAAAAACCACAGAGATGTATGCTGCCTGTGCCCATGGAAATGGGGGCATGATGGGACTAACCTTGCTTTCCGTTTGGAAAGCTCCCCTCTTGCTTTCGTGAAGCTCCCTGAAATTCTCTGCTGTTGACAGGCCTCTGGCCACTGTAGGCATGTGTCTGGGAAGTAAATGAGTTTTCTCTGGCTACACACGGAACTTCATTGGCCGCGGTGGGGCGCACCTTGCCATGCTCTAGAGCTAAAGGGAATCTAAACGTGAGCCCTTGGCTCGAGGTAAGGCCCTGAGTAGCCCTGCCGAACGGGAGGCATGCAGCTCTTTCCATTAGCTCTTAGTCACTCTTCTGGTTTACTTTAAATGAAGTACCCTTTTCAGGACTCCTAGGCCCCTCGGTTGAGCATCATTTTTGTTCCAAGGTCTCTGAGTATCTCCACACCCCTGTAGGCCTGCTGAGCAACAACGAGGCACATTGGTCCTCGGAGGTCCTCTGTGTCTGCTGAGTCATGGGCAACACACTGCACTCTTCCTTGTGATATCTTGATTCACAGCACTCGCACAGGTTCAAGAGCAACGTTCAACAAGTTCCAACATGTCGTGGAAGTCGTTCTCATTCCCTAGTTTGAGCTGTACAGACAGAAACAGTAAGCTTCTCCTTCCATTCAGGACCTCCTACCTGAAGTCACCCTGCCTCTTGAAGAAAGACGACCTTCTTTCTATTGCAACTAAAGCACAGTTTTTCCTGTAGCACGGCAGGCTTTTGAAGAGGCACGGGCCCAGAGTCCTAATCAGGGATTTCCTTGGTGAGGCCGTTCACTAGATGCAGAACACCCTGCCTCGAGAAGTTGATTCAGGGAAGCAACCACTGTGTACTCTGTGTCTCATTTGACTGGTTAAAAACCACAGAGATGTATGCTGCCTGTGCCCATGGAAATGGGGGCATGATGGGACTAGCCTTGCTTTCCGTTTGAAAACCTCCATTCTTGCTTCCGTGAAGCTCCCTGAAATTCTCTGCTGTTGACAGTCCTCTGGCCACTGTAGGCATGTGTCTGGGAAGAAAATGACTTTTCTCTCGGTACACACGGAGCTTCATTGGCGGGGTGCGGCTCTCCTTGCCATGCTCTAGAGCTAAAGGGAATCTCAACGTGAGTCCTTGCCTCAGGTAAGGCCCTGAGTAGCCCTGCAGAAAGGGAGGCATGCAGCTCTTTCCATGAGCTCTTAATGGAGGTCTGTTTTATTTAAAGAATTACCCCTTTCAGAACTCCTACGCCCTTCGGGTGAGCATCATTTTGGTTCCAAGATCCCTGACTCCCTCTATACCCCTGTGGGCCTGCTGAGCAGCATTGCGTCCCATACGTCCCACGGAGGCTCTCTGTGTCTGCAGGGTGTCGGGCAACACACTGTACGTTACTTCAGGAGAGCTACAATTCCAGAGCACTCGAACAGCATCAGAACCACATTTCTAGGCAGTCCAACATGCCCTGGAAGTCTTCGACATTGCCCTCGTCTGAGCAGCCCTGAGAAAACACTCTGCTTAGAAGTTATCGAGGACCTCGTACCAGAAGTCACTCTATTCAAGGAGAAATACAGCATCTTAACATGCTGTGTCGCTCACAGGGCAAGAAACCTGAGAACTTGCCTCGAGGTAAGGCCATGAAATACTATGCAGAAGCAGAGGCGTGTAGCAGTTTCCATGAGGCCGTAGTCGCTTATCTTCATCATTTTAAAGCCAGTACGCTTTTCAGGACACCTAGGTGCCTCGCCTGGAAACCCTGTTGCCTGCAAGAACACTGAGTACCCTCAGGCTCCCCTTGTCCTTCTAAGCAATATCCAGGCCAGGAGCTTTCCGACTCACAGTGTGTATGCCGAGTGTAGGGCAACACAGTGCACTCTTATTGGAATATCTTGATTTAGCCAGCAATCGCACAGGTTCACGAGCACCGTTAAGCCAGTTCCAACAGGCCGTGGAAGTCGCTCTCATTCCCTAGTTTGAGCTGTACAGAGAGAAACAGTAAGCTTCTCCTTCCATTCAGGACTTCCTACCTGAAGTCACCCTGCCTCTTGAAGAAAGACGACCTCGTTTCTATTGCAACTAAAGCACAGTTTTTCCTGTAGCACGGCAGGCTTTTGAAAAGGCACGGGCCCAGAGGCCTAGCTAGGGCTTTCCTTGGTGAGGCCGTTCACTAGATGCAGAACACCCTGCCTCGAGAAGTTGATTCAGGGAAGCAACAACTGTGTACTCTGTGTCTCATTTGACTGGTTAAAAACCACAGAGATGTATGCTGCCTGTGCCCATGGAAATGGGGGCATGATGGGACTAACCTTGCTTTCCGTTTGGAAAGCTCCCCTCTTGCTTTCGTGAAGCTCCCTGAAATTCTCTGCTGTTGACAGGCCTCTGGCCACTGTAGGCATGTGTCTGGGAAGTAAATGAGTTTTCTCTGGCTACACACGGAACTTCATTGGCCGCGGTGGGGCGCACCTTGCCATGCTCTAGAGCTAAAGGGAATCTAAACGTGAGCCCTTGGCTCGAGGTAAGGCCCTGAGTAGCCCTGCCGAACGGGAGGCATGCAGCTCTTTCCATTAGCTCTTAGTCACTCTTCTGGTTTACTTTAAATGAAGTACCCTTTTCAGGACTCCTAGGCCCCTCGGTTGAGCATCATTTTTGTTCCAAGGTCTCTGAGTATCTCCACACCCCTGTAGGCCTGCTGAGCAACAACGAGGCACATTGGTCCTCGGAGGTCCTCTGTGTCTGCTGAGTCATGGGCAACACACTGCACTCTTTCTTGTGATATCTTGATTCACAGCACTCGCACAGGTTCAAGAGCAACGTTCAACAAGTTCCAACATGTCGTGGAAGTCGTTCTCATTCCCTAGTTTGAGCTGTACAGACAGAAACAGTAAGCTTCTCCTTCCATTCAGGACGTCCTACCTGAAGTCACCCTGCCTCTTGAAGAAAGACGACCTTCTTTCTATTGCAACTAAAGCACAGTTTTTCCTGTAGCACGGCAGGCTTTTGAAGAGGCACGGGCCCAGAGTCCTAATCAGGGATTTCCTTGGTGAGGCCGTTCACTAGATGCAGAACACCCTGCCTCGAGAAGTTGATTCAGGGAAGCAACCACTGTGTACTCTGTGTCTCATTTGACTGGTTAAAAACCACAGAGATGTTTGCTGCCTGTGCCCATGGAAATGGGGGCATGATGGGACTAGCCTTGCTTTCCGTTTGAAAACCTCCATTCTTGCTTCCGTGAAGCTCCCTGAAATTCTCTGCTGTTGACAGTCCTCTGGCCACTGTAGGCATGTGTCTGGGAAGAAAATGACTTTTCTCTCGGTACACACGGAGCTTCATTGGCGGGGTGCGGCTCTCCTTGCCATGCTCTAGAGCTAAAGGGAATCTCAACGTGAGTCCTTGCCTCAGGTAAGGCCCTGAGTAGCCCTGCAGAAAGGGAGGCATGCAGCTCTTTCCATGAGCTCTTAATGGAGGTCTGTTTTATTTAAAGAATTACCCCTTTCAGAACTCCTACGCCCTTCGGGTGAGCATCATTTTGGTTCCAAGATCCCTGACTCCCTCTATACCCCTGTGGGCCTGCTGAGCAGCATTGCGTCCCATACGTCCCACGGAGGCTCTCTGTGTCTGCAGGGTGTCGGGCAACACACTGTACGTTACTTCAGGAGAGCTACAATTCCAGAGCACTCGAACAGCATCAGAACCACATTTCTAGGCAGTCCAACATGCCCTGGAAGTCTTCGACATTGCCCTCGTCTGAGCAGCCCTGAGAAAACACTCTGCTTAGAAGTTATCGAGGACCTCGTACCAGAAGTCACTCTATTCAAGGAGAAATACAGCATCTTAACATGCTGTGTCGCTCACAGGGCAAGAAACCTGAGAACTTGCCTCGAGGTAAGGCCATGAAATACTATGCAGAAGCAGAGGCGTGTAGCAGTTTCCATGAGGCCGTAGTCGCTTATCTTCATCATTTTAAAGCCAGTACGCTTTTCAGGACACCTAGGTGCCTCGCCTGGAAACCCTGTTGCCTGCAAGAACACTGAGTACCCTCAGGCTCCCCTTGTCCTTCTAAGCAATATCCAGGCCAGGAGCTTTCCGACTCACAGTGTGTATGCCGAGTGTAGGGCAACACAGTGCACTCTTATTGGAATATCTTGATTTAGCCAGCAATCGCACAGGTTCACGAGCACCGTTAAGCCAGTTCCAACAGGCCGTGGAAGTCGCTCTCATTCCCTAGTTTGAGCTGTACAGAGAGAAACAGTAAGCTTCTCCTTCCATTCAGGACTTCCTACCTGAAGTCACCCTGCCTCTTGAAGAAAGACGACCTCGTTTCTATTGCAACTAAAGCACAGTTTTTCCTGTAGCACGGCAGGCTTTTGAAAAGGCACGGGCCCAGAGGCCTAGCTAGGGCTTTCCTTGGTGAGGCCGTTCACTAGATGCAGAACACCCTGCCTCGAGAAGTTGATTCAGGGAAGCAACAACTGTGTACTCTGTGTCTCATTTGACTGGTTAAAAACCACAGAGATGTATGCTGCCTGTGCCCATGGAAATGGGGGCATGATGGGACTAACCTTGCTTTCCGTTTGGAAAGCTCCCCTCTTGCTTTCGTGAAGCTCCCTGAAATTCTCTGCTGTTGACAGGCCTCTGGCCACTGTAGGCATGTGTCTGGGAAGTAAATGAGTTTTCTCTGGCTACACACGGAACTTCATTGGCCGCGGTGGGGCGCACCTTGCCATGCTCTAGAGCTAAAGGGAATCTAAACGTGAGCCCTTGGCTCGAGGTAAGGCCCTGAGTAGCCCTGCCGAACGGGAGGCATGCAGCTCTTTCCATTAGCTCTTAGTCACTCTTCTGGTTTACTTTAAATGAAGTACCCTTTTCAGGACTCCTAGGCCCCTCGGTTGAGCATCATTTTTGTTCCAAGGTCTCTGAGTATCTCCACACCCCTGTAGGCCTGCTGAGCAACAACGAGGCACATTGGTCCTCGGAGGTCCTCTGTGTCTGCTGAGTCATGGGCAACACACTGCACTCTTTCTTGTGATATCTTGATTCACAGCACTCGCACAGGTTCAAGAGCAACGTTCAACAAGTTCCAACATGTCGTGGAAGTCGTTCTCATTCCCTAGTTTGAGCTGTACAGACAGAAACAGTAAGCTTCTCCTTCCATTCAGGACGTCCTACCTGAAGTCACCCTGCCTCTTGAAGAAAGACGACCTTCTTTCTATTGCAACTAAAGCACAGTTTTTCCTGTAGCACGGCAGGCTTTTGAAGAGGCACGGGCCCAGAGTCCTAATCAGGGATTTCCTTGGTGAGGCCGTTCACTAGATGCAGAACACCCTGCCTCGAGAAGTTGATTCAGGGAAGCAACCACTGTGTACTCTGTGTCTCATTTGACTGGTTAAAAACCACAGAGATGTTTGCTGCCTGTGCCCATGGAAATGGGGGCATGATGGGACTAGCCTTGCTTTCCGTTTGAAAACCTCCATTCTTGCTTCCGTGAAGCTCCCTGAAATTCTCTGCTGTTGACAGTCCTCTGGCCACTGTAGGCATGTGTCTGGGAAGAAAATGACTTTTCTCTCGGTACACACGGAGCTTCATTGGCGGGGTGCGGCTCTCCTTGCCATGCTCTAGAGCTAAAGGGAATCTCAACGTGAGTCCTTGCCTCAGGTAAGGCCCTGAGTAGCCCTGCAGAAAGGGAGGCATGCAGCTCTTTCCATGAGCTCTTAATGGAGGTCTGTTTTATTTAAAGAATTACCCCTTTCAGAACTCCTACGCCCTTCGGGTGAGCATCATTTTGGTTCCAAGATCCCTGACTCCCTCTATACCCCTGTGGGCCTGCTGAGCAGCATTGCGTCCCATACGTCCCACGGAGGCTCTCTGTGTCTGCAGGGTGTCGGGCAACACACTGTACGTTACCTCAGGAGAGCTACATTTCCAGAGCACTCGAACAGCATCAGAACCACATTTCTAGGCAGTCCAACATGCCCTGGAAGTCTTCGACATTGCCCTCGTCTGAGCAGCCCTGAGAAAACACTCTGCTTAGAAGTTATCGAGGACCTCGTACCAGAAGTCACTCTATTCAAGGAGAAATACAGCATCTTAACATGCTGTGTCGCTCACAGGGCAAGAAACCTGAGAACTTGCCTCGAGGTAAGGCCATGAAATACTATGCAGAAGCAGAGGCGTGTAGCAGTTTCCATGAGGCCGTAGTCGCTTATCTTCATCATTTTAAAGCCAGTACGCTTTTCAGGACACCTAGGTGCCTCGCCTGGAAACCCTGTTGCCTGCAAGAACACTGAGTACCCTCAGGCTCCCCTTGTCCTTCTAAGCAATATCCAGGCCAGGAGCTTTCCGACTCACAGTGTGTATGCCGAGTGTAGGGCAACACAGTGCACTCTTATTGGAATATCTTGATTTAGCCAGCAATCGCACAGGTTCACGAGCACCGTTAAGCCAGTTCCAACAGGCCGTGGAAGTCGCTCTCATTCCCTAGTTTGAGCTGTACAGAGAGAAACAGTAAGCTTCTCCTTCCATTCAGGACTTCCTACCTGAAGTCACCCTGCCTCTTGAAGAAAGACGACCTCGTTTCTATTGCAACTAAAGCACAGTTTTTCCTGTAGCACGGCAGGCTTTTGAAAAGGCACGGGCCCAGAGGCCTAGCTAGGGCTTTCCTTGGTGAGGCCGTTCACTAGATGCAGAACACCCTGCCTCGAGAAGTTGATTCAGGGAAGCAACAACTGTGTACTCTGTGTCTCATTTGACTGGTTAAAAACCACAGAGATGTATGCTGCCTGTGCCCATGGAAATGGGGGCATGATGGGACTAACCTTGCTTTCCGTTTGGAAAGCTCCCCTCTTGCTTTCGTGAAGCTCCCTGAAATTCTCTGCTGTTGACAGGCCTCTGGCCACTGTAGGCATGTGTCTGGGAAGTAAATGAGTTTTCTCTGGCTACACACGGAACTTCATTGGCCGCGGTGGGGCGCACCTTGCCATGCTCTAGAGCTAAAGGGAATCTAAACGTGAGCCCTTGGCTCGAGGTAAGGCCCTGAGTAGCCCTGCCGAACGGGAGGCATGCAGCTCTTTCCATTAGCTCTTAGTCACTCTTCTGGTTTACTTTAAATGAAGTACCCTTTTCAGGACTCCTAGGCCCCTCGGTTGAGCATCATTTTTGTTCCAAGGTCTCTGAGTATCTCCACACCCCTGTAGGCCTGCTGAGCAACAACGAGGCACATTGGTCCTCGGAGGTCCTCTGTGTCTGCTGAGTCATGGGCAACACACTGCACTCTTCCTTGTGATATCTTGATTCACAGCACTCGCACAGGTTCAAGAGCAACGTTCAACAAGTTCCAACATGTCGTGGAAGTCGTTCTCATTCCCTAGTTTGAGCTGTACAGACAGAAACAGTAAGCTTCTCCTTCCATTCAGGACCTCCTACCTGAAGTCACCCTGCCTCTTGAAGAAAGACGACCTTCTTTCTATTGCAACTAAAGCACAGTTTTTCCTGTAGCACGGCAGGCTTTTGAAGAGGCACGGGCCCAGAGTCCTAATCAGGGATTTCCTTGGTGAGGCCGTTCACTAGATGCAGAACACCCTGCCTCGAGAAGTTGATTCAGGGAAGCAACCACTGTGTACTCTGTGTCTCATTTGACTGGTTAAAAACCACAGAGATGTATGCTGCCTGTGCCCATGGAAATGGGGGCATGATGGGACTAGCCTTGCTTTCCGTTTGAAAACCTCCATTCTTGCTTCCGTGAAGCTCCCTGAAATTCTCTGCTGTTGACAGTCCTCTGGCCACTGTAGGCATGTGTCTGGGAAGAAAATGACTTTTCTCTCGGTACACACGGAGCTTCATTGGCGGGGTGCGGCTCTCCTTGCCATGCTCTAGAGCTAAAGGGAATCTCAACGTGAGTCCTTGCCTCAGGTAAGGCCCTGAGTAGCCCTGCAGAAAGGGAGGCATGCAGCTCTTTCCATGAGCTCTTAATGGAGGTCTGTTTTATTTAAAGAATTACCCCTTTCAGAACTCCTACGCCCTTCGGGTGAGCATCATTTTGGTTCCAAGATCCCTGACTCCCTCTATACCCCTGTGGGCCTGCTGAGCAGCATTGCGTCCCATACGTCCCACGGAGGCTCTCTGTGTCTGCAGGGTGTCGGGCAACACACTGTACGTTACTTCAGGAGAGCTACAATTCCAGAGCACTCGAACAGCATCAGAACCACATTTCTAGGCAGTCCAACATGCCCTGGAAGTCTTCGACATTGCCCTCGTCTGAGCAGCCCTGAGAAAACACTCTGCTTAGAAGTTATCGAGGACCTCGTACCAGAAGTCACTCTATTCAAGGAGAAATACAGCATCTTAACATGCTGTGTCGCTCACAGGGCAAGAAACCTGAGAACTTGCCTCGAGGTAAGGCCATGAAATACTATGCAGAAGCAGAGGCGTGTAGCAGTTTCCATGAGGCCGTAGTCGCTTATCTTCATCATTTTAAAGCCAGTACGCTTTTCAGGACACCTAGGTGCCTCGCCTGGAAACCCTGTTGCCTGCAAGAACACTGAGTACCCTCAGGCTCCCCTTGTCCTTCTAAGCAATATCCAGGCCAGGAGCTTTCCGACTCACAGTGTGTATGCCGAGTGTAGGGCAACACAGTGCACTCTTATTGGAATATCTTGATTTAGCCAGCAATCGCACAGGTTCACGAGCACCGTTAAGCCAGTTCCAACAGGCCGTGGAAGTCGCTCTCATTCCCTAGTTTGAGCTGTACAGAGAGAAACAGTAAGCTTCTCCTTCCATTCAGGACTTCCTACCTGAAGTCACCCTGCCTCTTGAAGAAAGACGACCTCGTTTCTATTGCAACTAAAGCACAGTTTTTCCTGTAGCACGGCAGGCTTTTGAAAAGGCACGGGCCCAGAGGCCTAGCTAGGGCTTTCCTTGGTGAGGCCGTTCACTAGATGCAGAACACCCTGCCTCGAGAAGTTGATTCAGGGAAGCAACAACTGTGTACTCTGTGTCTCATTTGACTGGTTAAAAACCACAGAGATGTATGCTGCCTGTGCCCATGGAAATGGGGGCATGATGGGACTAACCTTGCTTTCCGTTTGGAAAGCTCCCCTCTTGCTTTCGTGAAGCTCCCTGAAATTCTCTGCTGTTGACAGGCCTCTGGCCACTGTAGGCATGTGTCTGGGAAGTAAATGAGTTTTCTCTGGCTACACACGGAACTTCATTGGCCGCGGTGGGGCGCACCTTGCCATGCTCTAGAGCTAAAGGGAATCTAAACGTGAGCCCTTGGCTCGAGGTAAGGCCCTGAGTAGCCCTGCCGAACGGGAGGCATGCAGCTCTTTCCATTAGCTCTTAGTCACTCTTCTGGTTTACTTTAAATGAAGTACCCTTTTCAGGACTCCTAGGCCCCTCGGTTGAGCATCATTTTTGTTCCAAGGTCTCTGAGTATCTCCACACCCCTGTAGGCCTGCTGAGCAACAACGAGGCACATTGGTCCTCGGAGGTCCTCTGTGTCTGCTGAGTCATGGGCAACACACTGCACTCTTTCTTGTGATATCTTGATTCACAGCACTCGCACAGGTTCAAGAGCAACGTTCAACAAGTTCCAACATGTCGTGGAAGTCGTTCTCATTCCCTAGTTTGAGCTGTACAGACAGAAACAGTAAGCTTCTCCTTCCATTCAGGACGTCCTACCTGAAGTCACCCTGCCTCTTGAAGAAAGACGACCTTCTTTCTATTGCAACTAAAGCACAGTTTTTCCTGTAGCACGGCAGGCTTTTGAAGAGGCACGGGCCCAGAGTCCTAATCAGGGATTTCCTTGGTGAGGCCGTTCACTAGATGCAGAACACCCTGCCTCGAGAAGTTGATTCAGGGAAGCAACCACTGTGTACTCTGTGTCTCATTTGACTGGTTAAAAACCACAGAGATGTTTGCTGCCTGTGCCCATGGAAATGGGGGCATGATGGGACTAGCCTTGCTTTCCGTTTGAAAACCTCCATTCTTGCTTCCGTGAAGCTCCCTGAAATTCTCTGCTGTTGACAGTCCTCTGGCCACTGTAGGCATGTGTCTGGGAAGAAAATGACTTTTCTCTCGGTACACACGGAGCTTCATTGGCGGGGTGCGGCTCTCCTTGCCATGCTCTAGAGCTAAAGGGAATCTCAACGTGAGTCCTTGCCTCAGGTAAGGCCCTGAGTAGCCCTGCAGAAAGGGAGGCATGCAGCTCTTTCCATGAGCTCTTAATGGAGGTCTGTTTTATTTAAAGAATTACCCCTTTCAGAACTCCTACGCCCTTCGGGTGAGCATCATTTTGGTTCCAAGATCCCTGACTCCCTCTATACCCCTGTGGGCCTGCTGAGCAGCATTGCGTCCCATACGTCCCACGGAGGCTCTCTGTGTCTGCAGGGTGTCGGGCAACACACTGTACGTTACTTCAGGAGAGCTACAATTCCAGAGCACTCGAACAGCATCAGAACCACATTTCTAGGCAGTCCAACATGCCCTGGAAGTCTTCGACATTGCCCTCGTCTGAGCAGCCCTGAGAAAACACTCTGCTTAGAAGTTATCGAGGACCTCGTACCAGAAGTCACTCTATTCAAGGAGAAATACAGCATCTTAACATGCTGTGTCGCTCACAGGGCAAGAAACCTGAGAACTTGCCTCGAGGTAAGGCCATGAAATACTATGCAGAAGCAGAGGCGTGTAGCAGTTTCCATGAGGCCGTAGTCGCTTATCTTCATCATTTTAAAGCCAGTACGCTTTTCAGGACACCTAGGTGCCTCGCCTGGAAACCCTGTTGCCTGCAAGAACACTGAGTACCCTCAGGCTCCCCTTGTCCTTCTAAGCAATATCCAGGCCAGGAGCTTTCCGACTCACAGTGTGTATGCCGAGTGTAGGGCAACACAGTGCACTCTTATTGGAATATCTTGATTTAGCCAGCAATCGCACAGGTTCACGAGCACCGTTAAGCCAGTTCCAACAGGCCGTGGAAGTCGCTCTCATTCCCTAGTTTGAGCTGTACAGAGAGAAACAGTAAGCTTCTCCTTCCATTCAGGACTTCCTACCTGAAGTCACCCTGCCTCTTGAAGAAAGACGACCTCGTTTCTATTGCAACTAAAGCACAGTTTTTCCTGTAGCACGGCAGGCTTTTGAAAAGGCACGGGCCCAGAGGCCTAGCTAGGGCTTTCCTTGGTGAGGCCGTTCACTAGATGCAGAACACCCTGCCTCGAGAAGTTGATTCAGGGAAGCAACAACTGTGTACTCTGTGTCTCATTTGACTGGTTAAAAACCACAGAGATGTATGCTGCCTGTGCCCATGGAAATGGGGGCATGATGGGACTAACCTTGCTTTCCGTTTGGAAAGCTCCCCTCTTGCTTTCGTGAAGCTCCCTGAAATTCTCTGCTGTTGACAGGCCTCTGGCCACTGTAGGCATGTGTCTGGGAAGTAAATGAGTTTTCTCTGGCTACACACGGAACTTCATTGGCCGCGGTGGGGCGCACCTTGCCATGCTCTAGAGCTAAAGGGAATCTAAACGTGAGCCCTTGGCTCGAGGTAAGGCCCTGAGTAGCCCTGCCGAACGGGAGGCATGCAGCTCTTTCCATTAGCTCTTAGTCACTCTTCTGGTTTACTTTAAATGAAGTACCCTTTTCAGGACTCCTAGGCCCCTCGGTTGAGCATCATTTTTGTTCCAAGGTCTCTGAGTATCTCCACACCCCTGTAGGCCTGCTGAGCAACAACGAGGCACATTGGTCCTCGGAGGTCCTCTGTGTCTGCTGAGTCATGGGCAACACACTGCACTCTTTCTTGTGATATCTTGATTCACAGCACTCGCACAGGTTCAAGAGCAACGTTCAACAAGTTCCAACATGTCGTGGAAGTCGTTCTCATTCCCTAGTTTGAGCTGTACAGACAGAAACAGTAAGCTTCTCCTTCCATTCAGGACGTCCTACCTGAAGTCACCCTGCCTCTTGAAGAAAGACGACCTTCTTTCTATTGCAACTAAAGCACAGTTTTTCCTGTAGCACGGCAGGCTTTTGAAGAGGCACGGGCCCAGAGTCCTAATCAGGGATTTCCTTGGTGAGGCCGTTCACTAGATGCAGAACACCCTGCCTCGAGAAGTTGATTCAGGGAAGCAACCACTGTGTACTCTGTGTCTCATTTGACTGGTTAAAAACCACAGAGATGTTTGCTGCCTGTGCCCATGGAAATGGGGGCATGATGGGACTAGCCTTGCTTTCCGTTTGAAAACCTCCATTCTTGCTTCCGTGAAGCTCCCTGAAATTCTCTGCTGTTGACAGTCCTCTGGCCACTGTAGGCATGTGTCTGGGAAGAAAATGACTTTTCTCTCGGTACACACGGAGCTTCATTGGCGGGGTGCGGCTCTCCTTGCCATGCTCTAGAGCTAAAGGGAATCTCAACGTGAGTCCTTGCCTCAGGTAAGGCCCTGAGTAGCCCTGCAGAAAGGGAGGCATGCAGCTCTTTCCATGAGCTCTTAATGGAGGTCTGTTTTATTTAAAGAATTACCCCTTTCAGAACTCCTACGCCCTTCGGGTGAGCATCATTTTGGTTCCAAGATCCCTGACTCCCTCTATACCCCTGTGGGCCTGCTGAGCAGCATTGCGTCCCATACGTCCCACGGAGGCTCTCTGTGTCTGCAGGGTGTCGGGCAACACACTGTACGTTACCTCAGGAGAGCTACATTTCCAGAGCACTCGAACAGCATCAGAACCACATTTCTAGGCAGTCCAACATGCCCTGGAAGTCTTCGACATTGCCCTCGTCTGAGCAGCCCTGAGAAAACACTCTGCTTAGAAGTTATCGAGGACCTCGTACCAGAAGTCACTCTATTCAAGGAGAAATACAGCATCTTAACATGCTGTGTCGCTCACAGGGCAAGAAACCTGAGAACTTGCCTCGAGGTAAGGCCATGAAATACTATGCAGAAGCAGAGGCGTGTAGCAGTTTCCATGAGGCCGTAGTCGCTTATCTTCATCATTTTAAAGCCAGTACGCTTTTCAGGACACCTAGGTGCCTCGCCTGGAAACCCTGTTGCCTGCAAGAACACTGAGTACCCTCAGGCTCCCCTTGTCCTTCTAAGCAATATCCAGGCCAGGAGCTTTCCGACTCACAGTGTGTATGCCGAGTGTAGGGCAACACAGTGCACTCTTATTGGAATATCTTGATTTAGCCAGCAATCGCACAGGTTCACGAGCACCGTTAAGCCAGTTCCAACAGGCCGTGGAAGTCGCTCTCATTCCCTAGTTTGAGCTGTACAGAGAGAAACAGTAAGCTTCTCCTTCCATTCAGGACTTCCTACCTGAAGTCACCCTGCCTCTTGAAGAAAGACGACCTCGTTTCTATTGCAACTAAAGCACAGTTTTTCCTGTAGCACGGCAGGCTTTTGAAAAGGCACGGGCCCAGAGGCCTAGCTAGGGCTTTCCTTGGTGAGGCCGTTCACTAGATGCAGAACACCCTGCCTCGAGAAGTTGATTCAGGGAAGCAACAACTGTGTACTCTGTGTCTCATTTGACTGGTTAAAAACCACAGAGATGTATGCTGCCTGTGCCCATGGAAATGGGGGCATGATGGGACTAACCTTGCTTTCCGTTTGGAAAGCTCCCCTCTTGCTTTCGTGAAGCTCCCTGAAATTCTCTGCTGTTGACAGGCCTCTGGCCACTGTAGGCATGTGTCTGGGAAGTAAATGAGTTTTCTCTGGCTACACACGGAACTTCATTGGCCGCGGTGGGGCGCACCTTGCCATGCTCTAGAGCTAAAGGGAATCTAAACGTGAGCCCTTGGCTCGAGGTAAGGCCCTGAGTAGCCCTGCCGAACGGGAGGCATGCAGCTCTTTCCATTAGCTCTTAGTCACTCTTCTGGTTTACTTTAAATGAAGTACCCTTTTCAGGACTCCTAGGCCCCTCGGTTGAGCATCATTTTTGTTCCAAGGTCTCTGAGTATCTCCACACCCCTGTAGGCCTGCTGAGCAACAACGAGGCACATTGGTCCTCGGAGGTCCTCTGTGTCTGCTGAGTCATGGGCAACACACTGCACTCTTCCTTGTGATATCTTGATTCACAGCACTCGCACAGGTTCAAGAGCAACGTTCAACAAGTTCCAACATGTCGTGGAAGTCGTTCTCATTCCCTAGTTTGAGCTGTACAGACAGAAACAGTAAGCTTCTCCTTCCATTCAGGACCTCCTACCTGAAGTCACCCTGCCTCTTGAAGAAAGACGACCTTCTTTCTATTGCAACTAAAGCACAGTTTTTCCTGTAGCACGGCAGGCTTTTGAAGAGGCACGGGCCCAGAGTCCTAATCAGGGATTTCCTTGGTGAGGCCGTTCACTAGATGCAGAACACCCTGCCTCGAGAAGTTGATTCAGGGAAGCAACCACTGTGTACTCTGTGTCTCATTTGACTGGTTAAAAACCACAGAGATGTATGCTGCCTGTGCCCATGGAAATGGGGGCATGATGGGACTAGCCTTGCTTTCCGTTTGAAAACCTCCATTCTTGCTTCCGTGAAGCTCCCTGAAATTCTCTGCTGTTGACAGTCCTCTGGCCACTGTAGGCATGTGTCTGGGAAGAAAATGACTTTTCTCTCGGTACACACGGAGCTTCATTGGCGGGGTGCGGCTCTCCTTGCCATGCTCTAGAGCTAAAGGGAATCTCAACGTGAGTCCTTGCCTCAGGTAAGGCCCTGAGTAGCCCTGCAGAAAGGGAGGCATGCAGCTCTTTCCATGAGCTCTTAATGGAGGTCTGTTTTATTTAAAGAATTACCCCTTTCAGAACTCCTACGCCCTTCGGGTGAGCATCATTTTGGTTCCAAGATCCCTGACTCCCTCTATACCCCTGTGGGCCTGCTGAGCAGCATTGCGTCCCATACGTCCCACGGAGGCTCTCTGTGTCTGCAGGGTGTCGGGCAACACACTGTACGTTACTTCAGGAGAGCTACAATTCCAGAGCACTCGAACAGCATCAGAACCACATTTCTAGGCAGTCCAACATGCCCTGGAAGTCTTCGACATTGCCCTCGTCTGAGCAGCCCTGAGAAAACACTCTGCTTAGAAGTTATCGAGGACCTCGTACCAGAAGTCACTCTATTCAAGGAGAAATACAGCATCTTAACATGCTGTGTCGCTCACAGGGCAAGAAACCTGAGAACTTGCCTCGAGGTAAGGCCATGAAATACTATGCAGAAGCAGAGGCGTGTAGCAGTTTCCATGAGGCCGTAGTCGCTTATCTTCATCATTTTAAAGCCAGTACGCTTTTCAGGACACCTAGGTGCCTCGCCTGGAAACCCTGTTGCCTGCAAGAACACTGAGTACCCTCAGGCTCCCCTTGTCCTTCTAAGCAATATCCAGGCCAGGAGCTTTCCGACTCACAGTGTGTATGCCGAGTGTAGGGCAACACAGTGCACTCTTATTGGAATATCTTGATTTAGCCAGCAATCGCACAGGTTCACGAGCACCGTTAAGCCAGTTCCAACAGGCCGTGGAAGTCGCTCTCATTCCCTAGTTTGAGCTGTACAGAGAGAAACAGTAAGCTTCTCCTTCCATTCAGGACTTCCTACCTGAAGTCACCCTGCCTCTTGAAGAAAGACGACCTCGTTTCTATTGCAACTAAAGCACAGTTTTTCCTGTAGCACGGCAGGCTTTTGAAAAGGCACGGGCCCAGAGGCCTAGCTAGGGCTTTCCTTGGTGAGGCCGTTCACTAGATGCAGAACACCCTGCCTCGAGAAGTTGATTCAGGGAAGCAACAACTGTGTACTCTGTGTCTCATTTGACTGGTTAAAAACCACAGAGATGTATGCTGCCTGTGCCCATGGAAATGGGGGCATGATGGGACTAACCTTGCTTTCCGTTTGGAAAGCTCCCCTCTTGCTTTCGTGAAGCTCCCTGAAATTCTCTGCTGTTGACAGGCCTCTGGCCACTGTAGGCATGTGTCTGGGAAGTAAATGAGTTTTCTCTGGCTACACACGGAACTTCATTGGCCGCGGTGGGGCGCACCTTGCCATGCTCTAGAGCTAAAGGGAATCTAAACGTGAGCCCTTGGCTCGAGGTAAGGCCCTGAGTAGCCCTGCCGAACGGGAGGCATGCAGCTCTTTCCATTAGCTCTTAGTCACTCTTCTGGTTTACTTTAAATGAAGTACCCTTTTCAGGACTCCTAGGCCCCTCGGTTGAGCATCATTTTTGTTCCAAGGTCTCTGAGTATCTCCACACCCCTGTAGGCCTGCTGAGCAACAACGAGGCACATTGGTCCTCGGAGGTCCTCTGTGTCTGCTGAGTCATGGGCAACACACTGCACTCTTTCTTGTGATATCTTGATTCACAGCACTCGCACAGGTTCAAGAGCAACGTTCAACAAGTTCCAACATGTCGTGGAAGTCGTTCTCATTCCCTAGTTTGAGCTGTACAGACAGAAACAGTAAGCTTCTCCTTCCATTCAGGACGTCCTACCTGAAGTCACCCTGCCTCTTGAAGAAAGACGACCTTCTTTCTATTGCAACTAAAGCACAGTTTTTCCTGTAGCACGGCAGGCTTTTGAAGAGGCACGGGCCCAGAGTCCTAATCAGGGATTTCCTTGGTGAGGCCGTTCACTAGATGCAGAACACCCTGCCTCGAGAAGTTGATTCAGGGAAGCAACCACTGTGTACTCTGTGTCTCATTTGACTGGTTAAAAACCACAGAGATGTTTGCTGCCTGTGCCCATGGAAATGGGGGCATGATGGGACTAGCCTTGCTTTCCGTTTGAAAACCTCCATTCTTGCTTCCGTGAAGCTCCCTGAAATTCTCTGCTGTTGACAGTCCTCTGGCCACTGTAGGCATGTGTCTGGGAAGAAAATGACTTTTCTCTCGGTACACACGGAGCTTCATTGGCGGGGTGCGGCTCTCCTTGCCATGCTCTAGAGCTAAAGGGAATCTCAACGTGAGTCCTTGCCTCAGGTAAGGCCCTGAGTAGCCCTGCAGAAAGGGAGGCATGCAGCTCTTTCCATGAGCTCTTAATGGAGGTCTGTTTTATTTAAAGAATTACCCCTTTCAGAACTCCTACGCCCTTCGGGTGAGCATCATTTTGGTTCCAAGATCCCTGACTCCCTCTATACCCCTGTGGGCCTGCTGAGCAGCATTGCGTCCCATACGTCCCACGGAGGCTCTCTGTGTCTGCAGGGTGTCGGGCAACACACTGTACGTTACTTCAGGAGAGCTACAATTCCAGAGCACTCGAACAGCATCAGAACCACATTTCTAGGCAGTCCAACATGCCCTGGAAGTCTTCGACATTGCCCTCGTCTGAGCAGCCCTGAGAAAACACTCTGCTTAGAAGTTATCGAGGACCTCGTACCAGAAGTCACTCTATTCAAGGAGAAATACAGCATCTTAACATGCTGTGTCGCTCACAGGGCAAGAAACCTGAGAACTTGCCTCGAGGTAAGGCCATGAAATACTATGCAGAAGCAGAGGCGTGTAGCAGTTTCCATGAGGCCGTAGTCGCTTATCTTCATCATTTTAAAGCCAGTACGCTTTTCAGGACACCTAGGTGCCTCGCCTGGAAACCCTGTTGCCTGCAAGAACACTGAGTACCCTCAGGCTCCCCTTGTCCTTCTAAGCAATATCCAGGCCAGGAGCTTTCCGACTCACAGTGTGTATGCCGAGTGTAGGGCAACACAGTGCACTCTTATTGGAATATCTTGATTTAGCCAGCAATCGCACAGGTTCACGAGCACCGTTAAGCCAGTTCCAACAGGCCGTGGAAGTCGCTCTCATTCCCTAGTTTGAGCTGTACAGAGAGAAACAGTAAGCTTCTCCTTCCATTCAGGACTTCCTACCTGAAGTCACCCTGCCTCTTGAAGAAAGACGACCTCGTTTCTATTGCAACTAAAGCACAGTTTTTCCTGTAGCACGGCAGGCTTTTGAAAAGGCACGGGCCCAGAGGCCTAGCTAGGGCTTTCCTTGGTGAGGCCGTTCACTAGATGCAGAACACCCTGCCTCGAGAAGTTGATTCAGGGAAGCAACAACTGTGTACTCTGTGTCTCATTTGACTGGTTAAAAACCACAGAGATGTATGCTGCCTGTGCCCATGGAAATGGGGGCATGATGGGACTAACCTTGCTTTCCGTTGGGAAAGCTCCCCTCTTGCTTTCGTGAAGCTCCCTGAAATTCTCTGCTGTTGACAGGCCTCTGGCCACTGTAGGCATGTGTCTGGGAAGTAAATGAGTTTTCTCTGGCTACACACGGAACTTCATTGGCCGCGGTGGGGCGCACCTTGCCATGCTCTAGAGCTAAAGGGAATCTAAACGTGAGCCCTTGGCTCGAGGTAAGGCCCTGAGTAGCCCTGCCGAACGGGAGGCATGCAGCTCTTTCCATTAGCTCTTAGTCACTCTTCTGGTTTACTTTAAATGAAGTACCCTTTTCAGGACTCCTAGGCCCCTCGGTTGAGCATCATTTTTGTTCCAAGGTCTCTGAGTATCTCCACACCCCTGTAGGCCTGCTGAGCAACAACGAGGCACATTGGTCCTCGGAGGTCCTCTGTGTCTGCTGAGTCATGGGCAACACACTGCACTCTTTCTTGTGATATCTTGATTCACAGCACTCGCACAGGTTCAAGAGCAACGTTCAACAAGTTCCAACATGTCGTGGAAGTCGTTCTCATTCCCTAGTTTGAGCTGTACAGACAGAAACAGTAAGCTTCTCCTTCCATTCAGGAACTCCTACCTGAAGTCACCCTGCCTCTTGAAGAAAGACGACCTTCTTTCTATTGCAACTAAAGCACAGTTTTTCCTGTAGCACGGCAGGCTTTTGAAGAGGCACGGGCCCAGAGTCCTAATCAGGGATTTCCTTGGTGAGGCCGTTCACTAGATGCAGAACACCCTGCCTCGAGAAGTTGATTCAGGGAAGCAACCACTGTGTACTCTGTTTCTCATTTGACTGGTTAAAAACCACAGAGATGTATGCTGCCTGTGCCCATGGAAATGGGGGCATGATGGGACTAGCCTTGCTTTCCGTTTGAAAACCTCCATTCTTGCTTCCGTGAAGCTCCCTGAAATTCTCTGCTGTTGACAGTCCTCTGGCCACTGTAGGCATGTGTCTGGGAAGAAAATGACTTTTCTCTCGGTACACACGGAGCTTCATTGGCAGGGTGCGGCTCTCCTTGCCATGCTCTAGAGCTAAAGGGAATCTCAACGTGAGTCCTTGCCTCAGGTAAGGCCCTGAGTAGCCCTGCAGAAAGGGAGGCATGCAGCTCTTTCCATGAGCTCTTAATGGAGGTCTCTTTTATTTAAAGAATTACCCCTTTCAGAACTCCTACGCCCTTCGGGTGAGCATCATTTTGGTTCCAAGATCCCTGACTCCCTCTATACCCCTGTGGGCCTGCTGAGCAGCATTGCGTCCCATACGTCCCACGGAGGCTCTCTGTGTCTGCAGAGTGTCGGGCAACACACTGTACGTTACTTCAGGAGAGCTACAATTCCAGAGCACTCGAACAGCATCAGAACCACATTTCTAGGCAGTCCAACATGCCCTGGAAGTCTTCGACATTGCCCTCGTCTGAGCAGCCCTGAGAAAACACTCTGCTTAGAAGTTATCGAGGACCTCGTACCAGAAGTCACTCTATTCAAGGAGAAATACAGCATCTTAACATGCTGTGTCGCTCACAGGGCAAGAAACCTGAGAACTTGCCTCGAGGTAAGGCCATGAAATACTATGCAGAAGCAGAGGCGTGTAGCAGTTTCCATGAGGCCGTAGTCGCTTATCTTCATCATTTTAAAGCCAGTACGCTTTTCAGGACACCTAGGTGCCTCGCCTGGAAACCCTGTTGCCTGCAAGAACACTGAGTACCCTCAGGCTCCCCTTGTCCTTCTAAGCAATATCCAGGCCAGGAGCTTTCCGACTCACAGTGTGTATGCCGAGTGTAGGGCAACACAGTGCACTCTTATTGGAATATCTTGATTTAGCCAGCAATCGCACAGGTTCACGAGCACCGTTAAGCCAGTTCCAACAGGCCGTGGAAGTCGCTCTCATTCCCTAGTTTGAGCTGTACAGAGAGAAACAGTAAGCTTCTCCTTCCATTCAGGACTTCCTACCTGAAGTCACCCTGCCTCTTGAAGAAAGACGACCTCGTTTCTATTGCAACTAAAGCACAGTTTTTCCTGTAGCACGGCAGGCTTTTGAAAAGGCACGGGCCCAGAGGCCTAGCTAGGGCTTTCCTTGGTGAGGCCGTTCACTAGATGCAGAACACCCTGCCTCGAGAAGTTGATTCAGGGAAGCAACAACTGTGTACTCTGTGTCTCATTTGACTGGTTAAAAACCACAGAGATGTATGCTGCCTGTACCCATGGAAATGGGGGCATGATGGGACTAACCTTGCTTTCCGTTTGGAAAGCTCCCCTCTTGCTTTCGTGAAGCTCCCTGAAATTCTCTGCTGTTGACAGGCCTCTGGCCACTGTAGGCATGTGTCTGGGAAGTAAATGAGTTTTCTCTGGCTACACACGGAACTTCATTGGCCGCGGTGGGGCGCACCTTGCCATGCTCTAGAGCTAAAGGGAATCTAAACGTGAGCCCTTGGCTCGAGGTAAGGCCCTGAGTAGCCCTGCCGAACGGGAGGCATGCAGCTCTTTCCATTAGCTCTTAGTCACTCTTCTGGTTTACTTTAAATGAAGTACCCTTTTCAGGACTCCTAGGCCCCTCGGTTGAGCATCATTTTTGTTCCAAGGTCTCTGAGTATCTCCACACCCCTGTAGGCCTGCTGAGCAACAACGAGGCACATTGGTCCTCGGAGGTCCTCTGTGTCTGCTGAGTCATGGGCAACACACTGCACTCTTTCTTGTGATATCTTGATTCACAGCACTCGCACAGGTTCAGGAGCAACGTTCAACAAGTTCCAACATGTCGTGGAAGTCGTTCTCATTCCCTAGTTTGAGCTGTACAGACAGAAACAGTAAGCTTCTCCTTCCATTCAGGACCTCCTACCTGAAGTCACCCTGCCTCTTGAAGAAAGACGACCTTCTTTCTATTGCAACTAAAGCACAGTCTTTCCTGTAGCACGGCAGGCTTTTGAAGAGGCACGGGCCCAGAGTCCTAATCAGGGATTTCCTTGGTGAGGCCGTTCACTAGATGCAGAACACCCTGCCTCGAGAAGTTGATTCAGGGAAGCAACCACTGTGTACTCTGTGTCTCATTTGACTGGTTAAAAACCACAGAGATGTATGCTGCCTGTGCCCATGGAAATGGGGGCATGATGGGACTAGCCTTGCTTTCCGTTTGAAAACCTCCATTCTTGCTTCCGTGAAGCTCCCTGAAATTCTCTGCTGTTGACAGTCCTCTGGCCACTGTAGGCATGTGTCTGGGAAGAAAATGACTTTTCTCTCGGTACACACGGAGCTTCATTGGCGGGGTGCGGCTCTCCTTGCCATGCTCTAGAGCTAAAGGGAATCTCAACGTGAGTCCTTGCCTCAGGTAAGGCCCTGAGTAGCCCTGCAGAAAGGGAGGCATGCAGCTCTTTCCATGAGCTCTTAATGGAGGTCTGTTTTATTTAAAGAATTACCCCTTTCAGAACTCCTACGCCCTTCGGGTGAGCATCATTTTGGTTCCAAGATCCCTGACTCCCTCTATACCCCTGTGGGCCTGCTGAGCAGCATTGCGTCCCATACGTCCCACGGAGGCTCTCTGTGTCTGCAGGGTGTCGGGCAACACACTGTACGTTACCTCAGGAGAGCTACATTTCCAGAGCACTCGAACAGCATCAGAACCACATTTCTAGGCAGTCCAACATGCCCTGGAAGTCTTCGACATTGCCCTCGTCTGAGCAGCCCTGAGAAAACACTCTGCTTAGAAGTTATCGAGGACCTCGTACCAGAAGTCACTCTATTCAAGGAGAAATACAGCATCTTAACATGCTGTGTCGCTCACAGGGCAAGAAACCTGAGAACTTGCCTCGAGGTAAGGCCATGAAATACTATGCAGAAGCAGAGGCGTGTAGCAGTTTCCATGAGGCTGTAGTCGCTTATCTTCATCATTTTAAAGCCAGTACGCTTTTCAGGACACCTAGGTGCCTCGCCTGGAAACCCTGTTGCCTGCAAGAACACTGAGTACCCTCAGGCTCCCCTTGTCCTTCTAAGCAATATCCAGGCCAGGAGCTTTCCGACTCACAGTGTGTATGCCGAGTGTAGGGCAACACAGTGCACTCTTATTGGAATATCTTGATTTAGCCAGCAATCGCACAGGTTCACGAGCACCGTTAAGCCAGTTCCAACAGGCCGTGGAAGTCGCTCTCATTCCCTAGTTTGAGCTGTACAGAGAGAAACAGTAAGCTTCTCCTTCCATTCAGGACTTCCTACCTGAAGTCACCCTGCCTCTTGAAGAAAGACGACCTCGTTTCTATTGCAACTAAAGCACAGTTTTTCCTGTAGCACGGCAGGCTTTTGAAAAGGCACGGGCCCAGAGGCCTAGCTAGGGCTTTCCTTGGTGAGGCCGTTCACTAGATGCAGAACACCCTGCCTCGAGAAGTTGATTCAGGGAAGCAACAACTGTGTACTCTGTGTCTCATTTGACTGGTTAAAAACCACAGAGATGTATGCTGCCTGTGCCCATGGAAATGGGGGCATGATGGGACTAACCTTGCTTTCCGTTTGGAAAGCTCCCCTCTTGCTTTCGTGAAGCTCCCTGAAATTCTCTGCTGTTGACAGGCCTCTGGCCACTGTAGGCATGTGTCTGGGAAGTAAATGAGTTTTCTCTGGCTACACACGGAACTTCATTGGCCGCGGTGGGGCGCACCTTGCCATGCTCTAGAGCTAAAGGGAATCTAAACGTGAGCCCTTGGCTCGAGGTAAGGCCCTGAGTAGCCCTGCCGAACGGGAGGCATGCAGCTCTTTCCATTAGCTCTTAGTCACTCTTCTGGTTTACTTTAAATGAAGTACCCTTTTCAGGACTCCTAGGCCCCTCGGTTGAGCATCATTTTTGTTCCAAGGTCTCTGAGTATCTCCACACCCCTGTAGGCCTGCTGAGCAACAACGAGGCACATTGGTCCTCGGAGGTCCTCTGTGTCTGCTGAGTCATGGGCAACACACTGCACTCTTTCTTGTGATATCTTGATTCACAGCACTCGCACAGGTTCAAGAGCAACGTTCAACAAGTTCCAACATGTCGTGGAAGTCGTTCTCATTCCCTAGTTTGAGCTGTACAGACAGAAACAGTAAGCTTCTCCTTCCATTCAGGACCTCCTACCTGAAGTCACCCTGCCTCTTGAAGAAAGACGACCTTCTTTCTATTGCAACTAAAGCACAGTTTTTCCTGTAGCACGGCAGGCTTTTGAAGAGGCACGGGCCCAGAGTCCTAATCAGGGATTTCCTTGGTGAGGCCGTTCACTAGATGCAGAACACCCTGCCTCGAGAAGGTGATTCAGGGAAGCAACCACTGTGTACTCTGTGTCTCATTTCACTGGTTAAAAACCACAGAGATGTATGCTGCCTGTGCCCATGGAAATGGGGGCATGATGGGACTAGCCTTGCTTTCCGTTTGAAAACCTCCATTCTTGCTTCCGTGAAGCTCCCTGAAATTCTCTGCTGTTGACAGTCCTCTGGCCACTGTAGGCATGTGTCTGGGAAGAAAATGACTTTTCTCTCGGTACACACGGAGCTTCATTGGCGGGGTGCGGCTCTCCTTGCCATGCTCTAGAGCTAAAGGGAATCTCAACGTGAGTCCTTGCCTCAGGTAAGGCCCTGAGTAGCCCTGCAGAAAGGGAGGCATGCAGCTCTTTCCATGAGCTCTTAATGGAGGTCTGTTTTATTTAAAGAATTACCCCTTTCAGAACTCCTACGCCCTTCGGGTGAGCATCATTTTGGTTCCAAGATCCCTGACTCCCTCTATACCCCTGTGGGCCTGCTGAGCAGCATTGCGTCCCATACGTCCCACGGAGGCTCTCTGTGTCTGCAGGGTGTCGGGCAACACACTGTACGTTACCTCAGGAGAGCTACATTTCCAGAGCACTCGAACAGCATCAGAACCACATTTCTAGGCAGTCCAACATGCCCTGGAAGTCTTCGACATTGCCCTCGTCTGAGCAGCCCTGAGAAAACACTCTGCTTAGAAGTTATCGAGGACCTCGTACCAGAAGTCACTCTATTCAAGGAGAAATACAGCATCTTAACATGCTGTGTCGCTCACAGGGCAAGAAACCTGAGAACTTGCCTCGAGGTAAGGCCATGAAATACTATGCAGAAGCAGAGGCGTGTAGCAGTTTCCATGAGGCCGTAGTCGCTTATCTTCATCATTTTAAAGCCAGTACGCTTTTCAGGACACCTAGGTGCCTCGCCTGGAAACCCTGTTGCCTGCAAGAACACTGAGTACCCTCAGGCTCCCCTTGTCCTTCTAAGCAATATCCAGGCCAGGAGCTTTCCGACTCACAGTGTGTATGCCGAGTGTAGGGCAACACAGTGCACTCTTATTGGAATATCTTGATTTAGCCAGCAATCGCACAGGTTCACGAGCACCGTTAAGCCAGTTCCAACAGGCCGTGGAAGTCGCTCTCATTCCCTAGTTTGAGCTGTACAGAGAGAAACAGTAAGCTTCTCCTTCCATTCAGGACTTCCTACCTGAAGTCACCCTGCCTCTTGAAGAAAGACGACCTCGTTTCTATTGCAACTAAAGCACAGTTTTTCCTGTAGCACGGCAGGCTTTTGAAAAGGCACGGGCCCAGAGGCCTAGCTAGGGCTTTCCTTGGTGAGGCCGTTCACTAGATGCAGAACACCCTGCCTCGAGAAGTTGATTCAGGGAAGCAACAACTGTGTACTCTGTGTCTCATTTGACTGGTTAAAAACCACAGAGATGTATGCTGCCTGTGCCCATGGAAATGGGGGCATGATGGGACTAACCTTGCTTTCCGTTTGGAAAGCTCCCCTCTTGCTTTCGTGAAGCTCCCTGAAATTCTCTGCTGTTGACAGGCCTCTGGCCACTGTAGGCATGTGTCTGGGAAGTAAATGAGTTTTCTCTGGCTACACACGGAACTTCATTGGCCGCGGTGGGGCGCACCTTGCCATGCTCTAGAGCTAAAGGGAATCTAAACGTGAGCCCTTGGCTCGAGGTAAGGCCCTGAGTAGCCCTGCCGAACGGGAGGCATGCAGCTCTTTCCATTAGCTCTTAGTCACTCTTCTGGTTTACTTTAAATGAAGTACCCTTTTCAGGACTCCTAGGCCCCTCGGTTGAGCATCATTTTTGTTCCAAGGTCTCTGAGTATCTCCACACCCCTGTAGGCCTGCTGAGCAACAACGAGGCACATTGGTCCTCGGAGGTCCTCTGTGTCTGCTGAGTCATGGGCAACACACTGCACTCTTTCTTGTGATATCTTGATTCACAGCACTCGCACAGGTTCAAGAGCAACGTTCAACAAGTTCCAACATGTCGTGGAAGTCGTTCTCATTCCCTAGTTTGAGCTGTACAGACAGAAACAGTAAGCTTCTCCTTCCATTCAGGACCTCCTACCTGAAGTCACCCTGCCTCTTGAAGAAAGACGACCTTCTTTCTATTGCAACTAAAGCACAGTTTTTCCTGTAGCACGGCAGGCTTTTGAAGAGGCACGGGCCCAGAGTCCTAATCAGGGATTTCCTTGGTGAGGCCGTTCACTAGATGCAGAACACCCTGCCTCGAGAAGGTGATTCAGGGAAGCAACCACTGTGTACTCTGTGTCTCATTTCACTGGTTAAAAACCACAGAGATGTATGCTGCCTGTGCCCATGGAAATGGGGGCATGATGGGACTAGCCTTGCTTTCCGTTTGAAAACCTCCATTCTTGCTTCCGTGAAGCTCCCTGAAATTCTCTGCTGTTGACAGTCCTCTGGCCACTGTAGGCATGTGTCTGGGAAGAAAATGACTTTTCTCTCGGTACACACGGAGCTTCATTGGCGGGGTGCGGCTCTCCTTGCCATGCTCTAGAGCTAAAGGGAATCTCAACGTGAGTCCTTGCCTCAGGTAAGGCCCTGAGTAGCCCTGCAGAAAGGGAGGCATGCAGCTCTTTCCATGAGCTCTTAATGGAGGTCTGTTTTATTTAAAGAATTACCCCTTTCAGAACTCCTACGCCCTTCGGGTGAGCATCATTTTGGTTCCAAGATCCCTGACTCCCTCTATACCCCTGTGGGCCTGCTGAGCAGCATTGCGTCCCATACGTCCCACGGAGGCTCTCTGTGCCTGCAGGGTGTCGGGCAACACACTGTACGTTACTTCAGGAGAGCTACAATTCCAGAGCACTCCAACAGCATCAGAACCACATTTCTAGGCAGTCCAACATGCCCTGGAAGTCTTCGACATTGCCCTCGTCTGAGCAGCCCTGAGAAAACACTCTGCTTAGAAGTTATCGAGGACCTCGTACCAGAAGTCACTCTATTCAAGGAGAAATACAGCATCTTAACATGCTGTGTCGCTCACAGGGCAAGAAACCTGAGAACTTGCCTCGAGGTAAGGCCATGAAATACTATGCAGAAGCAGAGGCGTGTAGCAGTTTCCATGAGGCCGTAGTCGCTTATCTTCATCATTTTAAAGCCAGTACGCTTTTCAGGACACCTAGGTGCCTCGCCTGGAAACCCTGTTGCCTGCAAGAACACTGAGTACCCTCAGGCTCCCCTTGTCCTTCTAAGCAATATCCAGGCCAGGAGCTTTCCGACTCACAGTGTGTATGCCGAGTGTAGGGCAACACAGTGCACTCTTATTGGAATATCTTGATTTAGCCAGCAATCGCACAGGTTCACGAGCACCGTTAAGCCAGTTCCAACAGGCCGTGGAAGTCGCTCTCATTCCCTAGTTTGAGCTGTACAGAGAGAAACAGTAAGCTTCTCCTTCCATTCAGGACTTCCTACCTGAAGTCACCCTGCCTCTTGAAGAAAGACGACCTCGTTTCTATTGCAACGAAAGCACAGTTTTTCCTGTAGCACGGCAGGCTTTTGAAAAGGCACGGGCCCAGAGGCCTAGCTAGGGCTTTCCTTGGTGAGGCCGTTCACTAGATGCAGAACACCCTGCCTCGAGAAGTTGATTCAGGGAAGCAACAACTGTGTACTCTGTGTCTCATTTGACTGGTTAAAAACCACAGAGATGTATGCTGCCTGTGCCCATGGAAATGGGGGCATGATGGGACTAACCTTGCTTTCCGTTTGGAAAGCTCCCCTCTTGCTTTCGTGAAGCTCCCTGAAATTCTCTGCTGTTGACAGGCCTCTGGCCACTGTAGGCATGTGTCTGGGAAGTAAATGAGTTTTCTCTGGCTACACACGGAACTTCATTGGCCGCGGTGGGGCGCACCTTGCCATGCTCTAGAGCTAAAGGGAATCTAAACGTGAGCCCTTGGCTCGAGGTAAGGCCCTGAGTAGCCCTGCCGAACGGGAGGCATGCAGCTCTTTCCATTAGCTCTTAGTCACTCTTCTGGTTTACTTTAAATGAAGTACCCTTTTCAGGACTCCTAGGCCCCTCGCTTGAGCATCATTTTTGTTCCAAGGTCTCTGAGTATCTCCACACCCCTGTAGGCCTGCTGAGCAACAACGAGGCACATTGGTCCTCGGAGGTCCTCTGTGTCTGCTGAGTCATGGGCAACACACTGCACTCTTTCTTGTGATATCTTGATTCACAGCACTCGCACAGGTTCAAGAGCAACGTTCAACAAGTTCCAACATGTCGTGGAAGTCGTTCTCATTCCCTAGTTTGAGCTGTACAGACAGAAACAGTAAGCTTCTCCTTCCATTCAGGACCTCCTACCTGAAGTCACCCTGCCTCTTGAAGAAAGACGACCTTCTTTCTATTGCAACTAAAGCACAGTTTTTCCTGTAGCACGGCAGGCTTTTGAAGAGGCACGGGCCCAGAGTCCTAATCAGGGATTTCCTTGGTGAGGCCGTTCACTAGATGCAGAACACCCTGCCTCGAGAAGTTGATTCAGGGAAGCAACCACTGTGTACTCTGTGTCTCATTTCACTGGTTAAAAACCACAGAGATGTATGCTGCCTGTGCCCATGGAAATGGGGGCATGATGGAACTAGCCTTGCTTTCCGTTTGAAAACCTCCATTCTTGCTTCCGTGAAGCTCCCTGAAATTCTCTGCTGTTGACAGTCCTCTGGCCACTGTAGGCAAGTGTCTGGGAAGAAAATGACTTTTCTCTCGGTACACAAGGAGCTTCATTGGCGGGGTGCGGCTCTCCTTGCCATGCTCTAGAGCTAAAGGGAATCTCAACGTGAGTCCTTGCCTCAGGTAAGGCCCTGAGTAGCCCTGCAGAAAGGGAGGCATGCAGCTCTTTCCATGAGCTCTTAACGGAGGTCTGTTTTATTTAAAGAATTACCCCTTTCAGAACTCCTACGCCCTTCGGGTGAGCATCATTTTGGTTCCAAGATCCCTGACTCCCTCTATACCCCTGTGGGCCTGCTGAGCAGCATTGCGTCCCATACGTCCCACGGAGGCTCTCTGTGTCTGCAGGGTGTCGGGCAACACACTGTACGTTACCTCAGGAGAGCTACATTTCCAGAGCACTCGAACAGCATCAGAACCACATTTCTAGGCAGTCCAACATGCCCTGGAAGTCTTCGACATTGCCCTCGTCTGAGCAGCCCTGAGAAAACACTCTGCTTAGAAGTTATCGAGGACCTCGTACCAGAAGTCACTCTATTCAAGGAGAAATACAGCATCTTAACATGCTGTGTCGCTCACAGGGCAAGAAACCTGAGAACTTGCCTCGAGGTAAGGCCATGAAATACTATGCAGAAGCAGAGGCGTGTAGCAGTTTCCATGAGGCCGTAGTCGCTTATCTTCATCATTTTAAAGCCAGTACGCTTTTCAGGACACCTAGGTGCCTCGCCTGGAAACCCTGTTGCCTGCAAGAACACTGAGTACCCTCAGGCTCCCCTTGTCCTTCTAAGCAATATCCAGGCCAGGAGCTTTCCGACTCACAGTGTGTATGCCGAGTGTAGGGCAACACAGTGCACTCTTATTGGAATATCTTGATTTAGCCAGCAATCGCACAGGTTCACGAGCACCGTTAAGCCAGTTCCAACAGGCCGTGGAAGTCGCTCTCATTCCCTAGTTTGAGCTGTACAGAGAGAAACAGTAAGCTTCTCCTTCCATTCAGGACTTCCTACCTGAAGTCACCCTGCCTCTTGAAGAAAGACGACCTCGTTTCTATTGCAACGAAAGCACAGTTTTTCCTGTAGCACGGCAGGCTTTTGAAAAGGCACGGGCCCAGAGGCCTAGCTAGGGCTTTCCTTGGTGAGGCCGTTCACTAGATGCAGAACACCCTGCCCCGAGAAGTTGATTCAGGGAAGCAACAACTGTGTACTCTGTGTCTCATTTGACTGGTTAAAAACCACAGAGATGTATGCTGCCTGTGCCCATGGAAATGGGGGCATGATGGGACTAACCTTGCTTTCCGTTTGGAAAGCTCCCCTCTTGCTTTCGTGAAGCTCCCTGAAATTCTCTGCTGTTGACAGGCCTCTGGCCACTGTAGGCATGTGTCTGGGAAGTAAATGAGTTTTCTCTGGCTACACACGGAACTTCATTGGCCGCGGTGGGGCGCACCTTGCCATGCTCTAGAGCTAAAGGGAATCTAAACGTGAGCCCTTGGCTCGAGGTAAGGCCCTGAGTAGCCCTGCCGAACGGGAGGCATGCAGCTCTTTCCATTAGCTCTTAGTCACTCTTCTGGTTTACTTTAAATGAAGTACCCTTTTCAGGACTCCTAGGCCCCTCGGTTGAGCATCATTTTTGTTCCAAGGTCTCTGAGTATCTCCACACCCCTGTAGGCCTGCTGAGCAACAACGAGGCACATTGGTCCTCGGAGGTCCTCTGTGTCTGCTGAGTCATGGGCAACACACTGCACTCTTTCTTGTGATATCTTGATTCACAGCACTCGCACAGGTTCAAGAGCAACGTTCAACAAGTTCCATCATGTCGTGGAAGTCGTTCTCATTCCCTAGTTTGAGCTGTACAGACAGAAACAGTAAGCTTCTCCTTCCATTCAGGACCTCCTACCTGAAGTCACCCTGCCTCTTGAAGAAAGACGACCTTCTTTCTATTGCAACTAAAGCACAGTTTTTCCTGTAGCACGGCAGGCTTTTGAAGAGGCACGGGCCCAGAGTCCTAATCAGGGATTTCCTTGGTGAGGCCGTTCACTAGATGCAGAACACCCTGCCTCGAGAAGGTGATTCAGGGAAGCAACCACTGTGTACTCTGTGTCTCATTTCACTGGTTAAAAACCACAGAGATGTATGCTGCCTGTGCCCATGGAAATGGGGGCATGATGGGACTAGCCTTGCTTTCCGTTTGAAAACCTCCATTCTCGCTTCCGTGAAGCTCCCTGAAATTCTCTGCTGTTGACAGTCCTCTGGCCACTGTAGGCATGTGTCTGGGAAGAAAATGACTTTTCTCTCGGTACACACGGAGCTTCATTGGCGGGGTGCGGCTCTCCTTGCCATGCTCTAGAGCTAAAGGGAATCTCAACGTGAGTCCTTGCCTCAGGTAAGGCCCTGAGTAGCCCTGCAGAAAGGGAGGCATGCAGCTCTTTCCATGAGCTCTTAATGGAGGTCTGTTTTATTTAAAGAATTACCCCTTTCAGAACTCCTACGCCCTTCGGGTGAGCATCATTTTGGTTCCAAGATCCCTGACTCCCTCTATACCCCTGTGGGCCTGCTGAGCAGCATTGCGTCCCATACGTCCCACGGAGGCTCTCTGTGTCTGCAGGGTGTCGGGCAACACACTGTACGTTACTTCAGGAGAGCTACAATTCCAGAGCACTCCAACAGCATCAGAACCACATTTCTAGGCAGTCCAACATGCCCTGGAAGTCTTCGACATTGCCCTCGTCTGAGCAGCCCTGAGAAAACACTCTGCTTAGAAGTTATCGAGGACCTCGTACCAGAAGTCACTCTATTCAAGGAGAAATACAGCATCTTAACATGCTGTGTCGCTCACAGGGCAAGAAACCTGAGAACTTGCCTCGAGGTAAGGCCATGAAATACTATGCAGAAGCAGAGGCGTGTAGCAGTTTCCATGAGGCCGTAGTCGCTTATCTTCATCATTTTAAAGCCAGTACGCTTTTCAGGACACCTAGGTGCCTCGCCTGGAAACCCTGTTGCCTGCAAGAACACTGAGTACCCTCAGGCTCCCCTTGTCCTTCTAAGCAATATCCAGGCCAGGAGCTTTCCGACTCACAGTGTGTATGCCGAGTGTAGGGCAACACAGTGCACTCTTATTGGAATATCTTGATTTAGCCAGCAATCGCACAGGTTCACGAGCACCGTTAAGCCAGTTCCAACAGGCCGTGGAAGTCGCTCTCATTCCCTAGTTTGAGCTGTACAGAGAGAAACAGTAAGCTTCTCCTTCCATTCAGGACTTCCTACCTGAAGTCACCCTGCCTCTTGAAGAAAGACGACCTCGTTTCTATTGCAACGAAAGCACAGTTTTTCCTGTAGCACGGCAGGCTTTTGAAAAGGCACGGGCCCAGAGGCCTAGCTAGGGCTTTCCTTGGTGAGGCCGTTCACTAGATGCAGAACACCCTGCCTCGAGAAGTTGATTCAGGGAAGCAACAACTGTGTACTCTGTGTCTCATTTGACTGGTTAAAAACCACAGAGATGTATGCTGCCTGTGCCCATGGAAATGGGGGCATGATGGGACTAACCTTGCTTTCCGTTTGGAAAGCTCCCCTCTTGCTTTCGTGAAGCTCCCTGAAATTCTCTGCTGTTGACAGGCCTCTGGCCACTGTAGGCATGTGTCTGGGAAGTAAATGAGTTTTCTCTGGCTACACACGGAACTTCATTGGCCGCGGTGGGGCGCACCTTGCCATGCTCTAGAGCTAAAGGGAATCTAAACGTGAGCCCTTGGCTCGAGGTAAGGCCCTGAGTAGCCCTGCCGAACGGGAGGCATGCAGCTCTTTCCATTAGCTCTTAGTCACTCTTCTGGTTTACTTTAAATGAAGTACCCTTTTCAGGACTCCTAGGCCCCTCCGTTGAGCATCATTTTTGTTCCAAGGTCTCTGAGTATCTCCACACCCCTGTAGGCCTGCTGAGCAACAACGAGGCACATTGGTCCTCGGAGGTCCTCTGTGTCTGCTGAGTCATGGGCAACACACTGCACTCTTTCTTGTGATATCTTGATTCACAGCACTCGCACAGGTTCAAGAGCAACGTTCAACAAGTTCCAACATGTCGTGGAAGTCGTTCTCATTCCCTAGTTTGAGCTGTACAGACAGAAACAGTAAGCTTCTCCTTCCATTCAGGACCTCCTACCTGAAGTCACCCTGCCTCTTGAAGAAAGACGACCTTCTTTCTATTGCAACTAAAGCACAGTTTTTCCTGTAGCACGGCAGGCTTTTGAAGAGGCACGGGCCCAGAGTCCTAATCAGGGATTTCCTTGGTGAGGCCGTTCACTAGATGCAGAACACCCTGCCTCGAGAAGGTGATTCAGGGAAGCAACCACTGTGTACTCTGTGTCTCATTTCACTGGTTAAAAACCACAGAGATGTATGCTGCCTGTGCCCATGGAAATGGGGGCATGATGGGACTAGCCTTGCTTTCCGTTTGAAAACCTCCATTCTTGCTTCCGTGAAGCTCCCTGAAATTCTCTGCTGTTGACAGTCCTCTGGCCACTGTAGGCATGTGTCTGGGAAGAAAATGACTTTTCTCTCGGTACACACGGAGCTTCATTGGCGGGGTGCGGCTCTCCTTGCCATGCTCTAGAGCTAAAGGGAATCTCAACGTGAGTCCTTGCCTCAGGTAAGGCCCTGAGTAGCCCTGCAGAAAGGGAGGCATGCAGCTCTTTCCATGAGCTCTTAATGGAGGTCTGTTTTATTTAAAGAATTACCCCTTTCAGAACTCCTACGCCCTTCGGGTGAGCATCATTTTGGTTCCAAGATCCCTGACTCCCTCTATACCCCTGTGGGCCTGCTGAGCAGCATTGCGTCCCATACGTCCCACGGAGGCTCTCTGTGTCTGCAGGGTGTCGGGCAACACACTGTACGTTACTTCAGGAGAGCTACAATTCCAGAGCACTCCAACAGCATCAGAACCACATTTCTAGGCAGTCCAACATGCCCTGGAAGTCTTCGACATTGCCCTCGTCTGAGCAGCCCTGAGAAAACACTCTGCTTAGAAGTTATCGAGGACCTCGTACCAGAAGTCACTCTATTCAAGGAGAAATACAGCATCTTAACATGCTGTGTCGCTCACAGGGCAAGAAACCTGAGAACTTGCCTCGAGGTAAGGCCATGAAATACTATGCAGAAGCAGAGGCGTGTAGCAGTTTCCATGAGGCCGTAGTCGCTTATCTTCATCATTTTAAAGCCAGTACGCTTTTCAGGACACCTAGGTGCCTCGCCTGGAAACCCTGTTGCCTGCAAGAACACTGAGTACCCTCAGGCTCCCCTTGTCCTTCTAAGCAATATCCAGGCCAGGAGCTTTCCGACTCACAGTGTGTATGCCGAGTGTAGGGCAACACAGTGCACTCTTATTGGAATATCTTGATTTAGCCAGCAATCGCACAGGTTCACGAGCACCGTTAAGCCAGTTCCAACAGGCCGTGGAAGTCGCTCTCATTCCCTAGTTTGAGCTGTACAGAGAGAAACAGTAAGCTTCTCCTTCCATTCAGGACTTCCTACCTGAAGTCACCCTGCCTCTTGAAGAAAGACGACCTCGTTTCTATTGCAACGAAAGCACAGTTTTTCCTGTAGCACGGCAGGCTTTTGAAAAGGCACGGGCCCAGAGGCCTAGCTAGGGCTTTCCTTGGTGAGGCCGTTCACTAGATGCAGAACACCCTGCCTCGAGAAGTTGATTCAGGGAAGCAACAACTGTGTACTCTGTGTCTCATTTGACTGGTTAAAAACCACAGAGATGTATGCTGCCTGTGCCCATGGAAATGGGGGCATGATGGGACTAACCTTGCTTTCCGTTTGGAAAGCTCCCCTCTTGCTTTCGTGAAGCTCCCTGAAATTCTCTGCTGTTGACAGGCCTCTGGCCACTGTAGGCATGTGTCTGGGAAGTAAATGAGTTTTCTCTGGCTACACACGGAACTTCATTGGCCGCGGTGGGGCGCACCTTGCCATGCTCTAGAGCTAAAGGGAATCTAAACGTGAGCCCTTGGCTCGAGGTAAGGCCCTGAGTAGCCCTGCCGAACGGGAGGCATGCAGCTCTTTCCATTAGCTCTTAGTCACTCTTCTGGTTTACTTTAAATGAAGTACCCTTTTCAGGACTCCTAGGCCCCTCCGTTGAGCATCATTTTTGTTCCAAGGTCTCTGAGTATCTCCACACCCCTGTAGGCCTGCTGAGCAACAACGAGGCACATTGGTCCTCGGAGGTCCTCTGTGTCTGCTGAGTCATGGGCAACACACTGCACTCTTTCTTGTGATATCTTGATTCACAGCACTCGCACAGGTTCAAGAGCAACGTTCAACAAGTTCCAACATGTCGTGGAAGTCGTTCTCATTCCCTAGTTTGAGCTGTACAGACAGAAACAGTAAGCTTCTCCTTCCATTCAGGACCTCCTACCTGAAGTCACCCTGCCTCTTGAAGAAAGACGACCTTCTTTCTATTGCAACTAAAGCACAGTTTTTCCTGTAGCACGGCAGGCTTTTGAAGAGGCACGGGCCCAGAGTCCTAATCAGGGATTTCCTTGGTGAGGCCGTTCACTAGATGCAGAACACCCTGCCTCGAGAAGGTGATTCAGGGAAGCAACCACTGTGTACTCTGTGTCTCATTTCACTGGTTAAAAACCACAGAGATATATGCTGCCTGTGCCCATGGAAATGGGGGCATGATGGGACTAGCCTTGCTTTCCGTTTGAAAACCTCCATTCTTGCTTCCGTGAAGCTCCCTGAAATTCTCTGCTGTTGACAGTCCTCTGGCCACTGTAGGCATGTGTCTGGGAAGAAAATGACTTTTCTCTCGGTACACACGGAGCTTCATTGGCGGGGTGCGGCTCTCCTTGCCATGCTCTAGAGCTAAAGGGAATCTCAACGTGAGTCCTTGCCTCAGGTAAGGCCCTGAGTAGCCCTGCAGAAAGGGAGGCATGCAGCTCTTTCCATGAGCTCTTAACGGAGGTCTGTTTTATTTAAAGAATTACCCCTTTCAGAACTCCTACGCCCTTCGGGTGAGCATCATTTTGGTTCCAAGATCCCTGACTCCCTCTATACCCCTGTGGGCCTGCTGAGCAGCATTGCGTCCCATACGTCCCACGGAGGCTCTCTGTGTCTGCAGGGTGTCGGGCAACACACTGTACGTTACTTCAGGAGAGCTACAATTCCAGAGCACTCCAACAGCATCAGAACCACATTTCTAGGCAGTCCAACATGCCCTGGAAGTCTTCGACATTGCCCTCGTCTGAGCAGCCCTGAGAAAACACTCTGCTTAGAAGTTATCGAGGACCTCGTACCAGAAGTCACTCTATTCAAGGAGAAATACAGCATCTTAACATGCTGTGTCGCTCACAGGGCAAGAAACCTGAGAACTTGCCTCGAGGTAAGGCCATGAAATACTATGCAGAAGCAGAGGCGTGTAGCAGTTTCCATGAGGCCGTAGTCGCTTATCTTCATCATTTTAAAGCCAGTACGCTTTTCAGGACACCTAGGTGCCTCGCCTGGAAACCCTGTTGCCTGCAAGAACACTGAGTACCCTCAGGCTCCCCTTGTCCTTCTAAGCAATATCCAGGCCAGGAGCTTTCCGACTCACAGTGTGTATGCCGAGTGTAGGGCAACACAGTGCACTCTTATTGGAATATCTTGATTTAGCCAGCAATCGCACAGGTTCACGAGCACCGTTAAGCCAGTTCCAACAGGCCGTGGAAGTCGCTCTCATTCCCTAGTTTGAGCTGTACAGAGAGAAACAGTAAGCTTCTCCTTCCATTCAGGACTTCCTACCTGAAGTCACCCTGCCTCTTGAAGAAAGACGACCTCGTTTCTATTGCAACGAAAGCACAGTTTTTCCTGTAGCACGGCAGGCTTTTGAAAAGGCACGGGCCCAGAGGCCTAGCTAGGGCTTTCCTTGGTGAGGCCGTTCACTAGATGCAGAACACCCTGCCTCGAGAAGTTGATTCAGGGAAGCAACAACTGTGTACTCTGTGTCTCATTTGACTGGTTAAAAACCACAGAGATGTATGCTGCCTGTGCCCATGGAAATGGGGGCATGATGGGACTAACCTTGCTTTCCGTTTGGAAAGCTCCCCTCTTGCTTTCGTGAAGCTCCCTGAAATTCTCTGCTGTTGACAGGCCTCTGGCCACTGTAGGCATGTGTCTGGGAAGTAAATGAGTTTTCTCTGGCTACACACGGAACTTCATTGGCCGCGGTGGGGCGCACCTTGCCATGCTCTAGAGCTAAAGGGAATCTAAACGTGAGCCCTTGGCTCGAGGTAAGGCCCTGAGTAGCCCTGCCGAACGGGAGGCATGCAGCTCTTTCCATTAGCTCTTAGTCACTCTTCTGGTTTACTTTAAATGAAGTACCCTTTTCAGGACTCCTAGGCCCCTCGCTTGAGCATCATTTTTGTTCCAAGGTCTCTGAGTATCTCCACACCCCTGTAGGCCTGCTGAGCAACAACGAGGCACATTGGTCCTCGGAGGTCCTCTGTGTCTGCTGAGTCATGGGCAACACACTGCACTCTTTCTTGTGATATCTTGATTCACAGCACTCGCACAGGTTCAAGAGCAACGTTCAACAAGTTCCAACATGTCGTGGAAGTCGTTCTCATTCCCTAGTTTGAGCTGTACAGACAGAAACAGTAAGCTTCTCCTTCCATTCAGGACCTCCTACCTGAAGTCACCCTGCCTCTTGAAGAAAGACGACCTTCTTTCTATTGCAACTAAAGCACAGTTTTTCCTGTAGCACGGCAGGCTTTTGAAGAGGCACGGGCCCAGAGTCCTAATCAGGGATTTCCTTGGTGAGGCCGTTCACTAGATGCAGAACACCCTGCCTCGAGAAGTTGATTCAGGGAAGCAACCACTGTGTACTCTGTGTCTCATTTCACTGGTTAAAAACCACAGAGATGTATGCTGCCTGTGCCCATGGAAATGGGGGCATGATGGAACTAGCCTTGCTTTCCGTTTGAAAACCTCCATTCTTGCTTCCGTGAAGCTCCCTGAAATTCTCTGCTGTTGACAGTCCTCTGGCCACTGTAGGCAAGTGTCTGGGAAGAAAATGACTTTTCTCTCGGTACACACGGAGCTTCATTGGCGGGGTGCGGCTCTCCTTGCCATGCTCTAGAGCTAAAGGGAATCTCAACGTGAGTCCTTGCCTCAGGTAAGGCCCTGAGTAGCCCTGCAGAAAGGGAGGCATGCAGCTCTTTCCATGAGCTCTTAACGGAGGTCTGTTTTATTTAAAGAATTACCCCTTTCAGAACTCCTACGCCCTTCGGGTGAGCATCATTTTGGTTCCAAGATCCCTGACTCCCTCTATACCCCTGTGGGCCTGCTGAGCAGCATTGCGTCCCATACGTCCCACGGAGGCTCTCTGTGTCTGCAGGGTGTCGGGCAACACACTGTACGTTACCTCAGGAGAGCTACATTTCCAGAGCACTCGAACAGCATCAGAACCACATTTCTAGGCAGTCCAACATGCCCTGGAAGTCTTCGACATTGCCCTCGTCTGAGCAGCCCTGAGAAAACACTCTGCTTAGAAGTTATCGAGGACCTCGTACCAGAAGTCACTCTATTCAAGGAGAAATACAGCATCTTAACATGCTGTGTCGCTCACAGGGCAAGAAACCTGAGAACTTGCCTCGAGGTAAGGCCATGAAATACTATGCAGAAGCAGAGGCGTGTAGCAGTTTCCATGAGGCCGTAGTCGCTTATCTTCATCATTTTAAAGCCAGTACGCTTTTCAGGACACCTAGGTGCCTCGCCTGGAAACCCTGTTGCCTGCAAGAACACTGAGTACCCTCAGGCTCCCCTTGTCCTTCTAAGCAATATCCAGGCCAGGAGCTTTCCGACTCACAGTGTGTATGCCGAGTGTAGGGCAACACAGTGCACTCTTATTGGAATATCTTGATTTAGCCAGCAATCGCACAGGTTCACGAGCACCGTTAAGCCAGTTCCAACAGGCCGTGGAAGTCGCTCTCATTCCCTAGTTTGAGCTGTACAGAGAGAAACAGTAAGCTTCTCCTTCCATTCAGGACTTCCTACCTGAAGTCACCGTGCCTCTTGAAGAAAGACGACCTCGTTTCTATTGCAACTAAAGCACAGTTTTTCCTGTAGCACGGCAGGCTTTTGAAAAGGCACGGGCCCAGAGGCCTAGCTAGGGCTTTCCTTGGTGAGGCCGTTCACTAGATGCAGAACACCCTGCCTCGAGAAGTTGATTCAGGGAAGCAACAACTGTGTACTCTGTGTCTCATTTGACTGGTTAAAAACCACAGAGATGTATGCTGCCTGTGCCCATGGAAATGGGGGCATGATGGGACTAACCTTGCTTTCCGTTTGGAAAGCTCCCCTCTTGCTTTCGTGAAGCTCCCTGAAATTCTCTGCTGTTGACAGGCCTCTGGCCACTGTAGGCATGTGTCTGGGAAGTAAATGAGTTTTCTCTGGCTACACACGGAACTTCATTGGCCGCGGTGGGGCGCACCTTGCCATGCTCTAGAGCTAAAGGGAATCTAAACGTGAGCCCTTGGCTCGAGGTAAGGCCCTGAGTAGCCCTGCCGAACGGGAGGCATGCAGCTCTTTCCATTAGCTCTTAGTCACTCTTCTGGTTTACTTTAAATGAAGTACCCTTTTCAGGACTCCTAGGCCCCTCGGTTGAGCATCATTTTTGTTCCAAGGTCTCTGAGTATCTCCACACCCCTGTAGGCCTGCTGAGCAACAACGAGGCACATTGGTCCTCGGAGGTCCTCTGTGTCTGCTGAGTCATGGGCAACACACTGCACTCTTTCTTGTGATATCTTGATTCACAGCACTCGCACAGGTTCAAGAGCAACGTTCAACAAGTTCCATCATGTCGTGGAAGTCGTTCTCATTCCCTAGTTTGAGCTGTACAGACAGAAACAGTAAGCTTCTCCTTCCATTCAGGACCTCCTACCTGAAGTCACCCTGCCTCTTGAAGAAAGACGACCTTCTTTCTATTGCAACTAAAGCACAGTTTTTCCTGTAGCACGGCAGGCTTTTGAAGAGGCACGGGCCCAGAGTCCTAATCAGGGATTTCCTTGGTGAGGCCGTTCACTAGATGCAGAACACCCTGCCTCGAGAAGGTGATTCAGGGAAGCAACCACTGTGTACTCTGTGTCTCATTTCACTGGTTAAAAACCACAGAGATGTATGCTGCCTGTGCCCATGGAAATGGGGGCATGATGGGACTAGCCTTGCTTTCCGTTTGAAAACCTCCATTCTTGCTTCCGTGAAGCTCCCTGAAATTCTCTGCTGTTGACAGTCCTCTGGCCACTGTAGGCATGTGTCTGGGAAGAAAATGATTTTTCTCTCGGTACACACGGAGCTTCATTGGCGGGGTGCGGCTCTCCTTGCCATGCTCTAGAGCTAAAGGGAATCTCAACGTGAGTCCTTGCCTCAGGTAAGGCCCTGAGTAGCCCTGCAGAAAGGGAGGCATGCAGCTCTTTCCATGAGCTCTTAATGGAGGTCTGTTTTATTTAAAGAATTACCCCTTTCAGAACTCCTACGCCCTTCGGGTGAGCATCATTTTGGTTCCAAGATCCCTGACTCCCTCTATACCCCTGTGGGCCTGCTGAGCAGCATTGCGTCCCATACGTCCCACGGAGGCTCTCTGTGTCTGCAGGGTGTCGGGCAACACACTGTACGTTACTTCAGGAGAGCTACAATTCCAGAGCACTCCAACAGCATCAGAACCACATTTCTAGGCAGTCCAACATGCCCTGGAAGTCTTCGACATTGCCCTCGTCTGAGCAGCCCTGAGAAAACACTCTGCTTAGAAGTTATCGAGGACCTCGTACCAGAAGTCACTCTATTCAAGGAGAAATACAGCATCTTAACATGCTGTGTCGCTCACAGGGCAAGAAACCTGAGAACTTGCCTCGAGGTAAGGCCATGAAATACTATGCAGAAGCAGAGGCGTGTAGCAGTTTCCATGAGGCCGTAGTCGCTTATCTTCATCATTTTAAAGCCAGTACGCTTTTCAGGACACCGAGGTGCCTCGCCTGGAAACCCTGTTGCCTGCAAGAACACTGAGTACCCTCAGGCTCCCCTTGTCCTTCTAAGCAATATCCAGGCCAGGAGCTTTCCGACTCACAGTGTGTATGCCGAGTGTAGGGCAACACAGTGCACTCTTATTGGAATATCTTGATTTAGCCAGCAATCGCACAGGTTCACGAGCACCGTTAAGCCAGTTCCAACAGGCCGTGGAAGTCGCTCTCATTCCCTAGTTTGAGCTGTACAGAGAGAAACAGTAAGCTTCTCCTTCCATTCAGGACTTCCTACCTGAAGTCACCCTGCCTCTTGAAGAAAGACGACCTCGTTTCTATTGCAACGAAAGCACAGTTTTTCCTGTAGCACGGCAGGCTTTTGAAAAGGCACGGGCCCAGAGGCCTAGCTAGGGCTTTCCTTGGTGAGGCCGTTCACTAGATGCAGAACACCCTGCCTCGAGAAGTTGATTCAGGGAAGCAACAACTGTGTACTCTGTGTCTCATTTGACTGGTTAAAAACCACAGAGATGTATGCTGCCTGTGCCCATGGAAATGGGGGCATGATGGGACTAACCTTGCTTTCCGTTTGGAAAGCTCCCCTCTTGCTTTCGTGAAGCTCCCTGAAATTCTCTGCTGTTGACAGGCCTCTGGCCACTGTAGGCATGTGTCTGGGAAGTAAATGAGTTTTCTCTGGCTACACACGGAACTTCATTGGCCGCGGTGGGGCGCACCTTGCCATGCTCTAGAGCTAAAGGGAATCTAAACGTGAGCCCTTGGCTCGAGGTAAGGCCCTGAGTAGCCCTGCCGAACGGGAGGCATGCAGCTCTTTCCATTAGCTCTTAGTCACTCTTCTGGTTTACTTTAAATGAAGTACCCTTTTCAGGACTCCTAGGCCCCTCGCTTGAGCATCATTTTTGTTCCAAGGTCTCTGAGTATCTCCACACCCCTGTAGGCCTGCTGAGCAACAACGAGGCACATTGGTCCTCGGAGGTCCTCTGTGTCTGCTGAGTCATGGGCAACACACTGCACTCTTTCTTGTGATATCTTGATTCACAGCACTCGCACAGGTTCAAGAGCAACGTTCAACAAGTTCCAACATGTCGTGGAAGTCGTTCTCATTCCCTAGTTTGAGCTGTACAGACAGAAACAGTAAGCTTCTCCTTCCATTCAGGACCTCCTACCTGAAGTCACCCTGCCTCTTGAAGAAAGACGACCTTCTTTCTATTGCAACTAAAGCACAGTTTTTCCTGTAGCACGGCAGGCTTTTGAAGAGGCACGGGCCCAGAGTCCTAATCAGGGATTTCCTTGGTGAGGCCGTTCACTAGATGCAGAACACCCTGCCTCGAGAAGTTGATTCAGGGAAGCAACCACTGTGTACTCTGTGTCTCATTTCACTGGTTAAAAACCACAGAGATGTATGCTGCCTGTGCCCATGGAAATGGGGGCATGATGGAACTAGCCTTGCTTTCCGTTTGAAAACCTCCATTCTTGCTTCCGTGAAGCTCCCTGAAATTCTCTGCTGTTGACAGTCCTCTGGCCACTGTAGGCAAGTGTCTGGGAAGAAAATGACTTTTCTCTCGGTACACACGGAGCTTCATTGGCGGGGTGCGGCTCTCCTTGCCATGCTCTAGAGCTAAAGGGAATCTCAACGTGAGTCCTTGCCTCAGGTAAGGCCCTGAGTAGCCCTGCAGAAAGGGAGGCATGCAGCTCTTTCCATGAGCTCTTAACGGAGGTCTGTTTTATTTAAAGAATTACCCCTTTCAGAACTCCTACGCCCTTCGGGTGAGCATCATTTTGGTTCCAAGATCCCTGACTCCCTCTATACCCCTGTGGGCCTGCTGAGCAGCATTGCGTCCCATACGTCCCACGGAGGCTCTCTGTGTCTGCAGGGTGTCGGGCAACACACTGTACGTTACCTCAGGAGAGCTACATTTCCAGAGCACTCGAACAGCATCAGAACCACATTTCTAGGCAGTCCAACATGCCCTGGAAGTCTTCGACATTGCCCTCGTCTGAGCAGCCCTGAGAAAACACTCTGCTTAGAAGTTATCGAGGACCTCGTACCAGAAGTCACTCTATTCAAGGAGAAATACAGCATCTTAACATGCTGTGTCGCTCACAGGGCAAGAAACCTGAGAACTTGCCTCGAGGTAAGGCCATGAAATACTATGCAGAAGCAGAGGCGTGTAGCAGTTTCCATGAGGCCGTAGTCGCTTATCTTCATCATTTTAAAGCCAGTACGCTTTTCAGGACACCTAGGTGCCTCGCCTGGAAACCCTGTTGCCTGCAAGAACACTGAGTACCCTCAGGCTCCCCTTGTCCTTCTAAGCAATATCCAGGCCAGGAGCTTTCCGACTCACAGTGTGTATGCCGAGTGTAGGGCAACACAGTGCACTCTTATTGGAATATCTTGATTTAGCCAGCAATCGCACAGGTTCACGAGCACCGTTAAGCCAGTTCCAACAGGCCGTGGAAGTCGCTCTCATTCCCTAGTTTGAGCTGTACAGAGAGAAACAGTAAGCTTCTCCTTCCATTCAGGACTTCCTACCTGAAGTCACCCTGCCTCTTGAAGAAAGACGACCTCGTTTCTATTGCAACGAAAGCACAGTTTTTCCTGTAGCACGGCAGGCTTTTGAAAAGGCACGGGCCCAGAGGCCTAGCTAGGGCTTTCCTTGGTGAGGCCGTTCACTAGATGCAGAACACCCTGCCTCGAGAAGTTGATTCAGGGAAGCAACAACTGTGTACTCTGTGTCTCATTTGACTGGTTAAAAACCACAGAGATGTATGCTGCCTGTGCCCATGGAAATGGGGGCATGATGGGACTAACCTTGCTTTCCGTTTGGAAAGCTCCCCTCTTGCTTTCGTGAAGCTCCCTGAAATTCTCTGCTGTTGACAGGCCTCTGGCCACTGTAGGCATGTGTCTGGGAAGTAAATGAGTTTTCTCTGGCTACACACGGAACTTCATTGGCCGCGGTGGGGCGCACCTTGCCATGCTCTAGAGCTAAAGGGAATCTAAACGTGAGCCCTTGGCTCGAGGTAAGGCCCTGAGTAGCCCTGCCGAACGGGAGGCATGCAGCTCTTTCCATTAGCTCTTAGTCACTCTTCTGGTTTACTTTAAATGAAGTACCCTTTTCAGGACTCCTAGGCCCCTCGGTTGAGCATCATTTTTGTTCCAAGGTCTCTGAGTATCTCCACACCCCTGTAGGCCTGCTGAGCAACAACGAGGCACATTGGTCCTCGGAGGTCCTCTGTGTCTGCTGAGTCATGGGCAACACACTGCACTCTTTCTTGTGATATCTTGATTCACAGCACTCGCACAGGTTCAAGAGCAACGTTCAACAAGTTCCAACATGTCGTGGAAGTCGTTCTCATTCCCTAGTTTGAGCTGTACAGACAGAAACAGTAAGCTTCTCCTTCCATTCAGGACCTCCTACCTGAAGTCACCCTGCCTCTTGAAGAAAGACGACCTTCTTTCTATTGCAACTAAAGCACAGTTTTTCCTGTAGCACGGCAGGCTTTTGAAGAGGCACGGGCCCAGAGTCCTAATCAGGGATTTCCTTGGTGAGGCCGTTCACTAGATGCAGAACACCCTGCCTCGAGAAGGTGATTCAGGGAAGCAACCACTGTGTACTCTGTGTCTCATTTGACTGGTTAAAAACCACAGAGATGTATGCTGCCTGTGCCCATGGAAATGGGGGCATGATGGAACTAGCCTTGCTTTCCGTTTGAAAACCTCCATTCTTGCTTCCGTGAAGCTCCCTGAAATTCTCTGCTGTTGACAGTCCTCTGGCCACTGTAGGCAAGTGTCTGGGAAGAAAATGACTTTTCTCTCGGTACACACGGAGCTTCATTGGCGGGGTGCGGCTCTCCTTGCCATGCTCTAGAGCTAAAGGGAATCTCAACGTGAGTCCTTGCCTCAGGTAAGGCCCTGAGTAGCCCTGCAGAAAGGGAGGCATGCAGCTCTTTCCATGAGCTCTTAACGGAGGTCTGTTTTATTTAAAGAATTACCCCTTTCAGAACTCCTACGCCCTTCGGGTGAGCATCATTTTGGTTCCAAGATCCCTGACTCCCTCTATACCCCTGTGGGCCTGCTGAGCAGCATTGCGTCCCATACGTCCCACGGAGGCTCTCTGTGTCTGCAGGGTGTCGGGCAACACACTGTACGTTACCTCAGGAGAGCTACATTTCCAGAGCACTCGAACAGCATCAGAACCACATTTCTAGGCAGTCCAACATGCCCTGGAAGTCTTCGACATTGCCCTCGTCTGAGCAGCCCTGAGAAAACACTCTGCTTAGAAGTTATCGAGGACCTCGTACCAGAAGTCACTCTATTCAAGGAGAAATACAGCATCTTAACATGCTGTGTCGCTCACAGGGCAAGAAACCTGAGAACTTGCCTCGAGGTAAGGCCATGAAATACTATGCAGAAGCAGAGGCGTGTAGCAGTTTCCATGAGGCCGTAGTCGCTTATCTTCATCATTTTAAAGCCAGTACGCTTTTCAGGACACCTAGGTGCCTCGCCTGGAAACCCTGTTGCCTGCAAGAACACTGAGTACCCTCAGGCTCCCCTTGTCCTTCTAAGCAATATCCAGGCCAGGAGCTTTCCGACTCACAGTGTGTATGCCGAGTGTAGGGCAACACAGTGCACTCTTATTGGAATATCTTGATTTAGCCAGCAATCGCACAGGTTCACGAGCACCGTTAAGCCAGTTCCAACAGGCCGTGGAAGTCGCTCTCATTCCCTAGTTTGAGCTGTACAGAGAGAAACAGTAAGCTTCTCCTTCCATTCAGGACTTCCTACCTGAAGTCACCCTGCCTCTTGAAGAAAGACGACCTCGTTTCTATTGCAACGAAAGCACAGTTTTTCCTGTAGCACGGCAGGCTTTTGAAAAGGCACGGGCCCAGAGGCCTAGCTAGGGCTTTCCTTGGTGAGGCCGTTCACTAGATGCAGAACACCCTGCCTCGAGAAGTTGATTCAGGGAAGCAACAACTGTGTACTCTGTGTCTCATTTGACTGGTTAAAAACCACAGAGATGTATGCTGCCTGTGCCCATGGAAATGGGGGCATGATGGGACTAACCTTGCTTTCCGTTTGGAAAGCTCCCCTCTTGCTTTCGTGAAGCTCCCTGAAATTCTCTGCTGTTGACAGGCCTCTGGCCACTGTAGGCATGTGTCTGGGAAGTAAATGAGTTTTCTCTGGCTACACACGGAACTTCATTGGCCGCGGTGGGGCGCACCTTGCCATGCTCTAGAGCTAAAGGGAATCTAAACGTGAGCCCTTGGCTCGAGGTAAGGCCCTGAGTAGCCCTGCCGAACGGGAGGCATGCAGCTCTTTCCATTAGCTCTTAGTCACTCTTCTGGTTTACTTTAAATGAAGTACCCTTTTCAGGACTCCTAGGCCCCTCGCTTGAGCATCATTTTTGTTCCAAGGTCTCTGAGTATCTCCACACCCCTGTAGGCCTGCTGAGCAACAACGAGGCACATTGGTCCTCGGAGGTCCTCTGTGTCTGCTGAGTCATGGGCAACACACTGCACTCTTTCTTGTGATATCTTGATTCACAGCACTCGCACAGGTTCAGGAGCAACGTTCAACAAGTTCCAACATGTCGTGGAAGTCGTTCTCATTCCCTAGTTTGAGCTGTACAGACAGAAACAGTAAGCTTCTCCTTCCATTCAGGACCTCCTACCTGAAGTCACCCTGCCTCTTGAAGAAAGACGACCTTCTTTCTATTGCAACTAAAGCACAGTTTTTCCTGTAGCACGGCAGGCTTTTGAAGAGGCACGGGCCCAGAGTCCTAATCAGGGATTTCCTTGGTGAGGCCGTTCACTAGATGCAGAACACCCTGCCTCGAGAAGGTGATTCAGGGAAGCAACCACTGTGTACTCTGTGTCTCATTTCACTGGTTAAAAACCACAGAGATGTATGCTGCCTGTGCCCATGGAAATGGGGGCATGATGGGACTAGCCTTGCTTTCCGTTTGAAAACCTCCATTCTTGCTTCCGTGAAGCTCCCTGAAATTCTCTGCTGTTGACAGTCCTCTGGCCACTGTAGGCATGTGTCTGGGAAGAAAATGACTTTTCTCTCGGTACACACGGAGCTTCATTGGCGGGGTGCGGCTCTCCTTGCCATGCTCTAGAGCTAAAGGGAATCTCAACGTGAGTCCTTGCCTCAGGTAAGGCCCTGAGTAGCCCTGCAGAAAGGGAGGCATGCAGCTCTTTCCATGAGCTCTTAATGGAGGTCTCTTTTATTTAAAGAATTACCCCTTTCAGAACTCCTACGCCCTTCGGGTGAGCATCATTTTGGTTCCAAGATCCCTGACTCCCTCTATACCCCTGTGGGCCTGCTGAGCAGCATTGCGTCCCATACGTCCCACGGAGGCTCTCTGTGTCTGCAGGGTGTCGGGCAACACACTGTACGTTACTTCAGGAGAGCTACAATTCCAGAGCACTCCAACAGCATCAGAACCACATTTCTAGGCAGTCCAACATGCCCTGGAAGTCTTCGACATTGCCCTCGTCTGAGCAGCCCTGAGAAAACACTCTGCTTAGAAGTTATCGAGGACCTCGTACCAGAAGTCACTCTATTCAAGGAGAAATACAGCATCTTAACATGCTGTGTCGCTCACAGGGCAAGAAACCTGAGAACTTGCCTCGAGGTAAGGCCATGAAATACTATGCAGAAGCAGAGGCGTGTAGCAGTTTCCATGAGGCCGTAGTCGCTTATCTTCATCATTTTAAAGCCAGTACGCTTTTCAGGACACCTAGGTGCCTCGCCTGGAAACCCTGTTGCCTGCAAGAACACTGAGTACCCTCAGGCTCCCCTTGTCCTTCTAAGCAATATCCAGGCCAGGAGCTTTCCGACTCACAGTGTGTATGCCGAGTGTAGGGCAACACAGTGCACTCTTATTGGAATATCTTGATTTAGCCAGCAATCGCACAGGTTCACGAGCACCGTTAAGCCAGTTCCAACAGGCCGTGGAAGTCGCTCTCATTCCCTAGTTTGAGCTGTACAGAGAGAAACAGTAAGCTTCTCCTTCCATTCAGGACTTCCTACCTGAAGTCACCCTGCCTCTTGAAGAAAGACGACCTCGTTTCTATTGCAACTAAAGCACAGTTTTTCCTGTAGCACGGCAGGCTTTTGAAAAGGCACGGGCCCAGAGGCCTAGCTAGGGCTTTCCTTGGTGAGGCCGTTCACTAGATGCAGAACACCCTGCCTCGAGAAGTTGATTCAGGGAAGCAACAACTGTGTACTCTGTGTCTCATTTGACTGGTTAAAAACCACAGAGATGTATGCTGCCTGTGCCCATGGAAATGGGGGCATGATGGGACTAAGCTTGCTTTCCGTTTGGAAAGCTCCCCTCTTGCTTTCGTGAAGCTCCCTGAAATTCTCTGCTGTTGACAGGCCTCTGGCCACTGTAGGCATGTGTCTGGGAAGTAAATGAGTTTTCTCTGGCTACACACGGAACTTCATTGGCCGCGGTGGGGCGCACCTTGCCATGCTCTAGAGCTAAAGGGAATCTAAACGTGAGCCCTTGGCTCGAGGTAAGGCCCTGAGTAGCCCTGCCGAACGGGAGGCATGCAGCTCTTTCCATTAGCTCTTAGTCACTCTTCTGGTTTACTTTAAATGAAGTACCCTTTTCAGGACTCCTAGGCCCCTCGGTTGAGCATCATTTTTGTTCCAAGGTCTCTGAGTATCTCCACACCCCTGTAGGCCTGCTGAGCAACAACGAGGCACATTGGTCCTCGGAGGTCCTCTGTGTCTGCTGAGTCATGGGCAACACACTGCACTCTTTCTTGTGATATCTTGATTCACAGCACTCGCACAGGTTCAAGAGCAACGTTCAACAAGTTCCAACATGTCGTGGAAGTCGTTCTCATTCCCTAGTTTGAGCTGTACAGACAGAAACAGTAAGCTTCTCCTTCCATTCAGGACCTCCTACCTGAAGTCACCCTGCCTCTTGAAGAAAGACGACCTTCTTTCTATTGCAACTAAAGCACAGTTTTTCCTGTAGCACGGCAGGCTTTTGAAGAGGCACGGGCCCAGAGTCCTAATCAGGGATTTCCTTGGTGAGGCCGTTCACTAGATGCAGAACACCCTGCCTCGAGAAGTTGATTCAGGGAAGCAACCACTGTGTACTCTGTGTCTCATTTCACTGGTTAAAAACCACAGAGATGTATGCTGCCTGTGCCCATGGAAATGGGGGCATGATGGGACTAGCCTTGCTTTCCGTTTGAAAACCTCCATTCTTGCTTCCGTGAAGCTCCCTGAAATTCTCTGCTGTTGACAGTCCTCTGGCCACTGTAGGCAAGTGTCTGGGAAGAAAATGACTTTTCTCTCGGTACACACGGAGCTTCATTGGCGGGGTGCGGCTCTCCTTGCCATGCTCTAGAGCTAAAGGGAATCTCAACGTGAGTCCTTGCCTCAGGTAAGGCCCTGAGTAGCCCTGCAGAAAGGGAGGCATGCAGCTCTTTCCATGAGCTCTTAATGGAGGTCTGTTTTATTTAAAGAATTACCCCTTTCAGAACTCCTACGCCCTTCGGGTGAGCATCATTTTGGTTCCAAGATCCCTGACTCCCTCTATACCCCTGTGGGCCTGCTGAGCAGCATTGCGTCCCATACGTCCCACGGAGGCTCTCTGTGTCTGCAGGGTGTCGGGCAACACACTGTACGTTACCTCAGGAGAGCTACATTTCCAGAGCACTCGAACAGCATCAGAACCACATTTCTAGGCAGTCCAACATGCCCTGGAAGTCTTCGACATTGCCCTCGTCTGAGCAGCCCTGAGAAAACACTCTGCTTAGAAGTTATCGAGGACCTCGTACCAGAAGTCACTCTATTCAAGGAGAAATACAGCATCTTAACATGCTGTGTCGCTCACAGGGCAAGAAACCTGAGAACTTGCCTCGAGGTAAGGCCATGAAATACTATGCAGAAGCAGAGGCGTGTAGCAGTTTCCATGAGGCCGTAGTCGCTTATCTTCATCATTTTAAAGCCAGTACGCTTTTCAGGACACCTAGGTGCCTCGCCTGGAAACCCTGTTGCCTGCAAGAACACTGAGTACCCTCAGGCTCCCCTTGTCCTTCTAAGCAATATCCAGGCCAGGAGCTTTCCGACTCACAGTGTGTATGCCGAGTGTAGGGCAACACAGTGCACTCTTATTGGAATATCTTGATTTAGCCAGCAATCGCACAGGTTCACGAGCACCGTTAAGCCAGTTCCAACAGGCCGTGGAAGTCGCTCTCATTCCCTAGTTTGAGCTGTACAGAGAGAAACAGTAAGCTTCTCCTTCCATTCAGGACTTCCTACCTGAAGTCACCCTGCCTCTTGAAGAAAGACGACCTCGTTTCTATTGCAACTAAAGCACAGTTTTTCCTGTAGCACGGCAGGCTTTTGAAAAGGCACGGGCCCAGAGGCCTAGCTAGGGCTTTCCTTGGTGAGGCCGTTCACTAGATGCAGAACACCCTGCCTCGAGAAGTTGATTCAGGGAAGCAACAACTGTGTACTCTGTGTCTCATTTGACTGGTTAAAAACCACAGAGATGTATGCTGCCTGTGCCCATGGAAATGGGGGCATGATGGGACTAACCTTGCTTTCCGTTTGGAAAGCTCCCCTCTTGCTTTCGTGAAGCTCCCTGAAATTCTCTGCTGTTGACAGGCCTCTGGCCACTGTAGGCATGTGTCTGGGAAGTAAATGAGTTTTCTCTGGCTACACACGGAACTTCATTGGCCGCGGTGGGGCGCACCTTGCCATGCTCTAGAGCTAAAGGGAATCTAAACGTGAGCCCTTGGCTCGAGGTAAGGCCCTGAGTAGCCCTGCCGAACGGGAGGCATGCAGCTCTTTCCATTAGCTCTTAGTCACTCTTCTGGTTTACTTTAAATGAAGTACCCTTTTCAGGACTCCTAGGCCCCTCGCTTGAGCATCATTTTTGTTCCAAGGTCTCTGAGTATCTCCACACCCCTGTAGGCCTGCTGAGCAACAACGAGGCACATTGGTCCTCGGAGGTCCTCTGTGTCTGCTGAGTCATGGGCAACACACTGCACTCTTTCTTGTGATATCTTGATTCACAGCACTCGCACAGGTTCAAGAGCAACGTTCAACAAGTTCCAACATGTCGTGGAAGTCGTTCTCATTCCCTAGTTTGAGCTGTACAGACAGAAACAGTAAGCTTCTCCTTCCATTCAGGACCTCCTACCTGAAGTCACCCTGCCTCTTGAAGAAAGACGACCTTCTTTCTATTGCAACTAAAGCACAGTTTTTCCTGTAGCACGGCAGGCTTTTGAAGAGGCACGGGCCCAGAGTCCTAATCAGGGATTTCCTTGGTGAGGCCGTTCACTAGATGCAGAACACCCTGCCTCGAGAAGTTGATTCAGGGAAGCAACCACTGTGTACTCTGTGTCTCATTTCACTGGTTAAAAACCACAGAGATGTATGCTGCCTGTGCCCATGGAAATGGGGGCATGATGGAACTAGCCTTGCTTTCCGTTTGAAAACCTCCATTCTTGCTTCCGTGAAGCTCCCTGAAATTCTCTGCTGTTGACAGTCCTCTGGCCACTGTAGGCAAGTGTCTGGGAAGAAAATGACTTTTCTCTCGGTACACACGGAGCTTCATTGGCGGGGTGCGTCTCTCCTTGCCATGCTCTAGAGCTAAAGGGAATCTCAACGTGAGTCCTTGCCTCAGGTAAGGCCCTGAGTAGCCCTGCAGAAAGGGAGGCATGCAGCTCTTTCCATGAGCTCTTAACGGAGGTCTGTTTTATTTAAAGAATTACCCCTTTCAGAACTCCTACGCCCTTCGGGTGAGCATCATTTTGGTTCCAAGATCCCTGACTCCCTCTATACCCCTGTGGGCCTGCTGAGCAGCATTGCGTCCCATACGTCCCACGGAGGCTCTCTGTGTCTGCAGGGTGTCGGGCAACACACTGTACGTTACCTCAGGAGAGCTACATTTCCAGAGCACTCGAACAGCATCAGAACCACATTTCTAGGCAGTCCAACATGCCCTGGAAGTCTTCGACATTGCCCTCGTCTGAGCAGCCCTGAGAAAACACTCTGCTTAGAAGTTATCGAGGACCTCGTACCAGAAGTCACTCTATTCAAGGAGAAATACAGCATCTTAACATGCTGTGTCGCTCACAGGGCAAGAAACCTGAGAACTTGCCTCGAGGTAAGGCCATGAAATACTATGCAGAAGCAGAGGCGTGTAGCAGTTTCCATGAGGCCGTAGTCGCTTATCTTCATCATTTTAAAGCCAGTACGCTTTTCAGGACACCTAGGTGCCTCGCCTGGAAACCCTGTTGCCTGCAAGAACACTGAGTACCCTCAGGCTCCCCTTGTCCTTCTAAGCAATATCCAGGCCAGGAGCTTTCCGACTCACAGTGTGTATGCCGAGTGTAGGGCAACACAGTGCACTCTTATTGGAATATCTTGATTTAGCCAGCAATCGCACAGGTTCACGAGCACCGTTAAGCCAGTTCCAACAGGCCGTGGAAGTCGCTCTCATTCCCTAGTTTGAGCTGTACAGAGAGAAACAGTAAGCTTCTCCTTCCATTCAGGACTTCCTACCTGAAGTCACCCTGCCTCTTGAAGAAAGACGACCTCGTTTCTATTGCAACGAAAGCACAGTTTTTCCTGTAGCACGGCAGGCTTTTGAAAAGGCACGGGCCCAGAGGCCTAGCTAGGGCTTTCCTTGGTGAGGCCGTTCACTAGATGCAGAACACCCTGCCTCGAGAAGTTGATTCAGGGAAGCAACAACTGTGTACTCTGTGTCTCATTTGACTGGTTAAAAACCACAGAGATGTATGCTGCCTGTGCCCATGGAAATGGGGGCATGATGGGACTAACCTTGCTTTCCGTTTGGAAAGCTCCCCTCTTGCTTTCGTGAAGCTCCCTGAAATTCTCTGCTGTTGACAGGCCTCTGGCCACTGTAGGCATGTGTCTGGGAAGTAAATGAGTTTTCTCTGGCTACACACGGAACTTCATTGGCCGCGGTGGGGCGCACCTTGCCATGCTCTAGAGCTAAAGGGAATCTAAACGTGAGCCCTTGGCTCGAGGTAAGGCCCTGAGTAGCCCTGCCGAACGGGAGGCATGCAGCTCTTTCCATTAGCTCTTAGTCACTCTTCTGGTTTACTTTAAATGAAGTACCCTTTTCAGGACTCCTAGGCCCCTCGCTTGAGCATCATTTTTGTTCCAAGGTCTCTGAGTATCTCCACACCCCTGTAGGCCTGCTGAGCAACAACGAGGCACATTGGTCCTCGGAGGTCCTCTGTGTCTGCTGAGTCATGGGCAACACACTGCACTCTTTCTTGTGATATCTTGATTCACAGCACTCGCACAGGTTCAAGAGCAACGTTCAACAAGTTCCAACATGTCGTGGAAGTCGTTCTCATTCCCTAGTTTGAGCTGTACAGACAGAAACAGTAAGCTTCTCCTTCCATTCAGGACCTCCTACCTGAAGTCACCCTGCCTCTTGAAGAAAGACGACCTTCTTTCTATTGCAACTAAAGCACAGTTTTTCCTGTAGCACGGCAGGCTTTTGAAGAGGCACGGGCCCAGAGTCCTAATCAGGGATTTCCTTGGTGAGGCCGTTCACTAGATGCAGAACACCCTGCCTCGAGAAGGTGATTCAGGGAAGCAACCACTGTGTACTCTGTGTCTCATTTGACTGGTTAAAAACCACAGAGATGTATGCTGCCTGTGCCCATGGAAATAGGGGCATGATGGGACTAGCCTTGCTTTCCGTTTGAAAACCTCCATTCTTGCTTCCGTGAAGCTCCCTGAAATTCTCTGCTGTTGACAGTCCTCTGGCCACTGTAGGCATGTGTCTGGGAAGAAAATGACTTTTCTCTCGGTACACACGGAGCTTCATTGGCGGGGTGCGGCTCTCCTTGCCATGCTCTAGAGCTAAAGGGAATCTCAACGTGAGTCCTTGCCTCAGGTAAGGCCCTGAGTAGCCCTGCAGAAAGGGAGGCATGCAGCTCTTTCCATGAGCTCTTAATGGAGGTCTGTTTTATTTAAAGAATTACCCCTTTCAGAACTCCTACGCCCTTCGGGTGAGCATCATTTTGGTTCCAAGATCCCTGACTCCCTCTATACCCCTGTGGGCCTGCTGAGCAGCATTGCGTCCCATACGTCCCACGGAGGCTCTCTGTGTCTGCAGGGTGTCGGGCAACACACTGTACGTTACTTCAGGAGAGCTACAATTCCAGAGCACTCCAACAGCATCAGAACCACATTTCTAGGCAGTCCAACATGCCCTGGAAGTCTTCGACATTGCCCTCGTCTGAGCAGCCCTGAGAAAACACTCTGCTTAGAAGTTATCGAGGACCTCGTACCAGAAGTCACTCTATTCAAGGAGAAATACAGCATCTTAACATGCTGTGTCGCTCACAGGGCAAGAAACCTGAGAACTTGCCTCGAGGTAAGGCCATGAAATACTATGCAGAAGCAGAGGCGTGTAGCAGTTTCCATGAGGCCGTAGTCGCTTATCTTCATCATTTTAAAGCCAGTACGCTTTTCAGGACACCTAGGTGCCTCGCCTGGAAACCCTGTTGCCTGCAAGAACACTGAGTACCCTCAGGCTCCCCTTGTCCTTCTAAGCAATATCCAGGCCAGGAGCTTTCCGACTCACAGTGTGTATGCCGAGTGTAGGGCAACACAGTGCACTCTTATTGGAATATCTTGATTTAGCCAGCAATCGCACAGGTTCACGAGCACCGTTAAGCCAGTTCCAACAGGCCGTGGAAGTCGCTCTCATTCCCTAGTTTGAGCTGTACAGAGAGAAACAGTAAGCTTCTCCTTCCATTCAGGACTTCCTACCTGAAGTCACCCTGCCTCTTGAAGAAAGACGACCTCGTTTCTATTGCAACGAAAGCACAGTTTTTCCTGTAGCACGGCAGGCTTTTGAAAAGGCACGGGCCCAGAGGCCTAGCTAGGGCTTTCCTTGGTGAGGCCGTTCACTAGATGCAGAACACCCTGCCTCGAGAAGTTGATTCAGGGAAGCAACAACTGTGTACTCTGTGTCTCATTTGACTGGTTAAAAACCACAGAGATGTATGCTGCCTGTGCCCATGGAAATGGGGGCATGATGGGACTAACCTTGCTTTCCGTTTGGAAAGCTCCCCTCTTGCTTTCGTGAAGCTCCCTGAAATTCTCTGCTGTTGACAGGCCTCTGGCCACTGTAGGCATGTGTCTGGGAAGTAAATGAGTTTTCTCTGGCTACACACGGAACTTCATTGGCCGCGGTGGGGCGCACCTTGCCATGCTCTAGAGCTAAAGGGAATCTAAACGTGAGCCCTTGGCTCGAGGTAAGGCCCTGAGTAGCCCTGCCGAACGGGAGGCATGCAGCTCTTTCCATTAGCTCTTAGTCACTCTTCTGGTTTACTTTAAATGAAGTACCCTTTTCAGGACTCCTAGGCCCCTCGGTTGAGCATCATTTTTGTTCCAAGGTCTCTGAGTATCTCCACACCCCTGTAGGCCTGCTGAGCAACAACGAGGCACATTGGTCCTCGGAGGTCCTCTGTGTCTGCTGAGTCATGGGCAACACACTGCACTCTTTCTTGTGATATCTTGATTCACAGCACTCGCACAGGTTCAAGAGCAACGTTCAACAAGTTCCAACATGTCGTGGAAGTCGTTCTCATTCCCTAGTTTGAGCTGTACAGACAGAAACAGTAAGCTTCTCCTTCCATTCAGGACCTCCTACCTGAAGTCACCCTGCCTCTTGAAGAAAGACGACCTTCTTTCTATTGCAACTAAAGCACAGTTTTTCCTGTAGCACGGCAGGCTTTTGAAGAGGCACGGGCCCAGAGTCCTAATCAGGGATTTCCTTGGTGAGGCCGTTCACTAGATGCAGAACACCCTGCCTCGAGAAGGTGATTCAGGGAAGCAACCACTGTGTACTCTGTGTCTCATTTGACTGGTTAAAAACCACAGAGATGTATGCTGCCTGTGCCCATGGAAATAGGGGCATGATGGGACTAGCCTTGCTTTCCGTTTGAAAACCTCCATTCTTGCTTCCGTGAAGCTCCCTGAAATTCTCTGCTGTTGACAGTCCTCTGGCCACTGTAGGCATGTGTCTGGGAAGAAAATGACTTTTCTCTCGGTACACACGGAGCTTCATTGGCGGGGTGCGGCTCTCCTTGCCATGCTCTAGAGCTAAAGGGAATCTCAACGTGAGTCCTTGCCTCAGGTAAGGCCCTGAGTAGCCCTGCAGAAAGGGAGGCATGCAGCTCTTTCCATGAGCTCTTAATGGAGGTCTGTTTTATTTAAAGAATTACCCCTTTCAGAACTCCTACGCCCTTCGGGTGAGCATCATTTTGGTTCCAAGATCCCTGACTCCCTCTATACCCCTGTGGGCCTGCTGAGCAGCATTGCGTCCCATACGTCCCACGGAGGCTCTCTGTGTCTGCAGGGTGTCGGGCAACACACTGTACGTTACTTCAGGAGAGCTACAATTCCAGAGCACTCCAACAGCATCAGAACCACATTTCTAGGCAGTCCAACATGCCCTGGAAGTCTTCGACATTGCCCTCGTCTGAGCAGCCCTGAGAAAACACTCTGCTTAGAAGTTATCGAGGACCTCGTACCAGAAGTCACTCTATTCAAGGAGAAATACAGCATCTTAACATGCTGTGTCGCTCACAGGGCAAGAAACCTGAGAACTTGCCTCGAGGTAAGGCCATGAAATACTATGCAGAAGCAGAGGCGTGTAGCAGTTTCCATGAGGCCGTAGTCGCTTATCTTCATCATTTTAAAGCCAGTACGCTTTTCAGGACACCGAGGTGCCTCGCCTGGAAACCCTGTTGCCTGCAAGAACACTGAGTACCCTCAGGCTCCCCTTGTCCTTCTAAGCAATATCCAGGCCAGGAGCTTTCCGACTCACAGTGTGTATGCCGAGCGTAGGGCAACACAGTGCACTCTTATTGGAATATCTTGATTTAGCCAGCAATCGCACAGGTTCACGAGCACCGTTAAGCCAGTTCCAACAGGCCGTGGAAGTCGCTCTCATTCCCTAGTTTGAGCTGTACAGAGAGAAACAGTAAGCTTCTCCTTCCATTCAGGACTTCCTACCTGAAGTCACCCTGCCTCTTGAAGAAAGACGACCTCGTTTCTATTGCAACTAAAGCACAGTTTTTCCTGTAGCACGGCAGGCTTTTGAAAAGGCACGGGCCCAGAGGCCTAGCTAGGGCTTTCCTTGGTGAGGCCGTTCACTAGATGCAGAACACCCTGCCTCGAGAAGTTGATTCAGGGAAGCAACAACTGTGTACTCTGTGTCTCATTTGACTGGTTAAAAACCACAGAGATGTATGCTGCCTGTGCCCATGGAAATGGGGGCATGATGGGACTAACCTTGCTTTCCGTTTGGAAAGCTCCCCTCTTGCTTTCGTGAAGCTCCCTGAAATTCTCTGCTGTTGACAGGCCTCTGGCCACTGTAGGCATGTGTCTGGGAAGTAAATGAGTTTTCTCTGGCTACACACGGAACTTCATTGGCCGCGGTGGGGCGCACCTTGCCATGCTCTAGAGCTAAAGGGAATCTAAACGTGAGCCCTTGGCTCGAGGTAAGGCCCTGAGTAGCCCTGCCGAACGGGAGGCATGCAGCTCTTTCCATTAGCTCTTAGTCACTCTTCTGGTTTACTTTAAATGAAGTACCCTTTTCAGGACTCCTAGGCCCCTCGGTTGAGCATCATTTTTGTTCCAAGGTCTCTGAGTATCTCCACACCCCTGTAGGCCTGCTGAGCAACAACGAGGCACATTGGTCCTCGGAGGTCCTCTGTGTCTGCTGAGTCATGGGCAACACACTGCACTCTTTCTTGTGATATCTTGATTCACAGCACTCGCACAGGTTCAAGAGCAACGTTCAACAAGTTCCAACATGTCGTGGAAGTCGTTCTCATTCCCTAGTTTGAGCTGTACAGACAGAAACAGTAAGCTTCTCCTTCCATTCAGGACCTCCTACCTGAAGTCACCCTGCCTCTTGAAGAAAGACGACCTTCTTTCTATTGCAACTAAAGCACAGTTTTTCCTGTAGCACGGCAGGCTTTTGAAGAGGCACGGGCCCAGAGTCCTAATCAGGGATTTCCTTGGTGAGGCCGTTCACTAGATGCAGAACACCCTGCCTCGAGAAGTTGATTCAGGGAAGCAACCACTGTGTACTCTGTGTCTCATTTCACTGGTTAAAAACCACAGAGATGTATGCTGCCTGTGCCCATGGAAATGGGGGCATGATGGAACTAGCCTTGCTTTCCGTTTGAAAACCTCCATTCTTGCTTCCGTGAAGCTCCCTGAAATTCTCTGCTGTTGACAGTCCTCTGGCCACTGTAGGCAAGTGTCTGGGAAGAAAATGACTTTTCTCTCGGTACACACGGAGCTTCATTGGCGGGGTGCGGCTCTCCTTGCCATGCTCTAGAGCTAAAGGGAATCTCAACGTGAGTCCTTGCCTCAGGTAAGGCCCTGAGTAGCCCTGCAGAAAGGGAGGCATGCAGCTCTTTCCATGAGCTCTTAACGGAGGTCTGTTTTATTTAAAGAATTACCCCTTTCAGAACTCCTACGCCCTTCGGGTGAGCATCATTTTGGTTCCAAGATCCCTGACTCCCTCTATACCCCTGTGGGCCTGCTGAGCAGCATTGCGTCCCATACGTCCCACGGAGGCTCTCTGTGTCTGCAGGGTGTCGGGCAACACACTGTACGTTACCTCAGGAGAGCTACATTTCCAGAGCACTCGAACAGCATCAGAACCACATTTCTAGGCAGTCCAACATGCCCTGGAAGTCTTCGACATTGCCCTCGTCTGAGCAGCCCTGAGAAAACACTCTGCTTAGAAGTTATCGAGGACCTCGTACCAGAAGTCACTCTATTCAAGGAGAAATACAGCATCTTAACATGCTGTGTCGCTCACAGGGCAAGAAACCTGAGAACTTGCCTCGAGGTAAGGCCATGAAATACTATGCAGAAGCAGAGGCGTGTAGCAGTTTCCATGAGGCCGTAGTCGCTTATCTTCATCATTTTAAAGCCAGTACGCTTTTCAGGACACCTAGGTGCCTCGCCTGGAAACCCTGTTGCCTGCAAGAACACTGAGTACCCTCAGGCTCCCCTTGTCCTTCTAAGCAATATCCAGGCCAGGAGCTTTCCGACTCACAGTGTGTATGCCGAGTGTAGGGCAACACAGTGCACTCTTATTGGAATATCTTGATTTAGCCAGCAATCGCACAGGTTCACGAGCACCGTTAAGCCAGTTCCAACAGGCCGTGGAAGTCGCTCTCATTCCCTAGTTTGAGCTGTACAGAGAGAAACAGTAAGCTTCTCCTTCCATTCAGGACTTCCTACCTGAAGTCACCCTGCCTCTTGAAGAAAGACGACCTCGTTTCTATTGCAACGAAAGCACAGTTTTTCCTGTAGCACGGCAGGCTTTTGAAAAGGCACGGGCCCAGAGGCCTAGCTAGGGCTTTCCTTGGTGAGGCCGTTCACTAGATGCAGAACACCCTGCCTCGAGAAGTTGATTCAGGGAAGCAACAACTGTGTACTCTGTGTCTCATTTGACTGGTTAAAAACCACAGAGATGTATGCTGCCTGTGCCCATGGAAATGGGGGCATGATGGGACTAACCTTGCTTTCCGTTTGGAAAGCTCCCCTCTTGCTTTCGTGAAGCTCCCTGAAATTCTCTGCTGTTGACAGGCCTCTGGCCACTGTAGGCATGTGTCTGGGAAGTAAATGAGTTTTCTCTGGCTACACACGGAACTTCATTGGCCGCGGTGGGGCGCACCTTGCCATGCTCTAGAGCTAAAGGGAATCTAAACGTGAGCCCTTGGCTCGAGGTAAGGCCCTGAGTAGCCCTGCCGAACGGGAGGCATGCAGCTCTTTCCATTAGCTCTTAGTCACTCTTCTGGTTTACTTTAAATGAAGTACCCTTTTCAGGACTCCTAGGCCCCTCGGTTGAGCATCATTTTTGTTCCAAGGTCTCTGAGTATCTCCACACCCCTGTAGGCCTGCTGAGCAACAACGAGGCACATTGGTCCTCGGAGGTCCTCTGTGTCTGCTGAGTCATGGGCAACACACTGCACTCTTTCTTGTGATATCTTGATTCACAGCACTCGCACAGGTTCAAGAGCAACGTTCAACAAGTTCCAACATGTCGTGGAAGTCGTTCTCATTCCCTAGTTTGAGCTGTACAGACAGAAACAGTAAGCTTCTCCTTCCATTCAGGACCTCCTACCTGAAGTCACCCTGCCTCTTGAAGAAAGACGACCTTCTTTCTATTGCAACTAAAGCACAGTTTTTCCTGTAGCACGGCAGGCTTTTGAAGAGGCACGGGCCCAGAGTCCTAATCAGGGATTTCCTTGGTGAGGCCGTTCACTAGATGCAGAACACCCTGCCTCGAGAAGGTGATTCAGGGAAGCAACCACTGTGTACTCTGTGTCTCATTTGACTGGTTAAAAACCACAGAGATGTATGCTGCCTGTGCCCATGGAAATGGGGGCATGATGGGACTAGCCTTGCTTTCCGTTTGAAAACCTCCATTCTTGCTTCCGTGAAGCTCCCTGAAATTCTCTGCTGTTGACAGTCCTCTGGCCACTGTAGGCATGTGTCTGGGAAGAAAATGACTTTTCTCTCGGTACACACGGAGCTTCATTGGCGGGGTGCGGCTCTCCTTGCCATGCTCTAGAGCTAAAGGGAATCTCAACGTGAGTCCTTGCCTCAGGTAAGGCCCTGAGTAGCCCTGCAGAAAGGGAGGCATGCAGCTCTTTCCATGAGCTCTTAATGGAGGTCTGTTTTATTTAAAGAATTACCCCTTTCAGAACTCCTACGCCCTTCGGGTGAGCATCATTTTGGTTCCAAGATCCCTGACTCCCTCTATACCCCTGTGGGCCTGCTGAGCAGCATTGCGTCCCATACGTCCCACGGAGGCTCTCTGTGTCTGCAGGGTGTCGGGCAACACACTGTACGTTACTTCAGGAGAGCTACAATTCCAGAGCACTCCAACAGCATCAGAACCACATTTCTAGGCAGTCCAACATGCCCTGGAAGTCTTCGACATTGCCCTCGTCTGAGCAGCCCTGAGAAAACACTCTGCTTAGAAGTTATCGAGGACCTCGTACCAGAAGTCACTCTATTCAAGGAGAAATACAGCATCTTAACATGCTGTGTCGCTCACAGGGCAAGAAACCTGAGAACTTGCCTCGAGGTAAGGCCATGAAATACTATGCAGAAGCAGAGGCGTGTAGCAGTTTCCATGAGGCCGTAGTCGCTTATCTTCATCATTTTAAAGGCAGTACGCTTTTCAGGACACCGAGGTGCCTCGCCTGGAAACCCTGTTGCCTGCAAGAACACTGAGTACCCTCAGGCTCCCCTTGTCCTTCTAAGCAATATCCAGGCCAGGAGCTTTCCGACTCACAGTGTGTATGCCGAGCGTAGGGCAACACAGTGCACTCTTATTGGAATATCTTGATTTAGCCAGCAATCGCACAGGTTCACGAGCACCGTTAAGCCAGTTCCAACAGGCCGTGGAAGTCGCTCTCATTCCCTAGTTTGAGCTGTACAGAGAGAAACAGTAAGCTTCTCCTTCCATTCAGGACTTCCTACCTGAAGTCACCCTGCCTCTTGAAGAAAGACGACCTCGTTTCTATTGCAACTAAAGCACAGTTTTTCCTGTAGCACGGCAGGCTTTTGAAAAGGCACGGGCCCAGAGGCCTAGCTAGGGCTTTCCTTGGTGAGGCCGTTCACTAGATGCAGAACACCCTGCCTCGAGAAGTTGATTCAGGGAAGCAACAACTGTGTACTCTGTGTCTCATTTGACTGGTTAAAAACCACAGAGATGTATGCTGCCTGTGCCCATGGAAATGGGGGCATGATGGGACTAACCTTGCTTTCCGTTTGGAAAGCTCCCCTCTTGCTTTCGTGAAGCTCCCTGAAATTCTCTGCTGTTGACAGGCCTCTGGCCACTGTAGGCATGTGTCTGGGAAGTAAATGAGTTTTCTCTGGCTACACACGGAACTTCATCGGCCGCGGTGGGGCGCACCTTGCCATGCTCTAGAGCTAAAGGGAATCTAAACGTGAGCCCTTGGCTCGAGGTAAGGCCCTGAGTAGCCCTGCCGAACGGGAGGCATGCAGCTCTTTCCATTAGCTCTTAGTCACTCTTCTGGTTTACTTTAAATGAAGTACCCTTTTCAGGACTCCTAGGCCCCTCGGTTGAGCATCATTTTTGTTCCAAGGTCTCTGAGTATCTCCACACCCCTGTAGGCCTGCTGAGCAACAACGAGGCACATTGGTCCTCGGAGGTCCTCTGTGTCTGCTGAGTCATGGGCAACACACTGCACTCTTTCTTGTGATATCTTGATTCACAGCACTCGCACAGGTTCAAGAGCAACGTTCAACAAGTTCCAACATGTCGTGGAAGTCGTTCTCTTTCCCTAGTTTGAGCTGTACAGACAGAAACAGTAAGCTTCTCCTTCCATTCAGGACCTCCTACCTGAAGTCACCCTGCCTCTTGAAGAAAGACGACCTTCTTTCTATTGCAACTAAAGCACAGTTTTTCCTGTAGCACGGCAGGCTTTTGAAGAGGCACGGGCCCAGAGTCCTAATCAGGGATTTCCTTGGTGAGGCCGTTCACTAGATGCAGAACACCCTGCCTCGAGAAGTTGATTCAGGGAAGCAACCACTGTGTACTCTGTGTCTCATTTCACTGGTTAAAAACCACAGAGATGTATGCTGCCTGTGCCCATGGAAATGGGGGCATGATGGAACTAGCCTTGCTTTCCGTTTGAAAACCTCCATTCTTGCTTCCGTGAAGCTCCCTGAAATTCTCTGCTGTTGACAGTCCTCTGGCCACTGTAGGCAAGTGTCTGGGAAGAAAATGACTTTTCTCTCGGTACACACGGAGCTTCATTGGCGGGGTGCGGCTCTCCTTGCCATGCTCTAGAGCTAAAGGGAATCTCAACGTGAGTCCTTGCCTCAGGTAAGGCCCTGAGTAGCCCTGCAGAAAGGGAGGCATGCAGCTCTTTCCATGAGCTCTTAACGGAGGTCTGTTTTATTTAAAGAATTACCCCTTTCAGAACTCCTACGCCCTTCGGGTGAGCATCATTTTGGTTCCAAGATCCCTGACTCCCTCTATACCCCTGTGGGCCTGCTGAGCAGCATTGCGTCCCATACGTCCCACGGAGGCTCTCTGTGTCTGCAGGGTGTCGGGCAACACACTGTACGTTACCTCAGGAGAGCTACATTTCCAGAGCACTCGAACAGCATCAGAACCACATTTCTAGGCAGTCCAACATGCCCTGGAAGTCTTCGACATTGCCCTCGTCTGAGCAGCCCTGAGAAAACACTCTGCTTAGAAGTTATCGAGGACCTCGTACCAGAAGTCACTCTATTCAAGGAGAAATACAGCATCTTAACATGCTGTGTCGCTCACAGGGCAAGAAACCTGAGAACTTGCCTCGAGGTAAGGCCATGAAATACTATGCAGAAGCAGAGGCGTGTAGCAGTTTCCATGAGGCCGTAGTCGCTTATCTTCATCATTTTAAAGGCAGTACGCTTTTCAGGACACCTAGGTGCCTCGCCTGGAAACCCTGTTGCCTGCAAGAACACTGAGTACCCTCAGGCTCCCCTTGTCCTTCTAAGCAATATCCAGGCCAGGAGCTTTCCGACTCACAGTGTGTATGCCGAGTGTAGGGCAACACAGTGCACTCTTATTGGAATATCTTGATTTAGCCAGCAATCGCACAGGTTCACGAGCACCGTTAAGCCAGTTCCAACAGGCCGTGGAAGTCGCTCTCATTCCCTAGTTTGAGCTGTACAGAGAGAAACAGTAAGCTTCTCCTTCCATTCAGGACTTCCTACCTGAAGTCACCCTGCCTCTTGAAGAAAGACGACCTCGTTTCTATTGCAACTAAAGCACAGTTTTTCCTGTAGCACGGCAGGCTTTTGAAAAGGCACGGGCCCAGAGGCCTAGCTAGGGCTTTCCTTGGTGAGGCCGTTCACTAGATGCAGAACACCCTGCCTCGAGAAGTTGATTCAGGGAAGCAACAACTGTGTACTCTGTGTCTCATTTGACTGGTTAAAAACCACAGAGATGTATGCTGCCTGTGCCCATGGAAATGGGGGCATGATGGGACTAACCTTGCTTTCCGTTTGGAAAGCTCCCCTCTTGCTTTCGTGAAGCTCCCTGAAATTCTCTGCTGTTGACAGGCCTCTGGCCACTGTAGGCATGTGTCTGGGAAGTAAATGAGTTTTCTCTGGCTACACACGGAACTTCATTGGCCGCGGTGGGGCGCACCTTGCCATGCTCTAGAGCTAAAGGGAATCTAAACGTGAGCCCTTGGCTCGAGGTAAGGCCCTGAGTAGCCCTGCCGAACGGGAGGCATGCAGCTCTTTCCATTAGCTCTTAGTCACTCTTCTGGTTTACTTTAAATGAAGTACCCTTTTCAGGACTCCTAGGCCCCTCGGTTGAGCATCATTTTTGTTCCAAGGTCTCTGAGTATCTCCACACCCCTGTAGGCCTGCTGAGCAACAACGAGGCACATTGGTCCTCGGAGGTCCTCTGTGTCTGCTGAGTCATGGGCAACACACTGCACTCTTTCTTGTGATATCTTGATTCACAGCACTCGCACAGGTTCAAGAGCAACGTTCAACAAGTTCCAACATGTCGTGGAAGTCGTTCTCATTCCCTAGTTTGAGCTGTACAGACAGAAACAGTAAGCTTCTCCTTCCATTCAGGACCTCCTACCTGAAGTCACCCTGCCTCTTGAAGAAAGACGACCTTCTTTCTATTGCAACTAAAGCACAGTTTTTCCTGTAGCACGGCAGGCTTTTGAAGAGGCACGGGCCCAGAGTCCTAATCAGGGATTTCCTTGGTGAGGCCGTTCACTAGATGCAGAACACCCTGCCTCGAGAAGTTGATTCAGGGAAGCAACCACTGTGTACTCTGTGTCTCATTTGACTGGTTAAAAACCACAGAGATGTATGCTGCCTGTGCCCATGGAAATGGGGGCATGATGGGACTAGCCTTGCTTTCCGTTTGAAAACCTCCATTCTTGCTTCCGTGAAGCTCCCTGAAATTCTCTGCTGTTGACAGTCCTCTGGCCACTGTAGGCATGTGTCTGGGAAGAAAATGACTTTTCTCTCGGTACACACGGAGCTTCATTGGCGGGGTGCGGCTCTCCTTGCCATGCTCTAGAGCTAAAGGGAATCTCAACGTGAGTCCTTGCCTCAGGTAAGGCCCTGAGTAGCCCTGCAGAAAGGGAGGCATGCAGCTCTTTCCATGAGCTCTTAATGGAGGTCTGTTTTATTTAAAGAATTACCCCTTTCAGAACTCCTACGCCCTTCGGGTGAGCATCATTTTGGTTCCAAGATCCCTGACTCCCTCTATACCCCTGTGGGCCTGCTGAGCAGCATTGCGTCCCATACGTCCCACGGAGGCTCTCTGTGTCTGCAGGGTGTCGGGCAACACACTGTACGTTACTTCAGGAGAGCTACAATTCCAGAGCACTCCAACAGCATCAGAACCACATTTCTAGGCAGTCCAACATGCCCTGGAAGTCTTCGACATTGCCCTCGTCTGAGCAGCCCTGAGAAAACACTCTGCTTAGAAGTTATCGAGGACCTCGTACCAGAAGTCACTCTATTCAAGGAGAAATACAGCATCTTAACATGCTGTGTCGCTCACAGGGCAAGAAACCTGAGAACTTGCCTCGAGGTAAGGCCATGAAATACTATGCAGAAGCAGAGGCGTGTAGCAGTTTCCATGAGGCCGTAGTCGCTTATCTTCATCATTTTAAAGGCAGTACGCTTTTCAGGACACCGAGGTGCCTCGCCTGGAAACCCTGTTGCCTGCAAGAACACTGAGTACCCTCAGGCTCCCCTTGTCCTTCTAAGCAATATCCAGGCGAGGAGCTTTCCGACTCACAGTGTGTATGCCGAGTGTAGGGCAACACAGTGCACTCTTATTGGAATATCTTGATTTAGCCAGCAATCGCACAGGTTCACGAGCACCGTTAAGCCAGTTCCAACAGGCCGTGGAAGTCGCTCTCATTCCCTAGTTTGAGCTGTACAGAGAGAAACAGTAAGCTTCTCCTTCCATTCAGGACTTCCTACCTGAAGTCACCCTGCCTCTTGAAGAAAGACGACCTCGTTTCTATTGCAACTAAAGCACAGTTTTTCCTGTAGCACGGCAGGCTTTTGAAAAGGCACGGGCCCAGAGGCCTAGCTAGGGCTTTCCTTGGTGAGGCCGTTCACTAGATGCAGAACACCCTGCCTCGAGAAGTTGATTCAGGGAAGCAACAACTGTGTACTCTGTGTCTCATTTGACTGGTTAAAAACCACAGAGATGTATGCTGCCTGTGCCCATGGAAATGGGGGCATGATGGGACTAACCTTGCTTTCCGTTTGGAAAGCTCCCCTCTTGCTTTCGTGAAGCTCCCTGAAATTCTCTGCTGTTGACAGGCCTCTGGCCACTGTAGGCATGTGTCTGGGAAGTAAATGAGTTTTCTCTGGCTACACACGGAACTTCATTGGCCGCGGTGGGGCGCACCTTGCCATGCTCTAGAGCTAAAGGGAATCTAAACGTGAGCCCTTGGCTCGAGGTAAGGCCCTGAGTAGCCCTGCAGAACGGGAGGCATGCAGCTCTTTCCATTAGCTCTTAGTCACTCTTCTGGTTTACTTTAAATGAAGTACCCTTTTCAGGACTCCTAGGCCCCTCGGTTGAGCATCATTTTTGTTCCAAGGTCTCTGAGTATCTCCACACCCCTGTAGGCCTGCTGAGCAACAACGAGGCACATTGGTCCTCGGAGGTCCTCTGTGTCTGCTGAGTCATGGGCAACACACTGCACTCTTTCTTGTGATATCTTGATTCACAGCACTCGCACAGGTTCAAGAGCAACGTTCAACAAGTTCCAACATGTCGTGGAAGTCGTTCTCATTCCCTAGTTTGAGCTGTACAGACAGAAACAGTAAGCTTCTCCTTCCATTCAGGACCTCCTACCTGAAGTCACCCTGCCTCTTGAAGAAAGACGACCTTCTTTCTATTGCAACTAAAGCACAGTTTTTCCTGTAGCACGGCAGGCTTTTGAAGAGGCACGGGCCCAGAGTCCTAATCAGGGATTTCCTTGGTGAGGCCGTTCACTAGATGCAGAACACCCTGCCTCGAGAAGTTGATTCAGGGAAGCAACCACTGTGTACTCTGTGTCTCATTTCACTGGTTAAAAACCACAGAGATGTATGCTGCCTGTGCCCATGGAAATGGGGGCATGATGGGACTAGCCTTGCTTTCCGTTTGAAAACCTCCATTCTTGCTTCCGTGAAGCTCCCTGAAATTCTCTGCTGTTGACAGTCCTCTGGCCACTGTAGGCAAGTGTCTGGGAAGAAAATGACTTTTCTCTCGGTACACACGGAGCTTCATTGGCGGGGTGCGGCTCTCCTTGCCATGCTCTAGAGCTAAAGGGAATCTCAACGTGAGTCCTTGCCTCAGGTAAGGCCCTGAGTAGCCCTGCAGAAAGGGAGGCATGCAGCTCTTTCCATGAGCTCTTAATGGAGGTCTGTTTTATTTAAAGAATTACCCCTTTCAGAACTCCTACGCCCTTCGGGTGAGCATCATTTTGGTTCCAAGATCCCTGACTCCCTCTATACCCCTGTGGGCCTGCTGAGCAGCATTGCGTCCCATACGTCCCACGGAGGCTCTCTGTGTCTGCAGGGTGTCGGGCAACACACTGTACGTTACCTCAGGAGAGCTACATTTCCAGAGCACTCGAACAGCATCAGAACCACATTTCTAGGCAGTCCAACATGCCCTGGAAGTCTTCGACATTGCCCTCGTCTGAGCAGCCCTGAGAAAACACTCTGCTTAGAAGTTATCGAGGACCTCGTACCAGAAGTCACTCTATTCAAGGAGAAATACAGCATCTTAACATGCTGTGTCGCTCACAGGGCAAGAAACCTGAGAACTTGCCTCGAGGTAAGGCCATGAAATACTATGCAGAAGCAGAGGCGTGTAGCAGTTTCCATGAGGCCGTAGTCGCTTATCTTCATCATTTTAAAGCCAGTACGCTTTTCAGGACACCTAGGTGCCTCGCCTGGAAACCCTGTTGCCTGCAAGAACACTGAGTACCCTCAGGCTCCCCTTGTCCTTCTAAGCAATATCCAGGCGAGGAGCTTTCCGACTCACAGTGTGTATGCCGAGTGTAGGGCAACACAGTGCACTCTTATTGGAATATCTTGATTTAGCCAGCAATCGCACAGGTTCACGAGCACCGTTAAGCCAGTTCCAACAGGCCGTGGAAGTCGCTCTCATTCCCTAGTTTGAGCTGTACAGAGAGAAACAGTAAGCTTCTCCTTCCATTCAGGACTTCCTACCTGAAGTCACCCTGCCTCTTGAAGAAAGACGACCTCGTTTCTATTGCAACTAAAGCACAGTTTTTCCTGTAGCACGGCAGGCTTTTGAAAAGGCACGGGCCCAGAGGCCTAGCTAGGGCTTTCCTTGGTGAGGCCGTTCACTAGATGCAGAACACCCTGCCTCGAGAAGTTGATTCAGGGAAGCAACAACTGTGTACTCTGTGTCTCATTTGACTGGTTAAAAACCACAGAGATGTATGCTGCCTGTGCCCATGGAAATGGGGGCATGATGGGACTAACCTTGCTTTCCGTTTGGAAAGCTCCCCTCTTGCTTTCGTGAAGCTCCCTGAAATTCTCTGCTGTTGACAGGCCTCTGGCCACTGTAGGCATGTGTCTGGGAAGTAAATGAGTTTTCTCTGGCTACACACGGAACTTCATTGGCCGCGGTGGGGCGCACCTTGCCATGCTCTAGAGCTAAAGGGAATCTAAACGTGAGCCCTTGGCTCGAGGTAAGGCCCTGAGTAGCCCTGCCGAACGGGAGGCATGCAGCTCCTTCCATTAGCTCTTAGTCACTCTTCTGGTTTACTTTAAATGAAGTACCCTTTTCAGGACTCCTAGGCCCCTCGGTTGAGCATCATTTTTGTTCCAAGGTCTCTGAGTATCTCCACACCCCTGTAGGCCTGCTGAGCAACAACGAGGCACATTGGTCCTCGGAGGTCCTCTGTGTCTGCTGAGTCATGGGCAACACACTGCACTCTTTCTTGTGATATCTTGATTCACAGCACTCGCACAGGTTCAAGAGCAACGTTCAACAAGTTCTAACATGTCGTGGAAGTCGTTCTCATTCCCTAGTTTGAGCTGTACAGACAGAAACAGTAAGCTTCTCTTTCCATTCAGGACCTCCTACCTGAAGTCACCCTGCCTCTTGAAGAAAGACGACCTTCTTTCTATTGCAACTAAAGCACAGTTTTTCCTGTAGCACGGCAGGCTTTTGAAGAGGCACGGGCCCAGAGTCCTAATCAGGGATTTCCTTGGTGAGGCCGTTCACTAGATGCAGAACACCCTGCCTCGAGAAGTTGATTCAGGGAAGCAACCACTGTGTACTCTGTGTCTCATTTCACTGGTTAAAAACCACAGAGATGTATGCTGCCTGTGCCCATGGAAATGGGGGCATGATGGGACTAGCCTTGCTTTCCGTTTGAAAACTTCCATTCTTGCTTCCGTGAAGCTCCCTGAAATTCTCTGCTGTTGACAGTCCTCTGGCCACTGTAGGCAAGTGTCTGGGAAGAAAATGACTTTTCTCTCGGTACACACGGAGCTTCATTGGCGGGGTGCGGCTCTCCTTGCCATGCTCTAGAGCTAAAGGGAATCTCAACGTGAGTCCTTGCCTCAGGTAAGGCCCTGAGTAGCCCTGCAGAAAGGGAGGCATGCAGCTCTTTCCATGAGCTCTTAATGGAGGTCTGTTTTATTTAAAGAATTACCCCTTTCAGAACTCCTACGCCCTTCGGGTGAGCATCATTTTGGTTCCAAGATCCCTGACTCCCTCTATACCCCTGTGGGCCTGCTGAGCAGCATTGCGTCCCATACGTCCCACGGAGGCTCTCTGTGTCTGCAGGGTGTCGGGCAACACACTGTACGTTACCTCAGGAGAGCTACATTTCCAGAGCACTCGAACAGCATCAGAACCACATTTCTAGGCAGTCCAACATGCCCTGGAAGTCTTCGACATTGCCCTCGTCTGAGCAGCCCTGAGAAAACACTCTGCTTAGAAGTTATCGAGGACCTCGTACCAGAAGTCACTCTATTCAAGGAGAAATACAGCATCTTAACATGCTGTGTCGCTCACAGGGCAAGAAACCTGAGAACTTGCCTCGAGGTAAGGCCATGAAATACTATGCAGAAGCAGAGGCGTGTAGCAGTTTCCATGAGGCCGTAGTCGCTTATCTTCATCATTTTAAAGCCAGTACGCTTTTCAGGACACCTAGGTGCCTCGCCTGGAAACCCTGTTGCCTGCAAGAACACTGAGTACCCTCAGGCTCCCCTTGTCCTTCTAAGCAATATCCAGGCGAGGAGCTTTCCGACTCACAGTGTGTATGCCGAGTGTAGGGCAACACAGTGCACTCTTATTGGAATATCTTGATTTAGCCAGCAATCGCACAGGTTCACGAGCACCGTTAAGCCAGTTCCAACAGGCCGTGGAAGTCGCTCTCATTCCCTAGTTTGAGCTGTACAGAGAGAAACAGTAAGCTTCTCCTTCCATTCAGGACTTCCTACCTGAAGTCACCCTGCCTCTTGAAGAAAGACGACCTCGTTTCTATTGCAACTAAAGCACAGTTTTTCCTGTAGCACGGCAGGCTTTTGAAAAGGCACGGGCCCAGAGGCCTAGCTAGGGCTTTCCTTGGTGAGGCCGTTCACTAGATGCAGAACACCCTGCCTCGAGAAGTTGATTCAGGGAAGCAACAACTGTGTACTCTGTGTCTCATTTGACTGGTTAAAAACCACAGAGATGTATGCTGCCTGTGCCCATGGAAATGGGGGCATGATGGGACTAACCTTGCTTTCCGTTTGGAAAGCTCCCCTCTTGCTTTCGTGAAGCTCCCTGAAATTCTCTGCTGTTGACAGGCCTCTGGCCACTGTAGGCATGTGTCTGGGAAGTAAATGAGTTTTCTCTGGCTACACACGGAACTTCATTGGCCGCGGTGGGGCGCACCTTGCCATGCTCTAGAGCTAAAGGGAATCTAAACGTGAGCCCTTGGCTCGAGGTAAGGCCCTGAGTAGCCCTGCCGAACGGGAGGCATGCAGCTCTTTCCATTAGCTCTTAGTCACTCTTCTGGTTTACTTTAAATGAAGTACCCTTTTCAGGACTCCTAGGCCCCTCGGTTGAGCATCATTTTTGTTCCAAGGTCTCTGAGTATCTCCACACCCCTGTAGGCCTGCTGAGCAACAACGAGGCACATTGGTCCTCGGAGGTCCTCTGTGTCTGCTGAGTCATGGGCAACACACTGCACTCTTTCTTGTGATATCTTGATTCACAGCACTCGCACAGGTTCAAGAGCAACGTTCAACAAGTTCCAACATGTCGTGGAAGTCGTTCTCATTCCCTAGTTTGAGCTGTACAGACAGAAACAGTAAGCTTCTCCTTCCATTCAGGACCTCCTACCTGAAGTCACCCTGCCTCTTGAAGAAAGACGACCTTCTTTCTATTGCAACTAAAGCACAGTTTTTCCTGTAGCACGGCAGGCTTTTGAAGAGGCACGGGCCCAGAGTCCTAATCAGGGATTTCCTTGGTGAGGCCGTTCACTAGATGCAGAACACCCTGCCTCGAGAAGGTGATTCAGGGAAGCAACCACTGTGTACTCTGTGTCTCATTTGACTGGTTAAAAACCACAGAGATGTATGCTGCCTGTGCCCATGGAAATGGGGGCATGATGGGACTAGCCTTGCTTTCCGTTTGAAAACCTCCATTCTTGCTTCCGTGAAGCTCCCTGAAATTCTCTGCTGTTGACAGTCCTCTGGCCACTGTAGGCATGTGTCTGGGAAGAAAATGACTTTTCTCTCGGTACACACGGAGCTTCATTGGCGGGGTGCGGCTCTCCTTGCCATGCTCTAGAGCTAAAGGGAATCTCAACGTGAGTCCTTGCCTCAGGTAAGGCCCTGAGTAGCCCTGCAGAAAGGGAGGCATGCAGCTCTTTCCATGAGCTCTTAATGGAGGTCTGTTTTATTTAAAGAATTACCCCTTTCAGAACTCCTACGCCCTTCGGGTGAGCATCATTTTGGTTCCAAGATCCCTGACTCCCTCTATACCCCTGTGGGCCTGCTGAGCAGCATTGCGTCCCATACGTCCCACGGAGGCTCTCTGTGTCTGCAGGGTGTCGGGCAACACACTGTACGTTACTTCAGGAGAGCTACAATTCCAGAGCACTCCAACAGCATCAGAACCACATTTCTAGGCAGTCCAACATGCCCTGGAAGTCTTCGACATTGCCCTCGTCTGAGCAGCCCTGAGAAAACACTCTGCTTAGAAGTTATCGAGGACCTCGTACCAGAAGTCACTCTATTCAAGGAGAAATACAGCATCTTAACATGCTGTGTCGCTCACAGGGCAAGAAACCTGAGAACTTGCCTCGAGGTAAGGCCATGAAATACTATGCAGAAGCAGAGGCGTGTAGCAGTTTCCATGAGGCCGTAGTCGCTTATCTTCATCATTTTAAAGGCAGTACGCTTTTCAGGACACCGAGGTGCCTCGCCTGGAAACCCTGTTGCCTGCAAGAACACTGAGTACCCTCAGGCTCCCCTTGTCCTTCTAAGCAATATCCAGGCCAGGAGCTTTCCGACTCACAGTGTGTATGCCGAGTGTAGGGCAACACAGTGCACTCTTATTGGAATATCTTGATTTAGCCAGCAATCGCACAGGTTCACGAGCACCGTTAAGCCAGTTCCAACAGGCCGTGGAAGTCGCTCTCATTCCCTAGTTTGAGCTGTACAGAGAGAAACAGTAAGCTTCTCCTTCCATTCAGGACTTCCTACCTGAAGTCACCCTGCCTCTTGAAGAAAGACGACCTCGTTTCTATTGCAACGAAAGCACAGTTTTTCCTGTAGCACGGCAGGCTTTTGAAAAGGCACGGGCCCAGAGGCCTAGCTAGGGCTTTCCTTGGTGAGGCCGTTCACTAGATGCAGAACACCCTGCCTCGAGAAGTTGATTCAGGGAAGCAACAACTGTGTACTCTGTGTCTCATTTGACTGGTTAAAAACCACAGAGATGTATGCTGCCTGTGCCCATGGAAATGGGGGCATGATGGGACTAACCTTGCTTTCCGTTTGGAAAGCTCCCCTCTTGCTTTCGTGAAGCTCCCTGAAATTCTCTGCTGTTGACAGGCCTCTGGCCACTGTAGGCATGTGTCTGGGAAGTAAATGAGTTTTCTCTGGCTACACACGGAACTTCATTGGCCGCGGTGGGGCGCACCTTGCCATGCTCTAGAGCTAAAGGGAATCTAAACGTGAGCCCTTGGCTCGAGGTAAGGCCCTGAGTAGCCCTGCCGAACGGGAGGCATGCAGCTCTTTCCATTAGCTCTTAGTCACTCTTCTGGTTTACTTTAAATGAAGTACCCTTTTCAGGACTCCTAGGCCCCTCGGTTGAGCATCATTTTTGTTCCAAGGTCTCTGAGTATCTCCACACCCCTGTAGGCCTGCTGAGCAACAACGAGGCACATTGGTCCTCGGAGGTCCTCTGTGTCTGCTGAGTCATGGGCAACACACTGCACTCTTTCTTGTGATATCTTGATTCACAGCACTCGCACAGGTTCAAGAGCAACGTTCAACAAGTTTCAACATGTCGTGGAAGTCGTTCTCATTCCCTAGTTTGAGCTGTACAGACAGAAACAGTAAGCTTCTCCTTCCATTCAGGACCTCCTACCTGAAGTCACCCTGCCTCTTGAAGAAAGACGACCTTCTTTCTATTGCAACTAAAGCACAGTTTTTCCTGTAGCACGGCAGGCTTTTGAAGAGGCACGGGCCCAGAGTCCTAATCAGGGATTTCCTTGGTGAGGCCGTTCACTAGATGCAGAACACCCTGCCTCGAGAAGTTGATTCAGGGAAGCAACCACTGTGTACTCTGTGTCTCATTTCACTGGTTAAAAACCACAGAGATGTATGCTGCCTGTGCCCATGGAAATGGGGGCATGATGGGACTAGCCTTGCTTTCCGTTTGAAAACCTCCATTCTTGCTTCCGTGAAGCTCCCTGAAATTCTCTGCTGTTGACAGTCCTCTGGCCACTGTAGGCAAGTGTCTGGGAAGAAAATGACTTTTCTCTCGGTACACACGGAGCTTCATTGGCGGGGTGCGGCTCTCCTTGCCATGCTCTAGAGCTAAAGGGAATCTCAACGTGAGTCCTTGCCTCAGGTAAGGCCCTGAGTAGCCCTGCAGAAAGGGAGGCATGCAGCTCTTTCCATGAGCTCTTAATGGAGGTCTGTTTTATTTAAAGAATTACCCCTTTCAGAACTCCTACGCCCTTCGGGTGAGCATCATTTTGGTTCCAAGATCCCTGACTCCCTCTATACCCCTGTGGGCCTGCTGAGCAGCATTGCGTCCCATACGTCCCACGGAGGCTCTCTGTGTCTGCAGGGTGTCGGGCAACACACTGTACGTTACCTCAGGAGAGCTACATTTCCAGAGCACTCGAACAGCATCAGAACCACATTTCTAGGCAGTCCAACATGCCCTGGAAGTCTTCGACATTGCCCTCGTCTGAGCAGCCCTGAGAAAACACTCTGCTTAGAAGTTATCGAGGACCTCGTACCAGAAGTCACTCTATTCAAGGAGAAATACAGCATCTTAACATGCTGTGTCGCTCACAGGGCAAGAAACCTGAGAACTTGCCTCGAGGTAAGGCCATGAAATACTATGCAGAAGCAGAGGCGTGTAGCAGTTTCCATGAGGCCGTAGTCGCTTATCTTCATCATTTTAAAGCCAGTACGCTTTTCAGGACACCTAGGTGCCTCGCCTGGAAACCCTGTTGCCTGCAAGAACACTGAGTACCCTCAGGCTCCCCTTGTCCTTCTAAGCAATATCCAGGCGAGGAGCTTTCCGACTCACAGTGTGTATGCCGAGTGTAGGGCAACACAGTGCACTCTTATTGGAATATCTTGATTTAGCCAGCAATCGCACAGGTTCACGAGCACCGTTAAGCCAGTTCCAACAGGCCGTGGAAGTCGCTCTCATTCCCTAGTTTGAGCTGTACAGAGAGAAACAGTAAGCTTCTCCTTCCATTCAGGACTTCCTACCTGAAGTCACCCTGCCTCTTGAAGAAAGACGACCTCGTTTCTATTGCAACTAAAGCACAGTTTTTCCTGTAGCACGGCAGGCTTTTGAAAAGGCACGGGCCCAGAGGCCTAGCTAGGGCTTTCCTTGGTGAGGCCGTTCACTAGATGCAGAACACCCTGCCTCGAGAAGTTGATTCAGGGAAGCAACAACTGTGTACTCTGTGTCTCATTTGACTGGTTAAAAACCACAGAGATGTATGCTGCCTGTGCCCATGGAAATGGGGGCATGATGGGACTAACCTTGCTTTCCGTTTGGAAAGCTCCCCTCTTGCTTTCGTGAAGCTCCCTGAAATTCTCTGCTGTTGACAGGCCTCTGGCCACTGTAGGCATGTGTCTGGGAAGTAAATGAGTTTTCTCTGGCTACACACGGAACTTCATTGGCCGCGGTGGGGCGCACCTTGCCATGCTCTAGAGCTAAAGGGAATCTAAACGTGAGCCCTTGGCTCGAGGTAAGGCCCTGAGTAGCCCTGCCGAACGGGAGGCATGCAGCTCCTTCCATTAGCTCTTAGTCACTCTTCTGGTTTACTTTAAATGAAGTACCCTTTTCAGGACTCCTAGGCCCCTCGGTTGAGCATCATTTTTGTTCCAAGGTCTCTGAGTATCTCCACACCCCTGTAGGCCTGCTGAGCAACAACGAGGCACATTGGTCCTCGGAGGTCCTCTGTGTCTGCTGAGTCATGGGCAACACACTGCACTCTTTCTTGTGATATCTTGATTCACAGCACTCGCACAGGTTCAAGAGCAACGTTCAACAAGTTCTAACATGTCGTGGAAGTCGTTCTCATTCCCTAGTTTGAGCTGTACAGACAGAAACAGTAAGCTTCTCTTTCCATTCAGGACCTCCTACCTGAAGTCACCCTGCCTCTTGAAGAAAGACGACCTTCTTTCTATTGCAACTAAAGCACAGTTTTTCCTGTAGCACGGCAGGCTTTTGAAGAGGCACGGGCCCAGAGTCCTAATCAGGGATTTCCTTGGTGAGGCCGTTCACTAGATGCAGAACACCCTGCCTCGAGAAGTTGATTCAGGGAAGCAACCACTGTGTACTCTGTGTCTCATTTCACTGGTTAAAAACCACAGAGATGTATGCTGCCTGTGCCCATGGAAATGGGGGCATGATGGGACTAGCCTTGCTTTCCGTTTGAAAACTTCCATTCTTGCTTCCGTGAAGCTCCCTGAAATTCTCTGCTGTTGACAGTCCTCTGGCCACTGTAGGCAAGTGTCTGGGAAGAAAATGACTTTTCTCTCGGTACACACGGAGCTTCATTGGCGGGGTGCGGCTCTCCTTGCCATGCTCTAGAGCTAAAGGGAATCTCAACGTGAGTCCTTGCCTCAGGTAAGGCCCTGAGTAGCCCTGCAGAAAGGGAGGCATGCAGCTCTTTCCATGAGCTCTTAATGGAAGTCTGTTTTATTTAAAGAATTACCCCTTTCAGAACTCCTACGCCCTTCGGGTGAGCATCATTTTGGTTCCAAGATCCCTGACTCCCTCTATACCCCTGTGGGCCTGCTGAGCAGCATTGCGTCCCATACGTCCCACGGAGGCTCTCTGTGTCTGCAGGGTGTCGGGCAACACACTGTACGTTACCTCAGGAGAGCTACATTTCCAGAGCACTCGAACAGCATCAGAACCACATTTCTAGGCAGTCCAACATGCCCTGGAAGTCTTCGACATTGCCCTCGTCTGAGCAGCCCTGAGAAAACACTCTGCTTAGAAGTTATCGAGGACCTCGTACCAGAAGTCACTCTATTCAAGGAGAAATACAGCATCTTAACATGCTGTGTCGCTCACAGGGCAAGAAACCTGAGAACTTGCCTCGAGGTAAGGCCATGAAATACTATGCAGAAGCAGAGGCGTGTAGCAGTTTCCATGAGGCCGTAGTCGCTTATCTTCATCATTTTAAAGCCAGTACGCTTTTCAGGACACCTAGGTGCCTCGCCTGGAAACCCTGTTGCCTGCAAGAACACTGAGTACCCTCAGGCTCCCCTTGTCCTTCTAAGCAATATCCAGGCGAGGAGCTTTCCGACTCACAGTGTGTATGCCGAGTGTAGGGCAACACAGTGCACTCTTATTGGAATATCTTGATTTAGCCAGCAATCGCACAGGTTCACGAGCACCGTTAAGCCAGTTCCAACAGGCCGTGGAAGTCGCTCTCATTCCCTAGTTTGAGCTGTACAGAGAGAAACAGTAAGCTTCTCCTTCCATTCAGGACTTCCTACCTGAAGTCACCCTGCCTCTTGAAGAAAGACGACCTCGTTTCTATTGCAACGAAAGCACAGTTTTTCCTGTAGCACGGCAGGCTTTTGAAAAGGCACGGGCCCAGAGGCCTAGCTAGGGCTTTCCTTGGTGAGGCCGTTCACTAGATGCAGAACACCCTGCCTCGAGAAGTTGATTCAGGGAAGCAACAACTGTGTACTCTGTGTCTCATTTGACTGGTTAAAAACCACAGAGATGTATGCTGCCTGTGCCCATGGAAATGGGGGCATGATGGGACTAACCTTGCTTTCCGTTTGGAAAGCTCCCCTCTTGCTTTCGTGAAGCTCCCTGAAATTCTCTGCTGTTGACAGGCCTCTGGCCACTGTAGGCATGTGTCTGGGAAGTAAATGAGTTTTCTCTGGCTACACACGGAACTTCGTTGGCCGCGGTGGGGCGCACCTTGCCATGCTCTAGAGCTAAAGGGAATCTAAACGTGAGCCCTTGGCTCGAGGTAAGGCCCTGAGTAGCCCTGCCGAACGGGAGGCATGCAGCTCCTTCCATTAGCTCTTAGTCACTCTTCTGGTTTACTTTAAATGAAGTACCCTTTTCAGGACTCCTAGGCCCCTCGGTTGAGCATCATTTTTGTTCCAAGGTCTCTGAGTATCTCCACACCCCTGTAGGCCTGCTGAGCAACAACGAGGCACATTGGTCCTCGGAGGTCCTCTGTGTCTGCTGAGTCATGGGCAACACACTGCACTCTTTCTTGTGATATCTTGATTCACAGCACTCGCACAGGTTCAAGAGCAACGTTCAACAAGTTCTAACATGTCGTGGAAGTCGTTCTCATTCCCTAGTTTGAGCTGTACAGACAGAAACAGTAAGCTTCTCCTTCCATTCAGGACCTCCTACCTGAAGTCACCCTGCCTCTTGAAGAAAGACGATCTTCTTTCTATTGCAACTAAAGCACAGTTTTTCCTGTAGCACGGCAGGCTTTTGAAGAGGCACGGGCCCAGAGTCCTAATCAGGGATTTCCTTGGTGAGGCCGTTCACTAGATGCAGAACACCCTGCCTCGAGAAGTTGATTCAGGGAAGCAACCACTGTGTACTCTGTGTCTCATTTGACTGGTTAAAAACCACAGAGATGTATGCTGCCTGTGCCCATGGAAATGGGGGCATGATGGGACTAGCCTTGCTTTCCGTTTGAAAACCTCCATTCTTGCTTCCGTGAAGCTCCCTGAAATTCTCTGCTGTTGACAGTCCTCTGGCCACTGTAGGCATGTGTCTGGGAAGAAAATGACTTTTCTCTCGGTACACACGGAGCTTCATTGGCGGGGTGCGGCTCTCCTTGCCATGCTCTAGAGCTAAAGGGAATCTCAACGTGAGTCCTTGCCTCAGGTAAGGCCCTGAGTAGCCCTGCAGAAAGGGAGGCATGCAGCTCTTTCCATGAGCTCTTAATGGAGGTCTGTTTTATTTAAAGAATTACCCCTTTCAGAACTCCTACGCCCTTCGGGTGAGCATCATTTTGGTTCCAAGATCCCTGACTCCCTCTATACCCCTGTGGGCCTGCTGAGCAGCATTGCGTCCCATACGTCCCACGGAGGCTCTCTGTGTCTGCAGGGTGTCGGGCAACACACTGTACGTTACCTCAGGAGAGCTACATTTCCAGAGCACTCGAACAGCATCAGAACCACATTTCTAGGCAGTCCAACATGCCCTGGAAGTCTTCGACATTGCTCTCGTCTGAGCAGCCCTGAGAAAACACTCTGCTTAGAAGTTATCGAGGACCTCGTACCAGAAGTCACTCTATTCAAGGAGAAATACAGCATCTTAACATGCTGTGTCGCTCACAGGGCAAGAAACCTGAGAACTTGCCTCGAGGTAAGGCCATGAAATACTATGCAGAAGCAGAGGCGTGTAGCAGTTTCCATGAGGCCGTAGTCGCTTATCTTCATCATTTTAAAGCCAGTACGCTTTTCAGGACACCTAGGTGCCTCGCCTGGAAACCCTGTTGCCTGCAAGAACACTGAGTACCCTCAGGCTCCCCTTGTCCTTCTAAGCAATATCCAGGCCAGGAGCTTTCCGACTCACAGTGTGTATGCCGAGTGTAGGGCAACACAGTGCACTCTTATTGGAATATCTTGATTTAGCCAGCAATCGCACAGGTTCACGAGCACCGTTAAGCCAGTTCCAACAGGCCGTGGAAGTCGCTCTCATTCCCTAGTTTGAGCTGTACAGAGAGAAACAGTAAGCTTCTCCTTCCATTCAGGACTTCCTACCTGAAGTCACCCTGCCTCTTGAAGAAAGACGACCTCGTTTCTATTGCAACGAAAGCACAGTTTTTCCTGTAGCACGGCAGGCTTTTGAAAAGGCACGGGCCCAGAGGCCTAGCTAGGGCTTTCCTTGGTGAGGCCGTTCACTAGATGCAGAACACCCTGCCTCGAGAAGTTGATTCAGGGAAGCAACAACTGTGTACTCTGTGTCTCATTTGACTGGTTAAAAACCACAGAGATGTATGCTGCCTGTGCCCATGGAAATGGGGGCATGATGGGACTAACCTTGCTTTCCGTTTGGAAAGCTCCCCTCTTGCTTTCGTGAAGCTCCCTGAAATTCTCTGCTGTTGACAGGCCTCTGGCCACTGTAGGCATGTGTCTGGGAAGTAAATGAGTTTTCTCTGGCTACACACGGAACTTCATTGGCCGCGGTGGGGCGCACCTTGCCATGCTCTAGAGCTAAAGGGAATCTAAACGTGAGCCCTTGGCTCGAGGTAAGGCCCTGAGTAGCCCTGCCGAACGGGAGGCATGCAGCTCCTTCCATTAGCTCTTAGTCACTCTTCTGGTTTACTTTAAATGAAGTACCCTTTTCAGGACTCCTAGGCCCCTCGGTTGAGCATCATTTTTGTTCCAAGGTCTCTGAGTATCTCCACACCCCTGTAGGCCTGCTGAGCAACAACGAGGCACATTGGTCCTCGGAGGTCCTCTGTGTCTGCTGAGTCATGGGCAACACACTGCACTCTTTCTTGTGATATCTTGATTCACAGCACTCGCACAGGTTCAAGAGCAACGTTCAAGTTCCAACATGTCGTGGAAGTCGTTCTCATTCCCTAGTTTGAGCTGTACAGACAGAAACAGTAAGCTTCTCCTTCCATTCAGGACCTCCTACCTGAAGTCACCCTGCCTCTTGAAGAAAGACGACCTTCTTTCTATTGCAACTAAAGCACAGTTTTTCCTGTAGCACGGCAGGCTTTTGAAGAGGCACGGGCCCAGAGTCCTAATCAGGGATTCCCTTGGTGAGGCCGTTCACTAGATGCAGAACACCCTGCCTCGAGAAGTTGATTCAGGGAAGCAACCACTGTGTACTCTGTGTCTCATTTCACTGGTTAAAAACCACAGAGATGTATGCTGCCTGTGCCCATGGAAATGGGGGCATGATGGGACTAGCCTTGCTTTCCGTTTGAAAACCTCCATTCTTGCTTCCGTGAAGCTCCCTGAAATTCTCTGCTGTTGACAGTCCTCTGGCCACTGTAGGCATGTGTCTGGGAAGAAAATGACTTTTCTCTCGGTACACACGGAGCTTCATTGGCGGGGTGCGGCTCTCCTTGCCATGCTCTAGAGCTAAAGGGAATCTGAACGTGAGTCCTTGCCTCAGGTAAGGCCCTGAGTAGCCCTGCAGAAAGGGAGGCATGCAGCTCTTTCCATGAGCTCTTAATGGAGGTCTGTTTTATTTAAAGAATTACCCCTTTCAGAACTCCTACGCCCTTCGGGTGAGCATCATTTTGGTTCCAAGATCCCTGACTCCCTCTATACCCCTGTGGGCCTGCTGAGCAGCATTGCGTCCCATACGTCCCACGGAGGCTCTCTGTGTCTGCAGGGTGTCGGGCAACACACTGTACGTTACCTCAGGAGAGCTACATTTCCAGAGCACTCGAACAGCATCAGAACCACATTTCTAGGCAGTCCAACATGCCCTGGAAGTCTTCGACATTGCCCTCGTCTGAGCAGCCCTGAGAAAACACTCTGCTTAGAAGTTATCGAGGACCTCGTACCAGAAGTCACTCTATTCAAGGAGAAATACAGCATCTTAACATGCTGTGTCGCTCACAGGGCAAGAAACCTGAGAACTTGCCTCGAGGTAAGGCCATGAAATACTATGCAGAAGCAGAGGCGTGTAGCAGTTTCCATGAGGCCGTAGTCGCTTATCTTCATCATTTTAAAGCCAGTACGCTTTTCAGGACACCTAGGTGCCTCGCCTGGAAACCCTGTTGCCTGCAAGAACACTGAGTACCCTCAGGCTCCCCTTGTCCTTCTAAGCAATATCCAGGCCAGGAGCTTTCCGACTCACAGTGTGTATGCCGAGTGTAGGGCAACACAGTGCACTCTTATTGGAATATCTTGATTTAGCCAGCAATCGCACAGGTTCACGAGCACCGTTAAGCCAGTTCCAACAGGCCGTGGAAGTCGCTCTCATTCCCTAGTTTGAGCTGTACAGAGAGAAACAGTAAGCTTCTCCTTCCATTCAGGACTTCCTACCTGAAGTCACCCTGCCTCTTGAAGAAAGACGACCTCGTTTCTATTGCAACGAAAGCACAGTTTTTCCTGTAGCACGGCAGGCTTTTGAAAAGGCACGGGCCCAGAGGCCTAGCTAGGGCTTTCCTTGGTGAGGCCGTTCACTAGATGCAGAACACCCTGCCTCGAGAAGTTGATTCAGGGAAGCAACAACTGTGTACTCTGTGTCTCATTTGACTGGTTAAAAACCACAGAGATGTATGCTGCCTGTGCCCATGGAAATGGGGGCATGATGGGACTAACCTTGCTTTCCGTTTGGAAAGCTCCCCTCTTGCTTTCGTGAAGCTCCCTGAAATTCTCTGCTGTTGACAGGCCTCTGGCCACTGTAGGCATGTGTCTGGGAAGTAAATGAGTTTTCTCTGGCTACACACGGAACTTCATTGGCCGCGGTGGGGCGCACCTTGCCATGCTCTAGAGCTAAAGGGAATCTAAACGTGAGCCCTTGGCTCGAGGTAAGGCCCTGAGTAGCCCTGCCGAACGGGAGGCATGCAGCTCCTTCCATTAGCTCTTAGTCACTCTTCTGGTTTACTTTAAATGAAGTACCCTTTTCAGGACTCCTAGGCCCCTCGGTTGAGCATCATTTTTGTTCCAAGGTCTCTGAGTATCTCCACACCCCTGTAGGCCTGCTGAGCAACAACGAGGCACATTGGTCCTCGGAGGTCCTCTGTGTCTGCTGAGTCATGGGCAACACACTGCACTCTTTCTTGTGATATCTTGATTCACAGCACTCGCACAGGTTCAAGAGCAACGTTCAACAAGTTCCAACATGTCGTGGAAGTCGTTCTCATTCCCTAGTTTGAGCTGTACAGACAGAAACAGTAAGCTTCTCCTTCCATTCAGGACCTCCTACCTGAAGTCACCCTGCCTCTTGAAGAAAGACGACCTTCTTTCTATTGCAACTAAAGCACAGTTTTTCCTGTAGCACGGCAGGCTTTTGAAGAGGCACGGGCCCAGAGTCCTAATCAGGGATTCCCTTGGTGAGGCCGTTCACTAGATGCAGAACACCCTGCCTCGAGAAGTTGATTCAGGGAAGCAACCACTGTGTACTCTGTGTCTCATTTCACTGGTTAAAAACCACAGAGATGTATGCTGCCTGTGCCCATGGAAATGGGGGCATGATGGGACTAGCCTTGCTTTCCGTTTGAAAACCTCCATTCTTGCTTCCGTGAAGCTCCCTGAAATTCTCTGCTGTTGACAGTCCTCTGGCCACTGTAGGCATGTGTCTGGGAAGAAAATGACTTTTCTCTCGGTACACACGGAGCTTCATTGGCGGGGTGCGGCTCTCCTTGCCATGCTCTAGAGCTAAAGGGAATCTGAACGTGAGTCCTTGCCTCAGGTAAGGCCCTGAGTAGCCCTGCAGAAAGGGAGGCATGCAGCTCTTTCCATGAGCTCTTAATGGAGGTCTGTTTTATTTAAAGAATTACCCCTTTCAGAACTCCTACGCCCTTCGGGTGAGCATCATTTTGGTTCCAAGATCCCTGACTCCCTCTATACCCCTGTGGGCCTGCTGAGCAGCATTGCGTCCCATACGTCCCACGGAGGCTCTCTGTGTCTGCAGGGTGTCGGGCAACACACTGTACGTTACCTCAGGAGAGCTACATTTCCAGAGCACTCGAACAGCATCAGAACCACATTTCTAGGCAGTCCAACATGCCCTGGAAGTCTTCGACATTGCCCTCGTCTGAGCAGCCCTGAGAAAACACTCTGCTTAGAAGTTATCGAGGACCTCGTACCAGAAGTCACTCTATTCAAGGAGAAATACAGCATCTTAACATGCTGTGTCGCTCACAGGGCAAGAAACCTGAGAACTTGCCTCGAGGTAAGGCCATGAAATACTATGCAGAAGCAGAGGCGTGTAGCAGTTTCCATGAGGCCGTAGTCGCTTATCTTCATCATTTTAAAGCCAGTACGCTTTTCAGGACACCTAGGTGCCTCGCCTGGAAACCCTGTTGCCTGCAAGAACACTGAGTACCCTCAGGCTCCCCTTGTCCTTCTAAGCAATATCCAGGCCAGGAGCTTTCCGACTCACAGTGTGTATGCCGAGTGTAGGGCAACACAGTGCACTCTTATTGGAATATCTTGATTTAGCCAGCAATCGCACAGGTTCACGAGCACCGTTAAGCCAGTTCCAACAGGCCGTGGAAGTCGCTCTCATTCCCTAGTTTGAGCTGTACAGAGAGAAACAGTAAGCTTCTCCTTCCATTCAGGACTTCCTACCTGAAGTCACCCTGCCTCTTGAAGAAAGACGACCTCGTTTCTATTGCAACGAAAGCACAGTTTTTCCTGTAGCACGGCAGGCTTTTGAAAAGGCACGGGCCCAGAGGCCTAGCTAGGGCTTTCCTTGGTGAGGCCGTTCACTAGATGCAGAACACCCTGCCTCGAGAAGTTGATTCAGGGAAGCAACAACTGTGTACTCTGTGTCTCATTTGACTGGTTAAAAACCACAGAGATGTATGCTGCCTGTGCCCATGGAAATGGGGGCATGATGGGACTAACCTTGCTTTCCGTTTGGAAAGCTCCCCTCTTGCTTTCGTGAAGCTCCCTGAAATTCTCTGCTGTTGACAGGCCTCTGGCCACTGTAGGCATGTGTCTGGGAAGTAAATGAGTTTTCTCTGGCTACACACGGAACTTCATTGGCCGCGGTGGGGCGCACCTTGCCATGCTCTAGAGCTAAAGGGAATCTAAACGTGAGCCCTTGGCTCGAGGTAAGGCCCTGAGTAGCCCTGCCGAACGGGAGGCATGCAGCTCCTTCCATTAGCTCTTAGTCACTCTTCTGGTTTACTTTAAATGAAGTACCCTTTTCAGGACTCCTAGGCCCCTCGGTTGAGCATCATTTTTGTTCCAAGGTCTCTGAGTATCTCCACACCCCTGTAGGCCTGCTGAGCAACAACGAGGCACATTGGTCCTCGGAGGTCCTCTGTGTCTGCTGAGTCATGGGCAACACACTGCACTCTTTCTTGTGATATCTTGATTCACAGCACTCGCACAGGTTCAAGAGCAACGTTCAACAAGTTCTAACATGTCGTGGAAGTCGTTCTCATTCCCTAGTTTGAGCTGTACAGACAGAAACAGTAAGCTTCTCTTTCCATTCAGGACCTCCTACCTGAAGTCACCCTGCCTCTTGAAGAAAGACGACCTTCTTTCTATTGCAACTAAAGCACAGTTTTTCCTGTAGCACGGCAGGCTTTTGAAGAGGCACGGGCCCAGAGTCCTAATCAGGGATTTCCTTGGTGAGGCCGTTCACTAGATGCAGAACACCCTGCCTCGAGAAGTTGATTCAGGGAAGCAACCACTGTGTACTCTGTGTCTCATTTCACTGGTTAAAAACCACAGAGATGTATGCTGCCTGTGCCCATGGAAATGGGGGCATGATGGGACTAGCCTTGCTTTCCGTTTGAAAACTTCCATTCTTGCTTCCGTGAAGCTCCCTGAAATTCTCTGCTGTTGACAGTCCTCTGGCCACTGTAGGCATGTGTCTGGGAAGAAAATGACTTTTCTCTCGGTACACACGGAGCTTCATTGGCGGGGTGCGTCTCTCCTTGCCATGCTCTAGAGCTAAAGGGAATCTCAACGTGAGTCCTTGCCTCAGGTAAGGCCCTGAGTAGCCCTGCAGAAAGGGAGGCATGCAGCTCTTTCCATGAGCTCTTAATGGAGGTCTGTTTTATTTAAAGAATTACCCCTTTCAGAACTCCTACGCCCTTCGGGTGAGCATCATTTTGGTTCCAAGATCCCTGACTCCCTCTATACCCCTGTGGGCCTGCTGAGCAGCATTGCGTCCCATACGTCCCACGGAGGCTCTCTGTGTCTGCAGGGTGTCGGGCAACACACTGTACGTTACTTCAGGAGAGCTACATTTCCAGAGCACTCGAACAGCATCAGAACCACATTTCTAGGCAGTCCAACATGCCCTGGAAGTCTTCGACATTGCCCTCGTCTGAGCAGCCCTGAGAAAACACTCTGCTTAGAAGTTATCGAGGACCTCGTACCAGAAGTCACTCTATTCAAGGAGAAATACAGCATCTTAACATGCTGTGTCGCTCACAGGGCAAGAAACCTGAGAACTTGCCTCGAGGTAAGGCCATGAAATACTATGCAGAAGCAGAGGCGTGTAGCAGTTTCCATGAGGCCGTAGTCGCTTATCTTCATCATTTTAAAGCCAGTACGCTTTTCAGGACACCTAGGTGCCTCGCCTGGAAACCCTGTTGCCTGCAAGAACACTGAGTACCCTCAGGCTCCCCTTGTCCTTCTAAGCAATATCCAGGCCAGGAGCTTTCCGACTCACAGTGTGTATGCCGAGTGTAGGGCAACACAGTGCACTCTTATTGGAATATCTTGATTTAGCCAGCAATCGCACAGGTTCACGAGCACCGTTAAGCCAGTTCCAACAGGCCGTGGAAGTCGCTCTCATTCCCTAGTTTGAGCTGTACAGAGAGAAACAGTAAGCTTCTCCTTCCATTCAGGACTTCCTACCTGAAGTCACCCTGCCTCTTGAAGAAAGACGACCTCGTTTCTATTGCAACGAAAGCACAGTTTCTCCTGTAGCACGGCAGGCTTTTGAAAAGGCACGGGCCCAGAGGCCTAGCTAGGGCTTTCCTTGGTGAGGCCGTTCACTAGATGCAGAACACCCTGCCTCGAGAAGTTGATTCAGGGAAGCAACAACTGTGTACTCTGTGTCTCATTTGACTGGTTAAAAACCACAGAGATGTATGCTGCCTGTGCCCATGGAAATGGGGGCATGATGGGACTAACCTTGCTTTCCGTTTGGAAAGCTCCCCTCTTGCTTTCGTGAAGCTCCCTGAAATTCTCTGCTGTTGACAGGCCTCTGGCCACTGTAGGCATGTGTCTGGGAAGTAAATGAGTTTTCTCTGGCTACACACGGAACTTCGTTGGCCGCGGTGGGGCGCACCTTGCCATGCTCTAGAGCTAAAGGGAATCTAAACGTGAGCCCTTGGCTCGAGGTAAGGCCCTGAGTAGCCCTGCCGAACGGGAGGCATGCAGCTCCTTCCATTAGCTCTTAGTCACTCTTCTGGTTTACTTTAAATGAAGTACCCTTTTCAGGACTCCTAGGCCCCTCGGTTGAGCATCATTTTTGTTCCAAGGTCTCTGAGTATCTCCACACCCCTGTAGGCCTGCTGAGCAACAACGAGGCACATTGGTCCTCGGAGGTCCTCTGTGTCTGCTGAGTCATGGGCAACACACTGCACTCTTTCTTGTGATATCTTGATTCACAGCACTCGCACAGGTTCAAGAGCAACGTTCAACAAGTTCTAACATGTCGTGGAAGTCGTTCTCATTCCCTAGTTTGAGCTGTACAGACAGAAACAGTAAGCTTCTCCTTCCATTCAGGACCTCCTACCTGAAGTCACCCTGCCTCTTGAAGAAAGACGATCTTCTTTCTATTGCAACTAAAGCACAGTTTTTCCTGTAGCACGGCAGGCTTTTGAAGAGGCACGGGCCCAGAGTCCTAATCAGGGATTTCCTTGGTGAGGCCGTTCACTAGATGCAGAACACCCTGCCTCGAGAAGTTGATTCAGGGAAGCAACCACTGTGTACTCTGTGTCTCATTTGACTGGTTAAAAACCACAGAGATGTATGCTGCCTGTGCCCATGGAAATGGGGGCATGATGGGACTAGCCTTGCTTTCCGTTTGAAAACCTCCATTCTTGCTTCCGTGAAGCTCCCTGAAATTCTCTGCTGTTGACAGTCCTCTGGCCACTGTAGGCATGTGTCTGGGAAGAAAATGACTTTTCTCTCGGTACACACGGAGCTTCATTGGCGGGGTGCGGCTCTCCTTGCCATGCTCTAGAGCTAAAGGGAATCTCAACGTGAGTCCTTGCCTCAGGTAAGGCCCTGAGTAGCCCTGCAGAAAGGGAGGCATGCAGCTCTTTCCATGAGCTCTTAATGGAGGTCTGTTTTATTTAAAGAATTACCCCTTTCAGAACTCCTACGCCCTTCGGGTGAGCATCATTTTGGTTCCAAGATCCCTGACTCCCTCTATACCCCTGTGGGCCTGCTGAGCAGCATTGCGTCCCATACGTCCCACGGAGGCTCTCTGTGTCTGCAGGGTGTCGGGCAACACACTGTACGTTACCTCAGGAGAGCTACATTTCCAGAGCACTCGAACAGCATCAGAACCACATTTCTAGGCAGTCCAACATGCCCTGGAAGTCTTCGACATTGCTCTCGTCTGAGCAGCCCTGAGAAAACACTCTGCTTAGAAGTTATCGAGGACCTCGTACCAGAAGTCACTCTATTCAAGGAGAAATACAGCATCTTAACATGCTGTGTCGCTCACAGGGCAAGAAACCTGAGAACTTGCCTCGAGGTAAGGCCATGAAATACTATGCAGAAGCAGAGGCGTGTAGCAGTTTCCATGAGGCCGTAGTCGCTTATCTTCATCATTTTAAAGCCAGTACGCTTTTCAGGACACCTAGGTGCCTCGCCTGGAAACCCTGTTGCCTGCAAGAACACTGAGTACCCTCAGGCTCCCCTTGTCCTTCTAAGCAATATCCAGGCCAGGAGCTTTCCGACTCACAGTGTGTATGCCGAGTGTAGGGCAACACAGTGCACTCTTATTGGAATATCTTGATTTAGCCAGCAATCGCACAGGTTCACGAGCACCGTTAAGCCAGTTCCAACAGGCCGTGGAAGTCGCTCTCATTCCCTAGTTTGAGCTGTACAGAGAGAAACAGTAAGCTTCTCCTTCCATTCAGGACTTCCTACCTGAAGTCACCCTGCCTCTTGAAGAAAGACGACCTCGTTTCTATTGCAACGAAAGCACAGTTTTTCCTGTAGCACGGCAGGCTTTTGAAAAGGCACGGGCCCAGAGGCCTAGCTAGGGCTTTCCTTGGTGAGGCCGTTCACTAGATGCAGAACACCCTGCCTCGAGAAGTTGATTCAGGGAAGCAACAACTGTGTACTCTGTGTCTCATTTGACTGGTTAAAAACCACAGAGATGTATGCTGCCTGTGCCCATGGAAATGGGGGCATGATGGGACTAACCTTGCTTTCCGTTTGGAAAGCTCCCCTCTTGCTTTCGTGAAGCTCCCTGAAATTCTCTGCTGTTGACAGGCCTCTGGCCACTGTAGGCATGTGTCTGGGAAGTAAATGAGTTTTCTCTGGCTACACACGGAACTTCATTGGCCGCGGTGGGGCGCACCTTGCCATGCTCTAGAGCTAAAGGGAATCTAAACGTGAGCCCTTGGCTCGAGGTAAGGCCCTGAGTAGCCCTGCCGAACGGGAGGCATGCAGCTCTTTCCATTAGCTCTTAGTCACTCTTCTGGTTTACTTTAAATGAAGTACCCTTTTCAGGACTCCTAGGCCCCTCGGTTGAGCATCATTTTTGTTCCAAGGTCTCTGAGTATCTCCACACCCCTGTAGGCCTGCTGAGCAACAACGAGGCACATTGGTCCTCGGAGGTCCTCTGTGTCTGCTGAGTCATGGGCAACACACTGCACTCTTTCTTGTGATATCTTGATTCACAGCACTCGCACAGGTTCAAGAGCAACGTTCAACAAGTTCCAACATGTCGTGGAAGTCGTTCTCATTCCCTAGTTTGAGCTGTACAGACAGAAACAGTAAGCTTCTCCTTCCATTCAGGACCTCCTACCTGAAGTCACCCTGCCTCTTGAAGAAAGACGACCTTCTTTCTATTGCAACTAAAGCACAGTTTTTCCTGTAGCACGGCAGGCTTTTGAAGAGGCACGGGCCCAGAGTCCTAATCAGGGATTTCCTTGGTGAGGCCGTTCACTAGATGCAGAACACCCTGCCTCGAGAAGTTGATTCAGGGAAGCAACCACTGTGTACTCTGTGTCTCATTTGACTGGTTAAAAACCACAGAGATGTATGCTGCCTGTGCCCATGGAAATGGGGGCATGATGGGACTAGCCTTGCTTTCCGTTTGAAAACCTCCATTCTTGCTTCCGTGAAGCTCCCTGAAATTCTCTGCTGTTGACAGTCCTCTGGCCACTGTAGGCAAGTGTCTGGGAAGAAAATGACTTTTCTCTCGGTACACACGGAGCTTCATTGGCGGGGTGCGGCTCTCCTTGCCATGCTCTAGAGCTAAAGGGAATCTGAACGTGAGTCCTTGCCTCAGGTAAGGCCCTGAGTAGCCCTGCAGAAAGGGAGGCATGCAGCTCTTTCCATGAGCTCTTAATGGAGGTCTGTTTTATTTAAAGAATTACCCCTTTCAGAACTCCTACGCCCTTCGGGTGAGCATCATTTTGGTTCCAAGATCCCTGACTCCCTCTATACCCCTGTGGGCCTGCTGAGCAGCATTGCGTCCCATACGTCCCACGGAGGCTCTCTGTGTCTGCAGGGTGTCGGGCAACACACTGTACGTTACCTCAGGAGAGCTACATTTCCAGAGCACTCGAACAGCATCAGAACCACATTTCTAGGCAGTGCAACATGCCCTGGAAGTCTTCGACATTGCCCTCGTCTGAGCAGCCCTGAGAAAACACTCTGCTTAGAAGTTATCGAGGACCTCGTACCAGAAGTCACTCTATTCAAGGAGAAATACAGCATCTTAACATGCTGTGTCGCTCACAGGGCAAGAAACCTGAGAACTTGCCTCGAGGTAAGGCCATGAAATACTATGCAGAAGCAGAGGCGTGTAGCAGTTTCCATGAGGCCGTAGTCGCTTATCTTCATCATTTTAAAGCCAGTACGCTTTTCAGGACACCTAGGTGCCTCGCCTGGAAACCCTGTTGCCTGCAAGAACACTGAGTACCCTCAGGCTCCCCTTGTCCTTCTAAGCAATATCCAGGCGAGGAGCTTTCCGACTCACAGTGTGTATGCCGAGTGTAGGGCAACACAGTGCACTCTTATTGGAATATCTTGATTTAGCCAGCAATCGCACAGGTTCACGAGCACCGTTAAGCCAGTTCCAACAGGCCGTGGAAGTCGCTCTCATTCCCTAGTTTGAGCTGTACAGAGAGAAACAGTAAGCTTCTCCTTCCATTCAGGACTTCCTACCTGAAGTCACCCTGCCTCTTGAAGAAAGACGACCTCGTTTCTATTGCAACGAAAGCACAGTTTTTCCTGTAGCACGGCAGGCTTTTGAAAAGGCACGGGCCCAGAGGCCTAGCTAGGGCTTTCCTTGGTGAGGCCGTTCACTAGATGCAGAACACCCTGCCTCGAGAAGTTGATTCAGGGAAGCAACAACTGTGTACTCTGTGTCTCATTTGACTGGTTAAAAACCACAGAGATGTATGCTGCCTGTGCCCATGGAAATGGGGGCATGATGGGACTAACCTTGCTTTCCGTTTGGAAAGCTCCCCTCTTGCTTTCGTGAAGCTCCCTGAAATTCTCTGCTGTTGACAGGCCTCTGGCCACTGTAGGCATGTGTCTGGGAAGTAAATGAGTTTTCTCTGGCTACACACGGAACTTCGTTGGCCGCGGTGGGGCGCACCTTGCCATGCTCTAGAGCTAAAGGGAATCTAAACGTGAGCCCTTGGCTCGAGGTAAGGCCCTGAGTAGCCCTGCCGAACGGGAGGCATGCAGCTCCTTCCATTAGCTCTTAGTCACTCTTCTGGTTTACTTTAAATGAAGTACCCTTTTCAGGACTCCTAGGCCCCTCGGTTGAGCATCATTTTTGTTCCAAGGTCTCTGAGTATCTCCACACCCCTGTAGGCCTGCTGAGCAACAACGAGGCACATTGGTCCTCGGAGGTCCTCTGTGTCTGCTGAGTCATGGGCAATACACTGCACTCTTTCTTGTGATATCTTGATTCACAGCACTCGCACAGGTTCAAGAGCAACGTTCAACAAGTTCTAACATGTCGTGGAAGTCGTTCTCATTCCCTAGTTTGAGCTGTACAGACAGAAACAGTAAGCTTCTCTTTCCATTCAGGACCTCCTACCTGAAGTCACCCTGCCTCTTGAAGAAAGACGACCTTCTTTCTATTGCAACTAAAGCACAGTTTTTCCTGTAGCACGGCAGGCTTTTGAAGAGGCACGGGCCCAGAGTCCTAATCAGGGATTTCCTTGGTGAGGCCGTTCACTAGATGCAGAACACCCTGCCTCGAGAAGTTGATTCAGGGAAGCAACCACTGTGTACTCTGTGTCTCATTTCACTGGTTAAAAACCACAGAGATGTATGCTGCCTGTGCCCATGGAAATGGGGGCATGATGGGACTAGCCTTGCTTTCCGTTTGAAAACCTCCATTCTTGCTTCCGTGAAGCTCCCTGAAATTCTCTGCTGTTGACAGTCCTCTGGCCACTGTAGGCAAGTGTCTGGGAAGAAAATGACTTTTCTCTCGGTACACACGGAGCTTCATTGGCGGGGTGCGTCTCTCCTTGCCATGCTCTAGAGCTAAAGGGAATCTCAACGTGAGTCCTTGCCTCAGGTAAGGCCCTGAGTAGCCCTGCAGAAAGGGAGGCATGCAGCTCTTTCCATGAGCTCTTAATGGAGGTCTGTTTTATTTAAAGAATTACCCCTTTCAGAACTCCTACGCCCTTCGGGTGAGCATCATTTTGGTTCCAAGATCCCTGACTCCCTCTATACCCCTGTGGGCCTGCTGAGCAGCATTGCGTCCCATACGTCCCACGGAGGCTCTCTGTGTCTGCAGGGTGTCGGGCAACACACTGTACGTTACTTCAGGAGAGCTACATTTCCAGAGCACTCGAACAGCATCAGAACCACATTTCTAGGCAGTCCAACATGCCCTGGAAGTCTTCGACATTGCCCTCGTCTGAGCAGCCCTGAGAAAACACTCTGCTTAGAAGTTATCGAGGACCTCGTACCAGAAGTCACTCTATTCAAGGAGAAATACAGCATCTTAACATGCTGTGTCGCTCACAGGGCAAGAAACCTGAGAACTTGCCTCGAGGTAAGGCCATGAAATACTATGCAGAAGCAGAGGCGTGTAGCAGTTTCCATGAGGCCGTAGTCGCTTATCTTCATCATTTTAAAGCCAGTACGCTTTTCAGGACACCTAGGTGCCTCGCCTGGAAACCCTGTTGCCTGCAAGAACACTGAGTACCCTCAGGCTCCCCTTGTCCTTCTAAGCAATATCCAGGCGAGGAGCTTTCCGACTCACAGTGTGTATGCCGAGTGTAGGGCAACACAGTGCACTCTTATTGGAATATCTTGATTTAGCCAGCAATCGCACAGGTTCACGAGCACCGTTAAGCCAGTTCCAACAGGCCGTGGAAGTCGCTCTCATTCCCTAGTTTGAGCTGTACAGAGAGAAACAGTAAGCTTCTCCTTCCATTCAGGACTTCCTACCTGAAGTCACCCTGCCTCTTGAAGAAAGACGACCTCGTTTCTATTGCAACGAAAGCACAGTTTTTCCTGTAGCACGGCAGGCTTTTGAAAAGGCACGGGCCCAGAGGCCTAGCTAGGGCTTTCCTTGGTGAGGCCGTTCACTAGATGCAGAACACCCTGCCTCGAGAAGTTGATTCAGGGAAGCAACAACTGTGTACTCTGTGTCTCATTTGACTGGTTAAAAACCACAGAGATGTATGCTGCCTGTGCCCATGGAAATGGGGGCATGATGGGACTAACCTTGCTTTCCGTTTGGAAAGCTCCCCTCTTGCTTTCGTGAAGCTCCCTGAAATTCTCTGCTGTTGACAGGCCTCTGGCCACTGTAGGCATGTGTCTGGGAAGTAAATGAGTTTTCTCTGGCTACACACGGAACTTCGTTGGCCGCGGTGGGGCGCACCTTGCCATGCTCTAGAGCTAAAGGGAATCTAAACGTGAGCCCTTGGCTCGAGGTAAGGCCCTGAGTAGCCCTGCCGAACGGGAGGCATGCAGGTCCTTCCATTAGCTCTTAGTCACTCTTCTGGTTTACTTTAAATGAAGTACCCTTTTCAGGACTCCTAGGCCCCTCGGTTGAGCATCATTTTTGTTCCAAGGTCTCTGAGTATCTCCACACCCCTGTAGGCCTGCTGAGCAACAACGAGGCACATTGGTCCTCGGAGGTCCTCTGTGTCTGCTGAGTCATGGGCAACACACTGCACTCTTTCTTGTGATATCTTGATTCACAGCACTCGCACAGGTTCAAGAGCAACGTTCAACAAGTTCCAACATGTCGTGGAAGTCGTTCTCATTCCCTAGTTTGAGCTGTACAGACAGAAACAGTAAGCTTCTCCTTCCATTCAGGACGTCCTACCTGAAGTCACCCTGCCTCTTGAAGAAAGACGACCTTCTTTCTATTGCAACTAAAGCACAGTTTTTCCTGTAGCACGGCAGGCTTTTGAAGAGGCACGGGCCCAGAGTCCTAATCAGGGATTTCCTTGGTGAGGCCGTTCACTAGATGCAGAACACCCTGCCTCGAGAAGTTGATTCAGGGAAGCAACCACTGTGTACTCTGTGTCTCATTTGACTGGTTAAAAACCACAGAGATGTATGCTGCCTGTGCCCATGGAAATGGGGGCATGATGGGACTAGCCTTGCTTTCCGTTTGAAAACCTCCATTCTTGCTTCCGTGAAGCTCCCTGAAATTCTCTGCTGTTGACAGTCCTCTGGCCACTGTAGGCATGTGTCTGGGAAGAAAATGACTTTTCTCTCGGTACACACGGAGCTTCATTGGCGGGGTGCGGCTCTCCTTGCCATGCTCTAGAGCTAAAGGGAATCTCAACGTGAGTCCTTGCCTCAGGTAAGGCCCTGAGTAGCCCTGCAGAAAGGGAGGCATGCAGCTCTTTCCATGAGCTCTTAATGGAGGTCTGTTTTATTTAAAGAATTACCCCTTTCAGAACTCCTACGCCCTTCGGGTGAGCATCATTTTGGTTCCAAGATCCCTGACTCCCTCTATACCCCTGTGGGCCTGCTGAGCAGCATTGCGTCCCATACGTCCCACGGAGGCTCTCTGTGTCTGCAGAGTGTCGGGCAACACACTGTACGTTACTTCAGGAGAGCTACAATTCCAGAGCACTCGAACAGCATCAGAACCACATTTCTAGGCAGTCCAACATGCCCTGGAAGTCTTCGACATTGCCCTCGTCTGAGCAGCCCTGAGAAAACACTCTGCTTAGAAGTTATCGAGGACCTCGTACCAGAAGTCACTCTATTCAAGGAGAAATACAGCATCTTAACATGCTGTGTCCCTCACAGGGCAAGAAACCTGAGAACTTGCCTCGAGGTAAGGCCATGAAATACTATGCAGAAGCAGAGGCGTGTAGCAGTTTCCATGAGGCCGTAGTCGCTTATCTTCATCATTTTAAAGCCAGTACGCTTTTCAGGACACCGAGGTGCCTCGCCTGGAAACCCTGTTGCCTGCAAGAACACTGAGTACCCTCAGGCTCCCCTTGTCCTTCTAAGCAATATCCAGGCCAGGAGCTTTCCGACTCACAGTGTGTATGCCGAGTGTAGGGCAACACAGTGCACTCTTATTGGAATATCTTGATTTAGTCAGCAATCGCACAGGTTCACGAGCACCGTTAAGCCAGTTCCAACAGGCCGTGGAAGTCGCTCTCATTCCCTAGTTTGAGCTGTACAGAGAGAAACAGTAAGCTTCTCCTTCCATTCAGGACTTCCTACCTGAAGTCACCCTGCCTCTTGAAGAAAGACGACCTCGTTTCTATTGCAACGAAAGCACAGTTTTTCCTGTAGCACGGCAGGCTTTTGAAAAGGCACGGGCCCAGAGGCCTAGCTAGGGCTTTCCTTGGTGAGGCCGTTCACTAGATGCAGAACACCCTGCCTCGAGAAGTTGATTCAGGGAAGCAACAACTGTGTACTCTGTGTCTCATTTGACTGGTTAAAAACCACAGAGATGTATGCTGCCTGTGCCCATGGAAATGGGGGCATGATGGGACTAACCTTGCTTTCCGTTTGGAAAGCTCCCCTCTTGCTTTCGTGAAGCTCCCTGAAATTCTCTGCTGTTGACAGGCCTCTGGCCACTGTAGGCATGTGTCTGGGAAGTAAATGAGTTTTCTCTGGCTACACACGGAACTTCATTGGCCGCGGTGGGGCGCACCTTGCCATGCTCTAGAGCTAAAGGGAATCTAAACGTGAGCCCTTGGCTCGAGGTAAGGCCCTGAGTAGCCCTGCCGAACGGGAGGCATGCAGCTCTTTCCATTAGCTCTTAGTCACTCTTCTGGTTTACTTTAAATGAAGTACCCTTTTCAGGACTCCTAGGCCCCTCGGTTGAGCATCATTTTTGTTCCAAGGTCTCTGAGTATCTCCACACCCCTGTAGGCCTGCTGAGCAACAACGAGGCACATTGGTCCTCGGAGGTCCTCTGTGTCTGCTGAGTCATGGGCAACACACTGCACTCTTTCTTGTGATATCTTGATTCACAGCACTCGCACAGGTTCAAGAGCAACGTTCAACAAGTTCCAACATGTCGTGGAAGTCGTTCTCATTCCCTAGTTTGAGCTGTACAGACAGAAACAGTAAGCTTCTCCTTCCATTCAGGACCTCCTACCTGAAGTCACCCTGCCTCTTGAAGAAAGACGACCTTCTTTCTATTGCAACTAAAGCACAGTTTTTCCTGTAGCACGGCAGGCTTTTGAAGAGGCACGGGCCCAGAGTCCTAATCAGGGATTTCCTTGGTGAGGCCGTTCACTAGATGCAGAACACCCTGCCTCGAGAAGTTGATTCAGGGAAGCAACCACTGTGTACTCTGTGTCTCATTTGACTGGTTAAAAACCACAGAGATGTATGCTGCCTGTGCCCATGGGAATGGGGGCATGATGGGACTAGCCTTGCTTTCCGTTTGAAAACCTCCATTCTTGCTTCCGTGAAGCTCCCTGAAATTCTCTGCTGTTGACAGTCCTCTGGCCACTGTAGGCAAGTGTCTGGGAAGAAAATGACTTTTCTCTCGGTACACACGGAGCTTCATTGGCGGGGTGCGGCTCTCCTTGCCATGCTCTAGAGCTAAAGGGAATCTCAACGTGAGTCCTTGCCTCAGGTAAGGCCCTGAGTAGCCCTGCAGAAAGGGAGGCATGCAGCTCTTTCCATGAGCTCTTAATGGAGGTCTGTTTTATTTAAAGAATTACCCCTTTCAGAACGCCTACGCCCTTCGGGTGAGCATCATTTTGGTTCCAAGATCCCTGACTCCCTCTATACCCCTGTGGGCCTGCTGAGCAGCATTGCGTCCCATACGTCCCACGGAGGCTCTCTGTGTCTGCAGGGTGTCGGGCAACACACTGTACGTTACCTCAGGAGAGCTACATTTCCAGAGCACTCGAACAGCATCAGAACCACATTTCTAGGCAGTCCAACATGCCCTGGAAGTCTTCGACATTGCCCTCGTCTGAGCAGCCCTGAGAAAACACTCTGCTTAGAAGTTATCGAGGACCTCGTACCAGAAGTCACTCTATTCAAGGAGAAATACAGCATCTTAACATGCTGTGTCGCTCACAGGGCAAGAAACCTGAGAACTTGCCTCGAGGTAAGGCCATGAAATACTATGCAGAAGCAGAGGCGTGTAGCAGTTTCCATGAGGCCGTAGTCGCTTATCTTCATCATTTTAAAGCCAGTACGCTTTTCAGGACACCTAGGTGCCTCGCCTGGAAACCCTGTTGCCTGCAAGAACACTGAGTACCCTCAGGCTCCCCTTGTCCTTCTAAGCAATATCCAGGCGAGGAGCTTTCCGACTCACAGTGTGTATGCCGAGTGTAGGGCAACACAGTGCACTCTTATTGGAATATCTTGATTTAGCCAGCAATCGCACAGGTTCACGAGCACCGTTAAGCCAGTTCCAACAGGCCGTGGAAGTCGCTCTCATTCCCTAGTTTGAGCTGTACAGAGAGAAACAGTAAGCTTCTCCTTCCATTCAGGACTTCCTACCTGAAGTCACCCTGCCTCTTGAAGAAAGACGACCTCGTTTCTATTGCAACTAAAGCACAGTTTTTCCTGTAGCACGGCAGGCTTTTGAAAAGGCACGGGCCCAGAGGCCTAGCTAGGGCTTTCCTTGGTGAGGCCGTTCACTAGATGCAGAACACCCTGCCTCGAGAAGTTGATTCAGGGAAGCAACAACTGTGTACTCTGTGTCTCATTTGACTGGTTAAAAACCACAGAGATGTATGCTGCCTGTGCCCATGGAAATGGGGGCATGATGGGACTAACCTTGCTTTCCGTTTGGAAAGCTCCCCTCTTGCTTTCGTGAAGCTCCCTGAAATTCTCTGCTGTTGACAGGCCTCTGGCCACTGTAGGCATGTGTCTGGGAAGTAAATGAGTTTTCTCTGGCTACACACGGAACTTCATTGGCCGCGGTGGGGCGCACCTTGCCATGCTCTAGAGCTAAAGGGAATCTAAACGTGAGCCCTTGGCTCGAGGTAAGGCCCTGAGTAGCCCTGCCGAACGGGAGGCATGCAGCTCCTTCCATTAGCTCTTAGTCACTCTTCTGGTTTACTTTAAATGAAGTACCCTTTTCAGGACTCCTAGGCCCCTCGGTTGAGCATCATTTTTGTTCCAAGGTCTCTGAGTATCTCCACACCCCTGTAGGCCTGCTGAGCAACAACGAGGCACATTGGTCCTCGGAGGTCCTCTGTGTCTGCTGAGTCATGGGCAATACACTGCACTCTTTCTTGTGATATCTTGATTCACAGCACTCGCACAGGTTCAAGAGCAACGTTCAACAAGTTCTAACATGTCGTGGAAGTCGTTCTCATTCCCTAGTTTGAGCTGTACAGACAGAAACAGTAAGCTTCTCTTTCCATTCAGGACCTCCTACCTGAAGTCACCCTGCCTCTTGAAGAAAGACGACCTTCTTTCTATTGCAACTAAAGCACAGTTTTTCCTGTAGCACGGCAGGCTTTTGAAGAGGCACGGGCCCAGAGTCCTAATCAGGGATTTCCTTGGTGAGGCCGTTCACTAGATGCAGAACACCCTGCCTCGAGAAGTTGATTCAGGGAAGCAACCACTGTGTACTCTGTGTCTCATTTCACTGGTTAAAAACCACAGAGATGTATGCTGCCTGTGCCCATGGAAATGGGGGCATGATGGGACTAGCCTTGCTTTCCGTTTGAAAACCTCCATTCTTGCTTCCGTGAAGCTCCCTGAAATTCTCTGCTGTTGACAGTCCTCTGGCCACTGTAGGCAAGTGTCTGGGAAGAAAATGACTTTTCTCTCGGTACACACGGAGCTTCATTGGCGGGGTGCGTCTCTCCTTGCCATGCTCTAGAGCTAAAGGGAATCTCAACGTGAGTCCTTGCCTCAGGTAAGGCCCTGAGTAGCCCTGCAGAAAGGGAGGCATGCAGCTCTTTCCATGAGCTCTTAATGGAGGTCTGTTTTATTTAAAGAATTACCCCTTTCAGAACTCCTACGCCCTTCGGGTGAGCATCATTTTGGTTCCAAGATCCCTGACTCCCTCTATACCCCTGTGGGCCTGCTGAGCAGCATTGCGTCCCATACGTCCCACGGAGGCTCTCTGTGTCTGCAGGGTGTCGGGCAACACACTGTACGTTACTTCAGGAGAGCTACATTTCCAGAGCACTCGAACAGCATCAGAACCACATTTCTAGGCAGTCCAACATGCCCTGGAAGTCTTCGACATTGCCCTCGTCTGAGCAGCCCTGAGAAAACACTCTGCTTAGAAGTTATCGAGGACCTCGTACCAGAAGTCACTCTATTCAAGGAGAAATACAGCATCTTAACATGCTGTGTCGCTCACAGGGCAAGAAACCTGAGAACTTGCCTCGAGGTAAGGCCATGAAATACTATGCAGAAGCAGAGGCGTGTAGCAGTTTCCATGAGGCCGTAGTCGCTTATCTTCATCATTTTAAAGCCAGTACGCTTTTCAGGACACCTAGGTGCCTCGCCTGGAAACCCTGTTGCCTGCAAGAACACTGAGTACCCTCAGGCTCCCCTTGTCCTTCTAAGCAATATCCAGGCGAGGAGCTTTCCGACTCACAGTGTGTATGCCGAGTGTAGGGCAACACAGTGCACTCTTATTGGAATATCTTGATTTAGCCAGCAATCGCACAGGTTCACGAGCACCGTTAAGCCAGTTCCAACAGGCCGTGGAAGTCGCTCTCATTCCCTAGTTTGAGCTGTACAGAGAGAAACAGTAAGCTTCTCCTTCCATTCAGGACTTCCTACCTGAAGTCACCCTGCCTCTTGAAGAAAGACGACCTCGTTTCTATTGCAACTAAAGCACAGTTTTTCCTGTAGCACGGCAGGCTTTTGAAAAGGCACGGGCCCAGAGGCCTAGCTAGGGCTTTCCTTGGTGAGGCCGTTCACTAGATGCAGAACACCCTGCCTCGAGAAGTTGATTCAGGGAAGCAACAACTGTGTACTCTGTGTCTCATTTGACTGGTTAAAAACCACAGAGATGTATGCTGCCTGTGCCCATGGAAATGGGGGCATGATGGGACTAACCTTGCTTTCCGTTTGGAAAGCTCCCCTCTTGCTTTCGTGAAGCTCCCTGAAATTCTCTGCTGTTGACAGGCCTCTGGCCACTGTAGGCATGTGTCTGGGAAGTAAATGAGTTTTCTCTGGCTACACACGGAACTTCATTGGCCGCGGTGGGGCGCACCTTGCCATGCTCTAGAGCTAAAGGGAATCTAAACGTGAGCCCTTGGCTCGAGGTAAGGCCCTGAGTAGCCCTGCCGAACGGGAGGCATGCAGCTCCTTCCATTAGCTCTTAGTCACTCTTCTGGTTTACTTTAAATGAAGTACCCTTTTCAGGACTCCTAGGCCCCTCGGTTGAGCATCATTTTTGTTCCAAGGTCTCTGAGTATCTCCACACCCCTGTAGGCCTGCTGAGCAACAACGAGGCACATTGGTCCTCGGAGGTCCTCTGTGTCTGCTGAGTCATGGGCAACACACTGCACTCTTTCTTGTGATATCTTGATTCACAGCACTCGCACAGGTTCAAGAGCAACGTTCAACAAGTTCTAACATGTCGTGGAAGTCGTTCTCATTCCCTAGTTTGAGCTGTACAGACAGAAACAGTAAGCTTCTCTTTCCATTCAGGACCTCCTACCTGAAGTCACCCTGCCTCTTGAAGAAAGACGACCTTCTTTCTATTGCAACTAAAGCACAGTTTTTCCTGTAGCACGGCAGGCTTTTGAAGAGGCACGGGCCCAGAGTCCTAATCAGGGATTTCCTTGGTGAGGCCGTTCACTAGATGCAGAACACCCTGCCTCGAGAAGTTGATTCAGGGAAGCAACCACTGTGTACTCTGTGTCTCATTTCACTGGTTAAAAACCACAGAGATGTATGCTGCCTGTGCCCATGGAAATGGGGGCATGATGGGACTAGCCTTGCTTTCCGTTTGAAAACTTCCATTCTTGCTTCCGTGAAGCTCCCTGAAATTCTCTGCTGTTGACAGTCCTCTGGCCACTGTAGGCATGTGTCTGGGAAGAAAATGACTTTTCTCTCGGTACACACGGAGCTTCATTGGCGGGGTGCGTCTCTCCTTGCCATGCTCTAGAGCTAAAGGGAATCTCAACGTGAGTCCTTGCCTCAGGTAAGGCCCTGAGTAGCCCTGCAGAAAGGGAGGCATGCAGCTCTTTCCATGAGCTCTTAATGGAGGTCTGTTTTATTTAAAGAATTACCCCTTTCAGAACTCCTACGCCCTTCGGGTGAGCATCATTTTGGTTCCAAGATCCCTGACTCCCTCTATACCCCTGTGGGCCTGCTGAGCAGCATTGCGTCCCATACGTCCCACGGAGGCTCTCTGTGTCTGCAGGGTGTCGGGCAACACACTGTACGTTACTTCAGGAGAGCTACATTTCCAGAGCACTCGAACAGCATCAGAACCACATTTCTAGGCAGTCCAACATGCCCTGGAAGTCTTCGACATTGCCCTCGTCTGAGCAGCCCTGAGAAAACACACTGCTTAGAAGTTATCGAGGACCTCGTACCAGAAGTCACTCTATTCAAGGAGAAATACAGCATCTTAACATGCTGTGTCGCTCACAGGGCAAGAAACCTGAGAACTTGCCTCGAGGTAAGGCCATGAAATACTATGCAGAAGCAGAGGCGTGTAGCAGTTTCCATGAGGCCGTAGTCGCTTATCTTCATCATTTTAAAGCCAGTACGCTTTTCAGGACACCTAGGTGCCTCGCCTGGAAACCCTGTTGCCTGCAAGAACACTGAGTACCCTCAGGCTCCCCTTGTCCTTCTAAGCAATATCCAGGTCAGGAGCTTTCCGACTCACAGTGTGTATGCCGAGTGTAGGGCAACACAGTGCACTCTTATTGGAATATCTTGATTTAGCCAGCAATCGCACAGGTTCACGAGCACCGTTAAGCCAGTTCCAACAGGCCGTGGAAGTCGCTCTCATTCCCTAGTTTGAGCTGTACAGAGAGAAACAGTAAGCTTCTCCTTCCATTCAGGACTTCCTACCTGAAGTCACCCTGCCTCTTGAAGAAAGACGACCTCGTTTCTATTGCAACGAAAGCACAGTTTTTCCTGTAGCACGGCAGGCTTTTGAAAAGGCACGGGCCCAGAGGCCTAGCTAGGGCTTTCCTTGGTGAGGCCGTTCACTAGATGCAGAACACCCTGCCTCGAGAAGTTGATTCAGGGAAGCAACAACTGTGTACTCTGTGTCTCATTTGACTGGTTAAAAACCACAGAGATGTATGCTGCCTGTGCCCATGGAAATGGGGGCATGATGGGACTAACCTTGCTTTCCGTTTGGAAAGCTCCCCTCTTGCTTTCGTGAAGCTCCCTGAAATTCTCTGCTGTTGACAGGCCTCTGGCCACTGTAGGCATGTGTCTGGGAAGTAAATGAGTTTTCTCTGGCTACACACGGAACTTCATTGGCCGCGGTGGGGCGCACCTTGCCATGCTCTAGAGCTAAAGGGAATCTAAACGTGAGCCCTTGGCTCGAGGTAAGGCCCTGAGTAGCCCTGCCGAACGGGAGGCATGCAGCTCTTTCCATTAGCTCTTAGTCACTCTTCTGGTTTACTTTAAATGAAGTACCCTTTTCAGGACTCCTAGGCCCCTCGGTTGAGCATCATTTTTGTTCCAAGGTCTCTGAGTATCTCCACACCCCTGTAGGCCTGCTGAGCAACAACGAGGCACATTGGTCCTCGGAGGTCCTCTGTGTCTGCTGAGTCATGGGCAACACACTGCACTCTTTCTTGTGATATCTTGATTCACAGCACTCGCACAGGTTCAAGAGCAACGTTCAACAAGTTCCAACATGTCGTGGAAGTCGTTCTCATTCCCTAGTTTGAGCTGTACAGACAGAAACAGTAAGCTTCTCCTTCCATTCAGGACCTCCTACCTGAAGTCACCCTGCCTCTTGAAGAAAGACGACCTTCTTTCTATTGCAACTAAAGCACAGTTTTTCCTGTAGCACGGCAGGCTTTTGAAGAGGCACGGGCCCAGAGTCCTAATCAGGGATTTCCTTGGTGAGGCCGTTCACTAGATGCAGAACACCCTGCCTCGAGAAGTTGATTCAGGGAAGCAACCACTGTGTACTCTGTGTCTCATTTGACTGGTTAAAAACCACAGAGATGTATGCTGCCTGTGCCCATGGGAATGGGGGCATGATGGGACTAGCCTTGCTTTCCGTTTGAAAACCTCCATTCTTGCTTCCGTGAAGCTCCCTGAAATTCTCTGCTGTTGACAGTCCTCTGGCCACTGTAGGCAAGTGTCTGGGAAGAAAATGACTTTTCTCTCGGTACACACGGAGCTTCATTGGCGGGGTGCGGCTCTCCTTGCCATGCTCTAGAGCTAAAGGGAATCTCAACGTGAGTCCTTGCCTCAGGTAAGGCCCTGAGTAGCCCTGCAGAAAGGGAGGCATGCAGCTCTTTCCATGAGCTCTTAATGGAGGTCTGTTTTATTTAAAGAATTACCCCTTTCAGAACGCCTACGCCCTTCGGGTGAGCATCATTTTGGTTCCAAGATCCCTGACTCCCTCTATACCCCTGTGGGCCTGCTGAGCAGCATTGCGTCCCATACGTCCCACGGAGGCTCTCTGTGTCTGCAGGGTGTCGGGCAACACACTGTACGTTACCTCAGGAGAGCTACATTTCCAGAGCACTCGAACAGCATCAGAACCACATTTCTAGGCAGTCCAACATGCCCTGGAAGTCTTCGACATTGCCCTCGTCTGAGCAGCCCTGAGAAAACACTCTGCTTAGAAGTTATCGAGGACCTCGTACCAGAAGTCACTCTATTCAAGGAGAAATACAGCATCTTAACATGCTGTGTCGCTCACAGGGCAAGAAACCTGAGAACTTGCCTCGAGGTAAGGCCATGAAATACTATGCAGAAGCAGAGGCGTGTAGCAGTTTCCATGAGGCCGTAGTCGCTTATCTTCATCATTTTAAAGCCAGTACGCTTTTCAGGACACCTAGGTGCCTCGCCTGGAAACCCTGTTGCCTGCAAGAACACTGAGTACCCTCAGGCTCCCCTTGTCCTTCTAAGCAATATCCAGGCCAGGAGCTTTCCGACTCACAGTGTGTATGCCGAGTGTAGGGCAACACAGTGCACTCTTATTGGAATATCTTGATTTAGCCAGCAATCGCACAGGTTCACGAGCACCGTTAAGCCAGTTCCAACAGGCCGTGGAAGTCGCTCTCATTCCCTAGTTTGAGCTGTACAGAGAGAAACAGTAAGCTTCTCCTTCCATTCAGGACTTCCTACCTGAAGTCACCCTGCCTCTTGAAGAAAGACGACCTCGTTTCTATTGCAACTAAAGCACAGTTTTTCCTGTAGCACGGCAGGCTTTTGAAAAGGCACGGGCCCAGAGGCCTAGCTAGGGCTTTCCTTGGTGAGGCCGTTCACTAGATGCAGAACACCCTGCCTCGAGAAGTTGATTCAGGGAAGCAACAACTGTGTACTCTGTGTCTCATTTGACTGGTTAAAAACCACAGAGATGTATGCTGCCTGTGCCCATGGAAATGGGGGCATGATGGGACTAACCTTGCTTTCCGTTTGGAAAGCTCCCCTCTTGCTTTCGTGAAGCTCCCTGAAATTCTCTGCTGTTGACAGGCCTCTGGCCACTGTAGGCATGTGTCTGGGAAGTAAATGAGTTTTCTCTGGCTACACACGGAACTTCATTGGCCGCGGTGGGGCGCACCTTGCCATGCTCTAGAGCTAAAGGGAATCTAAACGTGAGCCCTTGGCTCGAGGTAAGGCCCTGAGTAGCCCTGCCGAACGGGAGGCATGCAGCTCCTTCCATTAGCTCTTAGTCACTCTTCTGGTTTACTTTAAATGAAGTACCCTTTTCAGGACTCCTAGGCCCCTCGGTTGAGCATCATTTTTGTTCCAAGGTCTCTGAGTATCTCCACACCCCTGTAGGCCTGCTGAGCAACAACGAGGCACATTGGTCCTCGGAGGTCCTCTGTGTCTGCTGAGTCATGGGCAATACACTGCACTCTTTCTTGTGATATCTTGATTCACAGCACTCGCACAGGTTCAAGAGCAACGTTCAACAAGTTCTAACATGTCGTGGAAGTCGTTCTCATTCCCTAGTTTGAGCTGTACAGACAGAAACAGTAAGCTTCTCTTTCCATTCAGGACCTCCTACCTGAAGTCACCCTGCCTCTTGAAGAAAGACGACCTTCTTTCTATTGCAACTAAAGCACAGTTTTTCCTGTAGCACGGCAGGCTTTTGAAGAGGCACGGGCCCAGAGTCCTAATCAGGGATTTCCTTGGTGAGGCCGTTCACTAGATGCAGAACACCCTGCCTCGAGAAGTTGATTCAGGGAAGCAACCACTGTGTACTCTGTGTCTCATTTCACTGGTTAAAAACCACAGAGATGTATGCTGCCTGTGCCCATGGAAATGGGGGCATGATGGGACTAGCCTTGCTTTCCGTTTGAAAACTTCCATTCTTGCTTCCGTGAAGCTCCCTGAAATTCTCTGCTGTTGACAGTCCTCTGGCCACTGTAGGCATGTGTCTGGGAAGAAAATGACTTTTCTCTCGGTACACACGGAGCTTCATTGGCGGGGTGCGTCTCTCCTTGCCATGCTCTAGAGCTAAAGGGAATCTCAACGTGAGTCCTTGCCTCAGGTAAGGCCCTGAGTAGCCCTGCAGAAAGGGAGGCATGCAGCTCTTTCCATGAGCTCTTAATGGAGGTCTGTTTTATTTAAAGAATTACCCCTTTCAGAACTCCTACGCCCTTCGGGTGAGCATCATTTTGGTTCCAAGATCCCTGACTCCCTCTATACCCCTGTGGGCCTGCTGAGCAGCATTGCGTCCCATACGTCCCACGGAGGCTCTCTGTGTCTGCAGGGTGTCGGGCAACACACTGTACGTTACTTCAGGAGAGCTACATTTCCAGAGCACTCGAACAGCATCAGAACCACATTTCTAGGCAGTCCAACATGCCCTGGAAGTCTTCGACATTGCCCTCGTCTGAGCAGCCCTGAGAAAACACTCTGCTTAGAAGTTATCGAGGACCTCGTACCAGAAGTCACTCTATTCAAGGAGAAATACAGCATCTTAACATGCTGTGTCGCTCACAGGGCAAGAAACCTGAGAACTTGCCTCGAGGTAAGGCCATGAAATACTATGCAGAAGCAGAGGCGTGTAGCAGTTTCCATGAGGCCGTAGTCGCTTATCTTCATCATTTTAAAGCCAGTACGCTTTTCAGGACACCTAGGTGCCTCGCCTGGAAACCCTGTTGCCTGCAAGAACACTGAGTACCCTCAGGCTCCCCTTGTCCTTCTAAGCAATATCCAGGCGAGGAGCTTTCCGACTCACAGTGTGTATGCCGAGTGTAGGGCAACACAGTGCACTCTTATTGGAATATCTTGATTTAGCCAGCAATCGCACAGGTTCACGAGCACCGTTAAGCCAGTTCCAACAGGCCGTGGAAGTCGCTCTCATTCCCTAGTTTGAGCTGTACAGAGAGAAACAGTAAGCTTCTCCTTCCATTCAGGACTTCCTACCTGAAGTCACCCTGCCTCTTGAAGAAAGACGACCTCGTTTCTATTGCAACTAAAGCACAGTTTTTCCTGTAGCACGGCAGGCTTTTGAAAAGGCACGGGCCCAGAGGCCTAGCTAGGGCTTTCCTTGGTGAGGCCGTTCACTAGATGCAGAACACCCTGCCTCGAGAAGTTGATTCAGGGAAGCAACAACTGTGTACTCTGTGTCTCATTTGACTGGTTAAAAACCACAGAGATGTATGCTGCCTGTGCCCATGGAAATGGGGGCATGATGGGACTAACCTTGCTTTCCGTTTGGAAAGCTCCCCTCTTGCTTTCGTGAAGCTCCCTGAAATTCTCTGCTGTTGACAGGCCTCTGGCCACTGTAGGCATGTGTCTGGGAAGTAAATGAGTTTTCTCTGGCTACACACGGAACTTCATTGGCCGCGGTGGGGCGCACCTTGCCATGCTCTAGAGCTAAAGGGAATCTAAACGTGAGCCCTTGGCTCGAGGTAAGGCCCTGAGTAGCCCTGCCGAACGGGAGGCATGCAGCTCCTTCCATTAGCTCTTAGTCACTCTTCTGGTTTACTTTAAATGAAGTACCCTTTTCAGGACTCCTAGGCCCCTCGGTTGAGCATCATTTTTGTTCCAAGGTCTCTGAGTATCTCCACACCCCTGTAGGCCTGCTGAGCAACAACGAGGCACATTGGTCCTCGGAGGTCCTCTGTGTCTGCTGAGTCATGGGCAACACACTGCACTCTTTCTTGTGATATCTTGATTCACAGCACTCGCACAGGTTCAAGAGCAACGTTCAACAAGTTCTAACATGTCGTGGAAGTCGTTCTCATTCCCTAGTTTGAGCTGTACAGACAGAAACAGTAAGCTTCTCTTTCCATTCAGGACCTCCTACCTGAAGTCACCCTGCCTCTTGAAGAAAGACGACCTTCTTTCTATTGCAACTAAAGCACAGTTTTTCCTGTAGCACGGCAGGCTTTTGAAGAGGCACGGGCCCAGAGTCCTAATCAGGGATTTCCTTGGTGAGGCCGTTCACTAGATGCAGAACACCCTGCCTCGAGAAGTTGATTCAGGGAAGCAACCACTGTGTACTCTGTGTCTCATTTCACTGGTTAAAAACCACAGAGATGTATGCTGCCTGTGCCCATGGAAATGGGGGCATGATGGGACTAGCCTTGCTTTCCGTTTGAAAACTTCCATTCTTGCTTCCGTGAAGCTCCCTGAAATTCTCTGCTGTTGACAGTCCTCTGGCCACTGTAGGCATGTGTCTGGGAAGAAAATGACTTTTCTCTCGGTACACACGGAGCTTCATTGGCGGGGTGCGTCTCTCCTTGCCATGCTCTAGAGCTAAAGGGAATCTCAACGTGAGTCCTTGCCTCAGGTAAGGCCCTGAGTAGCCCTGCAGAAAGGGAGGCATGCAGCTCTTTCCATGAGCTCTTAATGGAGGTCTGTTTTATTTAAAGAATTACCCCTTTCAGAACTCCTACGCCCTTCGGGTGAGCATCATTTTGGTTCCAAGATCCCTGACTCCCTCTATACCCCTGTGGGCCTGCTGAGCAGCATTGCGTCCCATACGTCCCACGGAGGCTCTCTGTGTCTGCAGGGTGTCGGGCAACACACTGTACGTTACTTCAGGAGAGCTACATTTCCAGAGCACTCGAACAGCATCAGAACCACATTTCTAGGCAGTCCAACATGCCCTGGAAGTCTTCGACATTGCCCTCGTCTGAGCAGCCCTGAGAAAACACACTGCTTAGAAGTTATCGAGGACCTCGTACCAGAAGTCACTCTATTCAAGGAGAAATACAGCATCTTAACATGCTGTGTCGCTCACAGGGCAAGAAACCTGAGAACTTGCCTCGAGGTAAGGCCATGAAATACTATGCAGAAGCAGAGGCGTGTAGCAGTTTCCATGAGGCCGTAGTCGCTTATCTTCATCATTTTAAAGCCAGTACGCTTTTCAGGACACCTAGGTGCCTCGCCTGGAAACCCTGTTGCCTGCAAGAACACTGAGTACCCTCAGGCTCCCCTTGTCCTTCTAAGCAATATCCAGGTCAGGAGCTTTCCGACTCACAGTGTGTATGCCGAGTGTAGGGCAACACAGTGCACTCTTATTGGAATATCTTGATTTAGCCAGCAATCGCACAGGTTCACGAGCACCGTTAAGCCAGTTCCAACAGGCCGTGGAAGTCGCTCTCATTCCCTAGTTTGAGCTGTACAGAGAGAAACAGTAAGCTTCTCCTTCCATTCAGGACTTCCTACCTGAAGTCACCCTGCCTCTTGAAGAAAGACGACCTCGTTTCTATTGCAACGAAAGCACAGTTTTTCCTGTAGCACGGCAGGCTTTTGAAAAGGCACGGGCCCAGAGGCCTAGCTAGGGCTTTCCTTGGTGAGGCCGTTCACTAGATGCAGAACACCCTGCCTCGAGAAGTTGATTCAGGGAAGCAACAACTGTGTACTCTGTGTCTCATTTGACTGGTTAAAAACCACAGAGATGTATGCTGCCTGTGCCCATGGAAATGGGGGCATGATGGGACTAACCTTGCTTTCCGTTTGGAAAGCTCCCCTCTTGCTTTCGTGAAGCTCCCTGAAATTCTCTGCTGTTGACAGGCCTCTGGCCACTGTAGGCATGTGTCTGGGAAGTAAATGAGTTTTCTCTGGCTACACACGGAACTTCATTGGCCGCGGTGGGGCGCACCTTGCCATGCTCTAGAGCTAAAGGGAATCTAAACGTGAGCCCTTGGCTCGAGGTAAGGCCCTGAGTAGCCCTGCCGAACGGGAGGCATGCAGCTCTTTCCATTAGCTCTTAGTCACTCTTCTGGTTTACTTTAAATGAAGTACCCTTTTCAGGACTCCTAGGCCCCTCGGTTGAGCATCATTTTTGTTCCAAGGTCTCTGAGTATCTCCACACCCCTGTAGGCCTGCTGAGCAACAACGAGGCACATTGGTCCTCGGAGGTCCTCTGTGTCTGCTGAGTCATGGGCAACACACTGCACTCTTTCTTGTGATATCTTGATTCACAGCACTCGCACAGGTTCAAGAGCAACGTTCAACAAGTTCTAACATGTCGTGGAAGTCGTTCTCATTCCCTAGTTTGAGCTGTACAGACAGAAACAGTAAGCTTCTCCTTCCATTCAGGACGTCCTACCTGAAGTCACCCTGCCTCTTGAAGAAAGACGACCTTCTTTCTATTGCAACTAAAGCACAGTTTTTCCTGTAGCACGGCAGGCTTTTGAAGAGGCACGGGCCCAGAGTCCTAATCAGGGATTTCCTTGGTGAGGCCGTTCACTAGATGCAGAACACCCTGCCTCGAGAAGTTGATTCAGGGAAGCAACCACTGTGTACTTTGTGTCTCATTTGACTGGTTAAAAACCACAGAGATGTTTGCTGCCTGTGCCCATGGAAATGGGGGCATGATGGGACTAGCCTTGCTTTCCGTTTGAAAACCTCCATTCTTGCTTCCGTGAAGCTCCCTGAAATTCTCTGCTGTTGACAGTCCTCTGGCCACTGTAGGCATGTGTCTGGGAAGAAAATGACTTTTCTCTCGGTACACACGGAGCTTCATTGGCGGGGTGCGGCTCTCCTTGCCATGCTCTAGAGCTAAAGGGAATCTCAACGTGAGTCCTTGCCTCAGGTAAGGCCCTGAGTAGCCCTGCAGAAAGGGAGGCATGCAGCTCTTTCCATGAGCTCTTAATGGAGGTCTGTTTTATTTAAAGAATTACCCCTTTCAGAACTCCTACGCCCTTCGGGTGAGCATCATTTTGGTTCCAAGATCCCTGACTCCCTCTATACCCCTGTGGGCCTGCTGAGCAGCATTGCGTCCCATACGTCCCACGGAGGCTCTCTGTGTCTGCAGGGTGTCGGGCAACACACTGTACGTTACCTCAGGAGAGCTACATTTCCAGAGCACTCGAACAGCATCAGAACCACATTTCTAGGCAGTCCAACATGCCCTGGAAGTCTTCGACATTGCCCTCGTCTGAGCAGCCCTGAGAAAACACTCTGCTTAGAAGTTATCGAGGACCTCGTACCAGAAGTCACTCTATTCAAGGAGAAATACAGCATCTTAACATGCTGTGTCGCTCACAGGGCAAGAAACCTGAGAACTTGCCTCGAGGTAAGGCCATGAAATACTATGCAGAAGCAGAGGCGTGTAGCAGTTTCCATGAGGCCGTAGTCGCTTATCTTCATCATTTTAAAGCCAGTACGCTTTTCAGGACACCTAGGTGCCTCGCCTGGAAACCCTGTTGCCTGCAAGAACACTGAGTACCCTCAGGCTCCCCTTGTCCTTCTAAGCAATATCCAGGCCAGGAGCTTTCCGACTCACAGTGTGTATGCCGAGTGTAGGGCAACACAGTGCACTCTTATTGGAATATCTTGATTTAGCCAGCAATCGCACAGGTTCACGAGCACCGTTAAGCCAGTTCCAACAGGCCGTGGAAGTCGCTCTCATTCCCTAGTTTGAGCTGTACAGAGAGAAACAGTAAGCTTCTCCTTCCATTCAGGACTTCCTACCTGAAGTCACCCTGCCTCTTGAAGAAAGACGACCTCGTTTCTATTGCAACTAAAGCACAGTTTCTCCTGTAGCACGGCAGGCTTTTGAAAAGGCACGGGCCCAGAGGCCTAGCTAGGGCTTTCCTTGGTGAGGCCGTTCACTAGATGCAGAACACCCTGCCTCGAGAAGTTGATTCAGGGAAGCAACAACTGTGTACTCTGTGTCTCATTTGACTGGTTAAAAACCACAGAGATGTATGCTGCCTGTGCCCATGGAAATGGGGGCATGATGGGACTAACCTTGCTTTCCGTTTGGAAAGCTCCCCTCTTGCTTTCGTGAAGCTCCCTGAAATTCTCTGCTGTTGACAGGCCTCTGGCCACTGTAGGCATGTGTCTGGGAAGTAAATGAGTTTTCTCTGGCTACACACGGAACTTCATTGGCCGCGGTGGGGCGCACCTTGCCATGCTCTAGAGCTAAAGGGAATCTAAACGTGAGCCCTTGGCTCGAGGTAAGGCCCTGAGTAGCCCTGCCGAACGGGAGGCATGCAGCTCTTTCCATTAGCTCTTAGTCACTCTTCTGGTTTACTTTAAATGAAGTACCCTTTTCAGGACTCCTAGGCCCCTCGGTTGAGCATCATTTTTGTTCCAAGGTCTCTGAGTATCTCCACACCCCTGTAGGCCTGCTGAGCAACAACGAGGCACATTGGTCCTCGGAGGTCCTCTGTGTCTGCTGAGTCATGGGCAACACACTGCACTCTTTCTTGTGATATCTTGATTCACAGCACTCGCACAGGTTCAAGAGCAACGTTCAACAAGTTCTAACATGTCGTGGAAGTCGTTCTCATTCCCTAGTTTGAGCTGTACAGACAGAAACAGTAAGCTTCTCCTTCCATTCAGGACGTCCTACCTGAAGTCACCCTGCCTCTTGAAGAAAGACGACCTTCTTTCTATTGCAACTAAAGCACAGTTTTTCCTGTAGCACGGCAGGCTTTTGAAGAGGCACGGGCCCAGAGTCCTAATCAGGGATTTCCTTGGTGAGGCCGTTCACTAGATGCAGAACACCCTGCCTCGAGAAGTTGATTCAGGGAAGCAACCACTGTGTACTTTGTGTCTCATTTGACTGGTTAAAAACCACAGAGATGTTTGCTGCCTGTGCCCATGGAAATGGGGGCATGATGGGACTAGCCTTGCTTTCCGTTTGAAAACCTCCATTCTTGCTTCCGTGAAGCTCCCTGAAATTCTCTGCTGTTGACAGTCCTCTGGCCACTGTAGGCATGTGTCTGGGAAGAAAATGACTTTTCTCTCGGTACACACGGAGCTTCATTGGCGGGGTGCGGCTCTCCTTGCCATGCTCTAGAGCTAAAGGGAATCTCAACGTGAGTCCTTGCCTCAGGTAAGGCCCTGAGTAGCCCTGCAGAAAGGGAGGCATGCAGCTCTTTCCATGAGCTCTTAATGGAGGTCTGTTTTATTTAAAGAATTACCCCTTTCAGAACTCCTACGCCCTTCGGGTGAGCATCATTTTGGTTCCAAGATCCCTGACTCCCTCTATACCCCTGTGGGCCTGCTGAGCAGCATTGCGTCCCATACGTCCCACGGAGGCTCTCTGTGTCTGCAGGGTGTCGGGCAACACACTGTACGTTACCTCAGGAGAGCTACATTTCCAGAGCACTCGAACAGCATCAGAACCACATTTCTAGGCAGTCCAACATGCCCTGGAAGTCTTCGACATTGCCCTCGTCTGAGCAGCCCTGAGAAAACACTCTGCTTAGAAGTTATCGAGGACCTCGTACCAGAAGTCACTCTATTCAAGGAGAAATACAGCATCTTAACATGCTGTGTCGCTCACAGGGCAAGAAACCTGAGAACTTGCCTCGAGGTAAGGCCATGAAATACTATGCAGAAGCAGAGGCGTGTAGCAGTTTCCATGAGGCCGTAGTCGCTTATCTTCATCATTTTAAAGCCAGTACGCTTTTCAGGACACCTAGGTGCCTCGCCTGGAAACCCTGTTGCCTGCAAGAACACTGAGTACCCTCAGGCTCCCCTTGTCCTTCTAAGCAATATCCAGGCCAGGAGCTTTCCGACTCACAGTGTGTATGCCGAGTGTAGGGCAACACAGTGCACTCTTATTGGAATATCTTGATTTAGCCAGCAATCGCACAGGTTCACGAGCACCGTTAAGCCAGTTCCAACAGGCCGTGGAAGTCGCTCTCATTCCCTAGTTTGAGCTGTACAGAGAGAAACAGTAAGCTTCTCCTTCCATTCAGGACTTCCTACCTGAAGTCACCCTGCCTCTTGAAGAAAGACGACCTCGTTTCTATTGCAACTAAAGCACAGTTTCTCCTGTAGCACGGCAGGCTTTTGAAAAGGCACGGGCCCAGAGGCCTAGCTAGGGCTTTCCTTGGTGAGGCCGTTCACTAGATGCAGAACACCCTGCCTCGAGAAGTTGATTCAGGGAAGCAACAACTGTGTACTCTGTGTCTCATTTGACTGGTTAAAAACCACAGAGATGTATGCTGCCTGTGCCCATGGAAATGGGGGCATGATGGGACTAACCTTGCTTTCCGTTTGGAAAGCTCCCCTCTTGCTTTCGTGAAGCTCCCTGAAATTCTCTGCTGTTGACAGGCCTCTGGCCACTGTAGGCATGTGTCTGGGAAGTAAATGAGTTTTCTCTGGCTACACACGGAACTTCGTTGGCCGCGGTGGGGCGCACCTTGCCATGCTCTAGAGCTAAAGGGAATCTAAACGTGAGCCCTTGGCTCGAGGTAAGGCCCTGAGTAGCCCTGCCGAACGGGAGGCATGCAGCTCCTTCCATTAGCTCTTAGTCACTCTTCTGGTTTACTTTAAATGAAGTACCCTTTTCAGGACTCCTAGGACCCTCGGTTGAGCATCATTTTTGTTCCAAGGTCTCTGAGTATCTCCACACCCCTGTAGGCCTGCTGAGCAACAACGAGGCACATTGGTCCTCGGAGGTCCTCTGTGTCTGCTGAGTCATGGGCAACACACTGCACTCTTTCTTGTGATATCTTGATTCACAGCACTCGCACAGGTTCAAGAGCAACGTTCAACAAGTTCTAACATGTCGTGGAAGTCGTTCTCATTCCCTAGTTTGAGCTGTACAGACAGAAACAGTAAGCTTCTCCTTCCATTCAGGACCTCCTACCTGAAGTCACCCTGCCTCTTGAAGAAAGACGATCTTCTTTCTATTGCAACTAAAGCACAGTTTTTCCTGTAGCACGGCAGGCTTTTGAAGAGGCACGGGCCCAGAGTCCTAATCAGGGATTTCCTTGGTGAGGCCGTTCACTAGATGCAGAACACCCTGCCTCGAGAAGTTGATTCAGGGAAGCAACCACTGTGTACTCTGTGTCTCATTTGACTGGTTAAAAACCACAGAGATGTATGCTGCCTGTGCCCATGGAAATGGGGGCATGATGGGACTAGCCTTGCTTTCCGTTTGAAAACCTCCATTCTTGCTTCCGTGAAGCTCCCTGAAATTCTCTGCTGTTGACAGTCCTCTGGCCACTGTAGGCATGTGTCTGGGAAGAAAATGACTTTTCTCTCGGTACACACGGAGCTTCATTGGCGGGGTGCGGCTCTCCTTGCCATGCTCTAGAGCTAAAGGGAATCTCAACGTGAGTCCTTGCCTCAGGTAAGGCCCTGAGTAGCCCTGCAGAAAGGGAGGCATGCAGCTCTTTCCATGAGCTCTTAATGGAGGTCTGTTTTATTTAAAGAATTACCCCTTTCAGAACTCCTACGCCCTTCGGGTGAGCATCATTTTGGTTCCAAGATCCCTGACTCCCTCTATACCCCTGTGGGCCTGCTGAGCAGCATTGCGTCCCATACGTCCCACGGAGGCTCTCTGTGTCTGCAGGGTGTCGGGCAACACACTGTACGTTACCTCAGGAGAGCTACATTTCCAGAGCACTCGAACAGCATCAGAACCACATTTCTAGGCAGTCCAACATGCCCTGGAAGTCTTCGACATTGCCCTCGTCTGAGCAGCCCTGAGAAAACACTCTGCTTAGAAGTTATCGAGGACCTCGTACCAGAAGTCACTCTATTCAAGGAGAAATACAGCATCTTAACATGCTGTGTCGCTCACAGGGCAAGAAACCTGAGAACTTGCCTCGAGGTAAGGCCATGAAATACTATGCAGAAGCAGAGGCGTGTAGCAGTTTCCATGAGGCCGTAGTCGCTTATCTTCATCATTTTAAAGCCAGTACGCTTTTCAGGACACCTAGGTGCCTCGCCTGGAAACCCTGTTGCCTGCAAGAACACTGAGTACCCTCAGGCTCCCCTTGTCCTTCTAAGCAATATCCAGGCCAGGAGCTTTCCGACTCACAGTGTGTATGCCGAGTGTAGGGCAACACAGTGCACTCTTATTGGAATATCTTGATTTAGCCAGCAATCGCACAGGTTCACGAGCACCGTTAAGCCAGTTCCAACAGGCCGTGGAAGTCGCTCTCATTCCCTAGTTTGAGCTGTACAGAGAGAAACAGTAAGCTTCTCCTTCCATTCAGGACTTCCTACCTGAAGTCACCCTGCCTCTTGAAGAAAGACGACCTCGTTTCTATTGCAACGAAAGCACAGTTTCTCCTGTAGCACGGCAGGCTTTTGAAAAGGCACGGGCCCAGAGGCCTAGCTAGGGCTTTCCTTGGTGAGGCCGTTCACTAGATGCAGAACACCCTGCCTCGAGAAGTTGATTCAGGGAAGCAACAACTGTGTACTCTGTGTCTCATTTGACTGGTTAAAAACCACAGAGATGTATGCTGCCTGTGCCCATGGAAATGGGGGCATGATGGGACTAACCTTGCTTTCCGTTTGGAAAGCTCCCCTCTTGCTTTCGTGAAGCTCCCTGAAATTCTCTGCTGTTGACAGGCCTCTGGCCACTGTAGGCATGTGTCTGGGAAGTAAATGAGTTTTCTCTGGCTACACACGGAACTTCATTGGCCGCGGTGGGGCGCACCTTGCCATGCTCTAGAGCTAAAGGGAATCTAAACGTGAGCCCTTGGCTCGAGGTAAGGCCCTGAGTAGCCCTGCCGAACGGGAGGCATGCAGCTCTTTCCATTAGCTCTTAGTCACTCTTCTGGTTTACTTTAAATGAAGTACCCTTTTCAGGACTCCTAGGCCCCTCGGTTGAGCATCATTTTTGTTCCAAGGTCTCTGAGTATCTCCACACCCCTGTAGGCCTGCTGAGCAACAACGAGGCACATTGGTCCTCGGAGGTCCTCTGTGTCTGCTGAGTCATGGGCAACACACTGCACTCTTTCTTGTGATATCTTGATTCACAGCACTCGCACAGGTTCAAGAGCAACGTTCAACAAGTTCTAACATGTCGTGGAAGTCGTTCTCATTCCCTAGTTTGAGCTGTACAGACAGAAACAGTAAGCTTCTCCTTCCATTCAGGACGTCCTACCTGAAGTCACCCTGCCTCTTGAAGAAAGACGACCTTCTTTCTATTGCAACTAAAGCACAGTTTTTCCTGTAGCACGGCAGGCTTTTGAAGAGGCACGGGCCCAGAGTCCTAATCAGGGATTTCCTTGGTGAGGCCGTTCACTAGATGCAGAACACCCTGCCTCGAGAAGTTGATTCAGGGAAGCAACCACTGTGTACTTTGTGTCTCATTTGACTGGTTAAAAACCACAGAGATGTTTGCTGCCTGTGCCCATGGAAATGGGGGCATGATGGGACTAGCCTTGCTTTCCGTTTGAAAACCTCCATTCTTGCTTCCGTGAAGCTCCCTGAAATTCTCTGCTGTTGACAGTCCTCTGGCCACTGTAGGCATGTGTCTGGGAAGAAAATGACTTTTCTCTCGGTACACACGGAGCTTCATTGGCGGGGTGCGGCTCTCCTTGCCATGCTCTAGAGCTAAAGGGAATCTCAACGTGAGTCCTTGCCTCAGGTAAGGCCCTGAGTAGCCCTGCAGAAAGGGAGGCATGCAGCTCTTTCCATGAGCTCTTAATGGAGGTCTGTTTTATTTAAAGAATTACCCCTTTCAGAACTCCTACGCCCTTCGGGTGAGCATCATTTTGGTTCCAAGATCCCTGACTCCCTCTATACCCCTGTGGGCCTGCTGAGCAGCATTGCGTCCCATACGTCCCACGGAGGCTCTCTGTGTCTGCAGGGTGTCGGGCAACACACTGTACGTTACCTCAGGAGAGCTACATTTCCAGAGCACTCGAACAGCATCAGAACCACATTTCTAGGCAGTCCAACATGCCCTGGAAGTCTTCGACATTGCCCTCGTCTGAGCAGCCCTGAGAAAACACTCTGCTTAGAAGTTATCGAGGACCTCGTACCAGAAGTCACTCTATTCAAGGAGAAATACAGCATCTTAACATGCTGTGTCGCTCACAGGGCAAGAAACCTGAGAACTTGCCTCGAGGTAAGGCCATGAAATACTATGCAGAAGCAGAGGCGTGTAGCAGTTTCCATGAGGCCGTAGTCGCTTATCTTCATCATTTTAAAGCCAGTACGCTTTTCAGGACACCTAGGTGCCTCGCCTGGAAACCCTGTTGCCTGCAAGAACACTGAGTACCCTCAGGCTCCCCTTGTCCTTCTAAGCAATATCCAGGCCAGGAGCTTTCCGACTCACAGTGTGTATGCCGAGTGTAGGGCAACACAGTGCACTCTTATTGGAATATCTTGATTTAGCCAGCAATCGCACAGGTTCACGAGCACCGTTAAGCCAGTTCCAACAGGCCGTGGAAGTCGCTCTCATTCCCTAGTTTGAGCTGTACAGAGAGAAACAGTAAGCTTCTCCTTCCATTCAGGACTTCCTACCTGAAGTCACCCTGCCTCTTGAAGAAAGACGACCTCGTTTCTATTGCAACGAAAGCACAGTTTTTCCTGTAGCACGGCAGGCTTTTGAAAAGGCACGGGCCCAGAGGCCTAGCTAGGGCTTTCCTTGGTGAGGCCGTTCACTAGATGCAGAACACCCTGCCTCGAGAAGTTGATTCAGGGAAGCAACAACTGTGTACTCTGTGTCTCATTTGACTGGTTAAAAACCACAGAGATGTATGCTGCCTGTGCCCATGGAAATGGGGGCATGATGGGACTAACCTTGCTTTCCGTTTGGAAAGCTCCCCTCTTGCTTTCGTGAAGCTCCCTGAAATTCTCTGCTGTTGACAGGCCTCTGGCCACTGTAGGCATGTGTCTGGGAAGTAAATGAGTTTTCTCTGGCTACACACGGAACTTCATTGGCCGCGGTGGGGCGCACCTTGCCATGCTCTAGAGCTAAAGGGAATCTAAACGTGAGCCCTTGGCTCGAGGTAAGGCCCTGAGTAGCCCTGCCGAACGGGAGGCATGCAGCTCTTTCCATTAGCTCTTAGTCACTCTTCTGGTTTACTTTAAATGAAGTACCCTTTTCAGGACTCCTAGGCCCCTCGGTTGAGCATCATTTTTGTTCCAAGGTCTCTGAGTATCTCCACACCCCTGTAGGCCTGCTGAGCAACAACGAGGCACATTGGTCCTCGGAGGTCCTCTGTGTCTGCTGAGTCATGGGCAACACACTGCACTCTTTCTTGTGATATCTTGATTCACAGCACTCGCACAGGTTCAAGAGCAACGTTCAACAAGTTCTAACATGTCGTGGAAGTCGTTCTCATTCCCTAGTTTGAGCTGTACAGACAGAAACAGTAAGCTTCTCCTTCCATTCAGGACGTCCTACCTGAAGTCACCCTGCCTCTTGAAGAAAGACGACCTTCTTTCTATTGCAACTAAAGCACAGTTTTTCCTGTAGCACGGCAGGCTTTTGAAGAGGCACGGGCCCAGAGTCCTAATCAGGGATTTCCTTGGTGAGGCCGTTCACTAGATGCAGAACACCCTGCCTCGAGAAGTTGATTCAGGGAAGCAACCACTGTGTACTTTGTGTCTCATTTGACTGGTTAAAAACCACAGAGATGTTTGCTGCCTGTGCCCATGGAAATGGGGGCATGATGGGACTAGCCTTGCTTTCCGTTTGAAAACCTCCATTCTTGCTTCCGTGAAGCTCCCTGAAATTCTCTGCTGTTGACAGTCCTCTGGCCACTGTAGGCATGTGTCTGGGAAGAAAATGACTTTTCTCTCGGTACACACGGAGCTTCATTGGCGGGGTGCGGCTCTCCTTGCCATGCTCTAGAGCTAAAGGGAATCTCAACGTGAGTCCTTGCCTCAGGTAAGGCCCTGAGTAGCCCTGCAGAAAGGGAGGCATGCAGCTCTTTCCATGAGCTCTTAATGGAGGTCTGTTTTATTTAAAGAATTACCCCTTTCAGAACTCCTACGCCCTTCGGGTGAGCATCATTTTGGTTCCAAGATCCCTGACTCCCTCTATACCCCTGTGGGCCTGCTGAGCAGCATTGCGTCCCATACGTCCCACGGAGGCTCTCTGTGTCTGCAGGGTGTCGGGCAACACACTGTACGTTACCTCAGGAGAGCTACATTTCCAGAGCACTCGAACAGCATCAGAACCACATTTCTAGGCAGTCCAACATGCCCTGGAAGTCTTCGACATTGCCCTCGTCTGAGCAGCCCTGAGAAAACACTCTGCTTAGAAGTTATCGAGGACCTCGTACCAGAAGTCACTCTATTCAAGGAGAAATACAGCATCTTAACATGCTGTGTCGCTCACAGGGCAAGAAACCTGAGAACTTGCCTCGAGGTAAGGCCATGAAATACTATGCAGAAGCAGAGGCGTGTAGCAGTTTCCATGAGGCCGTAGTCGCTTATCTTCATCATTTTAAAGCCAGTACGCTTTTCAGGACACCTAGGTGCCTCGCCTGGAAACCCTGTTGCCTGCAAGAACACTGAGTACCCTCAGGCTCCCCTTGTCCTTCTAAGCAATATCCAGGCCAGGAGCTTTCCGACTCACAGTGTGTATGCCGAGTGTAGGGCAACACAGTGCACTCTTATTGGAATATCTTGATTTAGCCAGCAATCGCACAGGTTCACGAGCACCGTTAAGCCAGTTCCAACAGGCCGTGGAAGTCGCTCTCATTCCCTAGTTTGAGCTGTACAGAGAGAAACAGTAAGCTTCTCCTTCCATTCAGGACTTCCTACCTGAAGTCACCCTGCCTCTTGAAGAAAGACGACCTCGTTTCTATTGCAACTAAAGCACAGTTTCTCCTGTAGCACGGCAGGCTTTTGAAAAGGCACGGGCCCAGAGGCCTAGCTAGGGCTTTCCTTGGTGAGGCCGTTCACTAGATGCAGAACACCCTGCCTCGAGAAGTTGATTCAGGGAAGCAACAACTGTGTACTCTGTGTCTCATTTGACTGGTTAAAAACCACAGAGATGTATGCTGCCTGTGCCCATGGAAATGGGGGCATGATGGGACTAACCTTGCTTTCCGTTTGGAAAGCTCCCCTCTTGCTTTCGTGAAGCTCCCTGAAATTCTCTGCTGTTGACAGGCCTCTGGCCACTGTAGGCATGTGTCTGGGAAGTAAATGAGTTTTCTCTGGCTACACACGGAACTTCATTGGCCGCGGTGGGGCGCACCTTGCCATGCTCTAGAGCTAAAGGGAATCTAAACGTGAGCCCTTGGCTCGAGGTAAGGCCCTGAGTAGCCCTGCCGAACGGGAGGCATGCAGCTCTTTCCATTAGCTCTTAGTCACTCTTCTGGTTTACTTTAAATGAAGTACCCTTTTCAGGACTCCTAGGCCCCTCGGTTGAGCATCATTTTTGTTCCAAGGTCTCTGAGTATCTCCACACCCCTGTAGGCCTGCTGAGCAACAACGAGGCACATTGGTCCTCGGAGGTCCTCTGTGTCTGCTGAGTCATGGGCAACACACTGCACTCTTTCTTGTGATATCTTGATTCACAGCACTCGCACAGGTTCAAGAGCAACGTTCAACAAGTTCTAACATGTCGTGGAAGTCGTTCTCATTCCCTAGTTTGAGCTGTACAGACAGAAACAGTAAGCTTCTCCTTCCATTCAGGACGTCCTACCTGAAGTCACCCTGCCTCTTGAAGAAAGACGACCTTCTTTCTATTGCAACTAAAGCACAGTTTTTCCTGTAGCACGGCAGGCTTTTGAAGAGGCACGGGCCCAGAGTCCTAATCAGGGATTTCCTTGGTGAGGCCGTTCACTAGATGCAGAACACCCTGCCTCGAGAAGTTGATTCAGGGAAGCAACCACTGTGTACTTTGTGTCTCATTTGACTGGTTAAAAACCACAGAGATGTTTGCTGCCTGTGCCCATGGAAATGGGGGCATGATGGGACTAGCCTTGCTTTCCGTTTGAAAACCTCCATTCTTGCTTCCGTGAAGCTCCCTGAAATTCTCTGCTGTTGACAGTCCTCTGGCCACTGTAGGCATGTGTCTGGGAAGAAAATGACTTTTCTCTCGGTACACACGGAGCTTCATTGGCGGGGTGCGGCTCTCCTTGCCATGCTCTAGAGCTAAAGGGAATCTCAACGTGAGTCCTTGCCTCAGGTAAGGCCCTGAGTAGCCCTGCAGAAAGGGAGGCATGCAGCTCTTTCCATGAGCTCTTAATGGAGGTCTGTTTTATTTAAAGAATTACCCCTTTCAGAACTCCTACGCCCTTCGGGTGAGCATCATTTTGGTTCCAAGATCCCTGACTCCCTCTATACCCCTGTGGGCCTGCTGAGCAGCATTGCGTCCCATACGTCCCACGGAGGCTCTCTGTGTCTGCAGGGTGTCGGGCAACACACTGTACGTTACCTCAGGAGAGCTACATTTCCAGAGCACTCGAACAGCATCAGAACCACATTTCTAGGCAGTCCAACATGCCCTGGAAGTCTTCGACATTGCCCTCGTCTGAGCAGCCCTGAGAAAACACTCTGCTTAGAAGTTATCGAGGACCTCGTACCAGAAGTCACTCTATTCAAGGAGAAATACAGCATCTTAACATGCTGTGTCGCTCACAGGGCAAGAAACCTGAGAACTTGCCTCGAGGTAAGGCCATGAAATACTATGCAGAAGCAGAGGCGTGTAGCAGTTTCCATGAGGCCGTAGTCGCTTATCTTCATCATTTTAAAGCCAGTACGCTTTTCAGGACACCTAGGTGCCTCGCCTGGAAACCCTGTTGCCTGCAAGAACACTGAGTACCCTCAGGCTCCCCTTGTCCTTCTAAGCAATATCCAGGCCAGGAGCTTTCCGACTCACAGTGTGTATGCCGAGTGTAGGGCAACACAGTGCACTCTTATTGGAATATCTTGATTTAGCCAGCAATCGCACAGGTTCACGAGCACCGTTAAGCCAGTTCCAACAGGCCGTGGAAGTCGCTCTCATTCCCTAGTTTGAGCTGTACAGAGAGAAACAGTAAGCTTCTCCTTCCATTCAGGACTTCCTACCTGAAGTCACCCTGCCTCTTGAAGAAAGACGACCTCGTTTCTATTGCAACGAAAGCACAGTTTTTCCTGTAGCACGGCAGGCTTTTGAAAAGGCACGGGCCCAGAGGCCTAGCTAGGGCTTTCCTTGGTGAGGCCGTTCACTAGATGCAGAACACCCTGCCTCGAGAAGTTGATTCAGGGAAGCAACAACTGTGTACTCTGTGTCTCATTTGACTGGTTAAAAACCACAGAGATGTATGCTGCCTGTGCCCATGGAAATGGGGGCATGATGGGACTAACCTTGCTTTCCGTTTGGAAAGCTCCCCTCTTGCTTTCGTGAAGCTCCCTGAAATTCTCTGCTGTTGACAGGCCTCTGGCCACTGTAGGCATGTGTCTGGGAAGTAAATGAGTTTTCTCTGGCTACACACGGAACTTCATTGGCCGCGGTGGGGCGCACCTTGCCATGCTCTAGAGCTAAAGGGAATCTAAACGTGAGCCCTTGGCTCGAGGTAAGGCCCTGAGTAGCCCTGCCGAACGGGAGGCATGCAGCTCTTTCCATTAGCTCTTAGTCACTCTTCTGGTTTACTTTAAATGAAGTACCCTTTTCAGGACTCCTAGGCCCCTCGGTTGAGCATCATTTTTGTTCCAAGGTCTCTGAGTATCTCCACACCCCTGTAGGCCTGCTGAGCAACAACGAGGCACATTGGTCCTCGGAGGTCCTCTGTGTCTGCTGAGTCATGGGCAACACACTGCACTCTTTCTTGTGATATCTTGATTCACAGCACTCGCACAGGTTCAAGAGCAACGTTCAAGTTCCAACATGTCGTGGAAGTCGTTCTCATTCCCTAGTTTGAGCTGTACAGACAGAAACAGTAAGCTTCTCCTTCCATTCAGGACCTCCTACCTGAAGTCACCCTGCCTCTTGAAGAAAGACGACCTTCTTTCTATTGCAACTAAAGCACAGTTTTTCCTGTAGCACGGCAGGCTTTTGAAGAGGCACGGGCCCAGAGTCCTAATCAGGGATTCCCTTGGTGAGGCCGTTCACTAGATGCAGAACACCCTGCCTCGAGAAGTTGATTCAGGGAAGCAACCACTGTGTACTCTGTGTCTCATTTCACTGGTTAAAAACCACAGAGATGTATGCTGCCTGTGCCCATGGAAATGGGGGCATGATGGGACTAGCCTTGCTTTCCGTTTGAAAACCTCCATTCTTGCTTCCGTGAAGCTCCCTGAAATTCTCTGCTGTTGACAGTCCTCTGGCCACTGTAGGCATGTGTCTGGGAAGAAAATGACTTTTCTCTCGGTACACACGGAGCTTCATTGGCGGGGTGCGGCTCTCCTTGCCATGCTCTAGAGCTAAAGGGAATCTCAACGTGAGTCCTTGCCTCAGGTAAGGCCCTGAGTAGCCCTGCAGAAAGGGAGGCATGCAGCTCTTTCCATGAGCTCTTAATGGAGGTCTGTTTTATTTAAAGAATTACCCCTTTCAGAACTCCTACGCCCTTCGGGTGAGCATCATTTTGGTTCCAAGATCCCTGACTCCCTCTATACCCCTGTGGGCCTGCTGAGCAGCATTGCGTCCCATACGTCCCACGGAGGCTCTCTGTGTCTGCAGAGTGTCGGGCAACACACTATACGTTACTTCAGGAGAGCTACATTTCCAGAGCACTCGAACAGCATCAGAACCACATTTCTAGGCAGTCCAACATGCCCTGGAAGTCTTCGACATTGCCCTCGTCTGAGCAGCCCTGAGAAAACACTCTGCTTAGAAGTTATCGAGGACCTCGTACCAGAAGTCACTCTATTCAAGGAGAAATACAGCATCTTAACATGCTGTGTCGCTCTCAGGGCAAGAAACCTGAGAACTTGCCTCGAGGTAAGGCCATGAAATACTATGCAGAAGCAGAGGCGTGTAGCAGTTTCCATGAGGCCGTAGTCGCTTATCTTCATCATTTTAAAGCCAGTACGCTTTTCAGGACACCTAGGTGCCTCGCCTGGAAACCCTGTTGTCTGCAAGAACACTGAGTACCCTCAGGCTCCCCTTGTCCTTCTAAGCAATATCCAGGCCAGGAGCTTTCCGACTCACAGTGTGTATGCCGAGTGTAGGGCAACACAGTGCACTCTTATTGGAATATCTTGATTTAGCCAGCAATCGCACAGGTTCACGAGCACCGTTAAGCCAGTTCCAACAGGCCGTGGAAGTCGCTCTCATTCCCTAGTTTGAGCTGTACAGAGAGAAACAGTAAGCTTCTCCTTCCATTCAGGACTTCCTACCTGAAGTCACCCTGCCTCTTGAAGAAAGACGACCTCGTTTCTATTGCAACGAAAGCACAGTTTTTCCTGTAGCACGGCAGGCTTTTGAAAAGGCACGGGCCCAGAGGCCTAGCTAGGGCTTTCCTTGGTGAGGCCGTTCACTAGATGCAGAACACCCTGCCTCGAGAAGTTGATTCAGGGAAGCAACAACTGTGTACTCTGTGTCTCATTTGACTGGTTAAAAACCACAGAGATGTATGCTGCCTGTGCCCATGGAAATGGGGGCATGATGGGACTAACCTTGCTTTCCGTTTGGAAAGCTCCCCTCTTGCTTTCGTGAAGCTCCCTGAAATTCTCTGCTGTTGACAGGCCTCTGGCCACTGTAGGCATGTGTCTGGGAAGTAAATGAGTTTTCTCTGGCTACACACGGAACTTCATTGGCCGCGGTGGGGCGCACCTTGCCATGCTCTAGAGCTAAAGGGAATCTAAACGTGAGCCCTTGGCTCGAGGTAAGGCCCTGAGTAGCCCTGCCGAACGGGAGGCATGCAGCTCTTTCCATTAGCTCTTAGTCACTCTTCTGGTTTACTTTAAATGAAGTACCCTTTTCAGGACTCCTAGGCCCCTCGGTTGAGCATCATTTTTGTTCCAAGGTCTCTGAGTATCTCCACACCCCTGTAGGCCTGCTGAGCAACAACGAGGCACATTGGTCCTCGGAGGTCCTCTGTGTCTGCTGAGTCATGGGCAACACACTGCACTCTTTCTTGTGATATCTTGATTCACAGCACTCGCACAGGTTCAAGAGCAACGTTCAACAAGTTCCAACATGTCGTGGAAGTCGTTCTCATTCCCTAGTTTGAGCTGTACAGACAGAAACAGTAAGCTTCTCCTTCCATTCAGGACGTCCTACCTGAAGTCACCCTGCCTCTTGAAGAAAGACGACCTTCTTTCTATTGCAACTAAAGCACAGTTTTTCCTGTAGCACGGCAGGCTTTTGAAGAGGCACGGGCCCAGAGTCCTAATCAGGGATTTCCTTGGTGAGGCCGTTCACTAGATGCAGAACACCCTGCCTCGAGAAGTTGATTCAGGGAAGCAACCACTGTGTACTCTGTGTCTCATTTGACTGGTTAAAAACCACAGAGATGTTTGCTGCCTGTGCCCATGGAAATGGGGGCATGATGGGACTAGCCTTGCTTTCCGTTTGAAAACCTCCATTCTTGCTTCCGTGAAGCTCCCTGAAATTCTCTGCTGTTGACAGTCCTCTGGCCACTGTAGGCATGTGTCTGGGAAGAAAATGACTTTTCTCTCGGTACACACGGAGCTTCATTGGCGGGGTGCGGCTCTCCTTGCCATGCTCTAGAGCTAAAGGGAATCTCAACGTGAGTCCTTGCCTCAGGTAAGGCCCTGAGTAGCCCTGCAGAAAGGGAGGCATGCAGCTCTTTCCATGAGCTCTTAATGGAGGTCTGTTTTATTTAAAGAATTACCCCTTTCAGAACTCCTACGCCCTTCGGGTGAGCATCATTTTGGTTCCAAGATCCCTGACTCCCTCTATACCCCTGTGGGCCTGCTGAGCAGCATTGCGTCCCATACGTCCCACGGAGGCTCTCTGTGTCTGCAGAGTGTCGGGCAACACACTGTACGTTACCTCAGGAGAGCTACATTTCCAGAGCACTCGAACAGCATCAGAACCACATTTCTAGGCAGTCCAACATGCCCTGGAAGTCTTCGACATTGCCCTCGTCTGAGCAGCCCTGAGAAAACACTCTGCTTAGAAGTTATCGAGGACCTCGTACCAGAAGTCACTCTATTCAAGGAGAAATACAGCATCTTAACATGCTGTGTCGCTCACAGGGCAAGAAACCTGAGAACTTGCCTCGAGGTAAGGCCATGAAATACTATGCAGAAGCAGAGGCGTGTAGCAGTTTCCATGAGGCCGTAGTCGCTTATCTTCATCATTTTAAAGCCAGTACGCTTTTCAGGACACCTAGGTGCCTCGCCTGGAAACCCTGTTGCCTGCAAGAACACTGAGTACCCTCAGGCTCCCCTTGTCCTTCTAAGCAATATCCAGGCCAGGAGCTTTCCGACTCACAGTGTGTATGCCGAGTGTAGGGCAACACAGTGCACTCTTATTGGAATATCTTGATTTAGCCAGCAATCGCACAGGTTCACGAGCACCGTTAAGCCAGTTCCAACAGGCCGTGGAAGTCGCTCTCATTCCCTAGTTTGAGCTGTACAGAGAGAAACAGTAAGCTTCTCCTTCCATTCAGGACTTCCTACCTGAAGTCACCCTGCCTCTTGAAGAAAGACGACCTCGTTTCTATTGCAACGAAAGCACAGTTTTTCCTGTAGCACGGCAGGCTTTTGAAAAGGCACGGGCCCAGAGGCCTAGCTAGGGCTTTCCTTGGTGAGGCCGTTCACTAGATGCAGAACACCCTGCCTCGAGAAGTTGATTCAGGGAAGCAACAACTGTGTACTCTGTGTCTCATTTGACTGGTTAAAAACCACAGAGATGTATGCTGCCTGTGCCCATGGAAATGGGGGCATGATGGGACTAACCTTGCTTTCCGTTTGGAAAGCTCCCCTCTTGCTTTCGTGAAGCTCCCTGAAATTCTCTGCTGTTGACAGGCCTCTGGCCACTGTAGGCATGTGTCTGGGAAGTAAATGAGTTTTCTCTGGCTACACACGGAACTTCGTTGGCCGCGGTGGGGCGCACCTTGCCATGCTCTAGAGCTAAAGGGAATCTAAACGTGAGCCCTTGGCTCGAGGTAAGGCCCTGAGTAGCCCTGCCGAACGGGAGGCATGCAGGTCCTTCCATTAGCTCTTAGTCACTCTTCTGGTTTACTTTAAATGAAGTACCCTTTTCAGGACTCCTAGGCCCCTCGGTTGAGCATCATTTTTGTTCCAAGGTCTCTGAGTATCTCCACACCCCTGTAGGCCTGCTGAGCAACAACGAGGCACATTGGTCCTCGGAGGTCCTCTGTGTCTGCTGAGTCATGGGCAACACACTGCACTCTTTCTTGTGATATCTTGATTCACAGCACTCGCACAGGTTCAAGAGCAACGTTCAACAAGTTCCAACATGTCGTGGAAGTCGTTCTCATTCCCTAGTTTGAGCTGTACAGACAGAAACAGTAAGCTTCTCCTTCCATTCAGGACGTCCTACCTGAAGTCACCCTGCCTCTTGAAGAAAGACGACCTTCTTTCTATTGCAACTAAAGCACAGTTTTTCCTGTAGCACGGCAGGCTTTTGAAGAGGCACGGGCCCAGAGTCCTAATCAGGGATTTCCTTGGTGAGGCCGTTCACTAGATGCAGAACACCCTGCCTCGAGAAGTTGATTCAGGGAAGCAACCACTGTGTACTCTGTGTCTCATTTGACTGGTTAAAAACCACAGAGATGTTTGCTGCCTGTGCCCATGGAAATGGGGGCATGATGGGACTAGCCTTGCTTTCCGTTTGAAAACCTCCATTCTTGCTTCCGTGAAGCTCCCTGAAATTCTCTGCTGTTGACAGTCCTCTGGCCACTGTAGGCATGTGTCTGGGAAGAAAATGACTTTTCTCTCGGTACACACGGAGCTTCATTGGCGGGGTGCGGCTCTCCTTGCCATGCTCTAGAGCTAAAGGGAATCTCAACGTGAGTCCTTGCCTCAGGTAAGGCCCTGAGTAGCCCTGCAGAAAGGGAGGCATGCAGCTCTTTCCATGAGCTCTTAATGGAGGTCTGTTTTATTTAAAGAATTACCCCTTTCAGAACTCCTACGCCCTTCGGGTGAGCATCATTTTGGTTCCAAGATCCCTGACTCCCTCTATACCCCTGTGGGCCTGCTGAGCAGCATTGCGTCCCATACGTCCCACGGAGGCTCTCTGTGTCTGCAGGGTGTCGGGCAACACACTGTACGTTACCTCAGGAGAGCTACATTTCCAGAGCACTCGAACAGCATCAGAACCACATTTCTAGGCAGTCCAACATGCCCTGGAAGTCTTCGACATTGCCCTCGTCTGAGCAGCCCTGAGAAAACACTCTGCTTAGAAGTTATCGAGGACCTCGTACCAGAAGTCACTCTATTCAAGGAGAAATACAGCATCTTAACATGCTGTGTCGCTCACAGGGCAAGAAACCTGAGAACTTGCCTCGAGGTAAGGCCATGAAATACTATGCAGAAGCAGAGGCGTGTAGCAGTTTCCATGAGGCCGTAGTCGCTTATCTTCATCATTTTAAAGCCAGTACGCTTTTCAGGACACCTAGGTGCCTCGCCTGGAAACCCTGTTGCCTGCAAGAACACTGAGTACCCTCAGGCTCCCCTTGTCCTTCTAAGCAATATCCAGGCCAGGAGCTTTCCGACTCACAGTGTGTATGCCGAGTGTAGGGCAACACAGTGCACTCTTATTGGAATATCTTGATTTAGCCAGCAATCGCACAGGTTCACGAGCACCGTTAAGCCAGTTCCAACAGGCCGTGGAAGTCGCTCTCATTCCCTAGTTTGAGCTGTACAGAGAGAAACAGTAAGCTTCTCCTTCCATTCAGGACTTCCTACCTGAAGTCACCCTGCCTCTTGAAGAAAGACGACCTCGTTTCTATTGCAACTAAAGCACAGTTTTTCCTGTAGCACGGCAGGCTTTTGAAAAGGCACGGGCCCAGAGGCCTAGCTAGGGCTTTCCTTGGTGAGGCCGTTCACTAGATGCAGAACACCCTGCCTCGAGAAGTTGATTCAGGGAAGCAACAACTGTGTACTCTGTGTCTCATTTGACTGGTTAAAAACCACAGAGATGTATGCTGCCTGTGCCCATGGAAATGGGGGCATGATGGGACTAACCTTGCTTTCCGTTTGGAAAGCTCCCCTCTTGCTTTCGTGAAGCTCCCTGAAATTCTCTGCTGTTGACAGGCTTCTGGCCACTGTAGGCATGTGTCTGGGAAGTAAATGAGTTTTCTCTGGCTACACACGGAACTTCGTTGGCCGCGGTGGGGCGCACCTTGCCATGCTCTAGAGCTAAAGGGAATCTAAACGTGAGCCCTTGGCTCGAGGTAAGGCCCTGAGTAGCCCTGCCGAACGGGAGGCATGCAGCTCTTTCCATTAGCTCTTAGTCACTCTTCTGGTTTACTTTAAATGAAGTACCCTTTTCAGGACTCCTAGGCCCCTCGGTTGAGCATCATTTTTGTTCCAAGGTCTCTGAGTATCTCCACACCCCTGTAGGCCTGCTGAGCAACAACGAGGCACATTGGTCCTCGGAGGTCCTCTGTGTCTGCTGAGTCATGGGCAACACACTGCACTCTTTCTTGTGATATCTTGATTCACAGCACTCGCACAGGTTCAAGAGCAACGTTCAACAAGTTCCAACATGTCGTGGAAGTCGTTCTCATTCCCTAGTTTGAGCTGTACAGACAGAAACAGTAAGCTTCTCCTTCCATTCAGGACCTCCTACCTGAAGTCACCCTGCCTCTTGAAGAAAGACGACCTTCTTTCTATTGCAACTAAAGCACAGTTTTTCCTGTAGCACGGCAGGCTTTTGAAGAGGCACGGGCCCAGAGTCCTAATCAGGGATTTCCTTGGTGAGGCCGTTCACTAGATGCAGAACACCCTGCCTCGAGAAGTTGATTCAGGGAAGCAAACACTGTGTACTCTGTGTCTCATTTGACTGGTTAAAAACCACAGAGATGTATGCTGCCTGTGCCCATGGAAATGGGGGCATGATGGGACTAGCCTTGCTTTCCGTTTGAAAACCTCCATTCTTGCTTCCGTGAAGCTCCCTGAAATTCTCTGCTGTTGACAGTCCTCTGGCCACTGTAGGCATGTGTCTGGGAAGAAAATGACTTTTCTCTCGGTACACACGGAGCTTCATTGGCGGGGTGCGGCTCTCCTTGCCATGCTCTAGAGCTAAAGGGAATCTCAACGTGAGTCCTTGCCTCAGGTAAGGCCCTGAGTAGCCCTGCAGAAAGGGAGGCATGCAGCTCTTTCCATGAGCTCTTAATGGAGGTCTGTTTTATTTAAAGAATTACCCCTTTCAGAACTCCTACGCCCTTCGGGTGAGCATCATTTTGGTTCCAAGATCCCTGACTCCCTCTATACCCCTGTGGGCCTGCTGAGCAGCATTGCGTCCCATACGTCCCACGGAGGCTCTCTGTGTCTGCAGAGTGTCGGGCAACACACTGTACGTTACTTCAGGAGAGCTACATTTCCAGAGCACTCGAACAGCATCAGAACCACATTTCTAGGCAGTCCAACATGCCCTGGAAGTCTTCGACATTGCCCTCGTCTGAGCAGCCCTGAGAAAACACTCTGCTTAGAAGTTATCGAGGACCTCGTACCAGAAGTCACTCTATTCAAGGAGAAATACAGCATCTTAACATGCTGTGTCGCTCTCAGGGCAAGAAACCTGAGAACTTGCCTCGAGGTAAGGCCATGAAATACTATGCAGAAGCAGAGGCGTGTAGCAGTTTCCATGAGGCCGTAGTCGCTTATCTTCATCATTTTAAAGCCAGTACGCTTTTCAGGACACCTAGGTGCCTCGCCTGGAAACCCTGTTGCCTGCAAGAACACTGAGTACCCTCAGGCTCCCCTTGTCCTTCTAAGCAATATCCAGGCCAGGAGCTTTCCGACTCACAGTGTGTATGCCGAGTGTAGGGCAACACAGTGCACTCTTATTGGAATATCTTGATTTAGCCAGCAATCGCACAGGTTCACGAGCACCGTTAAGCCAGTTCCAACAGGCCGTGGAAGTCGCTCTCATTCCCTAGTTTGAGCTGTACAGAGAGAAACAGTAAGCTTCTCCTTCCATTCAGGACTTCCTACCTGAAGTCACCCTGCCTCTTGAAGAAAGACGACCTCGTTTCTATTGCAACTAAAGCACAGTTTTTCCTGTAGCACGGCAGGCTTTTGAAAAGGCACGGGCCCAGAGGCCTAGCTAGGGCTTTCCTTGGTGAGGCCGTTCACTAGATGCAGAACACCCTGCCTCGAGAAGTTGATTCAGGGAAGCAACAACTGTGTACTCTGTGTCTCATTTGACTGGTTAAAAACCACAGAGATGTATGCTGCCTGTGCCCATGGAAATGGGGGCATGATGGGACTAACCTTGCTTTCCGTTTGGAAAGCTCCCCTCTTGCTTTCGTGAAGCTCCCTGAAATTCTCTGCTGTTGACAGGCTTCTGGCCACTGTAGGCATGTGTCTGGGAAGTAAATGAGTTTTCTCTGGCTACACACGGAACTTCGTTGGCCGCGGTGGGGCGCACCTTGCCATGCTCTAGAGCTAAAGGGAATCTAAACGTGAGCCCTTGGCTCGAGGTAAGGCCCTGAGTAGCCCTGCCGAACGGGAGGCATGCAGCTCTTTCCATTAGCTCTTAGTCACTCTTCTGGTTTACTTTAAATGAAGTACCCTTTTCAGGACTCCTAGGCCCCTCGGTTGAGCATCATTTTTGTTCCAAGGTCTCTGAGTATCTCCACACCCCTGTAGGCCTGCTGAGCAACAACGAGGCACATTGGTCCTCGGAGGTCCTCTGTGTCTGCTGAGTCATGGGCAACACACTGCACTCTTTCTTGTGATATCTTGATTCACAGCACTCGCACAGGTTCAAGAGCAACGTTCAACAAGTTCCAACATGTCGTGGAAGTCGTTCTCATTCCCTAGTTTGAGCTGTACAGACAGAAACAGTAAGCTTCTCCTTCCATTCAGGACCTCCTACCTGAAGTCACCCTGCCTCTTGAAGAAAGACGACCTTCTTTCTATTGCAACTAAAGCACAGTTTTTCCTGTAGCACGGCAGGCTTTTGAAGAGGCACGGGCCCAGAGTCCTAATCAGGGATTTCCTTGGTGAGGCCGTTCACTAGATGCAGAACACCCTGCCTCGAGAAGTTGATTCAGGGAAGCAAACACTGTGTACTCTGTGTCTCATTTGACTGGTTAAAAACCACAGAGATGTATGCTGCCTGTGCCCATGGAAATGGGGGCATGATGGGACTAGCCTTGCTTTCCGTTTGAAAACCTCCATTCTTGCTTCCGTGAAGCTCCCTGAAATTCTCTGCTGTTGACAGTCCTCTGGCCACTGTAGGCATGTGTCTGGGAAGAAAATGACTTTTCTCTCGGTACACACGGAGCTTCATTGGCGGGGTGCGGCTCTCCTTGCCATGCTCTAGAGCTAAAGGGAATCTCAACGTGAGTCCTTGCCTCAGGTAAGGCCCTGAGTAGCCCTGCAGAAAGGGAGGCATGCAGCTCTTTCCATGAGCTCTTAATGGAGGTCTGTTTTATTTAAAGAATTACCCCTTTCAGAACTCCTACGCCCTTCGGGTGAGCATCATTTTGGTTCCAAGATCCCTGACTCCCTCTATACCCCTGTGGGCCTGCTGAGCAGCATTGCGTCCCATACGTCCCACGGAGGCTCTCTGTGTCTGCAGAGTGTCGGGCAACACACTGTACGTTACTTCAGGAGAGCTACATTTCCAGAGCACTCGAACAGCATCAGAACCACATTTCTAGGCAGTCCAACATGCCCTGGAAGTCTTCGACATTGCCCTCGTCTGAGCAGCCCTGAGAAAACACTCTGCTTAGAAGTTATCGAGGACCTCGTACCAGAAGTCACTCTATTCAAGGAGAAATACAGCATCTTAACATGCTGTGTCGCTCTCAGGGCAAGAAACCTGAGAACTTGCCTCGAGGTAAGGCCATGAAATACTATGCAGAAGCAGAGGCGTGTAGCAGTTTCCATGAGGCCGTAGTCGCTTATCTTCATCATTTTAAAGCCAGTACGCTTTTCAGGACACCTAGGTGCCTCGCCTGGAAACCCTGTTGCCTGCAAGAACACTGAGTACCCTCAGGCTCCCCTTGTCCTTCTAAGCAATATCCAGGCCAGGAGCTTTCCGACTCACAGTGTGTATGCCGAGTGTAGGGCAACACAGTGCACTCTTATTGGAATATCTTGATTTAGCCAGCAATCGCACAGGTTCACGAGCACCGTTAAGCCAGTTCCAACAGGCCGTGGAAGTCGCTCTCATTCCCTAGTTTGAGCTGTACAGAGAGAAACAGTAAGCTTCTCCTTCCATTCAGGACTTCCTACCTGAAGTCACCCTGCCTCTTGAAGAAAGACGACCTCGTTTCTATTGCAACTAAAGCACAGTTTTTCCTGTAGCACGGCAGGCTTTTGAAAAGGCACGGGCCCAGAGGCCTAGCTAGGGCTTTCCTTGGTGAGGCCGTTCACTAGATGCAGAACACCCTGCCTCGAGAAGTTGATTCAGGGAAGCAACAACTGTGTACTCTGTGTCTCATTTGACTGGTTAAAAACCACAGAGATGTATGCTGCCTGTGCCCATGGAAATGGGGGCATGATGGGACTAACCTTGCTTTCCGTTTGGAAAGCTCCCCTCTTGCTTTCGTGAAGCTCCCTGAAATTCTCTGCTGTTGACAGGCTTCTGGCCACTGTAGGCATGTGTCTGGGAAGTAAATGAGTTTTCTCTGGCTACACACGGAACTTCGTTGGCCGCGGTGGGGCGCACCTTGCCATGCTCTAGAGCTAAAGGGAATCTAAACGTGAGCCCTTGGCTCGAGGTAAGGCCCTGAGTAGCCCTGCCGAACGGGAGGCATGCAGCTCTTTCCATTAGCTCTTAGTCACTCTTCTGGTTTACTTTAAATGAAGTACCCTTTTCAGGACTCCTAGGCCCCTCGGTTGAGCATCATTTTTGTTCCAAGGTCTCTGAGTATCTCCACACCCCTGTAGGCCTGCTGAGCAACAACGAGGCACATTGGTCCTCGGAGGTCCTCTGTGTCTGCTGAGTCATGGGCAACACACTGCACTCTTTCTTGTGATATCTTGATTCACAGCACTCGCACAGGTTCAAGAGCAACGTTCAACAAGTTCCAACATGTCGTGGAAGTCGTTCTCATTCCCTAGTTTGAGCTGTACAGACAGAAACAGTAAGCTTCTCCTTCCATTCAGGACCTCCTACCTGAAGTCACCCTGCCTCTTGAAGAAAGACGACCTTCTTTCTATTGCAACTAAAGCACAGTTTTTCCTGTAGCACGGCAGGCTTTTGAAGAGGCACGGGCCCAGAGTCCTAATCAGGGATTTCCTTGGTGAGGCCGTTCACTAGATGCAGAACACCCTGCCTCGAGAAGTTGATTCAGGGAAGCAAACACTGTGTACTCTGTGTCTCATTTGACTGGTTAAAAACCACAGAGATGTATGCTGCCTGTGCCCATGGAAATGGGGGCATGATGGGACTAGCCTTGCTTTCCGTTTGAAAACCTCCATTCTTGCTTCCGTGAAGCTCCCTGAAATTCTCTGCTGTTGACAGTCCTCTGGCCACTGTAGGCATGTGTCTGGGAAGAAAATGACTTTTCTCTCGGTACACACGGAGCTTCATTGGCGGGGTGCGGCTCTCCTTGCCATGCTCTAGAGCTAAAGGGAATCTCAACGTGAGTCCTTGCCTCAGGTAAGGCCCTGAGTAGCCCTGCAGAAAGGGAGGCATGCAGCTCTTTCCATGAGCTCTTAATGGAGGTCTGTTTTATTTAAAGAATTACCCCTTTCAGAACTCCTACGCCCTTCGGGTGAGCATCATTTTGGTTCCAAGATCCCTGACTCCCTCTATACCCCTGTGGGCCTGCTGAGCAGCATTGCGTCCCATACGTCCCACGGAGGCTCTCTGTGTCTGCAGAGTGTCGGGCAACACACTGTACGTTACTTCAGGAGAGCTACATTTCCAGAGCACTCGAACAGCATCAGAACCACATTTCTAGGCAGTCCAACATGCCCTGGAAGTCTTCGACATTGCCCTCGTCTGAGCAGCCCTGAGAAAACACTCTGCTTAGAAGTTATCGAGGACCTCGTACCAGAAGTCACTCTATTCAAGGAGAAATACAGCATCTTAACATGCTGTGTCGCTCTCAGGGCAAGAAACCTGAGAACTTGCCTCGAGGTAAGGCCATGAAATACTATGCAGAAGCAGAGGCGTGTAGCAGTTTCCATGAGGCCGTAGTCGCTTATCTTCATCATTTTAAAGCCAGTACGCTTTTCAGGACACCTAGGTGCCTCGCCTGGAAACCCTGTTGCCTGCAAGAACACTGAGTACCCTCAGGCTCCCCTTGTCCTTCTAAGCAATATCCAGGCCAGGAGCTTTCCGACTCACAGTGTGTATGCCGAGTGTAGGGCAACACAGTGCACTCTTATTGGAATATCTTGATTTAGCCAGCAATCGCACAGGTTCACGAGCACCGTTAAGCCAGTTCCAACAGGCCGTGGAAGTCGCTCTCATTCCCTAGTTTGAGCTGTACAGAGAGAAACAGTAAGCTTCTCCTTCCATTCAGGACTTCCTACCTGAAGTCACCCTGCCTCTTGAAGAAAGACGACCTCGTTTCTATTGCAACTAAAGCACAGTTTTTCCTGTAGCACGGCAGGCTTTTGAAAAGGCACGGGCCCAGAGGCCTAGCTAGGGCTTTCCTTGGTGAGGCCGTTCACTAGATGCAGAACACCCTGCCTCGAGAAGTTGATTCAGGGAAGCAACAACTGTGTACTCTGTGTCTCATTTGACTGGTTAAAAACCACAGAGATGTATGCTGCCTGTGCCCATGGAAATGGGGGCATGATGGGACTAACCTTGCTTTCCGTTTGGAAAGCTCCCCTCTTGCTTTCGTGAAGCTCCCTGAAATTCTCTGCTGTTGACAGGCCTCTGGCCACTGTAGGCATGTGTCTGGGAAGTAAATGAGTTTTCTCTGGCTACACACGGAACTTCGTTGGCCGCGGTGGGGCGCACCTTGCCATGCTCTAGAGCTAAAGGGAATCTAAACGTGAGCCCTTGGCTCGAGGTAAGGCCCTGAGTAGCCCTGCCGAACGGGAGGCATGCAGCTCCTTCCATTAGCTCTTAGTCACTCTTCTGGTTTACTTTAAATGAAGTACCCTTTTCAGGACTCCTAGGCCCCTCGGTTGAGCATCATTTTTGTTCCAAGGTCTCTGAGTATCTCCACACCCCTGTAGGCCTGCTGAGCAACAACGAGGCACATTGGTCCTCGGAGGTCCTCTGTGTCTGCTGACTCATGGGCAACACACTGCACTCTTTCTTGTGATATCTTGATTCACAGCACTCGCACAGGTTCAAGAGCAACGTTCAACAAGTTCCAACATGTCGTGGAAGTCGTTCTCATTCCCTAGTTTGAGCTGTACAGACAAAAACAGTAAGCTTCTCCTTCCATTCAGGACCTCCTACCTGAAGTCACCCTGCCTCTTGAAGAAAGACGACCTTCTTTCCATTGCAACTAAAGCACAGTTTTTCCTGTAGCACGGCAGGCTTTTGAAGAGGCACGGGCCCAGTGTCCTAATCAGGGATTTCCTTGGTGAGGCCGTTCACTAGATGCAGAACACCCTGCCTCGAGAAGTTGATTCAGGGAAGCAACCACTGTGTACTCTGTGTCTCATTTGACTGGTTAAAAACCACAGAGATGTTTGCTGCCTGTGCCCATGGAAATGGGGGCATGATGGGACTAGCCTTGCTTTCCGTTTGAAAACCTCCATTCTTGCTTCCGTGAAGCTCCCTGAAATTCTCTGCTGTTGACAGTCCTCTGGCCACTGTAGGCATGTGTCTGGGAAGAAAATGACTTTTCTCTCGGTACACACGGAGCTTCATTGGCGGGGTGCGGCTCTCCTTGCCATGCTCTAGAGCTAAAGGGAATCTCAACGTGAGTCCTTGCCTCAGGTAAGGCCCTGAGTAGCCCTGCAAAAAGGGAGGCATGCAGCTCTTTCCATGAGCTCTTAATGGAGGTCTGTTTTATTTAAAGAATTACCCCTTTCAGAACTCCTACGCCCTTCGGGTGAGCATCATTTTGGTTCCAAGATCCCTGACTCCCTCTATACCCCTGTGGGCCTGCTGAGCAGCATTGCGTCCCATACGTCCCACGGAGGCTCTCTGTGTCTGCAGGGTGTCGGGCAACACACTGTACGTTACCTCAGGAGAGCTACATTTCCAGAGCACTCGAACAGCATCAGAACCACATTTCTAGGCAGTCCAACATGCCCTGGAAGTCTTCGACATTGCCCTCGTCTGAGCAGCCCTGAGAAAACACTCTGCTTAGAAGTTATCGAGGACCTCGTACCAGAAGTCACTCTATTCAAGGAGAAATACAGCATCTTAACATGCTGTGTCGCTCTCAGGGCAAGAAACCTGAGAACTTGCCTCGAGGTAAGGCCATGAAATACTATGCAGAAGCAGAGGCGTGTAGCAGTTTCCATGAGGCCGTAGTCGCTTATCTTCATCATTTTAAAGCCAGTACGCTTTTCAGGACACCTAGGTGCCTCGCCTGGAAACCCTGTTGCCTGCAAGAACACTGAGTACCCTCAGGCTCCCCTTGTCCTTCTAAGCAATATCCAGGCCAGGAGCTTTCCGACTCACAGTGTGTATGCCGAGTGTAGGGCAACACAGTGCACTCTTATTGGAATATCTTGATTTAGCCAGCAATCGCACAGGTTCACGAGCACCGTTAAGCCAGTTCCAACAGGCCGTGGAAGTCGCTCTCATTCCCTAGTTTGAGCTGTACAGAGAGAAACAGTAAGCTTCTCCTTCCATTCAGGACTTCCTACCTGAAGTCACCCTGCCTCTTGAAGAAAGACGACCTCGTTTCTATTGCAACGAAAGCACAGTTTTTCCTGTAGCACGGCAGGCTTTTGAAAAGGCACGGGCCCAGAGGCCTAGCTAGGGCTTTCCTTGGTGAGGCCGTTCACTAGATGCAGAACACCCTGCCTCGAGAAGTTGATTCAGGGAAGCAACAACTGTGTACTCTGTGTCTCATTTGACTGGTTAAAAACCACAGAGATGTATGCTGCCTGTGCCCATGGAAATGGGGGCATGATGGGACTAACCTTGCTTTCCGTTTGGAAAGCTCCCCTCTTGCTTTCGTGAAGCTCCCTGAAATTCTCTGCTGTTGACAGGCTTCTGGCCACTGTAGGCATGTGTCTGGGAAGTAAATGAGTTTTCTCTGGCTACACACGGAACTTCATTGGCCGCGGTGGGGCGCACCTTGCCATGCTCTAGAGCTAAAGGGAATCTAAACGTGAGCCCTTGGCTCGAGGTAAGGCCCTGAGTAGCCCTGCCGAACGGGAGGCATGCAGCTCCTTCCATTAGCTCTTAGTCACTCTTCTGGTTTACTTTAAATGAAGTACCCTTTTCAGGACTCCTAGGCCCCTCGGTTGAGCATCATTTTTGTTCCAAGGTCTCTGAGTATCTCCACACCCCTGTAGGCCTGCTGAGCAACAACGAGGCACATTGGTCCTCGGAGGTCCTCTGTGTCTGCTGAGTCATGGGCAACACACTGCACTCTTTCTTGTGATATCTTGATTCACAGCACTCGCACAGGTTCAAGAGCAACGTTCAAGTTCCAACATGTCGTGGAAGTCGTTCTCATTCCCTAGTTTGAGCTGTACAGACAGAAACAGTAAGCTTCTCCTTCCATTCAGGACCTCCTACCTGAAGTCACCCTGCCTCTTGAAGAAAGACGACCTTCTTTCTATTGCAACTAAAGCACAGTTTTTCCTGTAGCACGGCAGGCTTTTGAAGAGGCACGGGCCCAGAGTCCTAATCAGGGATTTCCTTGGTGAGGCCGTTCACTAGATGCAGAACACCCTGCCTCGAGAAGTTGATTCAGGGAAGCAACCACTGTGTACTCTGTGTCTCATTTGACTGGTTAAAAACCACAGAGATGTATGCTGCCTGTGCCCATGGAAATGGGGGCATGATGGGACTAGCCTTGCTTTCCGTTTGAAAACCTCCATTCTAGCTTCCGTGAAGCTCCCTGAAATTCTCTGCTGTTGACAGTCCTCTGGCCACTGTAGGCATGTGTCTGGGAAGAAAATGACTTTTCTCTCGGTACACACGGAGCTTCATTGGCGGGGTGCGTCTCTCCTTGCCATGCTCTAGAGCTAAAGGGAATCTCAACGTGAGTCCTTGCCTCAGGTAAGGCCCTGAGTAGCCCTGCAGAAAGGGAGGCATGCAGCTCTTTCCATGAGCTCTTAATGGAGGTCTGTTTTATTTAAAGAATTACCCCTTTCAGAACTCCTACGCCCTTCGGGTGAGCATCATTTTGGTTCCAAGATCCCTGACTCCCTCTATACCCCTGTGGGCCTGCTGAGCAGCATTGCGTCCCATACGTCCCACGGAGGCTCTCTGTGTCTGCAGAGTGTCGGGCAACACACTGTACGTTACTTCAGGAGAGCTACATTTCCAGAGCACTCGAACAGCATCAGAACCACATTTCTAGGCAGTCCAACATGCCCTGGAAGTCTTCGACATTGCCCTCGTCTGAGCAGCCCTGAGAAAACACTCTGCTTAGAAGTTATCGAGGACCTCGTACCAGAAGTCACTCTATTCAAGGAGAAATACAGCATCTTAACATGCTGTGTCGCTCTCAGGGCAAGAAACCTGAGAACTTGCCTCGAGGTAAGGCCATGAAATACTATGCAGAAGCAGAGGCGTGTAGCAGTTTCCATGAGGCCGTAGTCGCTTATCTTCATCATTTTAAAGCCAGTACGCTTTTCAGGACACCTAGGTGCCTCGCCTGGAAACCCTGTTGCCTGCAAGAACACTGAGTACCCTCAGGCTCCCCTTGTCCTTCTAAGCAATATCCAGGCCAGGAGCTTTCCGACTCACAGTGTGTATGCCGAGCGTAGGGCAACACAGTGCACTCTTATTGGAATATCTTGATTTAGCCAACAATCGCACAGGTTCACGAGCACCGTTAAGCCAGTTCCAACAGGCCGTGGAAGTCGCTCTCATTCCCTAGTTTGAGCTGTACAGAGAGAAACAGTAAGCTTCTCCTTCCATTCAGGACTTCCTACCTGAAGTCACCCTGCCTCTTGAAGAAAGACGACCTCGTTTCTATTGCAACGAAAGCACAGTTTTTCCTGTAGCACGGCAGGCTTTTGAAAAGGCACGGGCCCAGAGGCCTAGCTAGGGCTTTCCTTGGTGAGGCCGTTCACTAGATGCAGAACACCCTGCCTCGAGAAGTTGATTCAGGGAAGCAACAACTGTGTACTCTGTGTCTCATTTGACTGGTTAAAAACCACAGAGATGTATGCTGCCTGTGCCCATGGAAATGGGGGCATGATGGGACTAACCTTGCTTTCCGTTTGGAAAGCTCCCCTCTTGCTTTCGTGAAGCTCCCTGAAATTCTCTGCTGTTGACAGGCCTCTGGCCACTGTAGGCATGTGTCTGGGAAGTAAATGAGTTTTCTCTGGCTACACACGGAACTTCATTGGCCGCGGTGGGGCGCACCTTGCCATGCTCTAGAGCTAAAGGGAATCTAAACGTGAGCCCTTGGCTCGAGGTAAGGCCCTGAGTAGCCCTGCAGAACGGGAGGCATGCAGCTCTTTCCATTAGCTCTTAGTCACTCTTCTGGTTTACTTTAAATGAAGTACCCTTTTCAGGACTCCTAGGCCCCTCGGTTGAGCATCCTTTTTGTTCCAAGGTCTCTGAGTATCTCCACACCCCTGTAGGACTGCTGAGCAACAACGAGGCACATTGGTCCTCGGAGGTCCTCTGTGTCTGCTGAGTCATGGGCAACACACTGCACTCTTTCTTGTGATATCTTGATTCACAGCACTCGCACAGGTTCAAGAGCAACGTTCAACAAGTTCTAACATGTCGTGGAAGTCGTTCTCATTCCCTAGTTTGAGCTGTACAGACAGAAACAGTAAGCTTCTCCTTCCATTCAGGACGTCCTACCTGAAGTCACCCTGCCTCTTGAAGAAAGACGACCTTCTTTCTATTGCAACTAAAGCACAGTTTTTCCTGTAGCACGGCAGGCTTTTGAAGAGGCACGGGCCCAGAGTCCTAATCAGGGATTTCCTTGGTGAGGCCGTTCACTAGATGCAGAACACCCTGCCTCGAGAAGTTGATTCAGGGAAGCAACCACTGTGTACTCTGTGTCTCATTTGACTGGTTAAAAACCACAGAGATGTTTGCTGCCTGTGCCCATGGAAATGGGGGCATGATGGGACTAGCCTTGCTTTCCGTTTGAAAACCTCCATTCTTGCTTCCGTGAAGCTCCCTGAAATTCTCTGCTGTTGACAGTCCTCTGGCCACTGTAGGCATGTGTCTGGGAAGAAAATGACTTTTCTCTCGGTACACACGGAGCTTCATTGGCGGGGTGCGGCTCTCCTTGCCATGCTCTAGAGCTAAAGGGAATCTCAACGTGAGTCCTTGCCTCAGGTAAGGCCCTGAGTAGCCCTGCAGAAAGGGAGGCATGCAGCTCTTTCCATGAGCTCTTAATGGAGGTCTGTTTTATTTAAAGAATTACCCCTTTCAGAACTCCTACGCCCTTCGGGTGAGCATCATTTTGGTTCCAAGATCCCTGACTCCCTCTATACCCCTGTGGGCCTGCTGAGCAGCATTGCGTCCCATACGTCCCACGGAGGCTCTCTGTGTCTGCAGGGTGTCGGGCAACACACTGTACGTTACCTCAGGAGAGCTACATTTCCAGAGCACTCGAACAGCATCAGAACCACATTTCTAGGCAGTCCAACATGCCCTGGAAGTCTTCGACATTGCTCTCGTCTGAGCAGCCCTGAGAAAACACTCTGCTTAGAAGTTATCGAGGACCTCGTACCAGAAGTCACTCTATTCAAGGAGAAATACAGCATCTTAACATGCTGTGTCGCTCACAGGGCAAGAAACCTGAGAACTTGCCTCGAGGTAAGGCCATGAAATACTATGCAGAAGCAGAGGCGTGTAGCAGTTTCCATGAGGCCGTAGTCGCTTATCTTCATCATTTTAAAGCCAGTACGCTTTTCAGGACACCTAGGTGCCTCGCCTGGAAACCCTGTTGCCTGCAAGAACACTGAGTACCCTCAGGCTCCCCTTGTCCTTCTAAGCAATATCCAGGCCAGGAGCTTTCCGACTCACAGTGTGTATGCCGAGTGTAGGGCAACACAGTGCACTCTTATTGGAATATCTTGATTTAGCCAGCAATCGCACAGGTTCACGAGCACCGTTAAGCCAGTTCCAACAGGCCGTGGAAGTCGCTCTCATTCCCTAGTTTGAGCTGTACAGAGAGAAACAGTAAGCTTCTCCTTCCATTCAGGACTTCCTACCTGAAGTCACCCTGCCTCTTGAAGAAAGACGACCTCGTTTCTATTGCAACTAAAGCACAGTTTCTCCTGTAGCACGGCAGGCTTTTGAAAAGGCACGGGCCCAGAGGCCTAGCTAGGGCTTTCCTTGGTGAGGCCGTTCACTAGATGCAGAACACCCTGCCTCGAGAAGTTGATTCAGGGAAGCAACAACTGTGTACTCTGTGTCTCATTTGACTGGTTAAAAACCACAGAGATGTATGCTGCCTGTGCCCATGGAAATGGGGGCATGATGGGACTAACCTTGCTTTCCGTTTGGAAAGCTCCCCTCTTGCTTTCGTGAAGCTCCCTGAAATTCTCTGCTGTTGACAGGCCTCTGGCCACTGTAGGCATGTGTCTGGGAAGTAAATGAGTTTTCTCTGGCTACACACGGAACTTCATTGGCCGCGGTGGGGCGCACCTTGCCATGCTCTAGAGCTAAAGGGAATCTAAACGTGAGCCCTTGGCTCGAGGTAAGGCCCTGAGTAGCCCTGCAGAACGGGAGGCATGCAGCTCTTTCCATTAGCTCTTAGTCACTCTTCTGGTTTACTTTAAATGAAGTACCCTTTTCAGGACTCCTAGGCCCCTCGGTTGAGCATCATTTTTGTTCCAAGGTCTCTGAGTATCTCCACACCCCTGTAGGCCTGCTGAGCAACAACGAGGCACATTGGTCCTCGGAGGTCCTCTGTGTCTGCTGAGTCATGGGCAACACACTGCACTCTTTCTTGTGATATCTTGATTCACAGCACTCGCACAGGTTCAAGAGCAACGTTCAACAAGTTCTAACATGTCGTGGAAGTCGTTCTCATTCCCTAGTTTGAGCTGTACAGACAGAAACAGTAAGCTTCTCCTTCCATTCAGGACGTCCTATCTGAAGTCACCCTGCCTCTTGAAGAAAGACGACCTTCTTTCTATTGCAGCTAAAGCACAGTTTTTCCTGTAGCACGGCAGGCTTTTGAAGAGGCACGGGCCCAGAGTCCTAATCAGGGATTTCCTTGGTGAGGCCGTTCACTAGATGCAGAACACCCTGCCTCGAGAAGTTGATTCAGGGAAGCAACCACTGTGTACTCTGTGTCTCATTTGACTGTTTAAAAACCACAGAGATGTATGCTGCCTGTGCCCATGGAAATGGGGGCATGATGGGACCAGCCTTGCTTTCCGTTTGAAAACCTCCATTCTTGCTTCCGTGAAGCTCCCTGAAATTCTCTGCTGTTGACAGTCCTCTGGCCACTGTAGGCATGTGTCTGGGAAGAAAATGACTTTTCTCTCGGTACACACGGAGCTTCATTGGCGGGGTGCGGCTCTCCTTGCCATGCTCTAGAGCTAAAGGGAATCTCAACGTGAGTCCTTGCCTCAGGTAAGGCCCTGAGTAGCCCTGCAGAAAGGGAGGCATGCAGCTCTTTCCATGAGCTCTTAATGGAGGTCTGTTTTATTTAAAGAATTACCCCTTTCAGAACTCCTACGCCCTTCGGGTGAGCATCATTTTGGTTCCAAGATCCCTGACTCCCTCTATACCCCTGTGGGCCTGCTGAGCAGCATTGCGTCCCATACGTCCCACGGAGGCTCTCTGTGTCTGCAGGGTGTCGGGCAACACACTGTACGTTACCTCAGGAGAGCTACATTTCCAGAGCACTCGAACAGCATCAGAACCACATTTCTAGGCAGTCCAACATGCCCTGGAAGTCTTCGACATTGCTCTCGTCTGAGCAGCCCTGAGAAAACACTCTGCTTAGAAGTTATCGAGGACCTCGTACCAGAAGTCACTCTATTCAAGGAGAAATACAGCATCTTAACATGCTGTGTCGCTCACAGGGCAAGAAACCTGAGAACTTGCCTCGAGGTAAGGCCATGAAATACTATGCAGAAGCAGAGGCGTGTAGCAGTTTCCATGAGGCCGTAGTCGCTTATCTTCATCATTTTAAAGCCAGTACGCTTTTCAGGACACCTAGGTGCCTCGCCTGGAAACCCTGTTGCCTGCAAGAACACTGAGTACCCTCAGGCTCCCCTTGTCCTTCTAAGCAATATCCAGGCCAGGAGCTTTCCGACTCACAGTGTGTATGCCGAGTGTAGGGCAACACAGTGCACTCTTATTGGAATATCTTGATTTAGCCAGCAATCGCACAGGTTCACGAGCACCGTTAAGCCAGTTCCAACAGGCCGTGGAAGTCGCTCTCATTCCCTAGTTTGAGCTGTACAGAGAGAAACAGTAAGCTTCTCCTTCCATTCAGGACTTCCTACCTGAAGTCACCCTGTCTCTTGAAGAAAGACGACCTCGTTTCTATTGCAACTAAAGCACAGTTTTTCCTGTAGCACGGCAGGCTTTTGAAAAGGCACGGGCCCAGAGGCCTAGCTAGGGCTTTCCTTGGTGAGGCCGTTCACTAGATGCAGAACACCCTGCCTCGAGAAGTTGATTCAGGGAAGCAACAACTGTGTACTCTGTGTCTCATTTGACTGGTTAAAAACCACAGAGATGTATGCTGCCTGTGCCCATGGAAATGGGGGCATGATGGGACTAACCTTGCTTTCCGTTTGGAAAGCTCCCCTCTTGCTTTCGTGAAGCTCCCTGAAATTCTCTGCTGTTGACAGGCCTCTGGCCACTGTAGGCATGTGTCTGGGAAGTAAATGAGTTTTCTCTGGCTACACACGGAACTTCGTTGGCCGCGGTGGGGCGCACCTTGCCATGCTCTAGAGCTAAAGGGAATCTAAACGTGAGCCCTTGGCTCGAGGTAAGGCCCTGAGTAGCCCTGCCGAACGGGAGGCATGCAGCTCCTTCCATTAGCTCTTAGTCACTCTTCTGGTTTACTTTAAATGAAGTACCCTTTTCAGGACTCCTAGGACCCTCGGTTGAGCATCATTTTTGTTCCAAGGTCTCTGAGTATCTCCACACCCCTGTAGGCCTGCTGAGCAACAACGAGGCACATTGGTCCTCGGAGGTCCTCTGTGTCTGCTGAGTCATGGGCAACACACTGCACTCTTTCTTGTGATATCTTGATTCACAGCACTCGCACAGGTTCAAGAGCAACGTTCAACAAGTTCTAACATGTCGTGGAAGTCGTTCTCATTCCCTAGTTTGAGCTGTACAGACAGAAACAGTAAGCTTCTCCTTCCATTCAGGACCTCCTACCTGAAGTCACCCTGCCTCTTGAAGAAAGACGATCTTCTTTCTATTGCAACTAAAGCACAGTTTTTCCTGTAGCACGGCAGGCTTTTGAAGAGGCACGGGCCCAGAGTCCTAATCAGGGATTTCCTTGGTGAGGCCGTTCACTAGATGCAGAACACCCTGCCTCGAGAAGTTGATTCAGGGAAGCAACCACTGTGTACTCTGTGTCTCATTTGACTGGTTAAAAACCACAGAGATGTATGCTGCCTGTGCCCATGGAAATGGGGGCATGATGGGACTAGCCTTGCTTTCCGTTTGAAAACCTCCATTCTTGCTTCCGTGAAGCTCCCTGAAATTCTCTGCTGTTGACAGTCCTCTGGCCACTGTAGGCATGTGTCTGGGAAGAAAATGACTTTTCTCTCGGTACACACGGAGCTTCATTGGCGGGGTGCGGCTCTCCTTGCCATGCTCTAGAGCTAAAGGGAATCTCAACGTGAGTCCTTGCCTCAGGTAAGGCCCTGAGTAGCCCTGCAGAAAGGGAGGCATGCAGCTCTTTCCATGAGCTCTTAATGGAGGTCTGTTTTATTTAAAGAATTACCCCTTTCAGAACTCCTACGCCCTTCGGGTGAGCATCATTTTGGTTCCAAGATCCCTGACTCCCTCTATACCCCTGTGGGCCTGCTGAGCAGCATTGCGTCCCATACGTCCCACGGAGGCTCTCTGTGTCTGCAGGGTGTCGGGCAACACACTGTACGTTACCTCAGGAGAGCTACATTTCCAGAGCACTCGAACAGCATCAGAACCACATTTCTAGGCAGTCCAACATGCCCTGGAAGTCTTCGACATTGCTCTCGTCTGAGCAGCCCTGAGAAAACACTCTGCTTAGAAGTTATCGAGGACCTCGTACCAGAAGTCACTCTATTCAAGGAGAAATACAGCATCTTAACATGCTGTGTCGCTCTCAGGGCAAGAAACCTGAGAACTTGCCTCGAGGTAAGGCCATGAAATACTATGCAGAAGCAGAGGCGTGTAGCAGTTTCCATGAGGCCGTAGTCGCTTATCTTCATTATTTTAAAGCCAGTACGCTTTTCAGGACACCTAGGTGCCTCGCCTGGAAACCCTGTTGCCTGCAAGAACACTGAGTACCCTCAGGCTCCCCTTGTCCTTCTAAGCAATATCCAGGCCAGGAGCTTTCCGACTCACAGTGTGTATGCCGAGTGTAGGGCAACACAGTGCACTCTTATTGGAATATCTTGATTTAGCCAGCAATCGCACAGGTTCACGAGCACCGTTAAGCCAGTTCCAACAGGCCGTGGAAGTCGCTCTCATTCCCTAGTTTGAGCTGTACAGAGAGAAACAGTAAGCTTCTCCTTCCATTCAGGACTTCCTACCTGAAGTCACCCTGCCTCTTGAAGAAAGACGACCTCGTTTCTATTGCAACGAAAGCACAGTTTTTCCTGTAGCACGGCAGGCTTTTGAAAAGGCACGGGCCCAGAGGCCTAGCTAGGGCTTTCCTTGGTGAGGCCGTTCACTAGATGCAGAACACCCTGCCTCGAGAAGTTGATTCAGGGAAGCAACAACTGTGTACTCTGTGTCTCATTTGACTGGTTAAAAACCACAGAGATGTATGCTGCCTGTGCCCATGGAAATGGGGGCATGATGGGACTAACCTTGCTTTCCGTTTGGAAAGCTCCCCTCTTGCTTTCGTGAAGCTCCCTGAAATTCTCTGCTGTTGACAGGCCTCTGGCCACTGTAGGCATGTGTCTGGGAAGTAAATGAGTTTTCTCTGGCTACACACGGAACTTCATTGGCCGCGGTGGGGCGCACCTTGCCATGCTCTAGAGCTAAAGGGAATCTAAACGTGAGCCCTTGGCTCGAGGTAAGGCCCTGAGTAGCCCTGCAGAACGGGAGGCATGCAGCTCTTTCCATTAGCTCTTAGTCACTCTTCTGGTTTACTTTAAATGAAGTACCCTTTTCAGGACTCCTAGGCCCCTCGGTTGAGCATCATTTTTGTTCCAAGGTCTCTGAGTATCTCCACACCCCTGTAGGCCTGCTGAGCAACAACGAGGCACATTGGTCCTCGGAGGTCCTCTGTGTCTGCTGAGTCATGGGCAACACACTGCACTCTTTCTTGTGATATCTTGATTCACAGCACTCGCACAGGTTCAAGAGCAACGTTCAACAAGTTCTAACATGTCGTGGAAGTCGTTCTCATTCCCTAGTTTGAGCTGTACCGACAGAAACAGTAAGCTTCTCCTTCCATTCAGGACGTCCTACCTGAAGTCACCCTGCCTCTTGAAGAAAGACGACCTTCTTTCTATTGCAACTAAAGCACAGTTTTTCCTGTAGCACGGCAGGCTTTTGAAGAGGCACGGGCCCAGAGTCCTAATCAGGGATTTCCTTGGTGAGGCCGTTCACTAGATGCAGAACACCCTGCCTCGAGAAGTTGATTCAGGGAAGCAACCACTGTGTACTCTGTGTCTCATTTCACTGGTTAAAAACCACAGAGATGTATGCTGCCTGTGCCCATGGAAATGGGGGCATGATGGGACTAACCTTGCTTTCCGTTTGGAAAGCTCCCCTCTTGCTTTCGTGAAGCTCCCTGAAATTCTCTGCTGTTGACAGGCCTCTGGCCACTGTAGGCATGTGTCTGGGAAGTAAATGAGTTTTCTCTGGCTACACACGGAACTTCATTGGCCGCGGTGGGGCGCACCTTGCCATGCTCTAGAGCTAAAGGGAATCTAAACGTGAGCCCTTGGCTCGAGGTAAGGCCCTGAGTAGCCCTGCCGAACGGGAGGCATGCAGCTCTTTCCATTAGCTCTTAGTCACTCTTCTGGTTTACTTTAAATGAAGTACCCTTTTCAGGACTCCTAGGCCCCTCGGTTGAGCATCATTTTTGTTCCAAGGTCTCTGAGTATCTCCACACCCCTGTAGGCCTGCTGAGCAACAACGAGGCACATTGGTCCTCGGAGGTCCTCTGTGTCTGCTGAGTCATGGGCAACACACTGCACTCTTTCTTGTGATATCTTGATTCACAGCACTCGCACAGGTTCAGGAGCAACGTTCAACAAGTTCCAACATGTCGTGGAAGTCGTTCTCATTCCCTAGTTTGAGCTGTACAGACAGAAACAGTAAGCTTCTCCTTCCATTCAGGACCTCCTACCTGAAGTCACCCTGCCTCTTGAAGAAAGACGACCTTCTTTCTATTGCAACTAAAGCACAGTTTTTCCTGTAGCACGGCAGGCTTTTGAAGAGGCACGGGCCCAGAGTCCTAATCAGGGATTTCCTTGGTGAGGCCGTTCACTAGATGCAGAACACCCTGCCTCGAGAAGTTGATTCAGGGAAGCAACCACTGTGTACTCTGTGTCTCATTTGACTGGTTAAAAACCACAGAGATGTATGCTGCCTGTGCCCATGGAAATGGGGGCATGATGGGACTAGCCTTGCTTTCCGTTTGAAAACCTCCATTCTTGCTTCCGTGAAGCTCCCTGAAATTCTCTGCTGTTGACAGTCCTCTGGCCACTGTAGGCATGTGTCTGGGAAGAAAATGACTTTTCTCTCGGTACACACGGAGCTTCATTGGCGGGGTGCGGCTCTCCTTGCCATGCTCTAGAGCTAAAGGGAATCTCAACGTGAGTCCTTGCCTCAGGTAAGGCCCTGAGTAGCCCTGCAGAAAGGGAGGCATGCAGCTCTTTCCATGAGCTCTTAATGGAGGTCTGTTTTATTTAAAGAATTACCCCTTTCAGAACTCCTACGCCCTTCGGGTGAGCATCATTTTGGTTCCAAGATCCCTGACTCCCTCTATACCCCTGTGGGCCTGCTGAGCAGCATTGCGTCCCATACGTCCCACGGAGGCTCTCTGTGTCTGCAGAGTGTCGGGCAACACACTGTACGTTACTTTAGGAGAGCTACATTTCCAGAGCACTCGAACAGCATCAGAACCACATTTCTAGGCAGTCCAACATGCCCTGGCAGTCTTCGACATTGCCCTCGTCTGAGCAGCCCTGAGAAAACACTCTGCTTAGAAGTTATCGAGGACCTCGTACCAGAAGTCACTCTATTCAAGGAGAAATACAGCATCTTAACATGCTGTGTCGCTCACAGGGCAAGAAACCTGAGAACTTGCCTCGAGGTAAGGCCATGAAATACTATGCAGAAGCAGAGGCGTGTAGCAGTTTCCATGAGGCCGTAGTCGCTTATCTTCATCATTTTAAAGCCAGTACGCTTTTCAGGACACCGAGGTGCCTCGCCTGGAAACCCTGTTGCCTGCCAGAACACTGAGTACCCTCAGGCTCCCCTTGTCCTTCTAAGCAATATCCAGGCCAGGAGCTTTCCGACTCACAGAGTGTATGCCGAGTGTAGGGCAACACAGTGCACTCTTATTGGAATATCTTGATTTAGCCAGCAATCGCACAGGTTCACGAGCACCGTTAAGCCAGTTCCAACAGGCCGTGGAAGTCGCTCTCATTCCCTAGTTTGAGCTGTACAGAGAGAAACAGTAAGCTTCTCCTTCCATTCAGGACTTCCTACCTGAAGTCACCCTGCCTCTTGAAGAAAGACGACCTCGTTTCTATTGCAACTAAAGCACAGTTTTTCCTGTAGCACGGCAGGCTTTTGAAAAGGCACGGGCCCAGAGGCCTAGCTAGGGCTTTCCTTGGTGAGGCCGTTCACTAGATGCAGAACACCCTGCTTCGAGAAGTTGATTCAGGGAAGCAACAACTGTGTACTCTGTGTCTCATTTGACTGGTTAAAAACCACAGAGATGTATGCTGCCTGTGCCCATGGAAATGGGGGCATGATGGGACTAACCTTGCTTTCCGTTTGAAAACTTCCATTCTTGCTTCCGTGAAGCTCCCTGAAATTCTCTGCTTTTGACAGTCCTCTGGCCACTGTAGGCATGTGTCTGGGAAGAAAATGACTTTTCTCTGGCTACACACGGAACTTCATTGGCCGCGGTGGGGCGCACCTTGCCATGCTCTAGAGCTAAAGGGAATCTAAACGTGAGCCCTTGGCTCGAGGAAAGGGCCTGAGTAGCCCTGCAAAACGGGAGGCATGCAGCTCTTTCCATTAGCTCTTAGTCACTCTTCTGGTTTACTTTAAATGAAGTACCCTTTTCAGGACTCCTAGGCCCCTCGGTTGAGCATCATTTTTGTTCCAAGGTCTCTGAGTATCTCCACACCCCTGTAGGCCTGCTGAGCAACAACGAGGCACATTGGTCCTCGGAGGTCCTCTGTGTCTGCTGAGTCATGGGCAACACACTGCACTCTTTCTTGTGATATCTTGATTCACAGCACTCGCACAGGTTCAGGAGCAACGTTCAACAAGTTCAAACATGTCGTGGAAGTCGTTCTCATTCCCTAGTTTGAGCGGTACAGACAGAAACAGTAAGCTTCTCCTTCCATTCAGGACCTCCTACCTGAAGTCACCCTGCCTCTTGAAGAAAGACGACCTTCTTTCTATTGCAACTAAAGCACAGTTTTTCCTGTAGCACGGCAGGCTTTTGAAGAGGCACGGGCCCAGAGTCCTAATCAGGGATTTCCTTGGTGAGGCCGTTCACTAGATGCAGAACACCCTGCCTCGAGAAGTTGATTCAGGGAAGCAACCACTGTGTACTCTGTGTCTCATTTGACTGGTTAAAAACCACAGAGATGTATGCTGCCTGTGCCCATGGAAATGGGGGCATGATGGGACTAGCCTTGCTTTCCGTTTGAAAACCTCCATTCTTGCTTCCGTGAAGCTCCCTGAAATTCTCTGCTGTTGACAGTCCTCTGGCCACTGTAGGCATGTGTCTGGGAAGAAAATGACTTTTCTCTCGGTACACACGGAGCTTCATTGGCGGGGTGCGGCTCTCCTTGCCATGCTCTAGAGCTAAAGGGAATCTCAACGTGAGTCCTTGCCTCAGGTAAGGCCCTGAGTAGCCCTGCAGAAAGGGAGGCATGCAGCTCTTTCCATGAGCTCTTAATGGAGGTCTGTTTTATTTAAAGAATTACCCGTTTCAGAACTCCTACGCCCTTCGGGTGAGCATCATTTTGGTTCCAAGATCCCTGACTCCCTCTATACCCCTGTGGGCCTGCTGAGCAGCTTTGCGTCCCATACGTCCCACGGAGGCTCTCTGTGTCTGCAGAGTGTCGGGCAACACACTGTACGTTACTTCAGGAGAGCTACATTTCCAGAGCACTCGAACAGCATCAGAACCACATTTCTAGGCAGTCCAACATGCCCTGGAAGTCTTCGACATTGCCCTCGTCTGAGCAGCCCTGAGAAAACACTCTGCTTAGAAGTTATCGAAGACCTCGTACCAGAAGTCACTCTATTCAAGGAGAAATACAGCATCTTAACATGCTGTGTCGCTCACAGGGCAAGAAACCTGAGAACTTGCCTCGAGGTAAGGCCATGAAATACTATGCAGAAGCAGAGGCGTGTAGCAGTTTCCATGAGGCCGTAGTCGCTTATCTTCATCATTTTAAAGCCAGTACGCTTTTCAGGACACCTAGGTGCCTCGCCTGGAAACCCTGTTGCCTGCCAGAACACTGAGTACCCTCAGGCTCCCCTTGTCCTTCTAAGCAATATCCAGGCCAGGAGCTTTCCGACTCACAGTGTGTATGCCGAGTGTAGGGCAACACAGTGCACTCTTATTGGAATATCTTGATTTAGCCAGCAATCGCACAGGTTCACGAGCACCGTTAAGCCAGTTCCAACAGGCCGTGGAAGTCGCTCTCATTCCCTAGTTTGAGCTGTACAGAGAGAAACAGTAAGCTTCTCCTTCCATTCAGGACTTCCTACCTGAAGTCACCCTGCCTCTTGAAGAAAGACGACCTCGTTTCTATTGCAACTAAAGCACAGTTTTTCCTGTAGCACGGCAGGCTTTTGAAAAGTCACGGGCCCAGAGGCCTAGCTAGGGCTTTCCTTGGTGAGGCCGTTCACTAGATGCAGAACACCCTGCCTCGAGAAGTTGATTCAGGGAAGCAACAACTGTGTACTCTGTGTCTCATTTGACTGGTTAAAAACCACAGAGATGTATGCTGCCTGTGCCCATGGAAATGGGGGCATGATGGGACTAACCTTGCTTTCCGTTTGGAAAGCTCCCCTCTTGCTTTGGTGAAGCTCCCTGAAATTCTCTGCTGTTGACAGGCCTCTGGCCACTGTAGGCATGTGTCTGGGAAGTAAATGAGTTTTCTCTGGCTACACACGGAACTTCATTGGCCGCGGTGGGGCGCAACTTGCCATGCTCTAGAGCTAAAGGGAATCTAAACGTGAGCCCTTGGCTCGAGGTAAGGCCCTGAGTAGCCCTGCCGAACGGGAGGCATGCAGCTCCTTCCATTAGCTCTTAGTCACTCTTCTGGTTTACTTTAAATGAAGTACCCTTTTCAGGACTCCTAGGCCCCTCGGTTGAGCATCATTTTTGTTCCAAGGTCTCTGAGTATCTCCACACCCCTGTAGGCCTGCTGAGCAACAACGAGGCACATTGGTCCTCGGAAGTCCTCTGTGTCTGCTGAGTCATGGGCAACACACTGCACTCTTTCTTGTGATATCTTGATTCACAGCACTCGCACAGGTTCAAGAGCAACGTTCAACAAGTTCCAACATGTCGTGGAAGTCGTTCTCATTCCCTAGTTTGAGCTGTACAGACAGAAACAGTAAGCTTCTCCTTCCATTCAGGACCTCCTACCTGAAGTCACCCTGCCTCTTGAAGAAAGACGACCTTCTTTCTATTGCAACTAAAGCACAGTTTTTCCTGTAGCACGGCAGGCTTTTGAAGAGGCACGGGCCCAGAGTCCTAATCAGGGATTTCCTTGGTGAGGCCGTTCACTAGATGCAGAACACCCTGCCTCGAGAAGTTGATTCAGGGAAGCAACCACTGTGTACTCTGTGTCTCATTTGACTGGTTAAAAACCACAGAGATGTATGCTGCCTGTGCCCATGGAAATGGGGGCATGATGGGACTAGCCTTGCTTTCCGTTTGAAAACCTCCATTCTTGCTTCCGTGAAGCTCCCTGAAATTCTCTGCTGTTGACAGTCCTCTGGCCACTGTAGGCATGTGTCTGGGAAGAAAATGACTTTTCTCTCGGTACACACGGAGCTTCATTGGCGGGGTGCGGCTCTCCTTGCCATGCTCTAGAGCTAAAGGGAATCTCAACGTGAGTCCTTGCCTCAGGTAAGGCCCTGAGTAGCCCTGCAGAAAGGGAGGCATGCAGCTCTTTCCATGAGCTCTTAATGGAGGTCTGTTTTATTTAAAGAATTACCCCTTTCAGAACTCCTACGCCCTTCGGGTGAGCATCATTTTGGTTCCAAGATCCCTGACTCCCTCTATACCCCTGTGGGCCTGCTGAGCAGCATTGCGTCCCATACGTCCCACGGAGGCTCTCTGTGTCTGCAGAGTGTCGGGCAACACACTGTACGTTACTTCAGGAGAGCTACATTTCCAGAGCACTCGAACAGCATCAGAACCACATTTCTAGGCAGTCCAACATGCCCTGGAAGTCTTCGACATTGCCCTCGTCTGAGCAGCCCTGAGAAAACACTCTGCTTAGAAGTTATCGAGGACCTCGTACCAGAAGTCACTCTATTCAAGGAGAAATACAGCATCTTAACATGCTGTGTCGCTCACAGGGCAAGAAACCTGAGAACTTGCCTCGAGGTAAGGCCATGAAATACTATGCAGAAGCAGAGGCGTGTAGCAGTTTCCATGAGGCCGTAGTCGCTTATCTTCATCATTTTAAAGCCAGTACGCTTTTCAGGACACCTAGGTGCCTCGCCTGGAAACCCTGTTGCCTGCCAGAACACTGAGTACCCTCAGGCTCCCCTTGTCCTTCTAAGCAATATCCAGGCCAGGAGCTTTCCGACTCACAGTGTGTATGCCGAGTGTAGGGCAACACAGTGCACTCTTATTGGAATATCTTGATTTAGCCAGCAATCGCACAGGTTCACGAGCACCGTTAAGCCAGTTCCAACAGGCCGTGGAAGTCGCTCTCATTCCCTAGTTTGAGCTGTACAGAGAGAAACAGTAAGCTTCTCCTTCCATTCAGGACTTCCTACCTGAAGTCACCCTGCCTCTTGAAGAAAGACGACCTCGTTTCTATTGCAACTAAAGCACAGTTTTTCCTGTAGCACGGCAGGCTTTTGAAAAGGCACGGGCCCAGAGGCCTAGCTAGGGCTTTCCTTGGTGAGGCCGTTCACTAGATGCAGAACACCCTGCCTCGAGAAGTTGATTCAGGGAAGCAACAACTGTGTACTCTGTGTCTCATTTGACTGGTTAAAAACCACAGAGATGTATGCTGCCTGTGCCCATGGAAATGGGGGCATGATGGGACTAACCTTGCTTTCCGTTTGGAAAGCTCCCCTCTTGCTTTGGTGAAGCTCCCTGAAATTCTCTGCTGTTGACAGGCCTCTGGCCACTGTAGGCATGTGTCTGGGAAGTAAATGAGTTTTCTCTGGCTACACACGGAACTTCATTGGCCGCGGTGGGGCGCACCTTGCCATGCTCTAGAGCTAAAGGGAATCTAAACGTGAGCCCTTGGCTCGAGGTAAGGCCCTGAGTAGCCCTGCCGAACGGGAGGCATGCAGCTCCTTCCATTAGCTCTTAGTCACTCTTCTGGTTTACTTTAAATGAAGTACCCTTTTCAGGACTCCTAGGCCCCTCGGTTGAGCATCATTTTTGTTCCAAGGTCTCTGAGTATCTCCACACCCCTGTAGGCCTGCTGAGCAACAACGAGGCACATTGGTCCTCGGAGGTCCTCTGTGTCTGCTGAGTCATGGGCAACACACTGCACTCTTTCTTGTGATATCTTGATTCACAGCACTCGCACAGGTTCAAGAGCAACGTTCAACAAGTTCCAACATGTCGTGGAAGTCGTTCTCATTCCCTAGTTTGAGCTGTACAGACAGAAACAGTAAGCTTCTCCTTCCATTCAGGACCTCCTACCTGAAGTCACCCTGCCTCTTGAAGAAAGACGACCTTCTTTCTATTGCAACTAAAGCACAGTTTTTCCTGTAGCACGGCAGGCTTTTGAAGAGGCACGGGCCCAGAGTCCTAATCAGGGATTTCCTTGGTGAGGCCGTTCACTAGATGCAGAACACCCTGCCTCGAGAAGTTGATTCAGGGAAGCAACCACTGTGTACTCTGTGTCTCATTTGACTGGTTAAAAACCACAGAGATGTATGCTGCCTGTGCCCATGGAAATGGGGGCATGATGGGACTAGCCTTGCTTTCCGTTTGAAAACCTCCATTCTTGCTTCCGTGAAGCTCCCTGAAATTCTCTGCTGTTGACATTCCTCTGGCCACTGTAGGCATGTGTCTGGGAAGAAAATGACTTTTCTCTTGGTACACACGGAGCTTCATTGGCGGGGTGCGGCTCTCCTTGCCATGCTCTAGAGCTAAAGGGAATCTCAACGTGAGTCCTTGCCTCAGGTAAGGCCCTGAGTAGCCCTGCAGAAAGGGAGGCATGCAGCTCTTTCCATGAGCTCTTAATGGAGGTCTGTTTTATTTAAAGAATTACCCCTTTCAGAACTCCTACGCCCTTCGGGTGAGCATCATTTTGGTTCCAAGATCCCTGACTCCCTCTATACCCCTGTGGGCCTGCTGAGCAGCATTGCGTCCCATACGTCCCACGGAGGCTCTCTGTGTCTGCAGGGTGTCGGGCAACACACTGTACGTTACTTCAGGAGAGCTACATTTCCAGAGCACTCAAACAGCATCAGAACCACATTTCTAGGCAGTCCAACATGCCCTGGAAGTCTTCGACATTGCTCTCGTCTGAGCAGCCCTGAGAAAACACTCTGCTTAGAAGTTATCGAGGACCTCGTACCAGAAGTCACTCTATTCAAGGAGAAATACAGCATCTTAACATGCTGTGTCGCTCACAGGGCAAGAAACCTGAGAACTTGCCTCGAGGTAAGGCCATGAAATACTATGCAGAAGCAGAGGCGTGTAGCAGTTTCCATGAGGCCGTAGTCGCTTATCTTCATCATTTTAAAGCCAGTACGCTTTTCAGGACACCTAGGTGCCTCGCCTGGAAACCCTGTTGCCTGCCAGAACACTGAGTACCCTCAGGCTCCCCTTGTCCTTCTAAGCAATATCCAGGCCAGGAGCTTTCCGACTCACAGTGTGTATGCCGAGTGTAGGGCAACACAGTGCACTCTTATTGGAATATCTTGATTTAGCCAGCAATCGCACAGGTTCACGAGCACCGTTAAGCCAGTTCCAACAGGCCGTGGAAGTCGCTCTCATTCCCTAGTTTGAGCTGTACAGAGAGAAACAGTAAGCTTCTCCTTCCATTCAGGACTTCCTACCTGAAGTCACCCTGCCTCTTGAAGAAAGACGACCTCGTTTCTATTGCAACTAAAGCACAGTTTTTCCTGTAGCACGGCAGGCTTTTGAAAAGGCACGGGCCCAGAGGCCTAGCTAGGGCTTTCCTTGGTGAGGCCGTTCACTAGATGCAGAACACCCTGCCTCGAGAAGTTGATTCAGGGAAGCAACAACTGTGTACTCTGTGTCTCATTTGACTGGTTAAAAACCACAGAGATGTATGCTGCCTGTGCCCATGGAAATGGGGACATGATGGGACTAACCTTGCTTTCCGTTGGGAAAGCTCCCCTCTTGCTTTCGTGAAGCTCCCTGAAATTCTCTGCTGTTGACAGGCCTCTGGCCACTGTAGGCATGTGTCTGGGAAGTAAATGAGTTTTCTCTGGCTACACACGGAACTTCATTGGCCGCGGTGGGGCGCACCTTGCCATGCTCTAGAGCTAAAGGGAATCTAAACGTGAGCCCTTGGCTCGAGGTAAGGCCCTGAGTAGCCCTGCCGAACGGGAGGCATGCAGCTCTTTCCATTATCTCTTAGTCACTCTTCTGGTTTACTTTAAATGAAGTACCCTTTTCAGGACTCCTAGGCCCCTCGGTTGAGCATCATTTTTGTTCCAAGGTCTCTGAGTATCTCCACACCCCTGTAGGCCTGCTGAGCAACAACGAGGCACATTGGTCCTCGGAGGTCCTCTGTGTCTGCTGAGTCATGGGCAACACACTGCACTCTTTCTTGTGATATCTTGATTCACAGCACTCGCACAGGTTCAGGAGCAACGTTCAACAAGTTCCAACATGTCGTGGAAGTCGTTCTCATTCCCTAGTTTGAGCTGTACAGACAGAAACAGTAAGCTTCTCCTTCCATTCAGGACCTCCTACCTGAAGTCACCCTGCCTCTTGAAGAAAGACGACCTTCTTTATATTGCAACTAAAGCACAGTCTTTCCTGTAGCACGGCAGGCTTTTGAAGAGGCACGGGCCCAGAGTCCTAATCAGGGATTTCCTTGGTGAGGCCGTTCACTAGATGCAGAACACCCTGCCTCGAGAAGTTGATTCAGGGAAGCAACCACTGTGTACTCTGTGTCTCATTTGACTGGTTAAAAACCACAGAGATGTATGCTGCCTGTGCCCATGGAAATGGGGGCATGATGGGACTAGCCTTGCTTTCCGTTTGAAAACCTCCATTCTTGCTTCCGTGAAGCTCCCTGAAATTCTCTGCTGTTGACAGTCCTCTGGCCACTGTAGGCATGTGTCTGGGAAGAAAATGACTTTTCTCTCGGTACACACGGAGCTTCATTGGCGGGGTGCGGCTCTCCTTGCCATGCTCTAGAGCTAAAGGGAATCTCAACGTGAGTCCTTGCCTCAGGTAAGGCCCTGAGTAGCCCTGCAGAAAGGGAGGCATGCAGCTCTTTCCATGAGCTCTTAATGGAGGTCTGTTTTATTTAAAGAATTACCCCTTTCAGAACTCCTACGCCCTTCGGGTGAGCATCATTTTGGTTCCAAGATCCCTGACTCCCTCTATACCCCTGTGGGCCTGCTGAGCAGCATTGCGTCCCATACGTCCCACGGAGGCTCTCTGTGTCTGCAGGGTGTCGGGCAACACACTGTACGTTACTTCAGGAGAGCTACATTTCCAGAGCACTCGAACAGCATCAGAACCACATTTCTAGGCAGTCCAACATGCCCTGGAAGTCTTCGACATTGCCCTCGTCTGAGCAGCCCTGAGAAAACACTCTGCTTAGAAGTTATCGAGGACCTCGTACCAGAAGTCACTCTATTCAAGGAGAAATACAGCATCTTAACATGCTGTGTCGCTCACAGTGCAAGAAACCTGAGAACTTGCCTCGAGGTAAGGCCATGAAATACTATGCAGAAGCAGAGGCGTGTAGCAGTTTCCATGAGGCCGTAGTCGCTTATCTTCATCATTTTAAAGCCAGTACGCTTTTCAGGACACCTAGGTGCCTCGCCTGGAAACCCTGTTGCCTGCCAGAACACTGAGTACCCTCAGGCTCCCCTTGTCCTTCTAAGCAATATCCAGGCCAGGAGCTTTCCGACTCACAGTGTGTATGCCGAGTGTAGGGCAACACAGTGCACTCTTATTGGAATATCTTGATTTAGCCAGCAATCGCACAGGTTCACGAGCACCGTTAAGCCAGTTCCAACAGGCCGTGGAAGTCGCTCTCATTCCCTAGTTTGAGCTGTACAGAGAGAAACAGTAAGCTTCTCCTTCCATTCAGGACTTCCTACCTGAAGTCACCCTGCCTCTTGAAGAAAGACGACCTCGTTTCTATTGCAACTAAAGCACAGTTTTTCCTGTAGCACGGCAGGCTTTTGAAAAGGCACGGGGCCAGAGGCCTAGCTAGGGCTTTCCTTGGTGAGGCCGTTCACTAGATGCAGAACACCCTGCCTCGAGAAGTTGATTCAGGGAAGCAACAACTGTGTACTCTGTGTCTCATTTGACTGGTTAAAAACCACAGAGATGTATGCTGCCTGTGCCCATGGAAATGGGGGCATGATGGGACTAACCTTGCTTTCCGTTGGGAAAGCTCCCCTCTTGCTTTCGTGAAGCTCCCTGAAATTCTCTGCTGTTGACAGGCCTCTGGCCACTGTAGGCATGTGTCTGGGAAGTAAATGAGTTTTCTCTGGCTACACACGGAACTTCATTGGCCGCGGTGGGGCGCACCTTGCCATGCTCTAGAGCTAAAGGGAATCTAAACGTGAGCCCTTGGCTCGAGGTAAGGCCCTGAGTAGCCCTGCCGAACGGGAGGCATGCAGCTCTTTCCATTAGCTCTTAGTCACTCTTCTGGGTTACTTTAAATGAAGTACCCTTTTCAGGACTCCTAGGCCCCTCGGTTGAGCATCATTTTTGTTCCAAGGTCTCTGAGTATCTCCACACCCTTGTAGGCCTGCTGAGCAACAACGAGGCACATTGGTCCTCGGAGGTCCTCTGTGTCTGCTGAGTCATGGGCAACACACTGCACTCTTTCTTGTGATATCTTGATTCACAGCACTCGCACAGGTTCAGGAGCAACGTTCAACAAGTTCCAACATGTCGTGGAAGTCGTTCTCATTCCCTAGTTTGAGCTGTACAGACAGAAACAGTAAGCTTCTCCTTCCATTCAGGACCTCCTACCTGAAGTCACCCTGCCTCTTGAAGAAAGACGACCTTCTTTCTATTGCAACTAAAGCACAGTCTTTCCTGTAGCACGGCAGGCTTTTGAAGAGGCACGGGCCCAGAGTCCTAATCAGGGATTTCCTTGGTGAGGCCGCTCACTAGATGCAGAACACCCTGCCTCGAGAAGTTGATTCAGGGAAGCAACCACTGTGTACTCTGTGTCTCATTTGACTGGTTAAAAACCACAGAGATGTATGCTGCCTGTGCCCATGGAAATGGGGGCATGATGGGACTAGCCTTGCTTTCCGTTTGAAAACCTCCATTCTTGCTTCCGTGAAGCTCCCTGAAATTCTCTGCTGTTGACAGTCCTCTGGCCACTGTAGGCATGTGTCTGGGAAGAAAATGACTTTTCTCTCGGTACACACGGAGCTTCATTGGCGGGGTGCGGCTCTCCTTGCCATGCTCTAGAGCTAAAGGGAATCTCAACGTGAGTCCTTGCCTCAGGTAAGGCCCTGAGTAGCCCTGCAGAAAGGGAGGCATGCAGCTCTTTCCATGAGCTCTTAATGGAGGTCTGTTTTATTTAAAGAATTACCCCTTTCAGAACTCCTACGCCCTTCGGGTGAGCATCATTTTGGTTCCAAGATCCCTGACTCCCTCTATACCCCTGTGGGCCTGCTGAGCAGCATTGCGTCCCATACGTCCCACGGAGGCTCTCTGTGTCTGCAGGGTGTCGGGCAACACACTGTACGTTACTTCAGGAGAGCTACATTTCCAGAGCACTCGAACAGCATCAGAACCACATTTCTAGGCAGTCCAACATGCCCTGGAAGTCTTCGACATTGCCCTCGTCTGAGCAGCCCTGAGAAAACACTCTGCTTAGAAGTTATCGAGGACCTCGTACCAGAAGTCACTCTATTCAAGGAGAAATACAGCATCTTAACATGCTGTGTCGCTCACAGTGCAAGAAACCTGAGAACTTGCCTCGAGGTAAGGCCATGAAATACTATGCAGAAGCAGAGGCGTGTAGCAGTTTCCATGAGGCCGTAGTCGCTTATCTTCATCATTTTAAAGCCAGTACGCTTTTCAGGACACCTAGGTGCCTCGCCTGGAAACCCTGTTGCCTGCCAGAACACTGAGTACCCTCAGGCTCCCCTTGTCCTTCTAAGCAATATCCAGGCCAGGAGCTTTCCGACTCACAGTGTGTATGCCGAGTGTAGGGCAACACAGTGCACTCTTATTGGAATATCTTGATTTAGCCAGCAATCGCACAGGTTCACGAGCACCGTTAAGCCAGTTCCAACAGGCCGTGGAAGTCGCTCTCATTCCCTAGTTTGAGCTGTACAGAGAGAAACAGTAAGCTTCTCCTTCCATTCAGGACTTCCTACCTGAAGTCACCCTGCCTCTTGAAGAAAGACGACCTCGTTTCTATTGCAACTAAAGCACAGTTTTTCCTGTAGCACGGCAGGCTTTTGAAAAGGCACGGGGCCAGAGGCCTAGCTAGGGCTTTCCTTGGTGAGGCCGTTCACTAGATGCAGAACACCCTGCCTCGAGAAGTTGATTCAGGGAAGCAACAACTGTGTACTCTGTGTCTCATTTGACTGGTTAAAAACCACAGATATGTATGCTGCCTGTGCCCATGGAAATGGGGGCATGATGGGACTAACCTTGCTTTCCGTTGGGAAAGCTCCCCTCTTGCTTTCGTGAAGCTCCCTGAAATTCTCTGCTGTTGACAGGCCTCTGGCCACTGTAGGCATGTGTCTGGGAAGTAAATGAGTTTTCTCTGGCTACACACGGAACTTCATTGGCCGCGGTGGGGCGCACCTTGCCATGCTCTAGAGCTAAAGGGAATCTAAACGTGAGCCCTTGGCTCGAGGTAAGGCCCTGAGTAGCCCTGCCGAACGGGAGGCATGCAGCTCTTTCCATTAGCTCTTAGTCACTCTTCTGGGTTACTTTAAATGAAGTACCCTTTTCAGGACTCCTAGGCCCCTCGGTTGAGCATCATTTTTGTTCCAAGGTCTCTGAGTATCTCCACACCCTTGTAGGCCTGCTGAGCAACAACGAGGCACATTGGTCCTCGGAGGTCCTCTGTGTCTGCTGAGTCATGGGCAACACACTGCACTCTTTCTTGTGATATCTTGATTCACAGCACTCGCACAGGTTCAGGAGCAACGTTCAACAAGTTCCAACATGTCGTGGAAGTCGTTCTCATTCCCTAGTTTGAGCTGTACAGACAGAAACAGTAAGCTTCTCCTTCCATTCAGGACCTCCTACCTGAAGTCACCCTGCCTCTTGAAGAAAGACGACCTTCTTTCTATTGCAACTAAAGCACAGTCTTTCCTGTAGCACGGCAGGCTTTTGAAGAGGCACGGGCCCAGAGTCCTAATCAGGGATTTCCTTGGTGAGGCCGCTCACTAGATGCAGAACACCCTGCCTCGAGAAGTTGATTCAGGGAAGCAACCACTGTGTACTCTGTGTCTCATTTGACTGGTTAAAAACCACAGAGATGTATGCTGCCTGTGCCCATGGAAATGGGGGCATGATGGGACTAGCCTTGCTTTCCGTTTGAAAACCTCCATTCTTGCTTCCGTGAAGCTCCCTGAAATTCTCTGCTGTTGACAGTCCTCTGGCCACTGTAGGCATGTGTCTGGGAAGAAAATGACTTTTCTCTCGGTACACACGGAGCTTCATTGGCCGGGGTGGGGCTCTCCTTGCCATCCTCTAGAGCTAAAGGGAATCTCAACGTGAGTCCCTGCCTCGAGGTAAGGCCCTGAGTAGCCCTGCAGAAAGGGAGGCATGCAGCTCTTTCCATGAGCTCTTAGTGGAAGTCTGTTTTATTGAAAAGAATTACCCCTTTCAGGACTCCTACGCCCTTCGGGTGAGCATCATTTTGGTTCCAAGATCACTGACTCCCTCCACACCCCTGTGGGCCTGCTGAGCAGCATTGAGTTCCATACGTCCCACGGAGGCTCTCTGTGTCTGCAGAGTCTCGGGCAACACAGTATACGTTACTTCAGGAGAGCTACATTTCCAGAGCACTCGAACAGCATCAAAACTACATTTCTAGGCAGTCCACCATGCCCTGGAAGTCTTCGACATTGCCCTCGTCAGAGCTGCCCAGAGAAAACACTCTGCTTAGAATTTGTCGAGGACCTCTTACCTGAAGTCACTCTATTCAAGGAGAAATACAGCATCTTAACATGCTGTGTCGTTCACAGGGCAAGAAACGTGAGAACTTGCCTCGAGGTAAGGCCATGAAATGCTTTGCAGAAGCGGAGGCGTGTAGCAGTTTCCATGTGGCCGTAGACGCATATCTTCAGCATTTTAAAGCCAGTACGCTTTTCAGGACACCCAGGTGCCTCGCCTGGAAACCCTATTCCCTGCAAGAACACTGAGTACCCTCAGGGTCCCCTGGCCCTTCTAAGCAACCTCCAGGCCAGGAGCTTTCAGACTCACAGTGTGTATGTCGAGTGTAGGGTAACACAGTGCACTCTTATTGGGACATCTTGATATAGCCAGCAATCGCCCAGGTTCACGAGCACCTTTAAGCAAGTTCCAATAGGCCGTGGAATTCGTTCTCATTCCCTAGTTTGAGCTGTACAGAGAGAAACAGTAAGCTTCTCCTTCCATTCAGGACCTCCTACCTGAAGTCACCCTGCCTCCTGAAGAAAGACGACCTCGTTTCTATTGAAACTAAAGCACAGTTTTTCCTGTAGCACGGCAGGCTTTTGAAGAGGCACGGGCCCAGAGGCCTAGCTAGGCCTTTCCTTGGTGTGGCCGTTCACTAGATGCAGAACACCCTGCCTCGAGAAGTTGATTCAGGGAAGCAACAACTGTGTACTCTGTGTCTGATTTGACTTGTTAAAAACCACAGAGATGTATGCTGCCTATGCCCATGGAAATGGGGGCATGATGGGACTAGCCTTGCTTTTCGTTTGGAAACCTCCATTCTAGCTTCGGTGAAGCTCCCTGAAATTCTCTGCTGTTGACAGGCCTCTGGCCACTGTAGGCATGTGTCTGGGAAGAAAATGAGTTTTCTCTGGCTACACACGGAACTTCATTGGCCGCGGTGGGGCGCACCTTGCCATGCTCTAGAGCTAAAGGGAATCTAAACGTGAGCCCTTGGCTCGAGGTAAGGCCCTGAGTAGCCCTGCAGAACGGGAGGCATGCAGCTCTTTCCATTAGCTCTTAGTCGCTCTTCTGGTTTACTTTAAATGAAGTACCTTTTTTCAGGACTCCTAGGCCCCTCGGTTGAGCATCATTTTTGTTCCAAGGTCTCTGAGTATCTCCACACCCCTGTAGGCCTGCTGAGCAACAACGAGGCACATTGGTCCTCGGAGGTCCTCTGTGTCTGCTGAGTCATGGGCAACACACTGCACTCTTTCTTGTGATATCTTGATTCACAGCACTCGCACAGGTTCAAGAGCAATGTTCAACAAGTTCCAACATGCCGTGGAATTCGCTCTCATTCCCTAGTTTGAGCTGTACAGAGAGAAACAGTAAGCTTCTCCTTCCATTCAGGACCTCCTACCTGAAGTCACCCTGCCTCTTGAAGAAAGACGACCTTCTTTCTATTGCAACTAAAGCACAGTTTTTCCTGTAGCACGGCAGGCTTTTGAAGCGGCACGGGTCCAGAGTCCTAGCCAGGGATTGCCTTGGTGAGGCCGTTCACTAGTTGCAGAACACCGTGCCTCGAGAAGTTGATTCAGGGAAGCAACAACTGTGTACTCTGTGTCTCATTTGACTGGTTAAAAACCACAGAGATGTATGCTGCCTGTGCCCATGGAAATGGGGTCATGAGGGTACTAGCCTTGCTTTCCGTTTGGAAACCTCCATTCTTGCTTCCGTGAAGCTCCCTGAAATTCTCTGCTGTTGACAGTCCTCTGGCCACTGTAGGCATGTGTCTGGGAAAAAAAATGAGTTTTCTCTGGGTACACACGGAGCTTCATTGGCCGGGGTGGGGCTCTCCTTGCCATCCTCTAGAGCTAAAGGGAATCTCAACGTGAGTCCCTGCCTCGAGGTAAGGCCCTGAGTAGCCCTGCAGAAAGGGAGGCATGCAGCTCTTTCCATGAGCTCTTAGTGGAGGTCTGTTTTATTGAAAAGAATTACCCCTTTCAGGACTCCTACGCCCTTCGGGTGAGCTTCATTTTGGTTCCAAGATCACTGACCCCCTCCACACCCCTGTGGGCCTGCTGAGCAGCATTGAGTCCCATACGTCCCACGGAGGCTCTCTGTGTCTGCAGAGTCTCGGGCAACACACTATACGTTACTTCAGGAGAGCTACATTTCCAGAGCACTCGAACAGCATCAAAACTACATTTCTAGGCAGTCCAACATGCCCTGGAAGTCTTCGACATTGCCCTCGTCAGAGCTGCCCAGAGAAAACACTCTGCTTAGAATTTATCGAGGACCTCGTACCTGAAGTCACTCTATTCCAGGAGAAATACAGCATCTTAACATGCTGTGTCGTTCACAGGGCAAGAAACGTGAGAACTTGCCTCGAGGTAAGGCCATGAAATGCTTTGCAGAAGCGGAGGCGTGTAGCAGTTTCCATGTGGCCGTAGACGCATATCTTCAGCAGTTTAAAGCCAGTACGCTTTTCAGGACACCCAGGTGCCTCGCCTGGAAACCCTATTCCCTGCAAGAACACTGAGTACCCTCAGGCTCCCCTGGCCCTTCTAAGCAACATCCAGGCCAGGAGCTTTCAGACTCACAGTGTGTATGTCGAGTGTAGGGTAACACAGTGCACTCTTATTGGGACATCTTGATATAGCCAGCAATCGCCCAGGTTCACGAGCACCTTTAAGCAAGTTCCAATAGGCCGTGTAATTCGTTCTCATTCCCTAGTTTGAGCTGTACAGAGAGAAACAGTAAGCTTCTCCTTCCATTCAGGACCTCCTACCTGAAGTCACCCTGCCTCCTGAAGAAAGACGACCTCGTTTCTATTGAAACTAAAGCACAGTTTTTCCTGTAGCACGGCAGGCTTTTGAAGAGGCACGGGCCCAGAGGCCTAGCTAGGGCTTTCCTTGGTGTGGCCGTTCACTAGATGCAGAACACACTGCCTCGAGAAGTTGATTCAGGGAAGCAACAACTGTGTACTCTGTGTCTCATTTGACTTGTTAAAAACCACAGAGATGTATGCTGCCTGTGCCCATGGAAATGGGGGCATGATGGGACTAGCCTTGCTTTTCGTTTGGAAACCTCCATTCTAGCTTCGGTGAAGCTCCCTGAAATTCTCTGCTGTTGACAGGCCTCTGGCCACTGTAGGCATGTGTCTGGGAAGAAAATGAGTTTTCTCTGGCTACACACGGAACTTCATTGGCCGGGGTGGGGCGCACCTTGCCATATTCTAGAGCTAAAGGGAATCTAAACGTGAGCCCTTGGCTCGAGGTAAGGCCCTGAGTAGCCCTGCAGAACGGGAGGCATGCAGCTCTTTCCATTAGCTCTTAGTCGCTCTTCTGGTTTACTTTTAATGAAGTACCTTTTTTCAGGACTCCTAGGCCCCTCGGTTGAGCATCATTTTTGTTCCAAGGGCTCTGAGTATCTCCACACCCCTGTAGGCCTGCTGAGCAACAACGAGGCACATTGGTCCTCGGAGGTCCTCTGTGTCTGCTGAGTCATGGGCAACACACTGCACTCTTTCTTGTGATATCTTGATTCACAGCACTCGCACAGGTTCAAGAGCAATGTTCAACAAGTTCCAACATGCCGTGGAAGTCGCTCTCATTCCCTAGTTTGAGCTGTACAGAGAGAAACAGTAAGCTTCTCCTTCCATTCAGGACCTCCTACCTGAAGTCACCCTGCCTCTTGAAGAAAGACGACCTTCTTTCTATTGCAACTAAAGCACAGTTTTTCCTGTAGCACGGCAGGCTTTTGAAGCGGCACGGGTCCAGAGTCCTAGCCAGGGATTTCCTTGGTGAGGCCGTTCATTAGTTGCAGAACACCGTGCCTCGAGAAGTTGATTCAGGGAAGCAACAACTGTGTACTCTGTGTCTCATTTGACTTGTTAAAAACCACAGAGATGAATGCTGCCTGTGCCCATGGAAATGGGGTCATGAGGGTACTAGCCTTGCTTTCCGTTTGGAAACCTCCATTCTTGCTTCCGTGAAGCTCCCTGAAATTCTCTGCTGTTGATAGTCCTCTGGCCACTCTAGGCATGTGTCTGGGAAAAAAATGAGTTTTCTCTGGGTACACACGGAGCTTCATTGGCCGGGGTGGGGCTCTCCTTGCCATCCTCTAGAGCTAAAGGGAATCTCAACGTGAGTCCCTGCCTCGAGGTAAGGCCCTGAGTAGCCCTGCAGAAAGGGAGGCATGCAGCTCTTTCCATGAGCTCTTAGTGGAGGTCTGTTTTATTGAAAAGAATTACCCCTTTCAGGACTCCTACGCCCTTCGGGTGATCATCATTTTGGTTCCAAGATCACTGACTCCCTCCACACCCCTGTGGGCCTGCTGAGCAGCATTGAGTCCCATACGTCCCACGGAGGCTCTCTGTGTCTGCAGAGTCTCGGGCAACACACTATACGTTACTTCAGGAGAGCTACATTTCCAGAGCACTCGAACAGCATCAAAACTACATTTCTAGGCAGTCCAACATGCCCTGGAAGTCTTCGACATTGCCCTCGTCAGAGCTGCCCAGAGAAAACACTCTGCTTAGAATTTATCGAGGACCTCGTACCTGAAGTCACTCTATTCAAGGAGAAATACAGCATCTTAACATGCTGTGTCGTTCACAGGGCAAGAAACGTGAGAACTTGCCTCGAGGTAAGGCCATGAAATGCTTTGCAGAAGCGGAGGCGTGTAGCAGTTTCCATGTGGCCGTAGACGCATATCTTCAGCATTTTAAAGCCAGTACGCTTTTCAGGACACCCAGGTGCCTCGCCTGGAAACCCTATTCCCTGCAAGAACACTGAGTACCCTCAGGCTCCCCTGGCCCTTCTAAGCAACATCCAGGCCAGGAGCTTTCAGACTCACAGTGTGTATGTCGAGTGTAGGGTAACACAGTGCACTCTTATTGGGACATCTTGATATAGCCAGCAATCGCCCAGGTTCACGAGCACCTTTAAGCAAGTTCCAATAGGCCGTGGAATTCGTTCTCATTCCCTAGTTTGAGCTGTACAGAGAGAAACAGTAAGCTTCTCCTTCCATTCAGGACCTCCTACCTGAAGTCACCCTGCCTCCTGAAGAAAGACGACCTCGTTTCTATTGAAACTAAAGCACAGTTTTTCCTGTAGCACGGCAGGCTTCTGAAGAGGAACGGGCCCAGAGGCCTAGCTAGGGCTTTCCTTGGTGTGGCCGTTCACTAGATGCAGAACACCCTGCCTCGAGAAGTTGATTCAGGGAAGCAACAACTGTGTACTCTGTGTCTGATTTGACTTGTTAAAAACCACAGAGATGTATGCTGCCTGTGCCCATGGAAATGGGGGCATGATGGGACTAGCCTTGCTTTTCGTTTGGAAACCTCCATTCTAGCTTCGGTGAAGCTCCCTGAAATTCTCTGCTGTTGACAGGCCTCTGGCCACTGTAGGCATGTGTCTGGGAAGAAAATGAGTTTTCTCTGGCTACACACGGAACTTCCTTGGCCGGGGTGGGGCGCACCTTGCCATGCTCTAGAGCTAAAGGGAATCTAAACGTGAGCCCTTGGCTCGAGGTAAGGCCCTGAGTAGCCCTGCAGAACAGGAGGCATGCAGCTCTTTCCATTAGCTCTTAGTCGCTCTTCTGGTTTACTTTTAATGAAGTACCTTTTTTCAGGACTCCTAGGCCCCTCGGTTGAGCATCATTTTTGTTCCAAGGGCTCTGAGTATCTCCACACCCCTGTAGGCCTGCTGAGCAACAACGAGGCACATTGGTCCTCGGAGGTCCTCTGTGTCTGCTGAGTCATGGGCAACACACTGCACTCTTTCTTGTGATATCTTGATTCACAGCACTCGCACAGGTTCAAGAGCAATGTTCAACAAGTTCCAACATGCCGTGGAAGTCGCTCTCATTCCCTAGTTTGAGCTGTACAGAGAGAAACAGTAAGCTTCTCCTTCCATTCAGGACCTCCTACCTGAAGTCACCCTGCCTCTTGAAGAAAGACGACCTTCTTTCTATTGCAACTAAAGCACAGTTTTTCCTGTAGCACGGCAGGCTTTTGAAGCGGCACGGGTCCAGAGTCCTAGCCAGGGATTTCCTTGGTGAGGCCGTTCACTAGTTGCAGAACACCGTGCCTCGAGAAGTTGATTCAGGGAAGCAACAACTGTGTACTCTGTGTCTCATTTGACTTGTTAAAAACCACAGAGATGAATGCTGCCTGTGCCCATGGAAATGGGGTCATGAGGGTACTAGCCTTGCTTTCCGTTTGGAAACCTCCATTCTTGCTTCCGTGAAGCTCCCTGAAATTCTCTGCTGTTGACAGTCCTCTGGCCACTGTAGGCATGTGTTTGGGAAAAAAATGAGTTTTCTCTGGGTACACACGGAGCTTCATTGGCCGGGGTGGGGCTCTCCTTGCCATCCTCTAGAGCTAAAGGGAATCTCAACGTGAGTCCCTGCCTCGAGGTAAGGCCCTGAGTAGCCCTGCAGAAAGGGAGGCATGCAGCTCTTTCCATGAGCTCTTAGTGGAGGTCTGTTTTATTGAAAAGAATTACCCCTTTCAGGACTCCTACGCCCTTCGGGTGAGCATCATTTTGGTTCCAAGATCACTGACTCCCTCCACACCCCTGTGGGCCTGCTGAGCAGCATTGAGTCCCATATGTCCCACGGAGGCTCTCTGTGTCTGCAGAGTCTCGGGCAACACACTATACGTTACTTCAGGAGAGCTACATTTCCAGAGCACTCGAACAGCATCAAAACTACATTTCTAGGCAGTCCACCATGCCCTGGAAGTCTTCGACATTGCCCTCGTCAGAGCTGCCCAGAGAAAACACTCTGCTTAGAATTTGTCGAGGACCTCTTACCTGAAGTCACTCTATTCAAGGAGAAATACAGCATCTTAACATGCTGTGTCGTTCACAGGGCAAGAAACGTGAGAACTTGCCTCGAGGTAAGGCCATGAAATGCTTTGCAGAAGCGGAGGCGTGTAGCAGTTTCCATGTGGCCGTAGACGCATATCTTCAGCATTTTAAAGCCAGTACGCTTTTCAGGACACCCAGGTGCCTCGCCTGGAAACCCTATTCCCTGCAAGAACACTGAGTACCCTCAGGGTCCCCTGGCCCTTCTAAGCAACCTCCAGGCCAGGAGCTTTCAGACTCACAGTGTGTATGTCGAGTGTAGGGTAACACAGTGCACTCTTATTGGGACATCTTGATATAGCCAGCAATCGCCCAGGTTCACGAGCACCTTTAAGCAACTTCCAATAGGCCGTGGAATTCGTTCTCATTCCCTAGTTTGAGCTGTACAGAGAGAAACAGTAAGCTTCTCCTTCCATTCAGGACCTCCTACCTGAAGTCACCCTGCCTCCTGAAGAAAGACGACCTCGTTTCTATTGAAACTAAAGCACAGTTTTTCCTGTAGCACGGCAGGCTTTTGAAGAGGCACGGGCCCAGAGGCCTAGCTAGGCCTTTCCTTGGTGTGGCCGTTCACTAGATGCAGAACACCCTGCCTCGAGAAGTTGATTCAGGGAAGCAACAACTGTGTACTCTGTGTCTGATTTGACTTGTTAAAAACCACAGAGATGTATGCTGCCTATGCCCATGGAAATGGGGGCATGATGGGACTAGCCTTGCTTTTCGTTTGGAAACCTCCATTCTAGCTTCGGTGAAGCTCCCTGAAATTCTCTGCTGTTGACAGGCCTCTGGCCACTGTAGGCATGTGTCTGGGAAGAAAATGAGTTTTCTCTGGCTACACACGGAACTTCATTGGCCGCGGTGGGGCGCACCTTGCCATGCTCTAGAGCTAAAGGGAATCTAAACGTGAGCCCTTGGCTCGAGGTAAGGCCCTGAGTAGCCCTGCAGAACGGGAGGCATGCAGCTCTTTCCATTAGCTCTTAGTCGCTCTTCTGGTTTACTTTAAATGAAGTACCTTTTTTCAGGACTCCTAGGCCCCTCGGTTGAGCATCATTTTTGTTCCAAGGTCTCTGAGTATCTCCACACCCCTGTAGGCCTGCTGAGCAACAACGAGGCACATTGGTCCTCGGAGGTCCTCTGTGTCTGCTGAGTCATGGGCAACACACTGCACTCTTTCTTGTGATATCTTGATTCACAGCACTCGCACAGGTTCAAGAGCAATGTTCAACAAGTTCCAACATGCCGTGGAATTCGCTCTCATTCCCTAGTTTGAGCTGTACAGAGAGAAACAGTAAGCTTCTCCTTCCATTCAGGACCTCCTACCTGAAGTCACCCTGCCTCTTGAAGAAAGACGACCTTCTTTCTATTGCAACTAAAGCACAGTTTTTCCTGTAGCACGGCAGGCTTTTGAAGCGGCACGGGTCCAGAGTCCTAGCCAGGGATTGCCTTGGTGAGGCCGTTCACTAGTTGCAGAACACCGTGCCTCGAGAAGTTGATTCAGGGAAGCAACAACTGTGTACTCTGTGTCTCATTTGACTGGTTAAAAACCACAGAGATGTATGCTGCCTGTGCCCATGGAAATGGGGTCATGAGGGTACTAGCCTTGCTTTCCGTTTGGAAACCTCCATTCTTGCTTCCGTGAAGCTCCCTGAAATTCTCTGCTGTTGACAGTCCTCTGGCCACTGTAGGCATGTGTCTGGGAAAAAAAATGAGTTTTCTCTGGGTACACACGGAGCTTCATTGGCCGGGGTGGGGCTCTCCTTGCCATCCTCTAGAGCTAAAGGGAATCTCAACGTGAGTCCCTGCCTCGAGGTAAGGCCCTGAGTAGCCCTGCAGAAAGGGAGGCATGCAGCTCTTTCCATGAGCTCTTAGTGGAGGTCTGTTTTATTGAAAAGAATTACCCCTTTCAGGACTCCTACGCCCTTCGGGTGAGCTTCATTTTGGTTCCAAGATCACTGACCCCCTCCACACCCCTGTGGGCCTGCTGAGCAGCATTGAGTCCCATACGTCCCACGGAGGCTCTCTGTGTCTGCAGAGTCTCGGGCAACACACTATACGTTACTTCAGGAGAGCTACATTTCCAGAGCACTCGAACAGCATCAAAACTACATTTCTAGGCAGTCCAACATGCCCTGGAAGTCTTCGACATTGCCCTCGTCAGAGCTGCCCAGAGAAAACACTCTGCTTAGAATTTATCGAGGACCTCGTACCTGAAGTCACTCTATTCCAGGAGAAATACAGCATCTTAACATGCTGTGTCGTTCACAGGGCAAGAAACGTGAGAACTTGCCTCGAGGTAAGGCCATGAAATGCTTTGCAGAAGCGGAGGCGTGTAGCAGTTTCCATGTGGCCGTAGACGCATATCTTCAGCAGTTTAAAGCCAGTACGCTTTTCAGGACACCCAGGTGCCTCGCCTGGAAACCCTATTCCCTGCAAGAACACTGAGTACCCTCAGGCTCCCCTGGCCCTTCTAAGCAACATCCAGGCCAGGAGCTTTCAGACTCACAGTGTGTATGTCGAGTGTAGGGTAACACAGTGCACTCTTATTGGGACATCTTGATATAGCCAGCTATCGCCCAGGTTCACGAGCACCTTTAAGCAAGTTCCAATAGGCCGTGTAATTCGTTCTCATTCCCTAGTTTGAGCTGTACAGAGAGAAACAGTAAGCTTCTCCTTCCATTCAGGACCTCCTACCTGAAGTCACCCTGCCTCCTGAAGAAAGACGACCTCGTTTCTATTGAAACTAAAGCACAGTTTTTCCTGTAGCACGGCAGGCTTTTGAAGAGGCACGGGCCCAGAGGCCTAGCTAGGGCTTTCCTTGGTGTGGCCGTTCACTAGATGCAGAACACACTGCCTCGAGAAGTTGATTCAGGGAAGCAACAACTGTGTACTCTGTGTCTCATTTGACTTGTTAAAAACCACAGAGATGTATGCTGCCTGTGCCCATGGAAATGGGGGCATGATGGGACTAGCCTTGCTTTTCGTTTGGAAACCTCCATTCTAGCTTCGGTGAAGCTCCCTGAAATTCTCTGCTGTTGACAGGCCTCTGGCCACTGTAGGCATGTGTCTGGGAAGAAAATGAGTTTTCTCTGGCTACACACGGAACTTCATTGGCCGGGGTGGGGCGCAGCTTGCCATATTCTAGAGCTAAAGGGAATCTAAACGTGAGCCCTTGGCTCGAGGTAAGGCCCTGAGTAGCCCTGCAGAACGGGAGGCATGCAGCTCTTTCCATTAGCTCTTAGTCGCTCTTCTGGTTTACTTTTAATGAAGTACCTTTTTTCAGGACTCCTAGGCCCCTCGGTTGAGCATCATTTTTGTTCCAAGGGCTCTGAGTATCTCCACACCCCTGTAGGCCTGCTGAGCAACAACGAGGCACATTGGTCCTCGGAGGTCCTCTGTGTCTGCTGAGTCATGGGCAACACACTGCACTCTTTCTTGTGATATCTTGATTCACAGCACTCGCACAGGTTCAAGAGCAATGTTCAACAAGTTCCAACATGCCGTGGAAGTCGCTCTCATTCCCTAGTTTGAGCTGTACAGAGAGAAACAGTAAGCTTCTCCTTCCATTCAGGACCTCCTACCTGAAGTCACCCTGCCTCTTGAAGAAAGACGACCTTCTTTCTATTGCAACTAAAGCACAGTTTTTCCTGTAGCACGGCAGGCTTTTGAAGCGGCACGGGTCCAGAGTCCTAGCCAGGGATTTCCTTGGTGAGGCCGTTCATTAGTTGCAGAACACCGTGCCTCGAGAAGTTGATTCAGGGAAGCAACAACTGTGTACTCTGTGTCTCATTTGACTTGTTAAAAACCACAGAGATGAATGCTGCCTGTGCCCATGGAAATGGGGTCATGAGGGTACTAGCCTTGCTTTCCGTTTGGAAACCTCCATTCTTGCTTCCGTGAAGCTCCCTGAAATTCTCTGCTGTTGATAGTCCTCTGGCCACTCTAGGCATGTGTCTGGGAAAAAAATGAGTTTTCTCTGGGTACACACGGAGCTTCATTGGCCGGGGTGGGGCTCTCCTTGCCATCCTCTAGAGCTAAAGGGAATCTCAACGTGAGTCCCTGCCTCGAGGTAAGGCCCTGAGTAGCCCTGCAGAAAGGGAGGCATGCAGCTCTTTCCATGAGCTCTTAGTGGAGGTCTGTTTTATTGAAAAGAATTACCCCTTTCAGGACTCCTACGCCCTTCGGGTGATCATCATTTTGGTTCCAAGATCACTGACTCCCTCCACACCCCTGTGGGCCTGCTGAGCAGCATTGAGTCCCATACGTCCCACGGAGGCTCTCTGTGTCTGCAGAGTCTCGGGCAACACACTATACGTTACTTCAGGAGAGCTACATTTCCAGAGCACTCGAACAGCATCAAAACTACATTTCTAGGCAGTCCAACATGCCCTGGAAGTCTTCGACATTGCCCTCGTCAGAGCTGCCCAGAGAAAACACTCTGCTTAGAATTTATCGAGGACCTCGTACCTGAAGTCACTCTATTCAAGGAGAAATACAGCATCTTAACATGCTGTGTCGTTCACAGGGCAAGAAACGTGAGAACTTGCCTCGAGGTAAGGCCATGAAATGCTTTGCAGAAGCGGAGGCGTGTAGCAGTTTCCATGTGGCCGTAGACGCATATCTTCAGCATTTTAAAGCCAGTACGCTTTTCAGGACACCCAGGTGCCTCGCCTGGAAACCCTATTCCCTGCAAGAACACTGAGTACCCTCAGGCTCCCCTGGCCCTTCTAAGCAACATCCAGGCCAGGAGCTTTCAGACTCACAGTGTTTATGTCGAGTGTAGGGTAACACAGTGCACTCTTATTGGGACATCTTGATATAGCCAGCAATCGCCCAGGTTCACGAGCACCTTTAAGCAAGTTCCAATAGGCCGTGGAATTCGTTCTCATTCCCTAGTTTGAGCTGTACAGAGAGAAACAGTAAGCTTCTCCTTCCATTCAGGACCTCCTACCTGAAGTCACCCTGCCTCCTGAAGAAAGACGACCTCGTTTCTATTGAAACTAAAGCACAGTTTTTCCTGTAGCACGGCAGGCTTCTGAAGAGGAACGGGCCCAGAGGCCTAGCTAGGGCTTTCCTTGGTGTGGCCGTTCACTAGATGCAGAACACCCTGCCTCGAGAAGTTGATTCAGGGAAGCAACAACTGTGTACTCTGTGTCTGATTTGACTTGTTAAAAACCACAGAGATGTATGCTGCCTGTGCCCATGGAAATGGGGGCATGATGGGACTAGCCTTGCTTTTCGTTTGGAAACCTCCATTCTAGCTTCGGTGAAGCTCCCTGAAATTCTCTGCTGTTGACAGGCCTCTGGCCACTGTAGGCATGTGTCTGGGAAGAAAATGAGTTTTCTCTGGCTACACACGGAACTTCCTTGGCCGGGGTGGGGCGCACCTTGCCATGCTCTAGAGCTAAAGGGAATCTAAACGTGAGCCCTTGGCTCGAGGTAAGGCCCTGAGTAGCCCTGCAGAACAGGAGGCATGCAGCTCTTTCCATTAGCTCTTAGTCGCTCTTCTGGTTTACTTTTAATGAAGTACCTTTTTTCAGGACTCCTAGGCCCCTCGGTTGAGCATCATTTTTGTTCCAAGGGCTCTGAGTATCTCCACACCCCTGTAGGCCTGCTGAGCAACAACGAGGCACATTGGTCCTCGGAGGTCCTCTGTGTCTGCTGAGTCATGGGCAACACACTGCACTCTTTCTTGTGATATCTTGATTCACAGCACTCGCACAGGTTCAAGAGCAATGTTCAACAAGTTCCAACATGCCGTGGAAGTCGCTCTCATTCCCTAGTTTGAGCTGTACAGAGAGAAACAGTAAGCTTCTCCTTCCATTCAGGACCTCCTACCTGAAGTCACCCTGCCTCTTGAAGAAAGACGACCTTCTTTCTATTGCAACTAAAGCACAGTTTTTCCTGTAGCACGGCAGGCTTTTGAAGCGGCACGGGTCCAGAGTCCTAGCCAGGGATTTCCTTGGTGAGGCCGTTCACTAGTTGCAGAACACCGTGCCTCGAGAAGTTGATTCAGGGAAGCAACAACTGTGTACTCTGTGTCTCATTTGACTTGTTAAAAACCACAGAGATGAATGCTGCCTGTGCCCATGGAAATGGGGTCATGAGGGTACTAGCCTTGCTTTCCGTTTGGAAACCTCCATTCTTGCTTCCGTGAAGCTCCCTGAAATTCTCTGCTGTTGACAGTCCTCTGGCCACTGTAGGCATGTGTTTGGGAAAAAAATGAGTTTTCTCTGGGTACACACGGAGCTTCATTGGCCGGGGTGGGGCTCTCCTTGCCATCCTCTAGAGCTAAAGGGAATCTCAACGTGAGTCCCTGCCTCGAGGTAAGGCCCTGAGTAGCCCTGCAGAAAGGGAGGCATGCAGCTCTTTCCATGAGCTCTTAGTGGAGGTCTGTTTTATTGAAAAGAATTACCCCTTTCAGGACTCCTACGCCCTTCGGGTGAGCATCATTTTGGTTCCAAGATCACTGAGTCCCTCCACACCCCTGTGGGCCTGCTGAGCAGCATTGAGTCCCATGTGTCCCACGGAGGCTCTCTGTGTCTGCAGAGTCTCGGGCAACACACTATACGTTACTTCAGGAGAGCTACATTTCCAGAGCACTCGAACAGCATCAAAACTACATTTCTAGGCAGTCCAACATGCCCTGGAAGTCTTCGACATTGCCCTCGTCAGAGCTGCCCAGAGAAAACACTCTGCTTAGAATTTATCGAGGACCTCGTACCTGAAGTCACTCTATTCAAGGAGAAATACAGCATCTTAACATGCTGTGTCGTTCACAGGGCAAGAAACGTGAGAACTTGCCTCGAGGTAAGGCCATGAAATGCTTTGCAGAAGCGGAGGCGTGTAGCAGTTTCCATGTGGCCGTAGACGCATATCTTCAGCATTTTAAAGCCAGTACGCTTTTCAGGACACCCAGGTGCCTCGCCTGGAAACCCTATTCCCTGCAAGAACACTGAGTACCCTCAGGCTCCCCTGGCCCTTCTAAGCAAAATCCAGGCCAAGAGCTTTCAGACTCAGTGTATGTCGAGTGTAGGGTAACACAGTGCACTCTTATTGGGACATCTTGATATAGCCAGCAATCGCCCAGGTTCACGAGCACCTTTAAGCAAGTTCCAATAGGCCGTGGAATTCGTTCTCATTCCCTAGTTTGAGCTGTACAGAGAGAAACAGTAAGCTTCTCCTTCCATTCAGGACCTCCTACCTGAAGTCACCCTGCCTCCTGAAGAAAGACGACCTCGTTTCTATTGAAACTAAAGCACAGTTTTTCCTGTAGCACGGCAGGCTTTTGAAGAGGCACGGGCCCAGAGGCCTAGCTAGGGCTTTCCTTGGTGTGGCCGTTCACTAGATGCAGAACACCCTGCCTCGAGAAGTTGATTCAGGGAAGCAACAACTGTGTACTCTGTGTCTGATTTGACTTGTTAAAAACCACAGAGATGTATGCTGCCTGTGCCCATGGAAATGGGGGCATGATGGGACTAGCCTTGCTTTTCGTTTGGAAACCTCCATTCTAGCTTCGGTGAAGCTCCCTGAAATTCTCTGCTGTTGACAGGCCTCTGGCCACTGTAGGCATGTGTCTGGGAAGAAAATGAGTTTTCTCTGGCTACACATGGAACTTCATTGGCCGGGGTGGGGCGCACCTTGCCATGCTCTAGAGCTAAAGGGAATCTAAACGTGAGCCCTTGGCTCGAAGTAAGGCCCTGAGTAGCCCTGCAGAACGGGAGGCATGCAGCTCTTTCCATTAGCTCTTAGTCGCTCTTCTGGTTTACTTTAAATGAAGTACCTTTTTTCAGGACTCCTAGGCCCCTCGGTTGAGCATCATTTTTGTTCCAAGGGCTCTGAGTATCTCCACACCCCTGTAGGCCTGCTGAGCAACAACGAGGCACATTGGTCCTCGGAGGTCCTCTGTGTCTGCTGAGTCATGGGCAACACACTGCACTCTTTCTTGTGATATCTTGATTCACAGCACTCGCACAGGTTCAAGAGCAATGTTCAACAAGTTCCAACATGCCGTGGAAGTCGCTCTCATTCCCTAGTTTGAGCTGTACAGAGAGAAACAGTAAGCTTCTCCTTCCATTCAGGACCTCCTACCTGAAGTCACCCTGCCTCTTGAAGAAAGACGACCTTCTTTCTATTGCAACTAAAGCACAGTTTTTCCTGTAGCACGGCAGGCTTTTGAAGCGGCACGGGTCCAGAGTCCTAGCCAGGGATTTCCTTGGTGAGGCCGTTCACTAGATGCAGAACACCCTGCCTCGAGAAGTTGATTCAGGGAAGCAACAACTGTGTACTCTGTGTCTCATTTGACTGGTTAAAAACCACAGAGATGTATGCTGCCTGTGCCCATGGAAATGGGGGCATGATGGGACTAACCTTGCTTTCCGTTGGGAAAGCTCCCCTCTTGCTTTCGTGAAGCTCCCTGAAATTCTCTGCTGTTGACAGGCCTCTGGCCACTGTAGGCATGTGTCTGGGAAGTAAATGAGTTTTCTCTGGCTACACACGGAACTTCATTGGCCGCGGTGGGGCGCACCTTGCCATGCTCTAGAGCTAAAGGGAATCTAAACGTGAGCCCTTGGCTCGAGGTAAGGCCCTGAGTAGCCCTGCCGAACGGGAGGCATGCAGCTCTTTCCATTAGCTCTTAGTCACTCTTCTGGGTTACTTTAAATGAAGTACCCTTTTCAGGACTCCTAGGCCCCTCGGTTGAGCATCATTTTTGTTCCAAGGTCTCTGAGTATCTCCACACCCCTGTAGGCCTGCTGAGCAACAACGAGGCACATTGGTCCTCGGAGGTCCTCTGTGTCTGCTGAGTCATGGGCAACACACTGCACTCTTTCTTGTGATATCTTGATTCACAGCACTCGCACAGGTTCAGGAGCAACGTTCAACAAGTTCCAACATGTCGTGGAAGTCGTTCTCATTCCCTAGTTTGAGCTGTACAGACAGAAACAGTAAGCTTCTCCTTCCATTCAGGACCTCCTACCTGAAGTCACCCTGCCTCTTGAAGAAAGACGACCTTCTTTCTATTGCAACTAAAGCACAGTTTTTCCTGTAGCACGGCAGGCTTTTGAAGCGGCACGGGTCCAGAGTCCTAGCCAGGGATTTCCTTGGTGAGGCCGTTCACTAGTTGCAGAACACCGTGCCTCGAGAAGTTGATTCAGGGAAGCAACAACTGTGTACTCTGTGTCTCATTTGACTTGTTAAAAACCACAGAGATGAATGCTGCCTGTGCCCATGGAAATGGGGTCATGAGGGTACTAGCCTTGCTTTCCGTTTGGAAACCTCCATTCTTGCTTCCGTGAAGCTCCCTGAAATTCTCTGCTGTTGACAGTCCTCTGGCCACTGTAGGCATGTGTTTGGGAAAAAAATGAGTTTTCTCTGGGTACACACGGAGCTTCATTGGCCGGGGTGGGGCTCTCCTTGCCATCCTCTAGAGCTAAAGGGAATCTCAACGTGAGTCCCTGCCTCGAGGTAAGGCCCTGAGTAGCCCTGCAGAAAGGGAGGCATGCAGCTCTTTCCATGAGCTCTTAGTGGAGGTCTGTTTTATTGAAAAGAATTACCCCTTTCAGGACTCCTACGCCCTTCGGGTGATCATCATTTTGGTTCCAAGATCACTGACTCCCTCCACACCCCTGTGGGCCTGCTGAGCAGCATTGAGTCCCATACGTCCCACGGAGGCTCTCTGTGTCTGCAGAGTCTCGGGCAACACACTATACGTTACTTCAGGAGAGCTACATTTCCAGAGCACTCGAACAGCATCAAAACTACATTTCTAGGCAGTCCAACATGCCCTGGAAGTCTTCGACATTGCCCTCGTCAGAGCTGCCCAGAGAAAACACTCTGCTTAGAATTTATCGAGGACCTCGTACCTGAAGTCACTCTATTCAAGGAGAAATACAGCATCTTAACATGCTGTGTCGTTCACAGGGCAAGAAACGTGAGAACTTGCCTCGAGGTAAGGCCATGAAATGCTTTGCAGAAGCGGAGGCGTGTAGCAGTTTCCATGTGGCCGTAGACGCATATCTTCAGCATTTTAAAGCCAGTACGCTTTTCAGGACACCCAGGTGCCTCGCCTGGAAACCCTATTCCCTGCAAGAACACTGAGTACCCTCAGGCTCCCCTGGCCCTTCTAAGCAACATCCAGGCCAGGAGCTTTCAGACTCACAGTGTGTATGTCGAGTGTAGGGTAACACAGTGCACTCTTATTGGGACATCTTGATATAGCCAGCAATCGCCCAGGTTCACGAGCACCTTTAAGCAAGTTCCAATAGGCCGTGGAATTCGTTCTCATTCCCTAGTTTGAGCTGTACAGAGAGAAACAGTAAGCTTCTCCTTCCATTCAGGACCTCCTACCTGAAGTCACCCTGCCTCCTGAAGAAAGACGACCTCGTTTCTATTGAAACTAAAGCACAGTTTTTCCTGTAGCACGGCAGGCTTCTGAAGAGGCACGGGCCCAGAGGCCTAGCTAGGGCTTTCCTTGGTGTGGCCGTTCACTAGATGCAGAACACCCTGCCTCGAGAAGTTGATTCAGGGAAGCAACAACTGTGTACTCTGTGTCTGATTTGACTTGTTAAAAACCACAGAGATGTATGCTGCCTGTGCCCATGGAAATGGGGGCATGATGGGACTAGCCTTGCTTTTCGTTTGGAAACCTCCATTCTAGCTTCGGTGAAGCTCCCTGAAATTCTCTGCTGTTGACAGGCCTCTGGCCACTGTAGGCATGTGTCTGGGAAGAAAATGAGTTTTCTCTGGCTACACACGGAACTTCCTTGGCCGGGGTGGGGCGCACCTTGCCATGCTCTAGAGCTAAAGGGAATCTAAACGTGAGCCCTTGGCTCGAGGTAAGGCCCTGAGTAGCCCTGCAGAACGGGAGGCATGCAGCTCTTTCCATTAGCTCTTAGTCGCTCTTCTGGTTTACTTTTAATGAAGTACCTTTTTTCAGGACTCCTAGGCCCCTCGGTTGAGCATCATTTTTGTTCCAAGGGCTCTGAGTATCTCCACACCCCTGTAGGCCTGCTGAGCAACAACGAGGCACATTGGTCCTCGGAGGTCCTCTGTGTCTGCTGAGTCATGGGCAACACACTGCACTCTTTCTTGTGATATCTTGATTCACAGCACTCGCACAGGTTCAAGAGCAATGTTCAACAAGTTCCAACATGCCGTGGAAGTCGCTCTCATTCCCTAGTTTGAGCTGTACAGAGAGAAACAGTAAGCTTCTCCTTCCATTCAGGACCTCCTACCTGAAGTCACCCTGCCTCTTGAAGAAAGACGACCTTCTTTCTATTGCAACTAAAGCACAGTTTTTCCTGTAGCACGGCAGGCTTTTGAAGCGGCACGGGTCCAGAGTCCTAGCCAGGGATTGCCTTGGTGAGGCCGTTCACTAGTTGCAGAACACCGTGCCTCGAGAAGTTGATTCAGGGAAGCAACAACTGTGTACTCTGTGTCTCATTTGACTTGTTAAAAACCACAGAGATGAATGCTGCCTGTGCCCATGGAAATGGGGTCATGAGGGTACTAGCCTTGCTTTCCGTTTGGAAACCTCCATTCTTGCTTCCGTGAAGCTCCCTGAAATTCTCTGCTGTTGACAGTCCTCTGGCCACTGTAGGCATGTGTCTGGGAAAAAAATGAGTTTTCTCTGGGTACACACGGAGCTTCATTGGCCGGGGTGGGGCTCTCCTTGCCATCCTCTAGAGCTAAAGGGAATCTCAACGTGAGTCCCTGCCTCGAGGTAAGGCCCTGAGTAGCCCTGCAGAAAGGGAGGCATGCAGCTCTTTCCATGAGCTCTTAGTGGAGGTCTGTTTTATTGAAAAGAATTACCCCTTTCAGGACTCCTACGCCCTTCGGGTGAGCATCATTTTGGTTCCAAGATCACTGACTCCCTCCACACCCCTGTGGGCCTGCTGAGCAGCATTGAGTCCCATATGTCCCACGGAGGCTCTCTGTGTCTGCAGAGTCTCGGGCAACACACTATACGTTACTTCAGGAGAGCTACATTTCCAGAGCACTCGAACAGCATCAAAACTACATTTCTAGGCAGTCCAACATGCCCTGGAAGTCTTCGACATTGCCCTCGTCAGAGCTGCCCAGAGAAAACACTCTGCTTAGAATTTATCGAGGACCTCGTACCTGAAGTCACTCTATTCAAGGAGAAATACAGCATCTTAACATGCTGTGTCGTTCACAGGGCAAGAAACGTGAGAACTTGCCTCGAGGTAAGGCCATGAAATGCTTTGCAGAAGCGGAGGCGTGTAGCAGTTTCCATGTGGCCGTAGACGCATATCTTCAGCATTTTAAAGCCAGTACGCTTTTCAGGACACCCAGGTGCCTCGCCTGGAAACCCTATTCCCTGCAAGAACACTGAGTACCCTCAGGCTCCCCTGGCCCTTCTAAGCAAAATCCAGGCCAAGAGCTTTCAGACTCAGTGTATGTCGAGTGTAGGGTAACACAGTGCACTCTTATTGGGACATCTTGATATAGCCAGCAATCGCCCCGGTTCACGAGCACCTTTAAGCAAGTTCCAATAGGCCGTGGAATTCGTTCTCATTCCCTAGTTTGAGCTGTACAGAGAGAAACAGTAAGCTTCTCCTTCCATTCAGGACCTCCTACCTGAAGTCACCCTGCCTCCTGAAGAAAGACGACCTCGTTTCTATTGAAACTAAAGCACAGTTTTTCCTGTAGCACGGCAGGCTTTTGAAGAGGCACGGGCCCAGAGGCCTAGCTAGGGCTTTCCTTGGTGTGGCCGTTCACTAGATGCAGAACACCCTGCCTCGAGAAGTTGATTCAGGGAAGCAACAACTGTGTACTCTGTGTCTGATTTGACTTGTTAAAAACCACAGAGATGTATGCTGCCTGTGCCCATGGAAATGGGGGCATGATGGGACTAGCCTTGCTTTTCGTTTGGAAACCTCCATTCTAGCTTCGGTGAAGCTCCCTGAAATTCTCTGCTGTTGACAGGCCTCTGGCCACTGTAGGCATGTGTCTGGGAAGAAAATGAGTTTTCTCTGGCTACACATGGAACTTCATTGGCCGGGGTGGGGCGCACCTTGCCATGCTCTAGAGCTAAAGGGAATCTAAACGTGAGCCCTTGGCTCGAGGTAAGGCCCTGAGTAGCCCTGCAGAACGGGAGGCATGCAGCTCTTTCCATTAACTCTTAGTCGCTCTTCTGGTTTACTTTAAATGAAGTACTTTTTTCAGGACTCCTAGGCCCCTCGGTTGAGCATCATTTTTGTTCCAAGGTCTCTGAGTATCTCCACACCCCTGTAGGCCTGCTGAGCAACAACGAGGCACATTGGTCCTCGGAGGTCCTCTGTGTCTGCTGAGTCATGGGCAACACACTGCACTCTTTCTTGTGATATCTTGATTCACAGCACTCGCACAGGTTCAAGAGCAATGTTCAACAAGTTCCAACATGCCGTGGAAGTCGCTCTCATTCCCTAGTTTGAGCTGTACAGAGAGAAACAGTAAGCTTCTCCTTCCATTCAGGACCTCCTACCTGAAGTCACCCTGCCTCTTGAAGAAAGACGACCTTCTTTGTATTGCAACTAAAGCACAGTTTTTCCTGTAGCACGGCAGGCTTTTGAAGCGGCACGGGTCCAGAGTCCTAGCCAGGGATTTCCTTGGTGAGGCCGTTCACTAGTTGCAGAACACCGTGCCTCGAGAAGTTGATTCAGGGAAGCAACAACTGTGTACTCTGTGTCTCATTTGACTTGTTAAAAACCACAGAGATGAATGCTGCCTGTGCCCATGGAAATGGGGTCATGAGGGTACTAGCCTTGCTTTCCGTTTGGAAACCTCCATTCTTGCTTCCGTGAAGCTCCCTGAAATTCTCTGTTGTTGACAGTCCTCTGGCCACTGTAGGCATGTGTCTGGGAAAAAAATGAGTTTTCTCTGGGTACACACGGAGCTTCATTGGCCGGGGTGGGGCTCTCCTTGCCATCCTCTAGAGCTAAAGGGAATCTCAACGTGAGTCCCTGCCTCGAGGTAAGGCCCTGAGTAGCCCTGCAGAAAGGGAGGCATGCAGCTCTTTCCATGAGCTCTTAGTGGAGGTCTGTTTTATTGAAAAGAATTACCCCTTTCAGGACTCCTACGCCCTTCGGGTGAGCATCATTTTGGTTCCAAGATCACTGAGTCCCTCCACACCCCTGTGGGCCTGCTGAGCAGCATTGAGTCCCATATGTCCCACGGAGGCTCTCTGTGTCTGCAGAGTCTCGGGCAACACACTATACGTTACTTCAGGAGAGCTACATTTCCAGAGCACTCGAACAGCATCAAAACTACATTTCTAGGCAGTCCAACATGCCCTGGAAGTCTTCGACATTGCCCTCGTCAGAGCTGCCCAGAGAAAACACTCTGCTTAGAATTTATCGAGGACCTCGTACCTGAAGTCACTCTATTCAAGGAGAAATACAGCATCTTAACATGCTGTGTCGTTCACAGGGCAAGAAACGTGAGAACTTGCCTCGAGGTAAGGCCATGAAATGCTTTGCAGAAGCGGAGGCGTGTAGCAGTTTCCATGTGGCCGTAGACGCATATCTTCAGCATTTTAAAGCCAGTACGCTTTTCAGGACACCCAGGTGCCTCGCCTGGAAACCCTATTCCCTGCAAGAACACTGAGTACCCTCAGGCTCCCCTGGCCCTTCTAAGCAAAATCCAGGCCAAGAGCTTTCAGACTCAGTGTATGTCGAGTGTAGGGTAACACAGTGCACTCTTATTGGGACATCTTGATATAGCCAGCAATCGCCCCGGTTCACGAGCACCTTTAAGCAAGTTCCAATAGGCCGTGGAATTCGTTCTCATTCCCTAGTTTGAGCTGTACAGAGAGAAACAGTAAGCTTCTCCTTCCATTCAGGACCTCCTACCTGAAGTCACCCTGCCTCCTGAAGAAAGACGACCTCGTTTCTATTGAAACTAAAGCACAGTTTTTCCTGTAGCACGGCAGGCTTTTGAAGAGGCACGGGCCCAGAGGCCTAGCTAGGGCTTTCCTTGGTGTGGTCGTTCACTAGATGCAGAACACCCTGCCTCGAGAAGTTGATTCAGGGAAGCAACAACTGTGTACTCTGTGTCTGATTTGACTTGTTAAAAACCACAGAGATGTATGCTGCCTGTGCCCATGGAAATGGGGGCATGATGGGACTAGCCTTGCTTTTCGTTTGGAAACCTCCATTCTAGCTTCGGTGAAGCTCCCTGAAATTCTCTGCTGTTGACAGGCCTCTGGCCACTGTAGGCATGTGTCTGGGAAGAAAATGAGTTTTCTCTGGCTACACATGGAACTTCATTGGCCGGGGTGGGGCGCACCTTGCCATGCTCTAGAGCTAAAGGGAATCTAAACGTGAGCCCTTGGCTCGAGGTAAGGCCCTGAGTAGCCCTGCAGAACGGGAGGCATGCAGCTCTTTCCATTAACTCTTAGTCGCTCTTCTGGTTTACTTTAAATGAAGTACTTTTTTCAGGACTCCTAGGCCCCTCGGTTGAGCATCATTTTTGTTCCAAGGTCTCTGAGTATCTCCACACCCCTGTAGGCCTGCTGAGCAACAACGAGGCACATTGGTCCTCGGAGGTCCTCTGTGTCTGCTGAGTCATGGGCAACACACTGCACTCTTTCTTGTGATATCTTGATTCACAGCACTCGCACAGGTTCAAGAGCAATGTTCAACAAGTTCCAACATGCCGTGGAAGTCGCTCTCATTCCCTAGTTTGAGCTGTACAGAGAGAAACAGTAAGCTTCTCCTTCCATTCAGGACCTCCTACCTGAAGTCACCCTGCCTCTTGAAGAAAGACGACCTTCTTTGTATTGCAACTAAAGCACAGTTTTTCCTGTAGCACGGCAGGCTTTTGAAGCGGCACGGGTCCAGAGTCCTAGCCAGGGATTTCCTTGGTGAGGCCGTTCACTAGTTGCAGAACACCGTGCCTCGAGAAGTTGATTCAGGGAAGCAACAACTGTGTACTCTGTGTCTCATTTGACTTGTTAAAAACCACAGAGATGAATGCTGCCTGTGCCCATGGAAATGGGGTCATGAGGGTACTAGCCTTGCTTTCCGTTTGGAAACCTCCATTCTTGCTTCCGTGAAGCTCCCTGAAATTCTCTGTTGTTGACAGTCCTCTGGCCACTGTAGGCATGTGTCTGGGAAAAAAATGAGTTTTCTCTGGGTACACACGGAGCTTCATTGGCCGGGGTGGGGCTCTCCTTGCCATCCTCTAGAGCTAAAGGGAATCTCAACGTGAGTCCCTGCCTCGAGGTAAGGCCCTGAGTAGCCCTGCAGAAAGGGAGGCATGCAGCTCTTTCCATGAGCTCTTAGTGGAGGTCTGTTTTATTGAAAAGAATTACCCCTTTCAGGACTCCTACGCCCTTCGGGTGAGCATCATTTTGGTTCCAAGATCACTGAGTCCCTCCACACCCCTGTGGGCCTGCTGAGCAGCATTGAGTCCCATATGTCCCACGGAGGCTCTCTGTGTCTGCAGAGTCTCGGGCAACACACTATACGTTACTTCAGGAGAGCTACATTTCCAGAGCACTCGAACAGCATCAAAACTACATTTCTAGGCAGTCCAACATGCCCTGGAAGTCTTCGACATTGCCCTCGTCAGAGCTGCCCAGAGAAAACACTCTGCTTAGAATTTATCGAGGACCTCGTACCTGAAGTCACTCTATTCAAGGAGAAATACAGCATCTTAACATGCTGTGTCGTTCACAGGGCAAGAAACGTGAGAACTTGCCTCGAGGTAAGGCCATGAAATGCTTTGCAGAAGCGGAGGCGTGTAGCAGTTTCCATGTGGCCGTAGACGCATATCTTCAGCATTTTAAAGCCAGTACGCTTTTCAGGACACCCAGGTGCCTCGCCTGGAAACCCTATTCCCTGCAAGAACACTGAGTACCCTCAGGCTCCCCTGGCCCTTCTAAGCAAAATCCAGGCCAAGAGCTTTCAGACTCAGTGTATGTCGAGTGTAGGGTAACACAGTGCACTCTTATTGGGACATCTTGATATAGCCAGCAATCGCCCCGGTTCACGAGCACCTTTAAGCAAGTTCCAATAGGCCGTGGAATTCGTTCTCATTCCCTAGTTTGAGCTGTACAGAGAGAAACAGTAAGCTTCTCCTTCCATTCAGGACCTCCTACCTGAAGTCACCCTGCCTCCTGAAGAAAGACGACCTCGTTTCTATTGAAACTAAAGCACAGTTTTTCCTGTAGCACGGCAGGCTTTTGAAGAGGCACGGGCCCAGAGGCCTAGCTAGGGCTTTCCTTGGTGTGGTCGTTCACTAGATGCAGAACACCCTGCCTCGAGAAGTTGATTCAGGGAAGCAACAACTGTGTACTCTGTGTCTGATTTGACTTGTTAAAAACCACAGAGATGTATGCTGCCTGTGCCCATGGAAATGGGGGCATGATGGGACTAGCCTTGCTTTTCGTTTGGAAACCTCCATTCTAGCTTCGGTGAAGCTCCCTGAAATTCTCTGCTGTTGACAGGCCTCTGGCCACTGTAGGCATGTGTCTGAGAAGAAAATGAGTTTTCTCTGGCTACACATGGAACTTCATTGGCCGGGGTGGGGCGCACCTTGCCATGCTCTAGAGCTAAAGGGAATCTAAACGTGAGCCCTTGGCTCGAGGTAAGGCCCTGAGTAGCCCTGCAGAACGGGAGGCATGCAGCTCTTTCCATTAGCTCTTAGTCGCTCTTCTGGTTTACTTTAAATGAAGTACCTTTTTTCAGGACTCCTAGGCCCCTCGGTTGAGCATCATTTTTGTTCCAAGGTCTCTGAGTATCTCCACACCCCTGTAGGCCTGCTGAGCAACAACGAGGCACATTGGTCCTCGGAGGTCCTCTGTGTCTGCTGAGTCATGGGCAACACACTGCACTCTTTCTTGTGATATCTTGATTCACAGCACTCGCACAGGTTCAAGAGCAATGTTCAACAAGTTCCAACATGCCGTGGAAGTCGCTCTCATTCCCTAGTTTGAGCTGTACAGAGAGAAACAGTAAGCTTCTCCTTCCATTCAGGACCTCCTACCTGAAGTCACCCTGCCTCTTGAAGAAAGACGACCTTCTTTCTATTGCAACTAAAGCACAGTTTTTCCTGTAGCACGGCAGGCTTTTGAAGCGGCACGGGTCCAGAGTCCTAGCCAGGGATTTCCTTGGTGAGGCCGTTCACTAGTTGCAGAACACCGTGCCTCGAGAAGTTGATTCAGGGAAGCAACAACTGTGTACTCTGTGTCTCATTTGACTTGTTAAAAACCACAGTGATGAATGCTGCCTGTGCCCATGGAAATGGGGTCATGAGGGTACTAGCCTTGCTTTCCGTTTGGAAACCTCCATTCTTGCTTCCGTGAAGCTCCCTGAAATTCTCTGCTGTTGACAGTCCTCTGGCCACTGTAGGCATGTGTCTGGGAAAAAAATGAGTTTTCTCTGGGTACACACGGAGCTTCATTGGCCGGGGTGGGGCTCTCCTTGCCATCCTCTAGAGCTAAAGGGAATCTCAACGTGAGTCCCTGCCTCGAGGTAAGGCCCTGAGTAGCCCTGCAGAAAGGGAGGCATGCAGCTCTTTCCATGAGCTCTTAGTGGAGGTCTGTTTTATTGAAAAGAATTACCCCTTTCAGGACTCCTACGCCCTTCGGGTGAGCATCATTTTGGTTCCAAGATCACTGAGTCCCTCCACACCCCTGTGGGCCTGCTGAGCAGCATTGAGTCCCATATGTCCCACGGAGGCTCTCTGTGTCTGCAGAGTCTCGGGCAACACACTATACGTTACTTCAGGAGAGCTACATTTCCAGAGCACTCGAACAGCATCAAAACTACATTTCTAGGCAGTCCAACATGCCCTGGAAGTCTTCGACATTGCCCTCGTCAGAGCTGCCCAGAGAAAACACTCTGCTTAGAATTTATCGAGGACCTCGTACCTGAAGTCACTCTATTCAAGGAGAAATACAGCATCTTAACATGCTGTGTCGTTCACAGGGCAAGAAACGTGAGAACTTGCCTCGAGGTAAGGCCATGAAATGCTTTGCAGAAGCGGAGGCGTGTAGCAGTTTCCATGTGGCCGTAGACGCATATCTTCAGCATTTTAAAGCCAGTACGCTTTTCAGGACACCCAGGTGCCTCGCCTGGAAACCCTATTCCCTGCAAGAACACTGAGTACCCTCAGGCTCCCCTGGCCCTTCTAAGCAAAATCCAGGCCAAGAGCTTTCAGACTCAGTGTATGTCGAGTGTAGGGTAACACAGTGCACTCTTATTGGGACATCTTGATATAGCCAGCAATCGCCCAGGTTCACGAGCACCTTTAAGCAAGTTCCAATAGGCCGTGGAATTCGTTCTCATTCCCTAGTTTGAGCTGTACAGAGAGAAACAGTAAGCTTCTCCTTCCATTCAGGACCTCCTACCTGAAGTCACCCTGCCTCCTGAAGAAAGACGACCTCGTTTCTATTGAAACTAAAGCACAGTTTTTCCTGTAGCACGGCAGGCTTTTGAAGAGGCACGGGCCCAGAGGCCTAGCTAGGGCTTTCCTTGGTGTGGCCGTTCACTAGATGCAGAACACCCTGCCTCGAGAAGTTGATTCAGGGAAGCAACAACTGTGTACTCTGTGTCTGATTTGACTTGTTAAAAACCACAGAGATGTATGCTGCCTGTGCCCATGGAAATGGGGGCATGATGGGACTAGCCTTGCTTTTCGTTTGGAAACCTCCATTCTAGCTTCGGTGAAGCTCCCTGAAATTCTCTGCTGTTGACAGGCCTCTGGCCACTGTAGGCATGTGTCTGGGAAGAAAATGAGTTTTCTCTGGCTACACATGGAACTTCATTGGCCGGGGTGGGGCGCACCTTGCCATGCTCTAGAGCTAAAGGGAATCTAAACGTGAGCCCTTGGCTCGAGGTAAGGCCCTGAGTAGCCCTGCAGAACGGGAGGCATGCAGCTCTTTCCATTAGCTCTTAGTCGCTCTTCTGGTTTACTTTAAATGAAGTACCTTTTTTCAGGACTCCTAGGCCCCTCGTTTGAGCATCATTTTTGTTCCAAGGTCTCTGAGTATCTCCACACCCCTGTAGGCCTGCTGAGCAACAACGAGGCACATTGGTCCTCGGAGGTCCTCTGTGTCTGCTGAGTCATGGGCAACACACTGCACTCTTTCTTGTGATATCTTGATTCACAGCACTCGCACAGGTTCAAGAGCAATGTTCAACAAGTTCCAACATGCCGTGGAAGTCGCTCTCATTCCCTAGTTTGAGCTGTACAGAGAGAAACAGTAAGCTTCTCCTTCCATTCAGGACCTCCTACCTGAAGTCACCCTGCCTCTTGAAGAAAGACGACCTTCTTTCTATTGCAACTAAAGCACAGTTTTTCCTGTAGCACGGCAGGCTTTTGAAGCGGCACGGGTCCAGAGTCCTAGCCAGGGATTTCCTTGGTGAGGCCGTTCACTAGTTGCAGAACACCGTGCCTCGAGAAGTTGATTCTGGGAAGCAACAACTGTGTACTCTGTGTCTCATTTGACTTGTTAAAAACCACAGAGATGAATGCTGCCTGTGCCCATGGAAATGGGGTCATGAGGGTACTAGCCTTGCTTTCCGTTTGGAAACCTCCATTCTTGCTTCCGTGAAGCTCCCTGAAATTCTCTGCTGTTGACAGTCCTCTGGCCACTGTAGGCATGTGTCTGGGAAAAAAATGAGTTTTCTCTGGGTACACACGGAGCTTCATTGGCCGGGGTGGGGCTCTCCTTGCCATCCTCTAGAGCTAAAGGGAATCTCAACGTGAGTCCCTGCCTCGAGGTAAGGCCCTGAGTAGCCCTGCAGAAAGGGAGGCATGCAGCTCTTTCCATGAGCTCTTAGTGGAGGTCTGTTTTATTTAAAAGAATTACCCCTTTCAGGACTCCTACGCCCTTCGGGTGAGCATCATTTTGGTTCCAAGATCACTGAGTCCCTCCACACCCCTGTGGGCCTGCTGAGCAGCATTGAGTCCCATATGTCCCACGGAGGCTCTCTGTGTCTGCAGAGTCTCGGGCAACACACTATACGTTACTTCAGGAGAGCTACATTTCCAGAGCACTCGAACAGCATCAAAACTACATTTCTAGGCAGTCCAACATGCCCTGGAAGTCTTCGACATTGCCCTCGTCAGAGCTGCCCAGAGAAAACACTCTGCTTAGAATTTATCGAGGACTTCGTACCTGAAGTCACTCTATTCAAGGAGAAATACAGCATCTTAACATGCTGTGTCGTTCACAGGGCAAGAAACGTGAGAACTTGCCTCGAGGTAAGGCCATGAAATGCTTTGCAGAAGCGGAGGCGTGTAGCAGTTTCCATGTGGCCGTAGACGCATATCTTCAGCATTTTAAAGCCAGTACGCTTTTCAGGACACCCAGGTGCCTCGCCTGGAAACCCTATTCCCTGCAAGAACACTGAGTACCCTCAGGCTCCCCTGGCCCTTCTAAGCAAAATCCAGGCCAAGAGCTTTCAGACTCAGTGTATGTCGAGTGTAGGGTAACACAGTGCACTCTTATTGGGACATCTTGATATAGCCAGCAATCGCCCAGGTTCACGAGCACCTTTAAGCAAGTTCCAATAGGCCGTGGAATTCGTTCTCATTCCCTAGTTTGAGCTGTACAGAGAGAAACAGTAAGCTTCTCCTTCCATTCAGGACCTCCTACCTGAAGTCACCCTGCCTCCTGAAGAAAGACGACCTCGTTTCTATTGAAACTAAAGCACAGTTTTTCCTGTAGCACGGCAGGCTTTTGAAGAGGCACGGGCCCAGAGGCCTAGCTAGGGCTTTCCTTGGTGTGGCCGTTCACTAGATGCAGAACACCCTGCCTCGAGAAGTTGATTCAGGGAAGCAACAACTGTGTACTCTGTGTCTGATTTGACTTGTTAAAACCACAGAGATGTATGCTGCCTGTGCCCATGGAAATGGGGGCATGATGGGACTAGCCTTGCTTTTCGTTTGGAAACCTCCATTCTAGCTTCGGTGAAGCTCCCTGAAATTCTCTGCTGTTGACAGGCCTCTGGCCACTGTAGGCATGTGTCTGGGAAGAAAATGAGTTTTCTCTGGCTACACATGGAACTTCATTGGCCGGGGTGGGGCGCACCTTGCCATGCTCTAGAGCTAAAGGGAATCTAAACGTGAGCCCTTGGCTCGAGGTAAGGCCCTGAGTAGCCCTGCAGAACGGGAGGCATGCAGCTCTTTCCATTAGCTCTTAGTCGCTCTTCTGGTTTACTTTAAATGAAGTACCTTTTTTCAGGACTCCTAGGCCCCTCGGTTGAGCATCATTTTTATTCCAAGGTCTCTGAGTATCTCCACACCCCTGTAGGCCTGCTGAGCAACAACGAGGCACATTGGTCCTCGGAGGTCCTCTGTGTCTGCTGAGTCATGGGCAACACACTGCACTCTTTCTTGTGATATCTTGATTCACAGCACTCGCACAGGTTCAAGAGCAATGTTCAACAAGTTCCAACATGCCGTGGAAGTCGCTCTCATTCCCTAGTTTGAGCTGTACAGAGAGAAACAGTAAGCTTCTCCTTCCATTCAGGACCTCCTACCTGAAGTCACCCTGCCTCTTGAAGAAAGACGACCTTCTTTCTATTGCAACTAAAGCACAGTTTTTCCTGTAGCACGGCAGGCTTTTGAAGCGGCACGGGTCCAGAGTCCTAGCCAGGGATTGCCTTGGTGAGGCCGTTCACTAGTTGCAGAACACCGTGCCTCGAGAAGTTGATTCAGGGAAGCAACAACTGTGTACTCTGTGTCTCATTTGACTTGTTAAAAACCACAGAGATGAATGCTGCTTGTGCCCATGGAAATGGGGTCATGAGGGTACTAGCCTTGCTTTCCGTTTGGAAACCTCCATTCTTGCTTCCGTGAAGCTCCCTGAAATTCTCTGCTGTTGACAGTCCTCTGGCCACTGTAGGCATGTGTCTGGGAAAAAAATGAGTTTTCTCTGGGTACACACGGAGCTTCATTGGCCGGGGTGGGGCTCTCCTTGCCATCCTCTAGAGCTAAAGGGAATCTCAACGTGAGTCCCTGCCTCGAGGTAAGGCCCTGAGTAGCCCTGCAGAAAGGGAGGCATGCAGCTCTTTCCATGAGCTCTTAGTGGAGGTCTGTTTTATTGAAAAGAATTACCCCTTTCAGGACTCCTACGCCCTTCGGGTGATCATCATTTTGGTTCCAAGATCACTGACTCCCTCCACACCCCTGTGGGCCTGCTGAGCAGCATTGAGTCCCATACGTCCCACGGAGGCTCTCTGTGTCTGCAGAGTCTCGGGCAACACACTATACGTTACTTCAGGAGAGCTACATTTCCAGAGCACTCGAACAGCATCAAAACTACATTTCTAGGCAGTCCAACATGCCCTGGAAGTCTTCGACATTGCCCTCGTCAGAGCTGCCCAGAGAAAACACTCTGCTTAGAATTTATCGAGGACCTCGTACCTGAAGTCACTCTATTCAAGGAGAAATACAGCATCTTAACATGCTGTGTCGTTCACAGGGCAAGAAACGTGAGAACTTGCCTCGAGGTAAGGCCATGAAATGCTTTGCAGAAGCGGAGGCGTGTAGCAGTTTCCATGTGGCCGTAGACGCATATCTTCAGCAGTTTAAAGCCAGTACGCTTTTCAGGACACCCAGGTGCCTCGCCTGGAAACCCTATTCCCTGCAAGAACACTGAGTACCCTCAGGCTCCCCTGGCCCTTCTAAGCAACATCCAGGCCAGGAGCTTTCAGACTCACAGTGTGTATGTCGAGTGTAGGGTAACACAGTGCACTCTTATTGGGACATCTTGATATAGCCAGCTATCGCCCAGGTTCACGAGCACCTTTAAGCAAGTTCCAATAGGCCGTGGAATTCGTTCTCATTCCCTAGTTTGAGCTGTACAGAGAGAAACAGTAAGCTTCTCCTTCCATTCAGGACCTCCTACCTGAAGTCACCCTGCCTCCTGAAGAAAGACGACCTCGTTTCTATTGAAACTAAAGCACAGTTTTTCCTGTAGCACGGCAGGCTTTTGAAGAGGCACGGGCCCAGAGGCCTAGCTAGGGCTTTCCTTGGTGTGGCCGTTCACTAGATGCAGAACACACTGCCTCGAGAAGTTGATTCAGGGAAGCAACAACTGTGTACTCTGTGTCTCATTTGACTTGTTAAAAACCACAGAGATGTATGCTGCCTGTGCCCATGGAAATGGGGGCATGATGGGACTAGCCTTGCTTTTCGTTTGGAAACCTCCATTCTAGCTTCGGTGAAGCTCCCTGAAATTCTCTGCTGTTGACAGGCCTCTGGCCACTGTAGGCATGTGTCTGGGAAGAAAATGAGTTTTCTCTGGCTACACACGGAACTTCCTTGGCCGGGGTGGGGCGCACCTTGCCATGCTCTAGAGCTAAAGGGAATCTAAACGTGAGCCCTTGGCTCGAGGTAAGGCCCTGAGTAGCCCTGCAGAACGGGAGGCATGCAGCTCTTTCCATTAGCTCTTAGTCGCTCTTCTGGTTTACTTTTAATGAAGTACCTTTTTTCAGGACTCCTAGGCCCCTCGGTTGAGCATCATTTTTGTTCCAAGGGCTCTGAGTATCTCCACACCCCTGTAGGCCTGCTGAGCAACAACGAGGCACATTGGTCCTCGGAGGTCCTCTGTGTCTGCTGAGTCATGGGCAACGCACTGCACTCTTTCTTGTGATATCTTGATTCACAGCACTCGCACAGGTTCAAGAGCAATGTTCAACAAGTTCCAACATGCCGTGGAAGTCGCTCTCATTCCCTAGTTTGAGCTGTACAGAGAGAAACAGTAAGCTTCTCCTTCCATTCAGGACCTCCTACCTGAAGTCACCCTGCCTCTTGAAGAAAGACGACCTTCTTTCTATTGCAACTAAAGCACAGTTTTTCCTGTAGCACGGCAGGCTTTTGAAGCGGCACGGGTCCAGAGTCCTAGCCAGGGATTTCCTTGGTGAGGCCGTTCACTAGTTGCAGAACACCGTGCCTCGAGAAGTTGATTCAGGGAAGCAACAACTGTGTACTCTGTGTCTCATTTGACTTGTTAAAAACCACAGAGATGAATGCTGCCTGTGCCCATGGAAATGGGGTCATGAGGGTACTAGCCTTGCTTTCCGTTTGGAAACCTCCATTCTTGCTTCCGTGAAGCTCCCTGAAATTCTCTGCTGTTGACAGTCCTCTGGCCACTGTAGGCATGTGTCTGGGAAAAAAATGAGTTTTCTCTGGGTACACACGGAGCTTCATTGGCCGGGGTGGGGCTCTCCTTGCCATCCTCTAGAGCTAAAGGGAATCTCAACGTGAGTCCCTGCCTCGAGGTAAGGCCCTGAGTAGCCCTGCAGAAAGGGAGGCATGCAGCTCTTTCCATGAGCTCTTAGTGGAGGTCTGTTTTATTGAAAAGAATTACCCCTTTCAGGACTCCTACGCCCTTCGGGTGAGCATCATTTTGGTTCCAAGATCACTGAGTCCCTCCACACCCCTGTGGGCCTGCTGAGCAGCATTGAGTCCCATATGTCCCACGGAGGCTCTCTGTGTCTGCAGAGTCTCGGGCAACACACTATACGTTACTTCAGGAGAGCTACATTTCCAGAGCACTCGAACAGCATCAAAACTACATTTCTAGGCAGTCCAACATGCCCTGGAAGTCTTCGACATTGCCCTCGTCAGAGCTGCCCAGAGAAAACACTCTGCTTAGAATTTATCGAGGACCTCGTACCTGAAGTCACTCTATTCAAGGAGAAATACAGCATCTTAACATGCTGTGTCGTTCACAGGGCAAGAAACGTGAGAACTTGCCTCGAGGTAAGGCCATGAAATGCTTTGCAGAAGCGGAGGCGTGTAGCAGTTTCCATGTGGCCGTAGACGCATATCTTCAGCATTTTAAAGCCAGTACGCTTTTCAGGACACCCAGGTGCCTCGCCTGGAAACCCTATTCCCTGCAAGAACACTGAGTACCCTCAGGCTCCCCTGGCCCTTCTAAGCAAAATCCAGGCCAAGAGCTTTCAGACTCAGTGTATGTCGAGTGTAGGGTAACACAGTGCACTCTTATTGGGACATCTTGATATAGCCAGCAATCGCCCAGGTTCACGAGCACCTTTAAGCAAGTTCCAATAGGCCGTGGAATTCGTTCTCATTCCCTAGTTTGAGCTGTACAGAGAGAAACAGTAAGCTTCTCCTTCCATTCAGGACCTCCTACCTGAAGTCACCCTGCCTCCTGAAGAAAGACGACCTCGTTTCTATTGAAACTAAAGCACAGTTTTTCCTGTAGCACGGCAGGCTTTTGAAGAGGCACGGGCCCAGAGGCCTAGCTAGGGCTTTCCTTGGTGTGGCCGTTCACTAGATGCAGAACACCCTGCCTCGAGAAGTTGATTCAGGGAAGCAACAACTGTGTACTCTGTGTCTGATTTGACTTGTTAAAACCACAGAGATGTATGCTGCCTGTGCCCATGGAAATGGGGGCATGATGGGACTAGCCTTGCTTTTCGTTTGGAAACCTCCATTCTAGCTTCGGTGAAGCTCCCTGAAATTCTCTGCTGTTGACAGGCCTCTGGCCACTGTAGGCATGTGTCTGGGAAGAAAATGAGTTTTCTCTGGCTACACATGGAACTTCATTGGCCGGGGTGGGGCGCACCTTGCCATGCTCTAGAGCTAAAGGGAATCTAAACGTGAGCCCTTGGCTCGAGGTAAGGCCCTGAGTAGCCCTGCAGAACGGGAGGCATGCAGCTCTTTCCATTAGCTCTTAGTCGCTCTTCTGGTTTACTTTAAATGAAGTACCTTTTTTCAGGACTCCTAGGCCCCTCGGTTGAGCATCATTTTTATTCCAAGGTCTCTGAGTATCTCCACACCCCTGTAGGCCTGCTGAGCAACAACGAGGCACATTGGTCCTCGGAGGTCCTCTGTGTCTGCTGAGTCATGGGCAACACACTGCACTCTTTCTTGTGATATCTTGATTCACAGCACTCGCACAGGTTCAAGAGCAATGTTCAACAAGTTCCAACATGCCGTGGAAGTCGCTCTCATTCCCTAGTTTGAGCTGTACAGAGAGAAACAGTAAGCTTCTCCTTCCATTCAGGACCTCCTACCTGAAGTCACCCTGCCTCTTGAAGAAAGACGACCTTCTTTCTATTGCAACTAAAGCACAGTTTTTCCTGTAGCACGGCAGGCTTTTGAAGCGGCACGGGTCCAGAGTCCTAGCCAGGGATTGCCTTGGTGAGGCCGTTCACTAGTTGCAGAACACCGTGCCTCGAGAAGTTGATTCAGGGAAGCAACAACTGTGTACTCTGTGTCTCATTTGACTTGTTAAAAACCACAGAGATGAATGCTGCTTGTGCCCATGGAAATGGGGTCATGAGGGTACTAGCCTTGCTTTCCGTTTGGAAACCTCCATTCTTGCTTCCGTGAAGCTCCCTGAAATTCTCTGCTGTTGACAGTCCTCTGGCCACTGTAGGCATGTGTCTGGGAAAAAAATGAGTTTTCTCTGGGTACACACGGAGCTTCATTGGCCGGGGTGGGGCTCTCCTTGCCATCCTCTAGAGCTAAAGGGAATCTCAACGTGAGTCCCTGCCTCGAGGTAAGGCCCTGAGTAGCCCTGCAGAAAGGGAGGCATGCAGCTCTTTCCATGAGCTCTTAGTGGAGGTCTGTTTTATTGAAAAGAATTACCCCTTTCAGGACTCCTACGCCCTTCGGGTGATCATCATTTTGGTTCCAAGATCACTGACTCCCTCCACACCCCTGTGGGCCTGCTGAGCAGCATTGAGTCCCATACGTCCCACGGAGGCTCTCTGTGTCTGCAGAGTCTCGGGCAACACACTATACGTTACTTCAGGAGAGCTACATTTCCAGAGCACTCGAACAGCATCAAAACTACATTTCTAGGCAGTCCAACATGCCCTGGAAGTCTTCGACATTGCCCTCGTCAGAGCTGCCCAGAGAAAACACTCTGCTTAGAATTTATCGAGGACCTCGTACCTGAAGTCACTCTATTCAAGGAGAAATACAGCATCTTAACATGCTGTGTCGTTCACAGGGCAAGAAACGTGAGAACTTGCCTCGAGGTAAGGCCATGAAATGCTTTGCAGAAGCGGAGGCGTGTAGCAGTTTCCATGTGGCCGTAGACGCATATCTTCAGCAGTTTAAAGCCAGTACGCTTTTCAGGACACCCAGGTGCCTCGCCTGGAAACCCTATTCCCTGCAAGAACACTGAGTACCCTCAGGCTCCCCTGGCCCTTCTAAGCAACATCCAGGCCAGGAGCTTTCAGACTCACAGTGTGTATGTCGAGTGTAGGGTAACACAGTGCACTCTTATTGGGACATCTTGATATAGCCAGCTATCGCCCAGGTTCACGAGCACCTTTAAGCAAGTTCCAATAGGCCGTGGAATTCGTTCTCATTCCCTAGTTTGAGCTGTACAGAGAGAAACAGTAAGCTTCTCCTTCCATTCAGGACCTCCTACCTGAAGTCACCCTGCCTCCTGAAGAAAGACGACCTCGTTTCTATTGAAACTAAAGCACAGTTTTTCCTGTAGCACGGCAGGCTTTTGAAGAGGCACGGGCCCAGAGGCCTAGCTAGGGCTTTCCTTGGTGTGGCCGTTCACTAGATGCAGAACACACTGCCTCGAGAAGTTGATTCAGGGAAGCAACAACTGTGTACTCTGTGTCTCATTTGACTTGTTAAAAACCACAGAGATGTATGCTGCCTGTGCCCATGGAAATGGGGGCATGATGGGACTAGCCTTTTTTTCGTTTGGAAACCTCCATTCTAGCTTCGGTGAAGCTCCCTGAAATTCTCTGCTGTTGACAGGCCTCTGGCCACTGTAGGCATGTGTCTGGGAAGAAAATGAGTTTTCTCTGGCTACACACGGAACTTCATTGGCCGGGGTGGGGCGCACCTTGCCATATTCTAGAGCTAAAGGGAATCTAAACGTGAGCCCTTGGCTCGAGGTAAGGCCCTGAGTAGCCCTGCAGAACGGGAGGCATGCAGCTCTTTCCATTAGCTCTTAGTCGCTCTTCTGGTTTACTTTTAATGAAGTACCTTTTTTCAGGACTCCTAGGCCCCTCGGTTGAGCATCATTTGTGTTCCAAGGGCTCTGAGTATCTCCACACCCCTGTAGGCCTGCTGAGCAACAACGAGGCACATTGGTCCTCGGAGGTCCTCTGTGTCTGCTGAGTCATGGGCAACACACTGCACTCTTTCTTGTGATATCTTGATTCACAGCACTCGCACAGGTTCAAGAGCAATGTTCAACAAGTTCCAACATGCCGTGGAAGTCGCTCTCATTCCCTAGTTTGAGCTGTACAGAGAGAAACAGTAAGCTTCTCCTTCCATTCAGGACCTCCTACCTGAAGTCACCCTGCCTCTTGAAGAAAGACGACCTTCTTTCTATTGCAACTAAAGCACAGTTTTTCCTGTAGCACGGCAGGCTTTTGAAGCGGCACGGGTCCAGAGTCCTAGCCAGGGATTGCCTTGGTGAGGCCGTTCACTAGTTGCAGAACACCGTGCCTCGAGAAGTTGATTCAGGGAAGCAACAACTGTGTACTCTGTGTCTCATTTGACTTGTTAAAAACCACAGAGATGAATGCTGCCTGTGCCCATGGAAATGGGGTCATGAGGGTACCAGCCTTGCTTTCCGTTTGGAAACCTCCATTCTTGCTTCCGTGAAGCTCCCTGAAATTCTCTGCTGTTGACAGTCCTCTGGCCACTGTAGGCATGTGTCTGGGAAAAAAATGAGTTTTCTCTTGGTACACACGGAGCTTCATTGGCCGGGGTGGGGCTCTCCTTGCCATCCTCTAGAGCTAAAGGGAATCTCAACGTGAGTCCCTGCCTCGAGGTAAGGCCCTGAGTAGCCCTGCAGAAAGGGAGGCATGCAGCTCTTTCCATGAGCTCTTAGTGGAGGTCTGTTTTATTTAAAAGAATTACCCCTTTCAGGACTCCTACGCCCTTCGGGTGAGCATCATTTTGGTTCCAAGATCACTGAGTCCCTCCACACCCCTGTGGGCCTGCTGAGCAGCATTGAGTCCCATATGTCCCACGGAGGCTCTCTGTGTCTGCAGAGTCTCGGGCAACACACTATACGTTACTTCAGGAGAGCTACATTTCCAGAGCACTCGAACAGCATCAAAACTACATTTCTAGGCAGTCCAACATGCCCTGGAAGTCTTCGACATTGCCCTCGTCAGAGCTGCCCAGAGAAAACACTCTGCTTAGAATTTATCGAGGACCTCGTACCTGAAGTCACTCTATTCAAGGAGAAATACAGCATCTTAACATGCTGTGTCGTTCACAGGGCAAGAAACGTGAGAACTTGCCTCGAGGTAAGGCCATGAAATGCTTTGCAGAAGCGGAGGCGTGTAGCAGTTTCCATGTGGCCGTAGACGCATATCTTCAGCATTTTAAAGCCAGTACGCTTTTCAGGACACCCAGGTGCCTCGCCTGGAAACCCTATTCCCTGCAAGAACACTGAGTACCCTCAGGCTCCCCTGGCCCTTCTAAGCAAAATCCAGGCCAAGAGCTTTCAGACTCAGTGTATGTCGAGTGTAGGGTAACACAGTGCACTCTTATTGGGACATCTTGATATAGCCAGCAATCGCCCAGGTTCACGAGCACCTTTAAGCAAGTTCCAATAGGCCGTGGAATTCGTTCTCATTCCCTAGTTTGAGCTGTACAGAGAGAAAGAGTAAGCTTCTCCTTCTATTCAGGACCTCCTACCTGAAGTCACCCTGCCTCCTGAAGAAAGACGACCTCGTTTCTATTGAAACTAAAGCACAGTTTTTCCTGTAGCACGGCAGGCTTTTGAAGAGGCACGGGCCCAGAGGCCTAGCTAGGGCTTTCCTTGGTGTGGCCGTTCACTAGATGCAGAACACCCTGCCTCGAGAAGTTGATTCAGGGAAGCAACAACTGTGTACTCTGTGTCTGATTTGACTTGTTAAAAACCACAGAGATGTATGCTGCCTGTGCCCATGGAAATGGGGGCATGATGGGACTAGCCTTGCTTTTCGTTTGGAAACCTCCATTCTAGCTTCGGTGAAGCTCCCTGAAATTCTCTGCTGTTGACAGGCCTCTGGCCACTGTAGGCATGTGTCTGGGAAGAAAATGAGTTTTCTCTGGCTACACATGGAACTTCATTGGCCGGGGTGGGGCGCACCTTGCCATGCTCTAGAGCTAAAGGGAATCTAAACGTGAGCCCTTGGCTCGAGGTAAGGCCCTGAGTAGCCCTGCAGAACGGGAGGCATGCAGCTCTTTCCATTAGCTCTTAGTCGCTCTTCTGGTTTACTTTAAATGAAGTACCTTTTTTCAGGACTCCTAGGCCCCTCGGTTGAGCATCATTTTTATTCCAAGGTCTCTGAGTATCTCCACACCCCTGTAGGCCTGCTGAGCAACAACGAGGCACATTGGTCCTCGGAGGTCCTCTGTGTCTGCTGAGTCATGGGCAACACACTGCACTCTTTCTTGTGATATCTTGATTCACAGCACTCGCACAGGTTCAAGAGCAATGTTCAACAAGTTCCAACATGCCGTGGAAGTCGCTCTCATTCCCTAGTTTGAGCTGTACAGAGAGAAACAGTAAGCTTCTCCTTCCATTCAGGACCTCCTACCTGAAGTCACCCTGCCTCTTGAAGAAAGACGACCTTCTTTCTATTGCAACTAAAGCACAGTTTTTCCTGTAGCACGGCAGGCTTTTGAAGCGGCACGGGTCCAGAGTCCTAGCCAGGGATTTCCTTGGTGAGGCCGTTCACTAGTTGCAGAACACCGTGCCTCGAGAAGTTGATTCAGGGAAGCAACAACTGTGTACTCTGTGTCTCATTTGACTTGTTAAAAACCACAGAGATGAATGCTGCCTGTGCCCATGGAAATGGGGTCATGAGGGTACTAGCCTTGCTTTCCGTTTGGAAACCTCCATTCTTGCTTCCGTGAAGCTCCCTGAAATTCTCTGCTGTTGACAGTCCTCTGGCCACTGTAGGCATGTGTCTGGGAAAAAAATGAGTTTTCTCTGGGTACACACGGAGCTTCATTGGCCGGGGTGGGGCTCTCCTTGCCATCCTCTAGAGCTAAAGGGAATCTCAACGTGAGTCCCTGCCTCGAGGTAAGGCCCTGAGTAGCCCTGCAGAAAGGGAGGCATGCAGCTCTTTCCATGAGCTCTTAGTGGAGGTCTGTTTTATTGAAAAGAATTACCCCTTTCAGGACTCCTACGCCCTTCGGGTGATCATCATTTTGGTTCCAAGATCACTGACTCCCTCCACACCCCTGTGGGCCTGCTGAGCAGCATTGAGTCCCATACGTCCCACGGAGGCTCTCTGTGTCTGCAGAGTCTCGGGCAACACACTATACGTTACTTCAGGAGAGCTACATTTCCAGAGCACTCGAACAGCATCAAAACTACATTTCTAGGCAGTCCAACATGCCCTGGAAGTCTTCGACATTGCCCTCGTCAGAGCTGCCCAGAGAAAACACTCTGCTTAGAATTTATCGAGGACCTCGTACCTGAAGTCACTCTATTCAAGGAGAAATACAGCATCTTAACATGCTGTGTCGTTCACAGGGCAAGAAACGTGAGAACTTGCCTCGAGGTAAGGCCATGAAATGCTTTGCAGAAGCGGAGGCGTGTAGCAGTTTCCATGTGGCCGTAGACGCATATCTTCAGCAGTTTAAAGCCAGTACGCTTTTCAGGACACCCAGGTGCCTCGCCTGGAAACCCTATTCCCTGCAAGAACACTGAGTACCCTCAGGCTCCCCTGGCCCTTCTAAGCAACTTCCAGGCCAGGAGCTTTCAGACTCACAGTGTGTATGTCGAGTGTAGGGTAACACAGTGCACTCTTATTGGGACATCTTGATATAGCCAGCTATCGCCCAGGTTCACGAGCACCTTTAAGCAAGTTCCAATAGGCCGTGGAATTCGTTCTCATTCCCTAGTTTGAGCTGTACAGAGAGAAACAGTAAGCTTCTCCTTCCATTCAGGACCTCCTACCTGAAGTCACCCTGCCTCCTGAAGAAAGACGACCTCGTTTCTATTGAAACTAAAGCACAGTTTTTCCTGTAGCACGGCAGGCTTTTGAAGAGGCACGGGCCCAGAGGCCTAGCTAGGGCTTTCCTTGGTGTGGCCGTTCACTAGATGCAGAACACACTGCCTCGAGAAGTTGATTCAGGGAAGCAACAACTGTGTACTCTGTGTCTCATTTGACTTGTTAAAAACCACAGAGATGTATGCTGCCTGTGCCCATGGAAATGGGGGCATGATGGGACTAGCCTTTTTTTCGTTTGGAAACCTCCATTCTAGCTTCGGTGAAGCTCCCTGAAATTCTCTGCTGTTGACAGGCCTCTGGCCACTGTAGGCATGTGTCTGGGAAGAAAATGAGTTTTCTCTGGCTACACACGGAAATTCATTGGCCGGGGTGGGGCGCACCTTGCCATATTCTAGAGCTAAAGGGAATCTAAACGTGAGCCCTTGGCTCGAGGTAAGGCCCTGAGTAGCCCTGCAGAACGGGAGGCATGCAGCTCTTTCCATTAGCTCTTAGTCGCTCTTCTGGTTTACTTTTAATGAAGTACCTTTTTTCAGGACTCCTAGGCCCCTCGGTTGAGCATCATTTTTGTTCCAAGGGCTCTGAGTATCTCCACACCCCTGTAGGCCTGCTGAGCAACAACGAGGCACATTGGTCCTCGGAGGTCCTCTGTGTCTGCTGAGTCATGGGCAACACACTGCACTCTTTCTTGTGATATCTTGATTCACAGCACTCGCACAGGTTCAAGAGCAATGTTCAACAAGTTCCAACATGCCGTGGAAGTCGCTCTCATTCCCTAGTTTGAGCTGTACAGAGAGAAACAGTAAGCTTCTCCTTCCATTCAGGACCTCCTACCTGAAGTCACCCTGCCTCTTGAAGAAAGACGACCTTCTTTCTATTGCAACTAAAGCACAGTTTTTCCTGTAGCACGGCAGGCTTTTGAAGCGGCACGGGTCCAGAGTCCTAGCCAGGGATTTCCTTGGTGAGGCCGTTCACTAGTTGCAGAACACCGTGCCTCGAGAAGTTGATTCAGGGAAGCAACAACTGTGTACTCTGTGTCTCATTTGACTTGTTAAAAACCACAGTGATGAATGCTGCCTGTGCCCATGGAAATGGGGTCATGAGGGTACTAGCCTTGCTTTCCGTTTGGAAACCTCCATTCTTGCTTCCGTGAAGCTCCCTGAAATTCTCTGCTGTTGACAGTCCTCTGGCCACTGTAGGCATGTGTCTGGGAAAAAAATGAGTTTTCTCTGGGTACAGACGGAGCTTCATTGGCCGGGGTGGGGCTCTCCTTGCCATCCTCTAGAGCTAAAGGGAATCTCAACGTGAGTCCCTGCCTCGAGGTAAGGCCCTGAGTAGCCCTGCAGAAAGGGAGGCATGCAGCTCTTTCCATGAGCTCTTAGTGGAGGTTTGTTTTATTGAAAAGAATTACCCCTTTCAGGACTCCTACGCCCTTCGGGTGAGCATCATTTTGGTTCCAAGATCACTGAGTCCCTCCACACCCCTGTGGGCCTGCTGAGCAGCATTGAGTCCCATATGTCCCACGGAGGCTCTCTGTGTCTGCAGAGTCTCGGGCAACACACTATACGTTACTTCAGGAGAGCTACATTTCCAGAGCACTCGAACAGCATCAAAACTACATTTCTAGGCAGTCCAACATGCCCTGGAAGTCTTCGACATTGCCCTCGTCAGAGCTGCCCAGAGAAAACACTCTGCTTAGAATTTATCGAGGACCTCGTACCTGAAGTCACTCTATTCAAGGAGAAATACAGCATCTTAACATGCTGTGTCGTTCACAGGGCAAGAAACGTGAGAACTTGCCTCGAGGTAAGGCCATGAAATGCTTTGCAGAAGCGGAGGCGTGTAGCAGTTTCCATGTGGCCGTAGACGCATATCTTCAGCATTTTAAAGCCAGTACGCTTTTCAGGACACCCAGGTGCCTCGCCTGGAAACCCTATTCCCTGCAAGAACACTGAGTACCCTCAGGCTCCCCTGGCCCTTCTAAGCAAAATCCAGGCCAAGAGCTTTCAGACTCAGTGTATGTCGAGTGTAGGGTAACACAGTGCACTCTTATTGGGACATCTTGATATAGCCAGCAATCGCCCAGGTTCACGAGCACCTTTAAGCAAGTTCCAATAGGCCGTGGAATTCGTTCTCATTCCCTAGTTTGAGCTGTACAGAGAGAAACAGTAAGCTTCTCCTTCCATTCAGGACCTCCTACCTGAAGTCACCCTGCCTCCTGAAGAAAGACGACCTCGTTTCTATTGAAACTAAAGCACAGTTTTTCCTGTAGCACGGCAGGCTTTTGAAGAGGCACGGGCCCAGAGGCCTAGCTAGGGCTTTCCTTGGTGTGGCCGTTCACTAGATGCAGAACACCCTGCCTCGAGAAGTTGATTCAGGGAAGCAACAACTGTGTACTCTGTGTCTGATTTGACTTGTTAAAAACCACAGAGATGTATGCTGCCTGTGCCCATGGAAATGGGGGCATGATGGGACTAGCCTTGCTTTTCGTTTGGAAACCTCCATTCTAGCTTCGGTGAAGCTCCCTGAAATTCTCTGCTGTTGACAGGCCTCTGGCCACTGTAGGCATGTGTCTGGGAAGAAAATGAGTTTTCTCTGGCTACACATGGAACTTCATTGGCCGGGGTGGGGCGCACCTTGCCATGCTCTAGAGCTAAAGGGAATCTAAACGTGAGCCCTTGGCTCGAGGTAAGGCCCTGAGTAGCCCTGCAGAACGGGAGGCATGCAGCTCTTTCCATTAGCTCTTAGTCGCTCTTCTGGTTTACTTTAAATGAAGTACCTTTTTTCAGGACTCCTAGGCCCCTCGGTTGAGCATCATTTTTATTCCAAGGTCTCTGAGTATCTCCACACCCCTGTAGGCCTGCTGAGCAACAACGAGGCACATTGGTCCTCGGAGGTCCTCTGTGTCTGCTGAGTCATGGGCAACACACTGCACTCTTTCTTGTGATATCTTGATTCACAGCACTCGCACAGGTTCAAGAGCAATGTTCAACAAGTTCCAACATGCCGTGGAAGTCGCTCTCATTCCCTAGTTTGAGCTGTACAGAGAGAAACAGTAAGCTTCTCCTTCCATTCAGGACCTCCTACCTGAAGTCACCCTGCCTCTTGAAGAAAGACGACCTTCTTTCTATTGCAACTAAAGCACAGTTTTTCCTGTAGCACGGCAGGCTTTTGAAGCGGCACGGGTCCAGAGTCCTAGCCAGGGATTTCCTTGGTGAGGCCGTTCACTAGTTGCAGAACACCGTGCCTCGAGAAGTTGATTCAGGGAAGCAACAACTGTGTACTCTGTGTCTCATTTGACTTGTTAAAAACCACAGAGATGAATGCTGCCTGTGCCCATGGAAATGGGGTCATGAGGGTACTAGCCTTGCTTTCCGTTTGGAAACCTCCATTCTTGCTTCCGTGAAGCTCCCTGAAATTCTCTGCTGTTGACAGTCCTCTGGCCACTGTAGGCATGTGTCTGGGAAAAAAATGAGTTTTCTCTGGGTACACACGGAGCTTCATTGGCCGGGGTGGGGCTCTCCTTGCCATCCTCTAGAGCTAAAGGGAATCTCAACGTGAGTCCCTGCCTCGAGGTAAGGCCCTGAGTAGCCCTGCAGAAAGGGAGGCATGCAGCTCTTTCCATGAGCTCTTAGTGGAGGTCTGTTTTATTGAAAAGAATTACCCCTTTCAGGACTCCTACGCCCTTCGGGTGATCATCATTTTGGTTCCAAGATCACTGACTCCCTCCACACCCCTGTGGGCCTGCTGAGCAGCATTGAGTCCCATACGTCCCACGGAGGCTCTCTGTGTCTGCAGAGTCTCGGGCAACACACTATACGTTACTTCAGGAGAGCTACATTTCCAGAGCACTCGAACAGCATCAAAACTACATTTCTAGGCAGTCCAACATGCCCTGGAAGTCTTCGACATTGCCCTCGTCAGAGCTGCCCAGAGAAAACACTCTGCTTAGAATTTATCGAGGACCTCGTACCTGAAGTCACTCTATTCAAGGAGAAATACAGCATCTTAACATGCTGTGTCGTTCACAGGGCAAGAAACGTGAGAACTTGCCTCGAGGTAAGGCCATGAAATGCTTTGCAGAAGCGGAGGCGTGTAGCAGTTTCCATGTGGCCGTAGACGCATTTCTTCAGCATTTTAAAGCCAGTACGCTTTTCAGGACACCCAGGTGCCTCGCCTGGAAACCCTATTCCCTGCAAGAACACTGAGTACCCTCAGGCTCCCCTGGCCCTTCTAAGCAATATCCAGGCCAGGAGCTTTCAGACTCACAGTGTGTATGTCGAGTGTAGGGTAACACAGTGCACTCTTATTGGGACATCTTGATATAGCCAGCAATCGCCCAGGTTCACGAGCACCTTTAAGCAAGTTCCAATAGGCCGTGGAATTCGTTCTCATTCCCTAGTTTGAGCTGTACAGAGAGAAACAGTAAGCTTCTCCTTCCATTCAGGACCTCCTACCTGAAGTCACCCTGCCTCCTGAAGAAAGACGACCTCGTTTCTATTGAAACTAAAGCACAGTTTTTCCTGTAGCACGTCAGGCTTTTGAAGAGGCACGGGCCCAGAGGCCTAGCTAGGGCTTTCCTTGGTGTGGCCGTTCACCAGATGCAGAACACCCTGCCTCGAGAAGTTGATTCAGGGAAGCAACAACTGTGTACTCTGTGTCTCATTTGACTTGTTAAAAACCACAGAGATGTATGCTGCCTGTGCCCATGGAAATGGGGGCATGATGGGACTAGCCTTGCTTTTCGTTTGGAAACCTCCATTCTAGCTTCCGTGAAGCTCCCTGAAATTCTCTGCTGTTGACAGGCCTCTGGCCACTGTAGGCATGTGTCTGGGAAGAAAATGAGTTTTCTCTGGCTACACACGGAACTTCCTTGGACGGGGTGGGGCGCACCTTGCCATGCTCTAGAGCTAAAGGGAATCTAAACGTGAGCCCTTGGCTCGAGGTAAGGCCCTGAGTAGCCCTGCAGAACGGGAGGCATGCAGCTCTTTCCATTAGCTCTTAGTCGCTCTTCGGGTTTACTTTAAATGAAGTACCTTTTTTCAGGACTCCTAGGCCCCTCGGTTGAGCATCATTTTTGTTCCAAGGGCTCTGAGTATCTCCACACCCCTGTAGGCCTGCTGAGCAACAACGAGGCACATTGGTCCTCGGAGGTCCTCTGTGTCTGCTGAGTCATGGGCAACACACTGCACTCTTTCTTGTGATATCTTGATTCACAGCACTCGCACAGGTTCAAGAGCAATGTTCAACAAGTTCCAACATGCCGTGGAAGTCGCTCTCATTCCCTAGTTTGAGCTGTACAGAGAGAAACAGTAAGCTTCTCCTTCCATTCAGGACCTCCTACCTGAAGTCACCCTGCCTCTTGAAGAAAGACGACCTTCTTTCTATTGCAACTAAAGCACAGTTTTTCCTGTAGCACGGCAGGCTTTTGAAGCGGCACGGGTCCAGAGTCCTAGCCAGGGATTTCCTTGGTGAGGCCGTTCACTAGTTGCAGAACACCGTGCCTCGAGAAGTTGATTCAGGGAAGCAACAACTGTGTACTCTGTGTCTCATTTGACTTGTTAAAAACCACAGAGATGAATGCTGCCTGTGCCCATGGAAATGGGGTCATGAGGGTACTAGCCTTGCTTTCCGTTTGGAAACCTCCATTCTTGCTTCCGTGAAGCTCCCTGAAATTCTCTGCTGTTGACAGTCCTCTGGCCACTGTAGGCATGTGTCTGGGAAAAAAATGAGTTTTCTCTGGGTACACAGGGAGCTTCATTGGCCGGGGTGGGGCTCTCCTTGCCATCCTCTAGAGCTAAAGGGAATCTCAACGTGAGTCCCTGCCTCGAGGTAAGGCCCTGAGTAGCCCTGCAGAAAGGGAGGCATGCAGCTCTTTCCATGAGCTCTTAGTGGAGGTCTGTTTTATTGAAAAGAATTACCCCTTTCAGGACTCCTACGCCCTTCGGGTGAGCATCATTTTGGTTCCAAGATCACTGACTCCCTCCACACCCCTGTGGGCCTGCTGAGCAGCATTGAGTCCCATACGTCCCACGGAGGCTCTCTGTGTCTGCAGAGTCTCGGGCAACACACTATACGTTACTTCAGGAGAGCTACATTTCCAGAGCACTCGAACAGCATCAAAACTACATTTCTAGGCAGTCCAACATGCCCTGGAAGTCTTCGACATTGCCCTCGTCAGAGCTGCCCAGAGAAAACACTCTGCTTAGAATTTATCGAGGACCTCGTACCTGAAGTCACTCTATTCAAGGAGAAATACAGCATCTTAACATGCTGTGTCGTTCACAGGGCAAGAAACGTGAGAACTTGCCTCGAGGTAAGGCCATGAAATGCTTTGCAGAAGCGGAGGCGTGTAGCAGTTTCCATGTGGCCGTAGACGCATATCTTCAGCATTTTAAAGCCAGTACGCTTTTCAGGACACCCAGGTGCCTCGCCTGGAAACCCTATTCCCTGCAAGAACACTGAGTACCCTCAGGCTCCCCTGGCCCTTCTAAGCAATATCCAGGCCAGGAGCTTTCAGACTCACAGTGTGTATGTCGAGTGTAGGGTAACACAGTGCACTCTTATTGGGACATCTTGATATAGCCAGCAATCGCCCAGGTTCACGAGCACCTTTAAGCAAGTTCCAATAGGCCGTGGAATTCGTTCTCATTCCCTAGTTTGAGCTGTACAGAGAGAAACAGTAAGCTTCTCCTTCCATTCAGGACCTCCTACCTGAAGTCACCCTGGCTCCTGAAGAAAGACGACCTCGTTTCTATTGAAACTAAAGCACAGTTTTTCCTGTAGCACGGCAGGCTTTTGAAGAGGCACGGGCCCAGAGGCCTAGCTAGGGCTTTCCTTGGTGTGGCCGTTCACCAGATGCAGAACACCCTGCCTCGAGAAGTTGATTCAGGGAAGCAACAACTGTGTACTCTGTGTCTCATTTGACTTGTTAAAAACCACAGAGATGTATGCTGCCTGTGCCCATTGAAATGGGGGCATGATGGGACTAGCCTTGCTTTTCGTTTGGAAACCTCCATTCTAGCTTCCGTGAAGCTCCCTGAAATTCTCTGCTGTTGACAGGCCTCTGGCCACTGTAGGCATGTGTCTGGGAAGAAAATGAGTTTTCTCTGGCTACACACGGAACTTCCTTGGCCGGGGTGGGGCGCACCTTGCCATGCTCTAGAGCTAAAGGGAATCTAAACGTGAGCCCTTGGCTCGAGGTAAGGCCCTGAGTAGCCCTGCAGAACGGGAGGCATGCAGCTCTTTCCATTAGCTCTTAGTCGCTCTTCTGGTTTACTTTAAATGAAGTACCTTTTTTCAGGACTCCTAGGCTCCTCGGTTGAGCATCATTTCTGTTCCAAGGGCTCTGAGTATCTCCACACCCCTGTAGGCCTGCTGAGCAACAACGAGGCACATTGGTCCTCGGAGGTCCTCTGTGTCTGCTGAGTCATGGGCAACACACTGCACTCTTTCTTGTGATATCTTGATTCACAGCACTCGCACAGGTTCAAGAGCAATGTTCAACAAGTTCCAACATGCCGTGGAAGTCGCTCTCATTCCCTACTTTGAGCTGTACAGAGAGAAACAGTAAGCTTCTCCTTCCATTCAGGACCTCCTACCTGAAGTCACCCTGCCTCTTGAAGAAAGACGACCTTCTTTCTATTGCAACTAAAGCACAGTTTTTCCTGTAGCACGGCAGGCTTTTGAAGCGGCACGGGTCCAGAGTCCTAGCCAGGGATTTCCTTGGTGAGGCCGTTCACTAGTTGCAGAACACCGTGCCTCGAGAAGTTGATTCAGGGAAGCAACAACTGTGTACTCTGTGTCTCATTTGACTTGTTAAAAACCACAGAGATGAATGCTGCCTGTGCCCATGGAAATGGGGTCATGAGGGTACTAGCCTTGCTTTCCGTTTGGAAACCTCCATTCTTGCTTCCGTGAAGCTCCCTGAAATTCTCTGCTGTTGACAGTCCTCTGGCCACTGTAGGCATGTGTCTGGGAAAAAAATGAGTTTTCTCTGGGTACACAGGGAGCTTCATTGGCCGGGGTGGGGCTCTCCTTGCCATCCTCTAGAGCTAAAGGGAATCTCAACGTGAGTCCCTGCCTCGAGGTAAGGCCCTGAGTAGCCCTGCAGAAAGGGAGGCATGCAGCTCTTTCCATGAGCTCTTAGTGGAGGTCTGTTTTATTGAAAAGAATTACCCCTTTCAGGACTCCTACGCCCTTCGGGTGAGCATCATTTTGGTTCCAAGATCACTGACTCCCTCCACACCCCTGTGGGCCTGCTGAGCAGCATTGAGTCCCATACGTCCCACGGAGGCTCTCTGTGTCTGCAGAGTCTCGGGCAACACACTATACGTTACTTCAGGAGAGCTACATTTCCAGAGCACTCGAACAGCATCAAAACTACATTTCTAGGCAGTCCAACATGCCCTGGAAGTCTTCGACATTGCCCTCGTCAGAGCTGCCCAGAGAAAACACTCTGCTTAGAATTTATCGAGGACCTCGTACCTGAAGTCACTCTATTCAAGGAGAAATACAGCATCTTAACATGCTGTGTCGTTCACAGGGCAAGAAACGTGAGAACTTGCCTCGAGGTAAGGCCATGAAATGCTTTGCAGAAGCGGAGGCGTGTAGCAGTTTCCATGTGGCCGTAGACGCATATCTTCAGCATTTTAAAGCCAGTACGCTTTTCAGGACACCCAGGTGCCTCGCCTGGAAACCCTATTCCCTGCAAGAACACTGAGTACCCTCAGGCTCCCCTGGCCCTTCTAAGCAATATCCAGGCCAGGAGCTTTCAGACTCACAGTGTGTATGTCGAGTGTAGGGTAACACAGTGCACTCTTATTGGGACATCTTGATATAGCCAGCAATCGCCCAGGTTCACGAGCACCTTTAAGCAAGTTCCAATAGGCCGTGGAATTCGTTCTCATTCCCTAGTTTGAGCTGTACAGAGAGAAACAGTAAGCTTCTCCTTCCATTCAGGACCTCCTACCTGAAGTCACCCTGGCTCCTGAAGAAAGACGACCTCGTTTCTATTGAAACTAAAGCACAGTTTTTCCTGTAGCACGGCAGGCTTTTGAAGAGGCACGGGCCCAGAGGCCTAGCTAGGGCTTTCCTTGGTGTGGCCGTTCACCAGATGCAGAACACCCTGCCTCGAGAAGTTGATTCAGGGAAGCAACAACTGTGTACTCTGTGTCTCATTTGACTTGTTAAAAACCACAGAGATGTATGCTGCCTGTGCCCATGGAAATGGGGGCATGATGGGACTAGCCTTGCTTTTCGTTTGGAAACCTCCATTCTAGCTTCTGTGAAGCTCCCTGAAATTCTCTGCTGTTGACAGGCCTCTGGCCACTGTAGGCATGTGTCTGGGAAGAAAATGAGTTTTCTCTGGCTACACACGGAACTTCCTTGGCCGGGGTGGGGCGCACCTTGCCATGCTCTAGAGCTAAAGGGAATCTAAACGTGAGCCCTTGGCTCGAGGTAAGGCCCTGAGTAGCCCTGCAGAACGGGAGGCATGCAGCTCTTTCCATTAGCTCTTAGTCGCTCTTCTGGTTTACTTTAAATGAAGTACCTTTTTTCAGGACTCCTAGGCTCCTCGGTTGAGCATCATTTCTGTTCCAAGGGCTCTGAGTATCTCCACACCCCTGTAGGCCTGCTGAGCAACAACGAGGCACATTGGTCCTCGGAGGTCCTCTGTGTCTGCTGAGTCATGGGCAACACACTGCACTCTTTCTTGTGATATCTTGATTCACAGCACTCGCACAGGTTCAAGAGCAATGTTCAACAAGTTCCAACATGCCGTGGAAGTCGCTCTCATTCCCTAGTTTGAGCTGTACAGAGAGAAACAGTAAGCTTCTCCTTCCATTCAGGACCACCTACCTGAAGTCACCCTGCCTCTTGAAGAAAGACGACCTTCTATCTATTGCAACTAAAGCACAGTTTTTCCTGTAGCACGGCAGGCTTTTGAAGCGGCACGGGCCCAGAGTCCTAGCCAGGGATTGCCTTGGTGAGGCCGTTCACTAGTTGCAGAACACCGTGCCTCGAGAAGTTGATTCAGGGAAGCAATAACTGTGTACTCTGTGTCTCATTTGACTTGATGAAAACCACAGAGATGAATGCTGCCTGTGCCCATGGAAATGGGGTCATGAGGGTACTAGCCTTGCTTTCCGTTTGGAAACCTCCATTCTTGCTTCCGTGAAGCTCCCTGAAATTCTCTGCTGTTGACAGTCCTCTGGCCACTGTAGGCATGTGTCTGGGAAAAAAATGAGTTTTCTCTGGGTACACAGGGAGCTTCATTGGCCGGGGTGGGGCTCTCCTTGCCATCCTCTAGAGCTAAAGGGAATCTCAACGTGAGTCCCTGCCTCGAGGTAAGGCCCTGAGTAGCCCTGCAGAAAGGGAGGCATGCAGCTCTTTCCATGAGCTCTTAGTGGAGGTCTGTTTTATTGAAAAGAATTACCCCTTTCAGGACTCCTACGCCCTTCGGGTGAGCATCATTTTGGTTCCAAGATCACTGACTCCCTCCACACCCCTGTGGGCCTGCTGAGCAGCATTGAGTCCCATACGTCCCACGGAGGCTCTCTGTGTCTGCAGAGTCTCGGGCAACACACTATACGTTACTTCAGGAGAGCTACATTTCCAGAGCACTCGAACAGCATCAAAACTACATTTCTAGGCAGTCCAACATGCCCTGGAAGTCTTCGACATTGCCCTCGTCAGAGCTGCCCAGAGAAAACACTCTGCTTAGAATTTATCGAGGACCTCGTACCTGAAGTCACTCTATTCAAGGAGAAATACAGCATCTTAACATGCTGTGTCGCTCACAGGGCAAGAAACGTGAGAACTTGCCTCGAGGTAAGGCCATGAAATGCTTTGCAGAAGCGGAGGCGTGTAGCAGTTTCCATGTGGCCGTAGACGCATATCTTCAGCATTTTAAAGCCAGTACGCTTTTCAGGACACCCAGGTGCCTCGCCTGGAAACCCTATTCCCTGCAAGAACACTGAGTACCCTCAGGCTCCCCTGGCCCTTCTAAGCAATATCCAGGCCAGGAGCTTTCAGACTCACAGTGTGTATGTCGAGTGTAGGGTAACACAGTGCACTCTTATTGGGACATCTTGATATAGCCAGCAATCGCCCAGGTTCACGAGCACCTTTAAGCAAGTTCCAATAGGCCGTGGAATTCGTTCTCATTCCCTAGTTTGAGCTGTACAGAGAGAAACAGTAAGCTTCTCCTTCCATTCAGGACCTCCTACCTGAAGTCACCCTGCCTCCTGAAGAAAGACGACCTCGTTTCTATTGAAACTAAAGCAAAGTTTTTCCTGTAGCACGGCAGGCTTTTGAAGAGGCACGGGCCCAGAGGCCTAGCTAGGGCTTTCCTTGGTGTGGCCGTTCACTATTTGCAGAACACCCTGCCTCGAGAAGTTGATTCAGGGAAGCAACAACTGAGTACTCTGTGTCTGATTTGACTTGTTAAAAACCACAGAGATATATGCTGCCTGTGCCCATGGAAATGGGGGCATGATGGGACGAGCCTTGCTTTTCGTTTGGAAACCTCCATTCTAGCTTCGGTGAAGCTCCCTGAAATTCTCTGCTGTTGACAGGCCTCGGGCCACTGTAGGCATGTGTCTGGGAAGAAAATGAGTTTTCTCTGGCTACCCACGGAACTTCCTTGGCCGGGGTGGGGCGCACCTTGCCATGCTCTAGAGCTAAAGGGAATCTAAACGTGAGCCCTTGGCTCGAGGTAAGGCCCTGAGTAGCCCTGCAGAACGGGAGGCATGCAGCTCTTTCCATTAGCTCTTAGTCGCTCTTCGGGTTTACTTTAAATGAAGTACCTTTTTTCAGGACTCCTAGGCCCCTCGGTTGAGCATCATTTTTGTTCCAAGGTCTCTGAGTATCTCCAAACCCCTGTAGGCCTGCTGAGCAACAACGAGGCACATTGGTCCTCGGAGGTCCTCTGTGTCTGCTGAGTCATGGGCAACACACTGCACTCTTTCTTGTGATATCTTGATTCACAGCACTCGCACAGGTTCAAGAGCAATGTTCAACATGTTCGAACATGCCGTGGAATTCGCTCTCATTCCCTAGTTTGAGCTGTACAGAGAGAAACAGTAAGCTTCTCCTTCCATTCAGGACCTCCTACCTGAAGTCACCCTGCCTCTTGAAGAAAGACGACCTTCTTTCTATTGCAACTAAAGCACAGTTTTTCCTGTAGCACAGCAGGCTTTTGAAGCGGCACGGGTCCAGAGTCCTAGCCAGGGATTTCCTTGGTGAGGCCGTTCACTAGTGGCAGAACACCGTGCTTCGAGAAGTTGATTCAGGGAAGCAACAACTGTGTACTCTGTGTCTCATTTGACTTGATAAAAACCAGAGAGATGAATGCTGCCTGTGCCCATGGAAATGGGGTCATGAGGGTGCTAGCCTTGCTTTCCGTTTGGAAACCTACATTCTTGCTTCCGTGAAGCTCCCTGAAATTCTCTGCTGTTGACAGTCCTCTGGCCACTGTAGGCATGTGTCTGGGAAAAAAATGAGTTTTCTCTGGGTACACACGGAGCTTCATTGGCCGGGGTGGGGCTCTCCTTGCCATCCTCTAGAGCTAAAGGGAATCTCAACGTGAGTCCCTGCCTCGAGGTAAGGCCCTGAGTAGCCCTGCAGAAAGGGAGGCATGCAGCTCTTTCCATGAGCTCTTAGTGGAGGTCTGTTTTATTGAAAAGAATTACCCCTTTCAGGACTCCTACGCCCTTCGGGTGAGCATCATTTTGGTTCCAAGATCACTGACTCCCTCCACACCCCTGTGGGCCTGCTGAGCAGCATTGAGTCCCATACGTCCCACGGAGGCTCTCTGTGTCTGCAGAGTCTCGGGCAACACACTATACGTTACTTCAGGAGAGCTACATTTCCAGAGCACTCGAAGAGCATCAAAACTACATTTCTAGGCAGTCCACCATTCCCTGGAAGTGTTCGACATTGCCCTCGTCAGAGCTGCGCAGAGAAAACACTCTGCTTAGAATTTATCGAGGACCTCGTACCTGAAGTCACTCTATTCAAGGAGAAATACAGCATCTTAACATGCTGTGTCGTTCACAGGGCAAGAAACGTGAGAACTTGCCTCGAGGTAAGGCCATGAAATGCTTTGCAGAAGCGGAGGCGTGTAGCAGTTTCCATGTGGCCGTAGACGCATATCTTCAGCATTTTAAAGCCAGTATGCTTTTAAGGACACCCAGGTGCCTCGCCTGGAAACCCTATTCCCTGCAAGAACACTGAGTACCCTCAGGCTCCCCTGGCCCTTCTAAGCAACTTCCAGGCCAGGAGCTTTCAGACTCACAGTGTGTATGTCGAGTGTAGGGTAACACAGTGCACACTTATTGGGACATCTTGATATAGCCAGTAATCACCCAGGTTCACGAGCACCTTTAAGCAACTTCCAATAGGCCGTGGAATTCGTTCTCATTCCCTAGTTTGAGCTGTACAGAGAGAAACAGTAAGCTTCTCCTTTCATTCAGGACCTCCTACCTGAAGTCACCCTGCCTCCTGAAGAAAGACGACCTCGTTTCTATTGAAACTAAAGCACAGTTTTTCCTGTAGCACGGCAGGCTTTTGAAGAGGCACGGGCCCAGAGGCCTAGCTAGGGCTTTCCTTGGTGTGGCCGTTCACTAGATGCAGAACACCCTGCCTCGAGAAGTTGATTCAGGGAAGCAACAACTGTGTACTCTGTGTCTCATTTGACTTGTTAAAAACCACAGAGATGTATGCTGCCTGTGCCCATGGAAATGGGGGCATGATGGGACTAGCCTTGCTTTTCGTTTGGAAACCTCCATTCTAGCTTCGGTGAAGCTCCCTGAAATTCTCTGCTGTTGACAGGCCTCTGGCCACTGTAGGCATGTGTCTGGGAAGAAAATGAGTTTTCTCTGGCTACCCACGGAACTTCCTTGGCCGGGGTGGGGCGCACCTTGCCATGCTCTAGAGCTAAAGGGAATCTAAACGTGAGCCCTTGGCTCGAGGTAAGGCCCTGAGTAGCCCTGCAGAACGGGAGGCATGCAGCTCTTTCCATTAGCTCTTAGTCGCTCTTCGGGTTTACTTTAAATGAAGTACCTTTTTTCAGGACTCCTAGGCCCCTCGGTTGAGCATCATTTTTGTTCCAAGGGCTCTGAGTATCTCCACACCCCTGTAGGCCTGCTGAGCAACAACGAGGCACATTGGTCCTCGGAGGTCCTCTGTGTCTGCTGAGTCATGGGCAACACACTGCACTCTTTCTTGTGATATCTTGATTCACAGCACTCGCACAGGTTCAAGAGCAATGTTCAACATGTTCCAACATGCCGTGGAAGTCGCTCTCATTCCCTAGTTTGAGCTGTACAGAGAGAAACAGTAAGCTTCTCCTTCCATTCAGGACCTCCTACCTGAAGTCACCCTGCCTCTTGAAGAAAGACGACCTTCTTTCTGTTGCAACTAAAGCACAGTTTTTCCTGTAGCACGGCAGGCTTTTGAAGCGGCACGGGTCCAGAGTCCTAGCCAGGGATTTCCTTGGTGAGGCCGTTCACTAGTTGCAGAACACCGTGCCTCGAGAAGTTGATTCAGGGAAGCAACAACTGTGTACTCTGTGTCTCATTTGACTTGTTAAAAACCACAGAGATGAATGCTGCCTGTGCCCATGGAAATGGGGTCATGAGGGTACTAGCCTTGCTTTCCGTTTGGAAACCTCCATTCTTGCTTCCGTGAAGCTCCCTGAAATTCTCTGCTGTTGACAGTCCTCTGGCCACTGTAGGCATGTGTCTGGGAAAAAAATGAGTTTTCTCTGGGTACACACGGAGCTTCATTGGCCGGGGTGGGGCTCTCCTTGCCATCCTCTAGAGCTAAAGGGAATCTCAACGTGAGTCCCTGCCTCGAGGTAAGGCCCTGAGTAGCCCTGCAGAAAGGGAGGCATGCAGCTCTTTCCATGAGCTCTTAGTGGAGGTCTGTTTTATTGAAAAGAATTACCCCTTTCAGGACTCCTACGCCCTTCGGGTGAGCATCATTTTGGTTCCAAGATCACTGACTCCCTCCACACCCCTGTGGGCCTGCTGAGCAGCATTGAGTCCCATACGTCCCACGGAGGCTCTCTGTGTCTGCAGAGTCTCGGGCAACACACTATACGTTACTTCAGGAGAGCTACATTTCCAGAGCACTCGAAGAGCATCAAAACTACATTTCTAGGCAGTCCACCATTCCCTGGAAGTGTTCGACATTGCCCTCGTCAGAGCTGCGCAGAGAAAACACTCTGCTTAGAATTTATCGAGGACCTCGTACCTGAAGTCACTCTATTCAAGGAGAAATACAGCATCTTAACATGCTGTGTCGTTCACAGGGCAAGAAACGTGAGAACTTGCCTCGAGGTAAGGCCATGAAATGCTTTGCAGAAGCGGAGGCGTGTAGCAGTTTCCATGTGGCCGTAGACGCATATCTTCAGCATTTTAAAGCCAGTATGCTTTTAAGGACACCCAGGTGCCTCGCCTGGAAACCCTATTCCCTGCAAGAACACTGAGTACCCTCAGGCTCCCCTGGCCCTTCTAAGCAACTTCCAGGCCAGGAGCTTTCAGACTCACAGTGTGTATGTCGAGTGTAGGGTAACACAGTGCACACTTATTGGGACATCTTGATATAGCCAGTAATCACCCAGGTTCACGAGCACCTTTAAGCAACTTCCAATAGGCCGTGGAATTCGTTCTCATTCCCTAGTTTGAGCTGTACAGAGAGAAACAGTAAGCTTCTCCTTTCATTCAGGACCTCCTACCTGAAGTCACCCTGCCTCCTGAAGAAAGACGACCTCGTTTCTATTGAAACTAAAGCACAGTTTTTCCTGTAGCACGGCAGGCTTTTGAAGAGGCACGGGCCCAGAGGCCTAGCTAGGGCTTTCCTTGGTGTGGCCGTTCACTAGATGCAGAACACCCTGCCTCGAGAAGTTGATTCAGGGAAGCAACAACTGTGTACTCTGTGTCTCATTTGACTTGTTAAAAACCACAGAGATGTATGCTGCCTGTGCCCATGGAAATGGGGGCATGATGGGACTAGCCTTGCTTTTCGTTTGGAAACCTCCATTCTAGCTTCGGTGAAGCTCCCTGAAATTCTCTGCTGTTGACAGGCCTCTGGCCACTGTAGGCATGTGTCTGGGAAGAAAATGAGTTTTCTCTGGCTACCCACGGAACTTCCTTGGCCGGGGTGGGGCGCACCTTGCCATGCTCTAGAGCTAAAGGGAATCTAAACGTGAGCCCTTGGCTCGAGGTAAGGCCCTGAGTAGCCCTGCAGAACGGGAGGCATGCAGCTCTTTCCATTAGCTCTTAGTCGCTCTTCGGGTTTACTTTAAATGAAGTACCTTTTTTCAGGACTCCTAGGCCCCTCGGTTGAGCATCATTTTTGTTCCAAGGGCTCTGAGTATCTCCACACCCCTGTAGGCCTGCTGAGCAACAACGAGGCACATTGGTCCTCGGAGGTCCTCTGTGTCTGCTGAGTCATGGGCAACACACTGCACTCTTTCTTGTGATATCTTGATTCACAGCACTCGCACAGGTTCAAGAGCAATGTTCAACATGTTCCAACATGCCGTGGAAGTCGCTCTCATTCCCTAGTTTGAGCTGTACAGAGAGAAACAGTAAGCTTCTCCTTCCATTCAGGACCTCCTACCTGAAGTCACCCTGCCTCTTGAAGAAAGACGACCTTCTTTCTGTTGCAACTAAAGCACAGTTTTTCCTGTAGCACGGCAGGCTTTTGAAGCGGCACGGGTCCAGAGTCCTAGCCAGGGATTTCCTTGGTGAGGCCGTTCACTAGTTGCAGAACACCGTGCCTCGAGAAGTTGATTCAGGGAAGCAACAACTGTGTACTCTGTGTCTCATTTGACTTGTTAAAAACCACAGAGATGAATGCTGCCTGTGCCCATGGAAATGGGGTCATGAGGGTACTAGCCTTGCTTTCCGTTTGGAAACCTCCATTCTTGCTTCCGTGAAGCTCCCTGAAATTCTCTGCTGTTGACAGTCCTCTGGCCACTGTAGGCATGTGTCTGGGAAAAAAATGAGTTTTCTCTGGGTACACACGGAGCTTCATTGGCCGGGGTGGGGCTCTCCTTGCCATCCTCTAGAGCTAAAGGGAATCTCAACGTGAGTCCCTGCCTCGAGGTAAGGCCCTGAGTAGCCCTGCAGAAAGGGAGGCATGCAGCTCTTTCCATGAGCTCTTAGTGGAGGTCTGTTTTATTGAAAAGAATTACCCCTTTCAGGACTCCTACGCCCTTCGGGTGAGCATCATTTTGGTTCCAAGATCACTGACTCCCTCCACACCCCTGTGGGCCTGCTGAGCAGCATTGAGTCCCATACGTCCCACGGAGGCTCTCTGTGTCTGCAGAGTCTCGGGCAACACACTATACGTTACTTCAGGAGAGCTACATTTCCAGAGCACTCGAACAGCATCAAAACTACATTTCTAGGCAGTCCACCATGCCCTGGAAGTCTTCGACATTGCCCTCGTCAGAGCTGCCCAGAGAAAACACTCTGCTTAGAATTTATCGAGGACCTCGTACCTGAAGTCACTCTATTCAAGGAGAAATACAGCATCTTAACATGCTGTGTCGTTCACAGGGCAAGAAACGTGAGAACTTGCCTCGAGGTAAGGCCATGAAATGCTTTGCAGAAGCGGAGGCGTGTAGCAGTTTCCATGTGGCCGTAGACGCATATCTTCAGCATTTTAAAGCCAGTACGCTTTTCAGGACACCCAGGTGCCTCGCCTGGAAACCCTATTCCCTGCAAGAACACTGAGTACCCTCAGGCTCCCCTGGCCCTTCTAAGCAAAATCCAGGCCAAGAGCTTTCAGACTCAGAGTGTGTATGTCGAGTGTAGGGTAACACAGTGCACTCTTATTGGGACATCTTGATATAGCCAGCAATCGCCCAGGTTCACGAGCACCTTTAAGCAAGTTCCAACAGGCCGTGGAATTCGTTCTCATTCCCTAGTTTGAGCTGTACAGAGAGAAACAGTAAGCTTCTCCTTCCATTCAGGACCTCCTACCTGAAGTCACCCTGCCTCCTGAAGAAAGACGACCTCGTTTCTATTGAAACTAAAGCACAGTTTTTCCTGTAGCACGGCAGGCTTTTGAAGAGGCACGGGCCCAGAGGCCTAGCTAGGGCTTTCCTTGGTGTGGCCGTTCACTAGATGCAGAACACCCTGCCTCGAGAAGTTGATTCAGGGAAGCAACAACTGAGTACTCTGTGTCTGATTTGACTTGTTAAAAACCACAGAGATATATGCTGCCTGTGCCCATGGAAATGGGGGCATGATGGGACGAGCCTTGCTTTTCGTTTGGAAACCTCCATTCTAGCTTCGGTGAAGCTCCCTGAAATTCTCTGCTGTTGACAGGCCTCTGGCCACTGTAGGCATGTGTCTGGGAAGAAAATGAGTTTTCTCTGGCTACCCACGGAACGTCCTTGGCCGGGGTGGGGCGCACCTTGCCATGCTCTAGAGCTAAAGGGAATCTAAACGTGAGCCCTTGGCTCGAGGTAAGGCCCTGAGTAGCCCTGCAGAACGGGAGGCATGCAGCTCTTTCCATTAGCTCTTAGTCGCTCTTTGGGTTTACTTTAAATGAAGTACCTTTTTTCAGGACTCCTAGGCCCCTCGGTTGAGCATCATTTTTGTTCCAAGGGCTCTGAGTATCTCCACACCCCTGTAGGCCTGCTGAGCAACAACGAGGCACATTGGTCCTCGGAGGTCCTCTGTGTCTGCTGAGTCATGGGCAACACACTGCACTCTTTGTTGTGATATCTTGATTCACAGCACTCGCACAGGTTCAAGAGCAATGTTCAACATGTTCCAACATGCCGTGGAAGTCGCTCTCATTCCCTAGTTTGAGCTGTACAGAGAGAAACAGTAAGCTTCTCCTTCCATTCAGGACCTCCTACCTGAAGTCACCCTGCCTCTTGAAGAAAGACGACCTTCTTTCTGTTGCAACTAAAGCACAGTTTTTCCTGTAGCACGGCAGGCTTTTGAAGCGGCACGGGTCCAGAGTCCTAGCCAGGGATTTCCTTGGTGAGGCCGTTCACTAGTTGCAGAACACCGTGCCTCGAGAAGTTGATTCAGGGAAGCAACAACTGTGTACTCTGTGTCTCATTTGACTTGTTAAAAACCACAGAGATGAATGCTGCCTGTGCCCATGGAAATGGGGTCATGAGGGTACTAGCCTTGCTTTCCGTTTGGAAACCTCCATTCTTGCTTCCGTGAAGCTCCCTGAAATTCTCTGCTGTTGACAGTCCTCTGGCCACTGTAGGCATGTGTCTGGGAAAAAAATGAGTTTTCTCTGGGTACACACGGAGCTTCATTGGCCGGGGTGGGGCTCTCCTTGCCATCCTCTAGAGCTAAAGGGAATCTCAACGTGAGTCCCTGCCTCGAGGTAAGGCCCTGAGTAGCCCTGCAGAAAGGGAGGCATGCAGCTCTTTCCATGAGCTCTTAGTGGAGGTCTGTTTTATTGAAAAGAATTACCCCTTTCAGGACTCCTACGCCCTTCGGGTGAGCATCATTTTGGTTCCAAGATCACTGACTCCCTCCACACCCCTGTGGGCCTGCTGAGCAGCATTGAGTCCCATACGTCCCACGGAGGCTCTCTGTGTCTGCAGAGTCTCGGGCAACACACTATACGTTACTTCAGGAGAGCTACATTTCCAGAGCACTCGAACAGCATCAAAACTACATTTCTAGGCAGTCCACCATGCCCTGGAAGTCTTCGACATTGCCCTCGTCAGAGCTGCCCAGAGAAAACACTCTGCTTAGAATTTATCGAGGACCTCGTACCTGAAGTCACTCTATTCAAGGAGAAATACAGCATCTTAACATGCTGTGTCGCTCACAGGGCAAGAAACGTGAGAACTTGCCTCGAGGTAAGGCCATGAAATGCTTTGCAGAAGCGGAGGCGTGTAGCAGTTTCCATGTGGCCGTAGACGCATATCTTCAGCATTTTAAAGCCAGTATGCTTTTCAGGACACCCAGGTGCCTCGCCTGGAAACCCTATTCCCTGCAAGAACACTGAGTACCCTCAGGCTCCCCTGGCCCTTCTAAGCAACATCCAGGCCAGGAGCTTTCAGACTCACAGTGTGTATGTCGAGTGTAGGGTAACACAGTGCACTCTTATTGGGACATCTTGATATAGCCAGCAATCGCCCAGGTTCACGAGCACCTTTAAGCAAGTTCCAATAGGCCGTGGAATTCGTTCTCTTTCCCTAGTTTGAGCTGTACAGAGAGAAACAGTAAGCTTCTCCTTCCATTCAGGACCTCCTACCTGAAGTCACCCTGCCTCCTGAAGAAAGACGACCTCGTTTCTATTGAAACTAAAGCACAGTTTTTCCTGTAGCACGGCAGGCTTTTGAAGAGGCATGGGCCCAGAGGCCTAGCTAGGGCTTTCCTTGGTGTGGCCGTTCACCAGATGCAGAACACCCTGCCTCGAGAAGTTGATTCAGGGAAGCAACAACTGTGTACTCTGTGTCTCATTTGACTTGTTAAAAACCACAGAGATGTATGCTGCCTGTGCCCATGGAAATGGGGGCATGATGGGACTAGCCTTGCTTTTCGTTTGGAAACCTCCATTCTAGCTTCCGTGAAGCTCCCTGAAATTCTCTGCTGTTGACAGGCCTCTGGCCACTGTAGGCATGTGTCTGGGAAGAAAATGAGTTTTCTCTGGCTACACACGGAACTTCATTGGCCGGGGTGGGGCGCACCTTGCCATGCTCTAGAGCTAAAGGGAATCTAAACGTGAGCCCTTGGCTCGAGGTAAGGCCCTGAGTAGCCCTGCAGAACGGGAGGCATGCAGCTCTTTCCATTAGCTCTTAGTCGCTCTTTGGGTTTACTTTAAATGAAGTACCTTTTTTCAGGACTCCTAGGCCCCTCGGTTGAGCATCATTTTTGTTCCAAGGGCTCTGAGTATCTCCACACCCCTGTAGGCCTGCTGAGCAACAACGAGGCACATTGGTCCTCGGAGGTCCTCTGTGTCTGCTGAGTCATGGGCAACACACTGCACTCTTTCTTGTGATATCTTGATTCACAGCACTCGCACAGGTTCAAGAGCAATGTTCAACATGTTCCAACATGCCGTGGAAGTCGCTCTCATTCCCTAGTTTGAGCTGTACAGAGAGAAACAGTAAGCTTCTCCTTCCATTCAGGACCTCCTACCTGAAGTCACCCTGCCTCTTGAAGAAAGACGACCTTCTTTCTGTTGCAACTAAAGCACAGTTTTTCCTGTAGCACGGCAGGCTTTTGAAGCGGCACGGGTCCAGAGTCCTAGCCAGGGATTTCCTTGGTGAGGCCGTTCACTAGTTGCAGAACACCGTGCCTCGAGAAGTTGATTCAGGGAAGCAACAACTGTGTACTCTGTGTCTCATTTGACTTGTTAAAAACCACAGAGATGAATGCTGCCTGTGCCCATGGAAATGGGGTCATGAGGGTACTAGCCTTGCTTTCCGTTTGGAAACCTCCATTCTTGCTTCCGTGAAGCTCCCTGAAATTCTCTGCTGTTGACAGTCCTCTGGCCACTGTAGGCATGTGTCTGGGAAAAAAATGAGTTTTCTCTGGGTACACACGGAGCTTCATTGGCCGGGGTGGGGCTCTCCTTGCCATCCTCTAGAGCTAAAGGGAATCTCAACGTGAGTCCCTGCCTCGAGGTAAGGCCCTGAGTAGCCCTGCAGAAAGGGAGGCATGCAGCTCTTTCCATGAGCTCTTAGTGGAGGTCTGTTTTATTGAAAAGAATTACCCCTTTCAGGACTCCTACGCCCTTCGGGTGAGCATCATTTTGGTTCCAAGATCACTGACTCCCTCCACACCCCTGTGGGCCTGCTGAGCAGCATTGAGTCCCATACGTCCCACGGAGGCTCTCTGTGTCTGCAGAGTCTCGGGCAACACACTATACGTTACTTCAGGAGAGCTACATTTCCAGAGCACTCGAACAGCATCAAAACTACATTTCTAGGCAGTCCACCATGCCCTGGAAGTCTTCGACATTGCCCTCGTCAGAGCTGCCCAGAGAAAACACTCTGCTTAGAATTTATCGAGGACCTCGTACCTGAAGTCACTCTATTCAAGGAGAAATACAGCATCTTAACATGCTGTGTCGCTCACAGGGCAAGAAACGTGAGAACTTGCCTCGAGGTAAGGCCATGAAATGCTTTGCAGAAGCGGAGGCGTGTAGCAGTTTCCATGTGGCCGTAGATGCATATCTTCAGCATTTTAAAGCCAGTATGCTTTTCAGGACACCCAGGTGCCTCGCCTGGAAACCCTATTCCCTGCAAGAACACTGAGTACCCTCAGGCTCCCCTGGCCCTTCTAAGCAACATCCAGGCCAGGAGCTTTCAGACTCACAGTGTGTATGTCGAGTGTAGGGTAACACAGTGCACTCTTATTGGGACATCTTGATATAGCCAGCAATCGCCCAGGTTCACGAGCACCTTTAAGCAAGTTCCAATAGGCCGTGGAATTCGTTCTCATTCCCTAGTTTGAGCTGTACAGAGAGAAACAGTAAGCTTCTCCTTCCATTCAGGACCTCCTACCTGAAGTCACCCTGCCTCCTGAAGAAAGACGACCTCGTTTCTATTGAAACTAAAGCACAGTTTTTCCTGTAGCACGGCAGGCTTTTGAAGAGGCATGGGCCCAGAGGCCTAGCTAGGGCTTTCCTTGGTGTGGCCGTTCACCAGATGCAGAACACCCTGCCTCGAGAAGTTGATTCAGGGAAGCAACAACTGTGTACTCTGTGTCTCATTTGACTTGTTAAAAACCACAGAGATGTATGCTGCCTGTGCCCATGGAAATGGGGGCATGATGGGACTAGCCTTGCTTTTCGTTTGGAAACCTCCATTCTAGCTTCCGTGAAGCTCCCTGAAATTCTCTGCTGTTGACAGGCCTCTGGCCACTGTAGGCATGTGTCTGGGAAGAAAATGAGTTTTCTCTGGCTACACACGGAACTTCATTGGCCGGGGTGGGGCGCACCTTGCCATGCTCTAGAGCTAAAGGGAATCTAAACGTGAGCCCTTGGCTCGAGGTAAGGCCCTGAGTAGCCCTGCAGAACGGGAGGCATGCAGCTCTTTCCATTAGCTCTTAGTCGCTCTTCGGGTTTACTTTAAATGAAGTACCTTTTTTCAGGACTCCTAGGCCCCTCGGTTGAGCATCATTTTTGTTCCAAGGTCTCTGAGTATCTCCACACCCCTGTAGGCCTGCTGAGCAACAACGAGGCACATTGGTCCTCGGAGGTCCTCTGTGTCTGCTGAGTCATGGGCAACACACTGCACTCTTTCTTGTGATATCTTGATTCACAGCACTCGCACAGGTTCAAGAGCAATGTTCAACAAGTTCCAACATGCCGTGGAAGTCGCTCTCATTCCCTAGTTTGAGCTGTACAGAGAGAAACAGTAAGCTTCTCCTTCCATTCAGGACCTCCTACCTGAAGTCACCCTGCCTCTTGAAGAAAGACGACCTTCTTTCTATTGCAACTAAAGCACAGTTTTTCCTGTAGCACGGCAGGCTTTTGAAGCGGCACGGGTCCAGAGTCCTAGCCAGGGATTTCCTTGGTGAGGCCGTTCACTAGTTGCAGAACACCGTGCCTCGAGAAGTTGATTCAGGGAAGCAACAACTGTGTACTCTGTGTCTCATTTGACTTGTTAAAAACCACAGAGATGAATGCTGCCTGTGCCCATGGAAATGGGGTCATGAGGGTACTAGCCTTGCTTTCCGTTTGGAAACCTCCATTCTTGCTTCCGTGAAGCTCCCTGAAATTTTCTGCTGTTGACAGTCCTCTGGCCACTGTAGGCATGTGTCTGGGAAAAAAATGAGTTTTCTCTGGGTACACAGGGAGCTTCATTGGCCGGGGTGGGGCTCTCCTTGCCATCCTCTAGAGCTAAAGGGAATCTCAACGTGAGTCCCTGCCTCGAGGTAAGGCCCTGAGTAGCCCTGCAGAAAGGGAGGCATGCAGCTCTTTCCATGAGCTCTTAGTGGAGGTCTGTTTTATTGAAAAGAATTACCCCTTTCAGGACTCCTACGCCCTTCGGGTGAGCATCATTTTGGTTCCAAGATCACTGACTCCCTCCACACCCCTGTGGGCCTGCTGAGCAGCATTGAGTCCCATACGTCCCACGGAGGCTCTCTGTGTCTGCAGAGTCTCGGGCAACACACTATACGTTACTTCAGGAGAGCTACATTTCCAGAGCACTCGAACAGCATCAAAACTACATTTCTAGGCAGTCCAACATGCCCTGGAAGTCTTCGACATTGCCCTCGTCAGAGCTGCCCAGAGAAAACACTCTGCTTAGAATTTATCGAGGACCTCGTACCTGAAGTCACTCTATTCAAGGAGAAATACAGCATCTTAACATGCTGTGTCGCTCACAGGGCAAGAAACGTGAGAACTTGCCTCGAGGTAAGGCCATGAAATGCTTTGCAGAAGCGGAGGCGTGTAGCAGTTTCCATGTGGCCGTAGACGCATATCTTCAGCATTTTAAAGCCAGTACGCTTTTCAGGACACCCAGGTGCCTCGCCTGGAAACCCTATTCCCTGCAAGAACACTGAGTACCCTCAGGCTCCCCTGGCCCTTCTAAGCAATATCCAGGCCAGGAGCTTTCAGACTCACAGTGTGTATGTCGAGTGTAGGGTAACACAGTGCACTCTTATTGGGACATCTTGATATAGCCAGCAATCGCCCAGGTTCACGAGCACCTTTAAGCAAGTTCCAATAGGCCGTGGAATTCGTTCTCATTCCCTAGTTTGAGCTGTACAGAGAGAAACAGTAAGCTTCTCCTTCCATTCAGGACCTCCTACCTGAAGTCACCCTGCCTCCTGAAGAAAGACGACCTCGTTTCTATTGAAACTAAAGCACAGTTTTTCCTGTAGCACGGCAGGCTTTTGAAGAGGCACGGGCCCAGAGGCCTAGCTAGGGCTTTCCTTGGTGAGGCCGTTCACTAGTTGCAGAACACCGTGCCTCGAGAAGTTGATTCAGGGAAGCAACAACTGAGTACTCTGTGTCTGATTTGACTTGTTAAAAACCACAGAGATATATGCTGCCTGTGCCCATGGAAATGGGGGCATGATGGGACGAGCCTTGCTTTTCGTTTGGAAACCTCCATTCTAGCTTCGGTGAAGCTCCCTGAAATTCTCTGCTGTTGACAGGCCTCTGGCCACTGTAGGCATGTGTCTGGGAAGAAAATGAGTTTTCTCTGGCTACCCACGGAACTTCCTTGGCCGGGGTGGGGCGCACCTTGCCATGCTCTAGAGCTAAAGGGAATCTAAACGTGAGCCCTTGGCTCGAGGTAAGGCCCTGAGTAGCCCTGCAGAACGGGAGGCATGCAGCTCTTTCCATTAGCTCTTAGTCGCTCTTCGGGTTTACTTTAAATGAAGTACCTTTTTTCAGGACTCCTAGGCCCCTCGGTTGAGCATCATTTTTGTTCCAAGGGCTCTGAGTATCTCCACACCCCTGTAGGCCTGCTGAGCAACAACGAGGCACATTGGTCCTCGGAGGTCCTCTGTGTCTGCTGAGTCATGGGCAACACACTGCACTCTTTCTTGTGATATCTTGATTCACAGCACTCGCACAGGTTCAAGAGCAATGTTCAACAAGTTCCAACATGCCGTGGAAGTCGCTCTCATTCCCTAGTTTGAGCTGTACAGAGAGAAACAGTAAGCTTCACCTTCCATTCAGGACCACCTACCTGAAGTCACCCTGCCTCTTGAAGAAAGACGACCTTCTTTCTATTGCAACTAAAGCACAGTTTTTCCTGTAGCACGGCAGGCTTTTGAAGCGGCACGGGCCCAGAGTCCTAGCCAGGGATTTCCTTGGTGAGGCCGTTCACTAGTTGCAGAACACCGTGCCTCGAGAAGTTGATTCAGGGAAGCAACAACTGTGTACTCTGTGTCTCATTTGACTTGTTAAAAACCACAGAGATGAATGCTGCCTGAGCCCATGGAAATGGGGTCATGAGGGTACTAGCCTTGCTTTCCGTTTGGAAACCTCCATTCTTGCTTCCGTGAAGCTCCCTGAAATTCTCTGCTGTTGACAGTCCTCTGGCCACTGTAGGCATGTGTCTGGGAAAAAAATGAGTTTTCTCTGGGTACACAGGGAGCTTCATTGGCCGGGGTGGGGCTCTCCTTGCCATCCTCTAGAGCTAAAGGGAATCTCAACGTGAGTCCCTGCCTCGAGGTAAGGCCCTGAGTAGCCCTGCAGAAAGGGAGGCATGCAGCTCTTTCCATGAGCTCTTAGTGGAGGTCTGTTTTATTGAAAAGAATTACCCCTTTCAGGACTCCTACGCCCTTCGGGTGAGCATCATTTTGGTTCCAAGTTCACTGACTCCCTCCACACCCCTGTGGGCCTGCTGAGCAGCATTGAGTCCCATACGTCCCACGGAGGCTCTCTGTGTCTGCAGAGTCTCGGGCAACACACTATACGTTACTTCAGGAGAGCTACATTTCCAGAGCACTCGAACAGCATCAAAACTACATTTCTAGGCAGTCCACCATGCCCTGGAAGTCTTCGACATTGCCCTCGTCAGAGCTGCCCAGAGAAAACACTCTGCTTAGAATTTATCGAGGACCTCGTACCTGAAGTCACTCTATTCAAGGAGAAATACAGCATCTTAACATGCTGTGTCGTTCACAGGGCAAGAAACGTGAGAACTTGCCTCGAGGTACGGCCATGAAATGCTTTTCAGAAGCGGAGGCATGTAGCAGTTTCCATGTGGCCGTAGACGCATATCTTCAGCATTTTAAAGCCAGTACGCTTTTCAGGACACCCAGGTGCCTCGCCTGGAAACCCTATTCCCTGCAAGAACACTGAGTACCCTCAGGCTCCCCTGGCCCTTCTAAGCAAAATCCAGGCCAAGAGCTTTCAGACTCAGTGTATGTCGAGTGTAGGGTAACACAGTGCACTCTTATTGGGACATCTTGATATAGCCAGCAATCGCCCAGGTTCACGAGCACCTTTAAGCAAGTTCCAATAGGCCGTGGAATTCGTTCTCATTCCCTAGTTTGAGCTGTACAGAGAGAAACAGTAAGCTTCTCCTTCCATTCAGGACCTCCTACCTGAAGTCACCCTGCCTCCTGAAGAAAGACGACCTCGTTTCTATTGAAACTAAAGCACAGTTTTTCCTGTAGCACGGCAGGCTTTTGAAGAAGCACGGGCCCAGAGGCCTAGCTAGGGCTTTCCTTGGTGTGGCCGTTCACTAGATGCAGAACACCCTGCCTCGAGAAGTTGATTCAGGAAAGCAACAACTGAGTACTCTGTGTCTGATTTGACTTGTTAAAAACCACAGAGATATATGCTGCCTGTGCCCATGGAAATGGGGGCATGATGGGACGAGCCTTGCTTTTCGTTTGGAAACCTCCATTCTAGCTTCCGTGAAGCTCCCTGAAATTCTCTGCTGTTGACAGGCCTCTGGCCACTGTAGGCATGTGTCTGGGAAGAAAATGAGTTTTCTCTGGCTACCCACGGAACGTCCTTGGCCGGGGTGGGGCGCACCTTGCCATGCTCTAGAGCTAAAGGGAATCTAAACGTGAGCCCTTGGCTCGAGGTAAGGCCCTGAGTAGCCCTGCAGAACGGGAGGCATGCAGCTCTTTCCATTAGCTCTTAGTCGCTCTTCTGGTTTACTTTAAATGAAGTACCTTTTTTCAGGACTCCTAGGCCCCTCGGTTGAGCATCATTTTTGTTCCAAGGTCTCTGAGTATCTCCACACCCCTGTAGGCCTGCTGAGCAACAACGAGGCACATTGGTCCTCGGAGGTCCTCTGTGTCTGCTGAGTCATGGGCAACACACTGCACTCTTTCTTGTGATATCTTGATTCACAGCACTCGCACAGGTTCAAGAGCAATGTTCAACAAGTTCCAACATGCCGTGGAAGTCGCTCTCATTCCCTAGTTTGAGCTGTACAGAGAGAAACAGTAAGCTTCTCCTTCCATTCAGGACCTCCTACCTGAAGTCACCCTGCCTCTTGAAGAAAGACGACCTTCTTTCTATTGCAACTAAAGCACAGTTTTTCCTGTAGCACGGCAGGCTTTTGAAGCGGCACGGGTCCAGAGTCCTAGCCAGGGATTTCCTTGGTGAGGCCGTTCACTAGTTGCAGAACACCGTGCCTCGAGAAGTTGATTCAGGGAAGCAACAACTGTGTACTCTGTGTCTCATTTGACTTGTTAAAAACCACAGAGATGAATGCTGCCTGTGCCCATGGAAATGGGGTCATGAGGGTACTAGCCTTGCTTTCCGTTTGGAAACCTCCATTCTTGCTTCCGTGAAGCTCCCTGAAATTCTCTGCTGTTGACAGTCCTCTGGCCACTGTAGGCATGTGTCTGGGAAAAAAATGAGTTTTCTCTGGGTACACAGGGAGCTTCATTGGCCGGGGTGGGGCTCTCCTTGCCATCCTCTAGAGCTAAAGGGAATCTCAACGTGAGTCCCTGCCTCGAGGTAAGGCCCTGAGTAGCCCTGCAGAAAGGGAGGCATGCAGCTCTTTCCATGAGCTCTTAGTGGAGGTCTGTTTTATTGAAAAGAATTACCCCTTTCAGGACTCCTACGCCCTTCGGGTGAGCATCATTTTGGTTCCAAGATCACTGACTCCCTCCACACCCCTGTGGGCCTGCTGAGCAGCATTGAGTCCCATACGTCCCACGGAGGCTCTCTGTGTCTGCAGAGTCTCGGGCAACACACTATACGTTACTTCAGGAGAGCTACATTTCCAGAGCACTCGAACAGCATCAAAACTACATTTCTAGGCAGTCCACCATGCCCTGGAAGTCTTCGACATTGCCCTCGTCAGAGCTGCCCAGAGAAAACACTCTGCTTAGAATTTATCGAGGACCTCGTACCTGAAGTCACTCTATTCAAGGAGAAATACAGCATCTTAACATGCTGTGTCGCTCACAGGGCAAGAAACGTGAGAACTTGCCTCGAGGTAAGGCCATGAAATGCTTTGCAGAAGCGGAGGCGTGTAGCAGTTTCCATGTGGCCGTAGACGCATATCTTCAGCATTTTAAAGCCAGTACGCTTTTCAGGACACCCAGGTGCCTCGCCTGGAAACCCTATTCCCTGCAAGAACACTGAGTACCCTCAGGCTCCCCTGGCCCTTCTAAGCAATATCCAGGCCAGGAGCTTTCAGACTCACAGTGTGTATGTCGAGTGTAGGGTAACACAGTGCACTCTTATTGGGACATCTTGATATAGCCAGCAATCGCCCAGGTTCACGAGCACCTTTAAGCAAGTTCCAATAGGCCGTGGAATTCGTTCTCATTCCCTAGTTTGAGCTGTACAGAGAGAAACAGTAAGCTTCTCCTTCCATTCAGGACCTCCTACCTGAAGTCACCCTGCCTCCTGAAGAAAGACGACCTCGTTTCTATTGAAACTAAAGCACAGTTTTTCCTGTAGCACGGCAGGCTTTTGAAGAGGCACGGGCCCAGAGGCCTAGCTAGGGCTTTCCTTGGTGTGGCCGTTCACTATTTGCAGAACACCCTGCCTCGAGAAGTTGATTCAGGGAAGCAACAACTGAGTACTCTGTGTCTGATTTGACTTGTTAAAAACCACAGAGATATATGCTGCCTGTGCCCATGGAAATGGGGGCATGATGGGACGAGCCTTGCTTTTCGTTTGGAAACCTCCATTCTAGCTTCGGTGAAGCTCCCTGAAATTCTCTGCTGTTGACAGGCCTCTGGCCACTGTAGGCATGTGTCTGGGAAGAAAATGAGTTTTCTCTGGCTACCCACGGAACTTCCTTGGCCGGGGTGGGGCGCACCTTGCCATGCTCTAGAGCTAAAGGGAATCTAAACGTGAGCCCTTGGCTCGAGGTAAGGCCCTGAGTAGCCCTGCAGAACGGGAGGCATGCAGCTCTTTCCATTAGCTCTTAGTCGCTCTTCGGGTTTACTTTAAATGAAGTACCTTTTTTCAGGACTCCTAGGCCCCTCGGTTGAGCATCATTTTTGTTCCAAGGGCTCTGAGTATCTCCACACCCCTGTAGGCCTGCTGAGCAACAACGAGGCACATTGGTCCTCGGAGGTCCTCTGTGTCTGCTGAGTCATGGGCAACACACTGCACTCTTTCTTGTGATATCTTGATTCACAGCACTCGCACAGGTTCAAGAGCAATGTTCAACAAGTTCCAACATGCCGTGGAAGTCGCTCTCATTCCCTAGTTTGAGCTGTACAGAGAGAAACAGTAAGCTTCACCTTCCATTCAGGACCACCTACCTGAAGTCACCCTGCCTCTTGAAGAAAGACGACCTTCTTTCTATTGCAACTAAAGCACAGTTTTTCCTGTAGCACGGCAGGCTTTTGAAGCGGCACGGGCCCAGAGTCCTAGCCAGGGATTTCCTTGGTGAGGCCGTTCACTAGTTGCAGAACACCGTGCCTCGAGAAGTTGATTCAGGGAAGCAACAACTGTGTACTCTGTGTCTCATTTGACTTGTTAAAAACCACAGAGATGAATGCTGCCTGAGCCCATGGAAATGGGGTCATGAGGGTACTAGCCTTGCTTTCCGTTTGGAAACCTCCATTCTTGCTTCCGTGAAGCTCCCTGAAATTCTCTGCTGTTGACAGTCCTCTGGCCACTGTAGGCATGTGTCTGGGAAAAAAATGAGTTTTCTCTGGGTACACAGGGAGCTTCATTGGCCGGGGTGGGGCTCTCCTTGCCATCCTCTAGAGCTAAAGGGAATCTCAACGTGAGTCCCTGCCTCGAGGTAAGGCCCTGAGTAGCCCTGCAGAAAGGGAGGCATGCAGCTCTTTCCATGAGCTCTTAGTGGAGGTCTGTTTTATTGAAAAGAATTACCCCTTTCAGGACTCCTACGCCCTTCGGGTGAGCATCATTTTGGTTCCAAGTTCACTGACTCCCTCCACACCCCTGTGGGCCTGCTGAGCAGCATTGAGTCCCATACGTCCCACGGAGGCTCTCTGTGTCTGCAGAGTCTCGGGCAACACACTATACGTTACTTCAGGAGAGCTACATTTCCAGAGCACTCGAACAGCATCAAAACTACATTTCTAGGCAGTCCACCATGCCCTGGAAGTCTTCGACATTGCCCTCGTCAGAGCTGCCCAGAGAAAACACTCTGCTTAGAATTTATCGAGGACCTCGTACCTGAAGTCACTCTATTCAAGGAGAAATACAGCATCTTAACATGCTGTGTCGTTCACAGGGCAAGAAACGTGAGAACTTGCCTCGAGGTACGGCCATGAAATGCTTTTCAGAAGCGGAGGCATGTAGCAGTTTCCATGTGGCCGTAGACGCATATCTTCAGCATTTTAAAGCCAGTACGCTTTTCAGGACACCCAGGTGCCTCGCCTGGAAACCCTATTCCCTGCAAGAACACTGAGTACCCTCAGGCTCCCCTGGCCCTTCTAAGCAAAATCCAGGCCAAGAGCTTTCAGACTCAGTGTATGTCGAGTGTAGGGTAACACAGTGCACTCTTATTGGGACATCTTGATATAGCCAGCAATCGCCCAGGTTCACGAGCACCTTTAAGCAAGTTCCAATAGGCCGTGGAATTCGTTCTCATTCCCTAGTTTGAGCTGTACAGAGAGAAACAGTAAGCTTCTCCTTCCATTCAGGACCTCCTACCTGAAGTCACCCTGCCTCCTGAAGAAAGACGACCTCGTTTCTATTGAAACTAAAGCACAGTTTTTCCTGTAGCACGGCAGGCTTTTGAAGAAGCACGGGCCCAGAGGCCTAGCTAGGGCTTTCCTTGGTGTGGCCGTTCACTAGATGCAGAACACCCTGCCTCGAGAAGTTGATTCAGGAAAGCAACAACTGAGTACTCTGTGTCTGATTTGACTTGTTAAAAACCACAGAGATATATGCTGCCTGTGCCCATGGAAATGGGGGCATGATGGGACGAGCCTTGCTTTTCGTTTGGAAACCTCCATTCTAGCTTCCGTGAAGCTCCCTGAAATTCTCTGCTGTTGACAGGCCTCTGGCCACTGTAGGCATGTGTCTGGGAAGAAAATGAGTTTTCTCTGGCTACCCACGGAACGTCCTTGGCCGGGGTGGGGCGCACCTTGCCATGCTCTAGAGCTAAAGGGAATCTAAACGTGAGCCCTTGGCTCGAGGTAAGGCCCTGAGTAGCCCTGCAGAACGGGAGGCATGCAGCTCTTTCCATTAGCTCTTAGTCGCTCTTCTGGTTTACTTTAAATGAAGTACCTTTTTTCAGGACTCCTAGGCCCCTCGGTTGAGCATCATTTTTGTTCCAAGGTCTCTGAGTATCTCCACACCCCTGTAGGCCTGCTGAGCAACAACGAGGCACATTGGTCCTCGGAGGTCCTCTGTGTCTGCTGAGTCATGGGCAACACACTGCACTCTTTCTTGTGATATCTTGATTCACAGCACTCGCACAGGTTCAAGAGCAATGTTCAACAAGTTCCAACATGCCGTGGAAGTCGCTCTCATTCCCTAGTTTGAGCTGTACAGAGAGAAACAGTAAGCTTCTCCTTCCATTCAGGACCTCCTACCTGAAGTCACCCTGCCTCTTGAAGAAAGACGACCTTCTTTCTATTGCAACTAAAGCACAGTTTTTCCTGTAGCACGGCAGGCTTTTGAAGCGGCACGGGTCCAGAGTCCTAGCCAGGGATTTCCTTGGTGAGGCCGTTCACTAGTTGCAGAACACCGTGCCTCGAGAAGTTGATTCAGGGAAGCAACAACTGTGTACTCTGTGTCTCATTTGACTTGTTAAAAACCACAGAGATGAATGCTGCCTGTGCCCATGGAAATGGGGTCATGAGGGTACTAGCCTTGCTTTCCGTTTGGAAACCTCCATTCTTGCTTCCGTGAAGCTCCCTGAAATTCTCTGCTGTTGACAGTCCTCTGGCCACTGTAGGCATGTGTCTGGGAAAAAAATGAGTTTTCTCTGGGTACACAGGGAGCTTCATTGGCCGGGGTGGGGCTCTCCTTGCCATCCTCTAGAGCTAAAGGGAATCTCAACGTGAGTCCCTGCCTCGAGGTAAGGCCCTGAGTAGCCCTGCAGAAAGGGAGGCATGCAGCTCTTTCCATGAGCTCTTAGTGGAGGTCTGTTTTATTGAAAAGAATTACCCCTTTCAGGACTCCTACGCCCTTCGGGTGAGCATCATTTTGGTTCCAAGATCACTGACTCCCTCCACACCCCTGTGGGCCTGCTGAGCAGCATTGAGTCCCATACGTCCCACGGAGGCTCTCTGTGTCTGCAGAGTCTCGGGCAACACACTATACGTTACTTCAGGAGAGCTACATTTCCAGAGCACTCGAACAGCATCAAAACTACATTTCTAGGCAGTCCAACATGCCCTGGAAGTCTTCGACATTGCCCTCGTCAGAGCTGCCCAGAGAAAACACTCTGCTTAGAATTTATCGAGGACCTCGTACCTGAAGTCACTCTATTCAAGGAGAAATACAGCATCTTAACATGCTGTGTCGCTCACAGGGCAAGAAACGTGAGAACTTGCCTCGAGGTAAGGCCATGAAATGCTTTGCAGAAGCGGAGGCGTGTAGCAGTTTCCATGTGGCCGTAGACGCATATCTTCAGCATTTTAAAGCCAGTACGCTTTTCAGGACACCCAGGTGCCTCGCCTGGAAACCCTATTCCCTGCAAGAACACTGAGTACCCTCAGGCTCCCCTGGCCCTTCTAAGCAATATCCAGGCCAGGAGCTTTCAGACTCACAGTGTGTATGTCGAGTGTAGGGTAACACAGTGCACTCTTATTGGGACATCTTGATATAGCCAGCAATCGCCCAGGTTCACGAGCACCTTTAAGCAAGTTCCAATAGGCCGTGGAATTCGTTCTCATTCCCTAGTTTGAGCTGTACAGAGAGAAACAGTAAGCTTCTCCTTCCATTCAGGACCTCCTACCTGAAGTCACCCTGCCTCCTGAAGAAAGACGACCTCGTTTCTATTGAAACTAAAGCACAGTTTTTCCTGTAGCACGGCAGGCTTTTGAAGAGGCACGGGCCCAGAGGCCTAGCTAGGGCTTTCCTTGGTGTGGCCGTTCACTATTTGCAGAACACCCTGCCTCGAGAAGTTGATTCAGGGAAGCAACAACTGAGTACTCTGTGTCTGATTTGACTTGTTAAAAACCACAGAGATATATGCTGCCTGTGCCCATGGAAATGGGGGCATGATGGGACGAGCCTTGCTTTTCGTTTGGAAACCTCCATTCTAGCTTCGGTGAAGCTCCCTGAAATTCTCTGCTGTTGACAGGCCTCTGGCCACTGTAGGCATGTGTCTGGGAAGAAAATGAGTTTTCTCTGGCTACCCACGGAACTTCCTTGGCCGGGGTGGGGCGCACCTTGCCATGCTCTAGAGCTAAAGGGAATCTAAACGTGAGCCCTTGGCTCGAGGTAAGGCCCTGAGTAGCCCTGCAGAACGGGAGGCATGCAGCTCTTTCCATTAGCTCTTAGTCGCTCTTCTGGTTTACTTTAAATGAAGTACCTTTTTTCAGGACTCCTAGGCCCCTCGGTTGAGCATCATTTTTGTTCCAAGGGCTCTGAGTATCTCCACACCCCTGTAGGCCTGCTGAGCAACAACGAGGCACATTGGTCCTCGGAGGTCCTCTGTGTCTGCTGAGTCATGGGCAACACACTGCACTCTTTCTTGTGATATCTTGATTCACAGCACTCGCACAGGTTCAAGAGCAATGTTCAACAAGTTCCAACATGCCGTGGAAGTCGCTCTCATTCCCTAGTTTGAGCTGTACAGAGAGAAACAGTAAGCTTCACCTTCCATTCAGGACCACCTACCTGAAGTCACCCTGCCTCTTGAAGAAAGACGACCTTCTTTCTATTGCAACTAAAGCACAGTTTTTCCTGTAGCACGGCAGGCTTTTGAAGCGGCACGGGCCCAGAGTCCTAGCCAGGGATTTCCTTGGTGAGGCCGTTCACTAGTTGCAGAACACCGTGCCTCGAGAAGTTGATTCAGGGAAGCAACAACTGTGTACTCTGTGTCTCATTTGACTTGTTAAAAACCACAGAGATGAATGCTGCCTGAGCCCATGGAAATGGGGTCATGAGGGTACTAGCCTTGCTTTCCGTTTGGAAACCTCCATTCTTGCTTCCGTGAAGCTCCCTGAAATTCTCTGCTGTTGACAGTCCTCTGGCCACTGTAGGCATGTGTCTGGGAAAAAAATGAGTTTTCTCTGGGTACACAGGGAGCTTCATTGGCCGGGGTGGGGCTCTCCTTGCCATCCTCTAGAGCTAAAGGGAATCTCAACGTGAGTCCCTGCCTCGAGGTAAGGCCCTGAGTAGCCCTGCAGAAAGGGAGGCATGCAGCTCTTTCCATGAGCTCTTAGTGGAGGTCTGTTTTATTGAAAAGAATTACCCCTTTCAGGACTCCTACGCCCTTCGGGTGAGCATCATTTTGGTTCCAAGTTCACTGACTCCCTCCACACCCCTGTGGGCCTGCTGAGCAGCATTGAGTCCCATACGTCCCACGGAGGCTCTCTGTGTCTGCAGAGTCTCGGGCAACACACTATACGTTACTTCAGGAGAGCTACATTTCCAGAGCACTCGAACAGCATCAAAACTACATTTCTAGGCAGTCCACCATGCCCTGGAAGTCTTCGACATTGCCCTCGTCAGAGCTGCCCAGAGAAAACACTCTGCTTAGAATTTATCGAGGACCTCGTACCTGAAGTCACTCTATTCAAGGAGAAATACAGCATCTTAACATGCTGTGTCGTTCACAGGGCAAGAAACGTGAGAACTTGCCTCGAGGTAAGGCCATGAAATGCTTTGCAGAAGCGGAGGCGTGTAGCAGTTTCCATGTGGCCGTAGACGCATATCTTCAGCATTTTAAAGCCAGTACGCTTTTCAGGACACCCAGGTGCCTCGCCTGGAAACCCTATTCCCTGCAAGAACACTGAGTACCCTCAGGCTCCCCTGGCCCTTCTAAGCAAAATCCAGGCCAAGAGCTTTCAGACTCAGTGTATGTCGAGTGTAGGGTAACACAGTGCACTCTTATTGGGACATCTTGATATAGCCAGCAATCGCCCAGGTTCACGAGCACCTTTAAGCAAGTTCCAATAGGCCGTGGAATTCGTTCTCATTCCCTAGTTTGAGCTGTACAGAGAGAAACAGTAAGCTTCTCCTTCCATTCAGGACCTCCTACCTGAAGTCACCCTGCCTCCTGAAGAAAGACGACCTCGTTTCTATTGAAACTAAAGCACAGTTTTTCCTGTAGCACGGCAGGCTTTTGAAGAAGCACGGGCCCAGAGGCCTAGCTAGGGCTTTCCTTGGTGTGGCCGTTCACTAGATGCAGAACACCCTGCCTCGAGAAGTTGATTCAGGAAAGCAACAACTGAGTACTCTGTGTCTGATTTGACTTGTTAAAAACCACAGAGATATATGCTGCCTGTGCCCATGGAAATGGGGGCATGATGGGACGAGCCTTGCTTTTCGTTTGGAAACCTCCATTCTAGCTTCGGTGAAGCTCCCTGAAATTCTCTGCTGTTGACAGGCCTCTGGCCACTGTAGGCATGTGTCTGGGAAGAAAATGAGTTTTCTCTGGCTACCCACGGAACGTCCTTGGCCGGGGTGGGGCGCACCTTGCCATGCTCTAGAGCTAAAGGGAATCTAAACGTGAGCCCTTGGCTCGAGGTAAGGCCCTGAGTAGCCCTGCAGAACGGGAGGCATGCAGCTCTTTCCATTAGCTCTTAGTCGCTCTTCTGGTTTACTTTAAATGAAGTACCTTTTTTCAGGACTCCTAGGCCCCTCGGTTGAGCATCATTTTTGTTCCAAGGGCTCTGAGTATCTCCACACCCCTGTAGGCCTGCTGAGCAACAACGAGGCACATTGGTCCTCGGAGGTCCTCTGTGTCTGCTGAGTCATGGGCAACACACTGCACTCTTTCTTGTGATATCTTGATTCACAGCACTCGCACAGGTTCAAGAGCAATGTTCAACATGTTCCAACATGCCGTGGAAGTCGCTCTCATTCCCTAGTTTGAGCTGTACAAAGAGAAACAGTAAGCTTCTCCTTCCATTCAGGACCTCCTACCTGAAGTCACCCTGCCTCTTGAAGAAAGACGACCTTCTTTCTGTTGCAACTAAAGCACAGTTTTTCCTGTAGCACGGCAGGCTTTTGAAGCGGCACGGGTCCAGAGTCCTAGCCAGGGATTTCCTTGGTGAGGCCGTTCACTAGTTGCAGAACACCGTGCCTCGAGAAGTTGATTCAGGGAAGCAACAACTGTGTACTCTGTGTCTCATTTGACTTGTTAAAAACCACAGAGATGAATGCTGCCTGTGCCCATGGAAATGGGGTCATGAGGGTACTAGCCTTGCTTTCCGTTTGGAAACCTCCATTCTTGCTTCCGTGAAGCTCCCTGAAATTCTCTGCTGTTGACAGTCCTCTGGCCACTGTAGGCATGTGTCTGGGAAAAAAATGAGTTTTCTCTGGGTACACACGGAGCTTCATTGGCCGGGGTGGGGCTCTCCTTGCCATCCTCTAGAGCTAAAGGGAATCTCAACGTGAGTCCCTGCCTCGAGGTAAGGCCCTGAGTAGCCCTGCAGAATGGGAGGCATGCAGCTCTTTCCATGAGCTCTTAGTGGAGGTCTGTTTTATTGAAAAGAATTACCCCTTTCAGGACTCCTACGCCCTTCGGGTGAGCATCATTTTGGTTCCAAGATCACTGACTCCCTCCACACCCCTGTGGGCCTGCTGAGCAGCATTGAGTCCCATACGTCCCACGGAGGCTCTCTGTGTCTGCAGAGTCTCGGGCAACACACTATACGTTACTTCAGGAGAGCTACATTTCCAGAGCACTCGAACAGCATCAAAACTACATTTCTAGGCAGTCCACCATGCCCTGGAAGTCTTCGACATTGCCCTCGTCAGAGCTGCCCAGAGAAAACACTCTGCTTAGAATTTATCGAGGACCTCGTACCTGAAGTCACTCTATTCAAGGAGAAATACAGCATCTTAACATGCTGTGTCGCTCACAGGGCAAGAAACGTGAGAACTTGCCTCGAGGTAAGGCCATGAAATGCTTTGCAGAAGCGGAGGCGTGTAGCAGTTTCCATGTGGCCGTAGACGCATATCTTCAGCATTTTAAAGCCAGTACGCTTTTCAGGACACCCAGGTGCCTCGCCTGGAAACCCTATTCCCTGCAAGAACACTGAGTACCCTCAGGCTCCCCTGGCCCTTCTAAGCAATATCCAGGCCAGGAGCTTTCAGACTCACAGTGTGTATGTCGAGTGTAGGGTAACACAGTGCACTCTTATTGGGACATCTTGATATAGCCAGCAATCGCCCAGGTTCACGAGCACCTTTAAGCAAGTTCCAATAGGCCGTGGAATTCGTTCTCATTCCCTAGTTTGAGCTGTACAGAGAGAAACAGTAAGCTTCTCCTTCCATTCAGGACCTCCTACCTGAAGTCACCCTGCCTCCTGAAGAAAGACGACCTCGTTTCTATTGAAACTAAAGCACAGTTTTTCCTGTAGCACGGCAGGCTTTTGAAGAGGCACGGGCCCAGAGGCCTAGCTAGGGCTTTCCTTGGTGTGGCCGTTCACCAGATGCAGAACACCCTGCCTCGAGAAGTTGATTCAGGGAAGCAACAACTGTGTACTCTGTGTCTCATTTGACTTGTTAAAAACCACAGAGATGTATGCTGCCTGTGCCCATGGAAATGGGGGCATGATGGGACTAGCCTTGCTTTTCGTTTGGAAACCTCCATTCTAGCTTCCGTGAAGCTCCCTGAAATTCTCTGCTGTTGACAGGCCTCTGGCCACTGTAGGCATGTGTCTGGGAAGAAAATGAGTTTTCTCTGGCTACACACGGAACTTCATTGGCCGGGGTGGGGCGCACCTTGCCATGCTCTAGAGCTAAAGGGAATCTAAACGTGAGCCCTTGGCTCGAGGTAAGGCCCTGAGTAGCCCTGCAGAACGGGAGGCATGCAGCTCTTTCCATTAGCTCTTAGTCGCTCTTCGGGTTTACTTTAAATGAAGTACCTTTTTTCAGGACTCCTAGGCCCCTCGGTTGAGCATCATTTTTGTTCCAAGGGCTCTGAGTATCTCCACACCCCTGTAGGCCTGCTGAGCAACAACGAGGCACATTGGTCCTCGGAGGTCCTCTGTGTCTGCTGAGTCATGGGCAACACACTGCACTCTTTCTTGTGATATCTTGATTCACAGCACTCGCACAGGTTCAAGAGCAATGTTCAACAAGTTCCAACATGCCGTGGAAGTCGCTCTCATTCCCTAGTTTGAGCTGTACAGAGAGAAACAGTAAGCTTCTCCTTCCATTCAGGACCTCCTACCTGAAGTCACCCTGCCTCTTGAAGAAAGACGACCTTCTTTCTATTGCAACTAAAGCACAGTTTTTCCTGTAGCACGGCAGGCTTTTGAAGCGGCACGGGCCCAGAGTCCTAGCCAGGGATTGCCTTGGTGAGGCCGTTCACTAGTTGCAGAACACCGTGCCTCGAGAAGTTGATTCAGGGAAGCAACAACTGTGTACTCTGTGTCTCATTTGACTTGTTAAAAACCACAGAGATGAATGCTGCCTGTGCCCATGGAAATGGGGTCATGAGGGTACTAGCCTTGCTTTCCGTTTGGAAACCTCCATTCTTGCTTCCGTGAAGCTCCCTGAAATTCTCTGCTGTTGACAGTCCTCTGGCCACTGTAGTCATGTGTCTGGGAAAAAAATGAGTTTTCTCTGGGTACACACGGAGCTTCATTGGCCGGGGTGGGGCTCTCCTTGCCATCCTCTAGAGCTAAAGGGAATCTCAACGTGAGTCCCTGCCTCGAGGTAAGGCCCTGAGTAGCCCTGCAGAAAGGGAGGCATGCAGCTCTTTCCATGAGCTCTTAGTGGAGGTGTGTTTTATTGAAAAGAATTACCCCTTTCAGGACTCCTACGCCCTTCGGGTGAGCATCATTTTGGTTCCAAGATCACTGACTCCCTCCACACCCCTGTGGGCCTGCTGAGCAGCATTGAGTCCCATACGTCCCACGGAGGCTCTCTGTGTCTGCAGAGTCTCGGGCAACACACTATACGTTACTTCAGGAGAGCTACATTTCCAGAGCACTCGAACAGCATCAAAACTACATTTCTAGGCAGTCCACCATGCCCTGGAAGTCTTCGACATTGCCCTCGTCCGAGCTGCCCAGAGAAAACACTCTGCTTAGAATTTATCGAGGACCTCGTACCTGAAGTCACTCTATTCAAGGAGAAATACAGCATCTTAACATGCTGTGTCGTTCACAGGGCAAGAAACGTGAGAACTTGCCTCGAGGTAAGGCCATGAAATGCTTTGCAGAAGCGGAGGCGTGTAGCAGTTTCCATGTGGCCGTAGACGCATATCTTCAGCATTTTAAAGCCAGTATGCTTTTCAGGACACCCAGGTGCCTCGCCTGGAAACCCTATTCCCTGCAAGAACACTGAGTACCCTCAGGCTCCCCTGGCCCTTCTAAGCAACATCCAGGCCAGGAGCTTTCAGACTCACAGTGTGTATGTCGAGTGTAGGGTAACACAGTGCACTCTTATTGGGACATCTTGATATAGCCAGCAATCGCCCAGGTTCACGAGCACCTTTAAGCAAGTTCCAATAGGCCGTGGAATTCGTTCTCATTCCCTAGTTTGAGCTGTACAGAGAGAAACAGTAAGCTTCTCCTTCCATTCAGGACCTCCTACCTGAAGTCACCCTGCCTCCTGAAGAAAGACGACCTCGTTTCTATTGAAACTAAAGCACAGTTTTTCCTGTAGCACGGCAGGCTTTTGAAGAGGCACGGGCCCAGAGGCCTAGCTAGGGCTTTCCTTGGTGTGGCCGTTCACAAGATGCAGAACACCCTGCCTCGAGAAGTTGATTCAGGGAAGCAACAACTGTGTACTCTGTGTCTCATTTGACTTGTTAAAAACCACAGAGATGTATGCTGCCTGTGCCCATGGAAATGGGGGCATGATGGGACTAGCCTTGCTTTTCGTTTGGAAACCTCCATTCTAGCTTCGGTGAAGCTCCCTGAAATTCTCTGCTGTTGACAGGCCTCTGGCCACTGTAGGCATGTGTCTGGGAAGAAAATGAGTTTTCTCTGGCTACACACGGAACTTCATTGGCCGGGGTGGGGCGCATCTTGCCATGCTCTAGAGCTAAAGGGAATCTAAACGTGAGCCCTTGGCTCGAGGTAAGGCCCTGAGTAGCCCTGCAGAACGGGAGGCATGCAGCTCTTTCCATTAGCTCTTAGTCGCTCTTCGGGTTTACTTTAAATGAAGTACCTTTTTTCAGGACTCCTAGGCCCCTCGGTTGAGCATCATTTTTGTTCCAAGGGCTCTGAGTATCTCCACACCCCTGTAGGCCTGCTGAGCAACAACGAGGCACATTGGTCCTCGGAGGTCCTCTGTGTCTGCTGAGTCATGGGCAACACACTGCACTCTTTCTTGTGATATCTTGATTCACAGCACTCGCACAGGTTCAAGAGCAATGTTCAACAAGTTCCAACATGCCGTGGAAGTCGCTCTCATTCCCTAGTTTGAGCTGTACAGAGAGAAACAGTAAGCTTCTCCTTCCATTCAGGACCTCCTACCTGAAGTCACCCTGCCTCTTGAAGAAAGACGACCTTCTTTGTATTGCAACTAAAGCACAGTTTTTCCTGTAGCACGGCAGGCTTTTGAAGCGGCACGGGTCCAGAGTCCTAGCCAGGGATTTCCTTGGTGAGGCCGTTCACTAGTTGCAGAACACCGTGCCTCGAGAAGTTGAATCAGGGAAGCAACCACTGTGTACTCTGTGTCTCATTTGACTTGTTAAAAACCACAGAGATGAATGCTGCCTGTGCCCATGGAAATGGGGTCATGAGGGTACTAGCCTTGCTTTCCGTTTGGAAACCTCCATTCTTGCTTCCGTGAAGCTCCCTGAAATTCTCTGCTGTTGACAGTCCTCTGGCCACTGTAGGCATGTGTCTGGGAAAAAAATGAGTTTTCTCTGGGTACACACGGAGCTTCATTGGCCGGGGTGGGGCTCTCCTTGCCATCCTCTAGAGCTAAAGGGAATCTCAACGTGAGTCCCTGCCTCGAGGTAAGGCCCTGAGTAGCCCTGCAGAAAGGGAGGCATGCAGCTCTTTCCATGAGCTCTTAGTGGAGGTGTGTTTTATTGAAAAGAATTACCCCTTTCAGGACTCCTACGCCCTTCGGGTGAGCATCATTTTGGTTCCAAGATCACTGACTCCCTCCACACCCCTGTGGGCCTGCTGAGCAGCATTGAGTCCCATACGTCCCACGGAGGCTCTCTGTGTCTGCAGAGTCTCGGGCAACACACTATACGTTACTTCAGGAGAGCTACATTTCCAGAGCACTCGAACAGCATCAAAACTACATTTCTAGGCAGTCCAACATGCCCTGGAAGTCTTCGACATTGCCCTCGTCAGAGCTGCCCAGAGAAAACACTCTGCTTAGAATTTATCGAGGACCTCGTACCTGAAGTCACTCTATTCAAGGAGAAATACAGCATCTTAACATGCTGTGTCGCTCACAGGGCAAGAAACGTGAGAACTTGCCTCGAGGTAAGGCCATGAAATGCTTTGCAGAAGCGGAGGCGTGTAGCAGTTTCCATGTGGCCGTAGACGCATATCTTCAGCATTTTAAAGCCAGTACGCTTTTCAGGACACCCAGGTGCCTCGCCTGGAAACCCTATTCCCTGCAAGAACACTGAGTACCCTCAGGCTCCCCTGGCCCTTCTAAGCAATATCCAGGCTAGGAGCTTTCAGACTCACAGTGTGTATGTCGAGTGTAGGGTAACACAGTGCACTCTTATTGGGACATCTTGATATAGCCAGCAATCGCCCAGGTTCACGAGCACCTTTAAGCAAGTTCCAATAGGCCGTGGAATTCGTTCTCATTCCCTAGTTTGAGCTGTACAGAGAGAAACAGTAAGCTTCTCCTTCCATTCAGGACCTCCTACCTGAAGTCACCCTGCCTCCTGAAGAAAGACGACCTCGTTTCTATTGAAACTAAAGCACAGTTTTTCCTGTAGCACGGCAGGCTTTTGAAGAGGCACGGGCCCAGAGGCCTAGCTAGGGCTTTCCTTGGTGTGGCCGTTCACCAGATGCAGAACACCCTGCCTCGAGAAGTTGATTCAGGGAAGCAACAACTGTGTACTCTGTGTCTCATTTGACTTGTTAAAAACCACAGAGATGTATGCTGCCTGTGCCCATGGAAATGGGGGCATGATGGGACTAGCCTTGCTTTTCGTTTGGAAACCTCCATTCTAGCTTCCGTGAAGCTCCCTGAAATTCTCTGCTGTTGACAGGCCTCTGGCCACTGTAGGCATGTGTCTGGGAAGAAAATGAGTTTTCTCTGGCTACCCACGGAACTTCCTTGGCCGGGGTGGGGCGCACCTTGCCATGCTCTAGAGCTAAAGGGAATCTAAACGTGAGCCCTTGGCTCGAGGTAAGGCCCTGAGTAGCCCTGCAGAACGGGAGGCATGCAGCTCTTTCCATTAGCTCTTAGTCGCTCTTCGGGTTTACTTTAAATGAAGTACCTTTTTTCAGGACTCCTAGGCTCCTCGGTTGAGCATCATTTTTGTTCCAAGGGCTCTGAGTATCTCCACACCCCTGTAGGCCTGCTGAGCAACAACGAGGCACATTGGTCCTCGGAGGTCCTCTGTGTCTGCTGAGTCATGGGTAACACACTGCACTCTTTCTTGTGATATCTTGATTCACAGCACTCGCACAGGTTCAAGAGCAATGTTCAACAAGTTCCAACATGCCGTGGAAGTCGCTCTCATTCCCTAGTTTGAGCTGTACAGAGAGAAACAGTAAGCTTCTCCTTCCATTCAGGACCACCTACCTGAAGTCACCCTGCCTCTTGAAGAAAGACGACCTTCTTTCTATTGCAACTAAAGCACAGTTTTTCCTGTAGCACGGCAGGCTTTTGAAGCGGCACGGGCCCAGAGTCCTAGCCAGGGATTGCCTTGGTGAGGCCGTTCACTAGTTGCAGAACACCGTGCCTCGAGAAGTTGATTCAGGGAAGCAACAACTGTGTACTCTGTGTCTCATTTGACTTGTTAAAAACCACAGAGATGAATGCTGCCTGTGCCCATGGAAATGGGGTCATGAGGGTACTAGCCTTGCTTTCCGTTTGGAAACCTCCATTCTTGCTTCCGTGAAGCTCCCTGAAATTCTCTGCTGTTGACAGTCCTCTGGCCACTGTAGGCATGTGTCTGGGAAAAAAATGAGTTTTCTCTGGGTACACACGGAGCTTCATTGGCCGGGGTGGGGCTCTCCTTGCCATCCTCTAGAGCTAAAGGGAATCTCAACGTGAGTCCCTGCCTCGAGGTAAGGCCCTGAGTAGCCCTGCAGAAAGGGAGGCATGCAGCTCTTTCCATGAGCTCTTAGTGGAGGTCTGTTTTATTGAAAAGAATTACCCCTTTCAGGACTCCTACGCCCTTCGGGTGAGCATCATTTTGGTTCCAAGATCACTGACTCCCTCCACACCCCTGTGGGCCTGCTGAGCAGCATTGAGTCCCATACGTCCCACGGAGGCTCTCTGTGTCTGCAGAGTCTCGGGCAACACACTATACGTTACTTCAGGAGAGCTACATTTCCAGAGCACTCGAACAGCATCAAAACTACATTTCTAGGCAGTCCAACATGCCCTGGAAGTCTTCGACATTGCCCTCGTCAGAGCTGCCCAGAGAAAACACTCTGCTTAGAATTTATCGAGGACCTCGTACCTGAAGTCACTCTATTCAAGGAGAAATACAGCATCTTAACATGCTGTGTTGTTCACAGGGCAAGAAACGTGAGAACTTGCCTCGAGGTAAGGCCATGAAATGCTTTGCAGAAGCGGAGGCGTGTAGCAGTTTCCATGTGGCCGTAGACGCATATCTTCAGCATTTTAAAGCCAGTACGCTTTTCAGGACACCCAGGTGCCTCGCCTGGAAACCCTATTCCCTGCAAGAACACTGAGTACCCTCAGGCTCCCCTGGCCCTTCTAAGCAATATCCAGGCCAGGAGCTTTCAGACTCACAGTGTGTATGTCGAGTGTAGGGTAACACAGTGCACTCTTATTGGGACATCTTGATATAGCCAGCAATCGCCCAGGTTCACGAGCACCTTTAAGCAAGTTCCAATAGGCCGTGGAATTCGTTCTCATTCCCTAGTTTGAGCTGTACAGAGAGAAACAGTAAGCTTCTCCTTCCATTCAGGACCTCCTACCTGAAGTCACCCTGCCTCCTGAAGAAAGACGACCTCGTTTCTATTGAAACTAAAGCACAGTTTTTCCTGTAGCACGGCAGGCTTTTGAAGAGGCACGGGCCCAGAGGCCTAGCTAGGGCTTTCCTTGGTGTGGCCGTTCACTAGATGCAGAACACCCTGCCTCGAGAAGTTGATTCAGGGAAGCAACAACTGAGTACTCTGTGTCTGATTTGACTTGTTAAAAACCACAGAGATATATGCTGCCTGTGCCCATGGAAATGGGGGCATGATGGGACGAGCCTTGCTTTTCGTTTGGAAACCTCCATTCTAGCTTCGGTGAAGCTCCCTGAAATTCTCTGCTGTTGACAGGCCTCTGGCCACTGTAGGCATGTGTCTGGGAAGAAAATGAGTTTTCTCTGGCTACCCACGGAACTTCCTTGGCCGGGGTGGGGCGCACCTTGCCATGCTCTAGAGCTAAAGGGAATCTAAACGTGAGCCCTTGGCTCGAGGTAAGGCCCTGAGTAGCCCTGCAGAACGGGAGGCATGCAGCTCTTTCCATTAGCTCTTAGTCGCTCTTCGGGTTTACTTTAAATGAAGTACCTTTTTTCAGGACTCCTAGGCCCCTCGGTTGAGCATCATTTTTGTTCCAAGGGCTCTGAGTATCTCCACACCCCTGTAGGCCTGCTGAGCAACAACGAGGCACATTGGTCCTCGGAGGTCCTCTGTGTCTGCTGAGTCATGGGCAACACACTGCACTCTTTCTTGTGATATCTTGATTCACAGCACTCGCACAGGTTCAAGAGCAATGTTCAACAAGTTCCAACATGCCGTGGAAGTCGCTCTCATTCCCTAGTTTGAGCTGTACAGAGAGAAACAGTAAGCTTCTCCTTCCATTCAGGACCTCCTACCTGAAGTCACCCTGCCTCTTGAAGAAAGACGACCTTCTTTCTATTGCAACTAAAGCACAGTTTTTCCTGTAGCACGGCAGGCTTTTGAAGCGGCACGGGTCCAGAGTCCTAGCCAGGGATTTCCTTGGTGAGGCCGTTCACTAGTTGCAGAACACCGTGCCTCGAGAAGTTGAATCAGGGAAGCAACCACTGTGTACTCTGTGTCTCATTTGACTTGTTAAAAACAACAGAGATGAATGCTGCCTGTGCCCATGGAAATGGGGTCATGAGGGTACTAGCCTTGCTTTCCGTTTGGAAACCTCCATTCTTGCTTCCGTGAAGCTCCCTGAAATTCTCTGCTGTTGACAGTCCTCTGGCCACTGTAGGCATGTGTCTGGGAAAAAAATGAGTTTTCTCTGGGTACACACGGAGCTTCATTGGCCGGGGTGGGGCTCTCCTTGCCATCCTCTAGAGCTAAAGGGAATCTCAACGTGAGTCCCTGCCTCGAGGTAAGGCCCTGAGTAGCCCTGCAGAAAGGGAGGCATGCAGCTCTTTCCATGAGCTCTTAGTGGAGGTGTGTTTTATTGAAAAGAATTACCCCTTTCAGGACTCCTACGCCCTTCGGGTGAGCATCATTTTGGTTCCAAGATCACTGACTCCCTCCACACCCCTGTGGGCCTGCTGAGCAGCATTGAGTCCCATACGTCCCACGGAGGCTCTCTGTGTCTGCAGAGTCTCGGGCAACACACTATACATTACTTCAGGAGAGCTACATTTCCAGAGCACTCGAACAGCATCAAAACTACATTTCTAGGCAGTCCAACATGCCCTGGAAGTCTTCGACATTGCCCTCGTCAGAGCTGCCCAGAGAAAACACTCTGCTTAGAATTTATCGAGGACCTCGTACCTGAAGTCACTCTATTCAAGGAGAAATACAGCATCTTAACATGCTGTGTCGCTCACAGGGCAAGAAACGTGAGAACTTGCCTCGAGGTAAGGCCATGAAATGCTTTGCAGAAGCGGAGGCGTGTAGCAGTTTCCATGTGGCCGTAGACGCATATCTTCAGCATTTTAAAGCCAGTACGCTTTTCAGGACACCCAGGTGCCTCGCCTGGAAACCCTATTCCCTGCAAGAACACTGAGTACCCTCAGGCTCCCCTGGCCCTTCTAAGCAATATCCAGGCCAGGAGCTTTCAGACTCACAGTGTGTATGTCGAGTGTAGGGTAACACAGTGCACTCTTATTGGGACATCTTGATATAGCCAGCAATCGCCCAGGTTCACGAGCACCTTTAAGCAAGTTCCAATAGGCCGTGGAATTCGTTCTCATTCCCTAGTTTGAGCTGTACAGAGAGAAACAGTAAGCTTCTCCTTCCATTCAGGACCTCCTACCTGAAGTCACCCTGCCTCCTGAAGAAAGACGACCTCGTTTCTATTGAAACTAAAGCACAGTTTTTCCTGTAGCACGGCAGGCTTTTGAAGAGGCACGGGCCCAGAGGCCTAGCTAGGGCTTTCCTTGGTGTGGCCGTTCACCAGATGCAGAACACCCTGCCTCGAGAAGTTGATTCAGGGAAGCAACAACTGTGTACTCTGTGTCTGATTTGACTTGTTAAAAACCACAGAGATGTATGCTGCCTGTGCCCATGGAAATGGGGGCATGATGGGACTAGCCTTGCTTTTCGTTTGGAAACCTCCATTCTAGCTTCGGTGAAGCTCCCTGAAATTCTCTGCTGTTGACAGGCCTCTGGCCACTGTAGGCATGTGTCTGGGAAGAAAATGAGTTTTCTCTGGCTACACACGGAACTTCCTTGGCCGGGGTGGGGCGCACCTTGCCATGCTCTAGAGCTAAAGGGAATCTAAACGTGAGCCCTTGGCTCGAGGTAAGGCCCTGAGTAGCCCTGCAGAACGGGAGGCATGCAGCTCTTTCCATTAGCTCTTAGTCGCTCTTCGGGTTTACTTTAAATGAAGTACCTTTTTTCAGGACTCCTAGGCCCCTCGGTTGAGCATCATTTTTGTTCCAAGGGCTCTGAGTATCTCCACACCCCTGTAGGCCTGCTGAGCAACAACGAGGCACATTGGTCCTCGGAGGTCCTCTGTGTCTGCTGAGTCATGGGCAACACACTGCACTCTTTCTTGTGATATCTTGATTCACAGCACTCGCACAGGTTCAAGAGCAATGTTCAACAAGTTCCAACATGCCGTGGAAGTCGCTCTCATTCCCTAGTTTGAGCTGTACAGAGAGAAACAGTAAGCTTCTCCTTCCATTCAGGACCTCCTACCTGAAGTCACCCTGCCTCTTGAAGAAAGACGACCTTCTTTCTATTGCAACTAAAGCACAGTTTTTCCTGTAGCACGGCAGGCTTTTGAAGCGGCACGGGCCCAGAGTCCTAGCCAGGGATTTCCTTGGTGAGGCCGTTCACTAGTTGCAGAACACCGTGCCTCGAGAAGTTGATTCAGGGAAGCAACAACTGTGTACTCTGTGTCTCATTTGACTTGTTAAAAACCACAGAGATGAATGCTGCCTGTGCCCATGGAAATGGGGTCATGAGGGTACTAGCCTTGCTTTCCGTTTGGAAACCTCCATTCTTGCTTCCGTGAAGCTCCCTGAAATTCTCTGCTGTTGACAGTCCTCTGGCCACTGTAGGCATGTGTCTGGGAAAAAAATGAGTTTTCTCTGGGTACACACGGAGCTTCATTGGCCGGGGTGGGGCTCTCCTTGCCATCCTCTAGAGCTAAAGGGAATCTCAACGTGAGTCCCTGCCTCGAGGTAAGGCCCTGAGTAGCCCTGCAGAAAGGGAGGCATGCAGCTCTTTCCATGAGCTCTTAGTGGAGGTCTGTTTTATTGAAAAGAATTACCCCTTTCAGGACTCCTACGCCCTTCGGGTGAGCATCATTTTGGTTCCAAGATCACTGACTCCCTCCACACCCCTGTGGGCCTGCTGAGCAGCATTGAGTCCCATACGTCCCACGGAGGCTCTCTGTGTCTGCAGAGTCTCGGGCAACACACTATACGTTACTTCAGGAGAGCTACATTTCCAGAGCACTCGAACAGCATCAAAACTACATTTCTAGGCAGTCCAACATGCCCTGGAAGTCTTCGACATTGCCCTCGTCAGAGCTGCCCAGAGAAAACACTCTGCTTAGAATTTATCGAGGACCTCGTACCTGAAGTCACTCTATTCAAGGAGAAATACAGCATCTTAACATGCTGTGTCGCTCACAGGGCAAGAAACGTGAGAACTTGCCTCGAGGTAAGGCCATGAAATGCTTTGCAGAAGCGGAGGCGTGTAGCAGTTTCCATGTGGCCGTAGACGCATATCTTCAGCATTTTAAAGCCAGTACGCTTTTCAGGACACCCAGGTGCCTCGCCTGGAAACCCTATTCCCTGCAAGAACACTGAGTACCCTCAGGCTCCCCTGGCCCTTCTAAGCAATATCCAGGCCAGGAGCTTTCAGACTCAGAGTGTGTATGTCGAGTGTAGGGTAACACAGTGCACTCTTATTGGGACATCTTGATATAGCCCGCAATCGCCCAGGTTCACGAGCACCTTTAAGCAAGTTCCAATAGGCCGTGGAATTCGTTCTCATTCCCTAGTTTGAGCTGTACAGAGAGAAACAGTAAGCTTCTCCTTCCATTCAGGACCTCCTACCTGAAGTCACCCTGCCTCCTGAAGAAAGACGACCTCGTTTCTATTGAAACTAAAGCACAGTTTTTCCGGTAGCACGGCAGGCTTTTGAAGAGGCACGGGCCCAGAGGCCTAGCTAGGGCTTTCCTTGGTGTGGCCGTGCACCAGATGCAGAACACCCTGCCTCGATAAGTTGATTCAGGGAAGCAACAACTGTGTACTCTGTGTCTCATTTGACTTGTTAAAAACCACAGAGATGTATGCTGCCTGTGCCCATGGAAATGGGGGCATGATGGGACGAGCCTTGCTTTTCGTTTGGAAACCTCCATTCTAGCTTCCGTGAAGCTCCCTGAAATTCTCTGCTGTTGACAGGCCTCTGGCCACTGTAGGCATGTGTCTGGGAAGAAAATGAGTTTTCTCTGGCTACCCACGGAACTTCCTTGGCCGGGGTGGGGCGCACCTTGCCATGCTCTAGAGCTAAAGGGAATCTAAACGTGAGCCCTTGGCTCGAGGTAAGGCCCTGAGTAGCCCTGCAGAACGGGAGGCATGCAGCTCTTTCCATTAGCTCTTAGTCGCTCTTCGGGTTTACTTTAAATGAAGTACCTTTTTTCAGGACTCCTAGGCCCCTCGGTTGAGCATCATTTTTGTTCCAAGGGCTCTGAGTATCTCCACACCCCTGTAGGCCTGCTGAGCAACAACGAGGCACATTGGTCCTCGGAGGTCCTCTGTGTCTGCTGAGTCATGGGCAACACACTGCACTCTTTCTTGTGATATCTTGATTCACAGCACTCGCACAGGTTCAAGAGCAATGTTCAACAAGTTCCAACATGCCGTGGAAGTCGCTCTCATTCCCTAGTTTGAGCTGTACAGAGAGAAACAGTAAGCTTCTCCTTCCATTCAGGACCTCGTACCTGAAGTCACCCTGCCTCTTGAAGAAAGACGACCTTCTTTCTATTGCAACTAAAGCACAGTTTTTCCTGTAGCACGGCAGGCTTTTGAAGCGGCACGGGCCCAGAGTCCTAGCCAGGGATTGCCTTGGTGAGGCCGTTCACTAGTTGCAGAACACCGTGCCTCGAGAAGTTGATTCAGGGAAGCAACCACTGTGTACTCTGTGTCTCATTTGACTTGTTAAAAACCACAGAGATGAATGCTGCCTGTGCCCATGGAAATGGGGTCATGAGGGTACTAGCCTTGCTTTCCGTTTGGAAACCTCCATTCTTGCTTCCGTGAAGCTCCCTGAAATTCTCTGCTGTTGACAGTCCTCTGGCCACTGTAGGCATGTGTCTGGGAAAAAAATGAGTTTTCTCTGGGTACACACGGAGCTTCATTGGCCGGGGTGGGGCTCTCCTTGCCATCCTCTAGAGCTAAAGGGAATCTCAACGTGAGTCCCTGCCTCGAGGTAAGGCCCTGAGTAGCCCTGCAGAAAGGGAGGCATGCAGCTCTTTCCATGAGCTCTTAGTGGAGGTCTGTTTTATTGAAAAGAATTACCCCTTTCAGGACTCCTACGCCCTTCGGGTGAGCATCATTTTGGTTCCAAGATCACTGACTCCCTCCACACCCCTGTGGGCCTGCTGAGCAGCATTGAGTCCCATACGTCCCACGGAGGCTCTCTGTGTCTGCAGAGTCTCGGCCAACACACTATACGTTACTTCAGGAGAGCTACATTTCCAGAGCACTCGAACAGCATCAAAACTACATTTCTAGGCAGTCCACCATGCCCTGGAAGTCTTCGACATTGCCCTCGTCAGAGCTGCCCAGAGAAAACACTCTGCTTAGAATTTATCGAGGACCTCGTACCTGAAGTCACTCTATTCAAGGAGAAATACAGCATCTTAACATGCTGTGTCGTTCACAGGGCAAGAAACGTGAGAACTTGCCTCGAGGTAAGGCCATGAAATGCTTTGCAGAAGCGGAGGCGTGTAGCAGTTTCCATGTGGCCGTAGACGCATATCTTCAGCATTTTAAAGCCAGTACGCTTTTCAGGACACCCAGGTGCCTCGCCTGGAAACCCTATTCCCTGCAAGAACACTGAGTACCCTCAGGCTCCCCTGGCCCTCCTAAGCAATATCCAGGCCAGGAGCTTTCAGACTCACAGTGTGTATGTCGAGTGTAGGGTAACACAGTGCACTCTTATTGGGACATCTTGATATAGCCAGCAATCGCCCAGGTTCACGAGCACCTTTAAGCAAGTTCCAATAGGCCGTGGAATTCGTTCTCATTCCCTAGTTTGAGCTGTACAGAGAGAAACAGTAAGCTTCTCCTTCCATTCAGGACCTCCTACCTGAAGTCACCCTGCCTCCTGAAGAAAGACGACCTCGTTTCTATTGAAACTAAAGCACAGTTTTTCCGGTAGCACGGCAGGCTTTTGAAGAGGCACGGGCCCAGAGGCCTAGCTAGGGCTTTCCTTGGTGTGGCCGTGCACCAGATGCAGAACACCCTGCCTCGATAAGTTGATTCAGGGAAGCAACAACTGTGTACTCTGTGTCTCATTTGACTTGTTAAAAACCACAGAGATGTATGCTGCCTGTGCCCATGGAAATGGGGGCATGATGGGACTAGCCTTGCTTTTCGTTTGGAAACCTCCATTCTAGCTTCCGTGAAGCTCCCTGAAATTCTCTGCTGTTGACAGGCCTCTGGCCACTGTAGGCATGTGTCTGGGAAGAAAATGAGTTTTCTCTGGCTACCAACGGAACTTCCTTGGCCGGGGTGGGGCGCACCTTGCCATACTCTAGAGCTAAAGGGAATCTAAACGTGAGCCCTTGGCTCGAGGTAAGGCCCTGAGTAGCCCTGCAGAACGGGAGGCATGCAGCTCTTTCCATTAGCTCTTAGTCGCTCTTCGGGTTTACTTTAAATGAAGTACCTTTTTTCAGGACTCCTAGGCCCCTCGGTTGAGCATCATTTTTGTTCCAAGGGCTCTGAGTATCTCCACACCCCTGTAGGCCTGCTGAGCAACAACGAGGCACATTGGTCCTCGGAGGTCCTCTGTGTCTGCTGAGTCATGGGCAACACACTGCACTCTTTCTTGTGATATCTTGATTCACAGCACTCGCACAGGTTCAAGAGCAATGTTCAACAAGTTCCAACATGCCGTGGAAGTCGCTCTCATTCCCTAGTTTGAGCTGTACAGAGAGAAACAGTAAGCTTCTCCTTCCATTCAGGACCTCGTACCTGAAGTCACCCTGCCTCTTGAAGAAAGACGACCTTCTTTCTATTGCAACTAAAGCACAGTTTTTCCTGTAGCACGGCAGGCTTTTGAAGCGGCACGGGCCCAGAGTCCTAGCCAGGGATTGCCTTGGTGAGGCCGTTCACTAGTTGCAGAACACCGTGCCTCGAGAAGTTGATTCAGGGAAGCAACCACTGTGTACTCTGTGTCTCATTTGACTTGTTAAAAACCACAGAGATGAATGCTGCCTGTGCCCATGGAAATGGGGTCATGAGGGTACTAGCCTTGCTTTCCGTTTGGAAACCTCCATTCTTGCTTCCGTGAAGCTCCCTGAAATTCTCTGCTGTTGACAGTCCTCTGGCCACTGTAGGCATGTGTCTGGGAAAAAAATGAGTTTTCTCTGGGTACACACGGAGCTTCATTGGCCGGGGTGGGGCTCTCCTTGCCATCCTCTAGAGCTAAAGGGAATCTCAACGTGAGTCCCTGCCTCGAGGTAAGGCCCTGAGTAGCCCTGCAGAAAGGGAGGCATGCAGCTCTTTCCATGAGCTCTTAGTGGAGGTCTGTTTTATTGAAAAGAATTACCCCTTTCAGGACTCCTACGCCCTTCGGGTGAGCATCATTTTGGTTCCAAGATCACTGACTCCCTCCACACCCCTGTGGGCCTGCTGAGCAGCATTGAGTCCCATACGTCCCACGGAGGCTCTCTGTGTCTGCAGAGTCTCGGGCAACACACTATACGTTACTTCAGGAGAGCTACATTTCCAGAGCACTCGAACAGCATCAAAACTACATTTCTAGGCAGTCCACCATGCCCTGGAAGTCTTCGACATTGCCCTCGTCAGAGCTGCCCAGAGAAAACACTCTGCTTAGAATTTATCGAGGACCTCGTACCTGAAGTCACTCTATTCAAGGAGAAATACAGCATCTTAACATGCTGTGTCGTTCACAGGGCAAGAAACGTGAGAACTTGCCTCGAGGTAAGGCCATGAAATGCTTTGCAGAAGCGGAGGCGTGTAGCAGTTTCCATGTGGCCGTAGACGCATATCTTCAGCATTTTAAAGCCAGTACGCTTTTCAGGACACCCAGGTGCCTCGCCTGGAAACCCTATTCCCTGCAAGAACACTGAGTACCCTCAGGCTCCCCTGGCCCTTCTAAGCAATATCCAGGCCAGGAGCTTTCAGACTCACAGTGTGTATGTCGAGTGTAGGGTAACACAGTGCACTCTTATTGGGACATCTTGATATAGCCAGCAATCGCCCAGGTTCACGAGCACCTTTAAGCAAGTTCCAATAGGCCGTGGAATTCGTTCTCATTCCCTAGTTTGAGCTGTACAGAGAGAAACAGTAAGCTTCTCCTTCCATTCAGGACCTCCTACCTGAAGTCACCCTGCCTCCTGAAGAAAGACGACCTCGTTTCTCTTGAAACTAAAGCACAGTTTTTCCTGTAGCACGGCAGGCTTTTGAAGAGGCACGGGCCCAGAGGCCTAGCTAGGGCTTTCCTTGGTGTGGCCGTTCACTAGATGCAGAACACCCTGCCTCGAGAAGTTGATTCAGGGAAGCAACAACTGAGTACTCTGTGTCTGATTTGACTTGTTAAAAACCACAGAGATGTATGCTGCCTGTGCCCATGGAAATGGGGGCATGATGGGACGAGCCTTGCTTTTCGTTTGGAAACCTCCATTCTAGCTTCGGTGAAGCTCCCTGAAATTCTCTGCTGTTGACAGGCCTCTGGCCACTGTACGCATGTGTCTGGGAAGAAAATGAGTTTTCTCTGGCTACCCACGGAACTTCCTTGGCCGGGGTGGGGCGCACCTTGCCATGCTCTAGAGCTAAAGGGAATCTAAACGTGAGCCCTTGGCTCGAGGTAAGGCCCTGAGTAGCCCTGCAGAACGGGAGGCATGCAGCTCTTTCCATTAGCTCTTAGTCGCTCTTCGGGTTTACTTTAAATGAAGTACCTTTTTTCAGGACTCCTAGGCCCCTCGGTTGAGCATCATTTTTGTTCCAAGGGCTCTGAGTATCTCCACACCCCTGTAGGCCTGCTGAGCAACAACGAGGCACATTGGTCCTCGGAGGTCCTCTGTGTCTGCTGAGTCATGGGCAACACACTGCACTCTTTCTTGTGATATCTTGATTCACAGCACTCGCACAGGTTCAAGAGCAATGTTCAACAAGTTCCAACATGCCGTGGAAGTCGCTCTCATTCCCTAGTTTGAGCTGTACAGAGAGAAACAGTAAGCTTCTCCTTCCATTCAGGACCTCCTACCTGAAGTCACCCTGCCTCTTGAAGAAAGACGACCTTCTTTCTATTGCAACTAAAGCACAGTTTTTCCTGTAGCACGGCAGGCTTTTGAAGCGGCACGGGCCCAGAGTCCTAGCCAGGGATTGCCTTGGTGAGGCCGTTCACTAGTTGCAGAACACCGTGCCTCGAGAAGTTGATTCAGGGAAGCAACAACTGTGTACTCTGTGTCTCATTTGACTTGTTAAAAACCACAGAGATGAATGCTGCCTGTGCCCATGGAAATGGGGTCATGAGGGTACTAGCCTTGCTTTCCGTTTGGAAACCTCCATTCTTGCTTCCGTGAAGCTCCCTGAAATTCTCTGCTGTTGACAGTCCTCTGGCCACTGTAGGCATGTGTCTGGGAAAAAAATGAGTTTTCTCTGGGTACACACGGAGCTTCATTGGCCGGGGTGGGGCTCTCCTTGCCATCCTCTAGAGCTAAAGGGAATCTCAACGTGAGTCCCTGCCTCGAGGTAAGGCCCTGAGTAGCCCTGCAGAAAGGGAGGCATGCAGCTCTTTCCATGAGCTCTTAGTGGAGGTCTGTTTTATTGAAAAGAATTACCCCTTTCAGGACTCCTACGCCCTTCGGGTGAGCATCATTTTGGTTCCAAGATCACTGACTCCCTCCACACCCCTGTGGGCCTGCTGAGCAGCATTGAGTCCCATACGTCCCACGGAGGCTCTCTGTGTCTGCAGAGTCTCGGGCAACACACTATACGTTACTTCAGGAGAGCTACATTTCCAGAGCACTCGAACAGCATCAAAACTACATTTCTAGGCAGTCCACCATGCCCTGGAAGTCTTCGACATTGCCCTCGTCAGAGCTGCCCAGAGAAAACACTCTGCTTAGAATTTATCGAGGACCTCGTACCTGAAGTCACTCTATTCAAGGAGAAATACAGCATCTTAACATGCTGTGTCGTTCACAGGGCAAGAAACGTGAGAACTTGCCTCGAGGTAAGGCCATGAAATGCTTTGCAGAAGCGGAGGCGTGTAGCAGTTTCCATGTGGCCGTAGACGCATATCTTCAGCATTTTAAAGCCAGTACGCTTTTCAGGACACCCAGGTGCCTCGCCTGGAAACCCTATTCCCTGCAAGAACACTGAGTACCCTCAGGCTCCCCTGGCCCTTCTAAGCAATATCCAGGCCAGGAGCTTTCAGACTCACAGTGTGTATGTCGAGTGTAGGGTAACACAGTGCACTCTTATTGGGACATCTTGATATAGCCAGCAATCGCCCAGGTTCACGAGCACCTTTAAGCAAGTTCCAATAGGCCGTGGAATTCGTTCTCATTCCCTAGTTTGAGCTGTACAGAGAGAAACAGTAAGCTTCTCCTTCCATTCAGGACCTCCTACCTGAAGTCACCCTGCCTCCTGAAGAAAGACGACCTCGTTTCTCTTGAAACTAAAGCACAGTTTTTCCGGTAGCACGGCAGGCTTTTGAAGAGGCACGGGCCCAGAGGCCTAGCTAGGGCTTTCCTTGGTGTGGCCGTTCACTAGATGCAGAACACCCTGCCTCGAGAAGTTGATTCAGGGAAGCAACAACTGAGTACTCTGTGTCTGATTTGACTTGTTAAAAACCACAGAGATGTATGCTGCCTGTGCCCATGGAAATGGGGGCATGATGGGACGAGCCTTGCTTTTCGTTTGGAAACCTCCATTCTAGCTTCGGTGAAGCTCCCTGAAATTCTCTGCTGTTGACAGGCCTCTGGCCACTGTAGGCATGTGTCTGGGAAGAAAATGAGTTTTCTCTGGCTACCCACGGAACTTCCTTGGCCGGGGTGGGGCGCACCTTGCCATGCTCTAGAGCTAAAGGGAATCTAAACGTGAGCCCTTGGCTCGAGGTAAGGCCCTGAGTAGCCCTGCAGAACGGGAGGCATGCAGCTCTTTCCATTAGCTCTTAGTCGCTCTTCGGGTTTACTTTAAATGAAGTACCTTTTTTCAGGACTCCTAGGCCCCTCGGTTGAGCATCATTTTTGTTCCAAGGGCTCTGAGTATCTCCACACCCCTGTAGGCCTGCTGAGCAACAACGAGGCACATTGGTCCTCGGAGGTCCTCTGTGTCTGCTGAGTCATGGGCAACACACTGCACTCTTTCTTGTGATATCTTGATTCACAGCACTCGCACAGGTTCAAGAGCAATGTTCAACAAGTTCCAACATGCCGTGGAAGTCGCTCTCATTCCCTAGTTTGAGCTGTACAGAGAGAAACAGTAAGCTTCTCCTTCCATTCAGGACCTCCTACCTGAAGTCACCCTGCCTCTTGAAGAAAGACGACCTTCTTTCTATTGCAACTAAAGCACAGTTTTTCCTGTAGCACGGCAGGCTTTTGAAGCGGCACGGGCCCAGAGTCCTAGCCAGGGATTGCCTTGGTGAGGCCGTTCACTAGTTGCAGAACACCGTGCCTCGAGAAGTTGATTCAGGGAAGCAACAACTGTGTACTCTGTGTCTCATTTGACTTGTTAAAAACCACAGAGATGAATGCTGCCTGTGCCCATGGAAATGGGGTCATGAGGGTACTAGCCTTGCTTTCCGTTTGGAAACCTCCATTCTTGCTTCCGTGAAGCTCCCTGAAATTCTCTGCTGTTGACAGTCCTCTGGCCACTGTAGGCATGTGTCTGGGAAAAAAATGAGTTTTCTCTGGGTACACACGGAGCTTCATTGGCCGGGGTGGGGCTCTCCTTGCCATCCTCTAGAGCTAAAGGGAATCTCAACGTGAGTCCCTGCCTCGAGGTAAGGCCCTGAGTAGCCCTGCAGAAAGGGAGGCATGCAGCTCTTTCCATGAGCTCTTAGTGGAGGTCTGTTTTATTGAAAAGAATTACCCCTTTCAGGACTCCTACGCCCTTCGGGTGAGCATCATTTTGGTTCCAAGATCACTGACTCCCTCCACACCCCTGTGGGCCTGCTGAGCAGCATTGAGTCCCATACGTCCCACGGAGGCTCTCTGTGTCTGCAGAGTCTCGGGCAACACACTATACGTTACTTCAGGAGAGCTATATTTCCAGAGCACTCGAACAGCATCAAAACTACGTTTCTAGGCAGTCCAACATGCCCTGGAAGTCTTCGACATTGCCCTCGTCAGAGCTGCCCAGAGAAAACACTCTGCTTAGAATTTATCGAGGACCTCGTACCTGAAGTCACTCTATTCAAGGAGAAATACAGCATCTTAACATGCTGTGTCGTTCACAGGGCAAGAAACGTGAGAACTTGCCTCGAGGTAAGGCCATGAAATGCTTTGCAGAAGCGGAGGCGTGTAGCAGTTTCCATGTGGCCGTAGACGCATATCTTCAGCATTTTAAAGCCAGTACGCTTTTCAGGACACCCAGGTGCCTCGCCTGGAAACCCTATTCCCTGCAAGAACACTGAGTACCCTCAGGCTCCCCTGGCCCTTCTAAGCAATATCCAGGCCAGGAGCTTTCAGACTCACAGTGTGTATGTCGAGTGTAGGGTAACACAGTGCACTCTTATTGGGACATCTTGATATAGCCAGCAATCGCCCAGGTTCACGAGCACCTTTAAGCAAGTTCCAATAGGCCGTGGAATTCGTTCTCATTCCCTAGTTTGAGCTGTACAGAGAGAAACAGTAAGCTTCTCCTTCCATTCAGGACCTCCTACCTGAAGTCACCCTGCCTCCTGAAGAAAGACGACCTCGTTTCTATTGAAACTAAAGCACAGTTTTTCCGGTAGCACGGCAGGCTTTTGAAGAGGCACGGGCCCAGAGGCCTAGCTAGGGCTTTCCTTGGTGTGGCCGTGCACCAGATACAGAACACCCTGCCTCGAGAAGTTGATTCAGGGAAGCAACAACTGTGTACTCTGTGTCTCATTTGACTTGTTAAAAACCACAGAGATGTATGCTGCCTGTGCCCATGGAAATGGGGGCATGATGGGACTAGCCTTGCTTTTCGTTTGGAAACCTCCATTCTAGCTTCCGTGAAGCTCCCTGAAATTCTCTGCTGTTGACAGGCCTCTGGCCACTGTAGGCATGTGTCTGGGAAGAAAATGAGTTTTCTCTGGCTACACACGGAACTTCATTGGCCGGGGTGGGGCGCACCTTGCCATGCTCTAGAGCTAAAGGGAATCTAAACGTGAGCCCTTGGCTCGAGGTAAGGCCCTGAGTAGCCCTGCAGAACGGGAGGCATGCAGCTCTTTCCATTAGCTCTTAGTCGCTCTTCGGGTTTACTTTAAATGAAGTACCTTTTTTCAGGACTCCTAGGCCCCTCGGTTGAGCATCATTTTTGTTCCAAGGGCTCTGAGTATCTCCACACCCCTGTAGGCCTGCTGAGCAACAACGAGGCACATTGGTCCTCGGAGGTCCTCTGTGTCTGCTGAGTCATGGGCAACACACTGCACTCTTTCTTGTGATATCTTGATTCACAGCACTCGCACAGGTTCAAGAGCAATGTTCAACAAGTTCCAACATGCCGTGGAAGTCGCTCTCATTCACTAGTTTGAGCTGTACAGAGAGAAACAGTAAGCTTCTCCTTCCATTCAGGACCTCCTACCTGAAGTCACCCTGCCTCTTGAAGAAAGACGACCTTCTTTCTATTGCAACTAAAGCACAGTTTTTCCTGTAGCACGGCAGGCTTTTGAAGCGGCACGGGTCCAGAGTCCTAGCCAGGGATTTCCTTGGTGAGGCCGTTCACTAGTTGCAGAACACCGTGCCTCGAGAAGTTGATTCAGGGAAGCAACAACTGTGTACTCTGTGTCTCATTTGACTTGTTAAAAACCACAGAGATGAATGCTGCCTGTGCCCATGGAAATGGGGTCATGAGGGTACTAGCCTTGCTTTCCGTTTGGAAACCTCCATTCTTGCTTCCGTGAAGCTCCCTGAAATTCTCTGCTGTTGACAGTCCTCTGGCCACTGTAGGCATGTGTCTGGGAAAAAAATGAGTTTTCTCTGGGTACACACGGAGCTTCATTGGCCGGGGTGGGGCTCTCCTTGCCATCCTCTAGAGCTAAAGGGAATCTCAACGTGAGTCCCTGCCTCGAGGTAAGGCCCTGAGTAGCCCTGCAGAAAGGGAGGCATGCAGCTCTTTCCATGAGCTCTTAGTGGAGGTCTGTTTTATTGAAAAGAATTACCCCTTTCAGGACTCCTACGCCCTTCGGGTGAGCATCATTTTGGTTCCAAGATCACTGACTCCCTCCACACCCCTGTGGGCCTGCTGAGCAGCATTGAGTCCCATACGTCCCACGGAGGCTCTCTGTGTCTGCAGAGTCTCGGGCAACACACTATACGTTACTTCAGGAGAGCTACATTTCCAGAGCACTCGAACAGCATCAAAACTACGTTTCTAGGCAGTCCACCATGCCCTGGAAGTCTTCGACATTGCCCTCGTCAGAGCTGCCCAGAGAAAACACTCTGCTTAGAATTTATCGAGGACCTCGTACCTGAAGTCACTCTATTCAAGGAGAAATACAGCATCTTAACATGCTGTGTCGTTCACAGGGCAAGAAACGTGAGAACTTGCCTCGAGGTAAGGCCATGAAATGCTTTGCAGAAGCGGAGGCGTGTAGCAGTTTCCATGTGGCCGTAGACGCATATCTTCAGCATTTTAAAGCCAGTACGCTTTTCAGGACACCCAGGTGCCTCGCCTGGAAACCCTATTCCCTGCAAGAACACTGAGTACCCTCAGGCTCCCCTGGCCCTTCTAAGCAATATCCAGGCCAGGAGCTTTCAGACTCACAGTGTGTATGTCGAGTGTAGGGTAACACAGTGCACTCTTATTGGGACATCTTGATATAGCCAGCAATCGCCCAGGTTCACGAGCACCTTTAAGCAAGTTCCAATAGGCCGTGGAATTCGTTCTCATTCCCTAGTTTGAGCTGTACAGAGAGAAACAGTAAGCTTCTCCTTCCATTCAGGACCTCCTACCTGAAGTCACCCTGCCTCCTGAAGAAAGACGACCTCGTTTCTATTGAAACTAAAGCACAGTTTTTCCTGTAGCACGGCAGGCTTTTGAAGAGGCACGGGCCCAGAGGCCTAGCTAGGGCTTTCCTTGGTGTGGCCGTTCACCAGATGCAGAACACCCTGCCTCGAGAAGTTGATTCAGGGAAGCAACAACTGTGTACTCTGTGTCTCATTTGACTTGTTAAAAACCACAGAGATGTATGCTGCCTGTGCCCATGGAAATGGGGGCATGATGGGACTAGCCTTGCTTTTCGTTTGGAAACCTCCATTCTAGCTTCCGTGAAGCTCCCTGAAATTCTCTGCTGTTGACAGGCCTCTGGCCACTGTAGGCATGTGTCTGGGAAGAAAATGAGTTTTCTCTGGCTACACACGGAACTTCCTTGACCGGGGTGGGGCGCACCTTGCCATGCTCTAGAGCTAAAGGGAATCTAAACGTGAGCCCTTGGCTCGAGGTAAGGCCCTGAGTAGCCCTGCAGAACGGGAGGCATGCAGCTCTTTCCATTAGCTCTTAGTCGCTCTTCGGGTTCACTTTAAATGAAGTACCTTTTTTCAGGACTCCTAGGCCCCTCGGTTGAGCATCATTTTTGTTCCAAGGGCTCTGAGTATCTCCACACCCCTGTAGGCCTGCTGAGCAACAACGAGGCACATTGGTCCTCGGAGGTCCTCTGTGTCTGCTGAGTCATGGGCAACACACTGCACTCTTTCTTGTGATATCTTGATTCACAGCACTCGCACAGGTTCAAGAGCAATGTTCAACAAGTTCCAACATGCCGTGGAAGTCGCTCTCATTCCCTAGTTTGAGCTGTACAGAGAGAAACAGTAAGCTTCTCCTTCCATTCAGGACCTCCTACCTGAAGTCACCCTGCCTCTTGAAGAAAGACGACCTTCTTTCTATTGCAACTAAAGCACAGTTTTTCCTGTAGCACGGCAGGCTTTTGAAGCGGCACGGGCCCAGAGTCCTAGCCAGGGATTGCCTTGGTGAGGCCGTTCACTAGTTGCAGAACACCGTGCCTCGAGAAGTTGATTCAGGGAAGCAACAACTGTGTACTCTGTGTCTCATTTGACTTGTTAAAAACCACAGAGATGAATGCTGCCTGTGCCCATGGAAATGGGGTCATGAGGGTACTAGCCTTGCTTTCCGTTTGGAAACCTCCATTCTTGCTTCCGTGAAGCTCCCTGAAATTCTCTGCTGTTGACAGTCCTCTGGCCACTGTAGGCATGTGTCTGGGAAAAAAATGAGTTTTCTCTGGGTACACACGGAGCTTCATTGGCCGGGGTGGGGCTCTCCTTGCCATCCTCTAGAGCTAAAGGGAATCTCAACGTGAGTCCCTGCCTCGAGGTAAGGCCCTGAGTAGCCCTGCAGAAAGGGAGGCATGCAGCTCTTTCCATGAGCTCTTAGTGGAGGTCTGTTTTATTGAAAAGAATTACCCCTTTCAGGACTCCTAGGCCCTTCGGGTGAGCATCATTTTGGTTCCAAGATCACTGACTCCCTCCACACCCCTGTGGGCCTGCTGAGCAGCATTGAGTCCCATACGTCCCACGGAGGCTCTCTGTGTCTGCAGAGTCTCGGGCAACACACTATACGTTACTTCAGGAGAGCTATATTTCCAGAGCACTCGAACAGCATCAAAACTACGTTTCTAGGCAGTCCAACATGCCCTGGAAGTCTTCGACATTGCCCTCGTCAGAGCTGCCCAGAGAAAACACTCTGCTTAGAATTTATCGAGGACCTCGTACCTGAAGTCACTCTATTCAAGGAGAAATACAGCATCTTAACATGCTGTGTCGTTCACAGGGCAAGAAACGTGAGAACTTGCCTCGAGGTAAGGCCATGAAATGCTTTGCAGAAGCGGAGGCGTGTAGCAGTTTCCATGTGGCCGTAGACGCATATCTTCAGCATTTTAAAGCCAGTACGCTTTTCAGGACACCCAGGTGCCTCGCCTGGAAACCCTATTCCCTGCAAGAACACTGAGTACCCTCAGGCTCCCCTGGCCCTTCTAAGCAATATCCAGGCCAGGAGCTTTCAGACTCACAGTGTGTATGTCGAGTGTAGGGTAACACAGTGCACTCTTATTGGGACATCTTGATATAGCCAGCAATCGCCCAGGTTCACGAGCACCTTTAAGGAAGTTCCAATAGGCCGTGGAATTCGTTCTCATTCCCTAGTTTGAGCTGTACAGAGAGAAACAGTAAGCTTCTCCTTTCATTCAGGACCTCCTACCTGAAGTCACCCTGCCTCCTGAAGAAAGACGACCTCGTTTCTATTGAAACTAAAGCACAGTTTTTCCTGTAGCACGGCAGGCTTTTGAAGAGGCACGGGCCCAGAGGCCTAGCTAGGGCTTTCCTTGGTGTGGACGTTCACTAGATGCAGAACACCCTGCCTCGAGAAGTTGATTCAGGGAAGCAACAACTGTGTACTCTGTGTCTGATTTGACTTGTTAAAAACCACAGAGATGTATGCTGCCTGTGCCCATGGAAATGGGGGCATGATGGGACTAGCCTTGCTTTTCGTTTGGAAACCTCCATTCTAGCTTCGGTGAAGCTCCCTGAAATTCTCTGCTGTTGACAGGCCTCTGGCCACTGTAGGCATGTGTCTGGGAAGAAAATGAGTTTTCTCTGGCTACACACGGAACTTCCTTGGCCGGGGTGGGGCGCACCTTGCCATGCTCTAGAGCTAAAGGGAATCTAAACGTGAGCCCTTGGCTCGAGGTAAGGCCCTGAGTAGCCCTGCAGAACGGGAGGCATGCAGCTCTTTCCATTAGCTCTTAGTCGCTCTTCGGGTTTACTTTAAATGAAGTACCTTTTTTCAGGACTCCTAGGCCCCTCGGTTGAGCATCATTTTTGTTCCAAGGGCTCTGAGTATCTCCACACCCCTGTAGGCCTGCTGAGCAACAACGAGGCACATTGGTCCTCGGAGGTCCTCTGTGTCTGCTGAGTCATGGGCAACACACTGCACTCTTTCTTGTGATATCTTGATTCACAGCACTCGCACAGGTTCAAGAGCAATGTTCAACAAGTTCCAACATGCCGTGGAAGTCGCTCTCATTCCCTAGTTTGAGCTGTACAGAGAGAAACAGTAAGCTTCTCCTTCCATTCAGGACCTCCTACCTGAAGTCACCCTGCCTCTTGAAGAAAGACGACCTTCTTTCTATTGCAACTAAAGCACAGTTTTTCCTGTAGCACGGCAGGCTTTTGAAGCGGCACGGGTCCAGAGTCCTAGCCAGGGATTTCCTTGGTGAGGCCCTTCACTAGTTGCAGAACACTGTGCCTCGAGAAGTTGATTCAGGGAAGCAACAACTGTGTACTCTGTGTCTCATTTGACTTGTTAAAAACCACAGAGATGAATGCTGCCTGTGCCCATGGAAATGGGGTCATGAGGGTACTAGCCTTGCTTTCCGTTTGGAAACCTCCATTCTTGCTTCCGTGAAGCTCCCTGAAATTCTCTGCTGTTGACAGTCCTCTGGCCACTGTAGGCATGTGTCTGGGAAAAAAATGAGTTTTCTCTGGGTACACACGGAGCTTCATTGGCCGGGGTGGGGCTCTCCTTGCCATCCTCTAGAGCTAAAGGGAATCTCAACGTGAGTCCCTGCCTCGAGGTAAGGCCCTGAGTAGCCCTGCAGAAAGGGAGGCATGCAGCTCTTTCCATGAGCTCTTAGTGGAGGTCTGTTTTATTTAAAAGAATTACCCCTTTCAGGACTCCTACGCCCTTCGGGTGAGCATCATTTTGGTTCCAAGATCACTGACTCCCTCCACACCCCTGTGGGCCTGCTGAGCAGCATTGAGTCCCATACGTCCCACGGAGGCTCTCTGTGTCTGCAGAGTCTCGGGCAACACACTATACGTTACTTCAGGAGAGCTACATTTCCAGAGCACTCGAACAGCATCAAAACTACATTTCAAGGCAGTCCAACATGCCCTGGAAATCTTCGACATTGCCCTCGTCAGAGCTGCCCAGAGAAAACACTCTGCTTAGAATTTATCGAGGACCTCGTACCTGAAGTCACTCTATTCAAGGAGAAATACAGCATCTTAACATGCTGTGTCGTTCACAGGGCAAGAAACGTGAGAACTTGCCTCGAGGTAAGGCCATGAAATGCTTTGCAGAAGCGGAGGCGTGTAGCAGTTTCCATGTGGCCGTAGACGCATATCTTCAGCATTTTAAAGCCAGTACGCTTTTCAGGACACCCAGGTGCCTCGCCTGGAAACCCTATTCCCTGCAAGAACACTGAGTACCCTCAGGCTCCCCTGGCCCTTCTAAGCAATATCCAGGCCAGGAGCTTTCAGACTCACAGTGTGTATGTCGAGTGTAGGGTAACACAGTGCACTCTTATTGGGACATCTTGATATAGCCAGCAATCGCCCAGGTTCACGAGCACCTTTAAGCAAGTTCCAATAGGCCGTGGAATTCGTTCTCATTCCCTAGTTTGAGCTGTACAGAGAGAAACAGTAAGCTTCTCCTTTCATTCAGGACCTCCTACCTGAAGTCACCCTGCCTCCTGAAGAAAGACGACCTCGTTTCTATTGAAACTAAAGCACAGTTTTTCCTGTAGCACGGCAGGCTTTTGAAGAGGCACGGGCCCAGAGGCCTAGCTAGGGCTTTCCTTGGTGTGGCCGTTCACTAGATGCAGAACACCCTGCCTCGAGAAGTTGATTCAGGGAAGCAACAACTGTGTACTCTGTGTCTGATTTGACTTGTTAAAAACCACAGAGATGTATGCTGCCTGTGCCCATGGAAATGGGGGCATGATGGGACTAGCCTTGCTTTTCGTTTGGAAACCTCCATTCTAGCTTCGGTGAAGCTCCCTGAAATTCTCTGCTGTTGACAGGCCTCTGGCCACTGTAGGCATGTGTCTGGGAAGAAAATGAGTTTTCTCTGGCTACACACGGAACTTCCTTGGCCGGGGTGGGGCGCACCTTGCCATGCTCTAGAGCTAAAGGGAATCTAAACGTGAGCCCTTGGCTCGAGGTAAGGCCCTGAGTAGCCCTGCAGAACGGGAGGCATGCAGCTCTTTCCATTAGCTCTTAGTCGCTCTTCGGGTTTACTTTAAATGAAGTACCTTTTTTCAGGACTCCTAGGCCCCTCGGTTGAGCATCATTTTTGTTCCAAGGGCTCTGAGTATCTCCACACCCCTGTAGGCCTGCTGAGCAACAACGAGGCACATTGGTCCTCGGAGGTCCTCTGTGTCTGCTGAGTCATGGGCAACACACTGCACTCTTTCTTGTGATATCTTGATTCACAGCACTCGCACAGGTTCAAGAGCAATGTTCAACAAGTTCCAACATGCCGTGGAAGTCGCTCTCATTCCCTAGTTTGAGCTGTACAGAGAGAAACAGTAAGCTTCTCCTTCCATTCAGGACCTCCTACCTGAAGTCACCCTGCCTCTTGAAGAAAGACGACCTTCTTTCTATTGCAACTAAAGCACAGTTTTTCCTGTAGCACGGCAGGCTTTTGAAGCGGCACGGGTCCAGAGTCCTAGCCAGGGATTTCCTTGGTGAGGCCCTTCACTAGTTGCAATACACTGTGCCTCGAGAAGTTGATTCAGGGAAGCAACAACTGTGTACTCTGTGTCTCATTTGACTTGTTAAAAACCACAGAGATGAATGCTGCCTGTGCCCATGGAAATGGGGTCATGAGGGTACTAGCCTTGCTTTCCGTTTGGAAACCTCCATTCTTGCTTCCGTGAAGCTCCCTGAAATTCTCTGCTGTTGACAGTCCTCTGGCCACTGTAGGCATGTGTCTGGGAAAAAAATGAGTTTTCTCTGGGTACACACGGAGCTTCATTGGCCGGGGTGGGGCTCTCCTTGCCATCCTCTAGAGCTAAAGGGAATCTCAACGTGAGTCCCTGCCTCGAGGTAAGGCCCTGAGTAGCCCTGCAGAAAGGGAGGCATGCAGCTCTTTCCATGAGCTCTTAGTGGAGGTCTGTTTTATTTAAAAGAATTACCCCTTTCAGGACTCCTACGCCCTTCGGGTGAGCATCATTTTGGTTCCAAGATCACTGACTCCCTCCACACCCCTGTGGGCCTGCTGAGCAGCATTGAGTCCCATACGTCCCACGGAGGCTCTCTGTGTCTGCAGAGTCTCGGGCAACACACTATACGTTACTTCAGGAGAGCTACATTTCCAGAGCACTCGAACAGCATCAAAACTACATTTCAAGGCAGTCCAACATGCCCTGGAAATCTTCGACATTGCCCTCGTCAGAGCTGCCCAGAGAAAACACTCTGCTTAGAATTTATCGAGGACCTCGTACCTGAAGTCACTCTATTCAAGGAGAAATACAGCATCTTAACATGCTGTGTCGTTCACAGGGCAAGAAACGTGAGAACTTGCCTCGAGGTAAGGCCATGAAATGCTTTGCAGAAGCGGAGGCGTGTAGCAGTTTCCATGTGGCCGTAGACGCATATCTTCAGCATTTTAAAGCCAGTACGCTTTTCAGGACACCCAGGTGCCTCGCCTGGAAACCCTATTCCCTGCAAGAACACTGAGTACCCTCAGGCTCCCCTGGCCCTTCTAAGCAATATCCAGGCCAGGAGCTTTCAGACTCACAGTGTGTATGTCGAGTGTAGGGTAACACAGTGCACTCTTATTGGGACATCTTGATATAGCCAGCAATCGCCCAGGTTCACGAGCACCTTTAAGCAAGTTCCAATAGGCCGTGGAATTCGTTCTCATTCCCTAGTTTGAGCTGTACAGAGAGAAACAGTAAGCTTCTCCTTTCATTCAGGACCTCCTACCTGAAGTCACCCTGCCTCCTGAAGAAAGACGACCTCGTTTCTATTGAAACTAAAGCACAGTTTTTCCTGTAGCACGGCAGGCTTTTGAAGAGGCACGGGCCCAGAGGCCTAGCTAGGGCTTTCCTTGGTGTGGCCGTTCACTAGATGCAGAACACCCTGCCTCGAGAAGTTGATTCAGGGAAGCAACAACTGTGTACTCTGTGTCTGATTTGACTTGTTAAAAACCACAGAGATGTATGCTGCCTGTGCCCATGGAAATGGGGGCATGATGGGACTAGCCTTGCTTTTCGTTTGGAAACCTCCATTCTAGCTTCGGTGAAGCTCCCTGAAATTCTCTGCTGTTGACAGGCCTCTGGCCACTGTAGGCATGTGTCTGGGAAGAAAATGAGTTTTCTCTGGCTACACACGGAACTTCCTTGGCCGGGGTGGGGCGCACCTTGCCATGCTCTAGAGCTAAAGGGAATCTAAACGTGAGCCCTTGGCTCGAGGTAAGGCCCTGAGTAGCCCTGCAGAACGGGAGGCATGCAGCTCTTTCCATTAGCTCTTAGTCGCTCTTCGGGTTTACTTTAAATGAAGTACCTTTTTTCAGGACTCCTAGGCCCCTCGGTTGAGCATCATTTTTGTTCCAAGGGCTCTGAGTATCTCCACACCCCTGTAGGCCTGCTGAGCAACAACGAGGCACATTGGTCCTCGGAGGTCCTCTGTGTCTGCTGAGTCATGGGCAACACACTGCACTCTTTCTTGTGATATCTTGATTCACAGCACTCGCACAGGTTCAAGAGCAATGTTCAACAAGTTCCAACATGCCGTGGAAGTCGCTCTCATTCCCTAGTTTGAGCTGTACAGAGAGAAACAGTAAGCTTCTCCTTCCATTCAGGACCTCCTACCTGAAGTCACCCTGCCTCTTGAAGAAAGACGACCTTCTTTCTATTGCAACTAAAGCACAGTTTTTCCTGTAGCACGGCAGGCTTTTGAAGCGGCACGGGTCCAGAGTCCTAGCCAGGGATTTCCTTGGTGAGGCCCTTCACTAGTTGCAGAACACTGTGCCTCGAGAAGTTGATTCAGGGAAGCAACAACTGTGTACTCTGTGTCTCATTTGACTTGTTAAAAACCACAGAGATGAATGCTGCCTGTGCCCATGGAAATGGGGTCATGAGGGTACTAGCCTTGCTTTCCGTTTGGAAACCTCCATTCTTGCTTCCGTGAAGCTCCCTGAAATTCTCTGCTGTTGACAGTCCTCTGGCCACTGTAGGCATGTGTCTGGGAAAAAAATGAGTTTTCTCTGGGTACACACGGAGCTTCATTGGCCGGGGTGGGGCTCTCCTTGCCATCCTCTAGAGCTAAAGGGAATCTCAACGTGAGTCCCTGCCTCGAGGTAAGGCCCTGAGTAGCCCTGCAGAAAGGGAGGCATGCAGCTCTTTCCATGAGCTCTTAGTGGAGGTCTGTTTTATTTAAAAGAATTACCCCTTTCAGGACTCCTACGCCCTTCGGGTGAGCATCATTTTGGTTCCAAGATCACTGACTCCCTCCACACCCCTGTGGGCCTGCTGAGCAGCATTGAGTCCCATACGTCCCACGGAGGCTCTCTGTGTCTGCAGAGTCTCGGGCAACACACTATACGTTACTTCAGGAGAGCTACATTTCCAGAGCACTCGAACAGCATCAAAACTACATTTCTAGGCAGTCCAACATGCCCTGGAAGTCTTCGACATTGCCCTCGTCAGAGCTGCCCAGAGAAAACACTCTGCTTAGAATTTATCGAGGACCTCGTACCTGAAGTCACTCTATTCAAGGAGAAATACAGCATCTTAACATGCTGTGTCGTTCACAGGGCAAGAAACGTGAGAACTTGCCTCGAGGTAAGGCCATGAAATGCTTTGCAGAAGCGGAGGCGTGTAGCAGTTTCCATGTGGCCGTAGACGCATATCTTCAGCATTTTAAAGCCAGTACGCTTTTCAGGACACCCAGGTGCCTCGCCTGGAAACCCTATTCCCTGCAAGAACACTGAGTACCCTCAGGCTCCCCTGGCCCTTCTAAGCAATATCCAGGCCAGGAGCTTTCAGACTCACAGTGTGTATGTCGAGTGTAGGGTAACACAGTGCACTCTTATTGGGACATCTTGATATAGCCAGCAATCGCCCAGGTTCACGAGCACCTTTAAGCAAGTTCCAATAGGCCGTGGAATTCGTTCTCATTCCCTAGTTTGAGCTGTACAGAGAGAAACAGTAAGCTTCTCCTTTCATTCAGGACCTCCTACCTGAAGTCACCCTGCCTCCTGAAGAAAGACGACCTCGTTTCTATTGAAACTAAAGCACAGTTTTTCCTGTAGCACGGCAGGCTTTTGAAGAGGCACGGGCCCAGAGGCCTAGCTAGGGCTTTCCTTGGTGTGGCCGTTCACTAGATGCAGAACACCCTGCCTCGAGAAGTTGATTCAGGGAAGCAACAACTGTGTACTCTGTGTCTGATTTGACTTGTTAAAAACCACAGAGATGTATGCTGCCTGTGCCCATGGAAATGGGGGCATGATGGGACTAGCCTTGCTTTTCGTTTGGAAACCTCCATTCTAGCTTCGGTGAAGCTCCCTGAAATTCTCTGCTGTTGACAGGCCTCTGGCCACTGTAGGCATGTGTCTGGGAAGAAAATGAGTTTTCTCTGGCTACACACGGAACTTCCTTGGCCGGGGTGGGGCGCACCTTGCCATGCTCTAGAGCTAAAGGGAATCTAAACGTGAGCCCTTGGCTCGAGGTAAGGCCCTGAGTAGCCCTGCAGAACGGGAGGCATGCAGCTCTTTCCATTAGCTCTTAGTCGCTCTTCGGGTTTACTTTAAATGAAGTACCTTTTTTCAGGACTCCTAGGCCCCTCGGTTGAGCATCATTTTTGTTCCAAGGGCTCTGAGTATCTCCACACCCCTGTAGGCCTGCTGAGCAACAACGAGGCACATTGGTCCTCGGAGGTCCTCTGTGTCTGCTGAGTCATGGGCAACACACTGCACTCTTTCTTGTGATATCTTGATTCACAGCACTCGCACAGGTTCAAGAGCAATGTTCAACAAGTTCCAACATGCCGTGGAAGTCGCTCTCATTCCCTAGTTTGAGCTGTACAGAGAGAAACAGTAAGCTTCTCCTTCCATTCAGGACCTCCTACCTGAAGTCACCCTGCCTCTTGAAGAAAGACGACCTTCTTTCTATTGCAACTAAAGCACAGTTTTTCCTGTAGCACGGCAGGCTTTTGAAGCGGCACGGGTCCAGAGTCCTAGCCAGGGATTTCCTTGGTGAGGCCGTTCACTAGTTGCAGAACACCGTGCCTCGAGAAGTTGATTCAGGGAAGCAACAACTGTGTACTCTGTGTCTCATTTGACTTGTTAAAAACCACAGAGATGAATGCTGCCTGTGCCCATGGAAATGGGGTCATGAGGGTACTAGCCTTGCTTTCCGTTTGGAAACCTCCATTCTTGCTTCCGTGAAGCTCCCTGAAATTCTCTGCTGTTGACAGTCCTCTGGCCACTGTAGGCATGTGTCTGAGAAAAAAATGAGTTTTCTCTGGGTACAGACGGAGCTTCATTGGCCGGGGTGGGGCTCTCCTTGCCATCCTCTAGAGCTAAAGGGAATCTCAACGTGAGTCCCTGCCTCGAGGTAAGGCCCTGAGTAGCCCTGCAGAAAGGGAGGCATGCAGCTCTTTCCATGAGCTCTTAGTGGAGGTCTGTTTTATTGAAAAGAATTACCCCTTTCAGGACTCCTACGCCCTTCGGGTGAGCATCATTTTGGTTCCAAGATCACTGACTCCCTCCACACCCCTGTGGGCCTGCTGAGCAGCATTGAGTCCCATACGTCCCACGGAGGCTCTCTGTGTCTGCAGAGTCTCGGGCAACACACTATACGTTACATCAGGAGAGCTACATTTCCAGAGCACTCGAACAGCATCAAAACTACATTTCTAGGCAGTCCAACATGCCCTGGAAGTCTTCGACATTGCCCTCGTCAGAGCTGCCCAGAGAAAACACTCTGCTTAGAATTTATCGAGGACCTCGTACCTGAAGTCACTCTATTCAAGGAGAAATACAGCATCTTAACATGCTGTGTCGTTCACAGGGCAAGAAACGTGAGAACTTGCCTCGAGGTAAGGCCATGAAATGCTTTGCAGAAGCGGAGGCGTGTAGCAGTTTCCATGTGGCCGTAGACGCATATCTTCAGCATTTTAAAGCCAGTACGCTTTTCAGGACACCCAGGTGCCTCGCCTGGAAACCCTATTCCCTGCAAGAACACTGAGTACCCTCAGGCTCCCCTGGCCCTGCTAAGCAATATCCAGGCCAGGAGCTTTCAGACTCACAGTGTGTATGTCGAGTGTAGGGTAACACAGTGCACTCTTATTGGGACATCTTGATATAGCCAGCAATCGCCCAGGTTCACGAGCACCTTTAAGCAAGTTCAAATAGGCCGTGGAATTCGTTCTCATTCCCTAGTTTGAGCTGTACAGAGAGAAACAGTAAGCTTCTCCTTCCATTCAGGACCTCCTACCTGAAGTCACCCTGCCTCCTGAAGAAAGACGACCTCGTTTCTATTGAAACTAAAGCACAGATTTTCCTGTAGCACGGCAGGCTTTTGAAGAGGCACGGGCCCAGAGGCCTAGCTAGGGCTTTCCTTGGTGTGGCCGTTCACCAGATGCAGAACACCCTGCCTCGAGAAGTTGATTCAGGGAAGCAACAACTGTGTACTCTGTGTCTCATTTGACTTGTTAAAAACCACAGAGATGTATGCTGCCTGTGCCCATGGAAATGGGGGCATGATGGGACTAGCCTTGCTTTTCGTTTGGAAACCTCCATTCTAGCTTCCGTGAAGCTCCCTGAAATTCTCTGCTGTTGACAGGCCTCTGGCCACTGTAGGCATGTGTCTGGGAAGAAAATGAGTTTTCTCTGGCTACACACGGAACTTCATTGGCCGGGGTGGGGCGCACCTTGCCATGCTCTAGAGCTAAAGGGAATCTAAACGTGAGCCCTTGGCTCGAGGTAAGGCCCTGAGTAGCCCTGCAGAACGGGAGGCATGCAGCTCTTTCCATTAGCTCTTAGTCGCTCTTCTGGTTTACTTTAAATGAAGTACCTTTTTTCAGGACTCCTAGGCCCCTCGGTTGAGCATCATTTTTGTTCCAAGGTCTCTGAGTATCTCCACACCCCTGTAGGCCTGCTGAGCAACAACGAGGCACATTGGTCCTCGGAGGTCCTCTGTGTCTGCTGAGTCATGGGCAACACACTGCACTCTTTCTTGTGATATCTTGATTCACAGCACTCGCACAGGTTCAAGAGCAATGTTCAACAAGTTCCAACATGCCGTGGAAGTCGCTCTAATTCCCTAGTTTGAGCTGTACAGAGAGAAGCAGTAAGCTTCTCCTTCCATTCAGGACCTCCTACCTGAAGTCACCCTGCCTCTTGAAGAAAGACGACCTTCTTTCTATTGCAACTAAAGCACAGTTTTTCCTGTAGCACGGCAGGCTTTTGAAGCGGCACGGGTCCAGAGTCCTAGCCAGGGATTTCCTTGGTGAGGCCGTTCACTAGTTGCAGAACACCGTACCTCGAGAAGTTGATTCAGGGAAGCAACAACTGTGTACTCTGTGTCTCATTTGACTTGTTAAAAACCACAGAGATGAATGCTGCCTGTGCCCATGGAAATGGGGTCATGAGGGTACTAGCCTTGCTTTCCGTTTGGAAACCACCATTCTTGCTTCCGTGAAGCTCCCTGAAATTCTCTGCTGTTGACAGTCCTCTGTCCACTGTAGGCATGTGTCTGGGAAAAAAATGAGTTTTCTCTGGGTACACACGGAGATTCATTGGCCGGGGTGGGGCTCTCCTTGCCATCCTCTAGAGCTAAAGGGAATCTCAACGTGAGTCCCTGCCTCGAGGTAAGGCCCTGAGTAGCCCTGCAGAAAGGGAGGCATGCAGCTCTTTCCATGAGCTCTTAGTGGAGGTCTGTTTTATTTAAAAGAATTACCCCTTTCAGGACTCCTACGCCCTTCGGGTGAGCATCATTTTGGTTCCAAGATCACTGACTCCCACCACACCCCTGTGGCCCTGCTGAACAGCATTGAGTCCCATACGTCCCACGGAGGCTCTCTGTGTCTGCAGAGTCTCGGGCAACACAGTATACGTTACTTCAGGAGAGCTGCATTTCCAGAGCACTCGAACAGCATCAAAACTACATTTCTAGGCAGTCCAACATGCCCTGGAAGTCTTCGACATTGCCCTCGTCAGAGCTGCCCAGAAAAACACTCTGCTTAGAATTTATCGAGGACCTCGTACCTGAAGTCACTCTATTCAAGGAGAAATACAGCATCTTAACATGCTGTGTCGTTCACAGGGCAAGAAACGTGAGAACTTGCCTCGAGGTAAGGCCATGAAATGCTTTGCAGAAGCGGAGGCGTGTAGCAGTTTCCATGTGGCCGTAGACGCATATCTTCAGCATTTTAAAGCCAGTACGCTTTTCAGGACACCCAGGTGCCTCGCCTGGAAACCCTATTCCCTGCAAGAACACTGAGTACCCTCAGGCTCCCCTGGCCCTGCTAAGCAATATCCAGGCCAGGAGCTTTCAGACTCACAGTGTGTATGTCGAGTGTAGGGTAACACAGTGCACTCTTATTGGGACATCTTGATATAGCCAGCAATCGCCCAGGTTCACGAGCACCTTTAAGCAAGTTCCAAAAGGCCGTGGAATTCGTTCTCATTCCCTAGTTTGAGCTGTACAGAGAGAAACAGTAAGCTTCTCCTTCCATTCAGGACCTCCTACCTGAAGTCACCCTGCCTCCTGAAGAAAGACGACCTCGTTTCTATTGAAACTAAAGCACAGATTTTCCTGTAGCACGGCAGGCTTTTGAAGAGGCACGGGCCCAGAGGCCTAGCTAGGGCTTTCCTTGGTGTGGCCGTTCACCAGAGGCAGAACACCCTGCCTCGAGAAGTTGATTCAGGGAAGCAACAACTGTGTACTCTGTGTCTCATTTGACTTGTTAAAAACCACAGAGATGTATGCTGCCTGTGCCCATGGAAATGGGGGCATGATGGGACTAGCCTTGCTTTTCGTTTGGAAACCTCCATTCTAGCTTCCGTGAAGCTCCCTGAAATTCTCTGCTGTTGACAGGCCTCTGGCCACTGTAGGCATGTGTCTGGGAAGAAAATGAGTTTTCTCTGGCTACACACGGAACTTCATTGGCCGGGGTGGGGCGCACCTTGCCATGCTCTAGAGCTAAAGGGAATCTAAACGTGAGCCCTTGGCTCGAGGTAAGGCCCTGAGTAGCCCTGCAGAACGGGAGGCATGCAGCTCTTTCCATTAGCTCTTAGTCGCTCTTCTGGTTTACTTTAAATGAAGTACCTTTTTTCAGGACTCCTAGGCCCCTCGGTTGAGCATCATTTTTGTTCCAAGGTCTCTGAGTATCTCCACACCCCTGTAGGCCTGCTGAGCAACAACGAGGCACATTGGTCCTCGGAGGTCCTCTGTGTCTGCTGAGTCATGGGCAACACACTGCACTCTTTCTTGTGATATCTTGATTCACAGCACTCGCACAGGTTCAAGAGCAATGTTCAACAAGTTCCAACATGCCGTGGAAGTCGCTCTCATTCCCTAGTTTGAGCTGTACAGAGAGAAGCAGTAAGCTTCTCCTTCCATTCAGGACCTCCTACCTGAAGTCACCCTGCCTCTTGAAGAAAGACGACCTTCTTTCTATTGCAACTAAAGCACAGTTTTTCCTGTAGCACGGCAGGCTTTTGAAGCGGCACGGGTCCAGAGTCCTAGCCAGGGATTTCCTTGGTGAGGCCGTTCACTAGTTGCAGAACACCGTGCCTCGAGAAGTTGATTCAGGGAAGCAACAACTGTGTACTCTGTGTCTCATTTGACTTGTTAAAAACCACAGAGATGAATGCTGCCTGTGCCCATGGAAATGGGGTCATGAGGGTACTAGCCTAGCTTTCCGTTTGGAAACCTCCATTCTTGCTTCCGTGAAGCTCCCTGAAATTCTCTGCTGTTGACAGTCCTCTGGCCACTGTAGGCATGTGTCTGAGAAAAAAATGAGTTTTCTCTGGGTACAGACGGAGCTTCATTGGCCGGGGTGGGGCTCTCCTTGCCATCCTCTAGAGCTAAAGGGAATCTCAACGTGAGTCCCTGCCTCGAGGTAAGGCCCTGAGTAGCCCTGCAGAAAGGGAGGCATGCAGCTCTTTCCATGAGCTCTTAGTGGAGGTCTGTTTTATTGAAAAGAATTACCCCTTTCAGGACTCCTACGCCCTTCGGGTGAGCATCATTTTGGTTCCAAGATCACTGACTCCCTCCACACCCCTGTGGGCCTGCTGAGCAGCATTGAGTCCCATACGTCCCACGGAGGCTCTCTGTGTCTGCAGAGTCTCGGGCAACACACTATACGTTACTTCAGGAGAGCTACATTTCCAGAGCACTCGAACAGCATCAAAACTACATTTCTAGGCAGTCCAACATGCCCTGGAAGTCTTCGACATTGCCCTCGTCAGAGCTGCCCAGAGAAAACACTCTGCTTAGAATTTATCGAGGACCTCGTACCTGAAGTCACTCTATTCAAGGAGAAATACAGCATCTTAACATGCTGTGTCGTTCACAGGGCAAGAAACGTGAGAACTTGCCTCGAGGTAAGGCCATGAAATGCTTTGCAGAAGCGGAGGCGTGTAGCAGTTTCCATGTGGCCGTAGACGCATATCTTCAGCATTTTAAAGCCAGTACGCTTTTCAGGACACCCAGGTGCCTCGCCTGGAAACCCTATTCCCTGCAAGAACACTGAGTACCCTCAGGCTCCCCTGGCCCTTCTAAGCAATATCCAGGCCAGGAGCTTTCAGACTCACAGTGTGTATGTCGAGTGTAGGGTAACACAGTGCACTCTTATTGGGACATCTTGATATAGCCAGCAATCGCCCAGGTTCACGAGCACCTTTAAGCATGTTCAAATAGGCCGTGGAATTCGTTCTCATTCCCTAGTTTGAGCTGTACAGAGAGAAACAGTAAGCTTCTCCTTCCATTCAGGACCTCCTACCTGAAGTCACCCTGCCTCCTGAAGAAAGACGACCTCGTTTCTATTGAAACTGAAGCACAGTTTTTCCTGCAGCACGGCAGGCTTTTGAAGAGGCACGCGCAAAGAGGCCTAGCTACGGCTCTCCTTGGTGTGGCCGTGCACCAGATGCAGAACACCCTGCCTCGAGAAGTTGATTCAGGGAAGCAACAACTGTGTACTCTGTGTCTCATTTGACTTGTTAAAAACCACAGAGATGTATGCTGCCTGTGCCCATGGAAATGGGGGCATGATGGGACTAGCCTTGCTTTTCGTTTGGAAACCTCCATTCTAGCTTCCGTGAAGCTCCCTGAAATTCTCTGCTGTTGACAGGCCTCTGGCCACTGTAGGCATGTGTCTGGGAAGAAAATGAGTTTTCTCTGGCTACACACGGAACTTCATTGGCCGGGGTGGGGCGCACCTTGCCATGCTCTAGAGCTAAAGGGAATCTAAACGTGAGCCCTTGGCTCGAGGTAAGGCCCTGAGTAGCCCTGCAGAACGGGAGGCATGCAGCTCTTTCCATTAGCTCTTAGTCGCTCTTCTGGTTTACTTTAAATGAAGTACCTTTTTTCAGGACTCCTAGGCCCCTTGGTTGAGCATCATTTTTGTTCCAAGGTCTCTGAGTATCTCCACACCCCTGTAGGCCTGCTGAGCAACAACGAGGCACATTGGTCCTCGGAGGTCCTCTGTGTCTGCTGAGTCATGGGCAACACACTGCACTCTTTCTTGTGATATCTTGATTCACAGCACTCGCACAGGTTCAAGAGCAATGTTCAACAAGTTCCAACATGCCGTGGAAGTCGCTCTCATTCCCTAGTTTGAGCTGTACAGAGAGAAGCAGTAAGCTTCTCCTTCCATTCAGGACCTCCTACCTGAAGTCACCCTGCCTCTTGAAGAAAGACGACCTTCTTTCTATTGCAACTAAAGCACAGTTTTTCCTGTAGCACGGCAGGCTTTTGAAGCGGCACGGGTCCAGAGTCCTAGCCAGGGATTTCCTTGGTGAGGCCGTTCACTAGTTGCAGAACACCGTGCCTCGAGAAGTTGATTCAGGGAAGCAACAACTGTGTACTCTGTGTCTCATTTGACTTGTTAAAAACCACAGAGATGAATGCTGCCTGTGCCCATGGAAATGGGGTCATGAGGGTACTAGCCTTGCTTTCCGTTTGGAAACCTCCATTCTTGCTTCCGTGAAGCTCCCTGAAATTCTCTGCTGTTGACAGTCCTCTGGCCACTGTAGGCATGTGTCTGAGAAAAAAATGAGTTTTCTCTGGGTACAGACGGAGCTTCATTGGCCGGGGTGGGGCTCTCCTTGCCATCCTCTAGAGCTAAAGGGAATCTCAACGTGAGTCCCTGCCTCGAGGTAAGGCCCTGAGTAGCCCTGCAGAAAGGGAGGCATGCAGCTCTTTCCATGAGCTCTTAGTGGAGGTCTGTTTTATTGAAAAGAATTACCCCTTTCAGGAATCCTACGCCCTTCGGGTGAGCATCATTTTGGTTCCAAGATCACTGACTCCCTCCACACCCCTGTGGGCCTGCTGAGCAGCATTGAGTCCCATACGTCCCACGGAGGCTCTCTGTGTCTGCAGAGTCTCGGGCAACACACTATACGTTAATTCAGGAGAGCTACATTTCCAGAGCACTCGAACAGCATCAAAACTACATTTCTAGGCAGTCCAACATGCCCTGGAAGTCTTCGACATTGCCCTCGTCAGAGCTGCCCAGAGAAAACACTCTGCTTAGAATTTATCGAGGACCTCGTACCTGAAGTCACTCTATTCAAGGAGAAATACAGCATCTTAACATGCTGTGTCGTTCACAGGGCAAGAAACGTGAGAACTTGCCTCGAGGTAAGGCCATGAAATGCTTTGCAGAAGCGGAGGCGTGTAGCAGTTTCCATGTGGCCGTAGACGCATATCTTCAGCATTTTAAAGCCAGTACGCTTTTCAGGACACCCAGGTGCCTCGCCTGGAAACCCTATTCCCTGCAAGAACACTGAGTACCCTCAGGCTCCCCTGGCCCTTCTAAGCAATATCCAGGCCAGGAGCTTTCAGACTCACAGTGTGTATGTCGAGTGTAGGGTAACACAGTGCACTCTTATTGGGACATCTTGATATAGCCAGCAATCGCCCAGGTTCACGAGCACCTTTAAGCAAGTTCAAATAGGCCGTGGAATTCGTTCTCATTCCCTAGTTTGAGCTGTACAGAGAGAAACAGTAAGCTTCTCCTTCCATTCAGGACCTCCTACCTGAAGTCACCCTGCCTCCTGAAGAAAGACGACCTCGTTTCTATTGAAACTGAAGCACAGTTTTTCCTGCAGCACGGCAGGCTTTTGAAGAGGCACGCGCAAAGAGGCCTAGCTACGGCTCTCCTTGGTGTGGCCGTGCACCAGATGCAGAACACCCTGCCTCGAGAAGTTGATTCAGGGAAGCAACAACTGTGTACTCTGTGTCTCATTTGACTTGTTAAAAACCACAGAGATGTATGCTGCCTGTGCCCATGGAAATGGGGGCATGATGGGACTAGCCTTGCTTTTCGTTTGGAAACCTCCATTCTAGCTTCCGTGAAGCTCCCTGAAATTCTCTGCTGTTGACAGGCCTCTGGCCACTGTAGGCATGTGTCTGGGAAGAAAATGAGTTTTCTCTGGCTACACACGGAACTTCATTGGCCGGGGTGGGGCGCACCTTGCCATGCTCTAGAGCTAAAGGGAATCTAAACGTGAGCCCTTGGCTCGAGGTAAGGCCCTGAGTAGCCCTGCAGAACGGGAGGCATGCAGCTCTTTCCATTAGCTCTTAGTCGCTCTTCTGGTTTACTTTAAATGAAGTACCTTTTTTCAGGACTCCTAGGCCCCTTGGTTGAGCATCATTTTTGTTCCAAGGTCTCTGAGTATCTCCACACCCCTGTAGGCCTGCTGAGCAACAACGAGGCACATTGGTCCTCGGAGGTCCTCTGTGTCTGCTGAGTCATGGGCAACACACTGCACTCTTTCTTGTGATATCTTGATTCACAGCACTCGCACAGGTTCAAGAGCAATGTTCAACAAGTTCCAACATGCCGTGGAAGTCGCTCTCATTCCCTAGTTTGAGCTGTACAGAGAGAAGCAGTAAGCTTCTCCTTCCATTCAGGACCTCCTACCTGAAGTCACCCTGCCTCTTGAAGAAAGACGACCTTCTTTCTATTGCAACTAAAGCACAGTTTTTCCTGTAGCACGGCAGGCTTTTGAAGCGGCACGGGTCCAGAGTCCTAGCCAGGGATTTCCTTGGTGAGGCCGTTCACTAGTTGCAGAACACCGTGCCTCGAGAAGTTGATTCAGGGAAGCAACAACTGTGTACTCTGTGTCTCATTTGACTTGTTAAAAACCACAGAGATGAATGCTGCCTGTGCCCATGGAAATGGGGTCATGAGGGTACTAGCCTTGCTTTCCGTTTGGAAACCTCCATTCTTGCTTCCGTGAAGCTCCCTGAAATTCTCTGCTGTTGACAGTCCTCTGGCCACTGTAGGCATGTGTCTGAGAAAAAAATGAGTTTTCTCTGGGTACAGACGGAGCTTCATTGGCCGGGGTGGGGCTCTCCTTGCCATCCTCTAGAGCTAAAGGGAATCTCAACGTGAGTCCCTGCCTCGAGGTAAGGCCCTGAGTAGCCCTGCAGAAAGGGAGGCATGCAGCTCTTTCCATGAGCTCTTAGTGGAGGTCTGTTTTATTGAAAAGAATTACCCCTTTCAGGACTCCTACGCCCTTCGGGTGAGCATCATTTTGGTTCCAAGATCACTGACTCCCTCCACACCCCTGTGGGCCTGCTGAGCAGCATTGAGTCCCATACGTCCCACGGAGGCTCTCTGTGTCTGCAGAGTCTCGGGCAACACACTATACGTTACTTCAGGAGAGCTACATTTCCAGAGCACTCGAACAGCATCAAAACTACATTTCTAGGCAGTCCAACATGCCCTGGAAGTCTTCGACATTGCCCTCGTCAGAGCTGCCCAGAGAAAACACTCTGCTTAGAATTTATCGAGGACCTCGTACCTGAAGTCACTCTATTCAAGGAGAAATACAGCATCTTAACATGCTGTGTCGTTCACAGGGCAAGAAACGTGAGAACTTGCCTCGAGGTAAGGCCATGAAATGCTTTGCAGAAGCGGAGGCGTGTAGCAGTTTCCATGTGGCCGTAGACGCATATCTTCAGCATTTTAAAGCCAGTACGCTTTTCAGGACACCCAGGTGCCTCGCCTGGAAACCCTATTCCCTGCAAGAACACTGAGTACCCTCAGGCTCCCCTGGCCCTGCTAAGCAATATCCAGGCCAGGAGCTTTCAGACTCACAGTGTGTATGTCGAGTGTAGGGTAACACAGTGCACTCTTATTGGGACATCTTGATATAGCCAGCAATCGCCCAGGTTCACGAGCACCTTTAAGCAAGTTCAAATAGGCCGTGGAATTCGTTCTCATTCCCTAGTTTGAGCTGTACAGAGAGAAACAGTAAGCTTCTCCTTCCATTCAGGACCTCCTACCTGAAGTCACCCTGCCTCCTGAAGAAAGACGACCTCGTTTCTATTGAAACTAAAGCACAGATTTTCCTGTAGCACGGCAGGCTTTTGAAGAGGCACGGGCCCAGAGGCCTAGCTAGGGCTTTCCTTGGTGTGGCCGTTCACCAGATGCAGAACACCCTGCCTCGAGAAGTTGATTCAGGGAAGCAACAACTGTGTACTCTGTGTCTCATTTGACTTGTTAAAAACCACAGAGATGTATGCTGCCTGTGCCCATGGAAATGGGGGCATGATGGGACTAGCCTTGCTTTTCGTTTGGAAACCTCCATTCTAGCTTCCGTGAAGCTCCCTGAAATTCTCTGCTGTTGACAGGCCTCTGGCCACTGTAGGCATGTGTCTGGGAAGAAAATGAGTTTTCTCTGGCTACACACGGAACTTCATTGGCCGGGGTGGGGCGCACCTTGCCATGCTCTAGAGCTAAAGGGAATCTAAACGTGAGCCCTTGGCTCGAGGTAAGGCCCTGAGTAGCCCTGCAGAACGGGAGGCATGCAGCTCTTTCCATTAGCTCTTAGTCGCTCTTCTGGTTTACTTTAAATGAAGTACCTTTTTTCAGGACTCCTAGGCCCCTCGGTTGAGCATCATTTTTGTTCCAAGGTCTCTGAGTATCTCCACACCCCTGTAGGCCTGCTGAGCAACAACGAGGCACATTGGTCCTCGGAGGTCCTCTGTGTCTGCTGAGTCATGGGCAACACACTGCACTCTTTCTTGTGATATCTTGATTCACAGCACTCGCACAGGTTCAAGAGCAATGTTCAACAAGTTCCAACATGCCGTGGAAGTCGCTCTAATTCCCTAGTTTGAGCTGTACAGAGAGAAGCAGTAAGCTTCTCCTTCCATTCAGGACCTCCTACCTGAAGTCACCCTGCCTCTTGAAGAAAGACGACCTTCTTTCTATTGCAACTAAAGCACAGTTTTTCCTGTAGCACGGCAGGCTTTTGAAGCGGCACGGGTCCAGAGTCCTAGCCAGGGATTTCCTTGGTGAGGCCGTTCACTAGTTGCAGAACACCGTGCCTCGAGAAGTTGATTCAGGGAAGCAACAACTGTGTACTCTGTGTCTCATTTGACTTGTTAAAAACCACAGAGATGAATGCTGCCTGTGCCCATGGAAATGGGGTCATGAGGGTACTAGCCTTGCTTTCCGTTTGGAAACCTCCATTCTTGCTTCCGTGAAGCTCCCTGAAATTCTCTGCTGTTGACAGTCCTCTGGCCACTGTAGGCATGTGTCTGAGAAAAAAATGAGTTTTCTCTGGGTACAGACGGAGCTTCATTGGCCGGGGTGGGGCTCTCCTTGCCATCCTCTAGAGCTAAAGGGAATCTCAACGTGAGTCCCTGCCTCGAGGTAAGGCCCTGAGTAGCCCTGCAGAAAGGGAGGCATGCAGCTCTTTCCATGAGCTCTTAGTGGAGGTCTGTTTTATTGAAAAGAATTACCCCTTTCAGGACTCCTACGCCCTTCGGGTGAGCATCATTTTGGTTCCAAGATCACTGACTCCCTCCACACCCCTGTGGGCCTGCTGAGCAGCATTGAGTCCCATACGTCCCACGGAGGCTCTCTGTGTCTGCAGAGTCTCGGGCAACACACTATACGTTACTTCAGGAGAGCTACATTTCCAGAGCACTCGAACAGCATCAAAACTACATTTCTAGGCAGTCCAACATGCCCTGGAAGTCTTCGACATTGCCCTCGTCAGAGCTGCCCAGAGAAAACACTCTGCTTAGAATTTATCGAGGACCTCGTACCTGAAGTCACTCTATTCAAGGAGAAATACAGCATCTTAACATGCTGTGTCGTTCACAGGGCAAGAAACGTGAGAACTTGCCTCGAGGTAAGGCCATGAAATGCTTTGCAGAAGCGGAGGCGTGTAGCAGTTTCCATGTGGCCGTAGACGCATATCTTCAGCATTTTAAAGCCAGTACGCTTTTCAGGACACCCAGGTGCCTCGCCTGGAAACCCTATTCCCTGCAAGAACACTGAGTACCCTCAGGCTCCCCTGGCCCTGCTAAGCAATATCCAGGCCAGGAGCTTTCAGACTCACAGTGTGTATGTCGAGTGTAGGGTAACACAGTGCACTCTTATTGGGACATCTTGATATAGCCAGCAATCGCCCAGGTTCACGAGCACCTTTAAGCAAGTTCCAAAAGGCCGTGGAATTCGTTCTCATTCCCTAGTTTGAGCTGTACAGAGAGAAACAGTAAGCTTCTCCTTCCATTCAGGACCTCCTACCTGAAGTCACCCTGCCTCCTGAAGAAAGACGACCTCGTTTCTATTGAAACTAAAGCACAGATTTTCCTGTAGCACGGCAGGCTTTTGAAGAGGCACGGGCCCAGAGGCCTAGCTAGGGCTTTCCTTGGTGTGGCCGTTCACCAGAGGCAGAACACCCTGCCTCGAGAAGTTGATTCAGGGAAGCAACAACTGTGTACTCTGTGTCTCATTTGACTTGTTAAAAACCACAGAGATGTATGCTGCCTGTGCCCATGGAAATGGGGGCATGATGGGACTAGCCTTGCTTTTCGTTTGGAAACCTCCATTCTAGCTTCCGTGAAGCTCCCTGAAATTCTCTGCTGTTGACAGGCCTCTGGCCACTGTAGGCATGTGTCTGGGAAGAAAATGAGTTTTCTCTGGCTACACACGGAACTTCATTGGCCGGGGTGGGGCGCACCTTGCCATGCTCTAGAGCTAAAGGGAATCTAAACGTGAGCCCTTGGCTCGAGGTAAGGCCCTGAGTAGCCCTGCAGAACGGGAGGCATGCAGCTCTTTCCATTAGCTCTTAGTCGCTCTTCTGGTTTACTTTAAATGAAGTACCTTTTTTCAGGACTCCTAGGCCCCTCGGTTGAGCATCATTTTTGTTCCAAGGTCTCTGAGTATCTCCACACCCCTGTAGGCCTGCTGAGCAACAACGAGGCACATTGGTCCTCGGAGGTCCTCTGTGTCTGCTGAGTCATGGGCAACACACTGCACTCTTTCTTGTGATATCTTGATTCACAGCACTCGCACAGGTTCAAGAGCAATGTTCAACAAGTTCCAACATGCCGTGGAAGTCGCTCTCATTCCCTAGTTTGAGCTGTACAGAGAGAAGCAGTAAGCTTCTCCTTCCATTCAGGACCTCCTACCTGAAGTCACCCTGCCTCTTGAAGAAAGACGACCTTCTTTCTATTGCAACTAAAGCACAGTTTTTCCTGTAGCACGGCAGGCTTTTGAAGCGGCACGGGTCCAGAGTCCTAGCCAGGGATTTCCTTGGTGAGGCCGTTCACTAGTTGCAGAACACCGTGCCTCGAGAAGTTGATTCAGGGAAGCAACAACTGTGTACTCTGTGTCTCATTTGACTTGTTAAAAACCACAGAGATGAATGCTGCCTGTGCCCATGGAAATGGGGTCATGAGGGTACTAGCCTAGCTTTCCGTTTGGAAACCTCCATTCTTGCTTCCGTGAAGCTCCCTGAAATTCTCTGCTGTTGACAGTCCTCTGGCCACTGTAGGCATGTGTCTGAGAAAAAAATGAGTTTTCTCTGGGTACAGACGGAGCTTCATTGGCCGGGGTGGGGCTCTCCTTGCCATCCTCTAGAGCTAAAGGGAATCTCAACGTGAGTCCCTGCCTCGAGGTAAGGCCCTGAGTAGCCCTGCAGAAAGGGAGGCATGCAGCTCTTTCCATGAGCTCTTAGTGGAGGTCTGTTTTATTGAAAAGAATTACCCCTTTCAGGACTCCTACGCCCTTCGGGTGAGCATCATTTTGGTTCCAAGATCACTGACTCCCTCCACACCCCTGTGGGCCTGCTGAGCAGCATTGAGTCCCATACGTCCCACGGAGGCTCTCTGTGTCTGCAGAGTCTCGGGCAACACACTATACGTTACTTCAGGAGAGCTACATTTCCAGAGCACTCGAACAGCATCAAAACTACATTTCTAGGCAGTCCAACATGCCCTGGAAGTCTTCGACATTGCCCTCGTCAGAGCTGCCCAGAGAAAACACTCTGCTTAGAATTTATCGAGGACCTCGTACCTGAAGTCACTCTATTCAAGGAGAAATACAGCATCTTAACATGCTGTGTCGTTCACAGGGCAAGAAACGTGAGAACTTGCCTCGAGGTAAGGCCATGAAATGCTTTGCAGAAGCGGAGGCGTGTAGCAGTTTCCATGTGGCCGTAGACGCATATCTTCAGCATTTTAAAGCCAGTACGCTTTTCAGGACACCCAGGTGCCTCGCCTGGAAACCCTATTCCCTGCAAGAACACTGAGTACCCTCAGGCTCCCCTGGCCCTTCTAAGCAATATCCAGGCCAGGAGCTTTCAGACTCACAGTGTGTATGTCGAGTGTAGGGTAACACAGTGCACTCTTATTGGGACATCTTGATATAGCCAGCAATCGCCCAGGTTCACGAGCACCTTTAAGCAAGTTCAAATAGGCCGTGGAATTCGTTCTCATTCCCTAGTTTGAGCTGTACAGAGAGAAACAGTAAGCTTCTCCTTCCATTCAGGACCTCCTACCTGAAGTCACCCTGCCTCCTGAAGAAAGACGACCTCGTTTCTATTGAAACTGAAGCACAGTTTTTCCTGCAGCACGGCAGGCTTTTGAAGAGGCACGCGCAAAGAGGCCTAGCTACGGCTCTCCTTGGTGTGGCCGTGCACCAGATGCAGAACACCCTGCCTCGAGAAGTTGATTCAGGGAAGCAACAACTGTGTACTCTGTGTCTCATTTGACTTGTTAAAAACCACAGAGATGTATGCTGCCTGTGCCCATGGAAATGGGGGCATGATGGGACTAGCCTTGCTTTTCGTTTGGAAACCTCCATTCTAGCTTCCGTGAAGCTCCCTGAAATTCTCTGCTGTTGACAGGCCTCTGGCCACTGTAGGCATGTGTCTGGGAAGAAAATGAGTTTTCTCTGGCTACACACGGAACTTCATTGGCCGGGGTGGGGCGCACCTTGCCATGCTCTAGAGCTAAAGGGAATCTAAACGTGAGCCCTTGGCTCGAGGTAAGGCCCTGAGTAGCCCTGCAGAACGGGAGGCATGCAGCTCTTTCCATTAGCTCTTAGTCGCTCTTCTGGTTTACTTTAAATGAAGTACCTTTTTTCAGGACTCCTAGGCCCCTTGGTTGAGCATCATTTTTGTTCCAAGGTCTCTGAGTATCTCCACACCCCTGTAGGCCTGCTGAGCAACAACGAGGCACATTGGTCCTCGGAGGTCCTCTGTGTCTGCTGAGTCATGGGCAACACACTGCACTCTTTCTTGTGATATCTTGATTCACAGCACTCGCACAGGTTCAAGAGCAATGTTCAACAAGTTCCAACATGCCGTGGAAGTCGCTCTCATTCCCTAGTTTGAGCTGTACAGAGAGAAGCAGTAAGCTTCTCCTTCCATTCAGGACCTCCTACCTGAAGTCACCCTGCCTCTTGAAGAAAGACGACCTTCTTTCTATTGCAACTAAAGCACAGTTTTTCCTGTAGCACGGCAGGCTTTTGAAGCGGCACGGGTCCAGAGTCCTAGCCAGGGATTTCCTTGGTGAGGCCGTTCACTAGTTGCAGAACACCGTGCCTCGAGAAGTTGATTCAGGGAAGCAACAACTGTGTACTCTGTGTCTCATTTGACTTGTTAAAAACCACAGAGATGAATGCTGCCTGTGCCCATGGAAATGGGGTCATGAGGGTACTAGCCTTGCTTTCCGTTTGGAAACCTCCATTCTTGCTTCCGTGAAGCTCCCTGAAATTCTCTGCTGTTGACAGTCCTCTGGCCACTGTAGGCATGTGTCTGAGAAAAAAATGAGTTTTCTCTGGGTACAGACGGAGCTTCATTGGCCGGGGTGGGGCTCTCCTTGCCATCCTCTAGAGCTAAAGGGAATCTCAACGTGAGTCCCTGCCTCGAGGTAAGGCCCTGAGTAGCCCTGCAGAAAGGGAGGCATGCAGCTCTTTCCATGAGCTCTTAGTGGAGGTCTGTTTTATTTAAAAGAATTACCCCTTTCAGGACTCCTACGCCCTTCGGGTGAGCATCATTTTGGTTCCAAGATCACTGACTCCCACCACACCCCTGTGGCCCTGCTGAACAGCATTGAGTCCCATACGTCCCACGGAGGCTCTCTGTGTCTGCAGAGTCTCGGGCAACACACTATACGTTACTTCAGGAGAGCTGCATTTCCAGAGCACTCGAACAGCATCAAAACTACATTTCTAGGCAGTCCAACATGCCCTGGAAGTCTTCGACATTGCCCTCGTCAGAGCTGCCCAGAAAAACACTCTGCTTAGAATTTATCGAGGACCTCGTACCTGAAGTCACTCTATTCAAGGAGAAATACAGCATCTTAACATGCTGTGTCGTTCACAGGGCAAGAAACGTGAGAACTTGCCTCGAGGTAAGGCCATGAAATGCTTTGCAGAAGCGGAGGCGTGTAGCAGTTTCCATGTGGCCGTAGACGCATATCTTCAGCATTTTAAAGCCAGTACGCTTTTCAGGACACCCAGGTGCCTCGCCTGGAAACCCTATTCCCTGCAAGAACACTGAGTACCCTCAGGCTCCCCTGGCCCTGCTAAGCAATATCCAGGCCAGGAGCTTTCAGACTCACAGTGTGTATGTCGAGTGTAGGGTAACACAGTGCACTCTTATTGGGACATCTTGATATAGCCAGCAATCGCCCAGGTTCACGAGCACCTTTAAGCAAGTTCCAAAAGGCCGTGGAATTCGTTCTCATTCCCTAGTTTGAGCTGTACAGAGAGAAACAGTAAGCTTCTCCTTCCATTCAGGACCTCCTACCTGAAGTCACCCTGCCTCCTGAAGAAAGACGACCTCGTTTCTATTGAAACTAAAGCACAGATTTTCCTGTAGCACGGCAGGCTTTTGAAGAGGCACGGGCCCAGAGGCCTAGCTAGGGCTTTCCTTGGTGTGGCCGTTCACCAGAGGCAGAACACCCTGCCTCGAGAAGTTGATTCAGGGAAGCAACAACTGTGTACTCTGTGTCTCATTTGACTTGTTAAAAACCACAGAGATGTATGCTGCCTGTGCCCATGGAAATGGGGGCATGATGGGACTAGCCTTGCTTTTCGTTTGGAAACCTCCATTCTAGCTTCGGTGAAGCTCCCTGAAATTCTCTGCTGTTGACAGGCCTCTGGCCACTGTAGGCATGTGTCTGGGAAGAAAATGAGTTTTCTCTGGCTACACACGGAACTTCATTGGCCGGGGTGGGGCGCACCTTGCCATGCTCTAGAGCTAAAGGGAATCTAAACGTGAGCCCTTGGCTCGAGGTAAGGCCCTGAGTAGCCCTGCAGAACGGGAGGCATGCAGCTCTTTCCATTAGCTCTTAGTCGCTCTTCTGGTTTACTTTAAATGAAGTACCTTTTTTCAGGACTCCTAGGCCCCTCGGTTGAGCATCATTTTTGTTCCAAGGTCTCTGAGTATCTCCACACCCCTGTAGGCCTGCTGAGCAACAACGAGGCACATTGGTCCTCGGAGGTCCTCTGTGTCTGCTGAGTCATGGGCAACACACTGCACTCTTTCTTGTGATATCTTGATTCACAGCACTCGCACAGGTTCAAGAGCAATGTTCAACAAGTTCCAACATGCCGTGGAAGTCGCTCTAATTCCCTAGTTTGAGCTGTACAGAGAGAAGCAGTAAGCTTCTCCTTCCATTCAGGACCTCCTACCTGAAGTCACCCTGCCTCTTGAAGAAAGACGACCTTCTTTCTATTGCAACTAAAGCACAGTTTTTCCTGTAGCACGGCAGGCTTTTGAAGCGGCACGGGTCCAGAGTCCTAGCCAGGGATTTCCTTGGTGAGGCCGTTCACTAGTTGCAGAACACCGTACCTCGAGAAGTTGATTCAGGGAAGCAACAACTGTGTACTCTGTGTCTCATTTGACTTGTTAAAAACCACAGAGATGAATGCTGCCTGTGCCCATGGAAATGGGGTCATGAGGGTACTAGCCTTGCTTTCCGTTTGGAAACCACCATTCTTGCTTCCGTGAAGCTCCCTGAAATTCTCTGCTGTTGACAGTCCTCTGGCCACTGTAGGCATGTGTCTGGGAAAAAAATGAGTTTTCTCTGGGTACACACGGAGCTTCATTGGCCGGGGTGGGGCTCTCCTTGCCATCCTCTAGAGCTAAAGGGAATCTCAACGTGAGTCCCTGCCTCGAGGTAAGGCCCTGAGTAGCCCTGCAGAAAGGGAGGCATGCAGCTCTTTCCATGAGCTCTTAGTGGAGGTCTGTTTTATTTAAAAGAATTACCCCTTTCAGGACTCCTACGCCCTTCGGGTGAGCATCATTTTGGTTCCAAGATCACTGACTCCCACCACACCCCTGTGGCCCTGCTGAACAGCATTGAGTCCCATACGTCCCACGGAGGCTCTCTGTGTCTGCAGAGTCTCGGGCAACACACTATACGTTACTTCAGGAGAGCTGCATTTCCAGAGCACTCGAACAGCATCAAAACTACATTTCTAGGCAGTCCAACATGCCCTGGAAGTCTTCGACATTGCCCTCGTCAGAGCTGCCCAGAAAAACACTCTGCTTAGAATTTATCGAGGACCTCGTACCTGAAGTCACTCTATTCAAGGAGAAATACAGCATCTTAACATGCTGTGTCGTTCACAGGGCAAGAAACGTGAGAACTTGCCTCGAGGTAAGGCCATGAAATGCTTTGCAGAAGCGGAGGCGTGTAGCAGTTTCCATGTGGCCGTAGACGCATATCTTCAGCATTTTAAAGCCAGTACGCTTTTCAGGACACCCAGGTGCCTCGCCTGGAAACCCTATTCCCTGCAAGAACACTGAGTACCCTCAGGCTCCCCTGGCCATTTTAAGCAACTTCCAGGCCAGGAGCTTTCAGACTCACAGTGTGTATGTCGAGTGTAGGGTAACACAGTGCACTCTTATTGGGACATCTTGATATAGCCAGCAATCGCCCAGGTTCACGAGCACCTTTAAGCAAGTTCCAAAAGGCCGTGGAATTCGTTCTCATTCCCTAGTTTGAGCTGTACAGAGAGAAACAGTAAGCTTCTCCTTCCATTCAGGACCTCCTACCTGAAGTCACCCTGCCTCCTGAAGAAAGACGACCTCGTTTCTATTGAAACTAAAGCACAGATTTTCCTGTAGCACGGCAGGCTTTTGAAGAGGCACGGGCCCAGAGGCCTAGCTAGGGCTTTCCTTGGTGTGGCCGTTCACCAGAGGCAGAACACCCTGCCTCGAGAAGTTGATTCAGGGAAGCAACAACTGTGTACTCTGTGTCTCATTTGACTTGTTAAAAACCACAGAGATGTATGCTGCCTGTGCCCATGGAAATGGGGGCATGATGGGACTAGCCTTGCTTTTCGTTTGGAAACCTCCATTCTAGCTTCCGTGAAGCTCCCTGAAATTCTCTGCTGTTGACAGGCCTCTGGCCACTGTAGGCATGTGTCTGGGAAGAAAATGAGTTTTCTCTGGCTACACACGGAACTTCATTGGCCGGGGTGGGGCGCACCTTGCCATGCTCTAGAGCTAAAGGGAATCTAAACGTGAGCCCTTGGCTCGAGGTAAGGCCCTGAGTAGCCCTGCAGAACGGGAGGCATGCAGCTCTTTCCATTAGCTCTTAGTCGCTCTTCTGGTTTACTTTAAATGAAGTACCTTTTTTCAGGACTCCTAGGCCCCTCGGTTGAGCATCATTTTTGTTCCAAGGTCTCTGAGTATCTCCACACCCCTGTAGGCCTGCTGAGCAACAACGAGGCACATTGGTCCTCGGAGGTCCTCTGTGTCTGCTGAGTCATGGGCAACACACTGCACTCTTTCTTGTGATATCTTGATTCACAGCACTCGCACAGGTTCAAGAGCAATGTTCAACAAGTTCCAACATGCCGTGGAAGTCGCTCTCATTCCCTAGTTTGAGCTGTACAGAGAGAAACAGTAAGCTTCTCCTTCCATTCAGGACCTCCTACCTGAAGTCACCCTGCCTCTTGAAGAAAGACGACCTTCTTTCTATTGCAACTAAAGCACAGTTTTTCCTGTAGCACGGCAGGCTTTTGAAGCGGCACGGGTCCAGAGTCCTAGCCAGGGATTTCCTTGGTGAGGCCGTTCACTAGTTGCAGAACACCGTGCCTCGAGAAGTTGATTCAGGGAAGCAACAACTGTGTACTCTGTGTCTCATTTGACTTGTTAAAAACCACAGAGATGAATGCTGCCTGTGTCCATGGAAATGGGGTCATGAGGGTACTAGCCTTGCTTTCCGTTTGGAAACCTCCATTCTTGCTTCCGTGAAGCTCCCTGAAATTCTCTGCTGTTGACAGTCCTCTGGCCACTGTAGGCATGTGTCTGGGAAAAAAATGAGTTTTCTCTGGGTACACACGGAGCTTCATTGGCCAGGGTGGGGCTCTCCTTGCCATCCTCTAGAGCTAAAGGGAATCTCAACGTGAGTCCCTGCCTCGAGGTAAGGCCCTGAGTAGCCCTGCAGAAAGGGAGGCATGCAGCTCTTTCCATGAGCTCTTAGTGGAGTTCTGTTTTATTGAAAAGAATTACCCATTTCAGGACTCCTACGCCCTTCGGGTGAGCATCATTTTGGTTCCAAGATCACTGACTCCCTCCACACCCCTGTGGGCCTGCTGAGCAGCATTGAGTCCCATACGTCCCACGGAGGCTCTCTGTGTCTGCAGAGTCTCGGGCAACACACTATACGTTACTTCAGGAGAGCTACATTTCCAGAGCACTCGAACAGCATCAAAACTACATTTCAAGGCAGTCCAACATGCCCTGGAAGTCTTCGACATTGCCCTCGTCAGAGCTGCCCAGAGAAAACACTCTGCTTAGAATTTATCGAGGACCTCGTACTTGAAGTCACTCTATTCAAGGAGAAATACAGCATCTTAACATGCTGTGTCGTTCACAGGGCAAGAAACGTGAGAACTTGCCTCGAGGTAAGGCCATGAAATGCTTTGCAGAAGCGGAGGCGTGTAGCAGTTTCCATGTGGCCGTAGACGCATATCTTCAGCATTTTAAAGCCAGTACGCTTTTCAGGACACCCAGGTGCCTCGCCTGGAAACCCTATTCCCTGCAAGAACACTGAGTACCCTCAGGCTCCCCTGGCCCTGCTAAGCAATATCCAGGCCAGGAGCTTTCAGACTCACAGTGTGTATGTCGAGTGTAGGGTAACACAGTGCACTCTTATTGGGACATCTTGATATAGCCAGCAATCGCCCAGGTTCACGAGCACCTTTAAGCAAGTTCCAAAAGGCCGTGGAATTCGTTCTCATTCCCTAGTTTGAGCTGTACAGAGAGAAACAGTAAGCTTCTCCTTCCATTCAGGACCTCCTACCTGAAGTCACCCTGCCTCCTGAAGAAAGACGACCTCGTTTCTATTGAAACTAAAGCACAGATTTTCCTGTAGCACGGCAGGCTTTTGAAGAGGCACGGGCCCAGAGGCCTAGCTAGGGCTTTCCTTGGTGTGGCCGTTCACCAGAGGCAGAACACCCTGCCTCGAGAAGTTGATTCAGGGAGGCAACAACTGTGTACTCTGTGTCTCATTTGACTTGTTAAAAACCACAGAGATGTATGCTGCCTGTGCCCATGGAAATGGGGGCATGATGGGACTAGCCTTGCTTTTCGTTTGGAAACCTCCATTCTAGCTTCGGTGAAGCTCCCTGAAATTCTCTGCTGTTGACAGGCCTCTGGCCACTGTAGGCATGTGTCTGGGAAGAAAATGAGTTTTCTCTGGCTACACACGGAACTTCATTGGCCGGGGTGGGGCGCACCTTGCCATGCTCTAGAGCTAAAGGGAATCTAAACGTGAGCCCTTGGCTCGAGGTAAGGCCCTGAGTAGCCCTGCAGAACGGGAGGCATGCAGCTCTTTCCATTAGCTCTTAGTCGCTCTTCTGGTTTACTTTAAATGAAGTACCTTTTTTCAGGACTCCTAGGCCCCTCGGTTGAGCATCATTTTTGTTCCAAGGTCTCTGAGTATCTCCACACCCCTGTAGGCCTGCTGAGCAACAACGAGGCACATTGGTCCTCGGAGGTCCTCTGTGTCTGCTGAGTCATGGGCAACACACTGCACTCTTTCTTGTGATATCTTGATTCACAGCACTCGCACAGGTTCAAGAGCAATGTTCAACAAGTTCCAACATGCCGTGGAAGTCGCTCTCATTCCCTAGTTTGAGCTGTACAGAGAGAAACAGTAAGCTTCTCCTTCCATTCAGGACCTCCTACCTGAAGTCACCCTGCCTCTTGAAGAAAGACGACCTTCTTTCTATTGCAACTAAAGCACAGTTTTTCCTGTAGCACGGCAGGCTTTTGAAGCGGCACGGGTCCAGAGTCCTAGCCAGGGATTTCCTTGGTGAGGCCGTTCACTAGTTGCAGAACACCGTGCCTCGAGAAGTTGATTCAGGGAAGCAACAACTGTGTACTCTGTGTCTCATTTGACTTGTTAAAAACCACAGAGATGAATGCTGCCTGTGCCCATGGAAATGGGGTCATGAGGGTACTAGCCTTGCTTTCCGTTTGGAAACCTCCATTCTTGCTTCCGTGAAGCTCCCTGAAATTCTCTGCTGTTGACAGTCCTCTGGCCACTGTAGGCATGTGTCTGGGAAAAAAATGAGTTTTCTCTGGGTACACACGGAGCTTCATTGGCCGGGGTGGGGCTCTCCTTGCCATCCTCTAGAGCTAAAGGGAATCTCAACGTGAGTCCCTGCCTCGAGGTAAGGCCCTGAGTAGCCCTGCAGAAAGGGAGGCATGCAGCTCTTTCCATGAGCTCTTAGTGGAGGTCTGTTTTATTGAAAAGAATTACCCCTTTCAGGACTCCTACGCCCTTCGGGTGAGCATCATTTTGGTTCCAAGATCACTGACTCCCTCCACACCCCTGTGGGCCTGCTGAGCAGCATTGAGTCCCATACGTCCCACGGAGGCTCTCTGTGTCTGCAGAGTCTCGGGCAACACACTATACGTTACTTCAGGAGAGCTACATTTCCAGAGCACTCGAACAGCATCAAAACTACATTTCAAGGCAGTCCAACATGCCCTGGAAGTCTTCGACATTGCCCTCGTCAGAGCTGCCCAGAGAAAACACTCTGCTTAGAATTTATCGAGGACCTCGTACCTGAAGTCACTCTATTCAAGGAGAAATACAGCATCTTAACATGCTGTGTCGTTCACAGGGCAAGAAACGTGAGAACTTGCCTCGAGGTAAGGCCATGAAATGCTTTGCAGAAGCGGAGGCGTGTAGCAGTTTCCATGTGGCCGTAGACGCATATCTTCAGCATTTTAAAGCCAGTACGCTTTTCAGGACACCCAGGTGCCTCGCCTGGAAACCCTATTCCCTGCAAGAACACTGAGTACCCTCAGGCTCCCCTGGCCATTCTAAGCAACTTCCAGGCCAGGAGCTTTCAGACTCACAGTGTGTATGTCGAGTGTAGGGTAACACAGTGCACTCTTATTGGGACATCTTGATATAGCCAGCAATCGCCCAGGTTCACGAGCACCTTTAAGCAAGTTCCAATAGGCCGTGGAATTCGTTCTCATTCCCTAGTTTGAGCTGTACAGAGAGAAACAGTAAGCTTCTCCTTCCATTCAGGACCTCCTACCTGAAGTCACCCTGCCTCCTGAAGAAAGACGACCTCGTTTCTATTGAAACTAAAGCACAGTTTTTCCTGTAGCATGGCAGGCTTTTGAAGAGGCACGCGCCCAGAGGCCTAGCTACGGCTTTCCTTGGTGTGGCCGTGCACCAGATGCAGAACACCCTGCCTCGAGAAGTTGATTCAGGGAAGCAACAACTGTGTACTCTGTGTCTCATTTGACTTGTTAAAAACCACAGAGATGTATGCTGCCTGTGCCCATGGAAATGGGGGCATGATGGGACTAGCCTTGCTTTTCGTTTGGAAACCTCCATTCTAGCTTCCGTGAAGCTCCCTGAAATTCTCTGCTGTTGACAGGCCTCTGGCCACTGTAGGCATGTGTCTGGGAAGAAAATGAGTTTTCTCTGGCTACACACGGAACTTCATTGGCCGCGGTGGGGCGCACCTTGCCATGCTCTAGAGCTAAAGGGAATCTAAACGTGAGCCCTTGGCTCGAGGTAAGGCCCTGAGTAGCCCTGCAGAACGGGAGGCATGCAGCTCTTTCCATTAGCTCTTAGTCGTTCTTCTGGTTTACTTTAAATGAAGTACCTTTTTTCAGGACTCCTAGGCCCCTCGGTTGAGCATCATTTTTGTTCCAAGGTCTCTGAGTATCTCCACACCCCTGTAGGCCTGCTGAGCAACAACGAGGCACATTGGTCCTCGGAGGTCCTCTGTGTCTGCTGAGTCATGGGCAACACACTGCACTCTTTCTTGTGATATCTTGATTCACAGCACTCGCACAGGTTCAAGAGCAATGTTAAACAAGTTCCAACATGCCGTGGAAGTCGCTCTCATTCCCTAGTTTGAGCTGTACAGAGAGAAACAGTAAGCTTCTCCTTCCATTCAGGACCTCCTACCTGAAGTCACCCTGCCTCTTGAAGAAAGACGACCTTCTTTCTATTGCAACTAAAGCACAGTTTTTCCTGTAACACGGCAGGCTTTTGAAGCGGCACGGGTCCAGAGTCCTAGCCAGGGATTTCCTTGGTGAGGCCGTTCACTAGTTGCAGAACACCGTGCCTCGAGAAGTTGATTCAGGGAAGCAACAACTGTGTACTCTGTGTCTCATTTGACTTGTTAAAAACCACAGAGATGAATGCTGCCTGTGTCCATGGAAATGGGGTCATGAGGGTACTAGCCTTGCTTTCCGTTTGGAAACCTCCATTCTTGCTTCCGTGAAGCTCCCTGAAATTCTCTGCTGTTGACAGTCCTCTGGCCACTGTAGGCATGTGTCTGGGAAAAAAATGAGTTTTCTCTGGGTACACACGGAGCTTCATTGGCCGGGGTGGGGCTCTCCTTGCCATCCTCTAGAGCTAAAGGGAATCTCAACGTGAGTCCCTGCCTCGAGGTAAGGCCCTGAGTAGCCCTGCAGAAAGGGAGGCATGCAGCTCTTTCCATGAGCTCTTAGTGGAGGTCTGTTTTATTGAAAAGAATTACCCCTTTCAGGACTCCTACGCCCTTCGGGTGAGCATCATTTTGGTTCCAAGATCACTGACTCCCTCCACACCCCTGTGGGCCTGCTGAGCAGCATTGAGTCCCATACGTCCCACGGAGGCTCTCTGTGTCTGCAGAGTCTCGGGCAACACACTATACGTTACTTCAGGAGAGCTACATTTCCAGAGCACTCGAACAGCATCAGAACTACATTTCTAGGCAGTCCAACATGCCCTGGAAGTCTTCGACATTGCCCTCGTCAGAGCTGCCCAGAGAAAACACTCTGCTTAGAATTTATCGAGGACCTCGTACCTGAAGTCACTCTATTCAAGGAGAAATACAGCATCTTAACATGCTGTGTCGTTCACAGGGCAAGAAACGTGAGAACTTGCCTCGAGGTAAGGCCATGAAATGCTTTGCAGAAGCGGAGGCGTGTAGCAGTTTCCATGTGGCCGTAGACGCATATCTTCAGCATTTTAAAGCCAGTACGCTTTTCAGGACACCCAGGTGCCTCGCCTGGAAACCCTATTCCCTGCAAGAACACTGAGTACCCTCAGGCTCCCCTGGCCATTCTAAGCAACTTCCAGGCCAGGAGCTTTCAGACTCACAGTGTGTATGTCGAGTGTAGGGTAACACAGTGCACTCTTATTGGGACATCTTGATATAGCCAGCAATCGCCCAGGTTCACGAGCACCTTTAAGCAAGTTCCAATAGGCCGTGGAATTCGTTCTCATTCCCTAGTTTGAGCTGTACAGAGAGAAACAGTAAGCTTCTCCTTCCATTCAGGACCTCCTACCTGAAGTCACCCTGCCTCCTGAAGAAAGACGACCTCGTTTCTATTGAAACTAAAGCACAGTTTTTCCTGTAGCATGGCAGGCTTTTGAAGAGGCACGCGCCCAGAGGCCTAGCTACGGCTTTCCTTGGTGTGGCCGTGCACCAGATGCAGAACACCCTGCCTCGAGAAGTTGATTCAGGGAAGCAACAACTGTGTACTCTGTGTCTCATTTGACTTGTTAAAAACCACAGAGATGTATGCTGCCTGTGCCCATGGAAATGGGGGCATGATGGGACTAGCCTTGCTTTTCGTTTGGAAACCTCCATTCTAGCTTCCGTGAAGCTCCCTGAAATTCTCTGCTGTTGACAGGCCTCTGGCCACTGTAGGCATGTGTCTGGGAAGAAAATGAGTTTTCTCTGGCTACACACGGAACTTCATTGGCCGCGGTGGGGCGCACCTTGCCATGCTCTAGAGCTAAAGGGAATCTAAACGTGAGCCCTTGGCTCGAGGTAAGGCCCTGAGTAGCCCTGCAGAACGGGAGGCATGCAGCTCTTTCCATTAGCTCTTAGTCGTTCTTCTGGTTTACTTTAAATGAAGTACCTTTTTTCAGGACTCCTAGGCCCCTCGGTTGAGCATCATTTTTGTTCCAAGGTCTCTGAGTATCTCCACACCCCTGTAGGCCTGCTGAGCAACAACGAGGCACATTGGTCCTCGGAGGTCCTCTGTGTCTGCTGAGTCATGGGCAACACACTGCACTCTTTCTTGTGATATCTTGATTCACAACACTCGCACAGGTTCAAGAGCAATGTTAAACAAGTTCCAACATGCCGTGGAAGTCGCTCTCATTCCCTAGTTTGAGCTGTACAGAGAGAAACAGTAAGCTTCTCCTTCCATTCAGGACCTCCTACCTGAAGTCACCCTGCCTCTTGAAGAAAGACGACCTTCTTTCTATTGCAACTAAAGCACAGTTTTTCCTGTAACACGGCAGGCTTTTGAAGCGGCACGGGTCCAGAGTCCTAGCCAGGGATTTCCTTGGTGAGGCCGTTCACTAGTTGCAGAACACCGTGCCTCGAGAAGTTGATTCAGGGAAGCAACAACTGTGTACTCTGTGTCTCATTTGACTTGTTAAAAACCACAGAGATGAATGCTGCCTGTGTCCATGGAAATGGGGTCATGAGGGTACTAGCCTTGCTTTCCGTTTGGAAACCTCCATTCTTGCTTCCGTGAAGCTCCCTGAAATTCTCTGCTGTTGACAGTCCTCTGGCCACTGTAGGCATGTGTCTGGGAAAAAAATGAGTTTTCTCTGGGTACACACGGAGCTTCATTGGCCGGGGTGGGGCTCTCCTTGCCATCCTCTAGAGCTAAAGGGAATCTCAACGTGAGTCCCTGCCTCGAGGTAAGGCCCTGAGTAGCCCTGCAGAAAGGGAGGCATGCAGCTCTTTCCATGAGCTCTTAGTGGAGGTCTGTTTTATTGAAAAGAATTACCCCTTTCAGGACTCCTACGCCCTTCGGGTGAGCATCATTTTGGTTCCAAGATCACTGACTCCCTCCACACCCCTGTGGGCCTGCTGAGCAGCATTGAGTCCCATACGTCCCACGGAGGCTCTCTGTGTCTGCAGAGTCTCGGGCAACACACTATACGTTACTTCAGGAGAGCTACATTTCCAGAGCACTCGAACAGCATCAGAACTACATTTCTAGGCAGTCCAACATGCCCTGGAAGTCTTCGACATTGCCCTCGTCAGAGCTGCCCAGAGAAAACACTCTGCTTAGAATTTATCGAGGACCTCGTACCTGAAGTCACTCTATTCAAGGAGAAATACAGCATCTTAACATGCTGTGTCGTTCACAGGGCAAGAAACGTGAGAACTTGCCTCGAGGTAAGGCCATGAAATGCTTTGCAGAAGCGGAGGCGTGTAGCAGTTTCCATGTGGCCGTAGACGCATATCTTCAGCATTTTAAAGCCAGTACGCTTTTCAGGACACCCAGGTGCCTCGCCTGGAAACCCTATTCCCTGCAAGAACACTGAGTACCCTCAGGCTCCCCTGGCCCTTCTAAGCAATATCCAGGCCAGGAGCTTTCAGACTCACAGTGTGTATGTCGAGTGTAGGGTAACACAGTGCACTCTTATTGGGACATCTTGATATAGCCAGCAATCGCCCAGGTTCACGAGCACCTTTAAGCAAGTTCCAATAGGCCGTGGAATTCGTTCTCATTCCCTAGTTTGAGCTGTACAGAGAGAAACAGTAAGCTTCTCCTTCCATTCAGGACCTCCTACCTGAAGTCACCCTGGCTCCTGAAGAAAGACGACCTCGTTTCTATTGAAACTAAAGCACAGTTTTTCCTGTAGCACGGCAGGCTTTTGAAGAGGCACGGGCCCAGAGGCCTAGCTAGGGCTTTCCTTGGTGTGGCCGTTCACCAGATGCAGAACACACTGCCTCGAGAAGTTGATTCAGGGAAGCAACAACTGTGTACTCTGTGTCTGATTTGACTTGTTAAAAACCACAGAGATGTATGCTGCCTGTGCCCATGGAAATGGGGGCATGATGGGACTAGCCTTGCTTTTCGTTTGGAAACCTCCATTCTAGCTTCGGTGAAGCTCCCTGAAATTCTCTGCTGTTGACAGGCCTCTGGCCACTGTAGGCATGTTTCTGGGAAGAAAATGAGTTTTCTCTGGCTACACACGGAACTTCATTGGCCGGGGTGGGGCGCACCTTGCCATGCTCTAGAGCTAAAGGGAATCTAAACGTGAGCCCTTGGCTCGAGGTAAGGCCCTGAGTAGCCCTGCAGAACGGGAGGCATGCAGCTCTTTCCATTAGCTCTTCGTCGCTCTTCTGGTTTACTTTAAATGAAGTACCTTTTTTCAGGACTCCTAGGCCACTCGGTTGAGCATCATTTTTGTTCCAAGGGCTCTGAGTATCTCCACACCCCTGTAGGCCTGCTGAGCAACAACGAGGCACATTGGTCCTCGGAGGTCCTCTGTGTCTGCTGAGTCATGGGCAACACACTGCACTCTTTCTTGTGATATCTTGATTCACAGCACTCGCACAGGTTCAAGAGCAATGTTCAACAAGTTCCAACATGCCGTGGAAGTCGCTCTCATTCCCTAGTTTGAGCTGTACAGAGAGAAACAGTAAGCTTCTCCTTCCATTCAGGACCTCCTACCTGAAGTCACCCTGCCTCTTGAAGAAAGACGACCTTCTTTCTATTGCAACTAAAGCACAGTTTTTCCTGTAGCACGGCAGGCTTTTGAAGCGGCACGGGTCCAGAGTCCTAGCCAGGGATTTCCTTGGTGAGGCCGTTCACTAGTTGCAGAACACCGTGCCTCGAGAAGTTGATTCAGGGAAGCAACAACTGTGTACTCTGTGTCTCATTTGACTTGTTAAAAACCACAGAGATGAATGCTGCCTGTGCCCATGGAAATGGGGTCATGAGGGTACTAGCCTTGCTTTCCGTTTGGAAACCTCCATTCTTGCTTCCGTGAAGCTCCCTGAAATTCTCTGCTGTTGACAGTCCTCTGGCCACTGTAGGCATGTGTCTGGGAAAAAAATGAGTTTTCTCTGGGTACACACGGAGCTTCATTGGCCGGGGTGGGGCTCTCCTTGCCATCCTCTAGAGCTAAAGGGAATCTCAACGTGAGTCCCTGCCTCGAGGTAAGGCCCTGAGTAGCCCTGCAGAAAGGGAGGCATGCAGCTCTTTCCATGAGCTCTTAGTGGAGGTCTGTTTTATTTAAAAGAATTACCCCTTTCAGGACTCCTACGCCCTTCGGGTGAGCATCATTTTGGTTCCAAGATCACTGACTCCCTCCACACCCCTGTGGGCCTGCTGAGCAGCATTGAGTCCCATACGTCCCACGGAGGCTCTCTGTGTCTGCAGAGTCTCGGGCAACACACTATACGTTACTTCAGGAGAGCTACATTTCCAGAGCACTCGAACAGCATCAAAACTACATTTCTAGGCAGTCCAACATGCCCTGGAAGTCTTCGACATTGCCCTCGTCAGAGCTGCCCAGAGAAAACACTCTGCTTAGAATTTATCGAGGACCTCGTACCTGAAGTCACTCTATTCAAGGAGAAATACAGCATCTTAACATGCTGTGTCGTTCACAAGGCAAGAAACGTGAGAACTTGCCTCGAGGTAAGGCCATGAAATGCTTTGCAGAAGCGGAGGCGTGTAGCAGTTTCCATGTGGCCGTAGACGCATATCTTCAGCATTTTAAAGCCAGTACGCTTTTCAGGACACCCAGGTGCCTCGCCTGGAAACCCTATTCCCTGCAAGAACACTGAGTACCCTCAGGCTCCCCTGGCCCTTCTAAGCAATATCCAGGCCAGGAGCTTTCAGACTCACAGTGTGTATGTCGAGTGTAGGGTAACACAGTGCACTCTTATTGGGACATCTTGATATAGCCAGCAATCGCCCAGGTTCACGAGCACCTTTAAGCAAGTTCCAATAGGCCGTGGAATTCGTTCTCATTCCCTAGTTTGAGCTGTACAGAGAGAAACAGTAAGCTTCTCCTTCCATTCAGGACCTCCTACCTGAAGTCACCCTGGCTCCTGAAGAAAGACGACCTCGTTTCTATTGAAACTAAAGCACAGTTTTTCCTGTAGCACGGCAGGCTTTTGAAGAGGCACGGGCCCAGAGGCCTAGCTAGGGCTTTCCTTGGTGTGGCCGTTCACCAGATGCAGAACACACTGCCTCGAGAAGTTGATTCAGGGAAGCAACAACTGTGTACTCTGTGTCTCATTTGACTTGTTAAAAACCACAGAGATGTATGCTGCCTGTGCCCATGGAAATGGGGGCATGATGGGACTAGCCTTGATTTTCGTTTGGAAACCTCCATTCTAGCTTCGGTGAAGCTCCCTGAAATTCTCTGCTGTTGACAGGCCTCTGGCCACTGTAGGCATGTGTCTGGGAAGAAAATGAGTTTTCTCTGGCTACACACGGAACTTCATTGGCCGGGGTGGGGCGCACCTTGCCATGCTCTAGAGCTAAAGGGAATCTAAACGTGAGCCCTTGGCTCGAGGTAAGGCCCTGAGTAGCCCTGCAGAACGGGAGGCATGCAGCTCTTTCCATTAGCTCTTAGTCGCTCTTCTGGTTTACTTTAAATGAAGTACCTTTTTTCAGGACTCCTAGGCCCCTCGGTTGAGCATCATTTTTGTTCCAAGGTCTCTGAGTATCTCCACACCCCTGTAGGCCTGCTGAGCAACAACGAGCCACATTGGTCCTCGGAGGTCCTCTGTGTCTGCTGAGTCATGGGCAACACACTGCACTCTTTCTTGTGATATCTTGATTCACAGCACTCGCACAGGTTCAAGAGCAATGTTCAACAAGTTCCAACATGCCGTGGAAGTCGCTCTCATTCCCTAGTTTGAGCTGTACAGAGAGAAACAGTAAGCTTCTCCTTCCATTCAGGACCTCCTACCTGAAGTCACCCTGCCTCTTGAAGAAAGACGACCTTCTTTCTATTGCAACTAAAGCACAGTTTTTCCTGTAGCACGGCAGGCTTTTGAAGCGGCACGGGTCCAGAGTCCTAGCCAGGGATTTCCTTGGTGAGGCCGTTCACTAGTTGCAGAACACCGTGCCTCGAGAAGTTGATTCAGGGAAGCAACAACTGTGTACTCTGTGTCTCATTTGACTTGTTAAAAACCACAGAGATGAATGCTGCCTGTGCCCATGGAAATGGGGTCATGAGGGTACTAGCCTTGCTTTCCGTTTGGAAACCTCCATTCTTGCTTCCGTGAAGCTCCCTGAAATTCTCTGCTGTTGACAGTCCTCTGGCTACTGTAGGCATGTGTCTGGGAAAAAAATGAGTTTTCTCTGGGTACACACGGAGCTTCATTGGCCGGGGTGGGGCTCTCCTTGCCATCCTCTAGAGCTAAAGGGAATCTCAACGTGAGTCCCTGCCTCGAGGTAAGGCCCTGAGTAGCCCTGCAGAAAGGGAGGCATGCAGCTCTTTCCATGAGCTCTTAGTGGAGGTCTGTTTTATTGAAAAGAATTACCCCTTTCAGGACTCCTACGCCCTTCGGGTGAGCATCATTTTGGTTCCAAGATCACTGACTCCCTCCACACCCCTGTGGGCCTGCTGATCAGCATTGAGTCCCATACGTCCCACGGAGGCTCTCTGTGTCTGCAGAGTCTCGGGCAACACACTATACGTTACTTCAGGAGAGCTACATTTCCAGAGCACTCGAACAGCATCAGAACTACATTTCTAGGCAGTCCAACATGCCCTGGAAGTCTTCGACATTGCCCTCGTCAGAGCTGCCCAGAGAAAACACTCTGCTTAGAATTTATCGAGGACCTCGTACCTGAAGTCACTCTATTCAAGGAGAAATACAGCATCTTAACATGCTGTGTCGTTCACAGGGCAAGAAACGTGAGAACTTGCCTCGAGGTAAGGCCATGAAATGCTTTGCAGAAGCGGAGGCGTGTAGCAGTTTCCATGTGGCCGTAGACGCATATCTTCAGCATTTTAAAGCCAGTACGCTTTTCAGGACACCCAGGTGCCTCGCCTGGAAACCCTATTCCCTGCAAGAACACTGAGTACCCTCAGGCTCCCCTGGCCCTTCTAAGCAATATCCAGGCCAGGAGCTTTCAGACTCACAGTGTGTATGTCGAGTGTAGGGTAACACAGCGCACTCTTATTGGGACATCTTGATATAGCCAGCAATCGCCCAGGTTCACGAGCACCTTTAAGCAAGTTCCAATAGGCCGTGGAATTCGTTCTCATTCCCTAGTTTGAGCTGTACAGAGAGAAACAGTAAGCTTCTCCTTCCATTCAGGACCTCCTACCTGAAGTCACCCTGCCTCCTGAAGAAAGACGACCTCGTTTCTATTGAAACTAAAGCACAGTTTTTCCTGTAGCACGGCAGGCTTTTGAAGAGGCACGGGCCCAGAGGCCTAGCTAGGGCTTTCCTTGGTGAGGCCGTTCACCAGATGCAGAACACCCTGCCTCGAGAAGTTGATTCAGGGAAGCAACAACTGTGTACTCTGTGTCTGATTTGACTTGTTAAAAACCACAGAGATGTATGCTGCCTGTGCCCATTGAAATGGGGGCATGATGGGACTAGCCTTGCTTTTCGTTTGGAAACCTCCATTCTAGCTTCCGTGAAGCTCCCTGAAATTCTCTGCTGTTGACAGGCCTCTGGCCATTGTAGGCATGTGTCTGGGAAGAAATTGAGTTTTCTCTGGCTACACACGGAACTTCATTGGCCGGGGTGGGGCGCACCTTGCCATGCTCTAGAGCTAAAGGGAATCTAAACGTGAGCCCTTGGCTCGAGGTAAGGCCCTGAGTAGCCCTGCAGAAAGGGAGGCATGCAACTCTTTCCATTAGCTCTTAGTCCCTCTTCTGGTTTACTTTAAATGAAGTACCTTTTTTCAGGACTCCTAGGCCCCTCGGTTGAGCATCATTTTTGTTCCAAGGTCTCTGAGTATCTCCACACCCCTGTAGGCCTGCTGAGCAACAACGAGGCACATTGGTCCTCGGAGGTCCTCTGTGTCTGCTGAGTCATGGGCAACACACTGCACTCTTTCTTGTGATATCTTGATTCACAGCACTCTCACAGGTTCAAGAGCAATGTTCAACAATTTCCAACATGCCGTGGAAGTCGCTCTCATTCCCTAGTTTGAGCTGTACAGAGAGAAACAGTAAGCTTCTCCTTCCATTCAGGACCTCCTACCTGAAGTCACCCTGCCTCTTGAAGAAAGACGACCTTCTTTGTATTGCAACTAAAGCACAGTTTTTCCTGTAGCACGGCAGGCTTTTGAAGCGGCACGGGTCCAGAGTCCTAGCCAGGGATTTCCTTGGTGAGGCCGTTCACTAGTTGCAGAACACCGTGCCTCGAGAAGTTGATTCAGGGAAGCAACAACTGTGTACTCTGTGTCTCATTTGACTTGTTAAAAACCACAGAGATGAATGCTGCCTGTGCCCATGGAAATGGGGTCATGAGGGTACTAGCCTTGCTTTCCGTTTGGAAACCTCCATTCTTGCTTCCGTGAAGCTCCCTGAAATTCTCTGCTGTTGACAGTCCTCTGGCCACTGTAGGCATGTGTCTGGGAAAAAAATGAGTTTTCTCTGGGTACACACGGAGCTTCATTGGCCGGGGTGGGGCTTTCCTTGCCATCCTCTAGTGCTATAGGGAATCTCAACGTGAGTCCCTGCCTCGAGGTAAGGCCCTGAGTAGCCCTGCAGAAAGGGAGGCATGCAGCTCTTTCCATGAGCTATTAGTGGAGGTCTGTTTTATTTAAAAGAATTACCCCTTTCAGGACTCCTACGCCCTTCGGGTGAGCATCATTTTGGTTCCAAGATCACTGACTCCCTCCACACCCCTTTGGGCCTGCTGAGCAGCATTGAGTCCCATACGTCCCACGGAGGCTCTCTCTGTCTGCAGAGTCTCGGGCAACACACTATACGTTACTTCAGGATAGCTACATTTCGAGAGCACTCGAAAAGCATCAAAACTACATTTCTAGGCAGTCCAACATGCCCTGGAAGTCTTCGACATTGCCCTCGTCAGAGCTGCCCAGAGAAAACACTCTGCTTAGAATTTATCGAGGACCTCGTACCTGAAGTCACTCTATTCAAGGAGAAATACAGCATCTTAACATGCTGTGTCGTTCACAGGGCAAGCAACGTGAGAACTTGCCTCAAGGTAAGGCCATGAAATGCTATGCCGAAGCGGAGGCGTGTAGCAGTTTCCATGTGGCCGTAGACGCATATCTTCAGCATTTTAAAGCCAGTACGCTTTTCAGGACACCCAGGTGCCTCGCCTGGAAACCCTATTCCCTGCAAGAACACTGAGTACCCTCAGGCTCCCCTGGCCCTTCTAAGCAAATCCAGGCCAAGAGCTTTCAGACTCAGAGTGTGTATGTCGAGTGTAGGGTAACACAGTGCACTCTTATTGGGACATCTTGATATAGCCAGCAATCGCCCAGGTTCACGAGCACCTTTAAGCAAGTTCCAATAGTCCGTGGAATTCGTTCTCATTCCCTAGTTTGAGCTGTACAGAGAGAAACAGTAAGCTTCTCCTTCCATTCAGGACCTCCTACCTGAAGTCACCCTGCCTCCTGAAGAAAGACGACCTCGTTTCTATTGAAACTAAAGCACAGTTTTTCCTGTAGCACGGCAGGCTTTTGAAGAGGCACGGGCCCAGAGCCCTAGCTAGGGCTTTCCTTGGTGAGGCCGTTCACCAGATGCAGAACACCCTGCCTCGAGAAGTTGATTCAGGGAAGCAACAACTGTGTACTCTGTGTCTGATTTGACTTGTTAAAAACCACAGAGATGTATGCTGCCTGTGCCCATGGAAATGGGGGCATGATGGGACTAGCCTTGCTTTTCGTTTGGAAACCTCCATTCTAGCTTCGGTGAAGCTCCCTGAAATTCTCTGCTGTTGACAGGCCTCTGGCCACTGTAGGCATGTGTCTGGGAAGAAAATGAGTTTTCTCTGGCTACACACGGAACTTCATTGGCCGCGGTGGGGCGCACCTTGCCATGCTCTAGAGCTAAAGGGAATCTCAACGTGAGCCCTTGGCTCGAGGTAAGGCCCTGAGTAGCCCTGCAGAACGGGAGGCATGCAGCTCTTTCCATTAGCTCTTAGTCGCTCTTCTGGTTCACTTTAAATGAAGTACCTTTTTTCAGGACTCCTAGGCCCCTCGGTTGAGCATCATTTTTGTTCCAAGGTCTCTGAGTATCTCCACACCCCTGTAGGCCTGCTGAGCAACAACGAGGCACATTGGTCCTCGGAGGTCCTCTGTGTCTGCTGAGTCATGGGCAACACACTGCACTCTTTCTTGTGATATCTTGATTCACAGCACTCGCACAAGTTCAAGAGCAATGTTCAACAAGTTCCAACATGCCGTGGAAGTCGCTCTCATTCCCTAGTTTGAGCTGTACAGAGAGAAACAGTAAGCTTCTCCTTCCATTCAGGACCTCCTACCTGAAGTCACCCTGCCTCTTGAAGAAAGACGACCTTCTTTGTATTGCAACTAAAGCACAGTTTTTCCTGTAGCACGGCAGGCTTTTGAAGCGGCACGGGTCCAGAGTCCTAGCCAGGGATTTCCTTGGTGAGGCCGTTCACTAGTTGCAGAACACCGTGCCTCGAGAAGTTGATTCAGGGAAGCAACAACTGTGTACTCTGTGTCTCATTTGACTTGTTAAAAACCACAGAGATGAATGCTGCCTGTGCCCATGGAAATGGGGTCATGAGGGTACTAGCCTTGCTTTCCGTTTGGAAACCTCCATTCTTGCTTCCGTGAAGCTCCCTGAAATTCTCTGCTGTTGACAGTCCTCTGGCCACTGTAGGCATGTGTCTGGGAAAAAAATGAGTTTTCTCTGGGTACACACGGAGCTTCATTGGCCGGGGTGGGGCTCTCCTTGCCATCCTCTAGAGCTAAAGGGAATCTCAACGTGAGTCCCTGCCTCGAGGTAAGGCCCTGAGTAGCCCTGCAGAAAGGGAGGCATGCAGCTCTTTCCATGAGCTCTTAGTGGAGGTCTGTTTTATTGAAAAGAATTACCCCTTTCAGGACTCCTACGCCCTTCGGGTGAGCATCATTTTGGTTCCAAGATCACTGACTCCCTCCACACCCCTGTGGGCCTGCTGAGCAGCATTGAGTCCCATACGTCCCACGGAGGCTCTCTGTGTCTGCAGAGTCTCGGGCAACACACTATACGTTACTTCAGGAGAGCTACATTTCCAGAGCACTCGAACAGCATCAGAACTACATTTCTAGGCAGTCCAACATGCCCTGGAAGTCTTCGACATTGCCCTCGTCAGAGCTGCCCAGAGAAAACACTCTGCTTAGAATTTATCGAGGACCTCGTACCTGAAGTCACTCTATTCAAGGAGAAATACAGCATCTTAACATGCTGTGTCGTTCACAGGGCAAGAAACGTGAGAACTTGCCTCGAGGTAAGGCCATGAAATGCTTTGCAGAAGCGGAGGCGTGTAGCAGTTTCCATGTGGCCGTAGACGCATATCTTCAGCATTTTAAAGCCAGTACGCTTTTCAGGACACCCAGGTGCCTCGCCTGGAAACCCTATTCCCTGCAAGAACACTGAGTACCCTCAGGCTCCCCTGGCCCTTCTAAGCAATATCCAGGCCAGGAGCTTTCAGACTCACAGTGTGTATGTCGAGTGTAGGGTAACACAGCGCACTCTTATTGGGACATCTTGATATAGCCAGCAATCGCCCAGGTTCACGAGCACCTTTAAGCAAGTTCCAATAGGCCGTGGAATTCGTTCTCATTCCCTAGTTTGAGCTGTACAGAGAGAAACAGTAAGCTTCTCCTTCCATTCAGGACCTCCTACCTGAAGTCACCCTGCCTCCTGAAGAAAGACGACCTCGTTTCTATTGAAACTAAAGCACAGTTTTTCCTGTAGCACGGCAGGCTTTTGAAGAGGCACGGGCCCAGAGGCCTAGCTAGGGCTTTCCTTGGTGAGGCCGTTCACCAGATGCAGAACACCCTGCCTCGAGAAGTTGATTCAGGGAAGCAACAACTGTGTACTCTGTGTCTGATTTGACTTGTTAAAAACCACAGAGATGTATGCTGCCTGTGCCCATTGAAATGGGGGCATGATGGGACTAGCCTTGCTTTTCGTTTGGAAACCTCCATTCTAGCTTCCGTGAAGCTCCCTGAAATTCTCTGCTGTTGACAGGCCTCTGGCCACTGTAGGCATGTGTCTGGGAAGAAATTGAGTTTTCTCTGGCTACACACGGAACTTCATTGGCCGGGGTGGGGCGCACCTTGCCATGCTCTAGAGCTAAAGGGAATCTAAACGTGAGCCCTTGGCTCGAGGTAAGGCCCTGAGTAGCCCTGCAGAAAGGGAGGCATGCAACTCTTTCCATTAGCTCTTAGTCCCTCTTCTGGTTTACTTTAAATGAAGTACCTTTTTTCAGGACTCCTAGGCCCCTCGGTTGAGCATCATTTTTGTTCCAAGGTCTCTGAGTATCTCCACACCCCTGTAGGCCTGCTGAGCAACAACGAGGCACATTGGTCCTCGGAGGTCCTCTGTGTCTGCTGAGTCATGGGCAACACACTGCACTCTTTCTTGTGATATCTTGATTCACAGCACTCTCACAGGTTCAAGAGCAATGTTCAACAATTTCCAACATGCCGTGGAAGTCGCTCTCATTCCCTAGTTTGAGCTGTACAGAGAGAAACAGTAAGCTTCTCCTTCCATTCAGGACCTCCTACCTGAAGTCACCCTGCCTCTTGAAGAAAGACGACCTTCTTTCTATTGCAACTAAAGCACAGTTTTTCCTGTAGCACGGCAGGCTTTTGAAGCGGCACGGGTCCAGAGTCCTAGCCAGGGATTTCCTTGGTGAGGCCGTTCACTAGTTGCAGAACACCGTTCCTCGAGAAGTTGATTCAGGGAAGCAACAACTGTGTACTCTGTGTCTCATTTGACTTGTTAAAAACCACAGAGATGAATGCTGCCTGTGCCCATGGAAATGGGGTCATGAGGGTACTAGCCTTGCTTTCCGTTTGGAAACCTCCATTCTTGCTTCCGTGAAGCTCCCTGAAATTCTCTGCTGTTGACAGTCCTCTGGCCACTGTAGGCATGTGTCTGGGAAAAAAATGAGTTTTCTCTGGGTACACACGGAGCTTCATTGGCCGGGGTGGGGCTTTCCTTGCCATCCTCTAGTGCTATAGGGAATCTCAACGTGAGTCCCTGCCTCGAGGTAAGGCCCTGAGTAGCCCTGCAGAAAGGGAGGCATGCAGCTCTTTCCATGAGCTATTAGTGGAGGTCTGTTTTATTTAAAAGAATTACCCCTTTCAGGACTCCTACGCCCTTCGGGTGAGCATCATTTTGGTTCCAAGATCACTGACTCCCTCCACACCCCTTTGGGCCTGCTGAGCAGCATTGAGTCCCATACGTCCCACGGAGGCTCTCTCTGTCTGCAGAGTCTCGGGCAACACACTATACGTTACTTCAGGATAGCTACATTTCGAGAGCACTCGAAAAGCATCAAAACTACATTTCTAGGCAGTCCAACATGCCCTGGAAGTCTTCGACATTGCCCTCGTCAGAGCTGCCCAGAGAAAACACTCTGCTTAGAATTTATCGAGGACCTCGTACCTGAAGTCACTCTATTCAAGGATAAATACAGCATCTTAACATGCTGTGTCGTTCACAGGGCAAGCAACGTGAGAACTTGCCTCAAGGTAAGGCCATGAAATGCTATGCCGAAGCGGAGGCGTGTAGCAGTTTCCATGTGGCCGTAGACGCATATCTTCAGCATTTTAAAGCCAGTACGCTTTTCAGGACACCCAGGTGCCTCGCCTGGAAACCCTATTCCCTGCAAGAACACTGAGTACCCTCAGGCTCCCCTGGCCCTTCTAAGCAATATCCAGGCCAGGAGCTTTCAGACTCACAGTGTGTATGTCGAGTGTAGGGTAACACAGTGCACTGTTATTGGGACATCTTGATATAGCCAGCAATCGCCCAGGTTCACGAGCACCTTTAAGCAAGTTCCAATAGTCCGTGGAATTCGTTCTCATTCCCTAGTTTGAGCTGTACAGAGAGAAACAGTAAGCTTCTCCTTCCATTCAGGACCTCCTACCTGAAGTCACCCTGCCTCCTGAAGAAAGACGACCTCGTTTCTCTTGAAACTAAAGCACAGTTTTTCCGGTAGCACGGCAGGCTTTTGAAGAGGCACGGGCCCAGAGGCCTAGCTAGGGCTTTCCTTGGTGAGGCCGTTCACCAGATGCAGAACACCCTGCCTCGAGAAGTTGATTCAGGGAAGCAACAACTGTGTACTCTGTGTCTGATTTGACTTGTTAAAAACCACAGAGATGTATGCTGCCTGTGCCCATGGAAATGGGGGCATGATGGGACTAGCCTTGCTTTTCGTTTGGAAACCTCCATTCTAGCTTCGGTGAAGCTCCCTGAAATTCTCTGCTGTTGACAGGCCTCTGGCCACTGTAGGCATGTGTCTGGGAAGAAAATGAGTTTTCTCTGGCTACACACGGAACTTCATTGGCCGGGGTGGGGCGCACCTTGCCATGCTCTAGAGCTAAAGGGAATCTAAACGTGAGCCCTTGGCTCGAGGTAAGGCCCTGAGTAGCCCTGCAGAACGGGAGGCATGCAGCTCTTTCCATTAGCTCTTCGTCGCTCTTCTGGTTTACTTTAAATGAAGTACCTTTTTTCAGGACTCCTAGGCCCCTCGGTTGAGCATCATTTTTGTTCCAAGGGCTCTGAGTATCTCCACACCCCTGTAGGCGTGCTGAGCAACAACGAGGCACATTGGTCCTCGGAGGTCCTCTGTGTCTGCTGAGTCATGGGCAACACACTGCACTCTTTCTTGTGATATCTTGATTCACAGCACTCGCACAGGTTCAAGAGCAATGTTCAACAAGTTCCAACATGCCGTGGAAGTCGCTCTCATTCCCTAGTTTGAGCTGTACAGAGAGAAACAGTAAGCTTCTCCTTCCATTCAGGACCTCCTACCTGAAGTCACCCTGCCTCTTGAAGAAAGACGACCTTCTTTCTATTGCAACTAAAGCACAGTTTTTCCTGTAGCACGGCAGGCTTTTGAAGCGGCACGGGTCCAGAGTCCTAGCCAGGGATTTCCTTGGTGAGGCCGTTCACTAGTTGCAGAACACCGTGTCTCGAGAAGTTGATTCAGGGAAGCAACAACTGTGTACTCTGTGTCTCATTTGACTTGTTAAAAACCACAGAGATGAATGCTGCCTGTGCCCATGGAAATGGGGTCATGAGGGTACTAGCCTTGCTTTCCGTTTGGAAACCTCCATTCTTGCTTCCGTGAAGCTCCCTGAAATTCTCTGCTGTTGACAGTCCTCTGGCCACTGTAGGCATGTGTCTGAGAAAAAAATGAGTTTTCTCTGGGTACAGACGGAGCTTCATTGGCCGGGGTGGGGCTCTCCTTGCCATCCTCTAGAGCTAAAGGGAATCTCAACGTGAGTCCCTGCCTCGAGGTAAGGCCCTGAGTAGCCCTGCAGAAAGGGAGGCATGCAGCTCTTTCCATGAGCTCTTAGTGGAGGTCTGTTTTATTGAAAAGAATTACCCCTTTCAGGACTCCTACGCCCTTCGGGTGAGCATCATTTTGGTTCCAAGATCACTGACTCCCTCCACACCCCTGTGGGCCTGCTGAGCAGCATTGAGTCCCATACGTCCCACGGAGGCTCTCTGTGTCTGCAGAGTCTCGGGCAACACACTATACGTTACTTCAGGAGAGCTACATTTCCAGAGCACTCGAACAGCATCAGAACTACATTTCTAGGCAGTCCAACATGCCCTGGAAGTCTTCGACATTGCCCTCGTCAGAGCTGCCCAGAGAAAACACTCTGCTTAGAATTTATCGAGGACCTCGTACCTGAAGTCACTCTATTCAAGGAGAAATACAGCATCTTAACATGCTGTGTCGTTCACAGGGCAAGAAACGTGAGAACTTGCCTCGAGGTAAGGCCATGAAATGCTTTGCAGAAGCGGAGGCGTGTAGCAGTTTCCATGTGGCCGTAGACGCATATCTTCAGCATTTTAAAGCCAGTACGCTTTTCAGGACACCCAGGTGCCTCGCCTGGAAACCCTATTCCCTGCAAGAACACTGAGTACCCTCAGGCTCCCCTGGCCCTTCTAAGCAATATCCAGGCCAGGAGCTTTCAGACTCACAGTGTGTATGTCGAGTGTAGGGTAACACAGCGCACTCTTATTGGGACATCTTGATATAGCCAGCAATCGCCCAGGTTCACGAGCACCTTTAAGCAAGTTCCAATAGGCCGTGGAATTCGTTCTCATTCCCTAGTTTGAGCTGTACAGAGAGAAACAGTAAGCTTCTCCTTCCATTCAGGACCTCCTACCTGAAGTCACCCTGCCTCCTGAAGAAAGACGACCTCGTTTCTATTGAAACTAAAGCACAGTTTTTCCTGTAGCACGGCAGGCTTTTGAAGAGGCACGGGCCCAGAGGCCTAGCTAGGGCTTTCCTTGGTGAGGCCGTTCACCAGATGCAGAACACCCTGCCTCGAGAAGTTGATTCAGGGAAGCAACAACTGTGTACTCTGTGTCTGATTTGACTTGTTAAAAACCACAGAGATGTATGCTGCCTGTGCCCATTGAAATGGGGGCATGATGGGACTAGCCTTGCTTTTCGTTTGGAAACCTCCATTCTAGCTTCCGTGAAGCTCCCTGAAATTCTCTGCTGTTGACAGGCCTCTGGCCACTGTAGGCATGTGTCTGGGAAGAAATTGAGTTTTCTCTGGCTACACACGGAACTTCATTGGCCGGGGTGGGGCGCACCTTGCCATGCTCTAGAGCTAAAGGGAATCTAAACGTGAGCCCTTGGCTCGAGGTAAGGCCCTGAGTAGCCCTGCAGAAAGGGAGGCATGCAACTCTTTCCATTAGCTCTTAGTCCCTCTTCTGGTTTACTTTAAATGAAGTACCTTTTTTCAGGACTCCTAGGCCCCTCGGTTGAGCATCATTTTTGTTCCAAGGTCTCTGAGTATCTCCACACCCCTGTAGGCCTGCTGAGCAACAACGAGGCACATTGGTCCTCGGAGGTCCTCTGTGTCTGCTGAGTCATGGGCAACACACTGCACTCTTTCTTGTGATATCTTGATTCACAGCACTCTCACAGGTTCAAGAGCAATGTTCAACAATTTCCAACATGCCGTGGAAGTCGCTCTCATTCCCTAGTTTGAGCTGTACAGAGAGAAACAGTAAGCTTCTCCTTCCATTCAGGACCTCCTACCTGAAGTCACCCTGCCTCTTGAAGAAAGACGACCTTCTTTCTATTGCAACTAAAGCACAGTTTTTCCTGTAGCACGGCAGGCTTTTGAAGCGGCACGGGTCCAGAGTCCTAGCCAGGGATTTCCTTGGTGAGGCCGTTCACTAGTTGCAGAACACCGTGCCTCGAGAAGTTGATTCAGGGAAGCAACAACTGTGTACTCTGTGTCTCATTTGACTTGTTAAAAACCACAGAGATGAATGCTGCCTGTGCCCATGGAAATGGGGTCATGAGGGTACTAGCCTTGCTTTCCGTTTGGAAACCTCCATTCTTGCTTCCGTGAAGCTCCCTGAAATTCTCTGCTGTTGACAGTCCTCTGGCCACTGTAGGCATGTGTCTGAGAAAAAAATGAGTTTTCTCTGGGTACAGACGGAGCTTCATTGGCCGGGGTGGGGCTCTCCTTGCCATCCTCTAGAGCTAAAGGGAATCTCAACGTGAGTCCCTGCCTCGAGGTAAGGCCCTGAGTAGCCCTGCAGAAAGGGAGGCATGCAGCTCTTTCCATGAGCTCTTAGTGGAGGTCTGTTTTATTGAAAAGAATTACCCCTTTCAGGACTCCTACGCCCTTCGGGTGAGCATCATTTTGGTTCCAAGATCACTGACTCCCTCCACACCCCTGTGGGCCTGCTGAGCAGCATTGAGTCCCATACGTCCCACGGAGGCTCTCTGTGTCTGCAGAGTCTCGGGCAACACACTATACGTTACTTCAGGAGAGCTACATTTCCAGAGCACTCGAACAGCATCAAAACTACATTTCTAGGCAGTCCAACATGCCCTGGAAGTCTTCGACATTGCCCTCGTCAGAGCTGCCCAGAGAAAACACTCTGCTTAGAATTTATCGAGGACCTCGTACCTGAAGTCACTCTATTCAAGGAGAAATACAGCATCTTAACATGCTGTGTCGTTCACAGGGCAAGAAACGTGAGAACTTGCCTCGAGGTAAGGCCATGAAATGCTTTGCAGAAGCGGAGGCGTGTAGCAGTTTCCATGTGGCCGTAGACGCATATCTTCAGCATTTTAAAGCCAGTACGCTTTTCAGGACACCCAGGTGCCTCGCCTGGAAACCCTATTCCCTGCAAGAACACTGAGTACCCTCAGGCTCACCTGGCCCTTCTAAGCAATATCCAGGCCAGGAGCTTTCAGACTCACAGTGTGTATGTCGAGTGTAGGGTAACACAGCGCACTCTTATTGGGACATCTTGATATAGCCAGCAATCGCCCAGGTTCACGAGCACCTTTAAGCAAGTTCCAATAGGCCGTGGAATTCGTTCTCATTCCCTAGTTTGAGCTGTACAGAGAGAAACAGTAAGCTTCTCCTTCCATTCAGGACCTCCTACCTGAAGTCACCCTGCCTCCTGAAGAAAGACGACCTCGTTTCTATTGAAACTAAAGCACAGTTTTTCCTGTAGCACGGCAGGCTTTTGAAGAGGCACGGGCCCAGAGGCCTAGCTAGGGCTTTCCTTGGTGAGGCCGTTCACCAGATGCAGAACACCCTGCCTCGAGAAGTTGATTCAGGGAAGCAACAACTGTGTACTCTGTGTCTGATTTGACTTGTTAAAAACCACAGAGATGTATGCTGCCTGTGCCCATTGAAATGGGGGCATGATGGGACTAGCCTTGCTTTTCGTTTGGAAACCTCCATTCTAGCTTCCGTGAAGCTCCCTGAAATTCTCTGCTGTTGACAGGCCTCTGGCCACTGTAGGCATGTGTCTGGGAAGAAATTGAGTTTTCTCTGGCTACACACGGAACTTCATTGGCCGGGGTGGGGCGCACCTTGCCATGCTCTAGAGCTAAAGGGAATCTAAACGTGAGCCCTTGGCTCGAGGTAAGGCCCTGAGTAGCCCTGCAGAAAGGGAGGCATGCAACTCTTTCCATTAGCTCTTAGTCCCTCTTCTGGTTTACTTTAAATGAAGTACCTTTTTTCAGGACTCCTAGGCCCCTCGGTTGAGCATCATTTTTGTTCCAAGGTCTCTGAGTATCTCCACACCCCTGTAGGCCTGCTGAGCAACAACGAGGCACATTGGTCCTCGGAGGTCCTCTGTGTCTGCTGAGTCATGGGCAACACACTGCACTCTTTCTTGTGATATCTTGATTCACAGCACTCTCACAGGTTCAAGAGCAATGTTCAACAATTTCCAACATGCCGTGGAAGTCGCTCTCATTCCCTAGTTTGAGCTGTACAGAGAGAAACAGTAAGCTTCTCCTTCCATTCAGGACCTCCTACCTGAAGTCACCCTGCCTCTTGAAGAAAGACGACCTTCTTTCTATTGCAACTAAAGCACAGTTTTTCCTGTAGCACGGCAGGCTTTTGAAGCGGCACGGGTCCAGAGTCCTAGCCAGGGATTTCCTTGGTGAGGCCGTTCACTAGTTGCAGAACACCGTGCCTCGAGAAGTTGATTCAGGGAAGCAACAACTGTGTACTCTGTGTCTCATTTGACTTGTTAAAAACCACAGAGATGAATGCTGCCTGTGCCCATGGAAATGGGGTCATGAGGGTACTAGCCTTGCTTTCCGTTTGGAAACCTCCATTCTTGCTTCCGTGAAGCTCCCTGAAATTCTCTGCTGTTGACAGTCCTCTGGCCACTGTAGGCATGTGTCTGGGAAAAAAATGAGTTTTCTCTGGGTACACACGGAGCTTCATTGGCCGGGGTGGGGCTTTCCTTGCCATCCTCTAGTGCTATAGGGAATCTCAACGTGAGTCCCTGCCTCGAGGTAAGGCCCTGAGTAGCCCTGCAGAAAGGGAGGCATGCAGCTCTTTCCATGAGCTATTAGTGGAGGTCTGTTTTATTTAAAAGAATTACCCCTTTCAGGACTCCTACGCCCTTCGGGTGAGCATCATTTTGGTTCCAAGATCACTGACTCCCTCCACACCCCTTTGGGCCTGCTGAGCAGCATTGAGTCCCATACGTCCCACGGAGGCTCTCTCTGTCTGCAGAGTCTCGGGCAACACACTATACGTTACTTCAGGATAGCTACATTTCGAGAGCACTCGAAAAGCATCAAAACTACATTTCTAGGCAGTCCAACATGCCCTGGAAGTCTTCGACATTGCCCTCGTCAGAGCTGCCCAGAGAAAACACTCTGCTTAGAATTTATCGAGGACCTCGTACCTGAAGTCACTCTATTCAAGGATAAATACAGCATCTTAACATGCTGTGTCGTTCACAGGGCAAGCAACGTGAGAACTTGCCTCAAGGTAAGGCCATGAAATGCTATGCCGAAGCGGAGGCGTGTAGCAGTTTCCATGTGGCCGTAGACGCATATCTTCAGCATTTTAAAGCCAGTACGCTTTTCAGGACACCCAGGTGCCTCGCCTGGAAACCCTATTCCCTGCAAGAACACTGAGTACCCTCAGGCTCCCCTGGCCCTTCTAAGCAATATCCAGGCCAGGAGCTTTCAGACTCACAGTGTGTATGTCGAGTATAGGGTAACACAGTGCACTGTTATTGGGACATCTTGATATAGCCAGCAATCGCCCAGGTTCACGAGCACCTTTAAGCAAGTTCCAATAGTCCGTGGAATTCGTTCTCATTCCCTAGTTTGAGCTGTACAGAGAGAAACAGTAAGCTTCTCCTTCCATTCAGGACCTCCTACCTGAAGTCACCCTGCCTCCTGAAGAAAGACGACCTCGTTTCTATTGAAACTAAAGCACAGTTTTTCCGGTAGCACGGCAGGCTTTTGAAGAGGCACGGGCCCAGAGGCCTAGCTAGGGCTTTCCTTGGTGAGGCCGTTCACCAGATGCAGAACACCCTGCCTCGAGAAGTTGATTCAGGGAAGCAACAACTGTGTACTCTGTGTCTGATTTGACTTGTTAAAAACCACAGAGATGTATGCTGCCTGTGCCCATGGAAATGGGGGCATGATGGGACTAGCCTTGCTTTTCGTTTGGAAACCTCCATTCTAGCTTCGGTGAAGCTCCCTGAAATTCTCTGCTGTTGACAGGCCTCTGGCCACTGTAGGCATGTGTCTGGGAAGAAAATGAGTTTTCTCTGGCTACACACGGAACTTCATTGGCCGGGGTGGGGCGCACCTTGCCATGCTCTAGAGCTAAAGGGAATCTAAACGTGAGCCCTTGGCTCGAGGTAAGGCCCTGAGTAGCCCTGCAGAACGGGAGGCATGCAGCTCTTTCCATTAGCTCTTCGTCGCTCTTCTGGTTTACTTTAAATGAAGTACCTTTTTTCAGGACTCCTAGGCCCCTCGGTTGAGCATCATTTTTGTTCCAAGGGCTCTGAGTATCTCCACACCCCTGTAGGCCTGCTGAGCAACAACGAGGCACATTGGTCCTCGGAGGTCCTCTGTGTCTGCTGAGTCATGGGCAACACACTGCACTCTTTCTTGTGATATCTTGATTCACAGCACTCGCACAGGTTCAAGAGCAATGTTCAACAAGTTCCAACATGCCGTGGAAGTCGCTCTCATTCCCTAGTTTGAGCTGTACAGAGAGAAACAGTAAGCTTCTCCTTCCATTCAGGACCTCCTACCTGAAGTCACCCTGCCTCTTGAAGAAAGACGACCTTCTTTCTATTGCAACTAAAGCACAGTTTTTCCTGTAGCACGGCAGGCTTTTGAAGCGGCACGGGTCCAGAGTCCTAGCCAGGGATTTCCTTGGTGAGGCCGTTCACTAGTTGCAGAACACCGTGTCTCGAGAAGTTGATTCAGGGAAGCAACAACTGTGTACTCTGTGTCTCATTTGACTTGTTAAAAACCACAGAGATGAATGCTGCCTGTGCCCATGGAAATGGGGTCATGAGGGTACTAGCCTTGCTTTCCGTTTGGAAACCTCCATTCTTGCTTCCGTGAAGCTCCCTGAAATTCTCTGCTGTTGACAGTCCTCTGGCCACTGTAGGCATGTGTCTGAGAAAAAAATGAGTTTTCTCTGGGTACAGACGGAGCTTCATTGGCCGGGGTGGGGCTCTCCTTGCCATCCTCTAGAGCTAAAGGGAATCTCAACGTGAGTCCCTGCCTCGAGGTAAGGCCCTGAGTAGCCCTGCAGAAAGGGAGGCATGCAGCTCTTTCCATGAGCTCTTAGTGGAGGTCTGTTTTATTGAAAAGAATTACCCCTTTCAGGACTCCTACGCCCTTCGGGTGAGCATCATTTTGGTTCCAAGATCACTGACTCCCTCCACACCCCTGTGGGCCTGCTGAGCAGCATTGAGTCCCATACGTCCCACGGAGGCTCTCTGTGTCTGCAGAGTCTCGGGCAACACACTATACGTTACTTCAGGAGAGCTACATTTCCAGAGCACTCGAACAGCATCAAAACTACATTTCTAGGCAGTCCAACATGCCCTGGAAGTCTTCGACATTGCCCTCGTCAGAGCTGCCCAGAGAAAACACTCTGCTTAGAATTTATCGAGGACCTCGTACCTGAAGTCACTCTATTCAAGGAGAAATACAGCATCTTAACATGCTGTGTCGTTCACAGGGCAAGAAACGTGAGAACTTGCCTCGAGGTAAGGCCATGAAATGCTTTGCAGAAGCGGAGGCGTGTAGCAGTTTCCATGTGGCCGTAGACGCATATCTTCAGCATTTTAAAGCCAGTACGCTTTTCAGGACACCCAGGTGCCTCGCCTGGAAACCCTATTCCCTGCAAGAACACTGAGTACCCTCAGGCTCCCCTGGCCCTTCTAAGCAATATCCAGGCCAGGAGCTTTCAGACTCACAGTGTGTATGTCGAGTGTAGGGTAACACAGTGCACTCTTATTGGGACATCTTGATATAGCCAGCAATCGCCCAGGTTCACGAGCACCTTTAAGCAAGTTCCAATAGGCCGTGGAATTCGTTCTCATTCCCTAGTTTGAGCTGTACAGAGAGAAACAGTAAGCTTCTCCTTCCATTCAGGACCTCCTACCTGAAGTCACCCTGCCTCCTGAAGAAAGACGACCTCGTTTCTATTGAAACTAAAGCACAGTTTTTCCTGTAGCACGGCAGGCTTTTGAAGAGGCACGGGCCCAGAGGCCTAGCTAGGGCTTTCCTTGGTGTGGCCATTCACCAGATGCAGAACACACTGCCTCGAGAAGTTGATTCAGGGAAGCAACAACTGTGTACTCTGTGTCTGATTTGACTTGTTAAAAACCACAGAGATGTATGCTGCCTGTGCCCATGGAAATGGGGGCATGATGGGACTAGCCTTGCTTTTCGTTTGGAAACCTCCATTCTAGCTTCGGTGAAGCTCCCTGAAATTCTCTGCTGTTGACAGGCCTCTGGCCACTGTAGGCATGTTTCTGGGAAGAAAATGAGTTTTCTCTGGCTACACACGGAACTTCATTGGCCGGGGTGGGGCGCACCTTGCCATGCTCTAGAGCTAAAGGGAATCTAAACGTGAGCCCTTGGCTCGAGGTAAGGCCCTGAGTAGCCCTGCAGAACGGGAGGCATGCAGCTCTTTCCATTAGCTCTTCGTCGCTCTTCTGGTTTACTTTAAATGAAGTACCTTTTTTCAGGACTCCTAGGCCCCTCGGTTGAGCATCATTTTTGTTCCAAGGGCTCTGAGTATCTCCACACCCCTGTAGGCCTGCTGAGCAACAATGAGGCACATTGGTCCTCGGAGGTCCTCTGTGTCTGCTGAGTCATGGGCAACACACTGCACTCTTTCTTGTGATATCTTGATTCACAGCACTCGCACAGGTTCAAAAGCAATGTTCAACAAGTTCCAACATGCCGTGGAAGTCGCTCTCATTCCCTAGTTTGAGCTGTACAGAGAGAAACAGTAAGCTTCTCCTTCCATTCAGGACCTCCTACCTGAAGTCACCCTGCCTCTTGAAGAAAGACGACCTTCTTTGTATTGCAACTAAAGCACAGTTTTTCCTGTAGCACGGCAGGCTTTTGAAGCGGCACGGGTCCAGAGTCCTAGCCAGGGATTTCCTTGGTGAGGCCGTTCACTAGTTGCAGAACACCGTGCCTCGAGAAGTTGATTCAGGGAAGCAACAACTGTGTACTCTGTGTCTCATTTGACTTGTTAAAAACCACAGAGATGAATGCTGCCTGTGCCCATGGAAATGGGGTCATGAGGGTACTAGCCTTGCTTTCCGTTTGGAAACCTCCATTCTTGCTTCCGTGAAGCTCCCTGAAATTCTCTGCTGTTGACAGTCCTCTGGCCACTGTAGGCATGTGTCTGAGAAAAAAATGAGTTTTCTCTGGGTACAGACGGAGCTTCATTGGCCGGGGTGGGGCTCTCCTTGCCATCCTCTAGAGCTAAAGGGAATCTCAACGTGAGTCCCTGCCTCGAGGTAAGGCCCTGAGTAGCCCTGCAGAAAGGGAGGCATGCAGCTCTTTCCATGAGCTCTTAGTGGAGGTCTGTTTTATTGAAAAGAATTACCCCTTTCAGGACTCCTACGCCCTTTGGGTGAGCATCATTTTGGTTCCAAGATCACTGACTCCCTCCACACCCCTGTGGGCCTGCTGAGCAGCATTGAGTCCCATACGTCCCACGGAGGCTCTCTGTGTCTGCAGAGTCTCGGGCAACACACTATACGTTACTTCAGGAGAGCTACATTTCCAGAGCACTCGAACAGCATCAAAACTACATTTCTAGGCAGTCCAACATGCCCTGGAAGTCTTCGACATTGCCCTCGTCAGAGCTGCCCAGAGAAAACACTCTGCTTAGAATTTATCGAGGACCTCGTACCTGAAGTCACTCTATTCAAGGAGAAATACAGCATCTTAACATGCTGTGTCGTTCACAGGGCAAGAAACGTGAGAACTTGCCTCGAGGTAAGGCCATGAAATGCTTTGCAGAAGCGGAGGCGTGTAGCAGTTTCCATGTGGCCGTAGACGCATATCTTCAGCATTTTAAAGCCAGTACGCTTTTCAGGACACCCAGGTGCCTCGCCTGGAAACCCTATTCCCTGCAAGAACACTGAGTACCCTCAGGCTCCCCTGGCCCTTCTAAGCAATATCCAGGCCAGGAGCTTTCAGACTCACAGTGTGTATGTCGAGTGTAGGGTAACACAGTGCACTCTTATTGGGACATCTTGATATAGCCAGCAATCGCCCAGGTTCACGAGCACCTTTAAGCAAGTTCCAATAGGCCGTGGAATTCGTTCTCATTCCCTAGTTTGAGCTGTACAGAGAGAAACAGTAAGCTTCTCCTTCCATTCAGGACCTCCTACCTGAAGTCACCCTGCCTCCTGAAGAAAGACGACCTCGTTTCTATTGAAACTAAAGCACAGTTTTTCCTGTAGCACGGCAGGCTTTTGAAGAGGCACGGGCCCAGAGGCCTAGCTAGGGCTTTCCTTGGTGTGGCCGTTCACCAGATGCAGAACACACTGCCTCGAGAAGTTGATTCAGGGAAGCAACAACTGTGTACTCTGTGTCTGATTTGACTTGTTAAAAACCACAGAGATGTATGCTGCCTGTGCCCATGGAAATGGGGGCATGATGGGACTAGCCTTGCTTTTCGTTTGGAAACCTCCATTCTAGCTTCGGTGAAGCTCCCTGAAATTCTCTGCTGTTGACAGGCCTCTGGCCACTGTAGGCATGTGTCTGGGAAGAAAATGAGTTTTCTCTGGCTACACACGGAACTTCATTGGCCGGGGTGGGGCGCACCTTGCCATGCTCTAGAGCTAAAGGGAATCTAAACGTGAGCCCTTGGCTCGAGGTAAGGCCCTGAGTAGCCCTGCAGAACGGGAGGCATGCAGCTCTTTCCATTAGCTCTTCGTCGCTCTTCTGGTTTACTTTAAATGAAGTACCTTTTTTCAGGACTCCTAGGCCCCTCGGTTGAGCATCATTTTTGTTCCAAGGGCTCTGAGTATCTCCACACCCCTGTAGGCCTGCTGAGCAACAACGAGGCACATTGGTCCTCGGAGGTCCTCTGTGTCTGCTGAGTCATGGGCAACACACTGCACTCTTTCTTGTGATATCTTGATTCACAGCACTCGCACAGGTTCAAGAGCAATGTTCAACAAGTTCCAACATGCCGTGGAAGTCGCTCTCATTCCCTAGTTTGAGCTGTACAGAGAGAAACAGTAAGCTTCTCCTTCCATTCAGGACCTCCTACCTGAAGTCACCCTGCCTCTTGAAGAAAGACGACCTTCTTTGTATTGCAACTAAAGCACAGTTTTTCCTGTAGCACGGCAGGCTTTTGAAGCGGCACGGGTCCAGAGTCCTAGCCAGGGATTTCCTTGGTGAGGCCGTTCACTAGTTGCAGAACACCGTGCCTCGAGAAGTTGATTCAGGGAAGCAACAACTGTGTACTCTGTGTCTCATTTGACTTGTTAAAAACCACAGAGATGAATGCTGCCTGTGCCCATGGAAATGGGGTCATGAGGGTACTAGCCTTGCTTTCCGTTTGGAAACCTCCATTCTTGCTTCCGTGAAGCTCCCTGAAATTCTCTGCTGTTGACAGTCCTCTGGCCACTGTAGGCATGTGTCTGAGAAAAAAATGAGTTTTCTCTGGGTACAGACGGAGCTTCATTGGCCGGGGTGGGGCTCTCCTTGCCATCCTCTAGAGCTAAAGGGAATCTCAACGTGAGTCCCTGCCTCGAGGTAAGGCCCTGAGTAGCCCTGCAGAAAGGGAGGCATGCAGCTCTTTCCATGAGCTCTTAGTGGAGGTCTGTTTTATTGAAAAGAATTACCCCTTTCAGGACTCCTACGCCCTTTGGGTGAGCATCATTTTGGTTCCAAGATCACTGACTCCCTCCACACCCCTGTGGGCCTGCTGAGCAGCATTGAGTCCCATACGTCCCACGGAGGCTCTCTGTGTCTGCAGAGTCTCGGGCAACACACTATACGTTACTTCAGGAGAGCTACATTTCCAGAGCACTCGAACAGCATCAAAACTACATTTCTAGGCAGTCCAACATGCCCTGGAAGTCTTCGACATTGCCCTCGTCAGAGCTGCCCAGAGAAAACACTCTGCTTAGAATTTATCGAGGACCTCGTACCTGAAGTCACTCTATTCAAGGAGAAATACAGCATCTTAACATGCTGTGTCGTTCACAGGGCAAGAAACGTGAGAACTTGCCTCGAGGTAAGGCCATGAAATGCTTTGCAGAAGCGGAGGCGTGTAGCAGTTTCCATGTGGCCGTAGACGCATATCTTCAGCATTTTAAAGCCAGTACGCTTTTCAGGACACCCAGGTGCCTCGCCTGGAAACCCTATTCCCTGCAAGAACACTGAGTACCCTCAGGCTCCCCTGGCCCTTCTAAGCAATATCCAGGCCAGGAGCTTTCAGACTCACAGTGTGTATGTCGAGTGTAGGGTAACACAGTGCACTCTTATTGGGACATCTTGATATAGCCAGCAATCGCCCAGGTTCACGAGCACCTTTAAGCAAGTTCCAATAGGCCGTGGAATTCGTTCTCATTCCCTAGTTTGAGCTGTACAGAGAGAAACAGTAAGCTTCTCCTTCCATTCAGGACCTCCTACCTGAAGTCACCCTGCCTCCTGAAGAAAGACGACCTCGTTTCTATTGAAACTAAAGCACAGTTTTTCCTGTAGCACGGCAGGCTTTTGAAGAGGCACGGGCCCAGAGGCCTAGCTAGGGCTTTCCTTGGTGTGGCCGTTCACCAGATGCAGAACACACTGCCTCGAGAAGTTGATTCAGGGAAGCAACAACTGTGTACTCTGTGTCTGATTTGACTTGTTAAAAACCACAGAGATGTATGCTGCCTGTGCCCATGGAAATGGGGGCATGATGGGACTAGCCTTGCTTTTCGTTTGGAAACCTCCATTCTAGCTTCCGTGAAGCTCCCTGAAATTCTCTGCTGTTGACAGGCCTCTGGCCACTGTAGGCATGTTTCTGGGAAGAAAATGAGTCTTCTCTGGCTACACACGGAACTTCATTGGCCGGGGTGGGGCGCACCTTGCCATGCTCTAGAGCTAAAGGGAATCTAAACGTGAGCCCTTGGCTCGAGGTAAGGCCCTGAGTAGCCCTGCAGAACGGGAGGCATGCAGCTCTTTCCATTAGCTCTTCGTCGCTCTTCTGGTTTCCTTTAAATGAAGTACCTTTTTTCAGGACTCCTAGGCCCCTCGGTTGAGCATCATTTTTGTTCCAAGGGCTCTGAGTATCTCCACACCCCTGTAGGCCTGCTGAGCAACAACGAGGCACATTGGTCCTCGGAGGTCCTCTGTGTCTGCTGAGTCATGGGCAACACACTGCACTCTTTCTTGTGATATCTTGATTCACAGCACTCGCACAGGTTCAAGAGCAATGTTCAACAAGTTCCAACATGCCGTGGAAGTCGCTCTCATTCCCTAGTTTGAGCTGTACAGAGAGAAACAGTAAGCTTCTCCTTCCATTCAGGACCTCCTACCTGAAGTCACCCTGCCTCTTGAAGAAAGACGACCTTCTTTCTATTGCAACTAAAGCACAGTTTTTCCTGTAGCACGGCAGGCTTTTGAAGCGGCACGGGTCCAGAGTCCTAGCCAGGGATTTCCTTGGTGAGGCCGTTCACTAGTTGCAGAACACCGTGCCTCGAGAAGTTGATTCAGGGAAGCAACAACTGTGTACTCTGTGTCTCATTTGACTTGTTAAAAACCACAGAGATGAATGCTGCCTGTGCCCATGGAAATGGGGTCATGAGGGTACTAGCCTTGCTTTCCGTTTGGAAACCTCCATTCTTGCTTCCGTGAAGCTCCCTGAAATTCTCTGCTGTTGACAGTCCTCTGGCCACTGTAGGCATGTGTCTGGGAAAAAAATGAGTTTTCTCTGGGTACACACGGAGCTTCATTGGCCGGGGTGGGGCTCTCCTTGCCATCCTCTAGAGCTAAAGGGAATCTCAACGTGAGTCCCTGCCTCGAGGTAAGGCCCTGAGTAGCCCTGCAGAAAGGGAGGCATGCAGCTCTTTCCATGAGCTCTTAGTGGAGGTCTGTTTTATTGAAAAGAATTACCCCTTTCAGGACTCCTACGCCCTTCGGGTGAGCATCATTTTGGTTCCAAGATCACTGACTCCCTCCACACCCCTGTGGGCCTGCTGAGCAGCATTGAGTCCCATACGTCCCACGGAGGCTCTCTGTGTCTGCAGAGTCTCGGGCAACACACTATACGTTACATCAGGAGAGCTACATTTCCAGAGCACTCGAACAGCATCAAAACTACATTTCTAGGCAGTCCAACATGCCCTGGAAGTCTTCGACATTGCCCTCGTCAGAGCTGCCCAGAGAAAACACTCTGCTTAGAATTTATCGAGGACCTCGTACCTGAAGTCACTCTATTCAAGGAGAAATACAGCATCTTAACATGCTGTGTCGTTCACAGGGCAAGAAACGTGAGAACTTGCCTCGAGGTAAGGCCATGAAATGCTTTGCAGAAGCGGAGGCGTGTAGCAGTTTCCATGTGGCCGTAGACGCATATCTTCAGCATTTTAAAGCCAGTACGCTTTTCAGGACACCCAGGTGCCTCGCCTGGAAACCCTATTCCCTGCAAGAACACTGAGTACCCTCAGGCTCCCCAGGCCCTTCTAAGCAATATCCAGGCCAGGAGCTTTCAGACTCACAGTGTGTATGTCGAGTGTAGGGTAACACAGTGCACTCTTATTGGGACATCTTGATATAGCCAGCTATCGCCCAGGTTCACGAGCACCTTTAAGCAAGTTCCAATAGGCCGTGGAATTCGTTCTCATTCCCTAGTTTGAGCTGTACAGAGAGAAACAGTAAGCTTCTCCTTCCATTCAGGACCTCCTACCTGAAGTCACCCTGCCTCCTGAAGAAAGACGACCTCGTTTCTATTGAAACTAAAGCACAGTTTTTCCTGTAGCATGGCAGGCTTTTGAAGAGGCACGGGCCCAGAGGCCTAGCTAGGGCTTTCCTTGGTGTGGCCGTTCACTAGACGCAGAACACACTGCCTCGAGAAGTTGATTCAGGGAAGCAACAACTGTGTACTCTGTGTCTCATTTGACTTGTTAAAAACCACAGAGATGTATGCTGCCTGTGCCCATGGAAATGGGGGCATGATGGGACTAGCCTTGCTTTTCGTTTGGAAACCTCCATTCTAGCTTCGGTGAAGCTCCCTGAAATTCTCTGCTGTTGACAGGCCTCTGGCCACTGTAGGCATGTGTCTGGGAAGAAAATGAGTTTTCTCTGGCTACACACGGAACTTCATTGGCCGGGGTGGGGCGCACCTTGCCATGCTCTAGAGCTAAAGGGAATCTAAACGTGAGCCCTTGGCTCGAGGTAAGGCCCTGAGTAGCCCTGCAGAACGGGAGGCATGCAGCTCTTTCCATTAGCTCTTCGTCGCTCTTCTGGTTTACTTTAAATGAAGTACCTTTTTTCAGGACTCCTAGGCCCCTCGGTTGAGCATCATTTTTGTTCCAAGGGCTCTGAGTATCTCCACACCCCTGTAGGCCTGCTGAGCAACAACGAGGCACATTGGTCCTCGGAGGTCCTCTGTGTCTGCTGAGTCATGGGCAACACACTGCACTCTTTCTTGTGATATCTTGATTCACAGCACTCGCACAGGTTCAAGAGCAATGTTCAACAAGTTCCAACATGCCGTGGAAGTCGCTCTCATTCCCTAGTTTGAGCTGTACAGAGAGAAACAGTAAGCTTCTCCTTCCATTCAGGACCTCCTACCTGAAGTCACCCTGCCTCTTGAAGAAAGACGACCTTCTTTCTATTGCAACTAAAGCACAGTTTTTCCTGTAGCACGGCAGGCTTTTGAAGCGGCACGGGTCCAGAGTCCTAGCCAGGGATTTCCTTGGTGAGGCCGTTCACTAGTTGCAGAACACCGTGTCTCGAGAAGTTGATTCAGGGAAGCAACAACTGTGTACTCTGTGTCTCATTTGACTTGTTAAAAACCACAGAGATGAATGCTGCCTGTGCCCATGGAAATGGGGTCATGAGGGTACTAGCCTTGCTTTCCGTTTGGAAACCTCCATTCTTGCTTCCGTGAAGCTCCCTGAAATTCTCTGCTGTTGACAGTCCTCTGGCCACTGTAGGCATGTGTCTGAGAAAAAAATGAGTTTTCTCTGGGTACAGACGGAGCTTCATTGGCCGGGGTGGGGCTCTCCTTGCCATCCTCTAGAGCTAAAGGGAATCTCAACGTGAGTCCCTGCCTCGAGGTAAGGCCCTGAGTAGCCCTGCAGAAAGGGAGGCATGCAGCTCTTTCCATGAGCTCTTAGTGGAGGTCTGTTTTATTGAAAAGAATTACCCCTTTCAGGACTCCTACGCCCTTCGGGTGAGCATCATTTTGGTTCCAAGATCACTGACTCCCTCCACACCCCTGTGGGCCTGCTGAGCAGCATTGAGTCCCATACGTCCCACGGAGGCTCTCTGTGTCTGCAGAGTCTCGGGCAACACACTATACGTTACTTCAGGAGAGCTACATTTCCAGAGCACTCGAACAGCATCAAAACTACATTTCTAGGCAGTCCAACATGCCCTGGAAGTCTTCGACATTGCCCTCGTCAGAGCTGCCCAGAGAAAACACTCTGCTTAGAATTTATCGAGGACCTCGTACCTGAAGTCACTCTATTCAAGGAGAAATACAGCATCTTAACATGCTGTGTCGTTCACAGGGCAAGAAACGTGAGAACTTGCCTCGAGGTAAGGCCATGAAATGCTTTGCAGAAGCGGAGGCGTGTAGCAGTTTCCATGTGGCCGTAGACGCATATCTTCAGCATTTTAAAGCCAGTACGCTTTTCAGGACACCCAGGTGCCTCGCCTGGAAACCCTATTCCCTGCAAGAACACTGAGTACCCTCAGGCTCCCCTGGCCCTTCTAAGCAATATCCAGGCCAGGAGCTTTCAGACTCACAGTGTGTATGTCGAGTGTAGGGTAACACAGTGCACTCTTATTGGGACATCTTGATATAGCCAGCAATCGCCCAGGTTCACGAGCACCTTTAAGCAAGTTCCAATAGGCCGTGGAATTCGTTCTCATTCCCTAGTTTGAGCTGTACAGAGAGAAACAGTAAGCTTCTCCTTCCATTCAGGACCTCCTACCTGAAGTCACCCTGCCTCCTGAAGAAAGACGACCTCGTTTCTATTGAAACTAAAGCACAGTTTTTCCTGTAGCACGGCAGGCTTTTGAAGAGGCACGGGCCCAGAGGCCTAGCTAGGGCTTTCCTTGGTGTGGCCATTCACCAGATGCAGAACACACTGCCTCGAGAAGTTGATTCAGGGAAGCAACAACTGTGTACTCTGTGTCTGATTTGACTTGTTAAAAACCACAGAGATGTATGCTGCCTGTGCCCATGGAAATGGGGGCATGATGGGACTAGCCTTGCTTTTCGTTTGGAAACCTCCATTCTAGCTTCGGTGAAGCTCCCTGAAATTCTCTGCTGTTGACAGGCCTCTGGCCACTGTAGGCATGTTTCTGGGAAGAAAATGAGTTTTCTCTGGCTACACACGGAACTTCATTGGCCGGGGTGGGGCGCACCTTGCCATGCTCTAGAGCTAAAGGGAATCTAAACGTGAGCCCTTGGCTCGAGGTAAGGCCCTGAGTAGCCCTGCAGAACGGGAGGCATGCAGCTCTTTCCATTAGCTCTTCGTCGCTCTTCTGGTTTACTTTAAATGAAGTACCTTTTTTCAGGACTCCTAGGCCCCTCGGTTGAGCATCATTTTTGTTCCAAGGGCTCTGAGTATCTCCACACCCCTGTAGGCCTGCTGAGCAACAACGAGGCACATTGGTCCTCGGAGGTCCTCTGTGTCTGCTGAGTCATGGGCAACACACTGCACTCTTTCTTGTGATATCTTGATTCACAGCACTCGCACAGGTTCAAGAGCAATGTTCAACAAGTTCCAACATGCCGTGGAAGTCGCTCTCATTCCCTAGTTTGAGCTGTACAGAGAGAAACAGTAAGCTTCTCCTTCCATTCAGGACCTCCTACCTGAAGTCACCCTGCCTCTTGAAGAAAGACGACCTTCTTTGTATTGCAACTAAAGCACAGTTTTTCCTGTAGCACGGCAGGCTTTTGAAGCGGCACGGGTCCAGAGTCCTAGCCAGGGATTTCCTTGGTGAGGCCGTTCACTAGTTGCAGAACACCGTGCCTCGAGAAGTTGATTCAGGGAAGCAACAACTGTGTACTCTGTGTCTCATTTGACTTGTTAAAAACCACAGAGATGAATGCTGCCTGTGCCCATGGAAATGGGGTCATGAGGGTACTAGCCTTGCTTTCCGTTTGGAAACCTCCATTCTTGCTTCCGTGAAGCTCCCTGAAATTCTCTGCTGTTGACAGTCCTCTGGCCACTGTAGGCATGTGTCTGAGAAAAAAATGAGTTTTCTCTGGGTACAGACGGAGCTTCATTGGCCGGGGTGGGGCTCTCCTTGCCATCCTCTAGAGCTAAAGGGAATCTCAACGTGAGTCCCTGCCTCGAGGTAAGGCCCTGAGTAGCCCTGCAGAAAGGGAGGCATGCAGCTCTTTCCATGAGCTCTTAGTGGAGGTCTGTTTTATTGAAAAGAATTACCCCTTTCAGGACTCCTACGCCCTTTGGGTGAGCATCATTTTGGTTCCAAGATCACTGACTCCCTCCACACCCCTGTGGGCCTGCTGAGCAGCATTGAGTCCCATACGTCCCACGGAGGCTCTCTGTGTCTGCAGAGTCTCGGGCAACACACTATACGTTACTTCAGGAGAGCTACATTTCCAGAGCACTCGAACAGCATCAAAACTACATTTCTAGGCAGTCCAACATGCCCTGGAAGTCTTCGACATTGCCCTCGTCAGAGCTGCCCAGAGAAAACACTCTGCTTAGAATTTATCGAGGACCTCGTACCTGAAGTCACTCTATTCAAGGAGAAATACAGCATCTTAACATGCTGTGTCGTTCACAGGGCAAGAAACGTGAGAACTTGCCTCGAGGTAAGGCCATGAAATGCTTTGCAGAAGCGGAGGCGTGTAGCAGTTTCCATGTGGCCGTAGACGCATATCTTCAGCATTTTAAAGCCAGTACGCTTTTCAGGACACCCAGGTGCCTCGCCTGGAAACCCTATTCCCTGCAAGAACACTGAGTACCCTCAGGCTCCCCTGGCCCTTCTAAGCAATATCCAGGCCAGGAGCTTTCAGACTCACAGTGTGTATGTCGAGTGTAGGGTAACACAGTGCACTCTTATTGGGACATCTTGATATAGCCAGCAATCGCCCAGGTTCACGAGCACCTTTAAGCAAGTTCCAATAGGCCGTGGAATTCGTTCTCATTCCCTAGTTTGAGCTGTACAGAGAGAAACAGTAAGCTTCTCCTTCCATTCAGGACCTCCTACCTGAAGTCACCCTGCCTCCTGAAGAAAGACGACCTCGTTTCTATTGAAACTAAAGCACAGTTTTTCCTGTAGCACGGCAGGCTTTTGAAGAGGCACGGGCCCAGAGGCCTAGCTAGGGCTTTCCTTGGTGTGGCCGTTCACCAGATGCAGAACACACTGCCTCGAGAAGTTGATTCAGGGAAGCAACAACTGTGTACTCTGTGTCTGATTTGACTTGTTAAAAACCACAGAGATGTATGCTGCCTGTGCCCATGGAAATGGGGGCATGATGGGACTAGCCTTGCTTTTCGTTTGGAAACCTCCATTCTAGCTTCCGTGAAGCTCCCTGAAATTCTCTGCTGTTGACAGGCCTCTGGCCACTGTAGGCATGTTTCTGGGAAGAAAATGAGTCTTCTCTGGCTACACACGGAACTTCATTGGCCGGGGTGGGGCGCACCTTGCCATGCTCTAGAGCTAAAGGGAATCTAAACGTGAGCCCTTGGCTCGAGGTAAGGCCCTGAGTAGCCCTGCAGAACGGGAGGCATGCAGCTCTTTCCATTAGCTCTTCGTCGCTCTTCTGGTTTACTTTAAATGAAGTACCTTTTTTCAGGACTCCTAGGCCCCTCGGTTGAGCATCATTTTTGTTCCAAGGGCTCTGAGTATCTCCACACCCCTGTAGGCCTGCTGAGCAACAACGAGGCACATTGGTCCTCGGAGGTCCTCTGTGTCTGCTGAGTCATGGGCAACACACTGCACTCTTTCTTGTGATATCTTGATTCACAGCACTCGCACAGGTTCAAGAGCAATGTTCAACAAGTTCCAACATGCCGTGGAAGTCGCTCTCATTCCCTAGTTTGAGCTGTACAGAGAGAAACAGTAAGCTTCTCCTTCCATTCAGGACCTCCTACCTGAAGTCACCCTGCCTCTTGAAGAAAGACGACCTTCTTTCTATTGCAACTAAAGCACAGTTTTTCCTGTAGCACGGCAGGCTTTTGAAGCGGCACGGGTCCAGAGTCCTAGCCAGGGATTTCCTTGGTGAGGCCGTTCACTAGTTGCAGAACACCGTGCCTCGAGAAGTTGATTCAGGGAAGCAACCACTGTGTACTCTGTGTCTCATTTGACTTGTTAAAAACCACAGAGATGAATGCTGCCTGTGCCCATGGAAATGGGGTCATGAGGGTACTAGCCTTGCTTTCCGTTTGGAAACCTCCATTCTTGCTTCCGTGAAGCTCCCTGAAATTCTCTGCTGTTGACAGTCCTCTGGCCACTGTAGGCATGTGTCTGGGAAAAAAATGAGTTTTCTCTGGGTACACACGGAGCTTCATTGGCCGGGGTGGGGCTCTCCTTGCCATCCTCTAGAGCTAAAGGGAATCTCAACGTGAGTCCCTGCCTCGAGGTAAGGCCCTGAGTAGCCCTGCAGAAAGGGAGGCATGCAGCTCTTTCCATGAGCTCTTAGTGGAGGTCTGTTTTATTGAAAAGAATTACCCCTTTCAGGACTCCTACGCCCTTCGGGTGAGCATCATTTTGGTTCCAAGATCACTGACTCCCTCCACACCCCTGTGGGCCTGCTGAGCAGCATTGAGTCCCATACGTCCCACGGAGGCTCTCTGTGTCTGCAGAGTCTCGGGCAACACACTATACGTTACATCAGGAGAGCTACATTTCCAGAGCACTCGAACAGCATCAAAACTACATTTCTAGGCAGTCCAACATGCCCTGGAAGTCTTCGACATTGCCCTCGTCAGAGCTGCCCAGAGAAAACACTCTGCTTAGAATTTATCGAGGACCTCGTACCTGAAGTCACTCTATTCAAGGAGAAATACAGCATCTTAACATGCTGTGTCGTTCACAGGGCAAGAAACGTGAGAACTTGCCTCGAGGTAAGGCCATGAAATGCTTTGCAGAAGCGGAGGCGTGTAGCAGTTTCCATGTGGCCGTAGACGCATATCTTCAGCATTTTAAAGCCAGTACGCTTTTCAGGACACCCAGGTGCCTCGCCTGGAAACCCTATTCCCTGCAAGAACACTGAGTACCCTCAGGCTCCCCAGGCCCTTCTAAGCAATATCCAGGCCAGGAGCTTTCAGACTCACAGTGTGTATGTCGAGTGTAGGGTAACACAGTGCACTCTTATTGGGACATCTTGATATAGCCAGCTATCGCCCAGGTTCACGAGCACCTTTAAGCAAGTTCCAATAGGCCGTGGAATTCGTTCTCATTCCCTAGTTTGAGCTGTACAGAGAGAAACAGTAAGCTTCTCCTTCCATTCAGGACCTCCTACCTGAAGTCACCCTGCCTCCTGAAGAAAGACGACCTCGTTTCTATTGAAACTAAAGCACAGTTTTTCCTGTAGCATGGCAGGCTTTTGAAGAGGCACGGGCCCAGAGGCCTAGCTAGGGCTTTCCTTGGTGTGGCCGTTCACTAGACGCAGAACACACTGCCTCGAGAAGTTGATTCAGGGAAGCAACAACTGTGTACTCTGTGTCTCATTTGACTTGTTAAAAACCACAGAGATGTATGCTGCCTGTGCCCATGGAAATGGGGGCATGATGGGACTAGCCTTGCTTTTCGTTTGGAAACCTCCATTCTAGCTTCGGTGAAGCTCCCTGAAATTCTCTGCTGTTGACAGGCCTCTGGCCACTGTAGGCATGTGTCTGGGAAGAAAATGAGTTTTCTCTGGCTACACACGGAACTTCATTGGCCGGGGTGGGGCGCACCTTGCCATGCTCTAGAGCTAAAGGGAATCTAAACGTGAGCCCTTGGCTCGAGGTAAGGCCCTGAGTAGCCCTGCAGAACGGGAGGCATGCAGCTCTTTCCATTAGCTCTTAGTCGCTCTTCTGGTTTACTTTAAATGAAGTACCTTTTTTCAGGACTCCTAGGCCCCTCGGTTGAGCATCATTTTTGTTCCAAGGTCTCTGAGTATCTCCACACCCCTGTAGGCCTGCTGAGCAACAACGAGGCACATTGGTCCTCGGAGGTCCTCTGTGTCTGCTGAGTCATGGGCAACACACTGCACTCTTTCTTGTGATATCTTGATTCACAGCACTCGCACAGGTTCAAGAGCAATGTTCAACAAGTTCCAACATGCCGTGGAAGTCGCTCTCATTCCCTAGTTTGAGCTGTACAGAGAGAAACAGTAAGCTTCTCCTTCCATTCAGGACCTCCTACCTGAAGTCACCCTGCCTCCTGAAGAAAGACGACCTCGTTTCTATTGAAACTAAAGCACAGTTTTTCCTGTAGCATGGCAGGCTTTTGAAGAGGCACGGGCCCAGAGGCCTAGCTAGGGCTTTCCTTGGTGTGGCCGTTCACTAGATGCAGAACACACTGCCTCGAGAAGTTGATTCAGGGAAGCAACAACTGTGTACTCTGTGTCTCATTTGACTTGTTAAAAACCACAGAGATGTATGCTGCCTGTGCCCATGGAAATGGGGGCATGATGGGACTAGCCTTGCTTTTCGTTTGGAAACCTCCATTCTAGCTTCGGTGAAGCTCCCTGAAATTCTCTGCTGTTGACAGGCCTCTGGCCACTGTAGGCATGTGTCTGGGAAGAAAATGAGTTTTCTCTGGCTACACACGGAACTTCATTGGCCGGGGTGGGGCGCACCTTGCCATGCTCTAGAGCTAAAGGGAATCTAAACGTGAGCCCTTGGCTCGAGGTAAGGCCCTGAGTAGCCCTGCAGAACGGGAGGCATGCAGCTCTTTCCATTAGCTCTTAGTCGCTCTTCTGGTTTACTTTAAATGAAGTACCTTTTTTCAGGACTCCTAGGCCCCTCGGTTGAGCATCATTTTTGTTCCAAGGTCTCTGAGTATCTCCACACCCCTGTAGGCCTGCTGAGCAACAACGAGGCACATTGGTCCTCGGAGGTCCTCTGTGTCTGCTGAGTCATGGGCAACACACTGCACTCTTTCTTGTGATATCTTGATTCACAGCACTCACACAGGTTCAAGAGCAATGTTCAACAAGTTCCAACATGCCGTGGAAGTCGCTCTCATTCCCTAGTTTGAGCTGTACAGAGAGAAACAGTAAGCTTCTCCTTCCATTCAGGACCTCCTACCTGAAGTCACCCTGCCTCTTGAAGAAAGACGACCTTCTTTCTATTGCAACTAAAGCACAGTTTTTCCTGTAGCACGGCAGGCTTTTGAAGCGGCACGGGTCCAGAGTCCTAGCCAGGGATTTCCTTGGTGAGGCCGTTCACTAGTTGCAGAACACCGTGCCTCGAGAAGTTGATTCAGGGAAGCAACAACTGTGTACTCTGTGTCTCATTTGACTTGTTAAAAACCACAGAGATGAATGCTGCCTGTGCCCATGGAAATGGGGTCATGAGGGTACTAGCCTTGCTTTCCGTTTGGAAACCTCCATTCTTGCTTCCGTGAAGCTCCCTGAAATTCTCTGCTGTTGACAGTCCTCTGGCCACTGTAGGCATGTGTCTGGGAAAAAAATGAGTTTTCTCTGGGTACACACGGAGCTTCATTGGCCGGGGTGGGGCTCTCCTTGCCATCCTCTAGAGCTAAAGGGAATCTCAACGTGAGTCCCTGCCTCGAGGTAAGGCCCTGAGTAGCCCTGCAGAAAGGGAGGCATGCAGCTCTTTCCATGAGCTCTTAGTGGAGGTCTGTTTTATTGAAAAGAATTACCCCTTTCAGGACTCCTACGCCCTTCGGGTGAGCATCATTTTGGTTCCAAGATCACTGACTCCCTCCACACCCCTGTGGGCCTGCTGAGCAGCATTGAGTCCCATACGTCCCACGGAGGCTCTCTGTGTCTGCAGAGTCTCGGGCAACACACTATACGTTACTTCAGGAGAGCTACATTTCCAGAGCACTCGAACAGCATCAAAACTACATTTCTAGGCAGTCCAACATGCCCTGGAAGTCTTCGACATTGCCCTCGTCAGAGCTGCCCAGAGAAAACACTCTGCTTAGAATTTATCGAGGACCTCGTACCTGAAGTCACTCTATTCAAGGAGAAATACAGCATCTTAACATGCTGTGTCGTTCACAGGGCAAGAAACGTGAGAACTTGCCTCGAGGTAAGGCCATGAAATGCTTTGCAGAAGCGGAGGCGTGTAGCAGTTTCCATGTGGCCGTAGACGCATATCTTCAGCATTTTAAAGCCAGTACGCTTTTCAGGACACCCAGGTGCCTCGCCTGGAAACCCTATTCCCTGCAAGAACACTGAGTACCCTCAGGCTCCCCTGGCCCTTCTAAGCAAATCCAGGCCAAGAGCTTTCAGACTCAGAGTGTGTATGTCGAGTGTAGGGTAACACAGTGCACTCTTATTGGGACATCTTGATATAGCCAGCTATCGCCCAGGTTCACGAGCACCTTTAAGCAAGTTCCAATAGGCCGTGGAATTCGTTCTCATTCCCTAGTTTGAGCTGTACAGAGAGAAACAGTAAGCTTCTCCTTCCATTCAGGACCTCCTACCTGAAGTCACCCTGGCTCCTGAAGAAAGACGACCTCGTTTCTATTGAAACTAAAGCACAGTTTTTCCTGTAGCACGGCAGGCTTTTGAAGAGGCACGGGCCCAGAGGCCTAGCTAGGGCTTTCCTTGGTGTGGCCGTTCACTAGATGCAGAACACACTGCCTCGAGAAGTTGATTCAGGGAAGCAACAACTGTGTACTCTGTGTCTCATTTGACTTGTTAAAAACCACAGAGATGTATGCTGCCTGTGCCCATGGAAATGGGGGCATGATGGGACTAGCCTTGCTTTTCGTTTGGAAACCTCCATTCTAGCTTCGGTGAAGCTCCCTGAAATTCTCTGCTGTTGACAGGCCTCTGGCCACTGTAGGCATGTGTCTGGGAAGAAAATGAGTTTTCTCTGGCTACACACGGAACTTCATTGGCCGGGGTGGGGCGCACCTTGCCATGCTCTAGAGCTAAAGGGAATCTAAACGTGAGCCCTTGGCTCGAGGTAAGGCCCTGAGTAGCCCTGCAGAACGGGAGGCATGCAGCTCTTTCCATTAGCTCTTAGTCGCTCTTCTGGTTTACTTTAAATGAAGTACCTTTTTTCAGGACTCCTAGGCCCCTCGGTTGAGCATCATTTTTGTTCCAAGGTCTCTGAGTATCTCCACACCCCTGTAGGCCTGCTGAGCAACAACGAGGCACATTGGTCCTCGGAGGTCCTCTGTGTCTGCTGAGTCATGGGCAACACACTGCACTCTTTCTTGTGATATCTTGATTCACAGCACTCGCACAGGTTCAAGAGCAATGTTCAACAAGTTCCAACATGCCGTGGAAGTCGCTCTCATTCCCTAGTTTGAGCTGTACAGAGAGAAACAGTAAGCTTCTCCTTCCATTCAGGACCTCCTACCTGAAGTCACCCTGCCTCTTGAAGAAAGACGACCTTCTTTCTATTGCAACTAAAGCACAGTTTTTCCTGTAGCACGGCAGGCTTTTGAAGCGGCACGGGTCCAGAGTCCTAGCCAGGGATTTCCTTGGTGAGGCCGTTCACTAGTTGCAGAACACCGTGCCTCGAGAAGTTGATTCAGGGAAGCAACAACTGTGTACTCTGTGTCTCATTTGACTTGTTAAAAACCACAGAGATGAATGCTGCCTGTGCCCATGGAAATGGGGTCATGAGGGTACTAGCCTTGCTTTCCGTTTGGAAACCTCCATTCTTGCTTCCGTGAAGCTCCCTGAAATTCTCTGCTGTTGACAGTCCTCTGGCCACTGTAGGCATGTGTCTGAGAAAAAAATGAGTTTTCTCTGGGTACAGACGGAGCTTCATTGGCCGGGGTGGGGCTCTCCTTGCCATCCTCTAGAGCTAAAGGGAATCTCAACGTGAGTCCCTGCCTCGAGGTAAGGCCCTGAGTAGCCCTGCAGAAAGGGAGGCATGCAGCTCTTTCCATGAGCTCTTAGTGGAGGTCTGTTTTATTGAAAAGAATTACCCCTTTCAGGACTCCTACGCCCTTCGGGTGAGCATCATTTTGGTTCCAAGATCACTGACTCCCTCCACACCCCTGTGGGCCTGCTGAGCAGCATTGAGTCCCATACGTCCCACGGAGGCTCTCTGTGTCTGCAGAGTCTCGGGCAACACACTATACGTTACTTCAGGAGAGCTACATTTCCAGAGCACTCGAACAGCATCAAAACTACATTTCTAGGCAGTCCAACATGCCCTGGAAGTCTTCGACATTGCCCTCGTCAGAGCTGCCCAGAGAAAACACTCTGCTTAGAATTTATCGAGGACCTCGTACCTGAAGTCACTCTATTCAAGGAGAAATACAGCATCTTAACATGCTGTGTCGTTCACAGGGCAAGAAACGTGAGAACTTGCCTCGAGGTAAGGCCATGAAATGCTTTGCAGAAGCGGAGGCGTGTAGCAGTTTCCATGTGGCCGTAGACGCATATCTTCAGCATTTTAAAGCCAGTACGCTTTTCAGGACACCCAGGTGCCTCGCCTGGAAACCCTATTCCCTGCAAGAACACTGAGTACCCTCAGGCTCCCCTGGCCCTTCTAAGCAATATCCAGGCCAGGAGCTTTCAGACTCACAGTGTGTATGTCGAGTGTAGGGTAACACAGTGCACTCTTATTGGGACATCTTGATATAGCCAGCAATCGCCCAGGTTCACGAGCACCTTTAAGCAAGTTCCAATAGGCCGTGGAATTCGTTCTCATTCCCTAGTTTGAGCTGTACAGAGAGAAACAGTAAGCTTCTCCTTCCATTCAGGACCTCCTACCTGAAGTCACCCTGCCTCCTGAAGAAAGACGACCTCGTTTCTATTGAAACTAAAGCACAGTTTTTCCTGTAGCACGGCAGGCTTTTGAAGAGGCACGGGCCCAGAGGCCTAGCTAGGGCTTTCCTTGGTGTGGCCGTTCACCAGATGCAGAACACACTGCCTCGAGAAGTTGATTCAGGGAAGCAACAACTGTGTACTCTGTGTCTGATTTGACTTGTTAAAAACCACAGAGATGTATGCTGCCTGTGCCCATGGAAATGGGGGCATGATGGGACTAGCCTTGCTTTTCGTTTGGAAACCTCCATTCTAGCTTCGGTGAAGCTCCCTGAAATTCTCTGCTGTTGACAGGCCTCTGGCCACTGTAGGCATGTTTCTGGGAAGAAAATGAGTTTTCTCTGGCTACACACGGAACTTCATTGGCCGGGGTGGGGCGCACCTTGCCATGCTCTAGAGCTAAAGGGAATCTAAACGTGAGCCCTTGGCTCGAGGTAAGGCCCTGAGTAGCCCTGCAGAACGGGAGGCATGCAGCTCTTTCCATTAGCTCTTCGTCGCTCTTCTGGTTTACTTTAAATGAAGTACCTTTTTTCAGGACTCCTAGGCCCCTCGGTTGAGCATCATTTTTGTTCCAAGGGCTCTGAGTATCTCCACACCCCTGTAGGCCTGCTGAGCAACAACGAGGCACATTGGTCCTCGGAGGTCCTCTGTGTCTGCTGAGTCATGGGCAACACACTGCACTCTTTCTTGTGATATCTTGATTCACAGCACTCGCACAGGTTCAAGAGCAATGTTCAACAAGTTCCAACATGCCGTGGAAGTCGCTCTCATTCCCTAGTTTGAGCTGTACAGAGAGAAACAGTAAGCTTCTCCTTCCATTCAGGACCTCCTACCTGAAGTCACCCTGCCTCTTGAAGAAAGACGACCTTCTTTGTATTGCAACTAAAGCACAGTTTTTCCTGTAGCACGGCAGGCTTTTGAAGCGGCACGGGTCCAGAGTCCTAGCCAGGGATTTCCTTGGTGAGGCCGTTCACTAGTTGCAGAACACCGTGTCTCGAGAAGTTGATTCAGGGAAGCAACAACTGTGTACTCTGTGTCTCATTTGACTTGTTAAAAACCACAGAGATGAATGCTGCCTGTGCCCATGGAAATGGGGTCATGAGGGTACTAGCCTTGCTTTCCGTTTGGAAACCTCCATTCTTGCTTCCGTGAAGCTCCCTGAAATTCTCTGCTGTTGACAGTCCTCTGGCCACTGTAGGCATGTGTCTGAGAAAAAAATGAGTTTTCTCTGGGTACAGACGGAGCTTCATTGGCCGGGGTGGGGCTCTCCTTGCCATCCTCTAGAGCTAAAGGGAATCTCAACGTGAGTCCCTGCCTCGAGGTAAGGCCCTGAGTAGCCCTGCAGAAAGGGAGGCATGCAGCTCTTTCCATGAGCTCTTAGTGGAGGTCTGTTTTATTGAAAAGAATTACCCCTTTCAGGACTCCTACGCCCTTCGGGTGAGCATCATTTTGGTTCCAAGATCACTGACTCCCTCCACACCCCTGTGGGCCTGCTGAGCAGCATTGAGTCCCATACGTCCCACGGAGGCTCTCTGTGTCTGCAGAGTCTCGGGCAACACACTATACGTTACTTCAGGAGAGCTACATTTCCAGAGCACTCGAACAGCATCAAAACTACATTTCTAGGCAGTCCAACATGCCCTGGAAGTCTTCGACATTGCCCTCGTCAGAGCTGCCCAGAGAAAACACTCTGCTTAGAATTTATCGAGGACCTCGTACCTGAAGTCACTCTATTCAAGGAGAAATACAGCATCTTAACATGCTGTGTCGTTCACAGGGCAAGAAACGTGAGAACTTGCCTCGAGGTAAGGCCATGAAATGCTTTGCAGAAGCGGAGGCGTGTAGCAGTTTCCATGTGGCCGTAGACGCATATCTTCAGCATTTTAAAGCCAGTACGCTTTTCAGGACACCCAGGTGCCTCGCCTGGAAACCCTATTCCCTGCAAGAACACTGAGTACCCTCAGGCTCCCCTGGCCCTTCTAAGCAATATCCAGGCCAGGAGCTTTCAGACTCACAGTGTGTATGTCGAGTGTAGGGTAACACAGTGCACTCTTATTGGGACATCTTGATATAGCCAGCAATCGCCCAGGTTCACGAGCACCTTTAAGCAAGTTCCAATAGGCCGTGGAATTCGTTCTCATTCCCTAGTTTGAGCTGTACAGAGAGAAACAGTAAGCTTCTCCTTCCATTCAGGACCTCCTACCTGAAGTCACCCTGCCTCCTGAAGAAAGACGACCTCGTTTCTATTGAAACTAAAGCACAGTTTTTCCTGTAGCACGGCAGGCTTTTGAAGAGGCACGGGCCCAGAGGCCTAGCTAGGGCTTTCCTTGGTGTGGCCATTCACCAGATGCAGAACACACTGCCTCGAGAAGTTGATTCAGGGAAGCAACAACTGTGTACTCTGTGTCTGATTTGACTTGTTAAAAACCACAGAGATGTATGCTGCCTGTGCCCATGGAAATGGGGGCATGATGGGACTAGCCTTGCTTTTCGTTTGGAAACCTCCATTCTAGCTTCGGTGAAGCTCCCTGAAATTCTCTGCTGTTGACAGGCCTCTGGCCACTGTAGGCATGTTTCTGGGAAGAAAATGAGTCTTCTCTGGCTACACACGGAACTTCATTGGCCGGGGTGGGGCGCACCTTGCCATGCTCTAGAGCTAAAGGGAATCTAAACGTGAGCCCTTGGCTCGAGGTAAGGCCCTGAGTAGCCCTGCAGAACGGGAGGCATGCAGCTCTTTCCATTAGCTCTTCGTCGCTCTTCTGGTTTACTTTAAATGAAGTACCTTTTTTCAGGACTCCTAGGCCCCTCGGTTGAGCATCATTTTTGTTCCAAGGGCTCTGAGTATCTCCACACCCCTGTAGGCCTGCTGAGCAACAACGAGGCACATTGGTCCTCGGAGGTCCTCTGGGTCTGCTGAGTCATGGGCAACACACTGCACTCTTTCTTGTGATATCTTGATTCACAGCACTCGCACAGGTTCAAGAGCAATGTTCAACAAGTTCCAACATGCCGTGGAAGTCGCTCTCATTCCCTAGTTTGAGCTGTACAGAGAGAAACAGTAAGCTTCTCCTTCCATTCAGGACCTCCTACCTGAAGTCACCCTGCCTCTTGAAGAAAGACGACCTTCTTTGTATTGCAACTAAAGCACAGTTTTTCCTGTAGCACGGCAGGCTTTTGAAGCGGCACGGGTCCAGAGTCCTAGCCAGGGATTTCCCTGGTGAGGCCGTTCACTAGTTGCAGAACACCGTGCCTCGAGAAGTTGATTCAGGGAAGCAACAACTGTGTACTCTGTGTCTCATTTGACTTGTTAAAAACCACAGAGATGAATGCTGCCTGTGCCCATGGAAATGGGGTCATGAGGGTACTAGCCTTGCTTTCCGTTTGGAAACCTCCATTCTTGCTTCCGTGAAGCTCCCTGAAATTCTCTGTTGTTGACAGTCCTCTGGCCACTGTAGGCATGTGTCTGAGAAAAAAATGAGTTTTCTCTGGGTACAGACGGAGCTTCATTGGCCGGGGTGGGGCTCTCCTTGCCATCCTCTAGAGCTAAAGGGAATCTCAACGTGAGTCCCTGCCTCGAGGTAAGGCCCTGAGTAGCCCTGCAGAAAGGGAGGCATGCAGCTCTTTCCATGAGCTCTTAGTGGAGGTCTGTTTTATTGAAAAGAATTACCCCTTTCAGGACTCCTACGCCCTTTGGGTGAGCATCATTTTGGTTCCAAGATCACTGACTCCCTCCACACCCCTGTGGGCCTGCTGAGCAGCATTGAGTCCCATACGTCCCACGGAGGCTCTCTGTGTCTGCAGAGTCTCGGGCAACACACTATACGTTACTTCAGGAGAGCTACATTTCCAGAGCACTCGAACAGCATCAAAACTACATTTCTAGGCAGTCCAACATGCCCTGGAAGTCTTCGACATTGCCCTCGTCAGAGCTGCCCAGAGAAAACACTCTGCTTAGAATTTATCGAGGACCTCGTACGTGAAGTCACTCTATTCAAGGAGAAATACAGCATCTTAACATGCTGTGTCGTTCACAGGGCAAGAAACGTGAGAACTTGCCTCGAGGTAAGGCCATGAAATGCTTTGCAGAAGCGGAGGCGTGTAGCAGTTTCCATGTGGCCGTAGACGCATATCTTCAGCATTTTAAAGCCAGTACGCTTTTCAGGACACCCAGGTGCCTCGCCTGGAAACCCTATTCCCTGCAAGAACACTGAGTACCCTCAGGCTCCCCTGGCCCTTCTAAGCAATATCCAGGCCAGGAGCTTTCAGACTCACAGTGTGTATGTCGAGTGTAGGGTAACACAGTGCACTCTTATTGGGACATCTTGATATAGCCAGCAATCGCCCAGGTTCACGAGCACCTTTAAGCAAGTTCCAATAGGCCGTGGAATTCGTTCTCATTCCCTAGTTTGAGCTGTACAGAGAGAAACAGTAAGCTTCTCCTTCCATTCAGGACCTCCTACCTGAAGTCACCCTGGCTCCTGAAGAAAGACGACCTCGTTTCTATTGAAACTAAAGCACAGTTTTTCCTGTAGCACGGCAGGCTTTTGAAGAGGCACGGGCCCAGAGGCCTAGCTAGGGCTTTCCTTGGTGTGGCCGTTCACCAGATGCAGAACACACTGCCTCGAGAAGTTGATTCAGGGAAGCAACAACTGTGTACTCTGTGTCTCATTTGACTTGTTAAAAACCACAGAGATGTATGCTGCCTGTGCCCATGGAAATGGGGGCATGATGGGACTAGCCTTGCTTTTCGTTTGGAAACCTCCATTCTAGCTTCCGTGAAGCTCCCTGAAATTCTCTGCTGTTGACAGGCCTCTGGCCACTGTAGGCATGTGTCTGGGAAGAAAATGAGTTTTCTCTGGCTACACACGGAACTTCATTGGCCGGGGTGGGGCGCACCTTGCCATGCTCTAGAGCTAAAGGGAATCTAAACGTGAGCCCTTGGCTCGAGGTAAGGCCCTGAGTAGCCCTGCAGAACGGGAGGCATGCAGCTCTTTCCATTAGCTCTTCGTCGCTCTTCTGGTTTACTTTAAATGAAGTACCTTTTTTCAGGACTCCTAGGCCCCTCGGTTGAGCATCATTTTTGTTCCAAGGGCTCTGAGTATCTCCACACCCCTGTAGGCCTGCTGAGCAACAACGAGGCACATTGGTCCTCGGAGGTCCTCTGTGTCTGCTGAGTCATGGGCAACACACTGCACTCTTTCTTGTGATATCTTGATTCACAGCACTCGCACAGGTTCAAGAGCAATGTTCAACAAGTTCCAACATGCCGTGGAAGTCGCTCTCATTCCCTAGTTTGAGCTGTACAGAGAGAAACAGTAAGCTTCTCCTTCCATTCAGGACCTCCTACCTGAAGTCACCCTGCCTCTTGAAGAAAGACGACCTTCTTTCTATTGCAACTAAAGCACAGTTTTTCCTGTAGCACGGCAGGCTTTTGAAGCGGCACGGGTCCAGAGTCCTAGCCAGGGATTTCCTTGGTGAGGCCGTTCACTAGTTGCAGAACACCGTGCCTCGAGAAGTTGATTCAGGGAAGCAACAACTGTGTACTCTGTGTCTCATTTGACTTGTTAAAAACCACAGAGATGAATGCTGCCTGTGCCCATGGAAATGGGGTCATGAGGGTACTAGCCTTGCTTTCCGTTTGGAAACCTCCATTCTTGCTTCCGTGAAGCTCCCTGAAATTCTCTGCTGTTGACAGTCCTCTGGCCACTGTAGGCATGTGTCTGGGAAAAAAATGAGTTTTCTCTGGGTACACACGGAGCTTCATTGGCCGGGGTGGGGCTCTCCTTGCCATCCTCTAGAGCTAAAGGGAATCTCAACGTGAGTCCCTGCCTCGAGGTAAGGCCCTGAGTAGCCCTGCAGAAAGGGAGGCATGCAGCTCTTTCCATGAGCTCTTAGTGGAGGTCTGTTTTATTGAAAAGAATTACCCCTTTCAGGACTCCTACGCCCTTCGGGTGAGCATCATTTTGGTTCCAAGATCACTGACTCCCTCCACACCCCTGTGGGCCTGCTGAGCAGCATTGAGTCCCATACGTCCCACGGAGGCTCTCTGTGTCTGCAGAGTCTCGGGCAACACACTATACGTTACATCAGGAGAGCTACATTTCCAGAGCACTCGAACAGCATCAAAACTACATTTCTAGGCAGTCCAACATGCCCTGGAAGTCTTCGACATTGCCCTCGTCAGAGCTGCCCAGAGAAAACACTCTGCTTAGAATTTATCGAGGACCTCGTACCTGAAGTCACTCTATTCAAGGAGAAATACAGCATCTTAACATGCTGTGTCGTTCACAGGGCAAGAAACGTGAGAACTTGCCTCGAGGTAAGGCCATGAAATGCTTTGCAGAAGCGGAGGCGTGTAGCAGTTTCCATGTGGCCGTAGACGCATATCTTCAGCATTTTAAAGCCAGTACGCTTTTCAGGACACCCAGGTGCCTCGCCTGGAAACCCTATTCCCTGCAAGAACACTGAGTACCCTCAGGCTCCCCAGGCCCTTCTAAGCAATATCCAGGCCAGGAGCTTTCAGACTCACAGTGTGTATGTCGAGTGTAGGGTAACACAGTGCACTCTTATTGGGACATCTTGATATAGCCAGCTATCGCCCAGGTTCACGAGCACCTTTAAGCAAGTTCCAATAGGCCGTGGAATTCGTTCTCATTCCCTAGTTTGAGCTGTACAGAGAGAAACAGTAAGCTTCTCCTTCCATTCAGGACCTCCTACCTGAAGTCACCCTGCCTACTGAAGAAAGACGACCTCGTTTCTATTGAAACTAAAGCACAGTTTTTCCTGTAGCATGGCAGGCTTTTGAAGAGGCACGGGCCCAGAGGCCTAGCTAGGGCTTTCCTTGGTGTGGCCGTTCACTAGACGCAGAACACACTGCCTCGAGAAGTTGATTCAGGGAAGCAACAACTGTGTACTCTGTGTCTCATTTGACTTGTTAAAAACCACAGAGATGTATGCTGCCTGTGCCCATGGAAATGGGGGCATGATGGGACTAGCCTTGCTTTTCGTTTGGAAACCTCCATTCTAGCTTCGGTGAAGCTCCCTGAAATTCTCTGCTGTTGACAGGCCTCTGGCCACTGTAGGCATGTGTCTGGGAAGAAAATGAGTTTTCTCTGGCTACACACGGAACTTCATTGGCCGGGGTGGGGCGCACCTTGCCATGCTCTAGAGCTAAAGGGAATCTAAACGTGAGCCCTTGGCTCGAGGTAAGGCCCTGAGTAGCCCTGCAGAACGGGAGGCATGCAGCTCTTTCCATTAGCTCTTAGTCGCTCTTCTGGTTTACTTTAAATGAAGTACCTTTTTTCAGGACTCCTAGGCCCCTCGGTTGAGCATCATTTTTGTTCCAAGGTCTCTGAGTATCTCCACACCCCTGTAGGCCTGCTGAGCAACAACGAGGCACATTGGTCCTCGGAGGTCCTCTGTGTCTGCTGAGTCATGGGCAACACACTGCACTCTTTCTTGTGATATCTTGATTCACAGCACTCGCACAGGTTCAAGAGCAATGTTCAACAAGTTCCAACATGCCGTGGAAGTCGCTCTCATTCCCTAGTTTGAGCTGTACAGAGAGAAACAGTAAGCTTCTCCTTCCATTCAGGACCTCCTACCTGAAGTCACCCTGCCTCCTGAAGAAAGACGACCTCGTTTCTATTGAAACTAAAGCACAGTTTTTCCTGTAGCATGGCAGGCTTTTGAAGAGGCACGGGCCCAGAGGCCTAGCTAGGGCTTTCCTTGGTGTGGCCGTTCACTAGATGCAGAACACACTGCCTCGAGAAGTTGATTCAGGGAAGCAACAACTGTGTACTCTGTGTCTCATTTGACTTGTTAAAAACCACAGAGATGTATGCTGCCTGTGCCCATGGAAATGGGGGCATGATGGGACTAGCCTTGCTTTTCGTTTGGAAACCTCCATTCTAGCTTCGGTGAAGCTCCCTGAAATTCTCTGCTGTTGACAGGCCTCTGGCCACTGTAGGCATGTGTCTGGGAAGAAAATGAGTTTTCTCTGGCTACACACGGAACTTCATTGGCCGGGGTGGGGCGCACCTTGCCATGCTCTAGAGCTAAAGGGAATCTAAACGTGAGCCCTTGGCTCGAGGTAAGGCCCTGAGTAGCCCTGCAGAACGGGAGGCATGCAGCTCTTTCCATTAGCTCTTAGTCGCTCTTCTGGTTTACTTTAAATGAAGTACCTTTTTTCAGGACTCCTAGGCCCCTCGGTTGAGCATCATTTTTGTTCCAAGGTCTCTGAGTATCTCCACACCCCTGTAGGCCTGCTGAGCAACAACGAGGCACATTGGTCCTCGGAGGTCCTCTGTGTCTGCTGAGTCATGGGCAACACACTGCACTCTTTCTTGTGATATCTTGATTCACAGCACTCACACAGGTTCAAGAGCAATGTTCAACAAGTTCCAACATGCCGTGGAAGTCGCTCTCATTCCCTAGTTTGAGCTGTACAGAGAGAAACAGTAAGCTTCTCCTTCCATTCAGGACCTCCTACCTGAAGTCACCCTGCCTCTTGAAGAAAGACGACCTTCTTTCTATTGCAACTAAAGCACAGTTTTTCCTGTAGCACGGCAGGCTTTTGAAGCGGCACGGGTCCAGAGTCCTAGCCAGGGATTTCCTTGGTGAGGCCGTTCACTAGTTGCAGAACACCGTGCCTCGAGAAGTTGATTCAGGGAAGCAACAACTGTGTACTCTGTGTCTCATTTGACTTGTTAAAAACCACAGAGATGAATGCTGCCTGTGCCCATGGAAATGGGGTCATGAGGGTACTAGCCTTGCTTTCCGTTTGGAAACCTCCATTCTTGCTTCCGTGAAGCTCCCTGAAATTCTCTGCTGTTGACAGTCCTCTGGCCACTGTAGGCATGTGTCTGGGAAAAAAATGAGTTTTCTCTGGGTACACACGGAGCTTCATTGGCCGGGGTGGGGCTCTCCTTGCCATCCTCTAGAGCTAAAGGGAATCTCAACGTGAGTCCCTGCCTCGAGGTAAGGCCCTGAGTAGCCCTGCAGAAAGGGAGGCATGCAGCTCTTTCCATGAGCTCTTAGTGGAGGTCTGTTTTATTGAAAAGAATTACCCCTTTCAGGACTCCTACGCCCTTCGGGTGAGCATCATTTTGGTTCCAAGATCACTGACTCCCTCCACACCCCTGTGGGCCTGCTGAGCAGCATTGAGTCCCATACGTCCCACGGAGGCTCTCTGTGTCTGCAGAGTCTCGGGCAACACACTATACGTTACTTCAGGAGAGCTACATTTCCAGAGCACTCGAACAGCATCAAAACTACATTTCTAGGCAGTCCAACATGCCCTGGAAGTCTTCGACATTGCCCTCGTCAGAGCTGCCCAGAGAAAACACTCTGCTTAGAATTTATCGAGGACCTCGTACCTGAAGTCACTCTATTCAAGGAGAAATACAGCATCTTAACATGCTGTGTCGTTCACAGGGCAAGAAACGTGAGAACTTGCCTCGAGGTAAGGCCATGAAATGCTTTGCAGAAGCGGAGGCGTGTAGCAGTTTCCATGTGGCCGTAGACGCATATCTTCAGCATTTTAAAGCCAGTACGCTTTTCAGGACACCCAGGTGCCTCGCCTGGAAACCCTATTCCCTGCAAGAACACTGAGTACCCTCAGGCTCCCCTGGCCCTTCTAAGCAAATCCAGGCCAAGAGCTTTCAGACTCAGAGTGTGTATGTCGAGTGTAGGGTAACACAGTGCACTCTTATTGGGACATCTTGATATAGCCAGCTATCGCCCAGGTTCACGAGCACCTTTAAGCAAGTTCCAATAGGCCGTGGAAATCGTTCTCATTCCCTAGTTTGAGCTGTACAGAGAGAAACAGTAAGCTTCTCCTTCCATTCAGGACCTCCTACCTGAAGTCACCCTGGCTCCTGAAGAAAGACGACCTCGTTTCTATTGAAACTAAAGCACAGTTTTTCCTGTAGCACGGCAGGCTTTTGAAGAGGCACGGGCCCAGAGGCCTAGCTAGGGCTTTCCTTGGTGTGGCCGTTCACTAGATGCAGAACACACTGCCTCGAGAAGTTGATTCAGGGAAGCAACAACTGTGTACTCTGTGTCTCATTTGACTTGTTAAAAACCACAGAGATGTATGCTGCCTGTGCCCATGGAAATGGGGGCATGATGGGACTAGCCTTGCTTTTCGTTTGGAAACCTCCATTCTAGCTTCGGTGAAGCTCCCTGAAATTCTCTGCTGTTGACAGGCCTCTGGCCACTGTAGGCATGTGTCTGGGAAGAAAATGAGTTTTCTCTGGCTACACACGGAACTTCATTGGCCGGGGTGGGGCGCACCTTGCCATGCTCTAGAGCTAAAGGGAATCTAAACGTGAGCCCTTGGCTCGAGGTAAGGCCCTGAGTAGCCCTGCAGAACGGGAGGCATGCAGCTCTTTCCATTAGCTCTTAGTCGCTCTTCTGGTTTACTTTAAATGAAGTACCTTTTTTCAGGACTCCTAGGCCCCTCGGTTGAGCATCATTTTTGTTCCAAGGGCTCTGAGTATCTCCACACCCCTGTAGGCCTGCTGAGCAACAACGAGGCACATTGGTCCTCGGAGGTCCTCTGTGTCTGCTGAGTCATGGGCAACACACTGCACTCTTTCTTGTGATATCTTGATTCACAGCACTCGCACAGGTTCAAGAGCAATGTTCAACAAGTTCCAACATGCCGTGGAAGTCGCTCTCATTCCCTAATTTGAGCTGTACAGAGAGAAACAGTAAGCTTCTCCTTCCATTCAGGACCTCCTACCTGAAGTCACCCTGCCTCTTGAAGAAAGACGACCTTCTTTCTATTGCAACTAAAGCACAGTTTTTCCTGTAGCACGGCAGGCTTTTGAAGCGGCACGGGTCCAGAGTCCTAGCCAGGGATTTCCTTGGTGAGGCCGTTCACTAGTTGCAGAACACCGTGCCTCGAGAAGTTGATTCAGGGAAGCAACAACAGTGTACTCTGTGTCTCATTTGACTTGTTAAAAACCACAGAGATGAATGCTGCCTGTGCCCATGGAAATGGGGTCATGAGGGTACTAGCCTTGCTTTCCGTTTGGAAACCTCCATTCTTGCTTCCGTGAAGCTCCCTGAAATTCTCTGCTGTTGACAGTCCTCTGGCTACTGTAGGCATGTGTCTGGGAAAAAAATGAGTTTTCTCTGGGTACACACGGAGCTTCATTGGCCGGGGTGGGGCTCTCCTTGCCATCCTCTAGAGCTAAAGGGAATCTCAACGTGAGTCCCTGCCTCGAGGTAAGGTCCTGAGTAGCCCTGCAGAAAGGGAGGCATGCAGCTCTTTCCATGAGCTCTTAGTGGAGGTCTGTTTTATTTAAAAGAATTACCCCTTTCAGGACTCCTACGCCCTTCGGGTGAGCATCATTTTGGTTCCAAGATCACTGACTCCCTCCACACCCCTGTGGGCCTGCTGAGCAGCATTGAGTCCCATACGTCCCACGGAGGCTCTCTGTGTCTGCAGAGTCTCGGGCAACACACTATACGTTACTTCAGGAGAGCTACATTTCCAGAGCACTCGAACAGCATCAAAACTACATTTCTAGGCAGTCCAACATGCCCTGGAAGTCTTCGACATTGCCCTCGTCAGAGCTGCCCAGAGAAAACACTCTGCTTAGAATTTATCGAGGACCTCGTACCTGAAGTCACTCTATTCAAGGAGAAATACAGCATCTTAACATGCTGTGTCGTTCACAGGGCAAGAAACGTGAGAACTTGCCTCGAGGTAAGGCCATGAAATGCTTTGCAGAAGCGGAGGCCTGTAGCAGTTTCCATGTGGCCGTAGACGCATATCTTCAGCATTTTAAAGCCAGTACGCTTTTCAGGACACCCAGGTGCCTCGCCTGGAAACCCTATTCCCTGCAAGAACACTGAGTACCCTCAGGCTCCCCTGGCCCTTCTAAGCAATATCCAGGCCAGGAGCTTTCAGACTCACAGTGTGTATGTCGAGTGTAGGGTAACACAGTGCACTCTTATTGGGACATCTTGATATAGCCAGCAATCGCCCAGGTTCACGAGCACCTTTAAGCAAGTTCCAATAGGCCGTGGAATTCGTTCTCATTCCCTAGTTTGAGCTGTACAGAGAGAAACAGTAAGCTTCTCCTTCCATTCAGGACCTCCTACCTGAAGTCACCCTGCCTCCTGAAGAAAGACGACCTCGTTTCTATTGAAACTAAAGCACAGTTTTTCCTGTAGCACGGCAGGCTTTTGAAGAGGCACGGGCCCAGAGGCCTAGCTAGGGCTTTCCTTGGTGTGGCCGTTCACCAGATGCAGAACACACTGCCTCGAGAAGTTGATTCAGGGAAGCAACAACTGTGTACTCTGTGTCTGATTTGACTTGTTAAAAACCACAGAGATGTATGCTGCCTGTGCCCATGGAAATGGGGGCATGATGGGACTAGCCTTGCTTTTCGTTTGGAAACCTCCATTCTAGCTTCGGTGAAGCTCCCTGAAATTCTCTGCTGTTGACAGGCCTCTGGCCACTGTAGGCATGTTTCTGGGAAGAAAATGAGTTTTCTCTGGCTACACACGGAACTTCATTGGCCGGGGTGGGGCGCACCTTGCCATGCTCTAGAGCTAAAGGGAATCTAAACGTGAGCCCTTGGCTCGAGGTAAGGCCCTGAGTAGCCCTGCAGAACGGGAGGCATGCAGCTCTTTCCATTAGCTCTTCGTCGCTCTTCTGGTTCACTTTAAATGAAGTACCTTTTTTCAGGACTCCTAGGCCCCTCGGTTGAGCATCATTTTTGTTCAAAGGGCTCTGAGTATCTCCACACCCCTGTAGGCCTGCTGAGCAACAACGAGGCACATTGGTCCTCGGAGGTCCTCTGTGTCTGCTGAGTCATGGGCAACACACTGCACTCTTTCTTGTGATATCTTGATTCACAGCACTCGCACAGGTTCAAGAGCAATGTTCAACAAGTTCCAACATGCCGTGGAAGTCGCTCTCATTCCCTAGTTTGAGCTGTACAGAGAGAAACAGTAAGCTTCTCCTTCCATTCAGGACCTCCTACCTGAAGTCACCCTGCCTCTTGAAGAAAGACGACCTTCTTTCTATTGCAACTAAAGCACAGTTTTTCCTGTAGCACGGCAGGCTTTTGAAGCGGCACGGGTCCAGAGTCCTAGCCAGGGATTTCCTTGGTGAGGCCGTTCACTAGTTTCAGAACACCGTGCCTCGAGAAGTTGATTCAGGGAAGCAACAACTGTGTACTCTGTGTCTCATTTGACTTGTTAAAAACCACAGAGATGAATGCTGCCTGTGCCCATGGAAATGGGGTCATGAGGGTACTAGCCTTGCTTTCCGTTTGGAAACCTCCATTCTTGCTTCCGTGAAGCTCCCTGAAATTCTCTGCTGTTGACAGTCCTCTGGCCACTGTAGGCATGTGTCTGAGAAAAAAATGAGTTTTCTCTGGGTACAGACGGAGCTTCATTGGCCGGGGTGGGGCTCTCCTTGCCATCCTCTAGAGCTAAAGGGAATCTCAACGTGAGTCCCTGCCTCGAGGTAAGGCCCTGAGTAGCCCTGCAGAAAGGGAGGCATGCAGCTCTTTCCATGAGCTCTTAGTGGAGGTCTGTTTTATTTAAAAGAATTACCCCTTTCAGGACTCCTACGCCCTTCGGGTGAGCATCATTTTGGTTCCAAGATCACTGACTCCCTCCACACCCCTGTGGGCCTGCTGAGCAGCATTGAGTCCCATACGTCCCACGGAGGCTCTCTGTGTCTGCAGAGTCTCGGGCAACACACTATACGTTACTTCAGGAGAGCTACATTTCCAGAGCACTCGAACAGCATCAAAACTACATTTCTAGGCAGTCCAACATGCCCTGGAAGTCTTCGACATTGCCCTCGTCAGAGCTGCCCAGAGAAAACACTCTGCTTAGAATTTATTGAGGACCTCGTACCTGAAGTCACTCTATTCAAGGAGAAATACAGCATCTTAATATGCTGTGTCGTTCACAGGGCAAGAAACGTGAGAACTTGCCTCGAGGTAAGGCCATGAAATGCTTTGCAGAAGCGGAGGCGTGTAGCAGTTTCCATGTGGCCGTAGACGCATATCTTCAGCATTTTAAAGCCAGTACGCTTTTCAGGACACCCAGGTGCCTCGCCTGGAAACCCTATTCCCTGCAAGAACACTGAGTACCCTCAGGCTCCCCTGGCCCTTCTAAGCAATATCCAGGTCAGGAGCTTTCAGACTCACAGTGTGTATGTCGAGTGTAGGGTAACACAGTGCACTCTTATTGGGACATCTTGATATAGCCAGCTATCGCCCAGGTTCACGAGCACCTTTAAGCAAGTTCCAATAGGCCGTGGAATTCGTTCTCATTCCCTAGTTTGAGCTGTACAGAGAGAAACAGTAAGCTTCTCCTTCCATTCAGGACCTCCTACCTGAAGTCACCCTGCCTCCTGAAGAAAGACGACCTCGTTTCTATTGAAACTAAAGCACAGTTTTTCCTGTAGCACGGCAGGCTTTTGAAGAGGCACGGGCCCAGAGGCCTAGCTAGGGCTTTCCTTGGTGTGGCCGTTCACCAGATGCAGAACACACTGCCTCGAGAAGTTGATTCAGGGAAGCAACAACTGTGTACTCTGTGTCTCATTTGACTTGTTAAAAACCACAGAGATGTATGCTGCCTGTGCCCATGGAAATGGGGGCATGATGGGACTAGCCTTGCTTTTCGTTTGGAAACCTCCATTCTAGCTTCGGTGAAGCTCCCTGAAATTCTCTGCTGTTGACAGGCCTCTGGCCACTGTAGGCATGTGTCTGGGAAGAAAATGAGTTTTCTCTGGCTACACACGGAACTTCATTGGCCGGGGTGGGGCGCACCTTGCCATGCTCTAGAGCTAAAGGGAATCTAAACGTGAGCCCTTGGCTCGAGGTAAGGCCCTGAGTAGCCCTGCAGAACGGGAGGCATGCAGCTCTTTCCATTAGCTCTTAGTCGCTCTTCTGGTTCACTTTAAATGAAGTACCTTTTTTCAGGACTCCTAGGCCCCTCGGTTGAGCATCATTTTTGTTCCAAGGGCTCTGAGTATCTCCACACCCCTGTAGGCCTGCTGAGCAACAACGAGGCACATTGGTCCTCGGAGGTCCTCTGTGTCTGCTGAGTCATGGGCAACACACTGCACTCTTTCTTGTGATATCTTGATTCACAGCACTCGCACAGGTTCAAGAGCAATGTTCAACAAGTTCCAACATGCCGTGGAAGTCGCTCTCATTCCCTAGTTTGAGCTGTACAGAGAGAAACAGTAAGCTTCTCCTTCCATTCAGGACCTCCTACCTGAAGTCACCCTGCCTCTTGAAGAAAGACGACCTTCTTTGTATTGCAACTAAAGCACAGTTTTTCCTGTAGCACGGCAGGCTTTTGAAGCGGCACGGGTCCAGAGTCCTAGCCAGGGATTTCCTTGGTGAGGCCGTTCACTAGTTGCAGAACACCGTGCCTCGAGAAGTTGATTCAGGGAAGCAACAACTGTGTACTCTGTGTCTCATTTGACTTGTTAAAAACCACAGAGATGAATGCTGCCTGTGCCCATGGAAATGGGGTCATGAGGGTACTAGCCTTGCTTTCCGTTTGGAAACCTCCATTCTTGCTTCCGTGAAGCTCCCTGAAATTCTCTGCTGTTGACAGTCCTCTGGCCACTGTAGGCATGTGTCTGGGAAAAAAATGAGTTTTCTCTGGGTACACACGGAGCTTCATTGGCCGGGGTGGGGCTCTCCTTGCCATCCTCTAGAGCTAAAGGGAATCTCAACGTGAGTCCCTGCCTCGAGGTAAGGTCCTGAGTAGCCCTGCAGAAAGGGAGGCATGCAGCTCTTTCCATGAGCTCTTAGTGGAGGTCTGTTTTATTTAAAAGAATTACCCCTTTCAGGACTCCTACGCCCTTCGGGTGAGCATCATTTTGGTTCCAAGATCACTGACTCCCTCCACACCCCTGTGGGCCTGCTGAGCAGCATTGAGTCCCATACGTCCCACGGAGGCTCTCTGTGTCTGCAGAGTCTCGGGCAACACACTATACGTTACTTCAGGAGAGCTACATTTCCAGAGCACTCGAACAGCATCAAAACTACATTTCTAGGCAGTCCAACATGCCCTGGAAGTCTTCGACATTGCCCTCGTCAGAGCTGCCCAGAGAAAACACTCTGCTTAGAATTTATCGAGGACCTCGTACCTGAAGTCACTCTATTCAAGGAGAAATACAGCATCTTAACATGCTGTGTCGTTCACAGGGCAAGAAACGTGAGAACTTGCCTCGAGGTAAGGCCATGAAATGCTTTGCAGAAGCGGAGGCGTGTAGCAGTTTCCATGTGGCCGTAGACGCATATCTTCAGCATTTTAAAGCCAGTACGCTTTTCAGGACACCCAGGTGCCTCGCCTGGAAACCCTATTCCCTGCAAGAACACTGAGTACCCTCAGGCTCCCCTGGCCCTTCTAAGCAATATCCAGGCCAGGAGCTTTCAGACTCACAGTGTGTATGTCGAGTGTAGGGTAAAACAGTGCACTCTTATTGGGACATCTTGATATAGCCAGCAATCGCCCAGGTTCACGAGCACCTTTAAGCAAGTTCCAATAGGCCGTGGAATTCGTTCTCATTCCCTAGTTTGAGCTGTACAGAGAGAAACAGTAAGCTTCTCCTTCCATTCAGGACCTCCTACCTGAAGTCACCCTGCCTCCTGAAGAAAGACGACCTCGTTTCTATTGAAACTAAAGCACAGTTTTTCCTGTAGCACGGCAGGCTTTTGAAGAGGCACGGGCCCAGAGGCCTAGCTAGGGCTTTCCTTGGTGTGGCCGTTCACCAGATGCAGAACACACTGCCTCGAGAAGTTGATTCAGGGAAGCAACAACTGTGTACTCTGTGTCTGATTTGACTTGTTAAAAACCACAGAGATGTATGCTGCCTGTGCCCATGGAAATGGGGGCATGATGGGACTAGCCTTGCTTTTCGTTTGGAAACCTCCATTCTAGCTTCGGTGAAGCTCCCTGAAATTCTCTGCTGTTGACAGGCCTCTGGCCACTGTAGGCATGTTTCTGGGAAGAAAATGAGTTTTCTCTGGCTACACACGGAACTTCATTGGCCGGGGTGGGGCGCACCTTGCCATGCTCTAGAGCTAAAGGGAATCTAAACGTGAGCCCTTGGCTCGAGGTAAGGCCCTGAGTAGCCCTGCAGAACGGGAGGCATGCAGCTCTTTCCATTAGCTCTTCGTCGCTCTTCTGGTTTACTTTAAATGAAGTACCTTTTTTCAGGACTCCTAGGCCCCTCGGTTGAGCATCATTTTTGTTCCAAGGGCTCTGAGTATCTCCACACCCCTGTAGGCCTGCTGAGCAACAACGAGGCACATTGGTCCTCGGAGGTCCTCTGTGTCTGCTGAGTCATGGGCAACACACTGCACTCTTTCTTGTGATATCTTGATTCACAGCACTCGCACAGGTTCAAGAGCAATGTTCAACAAGTTCCAACATGCCGTGGAAGTCGCTCTCATTCCCTAGTTTGAGCTGTACAGAGAGAAACAGTAAGCTTCTCCTTCCATTCAGGACCTCCTACCTGAAGTCACCCTGCCTCTTGAAGAAAGACGACCTTCTTTGTATTGCAACTAAAGCACAGTTTTTCCTGTAGCACGGCAGGCTTTTGAAGCGGCACGGGTCCAGAGTCCTAGCCAGGGATTTCCTTGGTGAGGCCGTTCACTAGTTGCAGAACACCGTGCCTCGAGAAGTTGATTCAGGGAAGCAACAACTGTGTACTCTGTGTCTCATTTGACTTGTTAAAAACCACAGAGATGAATGCTGCCTGTGCCCATGGAAATGGGGTCATGAGGGTACTAGCCTTGCTTTCCGTTTGGAAACCTCCATTCTTGCTTCCGTGAAGCTCCCTGAAATTCTCTGCTGTTGACAGTCCTCTGGCCACTGTAGGCATGTGTCTGAGAAAAAAATGAGTTTTCTCTGGGTACAGACGGAGCTTCATTGGCCGGGGTGGGGCTCTCCTTGCCATCCTCTAGAGCTAAAGGGAATCTCAACGTGAGTCCCTGCCTCGAGGTAAGGCCCTGAGTAGCCCTGCAGAAAGGGAGGCATGCAGCTCTTTCCATGAGCTCTTAGTGGAGGTCTGTTTTATTTAAAAGAATTACCCCTTTCAGGACTCCTACGCCCTTCGGGTGAGCATCATTTTGGTTCCAAGATCACTGACTCCCTCCACACCCCTGTGGGCCTGCTGAGCAGCATTGAGTCCCATACGTCCCACGGAGGCTCTCTGTGTCTGCAGAGTCTCGGGCAACACACTATACGTTACTTCAGGAGAGCTACATTTCCAGAGCACTCGAACAGCATCAAAACTACATTTCTAGGCAGTCCAACATGCCCTGGAAGTCTTCGACATTGCCCTCGTCAGAGCTGCCCAGAGAAAACACTCTGCTTAGAATTTATCGAGGACCTCGTACCTGAAGTCACTCTATTCAAGGAGAAATACAGCATCTTAACATGCTGTGTCGTTCACAGGGCAAGAAACGTGAGAACTTGCCTCGAGGTAAGGCCATGAAATGCTTTGCAGAAGCGGAGGCGTGTAGCAGTTTCCATGTGGCCGTAGACGCATATCTTCAGCATTTTAAAGCCAGTACGCTTTTCAGGACACCCAGGTGCCTCGCCTGGAAACCCTATTCCCTGCAAGAACACTGAGTACCCTCAGGCTCCCCTGGCCCTTCTAAGCAAAATCCAGGCCAAGAGTTTTCAGACTCACAGTGTGTATGTCGAGTGTAGGGTAACACAGTGCACTCTTATTGGGACATCTTGATATAGCCAGCAATCGCCCAGGTTCACGAGCACCTTTAAGCAAGTTCCAATAGGCCGTGGAATTCGTTCTCATTCCCTAGTTTGAGCTGTACAGAGAGAAACAGTAAGCTTCTCCTTCCATTCAGGACCTCCTACCTGAAGTCACCCTGGCTCCTGAAGAAAGACGACCTCGTTTCTATTGAAACTAAAGCACAGTTTTTCCGGTAGCACGGCAGGCTTTTGAAGAGGCACGGGCCCAGAGGCCTAGCTAGGGCTTTCCTTGGTGTGGCCGTTCACCAGATGCAGAACACACTGCCTCGAGAAGTTGATTCAGGGAAGCAACAACTGTGTACTCTGTGTCTCATTTGACTTGTTAAAAACCACAGAGATGTATGCTGCCTGTGCCCATTGAAATGGGGGCATGATGGGACTAGCCTTGCTTTTCGTTTGGAAACCTCCATTCTAGCTTCGGTGAAGCTCCCTGAAATTCTCTGCTGTTGACAGGCCTCTGGCCACTGTAGGCATGTGTCTGGGAAGAAATTGAGTTTTCTCTGGCTACACACGGAACTTCATTGGCCGGGGTGGGGCGCACCTTGCCATGCTCTAGTGCTAAAGGGAATCTAAACGTGAGCCCTTGGCTCGAGGTAAGGCCCTGAGTAGCCCTGCCGAACGGGAGGCATGCAGCTCTTTCCATTAGCTCTTAGTCCCTCTTCTGGTTTACTTTAAATGATGTACCTTTTTTCAGGACTCCTAGGCCCCTCGGTTGAGCATCATTTTTGTTCCAAGGTCTCTGAGTATCTCCACACCCCTGTAGGCCTGCTGAGCAACAACGAGGCACATTGGTCCTCGGAGGTCCTCTGTGTCTGCTGAGTCATGGGCAACACACTGCACTCTTTCTTGTGATATCTTGATTCACAGCACTCGCACAGGTTCAAGAGCAATGTTCAACAAGTTCCAACATGCCGTGGAAGTCGCTCTCATTCCCTAGTTTGAGCTGTACAGAGAGAAACAGTAAGCTTCTCCTTCCATTCAGGACCTCCTACCTGAAGTCACCCTGCCTCTTGAAGAAAGACGACCTTCTTTCTATTGCAACTAAAGCACAGTTTTTCCTGTAGCACGGCAGGCTTTTGAAGCGGCACGGGTCCAGAGTCCTAGCCAGGGATTTCCTTGGTGAGGCCGTTCACTAGTTGCAGAACACCGTGCCTCGAGAAGTTGATTCAGGGAAGCAACAACTGTGTACTCTGTGTCTCATTTGACTTGTTAAAAACCACAGAGATGAATGCTGCCTGTGCCCATGGAAATGGGGTCATGAGGGTACTAGCCTTGCTTTCCGTTTGGAAACCTCCATTCTTGCTTCCGTGAAGCTCCCTGAAATTCTCTGCTGTTGACAGTCCTCTGGCCACTGTAGGCATGTGTCTGAGAAAAAAATGAGTTTTCTCTGGGTACAGACGGAGCTTCATTGGCCGGGGTGGGGCTCTCCTTGCCATCCTCTAGAGCTAAAGGGAATCTCAACGTGAGTCCCTGCCTCGAGGTAAGGTCCTGAGTAGCCCTGCAGAAAGGGAGGCATGCAGCTCTTTCCATGAGCTCTTAGTGGAGGTCTGTTTTATTGAAAAGAATTACCCCTTTCAGGACTCCTACGCCCTTCGGGTGAGCATCATTTTGGTTCCAAGATCACTGACTCCCTCCACACCCCTGTGGGCCTGCTGAGCAGCATTGAGTCCCATACGTCCCACGGAGGCTCTCTGTGTCTGCAGAGTCTCGGGCAACACAGTATACGTTACTTCAGGAGAGCTACATTTCCAGAGCACTCGAACAGCATCAAAACTACATTTCTAGGCAGTCCAACATGCCCTGGAAGTCTTCGACATTGCCCTCGTCAGAGCTGCCCAGAGAAAACACTCTGCTTAGAATTTATCGAGGACCTCGTACCTGAAGTCACTCTATTCAAGGAGAAATACAGCATCTTAACATGCTGTGTCGTTCACAGGGCAAGAAACGTGAGAACTTGCCTCAAGGTAAGGCCATGAAATGCTATCCCGAAGCGGAGGCGTGTAGCAGTTTCCATGTGGCCGTAGACGCATATCTTCAGCATTTTAAAGCCAGTACGCTTTTCAGGACACCCAGGTGCCTCGCCTGGAAACCCTATTCCCTGCAAGAACACTGAGTACCCTCAGGCTCCCCTGGCCCTTCTAAGCAATATCCAGGCCAGGAGCTTTCAGACTCACAGTGTGTATGTCGAGTGTAGGGTAACACAGTGCACTCTTATTGGGACATCTTGATATAGCCAGCAATCGCCCAGGTTCACGAGCACCTTTAAGCAAGTTCCAATAGTCCGTGGAATTCGTTCTCATTCCCTAGTTTGAGCTGTACAGAGAGAAACAGTAAGCTTCTCCTTCCATTCAGGACCTCCTACCTGAAGTCACCCTGCCTCCTGAAGAAAGACGACCTCGTTTCTATTGAAACTAAAGCACAGTTTTTCCTGTAGCACGGCAGGCTTTTGAAGAGGCACGGGCCCAGAGGCCTAGCTAGGGCTTTCCTTGGTGAGGCCGTTCACCAGATGCAGAACACCCTGCCTCGAGAAGTTGATTCAGGGAAGCAACAACTGTGTACTCTGTGTCTGATTTGACTTGTTAAAAAGCACAGAGATGTATGCTGCCTGTGCCCATGGAAATGGGGGCATGATGGGACTAGCCTTGCTTTTCGTTTGGAAACCTCCATTCTAGCTTCGGTGAAGCTCCCTGAAATTCTCTGCTGTTGACAGGCCTCTGGCCACTGTAGGCATGTGTCTGGGAAGAAATTGAGTTTTCTCTGGCTACACACGGAACTTCATTGGCCGGGGTGGGGCGCACCTTGCCATGCTCTAGAGCTAAAGGGAATCTAAACGTGAGCCCTTGGCTCGAGGTAAGGCCCTGAGTAGCCCTGCAGAACGGGAGGCATGCAGCTCTTTCCATTAGCTCTTCGTCGCTCTTCTGGTTTACTTTAAATGAAGTACCTTTTTTCAGGACTCCTAGGCCCCTCGGTTGAGCATCATTTTTGTTCCAAGGTCTCTGAGTATCTCCACACCCCTGTAGGCCTGCTGAGCAACAACGAGGCACATTGGTCCTCGGAGGTCCTCTGTGTCTGCTGAGTCATGGGCAACACACTGCACTCTTTCTTGTGATATCTTGATTCACAGCACTCGCACAGGTTCAAGAGCAATGTTCAACAAGTTCCAACATGCCGTGGAAGTCGCTCTCATTCCCTAGTTTGAGCTGTACAGAGAGAAACAGTAAGCTTCTCCTTCCATTCAGGACCTCCTACCTGAAGTCACCCTGCCTCTTGAAGAAAGACGACCTTCTTTCTATTGCAACTAAAGCACAGTTTTTCCTGTAGCACGGCAGGCTTTTGAAGCGGCACGGGTCCAGAGTCCTAGCCAGGGATTTCCTTGGTGAGGCCGTTCACTAGTTGCAGAACACCGTGCCTCGAGAAGTTGATTCAGGGAAGCAACAACTGTGTACTCTGTGTCTCATTTGACTTGTTAAAAACCACAGAGATGAATGCTGCCTGTGCCCATGGAAATGGGGTCATGAGGGTACTAGCCTTGCTTTCCGTTTGGAAACCTCCATTCTTGCTTCCGTGAAGCTCCCTGAAATTCTCTGCTGTTGACAGTCCTCTGGCCACTGTAGGCATGTGTCTGAGAAAAAAATGAGTTTTCTCTGGGTACAGACGGAGCTTCATTGGCCGGGGTGGGGCTCTCCTTGCCATCCTCTAGAGCTAAAGGGAATCTCAACGTGAGTCCCTGCCTCGAGGTAAGGTCCTGAGTAGCCCTGCAGAAAGGGAGGCATGCAGCTCTTTCCATGAGCTCTTAGTGGAGGTCTGTTTTATTTAAAAGAATTACCCCTTTCAGGACTCCTACGCCCTTCGGGTGAGCATCATTTTGGTTCCAAGATCACTGACTCCCTCCACACCCCTGTGGGCCTGCTGAGCAGCATTGAGTCCCATACGTCCCACGGAGGCTCTCTGTGTCTGCAGAGTCTCGGGCAACACAGTATACGTTACTTCAGGAGAGCTACATTTCCAGAGCACTCGAACAGCATCAAAACTACATTTCTAGGCAGTCCAACATGCCCTGGAAGTCTTCGACATTGCCCTCGTCAGAGCTGCCCAGAGAAAACACTCTGCTTAGAATTTATCGAGGACCTCGTACCTGAAGTCACTCTATTCAAGGAGAAATACAGCATCTTAACATGCTGTGTCGTTCACAGGGCAAGAAACGTGAGAACTTGCCTCGAGGTAAGGCCATGAAATGCTTTGCAGAAGCGGAGGCGTGTAGCAGTTTCCATGTGGCCGTAGACGCATATCTTCAGCATTTTAAAGCCAGTACGCTTTTCAGGACACCCAGGTGCCTCGCCTGGAAACCCTATTCCCTGCAAGAACACTGAGTACCCTCAGGCTCCCCTGGCCCTTCTAAGCAATATCCAGGCCAGGAGCTTTCAGACTCACAGTGTGTATGTCGAGTGTAGGGTAACACAGTGCACTCTTATTGGGACATCTTGATATAGCCAGCAATCGCCCAGGTTCACGAGCACCTTTAAGCAAGTTCCAATAGGCCGTGGAATTCGTTCTCATTCCCTAGTTTGAGCTGTACAGAGAGAAACAGTAAGCTTCTCCTTCCATTCAGGACCTCCTACCTGAAGTCACCCTGCCTCCTGAAGAAAGACGACCTCGTTTCTATTGAAACTAAAGCACAGTTTTTCCTGTAGCACGGCAGGCTTTTGAAGAGGCACGGGCCCAGAGGCCTAGCTAGGGCTTTCCTTGGTGTGGCCGTTCACCAGATGCAGAACACACTGCCTCGAGAAGTTGATTCAGGGAAGCAACAACTGTGTACTCTGTGTCTGATTTGACTTGTTAAAAACCACAGAGATGTATGCTGCCTGTGCCCATGGAAATGGGGGCATGATGGGACTAGCCTTGCTTTTCGTTTGGAAACCTCCATTCTAGCTTCGGTGAAGCTCCCTGAAATTCTCTGCTGTTGACAGGCCTCTGGCCACTGTAGGCATGTGTCTGGGAAGAAAATGAGTTTTCTCTGGCTACACACGGAACTTCATTGGCCGGGGTGGGGCGCACCTTGCCATGCTCTAGAGCTAAAGGGAATCTAAACGTGAGCCCTTGGCTCGAGGTAAGGCCCTGAGTAGCCCTGCAGAACGGGAGGCATGCAGCTCTTTCCATTAGCTCTTCGTCGCTCTTCTGGTTTACTTTAAATGAAGTACCTTTTTTCAGGACTCCTAGGCCCCTCGGTTGAGCATCATTTTTGTTCCAAGGGCTCTGAGTATCTCCACACCCCTGTAGGCCTGCTGAGCAACAACGAGGCACATTGGTCCTCGGAGGTCCTCTGTGTCTGCTGAGTCATGGGCAACACACTGCACTCTTTCTTGTGATATCTTGATTCACAGCACTCGCACAGGTTCAAGAGCAATGTTCAACAAGTTCCAACATGCCGTGGAAGTCGCTCTCATTCCCTAGTTTGAGCTGTACAGAGAGAAACAGTAAGCTTCTCCTTCCATTCAGGACCTCCTACCTGAAGTCACCCTGCCTCTTGAAGAAAGACGACCTTCTTTCTATTGCAACTAAAGCACAGTTTTTCCTGTAGCACGGCAGGCTTTTGAAGCGGCACGGGTCCAGAGTCCTAGCCAGGGATTTCCTTGGTGAGGCCGTTCACTAGTTGCAGAACACCGTGCCTCGAGAAGTTGATTCAGGGAAGCAACAACTGTGTACTCTGTGTCTCATTTGACTTGTTAAAAACCACAGAGATGAATGCTGCCTGTGCCCATGGAAATGGGGTCATGAGGGTACTAGCCTTGCTTTCCGTTTGGAAACCTCCATTCTTGCTTCCGTGAAGCTCCCTGAAATTCTCTGCTGTTGACAGTCCTCTGGCCACTGTAGGCATGTGTCTGAGAAAAAAATGAGTTTTCTCTGGGTACAGACGGAGCTTCATTGGCCGGGGTGGGGCTCTCCTTGCCATCCTCTAGAGCTAAAGGGAATCTCAACGTGAGTCCCTGCCTCGAGGTAAGGTCCTGAGTAGCCCTGCAGAAAGGGAGGCATGCAGCTCTTTCCATGAGCTCTTAGTGGAGGTCTGTTTTATTTAAAAGAATTACCCCTTTCAGGACTCCTACGCCCTTCGGGTGAGCATCATTTTGGTTCCAAGATCACTGACTCCCTCCACACCCCTGTGGGCCTGCTGAGCAGCATTGAGTCCCATACGTCCCACGGAGGCTCTCTGTGTCTGCAGAGTCTCGGGCAACACAGTATACGTTACTTCAGGAGAGCTACATTTCCAGAGCACTCGAACAGCATCAAAACTACATTTCTAGGCAGTCCAACATGCCCTGGAAGTCTTCGACATTGCCCTCGTCAGAGCTGCCCAGAGAAAACACTCTGCTTAGAATTTATCGAGGACCTCGTACCTGAAGTCACTCTATTCAAGGAGAAATACAGCATCTTAACATGCTGTGTCGTTCACAGGGCAAGAAACGTGAGAACTTGCCTCAAGGTAAGGCCATGAAATGCTATCCCGAAGCGGAGGCGTGTAGCAGTTTCCATGTGGCCGTAGACGCATATCTTCAGCATTTTAAAGCCAGTACGCTTTTCAGGACACCCAGGTGCCTCGCCTGGAAACCCTATTCCCTGCAAGAACACTGAGTACCCTCAGGCTCCCCTGGCCCTTCTAAGCAATATCCAGGCCAGGAGCTTTCAGACTCACAGTGTGTATGTCGAGTGTAGGGTAACACAGTGCACTCTTATTGGGACATCTTGATATAGCCAGCAATCGCCCAGGTTCACGAGCACCTTTAAGCAAGTTCCAATAGTCCGTGGAATTCGTTCTCATTCCCTAGTTTGAGCTGTACAGAGAGAAACAGTAAGCTTCTCCTTCCATTCAGGACCTCCTACCTGAAGTCACCCTGCCTCCTGAAGAAAGACGACCTCGTTTCTATTGAAACTAAAGCACAGTTTTTCCTGTAGCACGGCAGGCTTTTGAAGAGGCACGGGCCCAGAGGCCTAGCTAGGGCTTTCCTTGGTGAGGCCGTTCACCAGATGCAGAACACCCTGCCTCGAGAAGTTGATTCAGGGAAGCAACAACTGTGTACTCTGTGTCTGATTTGACTTGTTAAAAAGCACAGAGATGTATGCTGCCTGTGCCCATGGAAATGGGGGCATGATGGGACTAGCCTTGCTTTTCGTTTGGAAACCTCCATTCTAGCTTCGGTGAAGCTCCCTGAAATTCTCTGCTGTTGACAGGCCTCTGGCCACTGTAGGCATGTGTCTGGGAAGAAATTGAGTTTTCTCTGGCTACACACGGAACTTCATTGGCCGGGGTGGGGCGCACCTTGCCATGCTCTAGAGCTAAAGGGAATCTAAACGTGAGCCCTTGGCTCGAGGTAAGGCCCTGAGTAGCCCTGCAGAACGGGAGGCATGCAGCTCTTTCCATTAGCTCTTCGTCGCTCTTCTGGTTTACTTTAAATGAAGTACCTTTTTTCAGGACTCCTAGGCCCCTCGGTTGAGCATCATTTTTGTTCCAAGGGCTCTGAGTATCTCCACACCCCTGTAGGCCTGCTGAGCAACAACGAGGCACATTGGTCCTCGGAGGTCCTCTGTGTCTGCTGAGTCATGGGCAACACACTGCACTCTTTCTTGTGATATCTTGATTCACAGCACTCGCACAGGTTCAAGAGCAATGTTCAACAAGTTCCAACATGCCGTGGAAGTCGCTCTCATTCCCTAGTTTGAGCTGTACAGAGAGAAACAGTAAGCTTCTCCTTCCATTCAGGACCTCCTACCTGAAGTCACCCTGCCTCTTGAAGAAAGACGACCTTCTTTCTATTGCAACTAAAGCACAGTTTTTCCTGTAGCACGGCAGGCTTTTGAAGCGGCACGGGTCCAGAGTCCTAGCCAGGGATTTCCTTGGTGAGGCCGTTCACTAGTTGCAGAACACCGTGCCTCGAGAAGTTGATTCAGGGAAGCAACAACTGTGTACTCTGTGTCTCATTTGACTTGTTAAAAACCACAGAGATGAATGCTGCCTGTGCCCATGGAAATGGGGTCATGAGGGTACTAGCCTTGCTTTCCGTTTGGAAACCTCCATTCTTGCTTCCGTGAAGCTCCCTGAAATTCTCTGCTGTTGACAGTCCTCTGGCCACTGTAGGCATGTGTCTGAGAAAAAAATGAGTTTTCTCTGGGTACAGACGGAGCTTCATTGGCCGGGGTGGGGCTCTCCTTGCCATCCTCTAGAGCTAAAGGGAATCTCAACGTGAGTCCCTGCCTCGAGGTAAGGTCCTGAGTAGCCCTGCAGAAAGGGAGGCATGCAGCTCTTTCCATGAGCTCTTAGTGGAGGTCTGTTTTATTTAAAAGAATTACCCCTTTCAGGACTCCTACGCCCTTCGGGTGAGCATCATTTTGGTTCCAAGATCACTGACTCCCTCCACACCCCTGTGGGCCTGCTGAGCAGCATTGAGTCCCATACGTCCCACGGAGGCTCTCTGTGTCTGCAGAGTCTCGGGCAACACAGTATACGTTACTTCAGGAGAGCTACATTTCCAGAGCACTCGAACAGCATCAAAACTACATTTCTAGGCAGTCCAACATGCCCTGGAAGTCTTCGACATTGCCCTCGTCAGAGCTGCCCAGAGAAAACACTCTGCTTAGAATTTATCGAGGACCTCGTACCTGAAGTCACTCTATTCAAGGAGAAATACAGCATCTTAACATGCTGTGTCGTTCACAGGGCAAGAAACGTGAGAACTTGCCTCGAGGTAAGGCCATGAAATGCTTTGCAGAAGCGGAGGCGTGTAGCAGTTTCCATGTGGCCGTAGACGCATATCTTCAGCATTTTAAAGCCAGTACGCTTTTCAGGACACCCAGGTGCCTCGCCTGGAAACCCTATTCCCTGCAAGAACACTGAGTACCCTCAGGCTCCCCTGGCCCTTCTAAGCAATATCCAGGCCAGGAGCTTTCAGACTCACAGTGTGTATGTCGAGTGTAGGGTAACACAGTGCACTCTTATTGGGACATCTTGATATAGCCAGCAATCGCCCAGGTTCACGAGCACCTTTAAGCAAGTTCCAATAGGCCGTGGAATTCGTTCTCATTCCCTAGTTTGAGCTGTACAGAGAGAAACAGTAAGCTTCTCCTTCCATTCAGGACCTCCTACCTGAAGTCACCCTGCCTCCTGAAGAAAGACGACCTCGTTTCTATTGAAACTAAAGCACAGTTTTTCCTGTAGCACGGCAGGCTTTTGAAGAGGCACGGGCCCAGAGGCCTAGCTAGGGCTTTCCTTGGTGTGGCCGTTCACCAGATGCAGAACACACTGCCTCGAGAAGTTGATTCAGGGAAGCAACAACTGTGTACTCTGTGTCTGATTTGACTTGTTAAAAACCACAGAGATGTATGCTGCCTGTGCCCATGGAAATGGGGGCATGATGGGACTAGCCTTGCTTTTCGTTTGGAAACCTCCATTCTAGCTTCGGTGAAGCTCCCTGAAATTCTCTGCTGTTGACAGGCCTCTGGCCACTGTAGGCATGTTTCTGGGAAGAAAATGAGTTTTCTCTGGCTACACACGGAACTTCATTGGCCGGGGTGGGGCGCACCTTGCCATGCTCTAGAGCTAAAGGGAATCTAAACGTGAGCCCTTGGCTCGAGGTAAGGCCCTGAGTAGCCCTGCAGAACGGGAGGCATGCAGCTCTTTCCATTAGCTCTTCGTCGCTCTTCTGGTTTACTTTAAATGAAGTACCTTTTTTCAGGACTCCTAGGCCCCTCGGTTGAGCATCATTTTTGTTCCAAGGGCTCTGAGTATCTCCACACCCCTGTAGGCCTGCTGAGCAACAACGAGGCACATTGGTCCTCGGAGGTCCTCTGTGTCTGCTGAGTCATGGGCAACACACTGCACTCTTTCTTGTGATATCTTGATTCACAGCACTCGCACAGGTTCAAGAGCAATGTTCAACAAGTTCCAACATGCCGTGGAAGTCGCTCTCATTCCCTAGTTTGAGCTGTACAGAGAGAAACAGTAAGCTTCTCCTTCCATTCAGGACCTCCTACCTGAAGTCACCCTGCCTCTTGAAGAAAGACGACCTTCTTTCTATTGCAACTAAAGCACAGTTTTTCCTGTAGCACGGCAGGCTTTTGAAGCGGCACGGGTCCAGAGTCCTAGCCAGGGATTTCCTTGGTGAGGCCGTTCACTAGTTGCAGAACACCGTGCCTCGAGAAGTTGATTCAGGGAAGCAACAACTGTGTACTCTGTGTCTCATTTGACTTGTTAAAAACCACAGAGATGAATGCTGCCTGTGCCCATGGAAATGGGGTCATGAGGGTACTAGCCTTGCTTTCCGTTTGGAAACCTCCATTCTTGCTTCCGTGAAGCTCCCTGAAATTCTCTGCTGTTGACAGTCCTCTGGCCACTGTAGGCATGTGTCTGGGAAAAAAATGAGTTTTCTCTGGGTACACACGGAGCTTCATTGGCCGGGGTGGGGCTCTCCTTGCCATCCTCTAGAGCTAAAGGGAATCTCAACGTGAGTCCCTGCCTCGAGGTAAGGTCCTGAGTAGCCCTGCAGAAAGGGAGGCATGCAGCTCTTTCCATGAGCTCTTAGTGGAGGTCTGTTTTATTTAAAAGAATTACCCCTTTCAGGACTCCTACGCCCTTCGGGTGAGCATCATTTTGGTTCCAAGATCACTGACTCCCTCCACACCCCTGTGGGCCTGCTGAGCAGCATTGAGTCCCATACGTCCCACGGAGGCTCTCTGTGTCTGCAGAGTCTCGGGCAACACAGTATACGTTACTTCAGGAGAGCTACATTTCCAGAGCACTCGAACAGCATCAAAACTACATTTCTAGGCAGTCCAACATGCCCTGGAAGTCTTCGACATTGCCCTCGTCAGAGCTGCCCAGAGAAAACACTCTGCTTAGAATTTATCGAGGACCTCGTACCTGAAGTCACTCTATTCAAGGAGAAATACAGCATCTTAACATGCTGTGTCGTTCACAGGGCAAGAAACGTGAGAACTTGCCTCGAGGTAAGGCCATGAAATGCTTTGCAGAAGCGGAGGCGTGTAGCAGTTTCCATGTGGCCGTAGACGCATATCTTCAGCATTTTAAAGCCAGTACGCTTTTCAGGACACCCAGGTGCCTCGCCTGGAAACCCTATTCCCTGCAAGAACACTGAGTACCCTCAGGCTCCCCTGGCCCTTCTAAGCAATATCCAGGCCAGGAGCTTTCAGACTCACAGTGTGTATGTCGAGTGTAGGGTAACACAGTGCACTCTTATTGGGACATCTTGATATAGCCAGCAATCGCCCAGGTTCACGAGCACCTTTAAGCAAGTTCCAATAGGCCGTGGAATTCGTTCTCATTCCCTAGTTTGAGCTGTACAGAGAGAAACAGTAAGCTTCTCCTTCCATTCAGGACCTCCTACCTGAAGTCACCCTGCCTCCTGAAGAAAGACGACCTCGTTTCTATTGAAACTAAAGCACAGTTTTTCCTGTAGCACGGCAGGCTTTTGAAGAGGCACGGGCCCAGAGGCCTAGCTAGGGCTTTCCTTGGTGTGGCCGTTCACCAGATGCAGAACACACTGCCTCGAGAAGTTGATTCAGGGAAGCAACAACTGTGTACTCTGTGTCTGATTTGACTTGTTAAAAACCACAGAGATGTATGCTGCCTGTGCCCATGGAAATGGGGGCATGATGGGACTAGCCTTGCTTTTCGTTTGGAAACCTCCATTCTAGCTTCGGTGAAGCTCCCTGAAATTCTCTGCTGTTGACAGGCCTCTGGCCACTGTAGGCATGTTTCTGGGAAGAAAATGAGTTTTCTCTGGCTACACACGGAACTTCATTGGCCGGGGTGGGGCGCACCTTGCCATGCTCTAGAGCTAAAGGGAATCTAAACGTGAGCCCTTGGCTCGAGGTAAGGCCCTGAGTAGCCCTGCAGAACGGGAGGCATGCAGCTCTTTCCATTAGCTCTTCGTCGCTCTTCTGGTTTACTTTAAATGAAGTACCTTTTTTCAGGACTCCTAGGCCCCTCGGTTGAGCATCATTTTTGTTCCAAGGGCTCTGAGTATCTCCACACCCCTGTAGGCCTGCTGAGCAACAACGAGGCACATTGGTCCTCGGAGGTCCTCTGTGTCTGCTGAGTCATGGGCAACACACTGCACTCTTTCTTGTGATATCTTGATTCACAGCACTCGCACAGGTTCAAGAGCAATGTTCAACAAGTTCCAACATGCCGTGGAAGTCGCTCTCATTCCCTAGTTTGAGCTGTACAGAGAGAAACAGTAAGCTTCTCCTTCCATTCAGGACCTCCTACCTGAAGTCACCCTGCCTCTTGAAGAAAGACGACCTTCTTTGTATTGCAACTAAAGCACAGTTTTTCCTGTAGTACGGCAGGCTTTTGAAGCGGCACGGGTCCAGAGTCCTAGCCAGGGATTTCCCTGGTGAGGCCGTTCACTAGTTGCAGAACACCGTGCCTCGAGAAGTTGATTCAGGGAAGCAACAACTGTGTACTCTGTGTCTCATTTGACTTGTTAAAAACCACAGAGATGAATGCTGCCTGTGCCCATGGAAATGGGGTCATGAGGGTACTAGCCTTGCTTTCCGTTTGGAAACCTCCATTCTTGCTTCCGTGAAGCTCCCTGAAATTCTCTGCTGTTGACAGTCCTCTGGCCACTGTAGGCATGTGTCTGAGAAAAAAATGAGTTTTCTCTGGGTACACACGGAGCTTCATTGGCCGGGGTGGGGCTCTCCTTGCCATCCTCTAGAGCTAAAGGGAATCTCAACGTGAGTCCCTGCCTCGAGGTAAGGCCCTGAGTAGCCCTGCAGAAAGGGAGGCATGCAGCTCTTTCCATGAGCTCTTAGTGGAGGTCTGTTTTATTGAAAAGAATTACCCCTTTCAGGACTCCTACGCCCTTCGGGTGAGCATCATTTTGGTTCCAAGATCACTGACTCCCTCCACACCCCTGTGGGCCTGCTGAGCAGCATTGAGTCCCATACGTCCCACGGAGGCTCTCTGTGTCTGCAGAGTCTCGGGCAACACACTATACGTTACTTCAGGAGAACTACATTTCCAGAGCACTCGAACAGCATCAAAACTACATTTCTAGGCAGTCCAACATGCCCTGGAAGTCTTCGACATTGCCCTCGTCAGAGCTGCCCAGAGAAAACACTCTGCTTAGAATTTATCGAGGACCTCGTACCTGAAGTCACTCTATTCAAGGAGAAATACAGCATCTTAACATGCTGTGTCGTTCACAGGGCAAGAAACGTGAGAACTTGCCTCGAGGTAAGGCCATGAAATGCTTTGCAGAAGCGGAGGCGTGTAGCAGTTTCCATGTGGCCGTAGACGCATATCTTCAGCATTTTAAAGCCAGTACGCTTTTCAGGACACCCAGGTGCCTCGCCTGGAAACCCTATTCCCTGCAAGAACACTGAGTACCCTCAGGCTCCCCTGGCCCTTCTAAGCAATATCCAGGCCAGGAGCTTTCAGACTCACAGTGTGTATGTCGAGTGTAGGGTAACACAGTGCACTCTTATTGGGACATCTTGATATAGCCAGCAATCGCCCAGGTTCACGAGCACCTTTAAGCAAGTTCCAATAGGCCGTGGAATTCGTTCTCATTCCCTAGTTTGAGCTGTACAGAGAGAAACAGTAAGCTTCTCCTTCCATTCAGGACCTCCTACCTGAAGTCACCCTGGCTCCTGAAGAAAGACGACCTCGTTTCTATTGAAACTAAAGCACAGTTTTTCCTGTAGCACGGCAGGCTTTTGAAGAGGCACGGGCCCAGAGGCCTAGCTAGGGCTTTCCTTGGTGTGGCCGTTCACCAGATGCAGAACACACTGCCTCGAGAAGTTGATTCAGGGAAGCAACAACTGTGTACTCTGTGTCTGATTTGACTTGTTAAAAACCACAGAGATGTATGCTGCCTGTGCCCATGGAAATGGGGGCATGATGGGATTAGCCTTGCTTTTCGTTTGGAAACCTCCATTCTAGCTTCGGTGAAGCTCCCTGAAATTCTCTGCTGTTGACAGGCCTCTGGCCACTGTAGGCATGTGTCTGGGAAGAAAATGAGTTTTCTCTGGCTACACACGGAACTTCATTGGCCGGGGTGGGGCGCACCTTGCCATGCTCTAGAGCTAAAGGGAATCTAAACGTGAGCCCTTGGCTCGAGGTAAGGCCCTGAGTAGCCCTGCAGAACGGGAGGCATGCAGCTCTTTCCATTAGCTCTTAGTCGCTCTTCTGGTTTACTTTAAATGAAGTACCTTTTTTCAGGACTCCTAGGCCCCTCGGTTGAGCATCATTTTTGTTCCAAGGTCTCTGAGTATCTCCACACCCCTGTAGGCCTGCTGAGCAACAACGAGGCACATTGGTCCTCGGAGGTCCTCTGTGTCTGCTGAGTCATGGGCAACACACTGCACTCTTTCTTGTGATATCTTGATTCACAGCACTCGCACAGGTTCAAGAGCAATGTTCAACAAGTTCCAACATGCCGTGGAAGTCGCTCTCATTCCCTAGTTTGAGCTGTACAGAGAGAAACAGTAAGCTTCTCCTTCCATTCAGGACCTCCTACCTGAAGTCACCCTGCCTCTTGAAGAAAGACGACCTTCTTTCTATTGCAACTAAAGCACAGTTTTTCCTGTAGCACGGCAGGCTTTTGAAGCGGCACGGGTCCAGAGTCCTAGCCAGGGATTTCCTTGGTGAGGCCGTTCACTAGTTGCAGAACACCGTGCCTCGAGAAGTTGATTCAGGGAAGCAACAACTGTGTACTCTGTGTCTCATTTGACTTGTTAAAAACCACAGAGATGAATGCTGCCTGTGCCCATGGAAATGGGGTCATGAGGGTACTAGCCTTGCTTTCCGTTTGGAAACCTCCATTCTTGCTTCCGTGAAGCTCCCTGAAATTCTCTGCTGTTGACAGTCCTCTGGCCACTGTAGGCATGTGTCTGGGAAAAAAATGAGTTTTCTCTGGGTACACACGGAGCTTCATTGGCCGGGGTGGGGCTCTCCTTGCCATCCTCTAGAGCTAAAGGGAATCTCAACGTGAGTCCCTGCCTCCAGGTAAGGCCCTGAGTAGCCCTGCAGAAAGGGAGGCATGCAGCTCTTTCCATGAGCTCTTAGTGGAGGTCTGTTTTATTGAAAAGAATTACCCCTTTCAGGACTCCTACGCCCTTCGGGTGAGCATCATTTTGGTTCCAAGATCACTGACTCCCTCCACACCCCTGTGGGCCTGCTGAGCAGCATTGAGTCCCATACGTCCCACGGAGGCTCTCTGTGTCTGCAGAGTCTCGGGCAACACACTATACGTTACATCAGGAGAGCTACATTTCCAGAGCACTCGAACAGCATCAAAACTACATTTCTAGGCAGTCCAACATGCCCTGGAAGTCTTCGACATTGCCCTCGTCAGAGCTGCCCAGAGAAAACACTCTGCTTAGAATTTATCGAGGACCTCGTACCTGAAGTCACTCTATTCAAGGAGAAATACAGCATCTTAACATGCTGTGTCGTTCACAGGGCAAGAAACGTGAGAACTTGCCTCGAGGTAAGGCCATGAAATGCTTTGCAGAAGCGGAGGCGTGTAGCAGTTTCCATGTGGCCGTAGACGCATATCTTCAGCATTTTAAAGCCAGTACGCTTTTCAGGACACCCAGGTGCCTCGCCTGGAAACCGTATTCCCTGCAAGAACACTGAGTACCCTCAGGCTCCCCTGGCCCTTCTAAGCAATATCCAGGCCAGGAGCTTTCAGACTCACAGTGTGTATGTCGAGTGTAGGGTAACACAGTGCACTCTTATTGGGACATCTTGATATAGCCAGCAATCGCCCAGGTTCACGAGCACCTTTAAGCAAGTTCCAATAGGCCGTGGAATTCGTTCTCATTCCCTAGTTTGAGCTGTACAGAGAGAAACAGTAAGCTTCTCCTTCCATTCAGGACCTCCTACCTGAAGTCACCCTGGCTCCTGAAGAAAGACGACCTCGTTTCTATTGAAACTAAAGCACAGTTTTTCCTGTAGCATGGCAGGCTTTTGAAGAGGCACGGGCCCAGAGGCCTAGCTAGGGCTTTCCTTGGTGTGGCCGTTCACTAGATGCAGAACACACTGCCTCGAGAAGTTGATTCAGGGAAGCAACAACTGTGTACTCTGTGTCTCATTTGACTTGTTAAAAACCACAGAGATGTATGCTGCCTGTGCCCATGGAAATGGGGGCATGATGGGACTAGCCTTGCTTTTCGTTTGGAAACCTCCATTCTAGCTTCGGTGAAGCTCCCTGAAATTCTCTGCTGTTGACAGGCCTCTGGCCACTGTAGGCATGTGTCTGGGAAGAAAATGAGTTTTCTCTGGCTACACACGGAACTTCATTGGCCGGGGTGGGGCGCACCTTGCCATGCTCTAGAGCTAAAGGGAATCTAAACGTGAGCCCTTGGCTCGAGGTAAGGCCCTGAGTAGCCCTGCAGAACGGGAGGCATGCAGCTCTTTCCATTAGCTCTTAGTCGCTCTTCTGGTTTACTTTAAATGAAGTACCTTTTTTCAGGACTCCTAGGCCCCTCGGTTGAGCATCATTTTTGTTCCAAGGTCTCTGAGTATCTCCACACCCCTGTAGGCCTGCTGAGCAACAACGAGGCACATTGGTCCTCGGAGGTCCTCTGTGTCTGCTGAGTCATGGGCAACACACTGCACTCTTTCTTGTGATATCTTGATTCACAGCACTCGCACAGGTTCAAGAGCAATGTTCAACAAGTTCCAACATGAAGTGGAAGTCGCTCTCATTCCCTAGTTTGAGCTGTACAGAGAGAAACAGTAAGCTTCTCCTTCCATTCAGGACCTCCTACCTGAAGTCACCCTGCCTCCTGAAGAACGACGACCTCGTTTCTATTGAAACTAAAGCACAGTTTTTCCTGTAGCATGGCAGGCTTTTGAAGAGGCACGGGCACAGAGGCCTAGCTAGGGCTTTCCTTGGTGTGGCCGTTCACTAGATGCAGAACACACTGCCTCGAGAAGTTGATTCAGGGAAGCAACAACTGTGTACTCTGTGTCTCATTTGACTTGTTAAAAACCACAGAGATGTATGCTGCCTGTGCCCATGGAAATGGGGGCATGATGGGACTAGCCTTGCTTTTCGTTTGGAAACCTCCATTCTAGCTTCGGTGAAGCTCCCTGAAATTCTCTGCTGTTGACAGGCCTCTGGCCACTGTAGGCATGTGTCTGGGAAGAAAATGAGTTTTCTCTGGCTACACACGGAACTTCATTGGCCGGGGTGGGGCGCACCTTGCCATGCTCTAGAGCTAAAGGGAATCTAAACGTGAGCCCTTGGCTCGAGGTAAGGCCCTGAGTAGCCCTGCAGAACGGGAGGCATGCAGCTCTTTCCATTAGCTCTTAGTCGCTCTTCTGGTTTACTTTAAATGAAGTACCTTTTTTCAGGACTCCTAGGCCCCTCGGTTGAGCATCATTTTTGTTCCAAGGTCTCTGAGTATCTCCACACCCCTGTAGGCCTGCTGAGCAACAACGAGGCACATTGGTCCTCGGAGGTCCTCTGTGTCTGCTGAGTCATGGGCAACACACTGCACTCTTTCTTGTGATATCTTGATTCACAGCACTCGCACAGGTTCAAGAGCAATGTTCAACAAGTTCCAACATGCCGTGGAAGTCGCTCTCATTCCCTAGTTTGAGCTGTACAGAGAGAAACAGTAAGCTTCTCCTTCCATTCAGGACCTCCTACCTGAAGTCACCCTGCCTCTTGAAGAAAGACGACCTTCTTTCTATTGCAACTAAAGCACAGTTTTTCCTGTAGCACGGCAGGCTTTTGAAGAGGCACGGGTCCAGAGTCCTAGCCAGGGATTTCCTTGGTGAGGCCGTTCACTAGTTGCAGAACACCGTGCCTCGAGAAGTTGATTCAGGGAAGCAACAACTGTGTACTCTGTGTCTCATTTGACTTGTTAAAAACCACAGAGATGAATGCTGCCTGTGCCCATGGAAATGGGGTCATGAGGGTACTAGCCTTGCTTTCCGTTTGGAAACCTCCATTCTTGCTTCCGTGAAGCTCCCTGAAATTCTCTGCTGTTGACAGTCCTCTGGCCACTGTAGGCATGTGTCTGGGAAAAAAATGAGTTTTCTCTGGGTACACACGGAGCTTCATTGGCCGGGGTGGGGCTCTCCTTGCCATCCTCTAGAGCTAAAGGGAATCTCAACGTGAGTCCCTGCCTCGAGGTAAGGCCCTGAGTAGCCCTGCAGAAAGGGAGGCATGCAGCTCTTTCCATGAGCTCTTAGTGGAGGTCTGTTTTATTGGAAAGAATTACCCCTTTCAGGACTCCTACGCCCTTCGGGTGAGCATCATTTTGGTTCCAAGATCACTGACTCCCTCCACACCCCTGTGGGCCTGCTGAGCAGCATTGAGTCCCATACGTCCCACGGAGGCTCTCTGTGTCTGCAGAGTCTCGGGCAACACACTATACGTTACTTCAGGAGAGCTACATTTCCAGAGCACTCGAACAGCATCAAAACTACATTTCTAGGCAGTCCAACATGCCCTGGAAGTCTTCGACATTGCCCTCGTCAGAGCTGCCCAGAGAAAACACTCTGCTTAGAATTTATCGAGGACCTCGTACCTGAAGTCACTCTATTCAAGGAGAAATACAGCATCTTAACATGCTGTGTCGTTCACAGGGCAAGAAACGTGAGAACTTGCCTCGAGGTAAGGCCATGAAATGCTTTGCAGAAGCGGAGGCGTGTAGCAGTTTCCATGTGGCCGTAGACGCATATCTTCAGCATTTTAAAGCCAGTACGCTTTTCAGGACACCCAGGTGCCTCGCCTGGAAACCCTATTCCCTGCAAGAACACTGAGTACCCTCAGGCTCCCCTGGCCCTTCTAAGCAAAATCCAGGCCAAGAGCTTTCAGACTCAGAGTGTGTATGTCGAGTGTAGGGTAACACAGTGCACTCTTATTGGGACATCTTGATATAGCCAGCAATCGCCCAGGTTCACGAGCACCTTTAAGCAAGTTCCAATAGGCCGTGGAATTCGTTCTCATTCCCTAGTTTGAGCTGTACAGAGAGAAACAGTAAGCTTCTCCTTCCATTCAGGACCTCCTACCTGAAGTCACCCTGCCTCCTGAAGAAAGACGACCTCGTTTCTACTGAAACTAAAGCACAGTTTTTCCTGTAGCACGGCAGGCTTTTGAAGAGGCACGGGCCCAGAGGCCTAGCTAGGGCTTTCCTTGGTGTGGCCGTTCACTAGATGCAGAACACCCTGCCTCGAGAAGTTGATTCAGGGAAGCAACAACTGTGTACTCTGGGTCTGATTTGACTTGTTAAAAACCACAGAGATGTATGCTGCCTGTGCCCATGGAAATGGGGGCATGATGGGACTAGCCTTGCTTTTCGTTTGGAAACCTCCATTCTAGCTTCGGTGAAGCTCCCTGAAATTCTCTGCTGTTGACAGGCCTCTGGCCACTGTAGGCATGTGTCTGGGAAGAAAATGAGTTTTCTCTGGCTACACACGGAACTTCATTGGCCGGGGTGGGGCGCACCTTGCCATGCTCTAGAGCTAAAGGGAATCTAAACGTGAGCCCTTGGCTCGAGGTAAGGCCCTGAGTAGCCCTGCAGAACGGGAGGCATGCAGCTCTTTCCATTAGCTCTTAGTCGCTCTTCTGGTTTACTTTAAATGAAGTACCTTTTTTCAGGACTCCTAGGCCCCTCGGTTGAGCATCATTTTTGTTCCAAGGTCTCTGAGTATCTCCACACCCCTGTAGACCTGCTGAGCAACAACGAGGCACATTGGTCCTCGGAGGTCCTCTGTGTCTGCTGAGTCATGGGCAACACACTGCACTCTTTCTTGTGATATCTTGATTCCCAGCACTCGCACAGGTTCAAGAGCAATGTTCAACAAGTTCCAACATGCCGTGGAAGTCGCTCTCATTCCCTAGTTTGAGCTGTACAGAGAGAAACAGTAAGCTTCTCCTTCCATTCAGGACCTCCTACCTGAAGTCACCCTGCCTCTTGAAGAAAGACGACCTTCTTTGTATTGCAACTAAAGCACAGTTTTTCCTGTAGCACGGCAGGCTTTTGAAGCGGCACGGGTCCAGAGTCCTAGCCAGGGATCTCCTTGGTGAGGCCGTTCACTAGTTGCAGAACACCGTGCCTCGAGAAGTTGATTCAGGGAAGCAACAACTGTGTACTCTGTGTCTCATTTGACTTGTTAAAAACCACAGAGATGAATGCTGCCTGTGCCCATGGAAATGGGGTCATGAGGGTACTAGCCTTGCTTTCCGTTTGGAAACCTCCATTCTTGCTTCCGTGAAGCTCCCTGAAATTCTCTGCTGTTGACAGTCCTCTGGCCACTGTAGGCATGTGTCTGGGAAAAAAATGAGTTTTCTCTGGGTACAGACGGAGCTTCATTGGCCGGGGTGGGGCTCTCCTTGCAATCCTCTAGAGCTAAAGGGAATCTCAACGTGAGTCCCTGCCTCGAGGTAAGGCCCTGAGTAGCCCTGCAGAAAGGGAGGCATGCAGCTCTTTCCATGAGCTCTTAGTGGAGGTCTGTTTTATTGAAAAGAATTACCCCTTTCAGGACTCCTACGCCCTTCGGGTGAGCATCATTTTGGTTCCAAGATCACTGACTCCCTCCACACCCCTGTGGGCCTGCTGAGCAGCATTGAGTCCCATACGTCCCACGGAGGCTCTCTGTGTCTGCAGAGTCTCGGGCAACACACTATACGTTACTTCAGGAGAGCTACATTTCCAGAGCACTCGAACAGCATCAAAACTACATTTCTAGGCAGTCCAACATGCCCTGGAAGTCTTCGACATTGCCCTCGTCAGAGCTGCCCAGAGAAAACACTCTGCTTAGAATTTATCGAGGACCTCGTACCTGAAGTCACTCTATTCAAGGAGAAATACAGCATCTTAACATGCTGTGTCGTTCACAGGGCAAGAAACGTGAGAACTTGCCTCGAGGTAAGGCCATGAAATGCTTTGCAGAAGCGGAGGCGTGTAGCAGTTTCCATGTGGCCGTAGACGCATATCTTCAGCATTTTAAAGCCAGTACGCTTTTCAGGACACCCAGGTGCCTCGCCTGGAAACCCTATTCCCTGCAGGAACACTGAGTACCCTCAGGCTCCCCTGGCCCTTCTAAGCAACTTCCAGGCCAGGAGCTTTCAGACTCACAGTGTGTATGTCGAGTGTAGGGTAACACAGTGCACTCTTATTGGGACATCTTGATATAGCCAGCTATCGCCCAGGTTCACGAGCACCTTTAAGCAAGTTCCAATAGGCCGTGGAATTCGTTCTCATTCCCTAGTTTGAGCTGTACAGAGAGAAACAGTAAGCTTCTCCTTCCATTCAGGACCTCCTACCTGAAGTCACCCTGCCTCCTGAAGAAAGACGACCTCGTTTCTATTGAAACTAAAGCACAGTTTTTCCTGTAGCACGGCAGGCTTTTGAAGAGGCACGGGCCCAGAGGCCTAGCTAGGGCTTTCCTTGGTGTGGCCGTTCACTAGATGCAGAACACACTGCCTCGAGAAGTTGATTCAGGGAAGCAACAACTGTGTACTCTGTGTCTCATTTGACTTGATAAAAACCACAGAGATGTATGCTGCCTGTGCCCATGGAAATGGGGGCATGATGGGACTAGCCTTGCTTTTCGTTTGGAAACCTCCATTCTAGCTTCCGTGAAGCTCCCTGAAATTCTCTGCTGTTGACAGGCCTCTGGCCACTGTAGGCATGTGTCTGGGAAGAAAATGAGTTTTCTCTGGCTACACACGGAACTTCATTGGCCGGGGTGGGGCGCACCTTGCCATGCTCTAGAGCTAAAGGGAATCTAAACGTGAGCCCTTGGCTCGAGGTAAGGCCCTGAGTAGCCCTGCAGAACGGGAGGCATGCAGCTCTTTCCATTAGCTCTTAGTCGCTCTTCTGGTTTACTTTAAATGAAGTACCTTTTTTCAGGACTCCTAGGCCCCTCGGTTGAGCATCATTTTTGTTCCAAGGGCTCTGAGTATCTCCACACCCCTGTAGGCCTGCTGAGCAACAACGAGGCACATTGGTCCTCGGAGGTCCTCTGTGTCTGCTGAGTCATGGGCAACACACTGCACTCTTTCTTGTGATATCTTGATTCACAGCACTCGCACAGGTTCAAGAGCAATGTTCAACAAGTTCCAACATGCCGTGGAAGTCGCTCTCATTCCCTAGTTTGAGCTGTACAGAGAGAAACAGTAAGCTTCTCCTTCCATTCTGGACCTCCTACCTGAAGTCACCCTGCCTCTTGAAGAAAGACGACCTTCTTTGTATTGCAACTAAAGCACAGTTTTTCCTGTAGCACGGCAGGCTTTTGAAGCGGCACGGGTCCAGAGTCCTAGCCAGGGATTTCCTTGGTGAGGCCGTTCACTAGTTGCAGAACACCGTGCCTCGAGAAGTTGATTCAGGGAAGCAACAACTGTGTACTCTGTGTCTCATTTGACTTGTTAAAAACCACAGAGATGAATGCTGCCTGTGCCCATGGAAATGGGGTCATGAGGGTACTAGCCTTGCTTTCCGTTTGGAAACCTCCATTCTTGCTTCCGTGAAGCTCCCTGAAATTCTCTGCTGTTGACAGTCCTCTGGCCACTGTAGGCATGTGTCTGGGAAAAAAATGAGTTTTCTCTGGGTGCAGACGGAGCTTCATTGGCCGGGGTGGGGCTCTCCTTGCCATCCTCTAGAGCTAAAGGGAATCTCAACGTGAGTCCCTGCCTCGAGGTAAGGCCCTGAGTAGCCCTGCAGAAAGGGAGGCATGCAGCTCTTTCCATGAGCTCTTAGTGGAGATCTGTTTTATTGAAAAGAATTACCCCTTTCAGGACTCCTACGCCCTTCGGGTGAGCATCATTTTGGTTCCAAGATCACTGACTCCCTCCACACCCCTGTGGGCCTGCTGAGCAGCATTGAGTCCCATACGTCCCACGGAGGCTCTCTGTGTCTGCAGAGTCTCGGGCAACACACTATACGTTACTTCAGGAGAGCTACATTTCCAGAGCACTCGAACAGCATCAAAACTACATTTCTAGGCAGTCCAACATGCCCTGGAAGTCTTCGACATTGCCCTCGTCAGAGCTGCCCAGAGAAAACACTCTGCTTAGAATTTATCGAGGACCTCGTACCTGAAGTCACTCTATTCAAGAAGAAATACAGCATCTTAACATGCTGTGTCGTTCACAGGGCAAGAAACGTGAGAACTTGCCTCGAGGTAAGGCCATGAAATGCTTTGCAGAAGCGGAGGCGTGTAGCAGTTTCCATGTGGCCGTAGACGCATATCTTCAGCATTTTAAAGCCAGTACGCTTTTCAGGACACCCAGGTGCCTCGCCTGGAAACCCTATTCCCTGCAGGAACACTGAGTACCCTCAGGCTCCCCTGGCCCTTCTAAGCAACTTCCAGGCCAGGAGCTTTCAGACTCACAGTGTGTATGTCGAGTGTAGGGTAACACAGTGCACTCTTATTGGGACATCTTGATATAGCCAGCTATCGCCCAGGTTCACGAGCACCTTTAAGCAAGTTCCAATAGGCCGTGGAATTCGTTCTCATTCCCTAGTTTGAGCTGTACAGAGAGAAACAGTAAGCTTCTCCTTCCATTCAGGACCTCCTACCTGAAGTCACCCTGCCTCCTGAAGAAAGACGACCTCGTTTCTATTGAAACTAAAGCACAGTTTTTCCTGTAGCACGGCAGGCTTTTGAAGAGGCACGTGCCCAGAGGCCTAGCTAGGGCTTTCCTTGGTGTGGCCGTTCACTAGATGCAGAACACACTGCTTCGAGAAGTTGATTCAGGGAAGCAACAACTGTGTACTCTGTGTCTCATTTGACTTGTTAAAAACCACAGAGATGTATGCTGCCTGTGCCCATGGAAATGGGGGCATGATGGGACTAGCCTTGCTTTTCGTTTGGAAACCTCCATTCTAGCTTCGGTGAAGCTCCCTGAAATTCTCTGCTGTTGACAGGCCTCTGGCCACTGTAGGCATGTGTCTGGGAAGAAAATGAGTTTTCTCTGGCTACACACGGAACTTCATTGGCCGGGGTGGGGCGCACCTTGCCATGCTCTAGAGCTAAAGGGAATCTAAACGTGAGCCCTTGGCTCGAGGTAAGGCCCTGAGTAGCCCTGCAGAACGGGAGGCATGCAGCTCTTTCCATTAGCTCTTAGTCGCTCTTCTGGTTTACTTTAAATGAAGTACCTTTTTTCAGGACTCCTAGGCCCCTCGGTTGAGCATCATTTTTGTTCCAAGGTCTCTGAGTATCTCCACACCCCTGTAGGCCTGCTGAGCAACAACGAGGCACATTGGTCCTCGGAGGTCCTCTGTGTCTGCTGAGTCATGGGCCACACACTGCACTCTTTCTTGTGATATCTTGATTCACAGCACTCGCACAGGTTCAAGAGCAATGTTCAACAAGTTCCAACATGCCGTGGAAGTCGCTCTCATTCCCTAGTTTGAGCTGTACAGAGAGAAACAGTAAGCTTCTCCTTCCATTCAGGACCTCCTACCTGAAGTCACCCTGCCTCTTGAAGAAAGACGACCTTCTTTGTATTGCAACTAAAGCACAGTTTTTCCTGTAGCACGGCAGGCTTTTGAAGCGGCACGGGTCCAGAGTCCTAGCCAGGGATTTCCTTGGTGAGGCCGTTCACTAGTTGCAGAACACCGTGCCTCGAGAAGTTGATTCAGGGAAGCAACAACTGTGTACTCTGTGTCTCATTTGACTTGTTAAAAACCACAGAGATGAATGCTGCCTGTGCCCATGGAAATGGGGTCATGAGGGTACTAGCCTTGCTTTCCGTTTGGAAACCTCCATTCTTGCTTCCGTGAAGCTCCCTGAAATTCTCTGCTGTTGACAGTCCTCTGGCCACTGTAGGCATGTGTCTGGGAAAAAAATGAGTTTTCTCTGGGTACACACGGAGCTTCATTGGCCGGGGTGGGGCTCTCCTTGCCATCCTCTAGAGCTAAAGGGAATCTCAACGTGAGTCCCTGCCTCGAGGTAAGGCCCTGAGTAGCCCTGCAGAAAGGGAGGCATGCAGCTCTTTCCATGAGCTCTTAGTGGAGATCTGTTTTATTGAAAAGAATTACCCCTTTCAGGACTCCTACGCCCTTCGGGTGAGCATCATTTTGGTTCCAAGATCACTGACTCCCTCCACACCCCTGTGGGCCTGCTGAGCAGCATTGAGTCCCATACGTCCCACGGAGGCTCTCTGTGTCTGCAGAGTCTCGGGCAACACACTATACGTTACTTCAGGAGAGCTACATTTCCAGAGCACTCGAACAGCATCAAAACTACATTTCTAGGCAGTCCAACATGCCCTGGAAGTCTTCGACATTGCCCTCGTCAGAGCTGCCCAGAGAAAACACTCTGCTTAGAATTTATCGAGGACCTCGTACCTGAAGTCACTCTATTCAAGAAGAAATACAGCATCTTAACATGCTGTGTCGTTCACAGGGCAAGAAACGTGAGAACTTGCCTCGAGGTAAGGCCATGAAATGCTTTGCAGAAGCGGAGGCGTGTAGCAGTTTCCATGTGGCCGTAGACGCATATCTTCAGCATTTTAAAGCCAGTACGCTTTTCAGGACACCCAGGTGCCTCGCCTGGAAACCCTATTCCCTGCAGGAACACTGAGTACCCTCAGGCTCCCCTGGCCCTTCTAAGCAACTTCCAGGCCAGGAGCTTTCAGACTCACAGTGTGTATGTCGAGTGTAGGGTAACACAGTGCACTCTTATTGGGACATCTTGATATAGCCAGCTATCGCCCAGGTTCACGAGCACCTTTAAGCAAGTTCCAATAGGCCGTGGAATTCGTTCTCATTCCCTAGTTTGAGCTGTACAGAGAGAAACAGTAAGCTTCTCCTTCCATTCAGGACCTCCTACCTGAAGTCACCCTGCCTCCTGAAGAAAGACGACCTCGTTTCTATTGAAACTAAAGCACAGTTTTTCCTGTAGCACGGCAGGCTTTTGAAGAGGCACGTGCCCAGAGGCCTAGCTAGGGCTTTCCTTGGTGTGGCCGTTCACTAGATGCAGAACACACTGCTTCGAGAAGTTGATTCAGGGAAGCAACAACTGTGTACTCTGTGTCTCATTTGACTTGTTAAAAACCACAGAGATGTATGCTGCCTGTGCCCATGGAAATGGGGGCATGATGGGACTAGCCTTGCTTTTCGTTTGGAAACCTCCATTCTAGCTTCGGTGAAGCTCCCTGAAATTCTCTGCTGTTGACAGGCCTCTGGCCACTGTAGGCATGTGTCTGGGAAGAAAATGAGTTTTCTCTGGCTACACACGGAACTTCATTGGCCGGGGTGGGGCGCACCTTGCCATGCTCTAGAGCTAAAGGGAATCTAAACGTGAGCCCTTGGCTCGAGGTAAGGCCCTGAGTAGCCCTGCAGAACGGGAGGCATGCAGCTCTTTCCATTAGCTCTTAGTCGCTCTTCTGGTTTACTTTAAATGAAGTACCTTTTTTCAGGACTCCTAGGCCCCTCGGTTGAGCATCATTTTTGTTCCAAGGTCTCTGAGTATCTCCACACCCCTGTAGGCCTGCTGAGCAACAACGAGGCACATTGGTCCTCGGAGGTCCTCTGTGTCTGCTGAGTCATGGGCCACACACTGCACTCTTTCTTGTGATATCTTGATTCACAGCACTCGCACAGGTTCAAGAGCAATGTTCAACAAGTTCCAACATGCCGTGGAAGTCGCTCTCATTCCCTAGTTTGAGCTGTACAGAGAGAAACAGTAAGCTTCTCCTTCCATTCAGGACCTCCTACCTGAAGTCACCCTGCCTCTTGAAGAAAGACGACCTTCTTTCTATTGCAACTAAAGCACAGTTTTTCCTGTAGCACGGCAGGCTTTTGAAGCGGCACGGGTCCAGAGTCCTAGCCAGGGATTTCCTTGGTGAGGCCGTTCACTAGTTGCAGAACACCGTGCCTCGAGAAGTTGATTCAGGGAAGCAACAACTGTGTACTCTGTGTCTCATTTGACTTGTTAAAAACCACAGAGATGAATGCTGCCTGTGCCCATGGAAATGGGGTCATGAGGGTACTAGCCTTGCTTTCCGTTTGGAAACCTCCATTCTTGCTTCCGTGAAGCTCCCTGAAATTCTCTGCTGTTGACAGTCCTCTGGCCACTGTAGGCATGTGTCTGGGAAAAAAATGAGTTTTCTCTGGGTACACACGGAGCTTCATTGGCCGGGGTGGGGCTCTCCTTGCCATCCTCTAGAGCTAAAGGGAATCTCAACGTGAGTCCCTGCCTCGAGGTAAGGCCCTGAGTAGCCCTGCAGAAAGGGAGGCATGCAGCTCTTTCCATGAGCTCTTAGTGGAGGTCTGTTTTATTGAAAAGAATTACCCCTTTCAGGACTCCTACGCCCTTCGGGTGAGCATCATTTTGGTTCCAAGATCACTGACTCCCTCCACACCCCTGTGGGCCTGCTGAGCAGCATTGAGTCCCATACGTCCCACGGAGGCTCTCTGTGTCTGCAGAGTCTCGGGCAACACACTATACGTTACTTCAGGAGAGCTACATTTCCAGAGCACTCGAACAGCATCAAAACTACATTTCTAGGCAGTCCAACATGCCCTGGAAGTCTTCGACATTGCCCTCGTCAGAGCTGCCCAGAGAAAACACTCTGCTTAGAATTTATCGAGGACCTCGTACCTGAAGTCACTCTATTCAAGGAGAAATACAGCATCTTAACATGCTGTGTCGTTCACAGGGCAAGAAACGTGAGAACTTGCCTCGAGGTAAGGCCATGAAATGCTTTGCAGAAGCGGAGGCGTGTAGCAGTTTCCATGTGGCCGTAGACGCATATCTTCAGCATTTTAAAGCCAGTACGCTTTTCAGGACACCCAGGTGCCTCGCCTGGAAACCCTATTCCCTGCAAGAACACTGAGTACCCTCAGGCTCCCCTGGCCCTTCTAAGCAATATCCAGGCCAGGAGCTTTCAGACTCAAAGTGTGTATGTCGAGTGTAGGGTAACACAGTGCACTCTTATTGGGACATCTTGATATAGCCAGCTATCGCCCAGGTTCACGAGCACCTTTAAGCAAGTTCCAAAAGGCCGTGGAATTCGTTCTCATTCCGTAGTTTGAGCTGTACAGAGAGAAACAGTAAGCTTCTCCTTCCATTCAGGACCTCCTACCTGAAGTCACCCTGCCTCCTGAAGAAAGACGACCTCGTTTCTATTGAAACTAAAGCACAGTTTTTCCTGTAGCACGGCAGTCTTTTGAAGAGGCACGGGCCCAGAGGCCTAGCTAGGGCTTTCCTTGGTGTGTCCGTTCACTAGATGCAGAACACACTGCTTCGAGAAGTTGATTCAGGGAAGCAACAACTGTGTACTCTGTGTCTCATTTGACTTGTTAAAAACCACAGAGATGTATGCTGCCTGTGCCCATGGAAATGGGGGCATGATGGGACTAGCCTTGCTTTTCGTTTGGAAACCTCCATTCTAGCTTCGGTGAAGCTCCCTGAATTTCTCTGCTGTTGACAGGCCTCTGGCCACTATAGGCATGTGTCTGGGAAGAAAATGAGTTTTCTCTGGCTACACACGGAACTTCATTGGCCGGGGTGGGGCGCACCTTGCCATGCTCTAGAGCTAAAGGGAATCTAAACGTGAGCCCTTGGCTCGAGGTAAGGCCCTGAGTAGCCCTGCAGAACGGGAGGCATGCAGCTCTTTCCATTAGCTCTTAGTCGCTCTTCTGGTTTACTTTAAATGAAGTACCTTTTTTCAGGACTCCTAGGCCCCTCGGTTGAGCATCATTTTTGTTCCAAGGTCTCTGAGTATCTCCACACCCCTGTAGGCCTGCTGAGCAACAACGAGGCACATTGGTCCTCGGAGGTCCTCTGTGTCTGCTGAGTCATGGGCAACACACTGCACTCTTTCTTGTGATATCTTGATTCACAGCACTCGCACAGGTTCAAGAGCAATGTTCAACAAGTTCCAACATGCCGTGGAAGTCGCTCTCATTCCCTAGTTTGAGCTGTACAGAGAGAAACAGTAAGCTTCTCCTTCCATTCAGGACCTCCTACCTGAAGTCACCCTGCCTCTTGAAGAAAGACGACCTTCTTTGTATTGCAACTAAAGCACAGTTTTTCCTGTAGCACGGCAGGCTTTTGAAGCGGCACGGGTCCAGAGTCCTAGCCAGGGATTTCCTTGGTGAGGCCGTTCACTAGTTGCAGAACACCGTGCCTCGAGAAGTTGATTCAGGGAAGCAACAACTGTGTACTCTGTGTCTCATTTGACTTGTTAAAAACCACAGAGATGAATGCTGCCTGTGCCCATGGAAATGGGGTCATGAGGGTACTAGCCTTGCTTTCCGTTTGGAAACCTCCATTCTTGCTTCCGTGAAGCTCCCTGAAATTCTCTGCTGTTGACAGTCCTCTGGCCACTGTAGGCATGTGTCTGGGAAAAAAATGAGTTTTCTCTGGGTACAGACGGAGCTTCATTGGCCGGGGTGGGGCTCTCCTTGCCATCCTCTAGAGCTAAAGGGAATCTCAACGTGAGTCCCTGCCTCGAGGTAAGGCCCTGAGTAGCCCTGCAGAAAGGGAGGCATGCAGCTCTTTCCATGAGCTCTTAGTGGAGGTCTGTTTTATTGAAAAGAATTACCCCTTTCAGGACTCCTACGCCCTTCGGGTGAGCATCATTTTGGTTCCAAGATCACTGACTCCCTCCACACCCCTGTGGGCCTGCTGAGCAGCATTGAGTCCCATACGTCCCACGGAGGCTCTCTGTGTCTGCAGAGTCTCGGGCAACACACTATACGTTACTTCAGGAGAGCTACATTTCCAGAGCACTCGAACAGCATCAAAACTACATTTCTAGGCAGTCCAACATGCCCTGGAAGTCTTCGACATTGCCCTCGTCAGAGCTGCCCAGAGAAAACACTCTGCTTAGAATTTATCGAGGACCTCGTACCTGAAGTCACTCTATTCAAGGAGAAATACAGCATCTTAACATGCTGTGTCGTTCACAGGGCAAGAAACGTGAGAACTTGCCTCGAGGTAAGGCCATGAAATGCTTTGCAGAAGCGGAGGCGTGTAGCAGTTTCCATGTGGCCGTAGACGCATATCTTCAGCATTTTAAAGCCAGTACGCTTTTCAGGACACCCAGGTGCCTCGCCTGGAAACCCTATTCCCTGCAAGAACACTGAGTACCCTCAGGCTCCCCTGGCCCTTCTAAGCAATATCCAGGCCAGGAGCTTTCAGACTCACAGTGTGTATGTCGAGTGTAGGGTAACACAGTGCACTCTTATTGGGACATCTTGATATAGCCAGCTATCGCCCAGGTTCACGAGCACCTTTAAGCAAGTTCCAAAAGGCCGTGGAATTCGTTCTCATTCCGTAGTTTGAGCTGTACAGAGAGAAACAGTAAGCTTCTCCTTCCATTCAGGACCTCCTACCTGAAGTCACCCTGCCTCCTGAAGAAAGACGACCTCGTTTCTATTGAAACTAAAGCACAGTTTTTCCTGTAGCACGGCAGTCTTTTGAAGAGGCACGGGCCCAGAGGCCTAGCTAGGGCTTTCCTTGGTGTGTCCGTTCACTAGATGCAGAACACACTGCTTCGAGAAGTTGATTCAGGGAAGCAACAACTGTGTACTCTGTGTCTCATTTGACTTGTTAAAAACCACAGAGATGTATGCTGCCTGTGCCCATGGAAATGGGGGCATGATGGGACTAGCCTTGCTTTTCGTTTGGAAACCTCCATTCTAGCTTCGGTGAAGCTCCCTGAATTTCTCTGCTGTTGACAGGCCTCTGGCCACTATAGGCATGTGTCTGGGAAGAAAATGAGTTTTCTCTGGCTACACACGGAACTTCATTGGCCGGGGTGGGGCGCACCTTGCCATGCTCTAGAGCTAAAGGGAATCTAAACGTGAGCCCTTGGCTCGAGGTAAGGCCCTGAGTAGCCCTGCAGAACGGGAGGCATGCAGCTCTTTCCATTAGCTCTTAGTCGCTCTTCTGGTTTACTTTAAATGAAGTACCTTTTTTCAGGACTCCTAGGCCCCTCGGTTGAGCATCATTTTTGTTCCAAGGTCTCTGAGTATCTCCACACCCCTGTAGGCCTGCTGAGCAACAACGAGGCACATTGGTCCTCGGAGGTCCTCTGTGTCTGCTGAGTCATGGGCAACACACTGCACTCTTTCTTGTGATATCTTGATTCACAGCACTCGCACAGGTTCAAGAGCAATGTTCAACAAGTTCCAACATGCCGTGGAAGTCGCTCTCATTCCCTAGTTTGAGCTGTACAGAGAGAAACAGTAAGCTTCTCCTTCCATTCAGGACCTCCTACCTGAAGTCACCCTGCCTCTTGAAGAAAGACGACCTTCTTTGTATTGCAACTAAAGCACAGTTTTTCCTGTAGCACGGCAGGCTTTTGAAGCGGCACGGGTCCAGAGTCCTAGCCAGGGATTTCCTTGGTGAGGCCGTTCACTAGTTGCAGAACACCGTGCCTCGAGAAGTTGATTCAGGGAAGCAACAACTGTGTACTCTGTGTCTCATTTGACTTGTTAAAAACCACAGAGATGAATGCTGCCTGTGCCCATGGAAATGGGGTCATGAGGGTACTAGCCTTGCTTTCCGTTTGGAAACCTCCATTCTTGCTTCCGTGAAGCTCCCTGAAATTCTCTGCTGTTGACAGTCCTCTGGCCACTGTAGGCATGTGTCTGGGAAAAAAATGAGTTTTCTCTGGGTACAGACGGAGCTTCATTGGCCGGGGTGGGGCTCTCCTTGCAATTCTCTAGAGCTAAAAGGAATCTCAACGTGAGTCCCTGCCTCGAGGTAAGGCCCTGAGTAGCCCTGCAGAAAGGGAGGCATGCAGCTCTTTCCATGAGCTCTTAGTGGAGGTCTGTTTTATTGAAAAGAATTACCCCTTTCAGGACTCCTACGCCCTTCGGGTGAGCATCATTTTGGTTCCAAGATCACTGACTCCCTCCACACCCCTGTGGGCCTGCTGAGCAGCATTGAGTCCCATACGTCCCACGGAGGCTCTCTGTGTCTGCAGAGTCTCGGGCAACACACTATACGTTACTTCAGGAGAGCTACATTTCCAGAGCACTCGAACAGCATCAAAACTACATTTCTAGGCAGTCCAACATGCCCTGGAAGTCTTCGACATTGCCCTCGTCAGAGCTGCCCAGAGAAAACACTCTGCTTAGAATTTATCGAGGACCTCGTACCTGAAGTCACTCTATTCAAGGAGAAATACAGCATCTTAACATGCTGTGTCGCTCACAGGGCAAGAAACGTGAGAACTTGCCTCGAGGTAAGGCCATGAAATGCTTTGCAGAAGCGGAGGCGTGTAGCAGTTTCCATGTGGCCGTAGACGCATATCTTCAGCATTTTAAAGCCAGTACGCTTTTCAGGACACCCAGGTGCCTCGCCTGGAAACCCTATTCCCTGCAAGAACACTGAGTACCCTCAGGCTCCCCTGGCCCTTCTAAGCAATATCCAGGCCAGGAGCTTTCAGACTCACAGTGTGTATGTCGAGTGTAGGGTAACACAGTGCACTCTTATTGGGACATCTTGATATAGCCAGCTATCGCCCAGGTTCACGAGCACCTTTAAGCAAGTTCCAATAGGCCGTGGAATTCGTTCTCATTCCGTAGTTTGAGCTGTACAGAGAGAAACAGTAAGCTTCTCCTTCCATTCAGGACCTCCTACCTGAAGTCACCCTGCCTCCTGAAGAAAGACGACCTCGTTTCTATTGAAACTAAAGCACAGTTTTTCCTGTAGCACGGCAGGCTTTTGAAGAGGCACGGGCCCAGAGGCCTAGCTAGGGCTTTCCTTGGTGTGGCCGTTCACTAGATGCAGAACACACTGCTTCGAGAAGTTGATTCAGGGAAGCAACAACTGTGTACTCTGTGTCTCATTTGACTTGTTAAAAACCACAGAGATGTATGCTGCCTGTGCCCATGGAAATGGGGGCATGATGGGACTAGCCTTGCTTTTCGTTTGGAAACCTCCATTCTAGCTTCGGTGAAGCTCCCTGAAATTCTCTGCTGTTGACAGGCCTCTGGCCACTGTAGGCATGTGTCTGGGAAGAAAATGAGTTTTCTCTGGCTACACACGGAACTTCATTGGCCGGGGTGGGGCGCACCTTGCCATGCTCTAGAGCTAAAGGGAATCTAAACGTGAGCCCTTGGCTCGAGGTAAGGCCCTGAGTAGCCCTGCAGAACGGGAGGCATGCAGCTCTTTCCATTAGCTCTTAGTCGCTCTTCTGGTTTACTTTAAATGAAGTACCTTTTTTCAGGACTCCTAGGCCCCTCGGTTGAGCATCATTTTTGTTCCAAGGTCTCTGAGTATCTCCACACCCCTGTAGGCCTGCTGAGCAACAACGAGGCACATTGGTCCTCGGAGGTCCTCTGTGTCTGCTGAGTCATGGGCAACACACTGCACTCTTTCTTGTGATATCTTGATTCACAGCACTCGCACAGGTTCAAGAGCAATGTTCAACAAGTTCCAACATGCCGTGGAAGTCGCTCTCATTCCCTAGTTTGAGCTGTACAGAGAGAAACAGTAAGCTTCTCCTTCCATTCAGGACCTCCTACCTGAAGTCACCCTGCCTCTTGAAGAAAGACGACCTTCTTTGTATTGCAACTAAAGCACAGTTTTTCCTGTAGCACGGCAGGCTTTTGAAGCGGCACGGGTCCAGAGTCCTAGCCAGGGATTTCCTTGGTGAGGCCGTTCACTAGTTGCAGAACACCGTGCCTCGAGAAGTTGATTCAGGGAAGCAACAACTGTGTACTCTGTGTCTCATTTGACTTGTTAAAAACCACAGAGATGAATGCTGCCTGTGCCCATGGAAATGGGGTCATGAGGGTACTAGCCTTGCTTTCCGTTTGGAAACCTCCATTCTTGCTTCCGTGAAGCTCCCTGAAATTCTCTGCTGTTGACAGTCCTCTGGCCACTGTAGGCATGTGTCTGGGAAAAAAATGAGTTTTCTCTGGGTACAGACGGAGCTTCATTGGCCGGGGTGGGGCTCTCCTTGCAATCCTCTAGAGCTAAAGGGAATCTCAACGTGAGTCCCTGCCTCGAGGTAAGGCCCTGAGTAGCCCTGCAGAAAGGGAGGCATGCAGCTCTTTCCATGAGCTCTTAGTGGAGGTCTGTTTTATTGAAAAGAATTACCCCTTTCAGGACTCCTACGCCCTTCGGGTGAGCATCATTTTGGTTCCAAGATCACTGACTCCCTCCACACCCCTGTGGGCCTGCTGAGCAGCATTGAGTCCCATACGTCCCACGGAGGCTCTCTGTGTCTGCAGAGTCTCGGGCAACACACTATACGTTACTTCAGGAGAGCTACATTTCCAGAGCACTCGAACAGCATCAAAACTACATTTCAAGGCAGTCCAACATGCCCTGGAAGTCTTCGACATTGCCCTCGTCAGAGCTGCCCAGAGAAAACACTCTGCTTAGAATTTATCGAGGACCTCGTACCTGAAGTCACTCTATTCAAGGAGAAATACAGCATCTTAACATGCTGTGTCGTTCACAGGGCAAGAAACGTGAGAACTTGCCTCGAGGTAAGGCCATGAAATGCTTTGCAGAAGCGGAGGCGTGTAGCAGTTTCCATGTGGCCGTAGACGCATATCTTCAGCATTTTAAAGCCAGTACGCTTTTCAGGACACCCAGGTGCCTCGCCTGGAAACCCTATTCCCTGCAAGAACACTGAGTACCCTCAGGCTCCCCTGGCCCTTCTAAGCAATATCCAGGCCAGGAGCTTTCAGACTCAAAGTGTGTATGTCGAGTGTAGGGTAACACAGTGCACTCTTTTTGGGACATCTTGATATAGCCAGCTATCGCCCAGGTTCACGAGCACCTTTAAGCAAGTTCCAATAGGCCGTGGAATTCGTTCTCATTCCCTAGTTTGAGCTGTACAGAGAGAAACAGTAAGCTTCTCCTTCCATTCAGGACCTCCTACCTGAAGTCACCCTGCCTCCTGAAGAAAGACGACCTCGTTTCTATTGAAACTAAAGCACAGTTTTTCCTGTAGCACGGCAGGCTTTTGAAGAGGCACGGGCCCAGAGGCCTAGCTAGGGCTTTCCTTGGTGTGTCCGTTCACTAGATGCAGAACACACTGCTTCGAGAAGTTGATTCAGGGAAGCAACAACTGTGTACTCTGTGTCTCATTTGACTTGTTAAAAACCACAGAGATGTATGCTGCCTGTGCCCATGGAAATGGGGGCATGATGGGACTAGCCTTGCTTTTCGTTTGGAAACCTCCATTCTAGCTTCGGTGAAGCTCCCTGAATTTCTCTGCTGTTGACAGGCCTCTGGCCACTATAGGCATGTGTCTGGGAAGAAAATGAGTTTTCTCTGGCTACACACGGAACTTCATTGGCCGGGGTGGGGCGCACCTTGCCATGCTCTAGAGCTAAAGGGAATCTAAACGTGAGCCCTTGGCTCGAGGTAAGGCCCTGAGTAGCCCTGCAGAACGGGAGGCATGCAGCTCTTTCCATTAGCTCTTAGTCGCTCTTCTGGTTTACTTTAAATGAAGTACCTTTTTTCAGGACTCCTAGGCCCCTCGGTTGAGCATCATTTTTGTTCCAAGGTCTCTGAGTATCTCCACACCCCTGTAGGCCTGCTGAGCAACAACGAGGCACATTGGTCCTCGGAGGTCCTCTGTGTCTGCTGAGTCATGGGCAACACACTGCACTCTTTCTTGTGATATCTTGATTCACAGCACTCGCACAGGTTCAAGAGCAATGTTCAACAAGTTCCAACATGCCGTGGAAGTCGCTCTCATTCCCTAGTTTGAGCTGTACAGAGAGAAACAGTAAGCTTCTCCTTCCATTCAGGACCTCCTACCTGAAGTCACCCTGCCTCTTGAAGAAAGACGACCTTCTTTGTATTGCAACTAAAGCACAGTTTTTCCTGTAGCACGGCAGGCTTTTGAAGCGGCACGGGTCCAGAGTCCTAGCCAGGGATTTCCTTGGTGAGGCCGTTCACTAGTTGCAGAACACCGTGCCTCGAGAAGTTGATTCAGGGAAGCAACAACTGTGTACTCTGTGTCTCATTTGACTTGTTAAAAACCACAGAGATGAATGCTGCCTGTGCCCATGGAAATGGGGTCATGAGGGTACTAGCCTTGCTTTCCGTTTGGAAACCTCCATTCTTGCTTCCGTGAAGCTCCCTGAAATTCTCTGCTGTTGACAGTCCTCTGGCCACTGTAGGCATGTGTCTGGGAAAAAAATGAGTTTTCTCTGGGTACAGACGGAGCTTCATTGGCCGGGGTGGGGCTCTCCTTGCAATTCTCTAGAGCTAAAGGGAATCTCAACGTGAGTCCCTGCCTCGAGGTAAGGCCCTGAGTAGCCCTGCAGAAAGGGAGGCATGCAGCTCTTTCCATGAGCTCTTAGTGGAGGTCTGTTTTATTGAAAAGAATTACCCCTTTCAGGACTCCTACGCCCTTCGGGTGAGCATCATTTTGGTTCCAAGATCACTGACTCCCTCCACACCCCTGTGGGCCTGCTGAGCAGCATTGAGTCCCATACGTCCCACGGAGGCTCTCTGTGTCTGCAGAGTCTCGGGCAACACACTATACGTTACTTCAGGAGAGCTACATTTCCAGAGCACTCGAACAGCATCAAAACTACATTTCTAGGCAGTCCAACATGCCCTGGAAGTCTTCGACATTGCCCTCGTCAGAGCTGCCCAGAGAAAACACTCTGCTTAGAATTTATCGAGGACCTCGTACCTGAAGTCACTCTATTCAAGGAGAAATACAGCATCTTAACATGCTGTGTCGCTCACAGGGCAAGAAACGTGAGAACTTGCCTCGAGGTAAGGCCATGAAATGCTTTGCAGAAGCGGAGGCGTGTAGCAGTTTCCATGTGGCCGTAGACGCATATCTTCAGCATTTTAAAGCCAGTACGCTTTTCAGGACACCCAGGTGCCTCGCCTGGAAACCCTATTCCCTGCAAGAACACTGAGTACCCTCAGGCTCCCCTGGCCCTTCTAAGCAATATCCAGGCCAGGAGCTTTCAGACTCACAGTGTGTATGTCGAGTGTAGGGTAACACAGTGCACTCTTATTGGGACATCTTGATATAGCCAGCTATCGCCCAGGTTCACGAGCACCTTTAAGCAAGTTCCAATAGGCCGTGGAATTCGTTCTCATTCCGTAGTTTGAGCTGTACAGAGAGAAACAGTAAGCTTCTCCTTCCATTCAGGACCTCCTACCTGAAGTCACCCTGCCTCCTGAAGAAAGACGACCTCGTTTCTATTGAAACTAAAGCACAGTTTTTCCTGTAGCACGGCAGGCTTTTGAAGAGGCACGGGCCCAGAGGCCTAGCTAGGGCTTTCCTTGGTGTGGCCGTTCACTAGATGCAGAACACACTGCTTCGAGAAGTTGATTCAGGGAAGCAACAACTGTGTACTCTGTGTCTCATTTGACTTGTTAAAAACCACAGAGATGTATGCTGCCTGTGCCCATGGAAATGGGGGCATGATGGGACTAGCCTTGCTTTTCGTTTGGAAACCTCCATTCTAGCTTCGGTGAAGCTCCCTGAAATTCTCTGCTGTTGACAGGCCTCTGGCCACTGTAGGCATGTGTCTGGGAAGAAAATGAGTTTTCTCTGGCTACACACGGAACTTCATTGGCCGGGGTGGGGCGCACCTTGCCATGCTCTAGAGCTAAAGGGAATCTAAACGTGAGCCCTTGGCTCGAGGTAAGGCCCTGAGTAGCCCTGCAGAACGGGAGGCATGCAGCTCTTTCCATTAGCTCTTAGTCGCTCTTCTGGTTTACTTTAAATGAAGTACCTTTTTTCAGGACTCCTAGGCCCCTCGGTTGAGCATCATTTTTGTTCCAAGGTCTCTGAGTATCTCCACACCCCTGTAGGCCTGCTGAGCAACAACGAGGCACATTGGTCCTCGGAGGTCCTCTGTGTCTGCTGAGTCATGGGCAACACACTGCACTCTTTCTTGTGATATCTTGATTCACAGCACTCGCACAGGTTCAAGAGCAATGTTCAACAAGTTCCAACATGCCGTGGAAGTCGCTCTCATTCCCTAGTTTGAGCTGTACAGAGAGAAACAGTAAGCTTCTCCTTCCATTCAGGACCTCCTACCTGAAGTCACCCTGCCTCTTGAAGAAAGACGACCTTCTTTGTATTGCAACTAAAGCACAGTTTTTCCTGTAGCACGGCAGGCTTTTGAAGCGGCACGGGTCCAGAGTCCTAGCCAGGGATTTCCTTGGTGAGGCCGTTCACTAGTTGCAGAACACCGTGCCTCGAGAAGTTGATTCAGGGAAGCAACAACTGTGTACTCTGTGTCTCATTTGACTTGTTAAAAACCACAGAGATGAATGCTGCCTGTGCCCATGGAAATGGGGTCATGAGGGTACTAGCCTTGCTTTCCGTTTGGAAACCTCCATTCTTGCTTCCGTGAAGCTCCCTGAAATTCTCTGCTGTTGACAGTCCTCTGGCCACTGTAGGCATGTGTCTGGGAAAAAAATGAGTTTTCTCTGGGTACAGACGGAGCTTCATTGGCCGGGGTGGGGCTCTCCTTGCAATCCTCTAGAGCTAAAGGGAATCTCAACGTGAGTCCCTGCCTCGAGGTAAGGCCCTGAGTAGCCCTGCAGAAAGGGAGGCATGCAGCTCTTTCCATGAGCTCTTAGTGGAGGTCTGTTTTATTGAAAAGAATTACCCCTTTCAGGACTCCTACGCCCTTCGGGTGAGCATCATTTTGGTTCCAAGATCACTGACTCCCTCCACACCCCTGTGGGCCTGCTGAGCAGCATTGAGTCCCATACGTCCCACGGAGGCTCTCTGTGTCTGCAGAGTCTCGGGCAACACACTATACGTTACTTCAGGAGAGCTACATTTCCAGAGCACTCGAACAGCATCAAAACTACATTTCAAGGCAGTCCAACATGCCCTGGAAGTCTTCGACATTGCCCTCGTCAGAGCTGCCCAGAGAAAACACTCTGCTTAGAATTTATCGAGGACCTCGTACCTGAAGTCACTCTATTCAAGGAGAAATACAGCATCTTAACATGCTGTGTCGTTCACAGGGCAAGAAACGTGAGAACTTGCCTCGAGGTAAGGCCATGAAATGCTTTGCAGAAGCGGAGGCGTGTAGCAGTTTCCATGTGGCCGTAGACGCATATCTTCAGCATTTTAAAGCCAGTACGCTTTTCAGGACACCCAGGTGCCTCGCCTGGAAACCCTATTCCCTGCAAGAACACTGAGTACCCTCAGGCTCCCCTGGCCCTTCTAAGCAATATCCAGGCCAGGAGCTTTCAGACTCAAAGTGTGTATGTCGAGTGTAGGGTAACACAGTGCACTCTTTTTGGGACATCTTGATATAGCCAGCTATCGCCCAGGTTCACGAGCACCTTTAAGCAAGTTCCAATAGGCCGTGGAATTCGTTCTCATTCCCTAGTTTGAGCTGTACAGAGAGAAACAGTAAGCTTCTCCTTCCATTCAGGACCTCCTACCTGAAGTCACCCTGCCTCCTGAAGAAAGACGACCTCGTTTCTATTGAAACTAAAGCACAGTTTTTCCTGTAGCACGGCAGGCTTTTGAAGAGGCACGGGCCCAGAGGCCTAGCTAGGGCTTTCCTTGGTGTGTCCGTTCACTAGATGCAGAACACACTGCTTCGAGAAGTTGATTCAGGGAAGCAACAACTGTGTACTCTGTGTCTCATTTGACTTGTTAAAAACCACAGAGATGTATGCTGCCTGTGCCCATGGAAATGGGGGCATGATGGGACTAGCCTTGCTTTTCGTTTGGAAACCTCCATTCTAGCTTCGGTGAAGCTCCCTGAATTTCTCTGCTGTTGACAGGCCTCTGGCCACTATAGGCATGTGTCTGGGAAGAAAATGAGTTTTCTCTGGCTACACACGGAACTTCATTGGCCGGGGTGGGGCGCACCTTGCCATGCTCTAGAGCTAAAGGGAATCTAAACGTGAGCCCTTGGCTCGAGGTAAGGCCCTGAGTAGCCCTGCAGAACGGGAGGCATGCAGCTCTTTCCATTAGCTCTTAGTCGCTCTTCTGGTTTACTTTAAATGAAGTACCTTTTTTCAGGACTCCTAGGCCCCTCGGTTGAGCATCATTTTTGTTCCAAGGTCTCTGAGTATCTCCACACCCCTGTAGGCCTGCTGAGCAACAACGAGGCACATTGGTCCTCGGAGGTCCTCTGTGTCTGCTGAGTCATGGGCAACACACTGCACTCTTTCTTGTGATATCTTGATTCACAGCACTCGCACAGGTTCAAGAGCAATGTTCAACAAGTTCCAACATGCCGTGGAAGTCGCTCTCATTCCCTAGTTTGAGCTGTACAGAGAGAAACAGTAAGCTTCTCCTTCCATTCAGGACCTCCTACCTGAAGTCACCCTGCCTCTTGAAGAAAGACGACCTTCTTTGTACTGCAACTAAAGCACAGTTTTTCCTGTAGCACGGCAGGCTTTTGAAGCGGCACGGGTCCAGAGTCCTAGCCAGGGATTTCCTTGGTGAGGCCGTTCACTAGTTGCAGAACACCGTGCCTCGAGAAGTTGATTCAGGGAAGCAACAACTGTGTACTCTGTGTCTCATTTGACTTGTTAAAAACCACAGAGATGAATGCTGCCTGTGCCCATGGAAATGGGGTCATGAGGGTACTAGCCTTGCTTTCCGTTTGGAAACCTCCATTCTTGCTTCCGTGAAGCTCCCTGAAATTCTCTGCTGTTGACAGTCCTCTGGCCACTGTAGGCATGTGTCTGGGAAAAAAATGAGTTTTCTCTGGGTACAGACGGAGCTTCATTGGCCGGGGTGGGGCTCTCCTTGCAATCCTCTAGAGCTAAAGGGAATCTCAACGTGAGTCCCTGCCTCGAGGTAAGGCCCTGAGTAGCCCTGCAGAAAGGGAGGCATGCAGCTCTTTCCATGAGCTCTTAGTGGAGGTCTGTTTTATTGAAAAGAATTACCCCTTTCAGGACTCCTACGCCCTTCGGGTGAGCATCATTTTGGTTCCAAGATCACTGACTCCCTCCACACCCCTGTGGGCCTGCTGAGCAGCATTGAGTCCCATACGTCCCACGGAGGCTCTCTGTGTCTGCAGAGTCTCGGGCAACACACTATACGTTACTTCAGGAGAGCTACATTTCCAGAGCACTCGAACAGCATCAAAACTACATTTCTAGGCAGTCCAACATGCCCTGGAAGTCTTCGACATTGCCCTCGTCAGAGCTGCCCAGAGAAAACACTCTGCTTAGAATTTATCGAGGACCTCGTACCTGAAGTCACTCTATTCAAGGAGAAATACAGCATCTTAACATGCTGTGTCGTTCACAGGGCAAGAAACGTGAGAACTTGCCTCGAGGTAAGGCCATGAAATGCTTTGCAGAAGCGGAGGCGTGTAGCAGTTTCCATGTGGCCGTAGACGCATATCTTCAGCATTTTAAAGCCAGTACGCTTTTCAGGACACCCAGGTGCCTCGCCTGGAAACCCTATTCCCTGCAAGAACACTGAGTACCCTCAGGCTCCCCTGGCCCTTCTAAGCAATATCCAGGCCAGGAGCTTTCAGACTCACAGTGTGTATGTCGAGTGTAGGGTAACACAGTGCACTCTTATTGGGACATCTTGATATAGCCAGCTATCGCCCAGGTTCACGAGCACCTTTAAGCAAGTTCCAATAGGCCGTGGAATTCGTTCTCATTCCGTAGTTTGAGCTGTACAGAGAGAAACAGTAAGCTTCTCCTTCCATTCAGGACCTCCTACCTGAAGTCACCCTGCCTCCTGAAGAAAGACGACCTCGTTTCTATTGAAACTAAAGCACAGTTTTTCCTGTAGCACGGCAGGCTTTTGAAGAGGCACGGGCCCAGAGGCCTAGCTAGGGCTTTCCTTGGTGTGGCCGTTCACTAGATGCAGAACACACTGCTTCGAGAAGTTGATTCAGGGAAGCAACAACTGTGTACTCTGTGTCTCATTTGACTTGTTAAAAACCACAGAGATGTATGCTGCCTGTGCCCATGGAAATGGGGGCATGATGGGACTAGCCTTGCTTTTCGTTTGGAAACCTCCATTCTAGCTTCGGTGAAGCTCCCTGAAATTCTCTGCTGTTGACAGGCCTCTGGCCACTGTAGGCATGTGTCTGGGAAGAAAATGAGTTTTCTCTGGCTACACACGGAACTTCATTGGCCGGGGTGGGGCGCACCTTGCCATGCTCTAGAGCTAAAGGGAATCTAAACGTGAGCCCTTGGCTCGAGGTAAGGCCCTGAGTAGCCCTGCAGAACGGGAGGCATGCAGCTCTTTCCATTAGCTCTTAGTCGCTCTTCTGGTTTACTTTAAATGAAGTACCTTTTTTCAGGACTCCTAGGCCCCTCGGTTGAGCATCATTTTTGTTCCAAGGTCTCTGAGTATCTCCACACCCCTGTAGGCCTGCTGAGCAACAACGAGGCACATTGGTCCTCGGAGGTCCTCTGTGTCTGCTGAGTCATGGGCAACACACTGCACTCTTTCTTGTGATATCTTGATTCACAGCACTCGCACAGGTTCAAGAGCAATGTTCAACAAGTTCCAACATGCCGTGGAAGTCGCTCTCATTCCCTAGTTTGAGCTGTACAGAGAGAAACAGTAAGCTTCTCCTTCCATTCAGGACCTCCTACCTGAAGTCACCCTGCCTCTTGAAGAAAGACGACCTTCTTTGTATTGCAACTAAAGCACAGTTTTTCCTGTAGCACGGCAGGCTTTTGAAGCGGCACGGGTCCAGAGTCCTAGCCAGGGATTTCCTTGGTGAGGCCGTTCACTAGTTGCAGAACACCGTGCCTCGAGAAGTTGATTCAGGGAAGCAACAACTGTGTACTCTGTGTCTCATTTGACTTGTTAAAAACCACAGAGATGAATGCTGCCTGTGCCCATGGAAATGGGGTCATGAGGGTACTAGCCTTGCTTTCCGTTTGGAAACCTCCATTCTTGCTTCCGTGAAGCTCCCTGAAATTCTCTGCTGTTGACAGTCCTCTGGCCACTGTAGGCATGTGTCTGGGAAAAAAATGAGTTTTCTCTGGGTACAGACGGAGCTTCATTGGCCGGGGTGGGGCTCTCCTTGCAATCCTCTAGAGCTAAAGGGAATCTCAACGTGAGTCCCTGCCTCGAGGTAAGGCCCTGAGTAGCCCTGCAGAAAGGGAGGCATGCAGCTCTTTCCATGAGCTCTTAGTGGAGGTCTGTTTTATTGAAAAGAATTACCCCTTTCAGGACTCCTACGCCCTTCGGGTGAGCATCATTTTGGTTCCAAGATCACTGACTCCCTCCACACCCCTGTGGGCCTGCTGAGCAGCATTGAGTCCCATACGTCCCACGGAGGCTCTCTGTGTCTGCAGAGTCTCGGGCAACACACTATACGTTACTTCAGGAGAGCTACATTTCCAGAGCACTCGAACAGCATCAAAACTACATTTCAAGGCAGTCCAACATGCCCTGGAAGTCTTCGACATTGCCCTCGTCAGAGCTGCCCAGAGAAAACACTCTGCTTAGAATTTATCGAGGACCTCGTACCTGAAGTCACTCTATTCAAGGAGAAATACAGCATCTTAACATGCTGTGTCGTTCACAGGGCAAGAAACGTGAGAACTTGCCTCGAGGTAAGGCCATGAAATGCTTTGCAGAAGCGGAGGCGTGTAGCAGTTTCCATGTGGCCGTAGACGCATATCTTCAGCATTTTAAAGCCAGTACGCTTTTCAGGACACCCAGGTGCCTCGCCTGGAAACCCTATTCCCTGCAAGAACACTGAGTACCCTCAGGCTCCCCTGGCCCTTCTAAGCAATATCCAGGCCAGGAGCTTTCAGACTCAAAGTGTGTATGTCGAGTGTAGGGTAACACAGTGCACTCTTTTTGGGACATCTTGATATAGCCAGCTATCGCCCAGGTTCACGAGCACCTTTAAGCAAGTTCCAATAGGCCGTGGAATTCGTTCTCATTCCCTAGTTTGAGCTGTACAGAGAGAAACAGTAAGCTTCTCCTTCCATTCAGGACCTCCTACCTGAAGTCACTCTGCCTCCTGAAGAAAGACGACCTCGTTTCTATTGAAACTAAAGCACAGTTTTTCCTGTAGCACGGCAGGCTTTTGAAGAGGCACGGGCCCAGAGGCCTAGCTAGGGCTTTCCTTGGTGTGGCCGTTCACTAGATGCAGAACACACTGCTTCGAGAAGTTGATTCAGGGAAGCAACAACTGTGTACTCTGTGTCTCATTTGACTTGTTAAAAACCACAGAGATGTATGCTGCCTGTGCCCATGGAAATGGGGGCATGATGGGACTAGCCTTGCTTTTCGTTTGGAAACCTCCATTCTAGCTTCGGTGAAGCTCCCTGAAATTCTCTGCTGTTGACAGGCCTCTGGCCACTGTAGGCATGTGTCTGGGAAGAAAATGAGTTTTCTCTGGCTACACACGGAACTTCATTGGCCGGGGTGGGGCGCACCTTGCCATGCTCTAGAGCTAAAGGGAATCTAAACGTGAGCCCTTGGCTAGAGGTAAGGCCCTGAGTAGCCCTGCAGAACGGGAGGCATGCAGCTCTTTCCATTAGCTCTTAGTCGCTCTTCTGGTTTACTTTAAATGAAGTACCTTTTTTCAGGACTCCTAGGCCCCTCGGTTGAGCATCATTTTTGTTCCAAGGTCTCTGAGTATCTCCACACCCCTGTAGGCCTGCTGAGCAACAACGAGGCACATTGGTCCTCGGAGGTCCTCTGTGTCTGCTGAGTCATGGGCAACACACTGCACTCTTTCTTGTGATATCTTGATTCACAGCACTCGCACAGGTTCAAGAGCAATGTTCAACAAGTTCCAACATGCCGTGGAAGTCGCTCTCATTCCCTAGTTTGAGCTGTACAGAGAGAAACAGTAAGCTTCTCCTTCCATTCAGGACCTCCTACCTGAAGTCACCCTGCCTCTTGAAGAAAGACGACCTTCTTTGTATTGCAACTAAAGCACAGTTTTTCCTGTAGCACGGCAGGCTTTTGAAGCGGCACGGGTCCAGAGTCCTAGCCAGGGATTGCCTTGGTGAGGCCGTTCACTAGTTGCAGAACACCGTGCCTCGAGAAGTTGATTCAGGGAAGCAACAACTGTGTACTCTGTGTCTCATTTGACTTGTTAAAAACCACAGAGATGAATGCTGCCTGTGCCCATGGAAATGGGGTCATGAGGGTACTAGCCTTGCTTTCCGTTTGGAAACCTCCATTCTTGCTTCCGTGAAGCTCCCTGAAATTCTCTGCTGTTGACAGTCCTCTGGCCACTGTAGGCATGTGTCTGGGAAAAAAATGAGTTTTCTCTGGGTACACACGGAGCTTCATTGGCCGGGGTGGGGCTCTCCTTGCCATCCTCTAGAGCTAAAGGGAATTTCAACGTGAGTCCCTGCCTCGAGGTAAGGCCCTGAGTAGCCCTGCAGAAAGGGAGGCATGCAGCTCTTTCCATGAGCTCTTAGTGGAGGTCTGTTTTATTGAAAAGAATTACCCCTTTCAGGACTCCTACGCCCTTCGGGTGAGCATCATTTTGGTTCCAAGATCACTGACTCCCTCCACACCCCTGTGGGCCTGCTGAGCAGCATTGAGTCCCATACGTCCCACGGAGGCTCTCTGTGTCTGCAGAGTCTCGGGCAACACACTATACGTTACTTCAGGAGAGCTACATTTCCAGAGCACTCGAACAGCATCAAAACTACATTTCTAGGCAGTCCAACATGCCCTGGAAGTCTTCGACATTGCCCTCGTCAGAGCTGCCCAGAGAAAACACTCTGCTTAGAATTTATCGAGGACCTCGTACCTGAAGTCACTCTATTCAAGGAGAAATACAGCATCTTAACATGCTGTGTCGTTCACACGGCAAGAAACGTGAGAACTTGCCTCGAGGTAAGGCCATGAAATGCTTTGCAGAAGCGGAGGCGTGTAGCAGTTTCCATGTGGCCGTAGACGCATATCTTCAGCATTTTAAAGCCAGTACGCTTTTCAGGACACCCAGGTGCCTCGCCTGGAAACCCTATTCCCTGCAAGAACACTGAGTACCCTCAGGCTCCCCTGGCCCTTCTAAGCAATATCCAGGCCAGGAGCTTTCAGACTCACAGTGTGTATTTCGAGTGTAGGGTAACACAGTGCACTCTTATTGGGACATCTTGATATAGCCAGCTATCGCCCAGGTTCACGAGCACCTTTAAGCAAGTTCCAATAGGCCGTGGAATTCGTTCTCATTCCCTAGTTTGAGCTGTACAGAGAGAAACAGTAAGCTTCTCCTTCCATTCAGGACCTCCTACCTGAAGTCACCCTGCCTCCTGAAGAAAGACGACCTCGTTTCTATTGAAACTAAAGCACAGTTTTTCCTGTAGCACGGCAGGCTTTTGAAGAGGCACGGGCCCAGAGGCCTAGCTAGGGCTTTCCTTGGTGTGGCCGTTCACTAGATGCAGAACACACTGCCTCGAGAAGTTGATTCAGGGAAGCAACAACTGTGTACTCTGTGTCTCATTTGACTTGTTAAAAACCACAGAGATGTATGCTGCCTGTGCCCATGGAAATGGGGGCATGATGGGACTAGCCTTGCTTTTCGTTTGGAAACCTCCATTCTAGCTTCGGTGAAGCTCCCTGAAATTCTCTGCTGTTGACAGGCCTCTGGCCACTGTAGGCATGTGTCTGGGAAGAAAATGAGTTTTCTCTGGCTACACACGGAACTTCATTGGCCGGGGTGGGGCGCACCTTGCCATGCTCTAGAGCTAAAGGGAATCTAAACGTGAGCCCTTGGCTCGAGGTAAGGCCCTGAGTAGCCCTGCAGAACGGGAGGCATGCAGCTCTTTCCATTAGCTCTTAGTCGCTCTTCTGGTTTACTTTAAATGAAGTACCTTTTTTCAGGACTCCTAGGCCCCTCGGTTGAGCATCATTTTTGTTCCAAGGTCTCTGAGTATCTCCACACCCCTGTAGGCCTGCTGAGCAACAACGAGGCACATTGGTCCTCCGAGGTCCTCTGTGTCTGCTGAGTCATGGGCAACACACTGCACTCTTTCTTGTGATATCTTGATTCACAGCACTCGCACAGGTTCAAGAGCAATGTTCAACAAGTTCAAACATGCCATGGAAGTCGCTCTCATTCCGTAGTTTGAGCTGTACAGAGAGAAACAGTAAGCTTCTCCTTCCATTCAGGACCTCCTACCTGAAGTCACCCTGCCTCTTGAAGAAAGACGACCTTTTTGTATTGCAACTAAAGCACAGTTTTTCCTGTAGCACGGCAGGCTTTTGAAGCGGCACGGGTCCAGAGTCCTAGCCAGGGATTTCCTTGGTGAGGCCGTTCACTAGTTGCAGAACACCGTGCCTCGAGAAGTTGATTCAGGGAAGCAACAACTGTGTACTCTGTGTCTCATTTGACTTGTTAAAAACCACAGAGATGAATGCTGCCTGTGCCCATGGAAATGGGGTCATGAGGGTACTAGCCTTGCTTTCCGTTTGGAAACCTCCATTCTTGCTTCCGTGAAGCTCCCTGAAATTCTCTGCTGTTGACAGTCCTCTGGCCACTGTAGGCATGTGTCTGGGAAAAAAATGAGTTTTCTCTGGGTACACACGGAGCTTCATTGGCCGGGGTGGGGCTCTCCTTGCCATCCTCTAGAGCTAAAGGGAATCTCAACGTGAGTCCCTGCCTCGAGGTAAGTCCCTGAGTAGCCCTGCAGAAAGGGAGGCATGCAGCTCTTTCCATGAGCTCTTAGTGGAGGTCTGTTTTATTGAAAAGAATTACCCCTTTCAGGACTCCTACGCCCTTCGGGTGAGCATCATTTTGGTTCCAAGATCACTGACTCCCTCCACACCCCTGTGGGCCTGCTGAGCAGCATTGAGTCCCATACGTCCCACGGAGGCTCTCTGTGTCTGCAGAGTCTCGGGCAACACACTATACGTTACTTCAGGAGAGCTACATTTCCAGAGCACTCTAACAGCATCAAAACTACATTTCTAGGCAGTCCAACATGCCCTGGAAGTCTTCGACATTGCCCTCGTCAGAGCTGCCCAGAGAAAACACTCTGCTTAGAATTTATCGAGGACCTCGTACCTGAAGTCACTCTATTCAAGGAGAAATACAGCATCTTAACATGCTGTGTCGTTCACAGGGCAAGAAACGTGAGAACTTGCCTCGAGGTAAGGCCATGAAATGCTTTGCAGAAGCGGAGGCGTGTAGCAGTTTCCATGTGGCCGTAGACGCATATCTTCAGCATTTTAAAGCCAGTACGCTTTTCAGGACACCCAGGTGCCTCGCCTGGAAACCCTATTCCCTGCAAGAACACTGAGTACCCTTAGGCTCCCCTGGCCCTTCTAAGCAAAATCCAGGCCAAGAGCTTTCAGACTCAGTGTATGTCGAGTGTAGGGTAACACAGTGCACTCTTAATGGGACATCTTGATATAGCCAGCAATCGCCCAGGTTCACGAGCACCTTTAAGCAAGTTCCAATAGGCCGTGGAATTCGTTCTCATTCCCTAGTTTGAGCTGTACAGAGAGAAACAGTAAGCTTCTCCTTCCATTCAGGACCTCCTACCTGAAGTCACCCTGCCTCCTGAAGAAAGACGACCTCGTTTCTATTGAAACTAAAGCACAGTTTTTCCTGTAGCACGGCAGGCTTTTGAAGAGGCACGGGCCCAGAGGCCTAGCTAGGGCTTTCCTTGGTGTGGCCGTTCACTAGATGCAGAACACCCTGCCTCGAGAAGTTGATTCAGGGAAGCAACAACTGTGTACTCTGTGTCTGATTTGACTTGTTAAAAACCACAGAGATGTATGCTGCCTGTGCCCATGGAAATGGGGGCATGATGGGACTAGCCTTGCTTTTCGTTTGGAAACCTCCATTCTAGCTTCGGTGAAGCTCCCTGAAATTCTCTGCTGTTGACAGGCCTCTGGCCACTGTAGGCATGTGTCTGGGAAGAAAATGAGTTTTCTCTGGCTACACATGGAACTTCATTGGCCGGGGTGGGGCGCACCTTGCCATGCTCTAGAGCTAAAGGGAATCTAAACGTGAGCCCTTGGCTCGAGGTAAGGCCCTGAGTAGCCCTGCAGAACGGGAGGCATGCAGCTCTTTCCATTAGCTCTTAGTCGCTCTTCTGGTTTACTTTAAATGAAGTACCTTTTTTCAGGACTCCTAGGCCCCTCGGTTGAGCATCATTTTTGTTCCAAGGTCTCTGAGTATCTCCACACCCCTGTAGGCCTGCTGAGCAACAACGAGGCACATTGGTCCTCGGAGGTCCTCTGTGTCTGCTGAGTCATGGGCAACACACTGCACTCTTTCTTGTGATATCTTGATTCACAGCACTCGCACAGGTTCAAGAGCAATGTTCAACAAGTTCCAACATGCCGTGGAAGTCGCTCTCATTCCCTAGTTTGAGCTGTACAGAGAGAAACAGTAAGCTTCTCCTTCCATTCAGGACCTCCTACCTGAAGTCACCCTGCCTCTTGAAGAAAGACGACCTTCTTTCTATTGCAACTAAAGCACAGTTTTTCCTGTAGCACGGCAGGCTTTTGAAGCGGCACGGGTCCAGAGTCCTAGCCAGGGATTTCCTTGGTGAGGCCGTTCACTAGTTGCAGAACACCGTGCCTCGAGAAGTTGATTCAGGGAAGCAACAACTGTGTACTCTGTGTCTCATTTGACTTGTTAAAAACCACAGAGATGAATGCTGCCTGTGCCCATGGAAATGGGGTCATGAGGGTACTAGCCTTGCTTTCCGTTTGGAAACCTCCATTCTTGCTTCCGTGAAGCTCCCTGAAATTCTCTGCTGTTGACAGTCCTCTGGCCACTGTAGGCATGTGTCTGGGAAAAAAATGAGTTTTCTCTGGGTACAGACGGAGCTTCATTGGCCGGGGTGGGGCTCTCCTTGCCATCCTCTAGAGCTAAAGGGAATCTCAACGTGAGTCCCTGCCTCGAGGTAAGGCCCTGAGTAGCCCTGCAGAAAGGGAGGCATGCAGCTCTTTCCATGAGCTCTTAGTGGAGGTCTGTTTTATTTAAAAGAATTACCCCTTTCAGGACTCCTACGCCCTTCGGGTGAGCATCATTTTGGCTCCAAGATCACTGAGTCCCTCCACACCCCTGTGGGCCTGCTGAGCAGCATTGAGTCCCATACGTCCCACGGAGGCTCTCTGTGTCTGCAGAGTCTCGGGCAACACACTATACGTTACTTCAGGAGAGCTACATTTCCAGAGCTCTCGAACAGCATCAAAACTACATTTCTAGGCAGTCCAACATGCCCTGGAAGTCTTCGACATTGCCCTCGTCAGAGCTGCCCAGAGAAAACACTCTGCTTAGAATTTATCGAGGACCTCGTACCTGAAGTCACTCTATTCAAGGAGAAATACAGCATCTTAACATGCTGTGTCGTTCACAGGGCAAGAAACGTGAGAACTTGCCTCGAGGTAAGGCCATGAAATGCTTTGCAGAAGCGGAGGCGTGTAGCAGTTTCCATGTGGCCGTAGACGCATATCTTCAGCATTTTAAAGCCAGTACGCTTTTCAGGACACCCAGGTGCCTCGCCTGGAAACCCTATTCCCTGCAAGAACACTGAGTACCGTCAGGCTCCCCTGGCCCTTCTAAGCAAAATCCAGGCCAAGAGCTTTCAGACTCAGAGTGTGTATGTCGAGTGTAGGGTAACACAGTGCACTCTTATTGGGACATCTTGATATAGCCAGCAATCGCCCAGGTTCACGAGCACCTTTAAGCAAGTTCCAATAGGCCGTGGAATTCGTTCTCATTCCCTAGTTTGAGGTGTACAGAGAGAAATAGTAAGCTTCTCCTTCCATTCAGGACCTCCTACCTGAAGTCACCCTGCCTCCTGAAGAAAGACGACCTCGTTTCTATTGAAACTAAAGCACAGTTTTTCCTGTAGCACGGCAGGCTTTTGAAGCAGCACGGGTCCAGAGTCCTAGCCAGGGATTTCCTTGGTGAGGCCGTTCACTAGTTGCAGAACACCGTGCCTCGAGAAGTTGATTCAGGGAAGCAACAACTGTGTACTCTGTGTCTCATTTGACTTGTTAAAAACCACAGAGATGAATGCTGCCTGTGCCCATGGAAATGGGGTCATGAGGGTACTAGCCTTGCTTTCCGTTTGGAAACCTCCATTCTTGCTTCTGTGAAGCTCCCTGAAATTCTCTGCTGTTGACAGTCCTCTGGCCACTGTAGGCATGTGTCTGGGAAAAAAATGAGTTTTCTCTGGGTACACACGGAGCTTCATTGGCCGGGGTGGGGCTCTCCTTGCCATCCTCTAGAGCTAAAGGGAATCTCAACGTGAGTCCCTGCCTCGAGGTAAGGCCCTGAGTAGCCCTGCAGAAAGGGAGGCATGCAGCTCTTTCCATGAGCTCTTAGTGGAGGTCTGTTTTATTTAAAAGAATTACCCCTTTCAGGACTCCTACGCCCTTCGGGTGAGCATCATTTTGGTTCCAAGATCACTGACTCCCTCCACACCCCTGTGGGCCTGCTGAGCAGCATTGAGTCCCATACGTCCCACGGAGGCTCTCTGTGTCTGTAGAGTGTCGGGCAACACACTGTACGTTACTTCAGGAGAGCTACATTTCCAGAGCACTCGAACAGCATCAAAACTACATTTCTAGGCAGTCCAACATGCCCTGGAAGTCTTCGACATTGCCCTCGTCAGAGCTGCCCAGAGAAAACACTCTGCTTAGAATTTATCGAGGACCTCGTACCTGAAGTCACTCTATTCAAGGAGAAATACAGCATCTTAACATGCTGTGTCGTTCACAGGGCAAGAAACGTGAGAACTTGCCTCGAGGTAAGGCCATGAAATGCTTTGCAGAAGCGGAGGCGTGTAGCAGTTTCCATGTGGCCGTAGACGCATATCTTCAGCATTTTAAAGCCAGTACGCTTTTCAGGACACCCAGGTGCCTCGCCTGGAAACCCTATTCCCTGCAAGAACACTGAGTACCCTCAGGCTCCCCTGGCCCTTCTAAGCAAAATCCAGGCCAAGAGCTTTCAGACTCAGAGTGTGTATGTCGAGTGTAGGGTAACACAGTGCACTCTTATTGGGACATCTTGATATAGCCAGCAATCGCCCAGGTTCACGAGCACCTTTAAGCAAGTTCCAATAGGCCGTGGAATTCGTTCTCATTCCCTAGTTTGAGGTGTACAGAGAGAAATAGTAAGCTTCTCCTTCCATTCAGGACCTCCTACCTGAAGTCACCCTGCCTCCTGAAGAAAGACGACCTCGTTTCTATTGAAACTAAAGCACAGTTTTTCCTGTAGCACGGCAGGCTTTTGAAGCAGCACGGGTCCAGAGTCCTAGCCAGGGATTTCCTTGGTGAGGCCGTTCACTAGTTGCAGAACACCGTGCCTCGAGAAGTTGATTCAGGGAAGCAACAACTGTGTACTCTGTGTCTCATTTGACTTGTTAAAAACCACAGAGATGAATGCTGCCTGTGCCCATGGAAATGGGGTCATGAGGGTACTAGCCTTGCTTTCCGTTTGGAAACCTCCATTCTTGCTTCCGTGAAGCTCCCTGAAATTCTCTGCTGTTGACAGTCCTCTGGCCACTGTAGGCATGTGTCTGGGAAAAAAATGAGTTTTCTCTGGGTACACACGGAGCTTCATTGGCCGGGGTGGGGCTCTCCTTGCCATCCTCTAGAGCTAAAGGGAATCTCAACGTGAGTCCCTGCCTCGAGGTAAGGCCCTGAGTAGCCCTGCAGAAAGGGAGGCATGCAGCTCTTTCCATGAGCTCTTAGTGGAGGTCTGTTTTATTGAAAAGAATTACCCCTTTCAGGACTCCTACGCCCTTCGGGTGAGCATCATTTTGGTTCCAAGATCACTGACTCCCTCCACACCCCTGTGGGCCTGCTGAGCAGCATTGAGTCCCATACGTCCCACGGAGGCTCTCTGTGTCTGCAGAGTGTCGGGCAACACACTGTACGTTACTTCAGGAGAGCTACATTTCCAGAGCACTCGAACAGCATCAAAACTACATTTCTAGGCAGTCCAACATGCCCTGGAAGTCTTCGACATTGCCCTCGTCAGAGCTGCCCAGAGAAAACACTCTGCTTAGAATTTATCGAGGACCTCGTACCTGAAGTCACTCTATTCAAGGAGAAATACAGCATCTTAACATGCTGTGTCGTTCACAGGGCAAGAAACGTGAGAACTTGCCTCGAGGTAAGGCCATGAAATGCTTTGCAGAAGCGGAGGCGTGTAGCAGTTTCCATGTGGCCGTAGACGCATATCTTCAGCATTTTAAAGCCAGTACGCTTTTCAGGACACCCAGGTGCCTCGCCTGGAAACCCTATTCCCTGCAAGAACACTGAGTACCCTCAGGCTCCCCTGGCCCTTCTAAGCAAAATCCAGGCCAAGAGCTTTCAGACTCAGAGTGTGTATGTCGAGTGTAGGGTAACACAGTGCACTCTTATTGGGACATCTTGATATAGCCAGCAATCGCCCAGGTTCACGAGCACCTTTAAGCAAGTTCCAATAGGCCGTGGAATTCGTTCTCATTCCCTAGTTTGAGCTGTACAGAGAGAAACAGTAAGCTTCTCCTTCCATTCAGGACCTCCTACCTGAAGTCACCCTGCCTCCTGAAGAAAGACGACCTCGTTTCTATTGAAACTAAAGCACAGTTTTTCCTGTAGCACGGCAGGCTTTTGAAGAGGCACGGGCCCAGAGGCCTAGCTAGGGCTTTCTTTGGTGTGGCCGTTCACTAGATGCAGAACACCCTGCCTCGAGAAGTTGATTCAGGGAAGCAACAACTGTGTACTCTGGGTCTGATTTGACTTGTTAAAAACCACAGAGATGTATGCTGCCTGTGCCCATGGAAATGGGGGCATGATGGGACTAGCCTTGCTTTTCGTTTGGAAACCTCCATTCTAGCTTCGGTGAAGCTCCCTGAAATTCTCTGCTGTTGACAGGCCTCTGGCCACTGTAGGCATGTGTCTGGGAAGAAAATGAGTTTTCTCTGGCTACACATGGAACTTCATTGGCCGGGGTGGGGCGCACCTTGCCATGCTCTAGAGCTAAAGGGAATCTAAACGTGAGCCCTTGGCTCGAGGTAAGGCCCTGAGTAGCCCTGCAGAACGGGAGGCATGCAGCTCTTTCCATTAGCTCTTAGTCGCTCTTCTGGTTTACTTTTAATGAAGTACCTTTTTTCAGGACTCCTAGGCCCCTCGGTTGAGCATCATTTGTGTTCCAAGGTCTCTGAGTATCTCCACACCCCTGTAGGCCTGCTGAGCAACAACGAGGCACATTGGTCCTCGGAGGTCCTCTGTGTCTGCTGAGTCATGGGCAACACACTGCACTCTTTCTTGTGATATCTTGATTCACAGCACTCGCACAGGTTCAAGAGCAATGTTCAACAAGTTCCAACATGCCGTGGAAGTCGCTCTCATTCCCTAGTTTGAGCTGTACAGAGAGAAACAGTAAGCTTCTCCTTCCATTCAGGACCTCCTACCTGAAGTCACCCTGCCTCTTGAAGAAAGACGACCTTCTTTCTATTGCAACTAAAGCACAGTTTTTCCTGTAGCACGGCAGGCTTTTGAAGCGGCACGGGTCCAGAGTCCTAGCCAGGGATTTCCTTGGTGAGGCCGTTCACTAGTTGCAGAACACCGTGCCTCGAGAAGTTGATTCAGGGAAGCAACAACTGTGTACTCTGTGTCTCATTTGACTTGTTAAAAACCACAGAGATGAATGCTGCCTGTGCCCATGGAAATGGGGTCATGAGGGTACTAGCCTTGCTTTCCGTTTGGAAACCTCCATTCTTGCTTCCGTGAAGCTCCCTGAAATTCTCTGCTGTTGACAGTCCTCTGGCCACTGTAGGCATGTGTCTGGGAAAAAAATGAGTTTTCTCTGGGTACACACGGAGCTTCATTGGCCGGGGTGGGGCTCTCCTTGCCATCCTCTAGAGCTAAAGGGAATCTCAACGTGAGTCCCTGCCTCGAGGTAAGGCCCTGAGTAGCCCTGCAGAAAGGGAGGCATGCAGCTCTTTCCATGAGCTCTTAGTGGAGGTCTGTTTTATTGAAAAGAATTACCCCTTTCAGGACTCCTACGCCCTTCGGTTGAGCATCATTTTGGTTCCAAGATCACTGACTCCCTCCACACCCCTGTGGGCCTGCTGAGCAGCATTGAGTCCCATACGTCCCACGGAGGCTCTCTGTGTCTGCAGAGTCTCGGGCAACACACTATACGTTACTTCAGGAGAGCTACATTTCCAGAGCACTCGAACAGCATCAAAACTACATTTCTAGGCAGTCCAACATGCCCTGGAAGTCTTCGACATTGCCCTCGTCAGAGCTGCCCAGAGAAAACACTCTGCTTAGAATTTATCGAGGACCTCGTACCTGAAGTCACTCTATTCAAGGAGAAATACAGCATCTTAACATGCTGTGTCGTTCACAGGGCAAGAAACGTGAGAACTTGCCTCGAGGTAAGGCCATGAAATGCTTTGCAGAAGCGGAGGCGTGTAGCAGTTTCCATGTGGCCGTAGACGCATATCTTCAGCATTTTAAAGCCAGTACGCTTTTCAGGACACCCAGGTGCCTCGCCTGGAAACCCTATTCCCTGCAAGAACACTGAGTACCCTCAGGCTCCCCTGGCCCTTCTAAGCAATATCCAGGCCAGGAGCTTTCAGACTCACAGTGTGTATGTCGAGTGTAGGGTAACACAGTGCACTCTTATTGGGACATCTTGATATAGCCAGCTATCGCCCAGGTTCACGAGCACCTTTAAGCAAGTTCCAATAGGCCGTGGAATTCGTTCTCATTCCCTAGTTTGAGCTGTACAGAGAGAAACAGTAAGCTTCTCCTTCCATTCAGGACCTCCTACCTGAAGTCACCCTGCCTCCTGAAGAAAGACGACCTCGTTTCTATTGAAACTAAAGCACAGTTTTTCCTGTAGCACGGCAGGCTTTTCAAGAGGCACGGGCCCAGAGGCCTAGCTAGGGCTTTCCTTGGTGTGGCCGTTCACTAGATGCAGAACACACTGCCTCAAGAAGTTGATTCAGGGAAGCAACAACTGTGTACTCTGTGTCTGATTTGACTTGTTAAAAACCACAGAGATGTATGCTGCCTGTGCCCATGGAAATGGGGGCATGATGGGACTAGCCTTGCTTTTCGTTTGGAAACCTCCATTCTAGCTTCGGTGAAGCTCCCTGAAATTCTCTGCTGTTGACAGGCCTCTGGCCACTGTAGGCATGTGTCTGGGAAGAAAATGAGTTTTCTCTGGCTACACACGGAACTTCATTGGCCGGGGTGGGGCGCACCTTGCCATGCTCTAGAGCTAAAGGGAATCTAAACGTGAGCCCTTGGCTCGAGGTAAGGCCCTGAGTAGCCCTGCAGAACGGGAGGCATGCAGCTCTTTCCATTAGCTCTTAGTCGCTCTTCTGGTTTACTTTAAATGAAGTACCTTTTTTCAGGACTCCTAGGCCCCTCGGTTGAGCATCATTTTTGTTCCAAGGTCTCTGAGTATCTCCACACCCCTGTAGGCCTGCTGAGCAACAACGAGGCACATTGGTCCTCGGAGGTCCTCTGTGTCTGCTGAGTCATGGGCAACACACTGCACTCTTTCTTGTGATATCTTGATTCACAGCACTCGCACAGGTTCAAGAGCAATGTTCAACAAGTTCCAACATGCCGTGGAAGTCGCTCTCATTCCCTAGTTTGAGCTGTACAGAGAGAAACAGTAAGCTTCTCCTTCCATTCAGGACCTCCTACCTGAAGTCACCCTGCCTCTTGAAGAAAGACGACCTTCTTTGTATTGCAACTAAAGCACAGTTTTTCCTGTAGCACGGCAGGCTTTTGAAGCGGCACGGGTCCAGAGTCCTAGCCAGGGATTTCCTTGGTGAGGCCGTTCACTAGTTGCAGAACACCGTGCCTCGAGAAGTTGATTCAGGGAAGCAACAACTGTGTACTCTGTGTCTCATTTGACTTGTTAAAAACCACAGAGATGAATGCTGCCTGTGCCCATGGAAATGGGGTCATGAGGGTACTAGCCTTGCTTTCCGTTTGGAAACCTCCATTCTTGCTTCCGTGAAGCTCCCTGAAATTCTCTGCTGTTGACAGTCCTCTGGCCACTGTAGGCATGTGTCTGGGAAAAAAATGAGTTTTCTCTGGGTACACACGGAGCTTCATTGGCCGGGGTGGGGCTCTCCTTGCCATCCTCTAGAGCTAAAGGGAATCTCAACGTGAGTCCCTGCCTCGAGGTAAGGCCCTGAGTAGCCCTGCAGAAAGGGAGGCATGCAGCTCTTTCCATGAGCTCTTAGTGGAGGTCTGTTTTATTGAAAAGAATTACCCCTTTCAGGACTCCTACGCCCTTCGGGTGAGCATCATTTTGGTTCCAAGATCACTGACTCCCTCCACACCCCTGTGGGCCTGCTGAGCAGCATTGAGTCCCATACGTCCCACGGAGGCTCTCTGTGTCTGCAGAGTCTCGGGCAACACACTATACGTTACTTCAGGAGAGCTACATTTCCAGAGCACTCGAACAGCATCAAAACTACATTTCTAGGCAGTCCAACATGCCCTGGAAGTCTTCGACATTGCCCTCGTCAGAGCTGCCCAGAGAAAACACTCTGCTTAGAATTTATCGAGGACCTCGTACCTGAAGTCACTCTATTCAAGGAGAAATACAGCATCTTAACATGCTGTGTCGTTCACAGGGCAAGAAACGTGAGAACTTGCCTCGATGTAAGGCCATGAAATGCTTTGCAGAAGCGGAGGCGTGTAGCAGTTTCCATGTGGCCGTAGACGCATATCTTCAGCATTTTAAAGCCAGTACGCTTTTCAGGACACCCAGGTGCCTCGCCTGGAAACCCTATTCCCTGCAAGAACACTGAGTACCCTCAGGCTCCCCTGGCCCTTCTAAGCAAAATCCAGGCCAAGAGCTTTCAGACTCAGAGTGTGTATGTCGAGTGTAGGGTAACACAGTGCACTCTTATTGGGACATCTTGATATAGCCAGCAATCGCCCAGGTTCACGAGCACCTTTAAGCAAGTTCCAATAGGCCGTGGAATTCGTTCTCATTCCCTAGTTTGAGCTGTACAGAGAGAAACAGTAAGCTTCTCCTTCCATTCAGGACCTCCTACCTGAAGTCACCCTGCCTCCTGAAGAAAGACGACCTCGTTTCTATTGAAACTAAAGCACAGTTTTTCCTGTAGCACGGCAGGCTTTTGAAGAGGCACGGGCCCAGAGGCCTAGCTAGGGCTTTCCTTGGTGTGGCCGTTCACTAGATGCAGAACACCCTGCCTCGAGAAGTTGATTCAGGGAAGCAACAACTGTGTACTCTGTGTCTGATTTGACTTGTTAAAAACCACAGAGATGTATGCTGCCTGTGCCCATGGAAATGGGGGCATGATGGGACTAGCCTTGCTTTTCGTTTGGAAACCTCCATTCTAGCTTCGGTGAAGCTCCCTGAAATTCTCTGCTGTTGACAGGCCTCTGGCCACTGTAGGCATGTGTCCGGGAAGAAAATGAGATTTCTCTGGCTACACACGGAACTTCATTGGCCGGGGTGGGGCGCACCTTGCCATGCTCTAGAGCTAAAGGGAATCTAAACGTGAGCCCTTGGCTCGAGGTAAGGCCCTGAGTAGCCCTGCAGAACGGGAGGCATGCAGCTCTTTCCATTAGCTCTTAGTCGCTCTTCTGGTTTACTTTAAATGAAGTACCTTTTTTCAGGACTCCTAGGCCCCTCGGTTGAGCATCATTTTTGTTCCAAGGTCTCTGAGTATCTCCACACCCCTGTAGGCCTGCTGAGCAACAACGAGGCACATTGGTCCTCGGAGGTCCTCTGTGTCTGCTGAGTCATGGGCAACACACTGCACTCTTTCTTGTGGTATCTTGATTCACAGCACTCGCACAGGTTCAAGAGCAATGTTCAACAAGTTCCAACATGCCGTGGAAGTCGCTCTCATTCCCTAGTTTGAGCTGTACAGAGAGAAACAGTAAGCTTCTCCTTCCATTCAGGACCTCCTACCTGAAGTCACCCTGCCTCTTGAAGAAAGACGATCTTCTTTCTATTGCAACTAAAGCACAGTTTTTCCTGTAGCACGACAGGCTTTTGAAGCGGCACGGGTCCAGAGTCCTAGCCAGGGATTTCCTTGGTGAGGCCGTTCACTAGTTGCAGAACACCGTGCCTCGAGAAGTTGATTCAGGGAAGCAACAACTGTGTACTCTGTGTCTCATTTGACTTGTTAAAAACCACAGAGATGAATGCTGCCTGTGCCCATGGAAATGGGGTCATGAGGGTACTAGCCTTGCTTTCCGTTTGGAAACCTCCATTCTTGCTTCCGTGAAGCTCCCTGAAATTCTCTGCTGTTGACAGTCCTCTGGCCACTGTAGGCATGTGTCTGGGAAAAAAATGAGTTTTCTCTGGGTACACACGGAGCTTCATTGGCCGGGGTGGGGCTCTCCTTGCCATCCTCTAGAGCTAAAGGGAATCTCAACGTGAGTCCCTGCCTCGAGGTAAGGCCCTGAGTAGCCCTGCAGAAAGGGAGGCATGCAGCTCTTTCCATGAGCTCTTAGTGGAGGTCTGTTTTATTGAAAAGAATTACCCCTTTCAGGACTCCTACGCCCTTCGGGTGAGCATCATTTTGGTTCCAAGATCACTGACTCCCTCCACACCCCTGTGGGCCTGCTGAGCAGCATTGAGTCCCATACGTCCCACGGAGGCTCTCTGTGTCTGCAGAGTCTCGGGCAACACATTATAAGTTACTTCAGGAGAGCTACATTTCCAGAGCACTCGAACAGCATCAAAACTACATTTCTAGGCAGTCCAACATGCCCTGGAAGTCTTCGACATTGCCCTCGTCAGAGCTGCCCAGAGAAAACACTCTGCTTAGAATTTATCGAGGACCTCGTACCTGAAGTCACTCTATTCAAGGAGAAATACAGCATCTTAACATGCTGTGTCGTTCACAGGGCAAGAAACGTGAGAACTTGCCTCGAGGTAAGGCCATGAAATGCTTTGCAGAAGCGGAGGCGTGTAGCAGTTTCCATATGGCCGTAGACGCATATCTTCAGCATTTTTAAGCCAGTACGCTTTTCAGGACAGCCAGGTGCCTCGCCTGGAAACCCTATTCCCTGCAAGAACACTGAGTACCCTCAGGCTCCCCTGGCCCTTCTAAGCAATATCCAGGCCAGAAGCTTTCAGACTCACAGTGTGTATGTCGAGTGTAGGGTAAAACAGTGCACTCTTATTGGGACATCTTGATATAGCCAGCAATCGCCCAGGTTCACGAGCACCTTTAAGCAAGTTCCAATAGGCCGTGGAATTCGTTCTCATTCCCTAGTTTGAGCTGTACAGAGAGAAACAGTAAGCTTCTCCTTCCATTCAGGACCTCCTACCTGAAGTCACCCTGCCTCCTGAAGAAAGACGACCTCGTTTCTATTGAAACTAAAGCACAGTTTTTCCTGTAGCACGGCAGGCTTTTGAAGAGGCACGGGCCCAGAGGCCTAGCTAGGGCTTTCCTTGGTGTGGCCGTTCACCAGATGCAGAACACCCTGCCTCGAGAAGTTGATTCAGGGAAGCAACAACTGTGTACTCTGTGTCTGATTTGACTTGTTAAAAACCACAGAGATGTATGCTGCCTGTGCCCATGGAAATGGGGGCATGATGGGACTAGCCTTGCTTTTCGTTTGGAAACCTCAATTCTAGCTTCCGTGAAGCTCCCTGAAATTCTCTGCTGTTGACAGGCCTCTGGCCACTGTAGGCATGTGTTTGGGAAGAAAATGAGTTTTCTCTGGCTACACACGGAACTTCATTGGCCGGGGTGGGGCGCACCTTGCCATGCTCTAGAGCTAAAGGGAATCTAAACGTGAGCCCTTGGCTCGAGGTAAGGCCCTGAGTAGCCCTGCAGAACGGGAGGCATGCAGCTCTTTCCATTAGCTCTTAGTCGCTCTTCTGGTTTACTTTAAATGAAGTACATTTTTTCAGGACTCCTAGGCCCCTCGGTTGAGCATCATTTTTGTTCCAAGGTCTCTGAGTATCTCCACACCCCTGTAGGCCTGCTGAGGAACAACGAGGCACATTGGTCCTCGGAGGTCCTCTGTGTCTGCTGAGTCATGGGCAACACACTGCACTCTTTCTTGTGATATCTTGATTCACAGCACTCGCACAGGTTCAAGAGCAATGTTCAACAAGTTCCAACATGCCGTGGAAGTCGCTCTCATTCCCTAGTTTGAGCTGTACAGAGAGAAACAGTAAGCTTCTCCTTCCATTCAGGACCTCCTACCTGAAGTCACCCTGCCTCTTGAAGAAAGACGACATTCTTTCTATTGCAACTAAAGCACAGTTTTTCCTGTAGCACGGCAGGCTTTTGAAGCAGCACGGGTCCAGAGTCCTAGCCAGGGATTTCCTTGGTGAGGCCGTTCACTAGTTGCAGAACACCGTGCCTCGAGAAGTTGATTCAGGGAAGCAACAACTGTGTACTCTGTGTCTCATTTGACTTGTTAAAAACCACAGAGATGAATGCTGCCTGTGCCCATGGAAATGGGGTCATGAGGGTACTAGCCTTGCTTTCCGTTTGGAAACCTCCATTCTTGCTTCCGTGAAGCTCCCTGAAATTCTCTGCTGTTGACAGTCCTCTGGCCACTGTAGGCATGTGTCTGGGAAAAAAATGAGTTTTCTCTGGGTACACACGGAGCTTCATTGGCCGGGGTGGGGCTCTCCTTGCCATCCTCTAGAGCTAAAGGGAATCTCAACGTGAGTCCCTGCCTCGAGGTAAGGCCCTGAGTAGCCCTGCAGAAAGGGAGGCATGCAGCTCTTTCCATGAGCTCTTAGTGGAGGTCTGTTTTATTTAAAAGAATTACCCCTTTCAGGACTCCTACGCCCTTCGGGTGAGCATCATTTTGGTTCCAAGATCACTGACTCCCTCCACACCCCTGTGGGCCTGCTGAGCAGCATTGAGTCCCATACGTCCCACGGAGGCTCTCTGTGTCTGCAGAGTGTCGGGCAACACACTGTACGTTACTTCAGGAGAGCTACATTTCCAGAGCACTCGAACAGCATCAAAACTACATTTCTAGGCAGTCCAACATGCCCTGGAAGTCTTCGACATTGCCCTCGTCAGAGCTGCCCAGAGAAAACACTCTGCTTAGAATTTATCGAGGACCTCGTACCTGAAGTCACTCTATTCAAGGAGAAATACAGCATCTTAACATGCTGTGTCGTTCACAGGGCAAGAAACGTGAGAACTTGCCTCGAGGTAAGGCCATGAAATGCTTTGCAGAAGCGGAGGCGTGTAGCAGTTTCCATGTGGCCGTAGACGCATATCTTCAGCATTTTAAAGCCAGTACGCTTTTCAGGACACCCAGGTGCCTCGCCTGGAAACCCTATTCCCTGCAAGAACACTGAGTACCCTCAGGCTCCCCTGGCCCTTCTAAGCAAAATCCAGGCCAAGAGCTTTCAGACTCAGAGTGTGTATGTCGAGTGTAGGGTAACACAGTGCACTCTTATTGGGACATCTTGATATAGCCAGCAATCGCCCAGGTTCACGAGCACCTTTAAGCAAGTTCCAATAGGCCGTGGAATTCGTTCTCATTCCCTAGTTTGAGCTGTACAGAGAGAAACAGTAAGCTTCTCCTTCCATTCAGGACCTCCTACCTGAAGTCACCCTGCCTCCTGAAGAAAGACGACCTCGTTTCTATTGAAACTAAAGCACAGTTTTTCCTGTAGCACGGCAGGCTTTTGAAGAGGCACGGGCCCAGAGGCCTAGCTAGGGATTTCCTTGGTGTGGCCGTTCACTAGATGCAGAACACCCTGCCTCGAGAAGTTGATTCAGGGAAGCAACAACTGTGTACTCTGGGTCTGATTTGACTTGTTAAAAACCACAGAGATGTATGCTGCCTGTGCCCATGGAAATGGGGGCATGATGGGACTAGCCTTGCTTTTCGTTTGGAAACCTCCATTCTAGCTTCGGTGAAGCTCCCTGAAATTCTCTGCTGTTGACAGGCCTCTGGCCACTGTAGGCATGTGTCTGGGAAGAAAATGAGTTTTCTCTGGCTACACATGGAACTTCATTGGCCGGGGTGGGGCGCACCTTGCCATGCTCTAGAGCTAAAGGGAATCTAAACGTGAGCCCTTGGCTCGAGGTAAGGCCCTGAGTAGCCCTGCAGAACGGGAGGCATGCAGCTCTTTCCATTAGCTCTTAGTCGCTCTTCTGGTTTACTTTTAATGAAGTACCTTTTTTCAGGACTCCTAGGCCCCTCGGTTGAGCATCATTTTTGTTCCAAGGTCTCTGAGTATCTCCACACCCCTGTAGGCCTGCTGAGCAACAACGAGGCACATTGGTCCTCGGAGGTCCTCTGTGTCTGCTGAGTCATGGGCAACACACTGCACTCTTTCTTGTGATATCTTGATTCACAGCACTCGCACAGGTTCAAGAGCAATGTTCAACAAGTTCCAACATGCCGTGGAAGTCGCTCTCATTCCCTAGTTTGAGCTGTACAGAGAGAAACAGTAAGCTTCTCCTTCCATTCAGGACCTCCTACCTGAAGTCACCCTGCCTCTTGAAGAAAGACGACCTTCTTTGTATTGCAACTAAAGCACAGTTTTTCCTGTAGCACGGCAGGCTTTTGAAGCGGCACGGGTCCAGAGTCCTAGCCAGGGATTTCCTTGGTGAGGCCGTTCACTAGTTGCAGAACACCGTGCCTCGAGAAGTTGATTCAGGGAAGCAACAACTGTGTACTCTGTGTCTCATTTGACTTGTTAAAAACCACAGAGATGAATGCTGCCTGTGCCCATGGAAATGGGGTCATGAGGGTACTAGCCTTGCTTTCCGTTTGGAAACCTCCATTCTTGCTTCCGTGAAGCTCCCTGAAATTCTCTGCTGTTGACAGTCCTCTGGCCACTGTAGGCATGTGTCTGGGAAAAAAATGAGTTTTCTCTGGGTACACACGGAGCTTCATTGGCCGGGGTGGGGCTCTCCTTGCCATCCTCTAGAGCTAAAGGGAATCTCAACGTGAGTCCCTGCCTCGAGGTAAGGCCCTGATTAGCCCTGCAGAAAGGGAGGCATGCAGCTCTTTCCATGAGCTCTTAGTGGAGGTCTGTTTTATTTGAAAGAATTACCCCTTTCAGGACTCCTACGCCCTTCGGGTGAGCATCATTTTGGTTCCAAGATCACTGACTCCCTCCACACCCCTGTGGGCCTGCTGAGCAGCATTGAGTCCCATACGTCCCACGGAGGCTCTCTGTGTCTGCAGAGTGTCGGGCAACACACTGTACGTTACTTCAGGAGAGCTACATTTCCAGAGCACTCGAACAGCATCAAAACTACATTTCTAGGCAGTCCAACATGCCCTGGAAGTCTTCGACATTGCCCTCGTCAGAGCTGCCCAGAGAAAACACTCTGCTTAGAATTTATCGAGGACCTCGTACCTGAAGTCACTCTATTCAAGGAGAAATACAGCATCTTAACATGCTGTGTCGTTCACAGGGCAAGAAACGTGAGAACTTGCCTCGAGGTAAGGCCATGAAATGCTTTGCAGAAGCGGAGGCGTGTAGCAGTTTCCATGTGGCCGTAGACGCATATCTTCAGCATTTTAAAGCCAGTACGCTTTTCAGGACACCCAGGTGCCTCGCCTGGAAACCCTATTCCCTGCAAGAACACTGAGTACCCTCAGGCTCCCCTGGCCCTTCTAAGCAAAATCCAGGCCAAGAGCTTTCAGACTCAGAGTGTGTATGTCGAGTGTAGGGTAACACAGTGCACTCTTATTGGGACATCTTGATATAGCCAGCAATCGCCCAGGTTCACGAGCACCTTTAAGCAAGTTCCAATAGGCCGTGGAATTCGTTCTCATTCCCTAGTTTGAGCTGTACAGAGAGAAACAGTAAGCTTCTCCTTCCATTCAGGACCTCCTACCTGAAGTCACCCTGCCTCCTGAAGAAAGACGACCTCGTTTCTATTGAAACTAAAGCACAGTTTTTCCTGTAGCACGGCAGGCTTTTGAAGAGGCACGGGCCCAGAGGCCTAGCTAGGGCTTTCCTTGGTGTGGCCGTTCACTAGATGCAGAACACCCTGCCTCGAGAAGTTGATTCAGGGAAGCAACAACTGTGTACTCTGGGTCTGATTTGACTTGTTAAAAACCACAGAGATGTATGCTGCCTGTGCCCATGGAAATGGGGGCATGATGGGACTAGCCTTGCTTTTCGTTTGGAAACCTCCATTCTAGCTTCGGTGAAGCTCCCTGAAATTCTCTGCTGTTGACAGGCCTCTGGCCACTGTAGGCATGTGTCTGGGAAGAAAATGAGTTTTCTCTGGCTACACATGGAACTTCATTGGCCGGGGTGGGGCGCACCTTGCCATGCTCTAGAGCTAAAGGGAATCTAAACGTGAGCCCTTGGCTCGAGGTAAGGCCCTGAGTAGCCCTGCAGAACGGGAGGCATGCAGCTCTTTCCATTAGCTCTTAGTCGCTCTTCTGGTTTACTTTTAATGAAGTACCTTTTTTCAGGACTCCTAGGCCCCTCGGTTGAGCATCATTTTTGTTCCAAGGTCTCTGAGTATCTCCACACCCCTGTAGGCCTGCTGAGCAACAACGAGGCACATTGGTCCTCGGAGGTCCTCTGTGTCTGCTGAGTCATGGGCAACACACTGCACTCTTTCTTGTGATATCTTGATTCACAGCACTCGCACAGGTTCAAGAGCAATGTTCAACAAGTTCCAACATGCCGTGGAAGTCGCTCTCATTCCCTAGTTTGAGCTGTACAGAGAGAAACAGTAAGCTTCTCCTTCCATTCAGGACCTCCTACCTGAAGTCACCCTGCCTCTTGAAGAAAGACGACCTTCTTTGTATTGCAACTAAAGCACAGTTTTTCCTGTAGCACGGCAGGCTTTTGAAGCGGCACGGGTCCAGAGTCCTAGCCAGGGATTTCCTTGGTGAGGCCGTTCACTAGTTGCAGAACACCGTGCCTCGAGAAGTTGATTCAGGGAAGCAACAACTGTGTACTCTGTGTCTCATTTGACTTGTTAAAAACCACAGAGATGAATGCTGCCTGTGCCCATGGAAATGGGGTCATGAGGGTACTAGCCTTGCTTTCCGTTTGGAAACCTCCATTCTTGCTTCCGTGAAGCTCCCTGAAATTCTCTGCTGTTGACAGTCCTCTGGCCACTGTAGGCATGTGTCTGGGAAAAAAATGAGTTTTCTCTGGGTACACACGGAGCTTCATTGGCCGGGGTGGGGCTCTCCTTGCCATCCTCTAGAGCTAAAGGGAATCTCAACGTGAGTCCCTGCCTCGAGGTAAGGCCCTGAGTAGCCCTGCAGAAAGGGAGGCATGCAGCTCTTTCCATGAGCTCTTAGTGGAGGTCTGTTTTATTGAAAAGAATTACCCCTTTCAGGACTCCTACGCCCTTCGGTTGAGCATCATTTTGGTTCCAAGATCACTGACTCCCTCCACACCCCTGTGGGCCTGCTGAGCAGCATTGAGTCCCATACGTCCCACGGAGGCTCTCTGTGTCTGCAGAGTCTCGGGCAACACACTATACGTTACTTCAGGAGAGCTACATTTCCAGAGCACTCGAACAGCATCAAAACTACATTTCTAGGCAGTCCAACATGCCCTGGAAGTCTTCGACATTGCCCTCGTCAGAGCTGCCCAGAGAAAACACTCTGCTTAGAATTTATCGAGGACCTCGTACCTGAAGTCACTCTATTCAAGGAGAAATACAGCATCTTAACATGCTGTGTCGTTCACAGGGCAAGAAACGTGAGAACTTGCCTCGAGGTAAGGCCATGAAATGCTTTGCAGAAGCGGAGGCGTGTAGCAGTTTCCATGTGGCCGTAGACGCATATCTTCAGCATTTTAAAGCCAGTACGCTTTTCAGGACACCCAGGTGCCTCGCCTGGAAACCCTATTCCCTGCAAGAACACTGAGTACCCTCAGGCTCCCCTGGCCCTTCTAAGCAATATCCAGGCCAGGAGCTTTCAGACTCACAGTGTGTATGTCGAGTGTAGGGTAACACAGTGCACTCTTATTGGGACATCTTGATATAGCCAGCTATCGCCCAGGTTCACGAGCACCTTTAAGCAAGTTCCAATAGGCCGTGGAATTCGTTCTCATTCCCTAGTTTGAGCTGTACAGAGAGAAACAGTAAGCTTCTCCTTCCATTCAGGACCTCCTACCTGAAGTCACCCTGCCTCCTGAAGAAAGACGACCTCGTTTCTATTGAAACTAAAGCACAGTTTTTCCTGTAGCACGGCAGGCTTTTCAAGAGGCACGGGCCCAGAGGCCTAGCTAGGGCTTTCCTTGGTGTGGCCGTTCACTAGATGCAGAACACACTGCCTCAAGAAGTTGATTCAGGGAAGCAACAACTGTGTACTCTGTGTCTGATTTGACTTGTTAAAAACCACAGAGATGTATGCTGCCTGTGCCCATGGAAATGGGGGCATGATGGGACTAGCCTTGCTTTTCGTTTGGAAACCTCCATTCTAGCTTCGGTGAAGCTCCCTGAAATTCTCTGCTGTTGACAGGCCTCTGGCCACTGTAGGCATGTGTCTGGGAAGAAAATGAGTTTTCTCTGGCTACACACGGAACGTCCTTGGCCGGGGTGGGGCGCACCTTGCCATGCTCTAGAGCTAAAGGGAATCTAAACGTGAGCCCTTGGCTCGAGGTAAGGCCCTGAGTAGCCCTGCAGAACGGGAGGCATGCAGCTCTTTCCATTAGCTCTTAGTCGCTCTTCTGGTTTACTTTAAATGAAGTACCTTTTTTCAGGACTCCTAGGCCCCTCGGTTGAGCATCATTTTTGTTCCAAGGTCTCTGAGTATCTCCACACCCCTGTAGGCCTGCTGAGCAACAACGAGGCACATTGGTCCTCGGAGGTCCTCTGTGTCTGCTGAGTCATGGGCAACACACTGCACTCTTTCTTGTGATATCTTGATTCACAGCACTCGCACAGGTTCAAGAGCAATGTTCAACAAGTTCCAACATGCCGTGGAAGTCGCTCTCATTCCCTAGTTTGAGCTGTACAGAGAGAAACAGTAAGCTTCTCCTTCCATTCAGGACCTCCTACCTGAAGTCACCCTGCCTCTTGAAGAAAGACGACCTTCTTTGTATTGCAACTAAAGCACAGTTTTTCCTGTAGCACGGCAGGCTTTTGAAGCGGCACGGGTCCAGAGTCCTAGCCAGGGATTTCCTTGGTGAGGCCGTTCACTAGTTGCAGAACACCGTGCCTCGAGAAGTTGATTCAGGGAAGCAACAACTGTGTACTCTGTGTCTCATTTGACTTGTTAAAAACCACAGAGATGAATGCTGCCTGTGCCCATGGAAATGGGGTCATGAGGGTACTAGCCTTGCTTTCCGTTTGGAAACCTCCATTCTTGCTTCCGTGAAGCTCCCTGAAATTCTCTGCTGTTGACAGTCCTCTGGCCACTGTAGGCATGTGTCTGGGAAAAAAATGAGTTTTCTCTGGGTACACACGGAGCTTCATTGGCCGGGGTGGGGCTCTCCTTGCCATCCTCTAGAGCTAAAGGGAATCTCAACGTGAGTCCCTGCCTCGAGGTAAGGCCCTGAGTAGCCCTGCAGAAAGGGAGGCATGCAGCTCTTTCCATGAGCTCTTAGTGGAGGTCTGTTTTATTGAAAAGAATTACCCCTTTCAGGACTCCTACGCCCTTCGGTTGAGCATCATTTTGGTTCCAAGATCACTGACTCCCTCCACACCCCTGTGGGCCTGCTGAGCAGCATTGAGTCCCATACGTCCCACGGAGGCTCTCTGTGTCTGCAGAGTCTCGGGCAACACACTATACGTTACTTCAGGAGAGCTACATTTCCAGAGCACTCGAACAGCATCAAAACTACATTTCTAGGCAGTCCAACATGCCCTGGAAGTCTTCGACATTGCCCTCGTCAGAGCTGCCCAGAGAAAACACTCTGCTTAGAATTTATCGAGGACCTCGTACCTGAAGTCACTCTATTCAAGGAGAAATACAGCATCTTAACATGCTGTGTCGTTCACAGGGCAAGAAACGTGAGAACTTGCCTCGAGGTAAGGCCATGAAATGCTTTGCAGAAGCGGAGGCGTGTAGCAGTTTCCATGTGGCCGTAGACGCATATCTTCAGCATTTTAAAGCCAGTACGCTTTTCAGGACACCCAGGTGCCTCGCCTGGAAACCCTATTCCCTGCAAGAACACTGAGTACCCTCAGGCTCCCCTGGCCCTTCTAAGCAATATCCAGGCCAGGAGCTTTCAGACTCACAGTGTGTATGTCGAGTGTAGGGTAACACAGTGCACTCTTATTGGGACATCTTGATATAGCCAGCTATCGCCCAGGTTCACGAGCACCTTTAAGCAAGTTCCAATAGGCCGTGGAATTCGTTCTCATTCCCTAGTTTGAGCTGTACAGAGAGAAACAGTAAGCTTCTCCTTCCATTCAGGACCTCCTACCTGAAGTCACCCTGCCTCCTGAAGAAAGACGACCTCGTTTCTATTGAAACTAAAGCACAGTTTTTCCTGTAGCACGGCAGGCTTTTCAAGAGGCACGGGCCCAGAGGCCTAGCTAGGGCTTTCCTTGGTGTGGCCGTTCACTAGATGCAGAACACACTGCCTCAAGAAGTTGATTCAGGGAAGCAACAACTGTGTACTCTGTGTCTGATTTGACTTGTTAAAAACCACAGAGATGTATGCTGCCTGTGCCCATGGAAATGGGGGCATGATGGGACTAGCCTTGCTTTTCGTTTGGAAACCTCCATTCTAGCTTCGGTGAAGCTCCCTGAAATTCTCTGCTGTTGACAGGCCTCTGGCCACTGTAGGCATGTGTCTGGGAAGAAAATGAGTTTTCTCTGGCTACACACGGAACGTCCTTGGCCGGGGTGGGGCGCACCTTGCCATGCTCTAGAGCTAAAGGGAATCTAAACGTGAGCCCTTGGCTCGAGGTAAGGCCCTGAGTAGCCCTGCAGAACGGGAGGCATGCAGCTCTTTCCATTAGCTCTTAGTCGCTCTTCTGGTTTACTTTAAATGAAGTACCTTTTTTCAGGACTCCTAGGCCCCTCGGTTGAGCATCATTTTTGTTCCAAGGTCTCTGAGTATCTCCACACCCCTGTAGGCCTGCTGAGCAACAACGAGGCACATTGGTCCTCGGAGGTCCTCTGTGTCTGCTGAGTCATGGGCAACACACTGCACTCTTTCTTGTGATATCTTGATTCACAGCACTCGCACAGGTTCAAGAGCAATGTTCAACAAGTTCCAACATGCCGTGGAAGTCGCTCTCATTCCCTAGTTTGAGCTGTACAGAGAGAAACAGTAAGCTTCTCCTTCCATTCAGGACCTCCTACCTGAAGTCACCCTGCCTCTTGAAGAAAGACGACCTTCTTTGTATTGCAACTAAAGCACAGTTTTTCCTGTAGCACGGCAGGCTTTTGAAGCGGCACGGGTCCAGAGTCCTAGCCAGGGATTTCCTTGGTGAGGCCGTTCACTAGTTGCAGAACACCGTGCCTCGAGAAGTTGATTCAGGGAAGCAACAACTGTGTACTCTGTGTCTCATTTGACTTGTTAAAAACCACAGAGATGAATGCTGCCTGTGCCCATGGAAATGGGGTCATGAGGGTACTAGCCTTGCTTTCCGTTTGGAAACCTCCATTCTTGCTTCCTTGAAGCTCCCTGAAATTCTCTGCTGTTGACAGTCCTCTGGCCACTGTAGGCATGTGTCTGGGAAAAAAATGAGTTTTCTCTAGGTACACACGGAGCTTCATTGGCCGGGGTGGGGCTCTCCTTGCCATCCTCTAGAGCTAAAGGGAATCTCAACGTGAGTCCCTGCCTCGAGGTAAGGCCCTGAGTAGCCCTGCAGAAAGGGAGGCATGCAGCTCTTTCCATGAGCTCTTAGTGGAGGTCTGTTTTATTGAAAAGAATTACCCCTTTCAGGACTCCTACGCCCTTCGGGTGAGCATCATTTTGGTTCCAAGATCACTGACTCCCTCCACACCCCTGTGGGCCTGCTGAGCAGCATTGAGTCCCATACGTCCCACGGAGGCTCTCTGTGTCTGCAGAGTCTCGGGCAACACACTATACGTTACTTCAGGAGAGCTACATTTCCAGAGCACTCGAACAGCATCAAAACTACATTTCTAGGCAGTCCAACATGCCCTGGAAGTCTTCGACATTGCCCTCGTCAGAGCTGCCCAGAGAAAACACTCTGCTTAGAATTTATCGAGGACCTCGTACCTGAAGTCACTCTATTCAAGGAGAAATACAGCATCTTAACATGCTGTGTCGTTCACAGGGCAAGAAACGTGAGAACTTGCCTCGAGGTAAGGCCATGAAATGCTTTGCAGAAGCGGAGGCGTGTAGCAGTTTCCATGTGGCCGTAGACGCATATCTTCAGCATTTTAAAGCCAGTACGCTTTTCAGGACACCCAGGTGCCTCGCCTGGAAACCCTATTCCCTGCAAGAACACTGAGTACCCTCAGGCTCCCCTGGCCCTTCTAAGCAAAATCCAGGCCAAGAGCTTTCAGACTCAGAGTGTGTATGTCGAGTGTAGGGTAACACAGTGCACTCTTATTGGGACATCTTGATATAGCCAGCAATCGCCCAGGTTCACGAGCACCTTTAAGCAAGTTCCAATAGGCCGTGGAATTCGTTCTCATTCCCTAGTTTGAGCTGTACAGAGAGAAACAGTAAGCTTCTCCTTCCATTCAGGACCTCCTACCTGAAGTCACCCTGCCTCCTGAAGAAAGACGACCTCGTTTCTATTGAAACTAAAGCACAGTTTTTCCTGTAGCACGGCAGGCTTTTGAAGAGGCACGGGCCCAGAGGCCTAGCTAGGGCTTTCCTTGGTGTGGCCGTTCACTAGATGCAGAACACCCTGCCTCGAGAAGTTGATTCAGGGAAGCAACAACTGTGTACTCTGTGTCTGATTTGACTTGTTAAAAACCACAGAGATGTATGCTGCCTGTGCCCATGGAAATGGGGGCATGATGGGACTAGCCTTGCTTTTCGTTTGGAAACCTCAATTCTAGCTTCCGTGAAGCTCCCTGAAATTCTCTGCTGTTGACAGGCCTCTGGCCACTGTAGGCATGTGTTTGGGAAGAAAATGAGTTTTCTCTGGCTACACACGGAACTTCATTGGCCGGGGTGGGGCGCACCTTGCCATGCTCTAGAGCTAAAGGGAATCTAAACGTGAGCCCTTGGCTCGAGGTAAGGCCCTGAGTAGCCCTGCAGAACGGGAGGCATGCAGCTCTTTCCATTAGCTCTTAGTCGCTCTTCTGGTTTACTTTAAATGAAGTACATTTTTTCAGGACTCCTAGGCCCCTCGGTTGAGCATCATTTTTGTTCCAAGGTCTCTGAGTATCTCCACACCCCTGTAGGCCTGCTGAGCAACAACGAGGCACATTGGTCCTCGGAGGTCCTCTGTGTCTGCTGAGTCATGGGCAACACACTGCACTCTTTCTTGTGATATCTTGATTCACAGCACTCGCACAGGTTCAAGAGCAATGTTCAACAAGTTCCAACATGCCGTGGAAGTCGCTCTCATTCCCTAGTTTGAGCTGTACAGAGAGAAACAGTAAGCTTCTCCTTCCATTCAGGACCTCCTACCTGAAGTCACCCTGCCTCTTGAAGAAAGACGACATTCTTTCTATTGCAACTAAAGCACAGTTTTTCCTGTAGCACGGCAGGCTTTTGAAGCAGCACGGGTCCAGAGTCCTAGCCAGGGATTTCCTTGGTGAGGCCGTTCACTAGTTGCAGAACACCGTGCCTCGAGAAGTTGATTCAGGGAAGCAACAACTGTGTACTCTGTGTCTCATTTGACTTGTTAAAAACCACAGAGATGAATGCTGCCTGTGCCCATGGAAATGGGGTCATGAGGGTACTAGCCTTGCTTTCCGTTTGGAAACCTCCATTCTTGCTTCCGTGAAGCTCCCTGAAATTCTCTGCTGTTGACATTGCTCTGGCCACTGTAGGCATGTGTCTGGGAAAAAAATGAGTTTTCTCTGGGTACACACGGAGCTTCATTGGCCGGGGTGTGGCTCTCCTTGCCATCCTCTAGAGCTAAAGGGAATCTCAACGTGAGTCCCTGCCTCGAGGTAAGGCCCTGAGTAGCCCTGCAGAAAGGGAGGCATGCAGCTCTTTCCATGAGCTCTTAGTGGAGGTCTGTTTTATTGAAAAGAATTACCCCTTTCAGGACTCCTACGCCCTTCGGGTGAGCATCATTTTGGTTCCAAGATCACTGACTCCCTCCACACCCCTGTGGGCCTGCTGAGCAGCATTGAGTCCCATACGTCCCACGGAGGCTCTCTGTGTCTGCAGAGTCTCGGGCAACACACTATACGTTACTTCAGGAGAGCTACATTTCCAGAGCACTCGAACAGCATCAAAACTACATTTCTAGGCAGTCCAACATGCCCTGGAAGTCTTCGACATTGCCCTCGTCAGAGCTGCCCAGAGAAAACACTCTGCTTAGAATTTATCGAGGACCTCGTACCTGAAGTCACTCTATTCAAGGAGAAATACAGCATCTTAACATGCTGTGTCGTTCACAGGGCAAGAAACGTGAGAACTTGCCTCGAGGTAAGGCCATGAAATGCTTTGCAGAAGCGGAGGCGTGTAGCAGTTTCCATGTGGCCGTAGACGCATATCTTCAGCATTTTAAAGCCAGTACGCTTTTCAGGACACCCAGGTGCCTCGCCTGGAAACCCTATTCCCTGCAAGAACACTGAGTACCCTCAGGCTCCCCTGGCCCTTCTAAGCAAAATGCAGGCCAAGAGCTTTCAGACTCAGAGTGTGTATGTCGAGTGTAGGGTAACACAGTGCACTCTTATTGGGACATCTTGATATAGCCAGCAATCGCCCAGCTTCACGAGCACCTTTAAGCAAGTTCCAATAGGCCGTGGAATTCGTTCTCATTCCCTAGTTTGAGCTGTACAGAGAGAAACAGTAAGCTTCTCCTTCCATTCAGGACCTCCTACCTGAAGTCACCCTGCCTCCTGAAGAAAGACGACCTCGTTTCTATTGAAACTAAAGCACAGTTTTTCCTGTAGCACGGCAGGCTTTTGAAGAGGCACGGGCCCAGAGGCCTAGCTAGGGCTTTCCTTGGTGAGGCGGTTCACCAGATGCAGAACACCCTGCCTCGAGAAGTTGATTCAGGGAAGCAAAAACTGTGTACTCTGTGTCTCATTTGACTTGTTAAAAACCACAGAGATGTATGCTGCCTGTGCCCATTGAAATGGGGGCATGATGGGACTAGTCTTGCTTTTCGTTTGGAAACCTCCATTCTAGCTTCGGTGAAGCTCCCTGAAATTCTCTGCTATTGACAGGCCTCTGGCCACTGTAGGCATGTGTCTGGGAAGAAAATGAGTTTTCTCTGGCTACACACGGAACTTCATTGGCCTGGGTGGGGCGCACCTTGCCATGCTCTAGAGCTAAAGGGAATCTAAACGTGAGCCCTTGGCTCAAGGTAAGGCCCTGAGTAGCCCTGCAGAACGGGAGGCATGCAGCTCTTTCCATTAGCTCTTCGTCGCTCTTCTGGTTTACTTTAAATGAAGTACCTTTTTTCAGGACTCCTAGGCCCCTCGGTTGAGCATCATTTTTGTTCCAAGGTCTCTGAGTATCTCCACACCCCTGTAGGCCTGCTGAGCAACAATGAGGCACATTGGTCCTCGGAGGTCCTCTGTGTCTGCTGAGTCATGGGCAACACACTGCACTCTTTCTTGTGATATCTTGATTCACAGCACTCGCACAGGTTCAAGAGCAATGTTCAACAAGTTCCAACATGCCGTGGATGTCGCTCTCATTCCCTAGTTTGAGCTGTACAGAGAGAAACAGTAAGCTTCTCCTTCCATTCAGGACCTCCTACCTGAAGTCACCCTGCCTCTTGAAGAAAGACGACCTTCTTTCTATTGCAACTAAAGCACAGTTTTTCCTGTAGCACGGCAGGCTTTTGAAGCGGCACGGGTCCAGAGTCCTAGCCAGGGATTTCCTTGGTGAGGCCGTTCACTAGTTGCAGAACACCGTGCCTCGAGAAGTTGATTCAGGGAAGCAACAACTGTGTACTCTGTGTCTCATTTGACTTGTTAAAAACCACAGAGATGAATGCTGCCTGTGCCCATGGAAATGGGGTCATGAGGGTACTAGCCTTGCTTTCCGTTTGGAAACCTCCATTCTTGCTTCCGTGAAGCTCCCTGAAATTCTCTGCTGTTGACAGTCCTCTGGCCACTGTAGGCATGTGTCTGGGAAAAAAATGAGTTTTCTCTGGGTACACACGGAGCTTCATTGGCCGGGGTGGGGCTCTCCTTGCCATCCTCTAGAGCTAAAGGGAATCTCAACGTGAGTCCCTGCCTCGAGGTAAGGCCCTGAGTAGCCCTGCAGAAAGGGAGGCATGCAGCTCTTTCCATGAGCTCTTAGTGGAGGTCTGTTTTATTGAAAAGAATTACCCCTTTCAGGACTCCTACGCCCTTCGGGTGAGCATCATTTTGGTTCCAAGATCACTGACTCCCTCCACACCCCTGTGGGCCTGCTGAGCAGCATTGAGTCCCATACGTCCCACGGAGGCTCTCTGTGTCTGCAGAGTCTCGGGCAACACACTATACGTTACTTCAGGAGAGCTACATTTCCAGAGCACTCGAACAGCATCAAAACTACATTTCTAGGCAGTCCAACATGCCCTGGAAGTCTTCGACATTGCCCTCGTCAGAGCTGCCCAGAGAAAACACTCTGCTTAGAATTTATCGAGGACCTCGTACCTGAAGTCACTCTATTCAAGGAGAAATACAGCATCTTAACATGCTGTGTCGTTCACAGGGCAAGAAACGTGAGAACTTGCCTCGAGGTAAGGCCATGAAATGCTTTGCAGAAGCGGAGGCGTGTAGCAGTTTCCATGTGGCCGTAGACGCATATCTTCAGCATTTTAAAGCCAGTACGCTTTTCAGGACAGCCAGGTGCCTCGCCTGGAAACCCTATTCCCTGCAAGAACACTGAGTACCCTCAGGCTCCCCTGGCCCTTCTAAGCAATATCCAGGCCAGAAGCTTTCAGACTCACAGTGTGTATGTCGAGTGTAGGGTAACACAGTGCACTCTTATTGGGACATCTTGATATAGCCAGCAATCGCCCAGGTTCACGAGCACCTTTAAGCAAGTTCCAATAGGCCGTGGAATTCGTTCTCATTCCCTAGTTTGAGCTGTACAGAGAGAAACAGTAAGCTTCTCCTTCCATTCAGGACCTCCTACCTGAAGTCACCCTGCCTCCTGAAGAAAGACGACCTCGTTTCTATTGAAACTAAAGCACAGTTTTTCCTGTAGCACGGCAGGCTTTTGAAGAGGCACGGGCCCAGAGGCCTAGCTAGGGCTTTCCTTGGTGAGGCCGTTCACCAGATGCAGAACACCCTGCCTCGAGAAGTTGATTCAGGGAAGCAACAACTGTGTACTCTGTGTCTGATTTGACTTGTTAAAAACCACAGAGATGTATGCTGCCTGTGCCCATGGAAATGGGGGCATGATGGGACTAGCCTTGCTTTTCGTTTGGAAACCTCCATTCTAGCTTCGGTGAAGCTCCCTGAAATTCTCTGCTGTTGACAGGCCTCTGGCCACTGTAGGCATGTGTTTGGGAAGAAAATGAGTTTTCTCTGGCTACACACGGAACTTCATTGGCCGGGGTGGGGCGCACCTTGCCATGCTCTAGAGCTAAAGGGAATCTAAACGTGAGCCCTTGGCTCGAGGTAAGGCCCTGAGTAGCCCTGCAGAACGGGAGGCATGCAGCTCTTTCCATTAGCTCTTAGTCGCTCTTCTGGTTTACTTTAAATGAAGTACCTTTTTTCAGGACTCCTAGGCCCCTCGGTTGAGCATCATTTTTGTTCCAAGGTCTCTGAGTATCTCCACACCCCTGTAGGCCTGCTGAGCAACAACGAGGCACATTGGTCCTCGGAGGTCCTCTGTGTCTGCTGAGTCATGGGCAACACACTGCACTCTTTCTTTGATATCTTGATTCACAGCACTCGCACAGGATCAAGAGCAATGTTCAACAAGTTCCAACATGCCGTGGAAGTCGCTCTCATTCCCTAGTTTGAGCTGTACAGAGAGAAACAGTAAGCTTCTCTTTCCATTCAGGACCTCCTACCTGAAGTCACCCTGCCTCCTGAAGAAAGACGACCTCGTTTCTATTGAAACTAAAGCATAGTTTTTCCTGTAGCACGGCAGGCTTTTGAAGAGGCACGGGCCCAGAGGCCTAGCTAGGGCTTTCCTTGGTGAGGCCGTTCACTAGATGCAGAACACCCTGCCTCGAGAAGTTGATTCAGGGAAGCAACAACTGGGTACTCTGTGTGTCATTTGACTTGTTAAAAACCACAGAGATGTATGCTGCCTGTGCCCATGGAAATGGGGTCATGATGGTACTAGCCTTGCTTTACGTTTGGAAACCTCCATTCTTGCGTCCGTGAAGCTCCCTGAAATTCTCTGCTGTTGACAGTCCTCTGGCCACTGTAGGCATGTGTCTGGGAAAAAAAGGAGTTTTCTCTGGGTACACACGGAGCTTCATTGGCCGGGGTGGGGCTCTCCTTGCCATCCTCTAGAGCTAAAGGGAATCTCAACGTGAGTCCCTGCCTCGAGGTAACGCCCTGAGTAACCCTGCAGAAAGGGAGGCATGCAGCTCTTTCCATGAGCTCTTAGTGGAAGTCTGTTTTATTTAAAAGAATTACCCCTTTCAGGACTCCTACGCCCTTCGGGTGAGCATCATTTTGGTTCCAAGATCACTGACTCCCTCCACACCCCTGTGGGCCTGCTGAGCAGCATTGAGTCCCATACGTCCCACGGAGGCTCTCTGTGTCTGCAGAGTCTCGGGCAACACACTATACGTTACTTCAGGAGAGCTACATTTCCAGAGCACTCGAACAGCATCAAAACTACATTTCTAGGCAGTCCAACATGCCCTGGAAGTCTTCGACATTGCCCTCGTCAGAGCTGCCCAGAGAAAACACTCTGCTTAGAATTTATCGAGGACCTCGTACCTGAAGTCACTCTATTGAAGGAGAAATACAGCATCTTAACATGCTGTTTCGTTCACACGGCAAGAAACGTGAGAACTTGCCTCGAGGTAAGGCCATGAAATGCTATGCAGAAGCGGAGGCGTGTAGCAGTTTCCATGTGGCCGTAGACGCATATCTTCAGCATTTTAAAGCCAGTACGCTTTTCAGGACACCCAGGTGCCTCGCCTGGAAACCCTATTCCCTGCAAGAACACTGAGTACCCTCAGGCTCCCCTGGCCCTTCTAAGCAATATCCAGGCCAGGAGCTTTCAGACTCACAGTGTGTATGTCGAGTGTACGGTAACACAGTGCACTCTTATTGGGACATCTTGATATAGCCAGCAATCGCCCAGGTTCACGAGCACCTTTAAGCAAGTTCCAATAATCCGTGGAATTCGAACTCATTCCCTAGTTTGAGCTGTACAGAGAGAAACAGTAAGCTTCTCCTTCCATTCAGGACCTCCTACCTGAAGTCACCCTGCCTCCTGAAGAAAGACGACCTCGTTTCTATTGAAACTAAAGCACAGTTTTTCCTGTAGCACGGCAGGCTTTTGAAGAGGCACGGGCCCAGAGGCCTAGCTAGGGCTTTCCTTGGTGAGGCCGTTCACCAGATGCAGAACACCCTGCCTCGAGAAGTTGATTCAGGGAAGCAACAACTGTGTACTCTGTGTCTCATTTGACTTGTTAAAAACCACAGAGATGTATGCTGCCTGTGCCCATTGAAATGGGGGCATGATGGGACTAGTCTTGCTTTTCGTTTGGAAACCTCCATTCTAGCTTCCGTGAAGCTCCCTGAAATTCTCTGCTGTTGACAGGCCTCTGGCCACTGTAGGCATGTATCTGGGAAGAAATTGAGTTTTCTCTGGCTACACATGGAACTTCATTGGCCGGGGTGGGGCGCACCTTGCCATGCTCTAGAGCTAAAGGGAATCTAAACGTGAGCCCTTGGCTCGAGGTAAGGCCCTGAGTAGCCCTGCAGAACGGGAGGCATGCAGCTCTTTCCATTAGCTCTTAGTCGCTCTTCTGGTTTACTTTAAATGAAGTACCTGTTTTCAGGACTCCTAGGCCCCTCGGTTGAGCATCATTTTTCTTCCAAGGTCTCTGAGTATCTCCACACCCCTGTAGGCCTGCTGAGCAACAACGAGGCACATTGGTCCTCGGAGGTCCTCTGTGTCTGCTGAGTCATGGGCAACACACTGCACTCTTTCTTGTGATATCTTGATTCACAGCACTCGCACAGGTTCAAGAGCAATGTTCAACAAGTTCCAACATGCCGTGGAAGTCGCTCTCATTCCCTAGTTTGAGCTGTACAGAGAGAAACAGTAAGCTTCTCCTTCCATTCAGGACCTCCTACCTGAAGTCACCCTGCCTCTTGAAGAAAGACGACCTTCTTTCTATTGCAACTAAAGCACAGTTTTTCCTGTAGCACGGCAGGCTTTTGAAGCGGCACGGGTCCAGAGTCCTAGCCAGGGATTGCCTTGGTGAGGCCGTTCACTAGTTGCAGAACACCGTGCCTCGAGAAGTTGATTCAGGGAAGCAACAACTGTGTACTCTGTGTCTCATTTGACTTGTTAAAAACCACAGAGATGAATGCTGCCTGTGCCCATGGAAATGGGGTCATGAGGGTACTAGCCTTGCTTTCCGTTTGGAAACCTCCATTCTTGCTTCCGTGAAGCTCCCTGAAATTCTCTGCTGTTGACAGTCCTCTGGCCACTGTAGGCATGTGTCTGGGAAAAAAATGAGTTTTCTCTGGGTACACACGGAGCTTCATTGGCCGGGGTGGGGCTCTCCTTGCCATCCTCTAGAGCTAAAGGGAATCTCAACGTGAGTCCCTGCCTCGAGGTAAGGCCCTGAGTAGCCCTGCAGAAAGGGAGGCATGCAGCTCTTTCCATGAGCTCTTAGTGGAGGTCTGTTTTATTGAAAAGAATTACCCCTTTCAGGACTCCTACGCCCTTCGGTTGAGCATCATTTTGGTTCCAAGATCACTGACTCCCTCCACACCCCTGTGGGCCTGCTGAGCAGCATTGAGTCCCATACGTCCCACGGAGGCTCTCTGTGTCTGCAGAGTCTCGGGCAACACACTATACGTTACTTCAGGAGAGCTACATTTCCAGAGCACTCGAACAGCATCAAAACTACATTTCTAGGCAGTCCAACATGCCCTGGAAGTCTTCGACATTGCCCTCGTCAGAGCTGCCCAGAGAAAACACTCTGCTTAGAATTTATCGAGGACCTCGTACCTGAAGTCACTCTATTCAAGGAGAAATACAGCATCTTAACATGCTGTGTCGTTCACAGGGCAAGAAACGTGAGAACTTGCCTCGAGGTAAGGCCATGAAATGCTTTGCAGAAGCGGAGGCGTGTAGCAGTTTCCATGTGGCCGTAGACGCATATCTTCAGCATTTTAAAGCCAGTACGCTTTTCAGGACACCCAGGTGCCTCCCCTGGAAACCCTATTCCCTGCAAGAACACTGAGTACCCTCAGGCTCCCCTGGCCCTTCTAAGCAAAATCCAGGCCAAGAGCTTTCAGACTCAGAGTGTGTATGTCGAGTGTAGGGTAACACAGTGCACTCTTATTGGGACATCTTGATATAGCCAGCAATCGCCCAGGTTCACGAGCACCTTTAAGCAAGTTCCAATAGGCCGTGGAATTCGTTCTCATTCCCTAGTTTGAGCTGTACAGAGAGAAACAGTAAGCTTCTCCTTCCATTCAGGACCTCCTACCTGAAGTCACCCTGCCTCCTGAAGAAAGACGACCTCGTTTCTATTGAAACTAAAGCACAGTTTTTCCTGTAGCACGGCAGGCTTTTGAAGAGGCACGGGCCCAGAGGCCTAGCTAGGGCTTTCCTTGGTGTGGCCGTTCACTAGATGCAGAACACACTGCCTCGAGAAGTTGATTCAGGGAAGCAACAACTGTGTACTCTGTGTCTCATTTGACTTGTTAAAAACCACAGAGATGTATGCTGCCTGTGCCCATGGAAATGGGGGCATGATGGGACTAGCCTTGCTTTTCGTTTGGAAACCTCCATTCTAGCTTCCGTGAAGCTCCCTGAAATTCTCTGCTGTTGACAGGCCTCTGGCCACTGTAGGCATGTGTCTGGGAAGAAAATGAGTTTTCTCTGGCTACACACGGAACTTCATTGGCCGGGGTGGGGCGCACCTTGCCATGCTCTAGAGCTAAAGGGAATCTAAACGTGAGCCCTTGGCTCGAGGTAAGGCCCTGAGTAGCCCTGCAGAACGGGAGGCATGCAGCTCTTTCCATTAGCTCTTAGTCGCTCTTCTGGTTTACTTTAAATGAAGTACCTTTTTTCAGGACTCCTAGGCCCCTCGGTTGAGCATCATTTTTGTTCCAAGGGCTCTGAGTATCTCCACACCCCTGTAGGCCTGCTGAGCAACAACGAGGCACATTGGTCCTCGGAGGTCCTCTGTGTCTGCTGAGTCATGGGCAACACACTGCACTCTTTCTTGTGATATCTTGATTCACAGCACTCGCACAGGTTCAAGAGCAATGTTCAACAAGTTCCAACATGCTGTGGAAGTCGCTCTCATTCCCTAGTTTGAGCTGTACAGAGAGAAACAGTAAGCTTCTCCTTCCATTCAGGACCTCCTACCTGAAGTCACCCTGCCTCTTGAAGAAAGACGACCTTCTTTCTATTGCAACTAAAGCACAGTTTTTCCTGTAGCACGGCAGGCTTTTGAAGCGGCACGGGTCCAGAGTCCTAGCCAGGGATTTCCTTGGTGAGGCCGTTCACTAGTTGCAGAACACCGTGCCTCGAGAAGTTGATTCAGGGAAGCAACAACTGTGTACTCTGTGTCTCATTTGACTTGTTAAAAACCACAGAGATGAATGCTGCCTGTGCCCATGGAAATGGGGTCATGAGGGTACTAGCCTTGCTTTCCGTTTGGAAACCTCCATTCTTGCTTCCGTGAAGCTCCCTGAAATTCTCTGCTGTTGACAGTCCTCTGGCCACTGTAGGCATGTGTCTGGGAAAAAAATGAGTTTTCTCTGGGTACACACGGAGCTTCATTGGCCGGGGTGGGGCTCTCCTTGCCATCCTCTAGAGCTAAAGGGAATCTCAACGTGAGTCCCTGCCTCGAGGTAAGGCCCTGAGTAGCCCTGCAGAAAGGGAGGCATGCAGCTCTTTCCATGAGCTCTTAGTGGAGGTCTGTTTTATTTAAAAGAATTACCCCTTTCAGGACTCCTACGCCCTTCGGGTGAGCATCATTTTGGTTCCAAGATCACTGACTCCCTCCACACCCCTGTGGGCCTGCTGAGCAGCATTGAGTCCCATACGTCCCACGGAGGCTCTCTGTGTCTGCAGAGTCTCGGGCAACACACTATACGTTACTTCAGGAGAGCTACATTTCCAGAGCACTCGAACAGCATCAAAACTACATTTCTAGGCAGTCCAACATGCCCTGGAAGTCTTCGACATTGCCCTCGTCAGAGCTGCCCAGAGAAAACACTCTGCTTAGAATTTATCGAGGACCTCGTACCTGAAGTCACTCTATTCAAGGAGAAATACAGCATCTTAACATGCTGTGTCGTTCACAGGGCAAGAAACGTGAGAACTTGCCTCGAGGTAAGGCCATGAAATGCTTTGCAGAAGCGGAGGCGTGTAGCAGTTTCCATGTGGCCGTAGACGCATATCTTCAGCATTTTAAAGCCAGTAGGCTTTTCAGGACACCCAGGTGCCTCGCCTGGAAACCCTATTCCCTGCAAGAACACTGAGTACCCTCAGGCTCCCCTGGCCCTTCTAAGCAAAATCCAGGCCAAGAGCTTTCAGACTCAGAGTGTGTATGTCGAGTGTAGGGTAACACAGTGCACTCTTATTGGGACATCTTGATATAGCCAGCAATCGCCCAGGTTCACGAGCACCTTTAAGCAAGTTCCAATAGGCCGTGGAATTCGTTCTCATTCCCTAGTTTGAGCTGTACAGAGAGAAACAGTAAGCTTCTCCTTCCATTCAGGACCTCCTACCTGAAGTCACCCTGCCTCCTGAAGAAAGACGACCTCGTTTCTATTGAAACTAAAGCACAGTTTTTCCTGTAGCACGGCAGGCTTTTGAAGAGGCACGGGCCCAGAGGCCTAGCTAGGGCTTTCCTTGGTGTGGCCGTTCACTAGATGCAGAACACACTGCCTCGAGAAGTTGATTCAGGGAAGCAACAACTGTGTACTCTGTGTCTCATTTGACTTGTTAAAAACCACAGAGATGTATGCTGCCTGTGCCCATGGAAATGGGGGCATGATGGGACTAGCCTTGCTTTTCGTTTGGAAACCTCCATTCTAGCTTCGGTGAAGCTCCCTGAAATTCTCTGCTGTTGACAGGCCTCTGGCCACTGTAGGCATGTGTCTGGGAAGAAAATGAGTTTTCTCTGGCTACACACGGAACTTCATTGGCCGGGGTGGGGCGCACCTTGCCATGCTCTAGAGCTAAAGGGAATCTAAACGTGAGCCCTTGGCTCGAGGTAAGGCCCTGAGTAGCCCTGCAGAACGGGAGGCATGCAGCTCTTTCCATTAGCTCTTAGTCGCTCTTCTGGTTTACTTTAAATGAAGTACCTTTTTTCAGGACTCCTAGGCCCCTCGGTTGAGCATCATTTTTGTTCCAAGGTCTCTGAGTATCTCCACACCCCTGTAGGCCTGCTGAGCAACAACGAGGCACATTGGTCCTCGGAGGTCCTCTGTGTCTGCTGAGTCATGGGCAACACACTGCACTCTTTCTTTGATATCTTGATTCACAGCACTCGCACAGGATCAAGAGCAATGTTCAACAAGTTCCAACATGCCGTGGAAGTCGCTCTCATTCCCTAGTTTGAGCTGTACAGAGAGAAACAGTAAGCTTCTCTTTCCATTCAGGACCTCCTACCTGAAGTCACCCTGCCTCCTGAAGAAAGACGACCTCGTTTCTATTGAAACTAAAGCATAGTTTTTCCTGTAGCACGGCAGGCTTTTGAAGAGGCACGGGCCCAGAGGCCTAGCTAGGGCTTTCCTTGGTGAGGCCGTTCACTAGATGCAGAACACCCTGCCTCGAGAAGTTGATTCAGGGAAGCAACAACTGGGTACTCTGTGTGTCATTTGACTTGTTAAAAACCACAGAGATGTATGCTGCCTGTGCCCATGGAAATGGGGTCATGATGGTACTAGCCTTGCTTTCCGTTTGGAAACCTCCATTCTTGCGTCCGTGAAGCTCCCTGAAATTCTCTGCTGTTGACAGTCCTCTGGCCACTGTAGGCATGTGTCTGGGAAAAAAAGGAGTTTTCTCTGGGTACACACGGAGCTTCATTGGCCGGGGTGGGGCTCTCCTTGCCATCCTCTAGAGCTAAAGGGAATCTCAACGTGAGTCCCTGCCTCGAGGTAACGCCCTGAGTAACCCTGCAGAAAGGGAGGCATGCAGCTCTTTCCATGAGCTCTTAGTGGAAGTCTGTTTTATTTAAAAGAATTACCCCTTTCAGGACTCCTACGCCCTTCGGGTGAGCATCATTTTGGTTCCAAGATCACTGACTCCCTCCACACCCCTGTGGGCCTGCTGAGCAGCATTGAGTCCCATACGTCCCACGGAGGCTCTCTGTGTCTGCAGAGTCTCGGGCAACACACTATACGTTACTTCAGGAGAGCTACATTTCCAGAGCACTCGAACAGCATCAAAACTACATTTCTAGGCAGTCCAACATGCCCTGGAAGTCTTCGACATTGCCCTCGTCAGAGCTGCCCAGAGAAAACACTCTGCTTAGAATTTATCGAGGACCTCGTACCTGAAGTCACTCTATTGAAGGAGAAATACAGCATCTTAACATGCTGTTTCGTTCACACGGCAAGAAACGTGAGAACTTGCCTCGAGGTAAGGCCATGAAATGCTATGCAGAAGCGGAGGCGTGTAGCAGTTTCCATGTGGCCGTAGACGCATATCTTCAGCATTTTAAAGCCAGTACGCTTTTCAGGACACCCAGGTGCCTCGCCTGGAAACCCTATTCCCTGCAAGAACACTGAGTACCCTCAGGCTCCCCTGGCCCTTCTAAGCAATATCCAGGCCAGGAGCTTTCAGACTCACAGTGTGTATGTCGAGTGTAGGGTAACACAGTGCACTCTTATTGGGACATCTTGATATAGCCAGCAATCGCCCAGGTTCACGAGCACCTTTAAGCAAGTTCCAATAGTCCGTGGAATTCGAACTCATTCCCTAGTTTGAGCTGTACAGAGAGAAACAGTAAGCTTCTCCTTCCATTCAGGACCTCCTACCTGAAGTCACCCTGCCTCCTGAAGAAAGACGACCTCGTTTCTATTGAAACTAAAGCACAGTTTTTCCTGTAGCACGGCAGGCTTTTGAAGAGGCACGGGCCCAGAGGCCTAGCTAGGGCTTTCCTTGGTGAGGCCGTTCACCAGATGCAGAACACCCTGCCTCGAGAAGTTGATTCAGGGAAGCAACAACTGTGTACTCTGTGTCTCATTTGACTTGTTAAAAACCACAGAGATGTATGCTGCCTGTGCCCATTGAAATGGGGGCATGATGGGACTAGTCTTGCTTTTCGTTTGGAAACCTCCATTCTAGCTTCCGTGAAGCTCCCTGAAATTCTCTGCTGTTGACAGGCCTCTGGCCACTGTAGGCATGTATCTGGGAAGAAATTGAGTTTTCTCTGGCTACACATGGAACTTCATTGGCCGGGGTGGGGCGCACCTTGCCATGCTCTAGAGCTAAAGGGAATCTAAACGTGAGCCCTTGGCTCGAGGTAAGGCCCTGAGTAGCCCTGCAGAACGGGAGGCATGCAGCTCTTTCCATTAGCTCTTAGTCGCTCTTCTGGTTTACTTTAAATGAAGTACCTGTTTTCAGGACTCCTAGGCCCCTCGGTTGAGCATCATTTTTCTTCCAAGGTCTCTGAGTATCTCCACACCCCTGTAGGCCTGCTGAGCAACAACGAGGCACATTGGTCCTCGGAGGTCCTCTGTGTCTGCTGAGTCATGGGCAACACACTGCACTCTTTCTTGTGATATCTTGATTCACAGCACTCGCACAGGTTCAAGAGCAATGTTCAACAAGTTCCAACATGCCGTGGAAGTCGCTCTCATTCCCTAGTTTGAGCTGTACAGAGAGAAACAGTAAGCTTCTCCTTCCATTCAGGACCTCCTACCTGAAGTCACCCTGCCTCTTGAAGAAAGACGACCTTCTTTCTATTGCAACTAAAGCACAGTTTTTCCTGTAGCACGGCAGGCTTTTGAAGAGGCACGGGCCCAGAGGCCTAGCTAGGGCTTTCCTTGGTGAGGCCGTTCACTAGATGCAGAACACCCTGCCTCGAGAAGTTGATTCAGGGAAGCAACAACTGGGTACTCTGTGTCTCATTTGACTTGTTAAAAACCACAGAGATGTATGCTGCCTGTGCCCATGGAAATGGGGTCATGATGGTACTAGCCTTGCTTTCCGTTTGGAAACCTCCATTCTTGCGTCCGTGAAGCTCCCTGAAATTCTCTGCTGTTGACAGTCCTCTGGCCACTGTAGGCATGTGTCTGGGAAAAAAAGGAGTTTTCTCTGGGTACACACGGAGCTTCATTGGCCGGGGTGGGGCTCTCCTTGCCATCCTCTAGAGCTAAAGGGAATCTCAACGTGAGTCCCTGCCTCGAGGTAACGCCCTGAGTAGCCCTGCAGAAAGGGAGGCATGCAGCTCTTTCCATGAGCTCTTAGTGGAAGTCTGTTTTATTTAAAAGAATTACCCCTTTCAGGACTCCTACGCCCTTCGGGTGAGCATCATTTTGGTTCCAAGATCACTGACTCCCTCCACACCCCTGTGGGCCTGCTGAGCAGCATTGAGTCCCATACGTCCCACGGAGGCTCTCTGTGTCTGCAGAGTCTCGGGCAACACACTATACGTTACTGCAGGAGAGCTACATTTCCAGAGCACTCGAACAGCATCAAAACTACATTTCTAGGCAGTCCAACATGCCCTGGAAGTCTTCGACATTGCCCTCGTCAGAGCTGCCCAGAGAAAACACTCTGCTTAGAATTTATCGAGGACCTCGTACCTGAAGTCACTCTATTCAAGGAGAAATACAGCATCTTAACATGCTGTGTCGTTCACAGGGCAAGAAACGTGAGAACTTGCCTCGAGGTAAGGCCATGAAATGCTTTGCAGAAGCGGAGGCGTGTAGCAGTTTCCATGTGGCCGTAGACGCATATCTTCAGCATTTTAAAGCCAGTACGCTTTTCAGGACAGCCAGGTGCCTCGCCTGGAAACCCTATTCCCTGCAAGAACACTGAGTACCCTCAGGCTCCCCTGGCCCTTCTAAGCAAAATCCAGGCCAAGAGCTTTCAGACTCAGAGTGTGTATGTCGAGTGTAGGGTAACACAGTGCACTCTTATTGGGACATCTTGATATAGCCAGCAATCGCCCAGGTTCACGAGCACCTTTAAGCAAGTTCCAATAGGCCGTGGAATTCGTTCTCATTCCCTAGTTTGAGCTGTACAGAGAGAAACAGTAAGCTTCTCCTTCCATTCAGGACCTCCTACCTGAAGTCACCCTGCCTCCTGAAGAAAGACGACCTCGTTTCTATTGAAACTAAAGCACAGTTTTTCCTGTAGCACGGCAGGCTTTTGAAGAGGCACGGGCCCAGAGGCCTAGCTAGGGCTTTCCTTGGTGTGGCCGTTCACTAGATGCAGAACACCCTGCCTCGAGAAGTTGATTCAGGGAAGCAACAACTGTGTACTCTGTGTCTCATTTGACTTGTTAAAAACCACAGAGATGTATGCTGCCTGTGCCCATGGAAATGGGGGCATGATGGGACTAGCCTTGCTTTTCGTTTGGAAACCTCCATTCTAGCTTCCGTGAAGCTCCCTGAAATTCTCTGCTGTTGACAGGCCTCTGGCCACTGTAGGCATGTGTTTGGGAAGAAAATGAGTTTTCTCTGGCTACACACGGAACTTCATTGGCCGAGGTGGGGCGCACCTTGCCATGCTCTAGAGCTAAAGGGAATCTAAACGTGAGCCCTTGGCTCGAGGTAAGGCCCTGAGTAGCCCTGCAGAACGGGAGGCATGCAGCTCTTTCCATTAGCTCTTAGTCGCTCTTCTGGTTTACTTTAAATGAAGTACCTTTTTTCAGGACTCCTAGGCCCCTCGGTTGAGCATCATTTTTGTTCCAAGGTCTCTGAGTATCTCCACACCCCTGTAGGCCTGCTGAGCAACAACGAGGCACATTGGTCCTCGGAGGTCCTCTGTGTCTGCTGAGTCATGGGCAACACACTGCACTCTTTCTTTGATATCTTGATTCACAGCACTCGCACAGGTTCAAGAGCAATGTTCAACAAGTTCCAACATGCCGTGGAAGTCGCTCTCATTCCCTAGTTTGAGCTGTACAGAGAGAAACAGTAAGCTTCTCTTTCCATTCAGGACCTCCTACCTGAAGTCACCCTGCCTCCTGAAGAAAGACGACCTCGTTTCTATTGAAACTAAAGCATAGTTTTTCCTGTAGCACGGCAGGCTTTTGAAGAGGCACGGGCCCAGAGGCCTAGCTAGGGCTTTCCTTGGTGAGGCCGTTCACTAGATGCAGAACACCCTGCCTCGAGAAGTTGATTCAGGGAAGCAACAACTGGGTACTCTGTGTCTCATTTGACTTGTTAAAAACCACAGAGATGTATGCTGCCTATGCCCATGGAAATGGGGTCATGATGGTACTAGCCTTGCTTTCCGTTTGGAAACCTCCATTCTTGCTTCCGTGAAGCTCCCTGAAATTCTCTGCTGTTGACAGTCCTCTGGCCACTGTAGGCATGTGTCTGGGAAAAAAATGAGTTTTCTCTGGGTACACACGGAGCTTCACTGGCCGGGGTGGGGCTCTCCTTGCCATCCTCTAGAGCTAAAGGGAATCTCAACGTGAGTCCCTGCCTCGAGGTAACGCCCTGAGTAGCCCTGCAGAAAGGGAGGCATGCAGCTCTTTCCATGAGCTCTTAGTGGAAGTCTGTTTTATTTAAAAGAATTACCCCTTTCAGGACTCCTACGCCCTTCGGGTGAGCATCATTTTGGTTCCAAGATCACTGACTCCCTCCACACCCCTGTGGGCCTGCTGAGCAGCATTGAGTCCCATACGTCCCACGGAGGCTCTCTGTGTCTGCAGAGTCTCGGGCAACACACTATACGTTACTGCAGGAGAGCTACATTTCCAGAGCACTCGAACAGCATCAAAACTACATTTCTAGGCAGTCCAACATGCCCTGGAAGTCTTCGACATTGCCCTCGTCAGAGCTGCCCAGAGAAAACACTCTGCTTAGAATTTATCGAGGACCTCGTACCTGAAGTCACTCTATTCAAGGAGAAATACAGCATCTTAACATGCTGTGTCGTTCACAGGGCAAGAAACGTGAGAACTTGCCTCGAGGTAAGGCCATGAAATGCTTTGCAGAAGCGGAGGCGTGTAGCAGTTTCCATGTGGCCGTAGACGCATATCTTCAGCATTTTAAAGCCAGTACGCTTTTCAGGACACCCAGGTGCCTCGCCTGGAAACCCTATTCCCTGCAAGAACACTGAGTACCCTCAGGCTCCCCTGGCCCTTCTAAGCAAAATCCAGGCCAAGAGTTTTCAGACTCAGAGTGTGTATGTCGAGTGTAGGGTAACACAGTGCACTCTTATTGGGACATCTTGATATAGCCAGCAATCGCCCAGGTTCACGAGCACCTTTAAGCAAGTTCCAATAGGCCGTGGAATTCGTTCTCATTCCCTAGTTTGAGCTGTACAGAGAGAAACAGTAAGCTTCTCCTTCCATTCAGGACCTCCTACCTGAAGTCACCCTGCCTCCTGAAGAAAGACGACCTCGTTTCTATTGAAACTAAAGCACAGTTTTTCCTGTAGCACGGCAGGCTTTTGAAGAGGCACGGGCCCAGAGGCCTAGCTAGGGCTTTCCTTGGTGTGGCCGTTCACTAGATGCAGAACACCCTGCCTCGAGAAGTTGATTCAGGGAAGCAACAACTGTGTACTCTGTGTCTGATTTGACTTGTTAAAAACCACAGAGATGTATGCTGCCTGTGCCCATGGAAATGGGGGCATGATGGGACTAGCCTTGCTTTTCGTTTGGAAACCTCCATTCTAGCTTCGGTGAAGCTCCCTGAAATTCTCTGCTGTTGACAGGCCTCTGGCCACTGTAGGCATGTGTCTGGGAAGAAAATGAGTTTTCTCTGGCTACACACGGAACTTCATTGGCCGGGGTGGGGCGCACCTTGCCATGCTCTAGAGCTAAAGGGAATCTAAACGTGAGCCCTTGGCTCGAGGTAAGGCCCTGAGTAGCCCTGCAGAACGGGAGGCATGCAGCTCTTTCCATTAGCTCTTAGTCGCTCTTCTGGTTTACTTTAAATGAAGTACCTTTTTTCAGGACTCCTAGGCCCCTCGGTTGAGCATCATTTTTGTTCCAAGGTCTCTGAGTATCTCCACACCCCTGTAGGCCTGCTGAGCAACAACGAGGCACATTGGTCCTCGGAGGTCCTCTGTGTCTGCTGAGTCATGGGCAACACACTGCACTCTTTCTTGTGATATCTTGATTCACAGCACTCGCACAGGTTCAAGAGCAATGTTCAACAAGTTCCAACATGCCGTGGAAGTCGCTCTCATTCCCTAGTTTGAGCTGTACAGAGAGAAACAGTAAGCTTCTCCTTCCATTCAGGACCTCCTACCTGAAGTCACCCTGCCTCTTGAAGAAAGACGACCTTCTTTCTATTGCAACTAAAGCACAGTTTTTCTTGTAGCACGGCAGGCTTTTGAAGCGGCACGGGTCCAGAGTCCTAGCCAGGGATTTCCTTGGTGAGGCCGTTCACTAGTTGCAGAACACCGTGCCTCGAGAAGTTGATTCAGGGAAGCAACAACTGTGTACTCTGTGTCTCATTTGACTTGTTAAAAACCACAGAGATGAATGCTGCCTGTGCCCATGGAAATGGGGTCATGAGGGTACTAGCCTTGCTTTCCGTTTGGAAACCTCCATTCTTGCTTCCGTGAAGCTCCCTGAAATTCTCTGCTGTTGACAGTCCTCTGGCCACTGTAGGCATGTGTCTGGGAAAAAAATGAGTTTTCTCTGGGTACACACGGAGCTTCATTGGCCGGGGTGGGGCTCTCCTTGCCATCCTCTAGAGCTAAAGGGAATCTCAACGTGAGTCCCTGCCTCGAGGTAAGGCCCTGAGTAGCCCTGCAGAAAGGGAGGCATGCAGCTCTTTCCATTAGCTCTTAGTGGAGGTCTGTTTTATTGAAAAGAATTACCCCTTTCAGGACTCCTACGCCCTTCGGGTGAGCATCATTTTGGTTCCAAGATCACTGACTCCCTCCACACCCCTGTGGGCCTGCTGAGCAGCATTGAGTCCCATACGTCCCACGGAGGCTCTCTGTGTCTGCAGAGTCTCGGGCAACACACTATACGTTACTGCAGGAGAGCTACATTTCCAGAGCACTCGAACAGCATCAAAACTACATTTCTAGGCAGTCCAACATGCCCTGGAAGTCTTCGACATTGCCCTCGTCAGAGCTGCCCAGAGAAAACACTCTGCTTAGAATTTATCGAGGACCTCGTACCTGAAGTCACTCTATTCAAGGAGAAATACAGCATCTTAACATGCTGTGTCGTTCACAGGGCAAGAAACGTGAGAACTTGCCTCGAGGTAAGGCCATGAAATGCTTTGCAGAAGCGGAGGCGTGTAGCAGTTTCCATGTGGCCGTAGACGCATATCTTCAGCATTTTAAAGCCAGTACGCTTTTCAGGACACCCAGGTGCCTCGCCTGGAAACCCTATTCCCTGCAAGAACACTGAGTACCCTCAGGCTCCCCTGGCCCTTCTAAGCAAAATCCAGGCCAAGAGTTTTCAGACTCAGAGTGTGTATGTCGAGTGTAGGGTAACACAGTGCACTCTTATTGGGACATCTTGATATAGCCAGCAATCGCCCAGGTTCACGAGCACCTTTAAGCAAGTTCCAATAGGCCGTGGAATTCGTTCTCATTCCCTAGTTTGAGCTGTACAGAGAGAAACAGTAAGCTTCTCCTTCCATTCAGGACCTCCTACCTGAAGTCACCCTGCCTCCTGAAGAAAGACGACCTCGTTTCTATTGAAACTAAAGCACAGTTTTTCCTGTAGCACGGCAGGCTTTTGAAGAGGCACGGGCCCAGAGGCCTAGCTAGGGCTTTCCTTGGTGTGGCCGTTCACTAGATGCAGAACACCCTGCCTCGAGAAGTTGATTCAGGGAAGCAACAACTGTGTACTCTGTGTCTGATTTGACTTGTTAAAAACCACAGAGATGTATGCTGCCTGTGCCCATGGAAATGGGGGCATGATGGGACTAGCCTTGCTTTTCGTTTGGAAACCTCCATTCTAGCTTTGGTGAAGCTCCCTGAAATTCTCTGCTGTTGACAGGCCTCTGGCCACTGTAGGCATGTGTCTGGGAAGAAAATGAGTTTTCTCTGGCTACACACGGAACTTCATTGGCCGGGGTGGGGCGCACCTTGCCATGCTCTAGAGCTAAAGGGAATCTAAACGTGAGCCCTTGGCTCGAGGTAAGGCCCTGAGTAGCCCTGCAGAACGGGAGGCATGCAGCTCTTTCCATTAGCTCTTAGTCGCTCTTCTGGTTTACTTTAAATGAAGTACCTTTTTTCAGGACTCCTAGGCCCCTCGGTTGAGCATCATTTTTGTTCCAAGGTCTCTGAGTATCTCCACACCCCTGTAGGCCTGCTGAGCAACAATGAGGCACATTGGTCCTCGGAGGTCCTCTGTGTCTGCTGAGTCATGGGCAACACACTGCACTCTTTCTTGTGATATCTTGATTCACAGCACTCGCACAGGTTCAAGAGCAATGTTCAACAAGTTCCAACATGCCGTGGAAGTCGCTCTCATTCCCTAGTTTGAGCTGTACAGAGAGAAACAGTAAGCTTCTCTTTCCATTCAGGACCTCCTACCTGAAGTCACCCTGCCTCCTGAAGAAAGACGACCTCGTTTCTATTGAAACTAAAGCATAGTTTTTCCTGTAGCACGGCAGGCTTTTGAAGAGGCACGGGCCCAGAGGCCTAGCTAGGGCTTTCCTTGGTGAGGCCGTTCACTAGATGCAGAACACCCTGCCTCGAGAAGTTGATTCAGGGAAGCAACAACTGGGTACTCTGTGTCTCATTTGACTTGTTAAAAACCACAGAGATGTATGCTGCCTGTGCCCATGGAAATGGGGTCATGATGGTACTAGCCTTGCTTTCCGTTTGGAAACCTCCATTCTTGCGTCCGTGAAGCTCCCTGAAATTCTCTGCTGTTGACAGTCCTCTGGCCACTGTAGGCATGTGTCTGGGAAAAAAATGAGTTTTCTCTGGGTACACACGGAGCTTCATTGGCCGGGGTGGGGCTCTCCTTGCCATCCTCTAGAGCTAAAGGGAATCTCAACGTGAGTCCCTGCCTCGAGGTAAGGCCCTGAGTAGCCCTGCAGAAAGGGAGGCATGCAGCTCTTTCCATGAGCTCTTAGTGGAGGTCCGTTTTATTTAAAAGAATTACCCCTTTCAGGACTCCTACGCCCTTCGGGTGAGCATCATTTTGGTTCCAAGATCACTGACTCCCTCCACACCCCTGTGGGCCTGCTGAGCAGCATTGAGTCCCATACGTCCCACGGAGGCTCTCTGTGTCTGCAGAGTCTCGGGCAACACACTATACGTTACTGCAGGAGAGCTACATTTCCAGAGCACTCGAACAGCATCAAAACTACATTTCTAGGCAGTCCAACATGCCCTGGAAGTCTTCGACATTGCCCTCGTCAGAGCTGCCCAGAGAAAACACTCTGCTTAGAATTTATCGAGGACCTCGTACCTGAAGTCACTCTATTCAAGGAGAAATACAGCATCTTAACATGCTGTGTCGTTCACAGGGCAAGAAACGTGAGAACTTGCCTCGAGGTAAGGCCATGAAATGCTTTGCAGAAGCGGAGGCGTGTAGCAGTTTCCATGTGGCCGTAGACGCATATCTTCAGCATTTTAAAGCCAGTACGCTTTTCAGGACACCCAGGTGCCTCGCCTGGAAACCCTATTCCCTGCAAGAACACTGAGTACCCTCAGGCTCCCCTGGCCCTTCTAAGCAAAATCCAGGCCAAGAGTTTTCAGACTCAGAGTGTGTATGTCGAGTGTAGGGTAACACAGTGCACTCTTATTGGGACATCTTGATATAGCCAGCAATCGCCCAGGTTCACGAGCACCTTTAAGCAAGTTCCAATAGGCCGTGGAATTCGTTCTCATTCCCTAGTTTGAGCTGTACAGAGAGAAACAGTAAGCTTCTCCTTCCATTCAGGACCTCCTACCTGAAGTCACCCTGCCTCCTGAAGAAAGACGACCTCGTTTCTATTGAAACTAAAGCACAGTTTTTCCTGTAGCACGGCAGGCTTTTGAAGAGGCACGGGCCCAGAGGCCTAGCTAGGGCTTTCCTTGGTGTGGCCGTTCACTAGATGCAGAACACCCTGCCTCGAGAAGTTGATTCAGGGAAGCAACAACTGTGTACTCTGTGTCTGATTTGACTTGTTAAAAACCACAGAGATGTATGCTGCCTGTGCCCATGGAAATGGGGGCATGATGGGACTAGCCTTGCTTTTCGTTTGGAAACCTCCATTCTAGCTTTGGTGAAGCTCCCTGAAATTCTCTGCTGTTGACAGGCCTCTGGCCACTGTAGGCATGTGTCTGGGAAGAAAATGAGTTTTCTCTGGCTACACACGGAACTTCATTGGCCGGGGTGGGGCGCACCTTGCCATGCTCTAGAGCTAAAGGGAATCTAAACGTGAGCCCTTGGCTCGAGGTAAGGCCCTGAGTAGCCCTGCAGAACGGGAGGCATGCAGCTCTTTCCATTAGCTCTTAGTCGCTCTTCTGGTTTACTTTAAATGAAGTACCTTTTTTCAGGACTCCTAGGCCCCTCGGTTGAGCATCATTTTTGTTCCAAGGTCTCTGAGTATCTCCACACCCCTGTAGGCCTGCTGAGCAACAATGAGGCACATTGGTCCTCGGAGGTCCTCTGTGTCTGCTGAGTCATGGGCAACACACTGCACTCTTTCTTGTGATATCTTGATTCACAGCACTCGCACAGGTTCAAGAGCAATGTTCAACAAGTTCCAACATGCCGTGGAAGTCGCTCTCATTCCCTAGTTTGAGCTGTACAGAGAGAAACAGTAAGCTTCTCCTTCCATTCAGGACCTCCTACCTGAAGTCACCCTGCCTCTTGAAGAAAGACGACCTTCTTTCTATTGCAACTAAAGCACAGTTTTTCCTGTAGCACGGCAGGCTTTTGAAGCGGCACGGGTCCAGAGTCCTAGCCAGGGATTTCCTTGGTGAGGCCGTTCACTAGTTGCAGAACACCGTGCCTCGAGAAGTTGATTCAGGGAAGCAACAACTGTGTACTCTGTGTCTCATTTGACTTGTTAAAAACCACAGAGATGAATGCTGCCTGTGCCCATGGAAATGGGGTCATGAGGGTACTAGCCTTGCTTTCCGTTTGGAAACCTCCATTCTTGCTTCCGTGAAGCTCCCTGAAATTCTCTGCTGTTGACAGTCCTCTGGCCACTGTAGGCATGTGTCTGGGAAAAAAATGAGTTTTCTCTGGGTACACACGGAGCTTCATTGGCCGGGGTGGGGCTCTCCTTGCCATCCTCTAGAGCTAAAGGGAATCTCAACGTGAGTCCCTGCCTCGAGGTAAGGCCCTGAGTAGCCCTGCAGAAAGGGAGGCATGCAGCTCTTTCCATGAGCTCTTAGTGGAGGTCTGTTTTATTGAAAAGAATTACCCCTTTCAGGACTCCTACGCCCTTCGGGTGAGCATCATTTTGGTTCCAAGATCACTGACTCCCTCCACACCCCTGTGGGCCTGCTGAGCAGCATTGAGTCCCATACGTCCCACGGAGGCTCTCTGTGTCTGCAGAGTCTCGGGCAACACACTATACGTTACTTCAGGAGAGCTACATTTCCAGAGCACTCGAACAGCATCAAAACTACATTTCTAGGCAGTCCAACATGCCCTGGAAGTCTTCGACATTGCCCTCGTCAGAGCTGCCCAGAGAAAACACTCTGCTTAGAATTTATCGAGGACCTCGTACCTGAAGTCACTCTATTCAAGGAGAAATACAGCATCTTAACATGCTGTGTCGTTCACAGGGCAAGAAACGTGAGAACTTACCTCGAGGTAAGGCCATGAAATGCTTTGCAGAAGCGGAGGCGTGTAGCAGTTTCCATGTGGCCGTAGACGCATATCTTCAGCATTTTAAAGCCAGTACGCTTTTCAGGACAGCCAGGTGCCTCGCCTGGAAACCCTATTCCCTGCAAGAACACTGAGTACCCTCAGGCTCCCCTGGCCCTTCTAAGCAATATCCAGGCCAGAAGCTTTCAGACTCACAGTGTGTATGTCGAGTGTAGGGTAACAAAGTGCACTCTTATTGGGACATCTTGATATAGCCAGCAATCGCCCAGGTTCACGAGCACCTTTAAGCAAGTTCCAATAGGCCGTGGAATTCGTTCTCATTCCCTAGTTTGAGCTGTACAGAGAGAAACAGTAAGCTTCTCCTTCCATTCAGGACCTCCTACCTGAAGTCACCCTGCCTCCTGAAGAAAGACGACCTCGTTTCTATTGAAACTAAAGCACAGTTTTTCCTGTAGCACGGCAGGCTTTTGAAGAGGCACGGGCCCAGAGGCCTAGCTAGGGCTTTCCTTGGTGTGGCCGTTCACCAGATGCAGAACACCCTGCCTCGAGAAGTTGATTCAGGGAAGCAACAACTGTGTACTCTGTGTCTGATTTGACTTGTTAAAAACCACAGAGATGTATGCTGCCTGTGCCCATGGAAATGGGGGCATGATGGGACTAGCCTTGCTTTTCGTTTGGAAACCTCCATTCTAGCTTCCGTGAAGCTCCCTGAAATTCTCTGCTGTTGACAGGCCTCTGGCCACTGTAGGCATGTGTTTGGGAAGAAAATGAGTTTTCTCTGGCTACACACGGAACTTCATTGGCCGGGGTGGGGCGCACCTTGCCATGCTCTAGAGCTAAAGGGAATCTAAACGTGAGCCCTTGGCTCGAGGTAAGGCCCTGAGTAGCCCTGCAGAACGGGAGGCATGCAGCTCTTTCCATTAGCTCTTAGTCGCTCTTCTGGTTTACTTTAAATGAAGTACCTTTTTTCAGGACTCCTAGGCCCCTCGGTTGAGCATCATTTTTGTTCCAAGGTCTCTGAGTATCTCCACACCCCTGTAGGCCTGCTGAGCAACAACGAGGCACATTGGTCCTCGGAGGTCCTCTGTGTCTGCTGAGTCATTGGCAACACACTGCACTCTTTCTTTGATATCTTGATTCACAGCACTCGCACAGGTTCAAGAGCAATGTTCAACAAGTTCCAACATGCCGTGGAAGTCGCTCTCATTCCCTAGTTTGAGCTGTACAGAGAGAAACAGTAAGCTTCTCTTTCCATTCAGGACCTCCTACCTGAAGTCACCCTGCCTCCTGAAGAAAGACGACCTCGTTTCTATTGAAACTAAAGCATAGTTTTTCCTGTAGCACGGCAGGCTTTTGAAGAGGCACGGGCCCAGAGGCCTAGCTAGGGCTTTCCTTGGTGAGGCCGTTCACTAGATGCAGAACACCCTGCCTCGAGAAGTTGATTCAGGGAAGCAACAACTGGGTACTCTGTGTCTCATTTGACTTGTTAAAAACCACAGAGATGTATGCTGCCTGTGCCCATGGAAATGGGGTCATGATGGTACTAGCCTTGCTTTCCGTTTGGAAACCTCCATTCTTGCGTCCGTGAAGCTCCCTGAAATTCTCTGCTGTTGACAGTCCTCTGGCCACTGTAGGCATGTGTCTGGGAAAAAAATGAGTTTTCTCTGGGTACACACGGAGCTTCATTGGCCGGGGTGGGGCTCTCCTTGCCATCCTCTAGAGCTAAAGGGAATCTCAACGTGAGTCCCTGCCTCGAGGTAACGCCCTGAGTAGCCCTGCAGAAAGGGAGGCATGCAGCTCTTTCCATGAGCTCTTAGTGGAAGTCTGTTTTATTTAAAAGAATTACCCCTTTCAGGACTCCTACGCCCTTCGGGTGAGCATCATTTTGGTTCCAAGATCACTGACTCCCTCCACACCCCTGTGGGCCTGCTGAGCAGCATTGAGTCCCATACGTCCCACGGAGGCTCTCTGTGTCTGCAGAGTCTCGGGCAACACACTATACGTTACTGCAGGAGAGCTACATTTCCAGAGCACTCGAACAGCATCAAAACTACATTTCTAGGCAGTCCAACATGCCCTGGAAGTCTTCGACATTGCCCTCGTCAGAGCTGCCCAGAGAAAACACTCTGCTTAGAATTTATCGAGGACCTCGTACCTGAAGTCACTCTATTCAAGGAGAAATACAGCATCTTAACATGCTGTGTCGTTCACAGGGCAAGAAACGTGAGAACTTGCCTCGAGGTAAGGCCATGAAATGCTTTGCAGAAGCGGAGGCGTGTAGCAGTTTCCATGTGGCCGTAGACGCATATCTTCAGCATTTTAAAGCCAGTACGCTTTTCAGGACACCCAGGTGCCTCGCCTGGAAACCCTATTCCCTGCAAGAACACTGAGTACCCTCAGGCTCCCCTGGCCCTTCTAAGCAAAATCCAGGCCAAGAGTTTTCAGACTCAGAGTGTGTATGTCGAGTGTAGGGTAACACAGTGCACTCTTATTGGGACATCTTGATATAGCCAGCAATCGCCCAGGTTCACGAGCACCTTTAAGCAAGTTCCAATAGGCCGTGGAATTCGTTCTCATTCCCTAGTTTGAGCTGTACAGAGAGAAACAGTAAGCTTCTCCTTCCATTCAGGACCTCCTACCTGAAGTCACCCTGCCTCCTGAAGAAAGACGACCTCGTTTCTATTGAAACTAAAGCACAGTTTTTCCTGTAGCACGGCAGGCTTTTGAAGAGGCACGGGCCCAGAGGCCTAGCTAGGGCTTTCCTTGGTGTGGCCGTTCACTAGATGCAGAACACCCTGCCTCGAGAAGTTGATTCAGGGAAGCAACAACTGTGTACTCTGTGTCTGATTTGACTTGTTAAAAACCACAGAGATGTATGCTGCCTGTGCCCATGGAAATGGGGGCATGATGGGACTAGCCTTGCTTTTCGTTTGGAAACCTCCATTCTAGCTTCGGTGAAGCTCCCTGAAATTCTCTGCTGTTGACAGGCCTCTGGCCACTGTAGGCATGTGTCTGGGAAGAAAATGAGTTTTCTCTGGCTACACACGGAACTTCATTGGCCGGGGTGGGGCGCACCTTGCCATGCTCTAGAGCTAAAGGGAATCTAAACGTGAGCCCTTGGCTCGAGGTAAGGCCCTGAGTAGCCCTGCAGAACGGGAGGCATGCAGCTCTTTCCATTAGCTCTTAGTCGCTCTTCTGGTTTACTTTAAATGAAGTACCTTTTTTCAGGACTCCTAGGCCCCTCGGTTGAGCATCATTTTTGTTCCAAGGTCTCTGAGTATCTCCACACCCCTGTAGGCCTGCTGAGCAACAATGAGGCACATTGGTCCTCGGAGGTCCTCTGTGTCTGCTGAGTCATGGGCAACACACTGCACTCTTTCTTGTGATATCTTGATTCACAGCACTCGCACAGGTTCAAGAGCAATGTTCAACAAGTTCCAACATGCCGTGGAAGTCGCTCTCATTCCCTAGTTTGAGCTGTACAGAGAGAAACAGTAAGCTTCTCCTTCCATTCAGGACCTCCTACCTGAAGTCACCCTGCCTCTTGAAGAAAGACGACCTTCTTTCTATTGCAACTAAAGCACAGTTTTTCCTGTAGCACGGCAGGCTTTTGAAGCGGCACGGGTCCAGAGTCCTAGCCAGGGATTTCCTTGGTGAGGCCGTTCACTAGTTGCAGAACACCGTGCCTCGAGAAGTTGATTCAGGGAAGCAACAACTGTGTACTCTGTGTCTCATTTGACTTGTTAAAAACCACAGAGATGAATGCTGCCTGTGCCCATGGAAATGGGGTCATGAGGGTACTAGCCTTGCTTTCCGTTTGGAAACCTCCATTCTTGCTTCCGTGAAGCTCCCTGAAATTCTCTGCTGTTGACAGTCCTCTGGCCACTGTAGGCATGTGTCTGGGAAAAAAATGAGTTTTCTCTGGGTACACACGGAGCTTCATTGGCCGGGGTGGGGCTCTCCTTGCCATCCTCTAGAGCTAAAGGGAATCTCAACGTGAGTCCCTGCCTCGAGGTAAGGCCCTGAGTAGCCCTGCAGAAAGGGAGGCATGCAGCTCTTTCCATGAGCTCTTAGTGGAGGTCTGTTTTATTGAAAAGAATTACCCCTTTCAGGACTCCTACGCCCTTCGGGTGAGCATCATTTTGGTTCCAAGATCACTGACTCCCTCCACACCCCTGTGGGCCTGCTGAGCAGCATTGAGTCCCATACGTCCCACGGAGGCTCTCTGTGTCTGCAGAGTCTCGGGCAACACACTATACGTTACTTCAGGAGAGCTACATTTCCAGAGCACTCGAACAGCATCAAAACTACATTTCTAGGCAGTCCAACATGCCCTGGAAGTCTTCGACATTGCCCTCGTCAGAGCTGCCCAGAGAAAACACTCTGCTTAGAATTTATCGAGGACCTCGTACCTGAAGTCACTCTATTCAAGGAGAAATACAGCATCTTAACATGCTGTGTCGTTCACAGGGCAAGAAACGTGAGAACTTACCTCGAGGTAAGGCCATGAAATGCTTTGCAGAAGCGGAGGCGTGTAGCAGTTTCCATGTGGCCGTAGACGCATATCTTCAGCATTTTAAAGCCAGTACGCTTTTCAGGACAGCCAGGTGCCTCGCCTGGAAACCCTATTCCCTGCAAGAACACTGAGTACCCTCAGGCTCCCCTGGCCCTTCTAAGCAATATCCAGGCCAGAAGCTTTCAGACTCACAGTGTGTATGTCGAGTGTAGGGTAAAACAGTGCACTCTTATTGGGACATCTTGATATAGCCAGCAATCGCCCAGGTTCACGAGCACCTTTAAGCAAGTTCCAATAGGCCGTGGAATTCGTTCTCATTCCCTAGTTTGAGCTGTACAGAGAGAAACAGTAAGCTTCTCCTTCCATTCAGGACCTCCTACCTGAAGTCACCCTGCCTCCTGAAGAAAGACGACCTCGTTTCTATTGAAACTAAAGCACAGTTTTTCCTGTAGCACGGCAGGCTTTTGAAGAGGCACGGGCCCAGAGGCCTAGCTAGGGCTTTCCTTGGTGTGGCCGTTCACCAGATGCAGAACACCCTGCCTCGAGAAGTTGATTCAGGGAAGCAACAACTGTGTACTCTGTGTCTGATTTGACTTGTTAAAAACCACAGAGATGTATGCTGCCTGTGCCCATGGAAATGGGGGCATGATGGGACTAGCCTTGCTTTTCGTTTGGAAACCTCCATTCTAGCTTCCGTGAAGCTCCCTGAAATTCTCTGCTGTTGACAGGCCTCTGGCCACTGTAGGCATGTGTTTGGGAAGAAAATGAGTTTTCTCTGGCTACACACGGAACTTCATTGGCCGGGGTGGGGCGCACCTTGCCATGCTCTAGAGCTAAAGGGAATCTAAACGTGAGCCCTTGGCTCGAGGTAAGGCCCTGAGTAGCCCTGCAGAACGGGAGGCATGCAGCTCTTTCCATTAGCTCTTAGTCGCTCTTCTGGTTTACTTTAAATGAAGTACCTTTTTTCAGGACTCCTAGGCCCCTCGGTTGAGCATCATTTTTGTTCCAAGGTCTCTGAGTATCTCCACACCCCTGTAGGCCTGCTGAGCAACAACGAGGCACATTGGTCCTCGGAGGTCCTCTGTGTCTGCTGAGTCATGGGCAACACACTGCACTCTTTCTTTGATATCTTGATTCACAGCACTCGCACAGGTTCAAGAGCAATGTTCAACAAGTTCCAACATGCCGTGGAAGTCGCTCTCATTCCCTAGTTTGAGCTGTACAGAGAGAAACAGTAAGCTTCTCTTTCCATTCAGGACCTCCTACCTGAAGTCACCCTGCCTCCTGAAGAAAGACGACCTCGTTTCTATTGAAACTAAAGCATAGTTTTTCCTGTAGCACGGCAGGCTTTTGAAGAGGCACGGGCCCAGAGGCCTAGCTAGGGCTTTCCTTGGTGAGGCCGTTCACTAGATGCAGAACACCCTGCCTCGAGAAGTTGATTCAGGGAAGCAACAACTGGGTACTCTGTGTCTCATTTGACTTGTTAAAAACCACAGAGATGTATGCTGCCTGTGCCCATGGAAATGGGGTCATGATGGTACTAGCCTTGCTTTCCGTTTGGAAACCTCCATTCTTGCGTCCGTGAAGCTCCCTGAAATTCTCTGCTGTTGACAGTCCTCTGGCCACTGTAGGCATGTGTCTGGGAAAAAAATGAGTTTTCTCTGGGTACACACGGAGCTTCATTGGCCGGGGTGGGGCTCTCCTTGCCATCCTCTAGAGCTAAAGGGAATCTCAACGTGAGTCCCTGCCTCGAGGTAACGCCCTGAGTAGCCCTGCAGAAAGGGAGGCATGCAGCTCTTTCCATGAGCTCTTAGTGGAAGTCTGTTTTATTTAAAAGAATTACCCCTTTCAGGACTCCTACGCCCTTCGGGTGAGCATCATTTTGGTTCCAAGATCACTGACTCCCTCCACACCCCTGTGGGCCTGCTGAGCAGCATTGAGTCCCATACGTCCCACGGAGGCTCTCTGTGTCTGCAGAGTCTCGGGCAACACACTATACGTTACTGCAGGAGAGCTACATTTCCAGAGCACTCGAACAGCATCAAAACTACATTTCTAGGCAGTCCAACATGCCCTGGAAGTCTTCGACATTGCCCTCGTCAGAGCTGCCCAGAGAAAACACTCTGCTTAGAATTTATCGAGGACCTCGTACCTGAAGTCACTCTATTCAAGGAGAAATACAGCATCTTAACATGCTGTGTCGTTCACAGGGCAAGAAACGTGAGAACTTGCCTCGAGGTAAGGCCATGAAATGCTTTGCAGAAGCGGAGGCGTGTAGCAGTTTCCATGTGGCCGTAGACGCATATCTTCAGCATTTTAAAGCCAGTACGCTTTTCAGGACACCCAGGTGCCTCGCCTGGAAACCCTATTCCCTGCAAGAACACTGAGTACCCTCAGGCTCCCCTGGCCCTTCTAAGCAAAATCCAGGCCAAGAGTTTTCAGACTCAGAGTGTGTATGTCGAGTGTAGGGTAACACAGTGCACTCTTATTGGGACATCTTGATATAGCCAGCAATCGCCCAGGTTCACGAGCACCTTTAAGCAAGTTCCAATAGGCCGTGGAATTCGTTCTCATTCCCTAGTTTGAGCTGTACAGAGAGAAACAGTAAGCTTCTCCTTCCATTCAGGACCTCCTACCTGAAGTCACCCTGCCTCCTGAAGAAAGACGACCTCGTTTCTATTGAAACTAAAGCACAGTTTTTCCTGTAGCACGGCAGGCTTTTGAAGAGGCACGGGCCCAGAGGCCTAGCTAGGGCTTTCCTTGGTGTGGCCGTTCACTAGATGCAGAACACCCTGCCTCGAGAAGTTGATTCAGGGAAGCAACAACTGTGTACTCTGTGTCTGATTTGACTTGTTAAAAACCACAGAGATGTATGCTGCCTGTGCCCATGGAAATGGGGGCATGATGGGACTAGCCTTGCTTTTCGTTTGGAAACCTCCATTCTAGCTTCGGTGAAGCTCCCTGAAATTCTCTGCTGTTGACAGGCCTCTGGCCACTGTAGGCATGTGTCTGGGAAGAAAATGAGTTTTCTCTGGCTACACACGGAACTTCATTGGCCTGGGTGGGGCGCACCTTGCCATGCTCTAGAGCTAAAGGGAATCTAAACGTGAGCCCTTGGCTCGAGGTAAGGCCCTGAGTAGCCCTGCAGAACGGGAGGCATGCAGCTCTTTCCATTAGCTCTTAGTCGCTCTTCTGGTTTACTTTAAATGAAGTACCTTTTTTCAGGACTCCTAGGCCCCTCGGTTGAGCATCATTTCTGTTCCAAGGTCTCTGAGTATCTCCACACCCCTGTAGGCCTGCTGAGCAACAATGAGGCACATTGGTCCTCGGAGGTCCTCTGTGTCTGCTGAGTCATGGGCAACACACTGCACTCTTTCTTGTGATATCTTGATTCACAGCACTCGCACAGGTTCAAGAGCAATGTTCAACAAGTTTCAACATGCCGTGGAAGTCGCTCTCATTCCCTAGTTTGAGCTGTACAGAGAGAAACAGTAAGCTTCTCTTTCCATTCAGGACCTCCTACCTGAAGTCACCCTGCCTCCTGAAGAAAGACGACCTCGTTTCTATTGAAACTAAAGCATAGTTTTTCCTGTAGCACGGCAGGCTTTTGAAGAGGCACGGGCCCAGAGGCCTAGCTAGGGCTTTCCTTGGTGAGGCCGTTCACTAGATGCAGAACACCCTGCCTCGAGAAGTTGATTCAGGGAAGCAACAACTGGGTACTCTGTGTCTCATTTGACTTGTTAAAAACCACAGAGATGTATGCTGCCTGTGCCCATGGAAATGGGGTCATGATGGTACTAGCCTTGCTTTCCGTTTGGAAACCTCCATTCTTGCGTCCGTGAAGCTCCCTGAAATTCTCTGCTGTTGACAGTCCTCTGGCCACTGTAGGCATGTGCCTGGGAAAAAAATGAGTTTTCTCTGGGTACACACGGAGCTTCATTGGCCGGGGTGGGGCTCTCCTTGCCATCCTCTAGAGCTAAAGGGAATCTCAACGTGAGTCCCTGCCTCGAGGTAACGCCCTGAGTAGCCCTGCAGAAAGGGAGGCATGCAGCTCTTTCCATGAGCTCTTAGTGGAAGTCTGTTTTATTTAAAAGAATTACCCCTTTCAGGACTCCTACGCCCTTCGGGTGAGCATCATTTTGGTTCCAAGATCACTGACTCCCTCCACACCCCTGTGGGCCTGCTGAGCAGCATTGAGTCCCATACGTCCCACGGAGGCTCTCTGTGTCTGCAGAGTCTCGGGCAACACACTATACGTTACTGCAGGAGAGCTACATTTCCAGAGCACTCGAACAGCATCAAAACTACATTTCTAGGCAGTCCAACATGCCCTGGAAGTCTTCGACATTGCCCTCGTCAGAGCTGCCCAGAGAAAACACTCTGCTTAGAATTTATCGAGGACCTCGTACCTGAAGTCACTCTATTCAAGGAGAAATACAGCATCTTAACATGCTGTGTCGTTCACAGGGCAAGAAACGTGAGAACTTGCCTCGAGGTAAGGCCATGAAATGCTTTGCAGAAGCGGAGGCGTGTAGCAGTTTCCATGTGGCCGTAGACGCATATCTTCAGCATTTTAAAGCCAGTACGCTTTTCAGGACACCCAGGTGCCTCGCCTGGAAACCCTATTCCCTGCAAGAACACTGAGTACCCTCAGGCTCCCCTGGCCCTTCTAAGCAAAATCCAGGCCAAGAGTTTTCAGACTCAGAGTGTGTATGTCGAGTGTAGGGTAACACAGTGCACTCTTATTGGGACATCTTGATATAGCCAGCAATCACCCAGGTTCACGAGCACCTTTAAGCAAGTTCCAATAGGCCGTGGAATTCGTTCTCATTCCCTAGTTTGAGCTGTACAGAGAGAAACAGTAAGCTTCTCCTTCCATTCAGGACCTCCTACCTGAAGTCACCCTGCCTCCTGAAGAAAGACGACCTCGTTTCTATTGAAACTAAAGCACAGTTTTTCCTGTAGCACGGCAGGCTTTTGAAGAGGCACGGGCCCAGAGGCCTAGCTAGGGCTTTCCTTGGTGTGGCCGTTCACTAGATGCAGAACACCCTGCCTCGAGAAGTTGATTCAGGGAAGCAACAACTGTGTACTCTGTGTCTGATTTGACTTGTTAAAAACCACAGAGATGTATGCTGCCTGTGCCCATGGAAATGGGGGCATGATGGGACTAGCCTTGCTTTTCGTTTGGAAACCTCCATTCTAGCTTCCGTGAAGCTCCCTGAAATTCTCTGCTGTTGACAGGCCTCTGGCCACTGTAGGCATGTGTCTGGGAAGAAAATGAGTTTTCTCTGGCTACACACGGAACTTCATTGGCCTGGGTGGGGCGCACCTTGCCATGCTCTAGAGCTAAAGGGAATCTAAACGTGAGCCCTTGGCTCGAGGTAAGGCCCTGAGTAGCCCTGCAGAACGGGAGGCATGCAGCTCTTTCCATTAGCTCTTAGTCGCTCTTCTGGTTTACTTTAAATGAAGTACCTTTTTTCAGGACTCCTAGGCCCCTCGGTTGAGCATCATTTTTGTTCCAAGGTCTCTGAGTATCTCCACACCCCTGTAGGCCTGCTGAGCAACAATGAGGCACATTGGTCCTCGGAGGTCCTCTGTGTCTGCTGAGTCATGGGCAACACACTGCACTCTTTCTTGTGATATCTTGATTCACAGCACTCGCACAGGTTCAAGAGCAATGTTCAACAAGTTCCAACATGCCGTGGAAGTCGCTCTCATTCCCTAGTTTGAGCTGTACAGAGAGAAACAGTAAGCTTCTCCTTCCATTCAGGACCTCCTACCTGAAGTCACCCTGCCTCTTGAAGAAAGACGACCTTCTTTCTATTGCAACTAAAGCACAGTTTTTCCTGTAGCACGGCAGGCTTTTGAAGCGGCACGGGTCCAGAGTCCTAGCCAGGGATTTCCTTGGTGAGGCCGTTCACTAGTTGCAGAACACCGTGCCTCGAGAAGTTGATTCAGGGAAGCAACAACTGTGTACTCTGTGTCTCATTTGACTTGTTAAAAACCACAGAGATGAATGCTGCCTGTGCCCATGGAAATGGGGTCATGAGGGTACTAGCCTTGCTTTCCGTTTGGAAACCTCCATTCTTGCTTCCGTGAAGCTCCCTGAAATTCTCTGCTGTTGACAGTCCTCTGGCCACTGTAGGCATGTGTCTGGGAAAAAAATGAGTTTTCTCTGGGTACACACGGAGCTTCATTGGCCGGGGTGGGGCTCTCCTTGCCATCCTCTAGAGCTAAAGGGAATCTCAACGTGAGTCCCTGCCTCGAGGTAAGGCCCTGAGTAGCCCTGCAGAAAGGGAGGCATGCAGCTCTTTCCATGAGCTCTTAGTGGAGGTCTGTTTTATTTAAAAGAATTACCCCTTTCAGGACTCCTACGCCCTTCGGGTGAGCATCATTTTGGTTCCAAGATCACTGACTCCCTCCACACCCCTGTGGGCCTGCTGAGCAGCATTGAGTCCCATACGTCCCACGGAGGCTCTCTGTGTCTGCAGAGTCTCGGGCAACACACTATACGTTACTTCAGGAGAGCTACATTTCCAGAGCACTCGAACAGCATCAAAACTACATTTCTAGGCAGTCCAACATGCCCTGGAAGTCTTCGACATTGCCCTCGTCAGAGCTGCCCAGAGAAAACACTCTGCTTAGAATTTATCGAGGACCTCGTACCTGAAGTCACTCTATTCAAGGAGAAATACAGCATCTTAACATGCTGTGTCGTTCACAGGGCAAGAAACGTGAGAACTTACCTCGAGGTAAGGCCATGAAATGCTTTGCAGAAGCGGAGGCGTGTAGCAGTTTCCATGTGGCCGTAGACGCATATCTTCAGCATTTTAAAGCCAGTACGCTTTTCAGGACAGCCAGGTGCCTCGCCTGGAAACCCTATTCCCTGCAAGAACACTGAGTACCCTCAGGCTCCCCTGGCCCTTCTAAGCAATATCCAGGCCAGAAGCTTTCAGACTCACAGTGTGTATGTCGAGTGTAGGGTAACACAGTGCACTCTTATTGGGACATCTTGATATAGCCAGCAATCGCCCAGGTTCACGAGCACCTTTAAGCAAGTTCCAATAGGCCGTGGAATTCGTTCTCATTCCCTAGTTTGAGCTGTACAGAGAGAAACAGTAAGCTTCTCCTTCCATTCAGGACCTCCTACCTGAAGTCACCCTGCCTCCTGAAGAAAGACGACCTCGTTTCTATTGAAACTAAAGCACAGTTTTTACTGTAGCACGGCAGGCTTTTGAAGAGGCACGGGCCCAGAGGCCTAGCTAGGGCTTTCCTTGGTGTGGCCGTTCACTAGATGCAGAACACCCTGCCTCGAGAAGTTGATTCAGGGAAGCAACAACTGTGTACTCTGTGTCTGATTTGACTTGTTAAAAACCACAGAGATGTATGCTGCCTGTGCCCATGGAAATGGGGGCATGATGGGACTAGCCTTGCTTTTCGTTTGGAAACCTCCATTCTAGCTTCGGTGAAGCTCCCTGAAATTCTCTGCTGTTGACAGGCCTCTGGCCACTGTAGGCATGTGTCTGGGAAGAAAATGAGTTTTCTCTGGCTACACACGGAACTTCATTGGCCTGGGTGGGGCGCACCTTGCCATGCTCTAGAGCTAAAGGGAATCTAAACGTGAGCCCTTGGCTCGAGGTAAGGCCCTGAGTAGCCCTGCAGAACGGGAGGCATGCAGCTCTTTCCATTAGCTCTTAGTCGCTCTTCTGGTTTACTTTAAATGAAGTACCTTTTTTCAGGACTCCTAGGCCCCTCGGTTGAGCATCATTTCTGTTCCAAGGTCTCTGAGTATCTCCACACCCCTGTAGGCCTGCTGAGCAACAATGAGGCACATTGGTCCTCGGAGGTCCTCTGTGTCTGCTGAGTCATGGGCAACACACTGCACTCTTTCTTGTGATATCTTGATTCACAGCACTCGCACAGGTTCAAGAGCAATGTTCAACAAGTTTCAACATGCCGTGGAAGTCGCTCTCATTCCCTAGTTTGAGCTGTACAGAGAGAAACAGTAAGCTTCTCTTTCCATTCAGGACCTCCTACCTGAAGTCACCCTGCCTCCTGAAGAAAGACGACCTCGTTTCTATTGAAACTAAAGCATAGTTTTTCCTGTAGCACGGCAGGCTTTTGAAGAGGCACGGGCCCAGAGGCCTAGCTAGGGCTTTCCTTGGTGAGGCCGTTCACTAGATGCAGAACACCCTGCCTCGAGAAGTTGATTCAGGGAAGCAACAACTGGGTACTCTGTGTCTCATTTGACTTGTTAAAAACCACAGAGATGTATGCTGCCTGTGCCCATGGAAATGGGGTCATGATGGTACTAGCCTTGCTTTCCGTTTGGAAACCTCCATTCTTGCGTCCGTGAAGCTCCCTGAAATTCTCTGCTGTTGACAGTCCTCTGGCCACTGTAGGCATGTGTCTGGGAAAAAAATGAGTTTTCTCTGGGTACACACGGAGCTTCATTGGCCGGGGTGGGGCTCTCCTTGCCATCCTCTAGAGCTAAAGGGAATCTCAACGTGAGTCCCTGCCTCGAGGTAACGCCCTGAGTAGCCCTGCAGAAAGGGAGGCATGCAGCTCTTTCCATGAGCTCTTAGTGGAAGTCTGTTTTATTTAAAAGAATTACCCCTTTCAGGACTCCTACGCCCTTCGGGTGAGCATCATTTTGGTTCCAAGATCACTGACTCCCTCCACACCCCTGTGGGCCTGCTGAGCAGCATTGAGTCCCATACGTCCCACGGAGGCTCTCTGTGTCTGCAGAGTCTCGGGCAACACACTATACGTTACTTCAGGAGAGCTACATTTCCAGAGCACTCGAACAGCATCAAAACTACATTTCTAGGCAGTCCAACATGCCCTGGAAGTCTTCGACATTGCCCTCGTCAGAGCTGCCCAGAGAAAACACTCTGCTTAGAATTTATCGAGGACCTCGTACCTGAAGTCACTCTATTCAAGGAGAAATACAGCATCTTAACATGCTGTGTCGTTCACAGGGCAAGAAACGTGAGAACTTGCCTCGAGGTAAGGCCATGAAATGCTTTGCAGAAGCGGAGGCGTGTAGCAGTTTCCATGTGGCCGTAGACGCATATCTTCAGCATTTTAAAGCCAGTACGCTTTTCAGGACACCCAGGTGCCTCGCCTGGAAACCCTATTCCCTGCAAGAACACTGAGTACCCTCAGGCTCCCCTGGCCCTTCTAAGCAAAATCCAGGCCAAGAGTTTTCAGACTCAGAGTGTGTATGTCGAGTGTAGGGTAACACAGTGCACTCTTATTGGGACATCTTGATATAGCCAGCAATCGCCCAGGTTCACGAGCACCTTTAAGCAAGTTCCAATAGGCCGTGGAATTCGTTCTCATTCCCTAGTTTGAGCTGTACAGAGAGAAACAGTAAGCTTCTCCTTCCATTCAGGACCTCCTACCTGAAGTCACCCTGCCTCCTGAAGAAAGACGACCTCGTTTCTATTGAAACTAAAGCACAGTTTTTCCTGTAGCACGGCAGGCTTTTGAAGAGGCACGGGCCCAGAGGCCTAGCTAGGGCTTTCCTTGGTGTGGCCGTTCACTAGATGCAGAACACCCTGCCTCGAGAAGTTGATTCAGGGAAGCAACAACTGTGTACTCTGTGTCTGATTTGACTTGTTAAAAACCACAGAGATGTATGCTGCCTGTGCCCATGGAAATGGGGGCATGATGGGACTAGCCTTGCTTTTCGTTTGGAAACCTCCATTCTAGCTTCGGTGAAGCTCCCTGAAATTCTCTGCTGTTGACAGGCCTCTGGCCACTGTAGGCATGTGTCTGGGAAGAAAATGAGTTTTCTCTGGCTACACACGGAACTTCATTGGCCTGGGTGGGGCGCACCTTGCCATGCTCTAGAGCTAAAGGGAATCTAAACGTGAGCCCTTGGCTCGAGGTAAGGCCCTGAGTAGCCCTGCAGAACGGGAGGCATGCAGCTCTTTCCATTAGCTCTTAGTCGCTCTTCTGGTTTACTTTAAATGAAGTACCTTTTTTCAGGACTCCTAGGCCCCTCGGTTGAGCATCATTTTTGTTCCAAGGTCTCTGAGTATCTCCACACCCCTGTAGGCCTGCTGAGCAACAACGAGGCACATTGGTCCTCGGAGGTCCTCTGTGTCTGCTGAGTCATGGGCAACACACTGCACTCTTTCTTGTGATATCTTGATTCACAGCACTCGCACAGGTTCAAGAGCAATGTTCAACAAGTTCCAACATGCCGTGGAAGTCGCTCTCATTCCCTAGTTTGAGCTGTACAGACAGAAACAGTAAGCTTCTCCTTCCATTCAGGACCTCCTACCTGAAGTCACCCTGCCTCTTGAAGAAAGACGACCTTCTTTCTATTGCAACTAAAGCACAGTTTTTCCTGTAGCACGGCAGGCTTTTGAAGCGGCACGGGTCCAGGGTCCTAGCCAGGGATTTCCTTGGTGAGGCCGTTCACTAGTTGCAGAACACCGTGCCTCGAGAAGTTGATTCAGGGAAGCAACAACTGTGTACTCTGTGTCTCATTTGACTTGTTAAAAACCACAGAGATGAATGCTGCCTGTGCCCATGGAAATGGGGTCATGAGGGTACTAGCCTTGCTTTCCGTTTGGAAACCTCCATTCTTGCTTCCGTGAAGCTCCCTGAAATTCTCTGCTGTTGACAGTCCTCTGGCCACTGTAGGCATGTGTCTGGGAAAAAAATGAGTTTTCTCTGGGTACACACGGAGCTTCATTGGCCGGGGTGGGGCTCTCCTTGCCATCCTCTAGAGCTAAAGGGAATCTCAACGTGAGTCCCTGCCTCGAGGTAAGGCCCTGAGTAGCCCTGCAGAAAGGGAGGCATGCAGCTCTTTCCATGAGCTCTTAGTGGAGGTCTGTTTTATTTAAAAGAATTACCCCTTTCAGGACTCCTACGCCCTTCGGGTGAGCATCATTTTGGTTCCAAGATCACTGACTCCCTCCACACCCCTGTGGGCCTGCTGAGCAGCATTGAGTCCCATACGTCCCACGGAGGCTCTCTGTGTCTGCAGAGTCTCGGGCAACACACTATACGTTACTTCAGGAGAGCTACATTTCCAGAGCACTCGAACAGCATCAAAACTACATTTCTAGGCAGTCCAACATGCCCTGGAAGTCTTCGACATTGCCCTCGTCAGAGCTGCCCAGAGAAAACACTCTGCTTAGAATTTATCGAGGACCTCGTACCTGAAGTCACTCTATTCAAGGAGAAATACAGCATCTTAACATGCTGTGTCGTTCACAGGGCAAGAAACGTGAGAACTTGCCTCGAGGTAAGGCCATGAAATGCTTTGCAGAAGCGGAGGCGTGTAGCAGTTTCCATGTGGCCGTAGACGCATATCTTCAGCATTTTAAAGCCAGTACGCTTTTCAGGACACCCAGGTGCCTCGCCTGGAAACCCTATTCCCTGCAAGAACACTGAGTACCCTCAGGCTCCCCTGGCCCTTCTAAGCAAAATCCAGGCCAAGAGCTTTCAGACTCAGAGTGTGTATGTCGAGTGTAGGGTAACACAGTGCACTCTTATTGGGACATCTTGATATAGCCAGCAATCGCCCAGGTTCACGAGCACCTTTAAGCAAGTTCCAATAGGCCGTGGAATTCGTTCTCATTCCCTAGTTTGAGCTGTACAGAGAGAAACAGTAAGCTTCTCCTTCCATTCAGGACCTCCTACCTGAAGTCACCCTGCCTCCTGAAGAAAGACGACCTCGTTTCTATTGAAACTAAAGCACAGTTTTTCCTGTAGCACGGCAGGCTTTTGAAGAGGCACGGGCCCAGAGGCCTAGCTAGGGCTTTCCTTGGTGTGGCCGTTCACTAGATGCAGAACACCCTGCCTCGAGAAGTTGATTCAGGGAAGCAACAACTGTGTACTCTGTGTCTGATTTGACTTGTTAAAAACCACAGAGATGTATGCTGCCTGTGCCCATGGAAATGGGGGCATGATGGGACTAGCCTTGCTTTTCGTTTGGAAACCTCCATTCTAGCTTCGGTGAAGCTCCCTGAAATTCTCTGCTGTTGACAGTCCTCTGGCCACTGTAGGCATGTGTCTGGGAAGAAAATGAGTTTTCTCTGGCTACACACGGAACTTCATTGGCCGGGGTGGGACGCACCTTGCCATGGTCTAGAGCTAAAGGGAATCTAAACGTGAGCCCTTGGCTCGAGGTAAGGCCCTGAGTAGCCCTGCAGAACGGGAGGCATGCAGCTCTTTCCATTAGCTCTTAGTCGCTCTTCTGGTTTACTTTAAATGAAGTACCTTTTTTCAGGACTCCTAGGCCCCTCGGTTGAGCATCATTTTTGTTCCAAGGTCTCTGAGTATCTCCACACCCCTGTAGGCCTGCTGAGCAACAACGAGGCACATTGGTCCTCGGAGGTCCTCTGTGTCTGCTGAGTCATGTGCAACACACTGCACTCTTTCTTGTGATATCTTGATTCACAGCACTCGCACAGTTTCAAGAGCAATGTTCAACAAGTTCCAACATGCCGTGGAAGTCGCTCTCATTCCCTAGTTTGAGCTGTACAGAGAGAAACAGTAAGCTTCTCCTTCCATTCAGGACCTCCTACCTGAAGTCACCCTGCCTCTTGAAGAAAGACGACCTTCTTTGTATTGCAACTAAAGCACAGTTTTTCCTGTAGCACGGCAGGCTTTTGAAGCGGCACGGGTCCAGAGTCCTAGCCAGGGATTTCCTTGGTGAGGCCGTTCACTAGTTGCAGAACACCGTGCCTCGAGAAGTTGATTCAGGGAAGCAACAACTGTGTACTCTGTGTCTCATTTGACTTGTTAAAAACCACAGAGATGAATGCTGCCTGTGCCCATGGAAATGGGGTCATGAGGGTACTAGCCTTGCTTTCCGTTTGGAAACCTCCATTCTTGCTTCCGTGAAGCTCCCTGAAATTCTCTGCTGTTGACAGTCCTCTGGCCACTGTAGGCATGTGTCTGGGAAAAAAATGAGTTTTCTCTGGGTACACACGGAGCTTCATTGGCCGGGGTGGGGCTCTCCTTGCCATCCTCTAGAGCTAAAGGGAATCTCAACGTGAGTCCCTGCCTCGAGGTAAGGCCCTGAGTAGCCCTGCAGAAAGGGAGGCATGCAGCTCTTTCCATGAGCTCTTAGTGGAGGTCTGTTTTATTTAAAAGAATTACCCCTTTCAGGACTCCTACGCCCTTCGGGTGAGCATCATTTTGGTTCCAAGATCACTGACTCCCTCCACACCCCTGTGGGCCTGCTGAGCAGCATTGAGTCCCATACGTCCCACGGAGGCTCTCTGTGTCTGCAGAGTCTCGGGCAACACACTATACGTTACTTCAGGAGAGCTACATTTCCAGAGCACTCGAACAGCATCAAAACTACATTTCTAGGCAGTCCAACATGCCCTGGAAGTCTTCGACATTGCCCTCGTCAGAGCTGCCCAGAGAAAACACTCTGCTTAGAATTTATCGAGGACCTCGTACCTGAAGTCACTCTATTCAAGGAGAAATACAGCATCTTAACATGCTGTGTCGTTCACAGGGCAAGAAACGTGAGAACTTGCCTCGAGGTAAGGCCATGAAATGCTTTGCAGAAGCGGAGGCGTGTAGCAGTTTCCATGTGGCCGTAGACGCATATCTTCAGCATTTTAAAGCCAGTATGCTTTTCAGGACACCCAGGTGCCTCGCCTGGAAACCCTATTCCCTGCAAGAACACTGAGTACCCTCAGGCTCCCCTGGCCCTTCTAAGCAAAATCCAGGCCAAGAGCTTTCAGACTCAGAGTGTGTATGTCGAGTGTAGGGTAACACAGTGCACTCTTATTGGGACATCTTGATATAGCCAGCAATCGCCCAGGTTCACGAGCACCTTTAAGCAAGTTCCAATAGGCCGTGGAATTCGTTCTCATTCCCTAGTTTGAGCTGTACAGAGAGAAACAGTAAGCTTCTCCTTCCATTCAGGACCTCCTACCTGAAGTCACCCTGCCTCCTGAAGAAAGACGACCTCGTTTCTATTGAAACTAAAGCACAGTTTTTCCTGTAGCACGGCAGGCTTTTGAAGAGGCACGGGCCCAGAGGCCTAGCTAGGGCTTTCCTTGGTGTGGCCGTTCACTAGATGCAGAACACCCTGCCTCGAGAAGTTGATTCAGGGAAGCAACAACTGTGTACTCTGTGTCTGATTTGACTTGTTAAAAACCACAGAGATGTATGCTGCCTGTGCCCATGGAAATGGGGGCATGATGGGACTAGCCTTGCTTTTCGTTTGGAAACCTCCATTCTAGCTTCGGTGAAGCTCCCTGAAATTCTCTGCTGTTGACAGTCCTCTGGCCACTGTAGGCATGTGTCTGGGAAGAAAATGAGTTTTCTCTGGCTACACACGGAACTTCATTGGCCGGGGTGGGACGCACCTTGCCATGGTCTAGAGCTAAAGGGAATCTAAACGTGAGCCCTTGGCTCGAGGTAAGGCCCTGAGTAGCCCTGCAGAACGGGAGGCATGCAGCTCTTTCCATTAGCTCTTAGTCGCTCTTCTGGTTTACTTTAAATGAAGTACCTTTTTTCAGGACTCCTAGGCCCCTCGGTTGAGCATCATTTTTGTTCCAAGGTCTCTGAGTATCTCCACACCCCTGTAGGCCTGCTGAGCAACAACGAGGCACATTGGTCCTCGGAGGTCCTCTGTGTCTGCTGAGTCATGGGCAACACACTGCACTCTTTCTTGTGATATCTTGATTCACAGCACTCGCACAGTTTCAAGAGCAATGTTCAACAAGTTCCAACATGCCGTGGAAGTCGCTCTCATTCCCTAGTTTGAGCTGTACAGAGAGAAACAGTAAGCTTCTCCTTCCATTCAGGACCTCCTACCTGAAGTCACCCTGCCTCTTGAAGAAAGACGACCTTCTTTGTATTGCAACTAAAGCACAGTTTTTCCTGTAGCACGGCAGGCTTTTGAAGCGGCACGGGTCCAGAGTCCTAGCCAGGGATTTCCTTGGTGAGGCCGTTCACTAGTTGCAGAACACCGTGCCTCGAGAAGTTGATTCAGGGAAGCAACAACTGTGTACTCTGTGTCTCATTTGACTTGTTAAAAACCACAGAGATGAATGCTGCCTGTGCCCATGGAAATGGGGTCATGAGGGTACTAGCCTTGCTTTCCGTTTGGAAACCTCCATTCTTGCTTCCGTGAAGCTCCCTGAAATTCTCTGCTGTTGACAGTCCTCTGGCCACTGTAGGCATGTGTCTGGGAAAAAAATGAGTTTTCTCTGGGTACACACGGAGCTTCATTGGCCGGGGTGGGGCTCTCCTTGCCATCCTCTAGAGCTAAAGGGAATCTCAACGTGAGTCCCTGACTCGAGGTAAGGCCCTGAGTAGCCCTGCAGAAAGGGAGGCATGCAGCTCTTTCCATGAGCTCTTAGTGGAGGTCTGTTTTATTTAAAAGAATTACCCCTTTCAGGACTCCTACGCCCTTCGGGTGAGCATCATTTTGGTTCCAAGATCACTGACTCCCTCCACACCCCTGTGGGCCTGCTGAGCAGCATTGAGTCCCATACGTCCCACGTAGGCTCTCTGTGTCTGCAGAGTCTCGGGCAACACACTATACGTTACTTCAGGAGAGCTACATTTCCAGAGCACTCGAACAGCATCAAAACTACATTTCTAGGCAGTCCAACATGCCCTGGAAGTCTTCGACATTGCCCTCGTCAGAGCTGCCCAGAGAAAACACTCTGCTTAGAATTTATCGAGGACCTCGTACCTGAAGTCACTCTATTCAAGGAGAAATACAGCATCTTAACATGCTGTGTCGTTCACAGGGCAAGAAACGTGAGAACTTGCCTCGAGGTAAGGCCATGAAATGCTTTGCAGAAGCGGAGGCGTGTAGCAGTTTCCATGTGGCCGTAGACGCATATCTTCAGCATTTTAAAGCCAGTACGCTTTTCAGGACACCCAGGTGCCTCGCCTGGAAACCCTATTCCCTGCAAGAACACTGAGTACCCTCAGGCTCCCCTGGCCCTTCTAAGCAAAATCCAGGCCAAGAGTTTTCAGACTCAGAGTGTGTATGTCGAGTGTAGGGTAACACAGTGCACTCTTATTGGGACATCTTGATATAGCCAGCAATCGCCCAGGTTCACGAGCACCTTTAAGCAAGTTCCAATAGGCCGTGGAATTCGTTCTCATTCCCTAGTTTGAGCTGTACAGAGAGAAACAGTAAGCTTCTCCTTCCATTCAGGACCTCCTACCTGAAGTCACCCTGCCTCCTGAAGAAAGACGACCTCGTTTCTATTGAAACTAAAGCACAGTTTTTCCTGTAGCACGGCAGGCTTTTGAAGAGGCACGGGCCCAGAGGCCTAGCTAGGGCTTTCCTTGGTGTGGCCGTTCACTAGATGCAGAACACCCTGCCTCGAGAAGTTGATTCAGGGAAGCAACAACTGTGTACTCTGTGTCTGATTTGACTTGTTAAAAACCACAGAGATGTATGCTGCCTGTGCCCATGGAAATGGGGGCATGATGGGACTAGCCTTGCTTTTCGTTTGGAAACCTCCATTCTAGCTTCCGTGAAGCTCCCTGAAATTCTCTGCTGTTGACAGGCCTCTGGCCACTGTAGGCATGTGTCTGGGAAGAAAATGAGTTTTCTCTGGCTACACACGGAACTTCATTGGCCTGGGTGGGGCGCACCTTGCCATGCTCTAGAGCTAAAGGGAATCTAAACGTGAGCCCTTGGCTCGAGGTAAGGCCCTGAGTAGCCCTGCAGAACGGGAGGCATGCAGCTCTTTCCATTAGCTCTTAGTCGCTCTTCTGGTTTACTTTAAATGAAGTACCTTTTTTCAGGACTCCTAGGCCCCTCGGTTGAGCATCATTTTTGTTCCAAGGTCTCTGAGTATCTCCACACCCCTGTAGGCCTGCTGAGCAACAACGAGGCACATTGGTCCTCGGAGGTCCTCTGTGTCTGCTGAGTCATGGGCAACACACTGCACTCTTTCTTGTGATATCTTGATTCACAGCACTCGCACAGGTTCAAGAGCAATGTTCAACAAGTTCCAACATGCCGTGGAAGTCGCTCTCATTCCCTAGTTTGAGCTGTACAGACAGAAACAGTAAGCTTCTCCTTCCATTCAGGACCTCCTACCTGAAGTCACCCTGCCTCTTGAAGAAAGACGACCTTCTTTCTATTGCAACTAAAGCACAGTTTTTCCTGTAGCACGGCAGGCTTTTGAAGCGGCACGGGTCCAGGGTCCTAGCCAGGGATTTCCTTGGTGAGGCCGTTCACTAGTTGCAGAACACCGTGCCTCGAGAAGTTGATTCAGGGAAGCAACAACTGTGTACTCTGTGTCTCATTTGACTTGTTAAAAACCACAGAGATGAATGCTGCCTGTGCCCATGGAAATGGGGTCATGAGGGTACTAGCCTTGCTTTCCGTTTGGAAACCTCCATTCTTGCTTCCGTGAAGCTCCCTGAAATTCTCTGCTGTTGACAGTCCTCTGGCCACTGTAGGCATGTGTCTGGGAAAAAAATGAGTTTTCTCTGGGTACACACGGAGCTTCATTGGCCGGGGTGGGGCTCTCCTTGCCATCCTCTAGAGCTAAAGGGAATCTCAACGTGAGTCCCTGCCTCGAGGTAAGGCCCTGAGTAGCCCTGCAGAAAGGGAGGCATGCAGCTCTTTCCATGAGCTCTTAGTGGAGGTCTGTTTTATTGAAAAGAATTACCCCTTTCAGGACTCCTACGCCCTTCGGGTGAGCATCATTTTGGTTCCAAGATCACTGACTCCCTCCACACCCCTGTGGGCCTGCTGAGCAGCATTGAGTCCCATACGTCCCACGGAGGCTCTCTGTGTCTGCAGAGTCTCGGGCAACACACTATACGTTACTTCAGGAGAGCTACATTTCCAGAGCACTCGAACAGCATCAAAACTACATTTCTAGGCAGTCCAACATGCCCTGGAAGTCTTCGACATTGCCCTCGTCAGAGCTGCCCAGAGAAAACACTCTGCTTAGAATTTATCGAGGACCTCGTACCTGAAGTCACTCTATTCAAGGAGAAATACAGCATCTTAACATGCTGTGTCGTTCACAGGGCAAGAAACGTGAGAACTTGCCTCGAGGTAAGGCCATGAAATGCTTTGCAGAAGCGGAGGCGTGTAGCAGTTTCCATGTGGCCGTAGACGCATATCTTCAGCATTTTAAAGCCAGTACGCTTTTCAGGACACCCAGGTGCCTCGCCTGGAAACCCTATTCCCTGCAAGAACACTGAGTACCCTCAGGCTCCCCTGGCCCTTCTAAGCAAAATCCAGGCCAAGAGCTTTCAGACTCACAGTGTGTATGTCGAGTGTAGGGTAACACAGTGCACTCTTATTGGGACATCTTGATATAGCCAGCAATCGCCCAGGTTCACGAGCACCTTTAAGCAAGTTCCAATAGGCCGTGGAATTCGTTCTCATTCCCTAGTTTGAGCTGTACAGAGAGAAACAGTAAGCTTCTCCTTCCATTCAGGACCTCCTACCTGAAGTCACCCTGCCTCCTGAAGAAAGACGACCTCGTTTCTATTGAAACTAAAGCACAGTTTTTCCTGTAGCACGGCAGGCTTTTGAAGAGGCACGGGCCCAGAGGCCTAGCTAGGGCTTTCCTTGGTGTGGCCGTTCACTAGATGCAGAACACCCTGCCTCGAGAAGTTGATTCAGGGAAGCAACAACTGTGTACTCTGTGTCTGATTTGACTTGTTAAAAACCACAGAGATGTATGCTGCCTGTGCCCATGGAAATGGGGGCATGATGGGACTAGCCTTGCTTTTCGTTTGGAAACCTCCATTCTAGCTTCGGTGAAGCTCCCTGAAATTCTCTGCTGTTGACAGGCCTCTGGCCACTGTAGGCATGTGTCTGGGAAGAAAATGAGTTTTCTCTGGCTACACACGGAACTTCATTGGCCTGGGTGGGGCGCACCTTGCCATGCTCTAGAGCTAAAGGGAATCTAAACGTGAGCCCTTGGCTCGAGGTAAGGCCCTGAGTAGCCCTGCAGAACGGGAGGCATGCAGCTCTTTCCATTAGCTCTTAGTCGCTCTTCTGGTTTACTTTAAATGAAGTACCTTTTTTCAGGACTCCTAGGCCCCTCGGTTGAGCAACATTTTTTTTCCAAGGTCTCTGAGTATCTCCACTCCCCTGTAGGCCTGCTGAGCAACAACGAGGCACATTGGTCCTCGGAGGTCCTCTGTGTCTGCTGAGTCATGGGCAACACACTGCACTCTTTCTTGTGATATCTTGATTCACAGCACTCGCACAGGTTCAAGAGCAATGTTTAACAAGTTCCAACATGCCGTGGAAGTCGCTCTCATTCCCTAGTTTGAGCTGTACAGACAGAAACAGTAAGCTTCTCCTTCCATTCAGGACCTCCTACCTGAAGTCACCCTGCCTCTTGAAGAAAGACGACCTTCTTTCTATTGCAACTAAAGCACAGTTTTTCCTGTAGCACGGCAGGCTTTTGAAGCGGCACGGGTCCAGAGTCCTAGCCAGGGATTTCCTTGGTGAGGCCGTTCACTAGTTGCAGAACACCGTGCCTCGAGAAGTTGATTCAGGGAAGCAACAACTGTGTACTCTGTGTCTCATTTGACTTGTTAAAAACCACAGAGATGAATGCTGCCTGTGCCCATGGAAATGGGGTCATGAGGGTACTAGCCTTGCTTTCCGTTTGGAAACCTCCATTCTTGCTTCCGTGAAGCTCCCTGAAATTCTCTGCTGTTGACAGTCCTCTGGCCACTGTAGGCATGTGTCTGGGAAAAAAATGAGTTTTCTCTGGGTACAGACGGAGCTTCATTGGCCGGGGTGGGGCTCTCCTTGCCATCCTCTAGAGCTAAAGGGAATCTCAACGTGAGTCCCTGCCTCGAGGTAAGGCCCTGAGTAGCCCTGCAGAAAGGGAGGCATGCAGCTCTTTCCATGAGCTCTTAGTGGAGGTCTGTTTTATTGAAAAGAATTACCCCTTTCAGGACTCCTACGCCCTTCGGGTGAGCATCATTTTGGTTCCAAGATCACTGACTCCCTCCACACCCCTGTGGGCCTGCTGAGCAGCATTGAGTCCCATACGTCCCACGGAGGCTCTCTGTGTCTGCAGAGTCTCGGGCAACACACTATACGTTACTTCAGGAGAGCTACATTTCCAGAGCACTCGAACAGCATCAAAACTACATTTCTAGGCAGTCCAACATGCCCTGGAAGTCTTCGACATTGCCCTCGTCAGAGCTGCCCAGAGAAAACACTCTGCTTAGAATTTATCGAGGACCTCGTACCTGAAGTCACTCTATTCAAGGAGAAATACAGCATCTTAACATGCTGTGTCGTTCACACGGCAAGAAACGTGAGAACTTGCCTCGAGGTAAGGCCATGAAATGCTTTGCAGAAGCGGAGGCGTGTAGCAGTTTCCATGTGGCCGTAGACGCATATCTTCAGCATTTTAAAGCCAGTACGCTTTTCAGGACACCCAGGTGCCTCGCCTGGAAACCCTATTCCCTGCAAGAACACTGAGTACCCTCAGGCTCCCCTGGCCCTTCTAAGCAAAATCCAGGCCAAGAGCTTTCAGACTCACAGTGTGTATGTCGAGTGTAGGGTAACACAGTGCACTCTTATTGGGACATCTTGATATAGCCAGCAATCGCCCAGGTTCACGAGCACCTTTAAGCAAGTTCCAATAGGCCGTGGAATTCGTTCTCATTCCCTAGTTTGAGCTGTACAGAGAGAAACAGTAAGCTTCTCCTTCCATTCAGGACCTCCTACCTGAAGTCACCCTGCCTCCTGAAGAAAGACGACCTCGTTTCTATTGAAACTAAAGCACAGTTTTTCCTGTAGCACGGCAGGCTTTTGAAGAGGCACGGGCCCAGAGGCCTAGCTAGGGCTTTCCTTGGTGTGGCCGTTCACTAGATGCAGAACACCCTGCCTCGAGAAGTTGATTCAGGGAAGCAACAACTGTGTACTCTGTGTCTGATTTGACTTGTTAAAAACCACAGAGATGTATGCTGCCTGTGCCCATGGAAATGGGGGCATGATGGGACTAGCCTTGCTTTTCGTTTGGAAACCTCCATTCTAGCTTCGGTGAAGCTCCCTGAAATTCTCTGCTGTTGACAGGCCTCTGGCCACTGTAGGCATGTGTCTGGGAAGAAAATGAGTTTTCTCTGGCTACACACGGAACTTCATTGGCCTGGGTGGGGCGCACCTTGCCATGCTCTAGAGCTAAAGGGAATCTAAACGTGAGCCCTTGGCTCGAGGTAAGGCCCTGAGTAGCCCTGCAGAACGGGAGGCATGCAGCTCTTTCCATTAGCTCTTAGTCGCTCTTCTGGTTTACTTTAAATGAAGTACCTTTTTTCAGGACTCCTAGGCCCCTCGGTTGAGCATCATTTTTGTTCCAAGGTCTCTGAGTATCTCCACACCCCTGTAGGCCTGCTGAGCAACAACGAGGCACATTGGTCCTCGGAGGTCCTCTGTGTCTGCTGAGTCATGGGCAACACACTGCACTCTTTCTTGTGATATCTTGATTCACAGCACTCGCACAGGTTCAAGAGCAATGTTCAACAAGTTCCAACATGCCGTGGAAGTCGCTCTCATTCCCTAGTTTGAGCTGTACAGACAGAAACAGTAAGCTTCTCCTTCCATTCAGGACCTCCTACCTGAAGTCACCCTGCCTCTTGAAGAAAGACGACCTTCTTTCTATTGCAACTAAAGCACAGTTTTTCCTGTAGCACGGCAGGCTTTTGAAGCGGCACGGGTCCAGGGTCCTAGCCAGGGATTTCCTTGGTGAGGCCGTTCACTAGTTGCAGAACACCGTGCCTCGAGAAGTTGATTCAGGGAAGCAACAACTGTGTACTCTGTGTCTCATTTGACTTGTTAAAAACCACAGAGATGAATGCTGCCTGTGCCCATGGAAATGGGGTCATGAGGGTACTAGCCTTGCTTTCCGTTTGGAAACCTCCATTCTTGCTTCCGTGAAGCTCCCTGAAATTCTCTGCTGTTGACAGTCCTCTGGCCACTGTAGGCATGTGTCTGGGAAAAAAATGAGTTTTCTCTGGGTACACACGGAGCTTCATTGGCCGGGGTGGGGCTCTCCTTGCCATCCTCTAGAGCTAAAGGGAATCTCAACGTGAGTCCCTGCCTCGAGGTAAGGCCCTGAGTAGCCCTGCAGAAAGGGAGGCATGCAGCTCTTTCCATGAGCTCTTAGTGGAGGTCTGTTTTATTGAAAAGAATTACCCCTTTCAGGACTCCTACGCCCTTCGGGTGAGCATCATTTTGGTTCCAAGATCACTGACTCCCTCCACACCCCTGTGGGCCTGCTGAGCAGCATTGAGTCCCATACGTCCCACGGAGGCTCTCTGTGTCTGCAGAGTCTCGGGCAACACACTATACGTTACTTCAGGAGAGCTACATTTCCAGAGCACTCGAACAGCATCAAAACTACATTTCTAGGCAGTCCAACATGCCCTGGAAGTCTTCGACATTGCCCTCGTCAGAGCTGCCCAGAGAAAACACTCTGCTTAGAATTTATCGAGGACCTCGTACCTGAAGTCACTCTATTCAAGGAGAAATACAGCATCTTAACATGCTGTGTCGTTCACAGGGCAAGAAACGTGAGAACTTGCCTCGAGGTAAGGCCATGAAATGCTTTGCAGAAGCGGAGGCGTGTAGCAGTTTCCATGTGGCCGTAGACGCATATCTTCAGCATTTTAAAGCCAGTACGCTTTTCAGGACACCCAGGTGCCTCGCCTGGAAACCCTATTCCCTGCAAGAACACTGAGTACCCTCAGGCTCCCCTGGCCCTTCTAAGCAAAATCCAGGCCAAGAGTTTTCAGACTCAGAGTGTGTATGTCGAGTGTAGGGTAACACAGTGCACTCTTATTGGGACATCTTGATATAGCCAGCAATCGCCCAGGTTCACGAGCACCTTTAAGCAAGTTCCAATAGGCCGTGGAATTCGTTCTCATTCCCTAGTTTGAGCTGTACAGAGAGAAACAGTAAGCTTCTCCTTCCATTCAGGACCTCCTACCTGAAGTCACCCTGCCTCCTGAAGAAAGACGACCTCGTTTCTATTGAAACTAAAGCACAGTTTTTCCTGTAGCACGGCAGGCTTTTGAAGAGGCACGGGCCCAGAGGCCTAGCTAGGGCTTTCCTTGGTGTGGCCGTTCACTAGATGCAGAACACCCTGCCTCGAGAAGTTGATTCAGGGAAGCAACAACTGTGTACTCTGTGTCTGATTTGACTTGTTAAAAACCACAGAGATGTATGCTGCCTGTGCCCATGGAAATGGGGGCATGATGGGACTAGCCTTGCTTTTCGTTTGGAAACCTCCATTCTAGCTTCGGTGAAGCTCCCTGAAATTCTCTGCTGTTGACAGGCCTCTGGCCACTGTAGGCATGTGTCTGGGAAGAAAATGAGTTTTCTCTGGCTACACACGGAACTTCATTGGCCTGGGTGGGGCGCACCTTGCCATGCTCTAGAGCTAAAGGGAATCTAAACGTGAGCCCTTGGCTCGAGGTAAGGCCCTGAGTAGCCCTGCAGAACGGGAGGCATGCAGCTCTTTCCATTAGCTCTTAGTCGCTCTTCTGGTTTACTTTAAATGAAGTACCTTTTTTCAGGACTCCTAGGCCCCTCGGTTGAGCATCATTTTTGTTCCAAGGTCTCTGAGTATCTCCACACCCCTGTAGGCCTGCTGAGCAACAACGAGGCACATTGGTCCTCGGAGGTCCTCTGTGTCTGCTGAGTCATGGGCAACACACTGCACTCTTTCTTGTGATATCTTGATTCACAGCACTCGCACAGGTTCAAGAGCAATGTTCAACAAGTTCCAACATGCCGTGGAAGTCGCTCTCATTCCCTAGTTTGAGCTGTACAGACAGAAACAGTAAGCTTCTCCTTCCATTCAGGACCTCCTACCTGAAGTCACCCTGCCTCTTGAAGAAAGACGACCTTCTTTCTATTGCAACTAAAGCACAGTTTTTCCTGTAGCACGGCAGGCTTTTGAAGCGGCACGGGTCCAGGGTCCTAGCCAGGGATTTCCTTGGTGAGGCCGTTCACTAGTTGCAGAACACCGTGCCTCGAGAAGTTGATTCAGGGAAGCAACAACTGTGTACTCTGTGTCTCATTTGACTTGTTAAAAACCACAGAGATGAATGCTGCCTGTGCCCATGGAAATGGGGTCATGAGGGTACTAGCCTTGCTTTCCGTTTGGAAACCTCCATTCTTGCTTCCGTGAAGCTCCCTGAAATTCTCTGCTGTTGACAGTCCTCTGGCCACTGTAGGCATGTGTCTGGGAAAAAAATGAGTTTTCTCTGGGTACACACGGAGCTTCATTGGCCGGGGTGGGGCTCTCCTTGCCATCCTCTAGAGCTAAAGGGAATCTCAACGTGAGTCCCTGCCTCGAGGTAAGGCCCTGAGTAGCCCTGCAGAAAGGGAGGCATGCAGCTCTTTCCATGAGCTCTTAGTGGAGGTCTGTTTTATTGAAAAGAATTACCCCTTTCAGGACTCCTACGCCCTTCGGGTGAGCATCATTTTGGTTCCAAGATCACTGACTCCCTCCACACCCCTGTGGGCCTGCTGAGCAGCATTGAGTCCCATACGTCCCACGGAGGCTCTCTGTGTCTGCAGAGTCTCGGGCAACACACTATACGTTACTTCAGGAGAGCTACATTTCCAGAGCACTCGAACAGCATCAAAACTACATTTCTAGGCAGTCCAACATGCCCTGGAAGTCTTCGACATTGCCCTCGTCAGAGCTGCCCAGAGAAAACACTCTGCTTAGAATTTATCGAGGACCTCGTACCTGAAGTCACTCTATTCAAGGAGAAATACAGCATCTTAACATGCTGTGTCGTTCACAGGGCAAGAAACGTGAGAACTTGCCTCGAGGTAAGGCCATGAAATGCTTTGCAGAAGCGGAGGCGTGTAGCAGTTTCCATGTGGCCGTAGACGCATATCTTCAGCATTTTAAAGCCAGTACGCTTTTCAGGACACCCAGGTGCCTCGCCTGGAAACCCTATTCCCTGCAAGAACACTGAGTACCCTCAGGCTCCCCTGGCCCTTCTAAGCAAAATCCAGGCCAAGAGCTTTCAGACTCACAGTGTGTATGTCGAGTGTAGGGTAACACAGTGCACTCTTATTGGGACATCTTGATATAGCCAGCAATCGCCCAGGTTCACGAGCACCTTTAAGCAAGTTCCAATAGGCCGTGGAATTCGTTCTCATTCCCTAGTTTGAGCTGTACAGAGAGAAACAGTAAGCTTCTCCTTCCATTCAGGACCTCCTACCTGAAGTCACCCTGCCTCCTGAAGAAAGACGACCTCGTTTCTATTGAAACTAAAGCACAGTTTTTCCTGTAGCACGGCAGGCTTTTGAAGAGGCACGGGCCCAGAGGCCTAGCTAGGGCTTTCCTTGGTGTGGCCGTTCACTAGATGCAGAACACCCTGCCTCGAGAAGTTGATTCAGGGAAGCAACAACTGTGTACTCTGTGTCTGATTTGACTTGTTAAAAACCACAGAGATGTATGCTGCCTGTGCCCATGGAAATGGGGGCATGATGGGACTAGCCTTGCTTTTCGTTTGGAAACCTCCATTCTAGCTTCGGTGAAGCTCCCTGAAATTCTCTGCTGTTGACAGGCCTCTGGCCACTGTAGGCATGTGTCTGGGAAGAAAATGAGTTTTCTCTGGCTACACACGGAACTTCATTGGCCTGGGTGGGGCGCACCTTGCCATGCTCTAGAGCTAAAGGGAATCTAAACGTGAGCCCTTGGCTCGAGGTAAGGCCCTGAGTAGCCCTGCAGAACGGGAGGCATGCAGCTCTTTCCATTAGCTCTTAGTCGCTCTTCTGGTTTACTTTAAATGAAGTACCTTTTTTCAGGACTCCTATGCCCCTCGGTTGAGCAACATTTTTTTTCCAAGGTCTCTGAGTATCTCCACTCCCCTGTAGGCCTGCTGAGCAACAACGAGGCACATTGGTCCTCGGAGGTCCTCTGTGTCTGCTGAGTCATGGGCAACACACTGCACTCTTTCTTGTGATATCTTGATTCACAGCACTCGCACAGGTTCAAGAGCAATGTTTAACAAGTTCCAACATGCCGTGGAAGTCGCTCTCATTCCCTAGTTTGAGCTGTACAGACAGAAACAGTAAGCTTCTCCTTCCATTCAGGACCTCCTACCTGAAGTCACCCTGCCTCTTGAAGAAAGACGACCTTCTTTCTATTGCAACTAAAGCACAGTTTTTCCTGTAGCACGGCAGGCTTTTGAAGCGGCACGGGTCCAGAGTCCTAGCCAGGGATTTCCTTGGTGAGGCCGTTCACTAGTTGCAGAACACCGTGCCTCGAGAAGTTGATTCAGGGAAGCAACAACTGTGTACTCTGTGTCTCATTTGACTTGTTAAAAACCACAGAGATGAATGCTGCCTGTGCCCATGGAAATGGGGTCATGAGGGTACTAGCCTTGCTTTCCGTTTGGAAACCTCCATTCTTGCTTCCGTGAAGCTCCCTGAAATTCTCTGCTGTTGACAGTCCTCTGGCCACTGTAGGCATGTGTCTGGGAAAAAAATGAGTTTTCTCTGGGTACAGACGGAGCTTCATTGGCCGGGGTGGGGCTCTCCTTGCCATCCTCTAGAGCTAAAGGGAATCTCAACGTGAGTCCCTGCCTCGAGGTAAGGCCCTGAGTAGCCCTGCAGAAAGGGAGGCATGCAGCTCTTTCCATGAGCTCTTAGTGGAGGTCTGTTTTATTGAAAAGAATTACCCCTTTCAGGACTCCTACGCCCTTCGGGTGAGCATCATTTTGGTTCCAAGATCACTGACTCCCTCCACACCCCTGTGGGCCTGCTGAGCAGCATTGAGTCCCATACGTCCCACGGAGGCTCTCTGTGTCTGCAGAGTCTCGGGCAACACACTATACGTTACTTCAGGAGAGCTACATTTCCAGAGCACTCGAACAGCATCAAAACTACATTTCTGGGCAGTCCAACATGCCCTGGAAGTCTTCGACATTGCCCTCGTCAGAGCTGCCCAGAGAAAACACTCTGCTTAGAATTTATCGAGGACCTCGTACCTGAAGTCACTCTATTCAAGGAGAAATACAGCATCTTAACATGCTGTGTCGTTCACAGGGCAAGAAACGTGAGAACTTGCCTCGAGGTAAGGCCATGAAATGCTTTGCAGAAGCGGAGGCGTGTAGCAGTTTCCATGTGGCCGTAGACGCATATCTTCAGCATTTTAAAGCCAGTACGCTTTTCAGGACACCCAGGTGCTTCGCCTGGAAACCCTATTCCCTGCAAGAACACTGAGTACCCTCAGGCTCCCCTGGCCCTTCTAAGCAACTTCCAGGCCAGGAGCTTTCAGACTCACAGTGTGTATGTCGAGTGTAGGGTAACACAGTGCACTCTTATTGGGACATCTTGATATAGCCAGCTATCGCCCAGGTTCACGAGCACCTTTAAGCAAGTTCCAATAGGCCGTGGAATTCGTTCTCATTCCCTAGTTTGAGCTGTACAGAGAGAAACAGTAAGCTTCTCCTTCCATTCAGGACCTCCTACCTGAAGTCACCCTGCCTCCTGAAGAAAGACGACCTCGTTTCTATTGAAACTAAAGCACAGTTTTTCCTGTAGCACGGCAGGCTTTTGAAGAGGCACGGGCCCAGAGGCCTAGCTAGGGCTTTCCTTGGTGTGGCCGTTCACTAGATGCAGAACACCCTGCCTCGAGAAGTTGATTCAGGGAAGCAACAACTGTGTACTCTGTGTCTGATTTGACTTGTTAAAAACCACAGAGATGTATGCTGCCTGTGCCCATGGAAATGGGGGCATGATGGGACTAGCCTTGCTTTTCGTTTGGAAACCTCCATTCTAGCTTCGGTGAAGCTCCCTGAAATTCTCTGCTGTTGACAGGCCTCTGGCCACTGTAGGCATGTGTCTGGGAAGAAAATGAGTTTTCTCTGGCTACACACGGAACTTCATTGGCCTGGGTGGGGCGCACCTTGCCATGCTCTAGAGCTAAAGGGAATCTAAACGTGAGCCCTTGGCTCGAGGTAAGGCCCTGAGTAGCCCTGCAGAACGGGAGGCATGCAGCTCTTTCCATTAGCTCTTAGTCGCTCTTCTGGTTTACTTTAAATGAAGTACCTTTTTTCAGGACTCCTAGGCCCCTCGGTTGAGCATCATTTTTGTTCCAAGGTCTCTGAGTATCTCCACACCCCTGTAGTCCTGCTGAGCAACAACGAGGCACATTGGTCCTCGGAGGTCCTCTGTGTCTGCTGAGTCATGGGCAACACACTGCACTCTTTCTTGTGATATCTTGATTCACAGCACTCGCACAGGTTCAAGAGCAATGTTCAACAAGTTCCAACATGCCGTGGAAGTCGCTCTCATTCCCTAGTTTGAGCTGTACAGACAGAAACAGTAAGCTTCTCCTTCCATTCAGGACCTCCTACCTGAAGTCACCCTGCCTCTTGAAGAAAGACGACCTTCTTTCTATTGCAACTAAAGCACAGTTTTTCCTGTAGCACGGCAGGCTTTTGAAGCGGCACGGGTCCAGAGTCCTAGCCAGGGATTTCCTTGGTGAGGCCGTTCACTAGTTGCAGAACACCGTGCCTCGAGAAGTTGATTCAGGGAAGCAACAACTGTGTACTCTGTGTCTCATTTGACTTGTTAAAAACCACAGAGATGAATGCTGCCTGTGCCCATGGAAATGGGGTCATGAGGGTACTAGCCTTGCTTTCCGTTTGGAAACCTCCATTCTTGCTTCCGTGAAGCTCCCTGAAATTCTCTGCTGTTGACAGTCCTCTGGCCACTGTAGGCATGTGTCTGGGAAAAAAATGAGTTTTCTCTGGGTACAGACGGAGCTTCATTGGCCGGGTGGGGCTCTCCTTGCTATCCTCTAGAGCTAAAGGGAATCTCAACGTGAGTCCCTGCCTCGAGGTAAGGCCCTGAGTAGCCCTGCAGAAAGGGAGGCATGCAGCTCTTTCCATGAGCTCTTAGTGGAGGTCTGTTTTATTGAAAAGAATTACCCCTTTCAGGACTCCTACGCCCTTCGGGTGAGCATCATTTTGGTTCCAAGATCACTGACTCCCTCCACACCCCTGTGGGCCTGCTGAGCAGCATTGAGTCCCATACGTCCCACGGAGGCTCTCTGTGTCTGCAGAGTCTCGGGCAACACCCTATACGTTACTTCAGGAGAGCTACATTTCCAGAGCACTCGAACAGCATCAAAACTACATTTCTGGGCAGTCCAACATGCCCTGGAAGTCTTCGACATTGCCCTCGTCAGAGTTGCCCAGAGAAAACACTCTGCTTAGAATTTATCGAGGACCTCGTACCTGAAGTCACTCTATTCAAGGAGAAATACAGCATCTTAACATGCTGTGTCGTTCACAGGGCAAGAAACGTGAGAACTTGCCTCGAGGTAAGGCCATGAAATGCTTTGCAGAAGCGGAGGCGTGTAGCAGTTTCCATGTGGCCGTAGACGCATATCTTCAGCATTTTAAAGCCAGTACGCTTTTCAGGACACCCAGGTGCCTCGCCTGGAAACCCTATTCCCTGCAAGAACACTGAGTACCCTCAGGCTCCCCTGGCCCTTCTAAGCAACTTCCAGGCCAGGAGCTTTCAGACTCACAGTGTGTATGTCGAGTGTAGGGTAACACAGTGCACTCTTATTGGGACATCTTGATATAGCCAGCTATCGCCCAGGTTCACGAGCACCTTTAAGCAAGTTCCAATAGGCCGTGGAATTCGTTCTCATTCCCTAGTTTGAGCTGTACAGAGAGAAACAGTAAGCTTCTCCTTCCATTCAGGACCTCCTACCTGAAGTCACCCTGCCTCCTGAAGAAAGACGACCTCGTTTCTATTGAAACTAAAGCACAGTTTTTCCTGTAGCACGGCAGGCTTTTGAAGAGGCACGGGCCCAGAGGCCTAGCTAGGGCTTTCCTTGGTGTGGCCGTTCACTAGATGCAGAACACCCTGCCTCGAGAAGTTGATTCAGGGAAGCAACAACTGTGTACTCTGTGTCTGATTTGACTTGTTAAAAACCACAGAGATGTATGCTGCCTGTGCCCATGGAAATGGGGGCATGATGGGACTAGCCTTGCTTTTCGTTTGGAAACCTCCATTCTAGCTTCGGTGAAGCTCCCTGAAATTCTCTGCTGTTGACAGGCCTCTGGCCACTGTAGGCATGTGTCTGGGAAGAAAATGAGTTTTCTCTGGCTACACACGGAACTTCATTGGCCTGGGTGGGGCGCACCTTGCCATGCTCTAGAGCTAAAGGGAATCTAAACGTGAGCCCTTGGCTCGAGGTAAGGCCCTGAGTAGCCCTGCAGAACGGGAGGCATGCAGCTCTTTCCATTAGCTCTTAGTCGCTCTTCTGGTTTACTTTAAATGAAGTACCTTTTTTCAGGACTCCTAGGCCCCTCGGTTGAGCATCATTTTTGTTCCAAGGTCTCTGAGTATCTCCACACCCCTGTAGTCCTGCTGAGCAACAACGAGGCACATTGGTCCTCGGAGGTCCTCTGTGTCTGCTGAGTCATGGGCAACACACTGCACTCTTTCTTGTGATATCTTGATTCACAGCACTCGCACAGGTTCAAGAGCAATGTTCAACAAGTTCCAACATGCCGTGGAAGTCGCTCTCATTCCCTAGTTTGAGCTGTACAGACAGAAACAGTAAGCTTCTCCTTCCATTCAGGACCTCCTACCTGAAGTCACCCTGCCTCTTGAAGAAAGACGACCTTCTTTCTATTGCAACTAAAGCACAGTTTTTCCTGTAGCACGGCAGGCTTTTGAAGCGGCACGGGTCCAGAGTCCTAGCCAGGGATTTCCTTGGTGAGGCCGTTCACTAGTTGCAGAACACCGTGCCTCGAGAAGTTGATTCAGGGAAGCAACAACTGTGTACTCTGTGTCTCATTTGACTTGTTAAAAACCACAGAGATGAATGCTGCCTGTGCCCATGGAAATGGGGTCATGAGGGTACTAGCCTTGCTTTCCGTTTGGAAACCTCCATTCTTGCTTCCGTGAAGCTCCCTGAAATTCTCTGCTGTTGACAGTCCTCTGGCCACTGTACGCATGTGTCTGGGAAAAAAATGAGTTTTCTCTGGGTACAGACGGAGCTTCATTGGCCGGGTGGGGCTCTCCTTGCTATCCTCTAGAGCTAAAGGGAATCTCAACGTGAGTCCCTGCCTCGAGGTAAGGCCCTGAGTAGCCCTGCAGAAAGGGAGGCATGCAGCTCTTTCCATGAGCTCTTAGTGGAGGTCTGTTTTATTGAAAAGAATTACCCCTTTCAGGACTCCTACGCCCTTCGGGTGAGCATCATTTTGGTTCCAAGATCACTGACTCCCTCCACACCCCTGTGGGCCTGCTGAGCAGCATTGAGTCCCATACGTCCCACGGAGGCTCTCTGTGTCTGCAGAGTCTCGGGCAACACCCTATACGTTACTTCAGGAGAGCTACATTTCCAGAGCACTCGAACAGCATCAAAACTACATTTCTGGGCAGTCCAACATGCCCTGGAAGTCTTCGACATTGCCCTCGTCAGAGTTGCCCAGAGAAAACACTCTGCTTAGAATTTATCGAGGACCTCGTACCTGAAGTCACTCTATTCAAGGAGAAATACAGCATCTTAACATGCTGTGTCGTTCACAGGGCAAGAAACGTGAGAACTTGCCTCGAGGTAAGGCCATGAAATGCTTTGCAGAAGCGGAGGCGTGTAGCAGTTTCCATGTGGCCGTAGACGCATATCTTCAGCATTTTAAAGCCAGTACGCTTTTCAGGACACCCAGGTGCCTCGCCTGGAAACCCTATTCCCTGCAAGAACACTGAGTACCCTCAGGCTCCCCTGGCCCTTCTAAGCAAAATCCAGGCCAAGAGCTTTCAGACTCAGTGTATGTCGAGTGTAGGGTAACACAGTGCACTCTTATTGGGACATCTTGATATAGCCAGCAATCGCCCAGGTTCACGAGCACCTTTAAGCAAGTTCCAATAGGCCGTGGAATTCGTTCTCATTCCCTAGTTTGAGCTGTACAGAGAGAAACAGTAAGCTTCTCCTTCCATTCAGGACCTCCTACCTGAAGTCACCCTGCCTCCTGAAGAAAGACGACCTCGTTTCTATTGAAACTAAAGCACAGTTTTTCCTGTAGCACGGCAGGCTTTTGAAGAGGCACGGGCCCAGAGGCCTAGCTAGGGCTTTCCTTGGTGTGGCCGTTCACTAGATGCAGAACACCCTGCCTCGAGAAGTTGATTCAGGGAAGCAACAACTGTGTACTCTGTGTCTGATTTGACTTGTTAAAAACCACAGAGATGTATGCTGCCTGTGCCCATGGAAATGGGGGCATGATGGGACTAGCCTTGCTTTTCGTTTGGAAACCTCCATTCTAGCTTCGGTGAAGCTCCCTGAAATTCTCTGCTGTTGACAGGCCTCTGGCCACTGTAGGCATGTGTCTGGGAAGAAAATGAGTTTTCTCTGGCTACACACGGAACTTCATTGGCCTGGGTGGGGCGCACCTTGCCATGCTCTAGAGCTAAAGGGAATCTAAACGTGAGCCCTTGGCTCGAGGTAAGGCCCTGAGTAGCCCTGCAGAACGGGAGGCATGCAGCTCTTTCCATTAGCTCTTAGTCGCTCTTCTGGTTTACTTTAAATGAAGTACCTTTTTTCAGGACTCCTAGGCCCCTCGGTTGAGCAACATTTTTTTTCCAAGGTCTCTGAGTATCTCCACACCCCTGTAGGCCTGCTGAGCAACAACGAGGCACATTTGTCCTCGGAGGTCCTCTGTGTCTGCTGAGTCATGGGCAACACACTGCACTCTTTCTTGTGATATCTTGATTCACAGCACTCGCACAGGTTCAAGAGCAATGTTTAACAAGTTCCAACATGCCGTGGAAGTCGCTCTCATTCCCTAGTTTGAGCTGTACAGAGAGAAACAGTAAGCTTCTCCTTCCATTCAGGACCTCCTACCTGAAGTCACCCTGCCTCTTGAAGAAAGACGACCTTCTTTGTATTGCAACTAAAGCACAGTTTTTCCTGTAGCACGGCAGGCTTTTGAAGCGGCACGGGTCCAGAGTCCTAGCCAGGGATTTCCTTGGTGAGGCCGTTCACTAGTTGCAGAACACCGTGCCTCGAGAAGTTGATTCAGGGAAGCAACAACTGTGTACTCTGTGTCTCATTTGACTTGTTAAAAACCACAGAGATGAATGCTGCCTGTGCCCATGGAAATGGGGTCATGAGGGTACTAGCCTTGCTTTCCGTTTGGAAACCTCCATTCTTGCTTCCGTGAAGCTCCCTGAAATTCTCTGCTGTTGACAGTCCTCTGGCCACTGTAGGCATGTGTCTGGGAAAAAAATGAGTTTTCTCTGGGTACAGACGGAGCTTCATTGGCCGGGGTGGGGCTCTCCTTGCCATCCTCTAGAGCTAAAGGGAATCTCAACGTGAGTCCCTGCCTCGAGGTAAGGCCCTGAGTAGCCCTGCAGAAAGGGAGGCATGCAGCTCTTTCCATGAGCTCTTAGTGGAGGTCTGTTTTATTGAAAAGAATTACCCCTTTCAGGACTCCTACGCCCTTCGGGTGAGCATCATTTTGGTTCCAAGATCATTGACTCCCTCCACACCCCTGTGGGCCTGCTGAGCAGCATTGAGTCCCATACGTCCCACGGAGGCTCTCTGTGTCTGCAGAGTCTCGGGCAACACACTATACGTTACTTCAGGAGAGCTACATTTCCAGAGCACTCGAACAGCATCAAAACTACATTTCTAGGCAGTCCAACATGCCCTGGAAGTCTTCGACATTGCCCTCGTCAGAGCTGCCCAGAGAAAACACTCTGCTTAGAATTTATCGAGGACCTCGTACCTGAAGTCACTCTATTCAAGAAGAAATACAGCATCTTAACATGCTGTGTCGTTCACAGGGCAAGAAACGTGAGAACTTGCCTCGAGGTAAGGCCATGAAATGCTTTGCAGAAGCGGAGGCGTGTAGCAGTTTCCATGTGGCCGTAGACGCATATCTTCAGCATTTTAAAGCCAGTACGCTTTTCAGGACACCCAGGTGCCTCGCCTGGAAACCCTATTCCCTGCAGGAACACTGAGTACCCTCAGGCTCCCCTGGCCCTTCTAAGCAACTTCCAGGCCAGGAGCTTTCAGACTCACAGTGTGTATGTCGAGTGTAGGGTAACACAGTGCACTCTTATTGGGACATCTTGATATAGCCAGCTATCGCCCAGGTTCACGAGCACCTTTAAGCAAGTTCCAATAGGCCGTGGAATTCGTTCTCATTCCCTAGTTTGAGCTGTACAGAGAGAAACAGTAAGCTTCTCCTTCCATTCAGGACCTCCTACCTGAAGTCACCCTGCCTCCTGAAGAAAGACGACCTCGTTTCTATTGAAACTAAAGCACAGTTTTTCCTGTAGCACGGCAGGCTTTTGAAGAGGCACGGGCCCAGAGGCCTAGCTAGGGCTTTCCTTGGTGTGGCCGTTCACTAGATGCAGAACACACTGCCTCGAGAAGTTGATTCAGGGAAGCAACAACTGTGTACTCTGTGTCTCATTTGACTTGATAAAAACCACAGAGATGTATGCTGCCTGTGCCCATGGAAATGGGGGCATGATGGGACTAGCCTTGCTTTTCGTTTGGAAACCTCCATTCTAGCTTCCGTGAAGCTCCCTGAAATTCTCTGCTGTTGACAGGCCTCTGGCCACTGTAGGCATGTGTCTGGGAAGAAAATGAGTTTTCTCTGGCTACACACGGAACTTCATTGGCCGGGGTGGGGCGCACCTTGCCATGCTCTAGAGCTAAAGGGAATCTAAACGTGAGCCCTTGGCTCGAGGTAAGGCCCTGAGTAGCCCTGCAGAACGGGAGGCATGCAGCTCTTTCCATTAGCTCTTAGTCGCTCTTCTGGTTTACTTTAAATGAAGTACCTTTTTTCAGGACTCCTAGGCCCCTCGGTTGAGCATCATTTTTGTTCCAAGGGCTCTGAGTATCTCCACACCCCTGTAGGCCTGCTGAGCAACAACGAGGCACATTGGTCCTCGGAGGTCCTCTGTGTCTGCTGAGTCATGGGCAACACACTGCACTCTTTCTTGTGATATCTTGATTCACAGCACTCGCACAGGTTCAAGAGCAATGTTCAACAAGTTCCAACATGCCGTGGAAGTTGCTCTCATTCCCTAGTTTGAGCTGTACAGAGAGAAACAGTAAGCTTCTCCTTCCATTCAGGACCTCCTACCTGAAGTCACCCTGCCTCTTGAAGAAAGACGACCTTCTTTCTATTGCAACTAAAGCACAGTTTTTCCTGTAGCACGGCATGCTTTTGAAGCGGCAAGGGCCCAGAGTCCTTGTCAGGGATTTCCTTGGTGAGGCCGTTTACTAGTTGCAGAACACCGTGCCTCGAGAAGTTGATTCAGGGAAGCAACAACTGTGTACTCTGTGTCTCATTTGACTTGTTAAAAACCACAGAGATGAATGCTGCCTGTGCCCATGGAAATGGGGTCATGAGGGTACTAGCCTTGCTTTCCGTTTGGAAACCTCCATTCTTGCTTCCGTGAAGCTCCCTGAAATTCTCTGCTGTTGACAGTCCTCTGGCCACTGTAGGCATGTGTCTGGGGAAAAAAATAAGTTTTCTCTGGGTACACACGGAGCTTCATTGGCCGGGGTGGGGCTCTCCTTGCCATCCTCTAGAGCTAAAGGGAATCTCAACGTGAGTCCCTGCCTCGAGGTAAGGCCCTGAGTAGCCCTGCAGAAAGGGAGGCATGCAGCTCTTTCCATGAGCTCTTAGTGGAGGTCCGTTTTATTTAAAAGAATTACCCCTTTCAGGACTCCTACGCCCTTCGGGTCAGCATCATTTTGGTTCCAAGATCACTGACTCCCTCCACACCCCTGTGGGCCTGCTGAGCAGCATTGAGTCCCATACGTCCCACGGAGGCTCTCTGTGTCTGCAGAGTCTCGGGCAACACACTATACGTTACTTCAGGAGAGCTACATTTCCAGAGCACTCGAACAGCATCAAAACTACATTTCTAGGCAGTCCAACATGCCCTGGAAGTCTTCGACATTGCCCTCGTCAGAGCTGCCCAGAGAAAACACTCTGCTTAGAATTTATCGAGGACCTCGTACCTGAAGTCACTCTATTCAAGGAGAAATACAGCATCTTAACATGCTGTGTCGTTCACAGGGCAAGAAACGTGAGAACTTGCCTCGAGGTAAGGCCATGAAATGCTTTGCAGAAGCGGAGGCGTGTAGCAGTTTCCATGTGGCCGTAGACGCATATCTTCAGCATTTTAAAGCCAGTACGCTTTTCAGGACACCCAGGTGCCTCGCCTGGAAACCCTATTCCCTGCAAGAACACTGAGTACCCTCAGGCTCCCCTGGCCCTTCTAAGCAACTTCCAGGCCAGGGGCTTTCAGACTCACAGTGTGTATGTCGAGTGTAGGGTAACACAGTGCACTCTTATTGGGACATCTTGATATAGCCAGTAATCGCCCAGGTTCACGAGCACCTTTAAGCAAGTTCCAATAGGCCGTGGAATTCGTTCTCATTCCCTAGTTTGAGCTGTACAGAGAGAAACAGTAAGCTTCTCCTTCCATTCAGGACCTCCTACCTGAAGTCACCCTGCCTCCTGAAGAAAGACGACCTCGTTTCTATTGAAACTAAAGCACAGTTTTTCCTGTAGCACGGCAGGCTTTTGAAGAGGCACGGGCCCAGAGGCCTAGCTAGGGCTTTCCTTGGTGTGGCCGTTCACTAGATGCAGAAAACCCTGCCTCGAGAAGTTGATTCAGGGAAGCAACAACTGTGTACTCTGTGTCTGATTTGACTTGTTAAAAACCACAGAGATGTATGCTGCCTGTGCCCATGGAAATGGGGGCATGATGGGACTAGCCTTGCTTTTCGTTTGGAAACCTCCATTCTAGCTTCGGTGAAGCTCCCTGAAATTCTCTGCTGTTGACAGGCCTCTGGCCACTGTAGGCATGTGTCTGGGAAGAAAATGAGTTTTCTCTGGCTACACACGGAACTTCATTGGCCTGGGTGGGGCGCACCTTGCCATGCTCTAGAGCTAAAGGGAATCTAAACGTGAGCCCTTGGCTCGAGGTAAGGCCCTGAGTAGCCCTGCAGAACGGGAGGCATGCAGCTCTTTCCATTAGCTCTTAGTCGCTCTTCTGGTTCACTTTAAATGAAGTACCTTTTTTCAGGACTCCTAGGCCCCTCGGTTGAGCATCATTTTTGTTCCAAGGTCTCTGAGTATCTCCACACCCCTGTAGGCCTGCTGAGCAACAACGAGGCACATTGGTCCTCGGAGGTCCTCTGTGTCTGCTGAGTCATGGGCAACACACTGCACTCTTTCTTGTGATATCTTGATTCACAGCACTCGCACAGGTGCAAGAGCAATGTTCAACAAGTTCCAACATGCCGTGGAAGTCGCTCTCATTCCCTAGTTTGAGCTGTACAGAGAGAAACAGTAAGCTTCTCCTTCCATTCAGGACCTCCTACCTGAAGTCACCCTGCCTCTTGAAGAAAGACGACCTTCTTTCTATTGCAACTAAAGCACAGTTTTTCCTGTAGCACGGCATGCTTTTGAAGCAGCACGGGTCCAGAGTCCTAGCCAGGGATTTCCTTGGTGAGGCCGTTCACTAGTTGCAGAACACCGTGCCTCGAGAAGTTGATTCAGGGAAGCAACAACTGTGTACTCTGTGTCTCATTTGACTTGTTAAAAACCACAGAGATGAATGCTGCCTGTGCCCATGGAAATGGGGTCATGAGGGTACTAGCCTTGCTTTCCGTTTGGAAACCTCCATTCTTGCTTCCGTGAAGCTCCCTGAAATTCTCTGCTGTTGACAGTCCTCTGGCCACTGTAGGCATGTGTCTGGGGAAAAAAATAAGTTTTCTCTGGGTACACACGGAGCTTCATTGGCCGGAGTGGGGCTCTCCTTGCCATCCTCTAGAGCTAAAGGGAATCTCAACGTGAGTCCCTGCCTCGAGGTAAGGCCCTGAGTAGCCCTGCAGAAAGGGAGGCATGCAGCTCTTTCCATGAGCTCTTAGTGGAGGTCCGTTTTATTTAAAAGAATTACCCCTTTCAGGACTCCTACGCCCTTCGGGTCAGCATCATTTTGGTTCCAAGATCACTGACTCCCTCCACACCCCTGTGGGCCTGCTGAGCAGCATTGAGTCCCATACGTCCCACGGAGGCTCTCTGTGTCTGCAGAGTCTCGGGCAACACACTATACGTTACTTCAGGAGAGCTACATTTCCAGAGCACTCGAACAGCATCAAAACTACATTTCTAGGCAGTCCAACATGCACTGGAAGTCTTCGACATTGCCCTCGTCAGAGCTGCCCAGAGAAAACACTCTGCTTAGAATTTATCGAGGACCTCATACCTGAAGTCACTCTATTCAAGGAGAAATACAGCATCTTAACATGCTGTGTCGTTCACAGGGCAAGAAACGTGAGAACTTGCCTCGAGGTAAGGCCATGAAATGCTTTGCAGAAGCGGAGGCGTGTAGCAGTTTCCATGTGGCCGTAGACGCATATCTTCAGCATTTTAAAGCCAGTACGCTTTTCAGGACACCCAGGTGCCTCGCCTGGAAACCCTATTCCCTGCAGGAACACTGAGTACCCTCAGGCTCCCCTGGCCCTTCTAAGCAACTTCCAGGCCAGGAGCTTTCAGACTCACAGTGTGTATGTCGAGTGTAGGGTAACACAGTGCACTCTTATTGGGACATCTTGATATAGCCAGCTATCGCCCAGGTTCACGAGCACCTTTAAGCAAGTTCCAATAGGCCGTGGAATTCGTTCTCATTCCCTAGTTTGAGCTGTACAGAGAGAAACAGTAAGCTTCTCCTTCCATTCAGGACCTCCTACCTGAAGTCACCCTGCCTCCTGAAGAAAGACGACCTCGTTTCTATTGAAACTAAAGCACAGTTTTTCCTGTAGCACGGCAGGCTTTTGAAGAGGCACGGGCCCAGAGGCCTAGCTAGGGCTTTCCTTGGTGTGGCCGTTCACTAGATGCAGAACACACTGCCTCGAGAAGTTGATTCAGGGAAGCAACAACTGTGTACTCTGTGTCTCATTTGACTTGATAAAAACCACAGAGATGTATGCTGCCTGTGCCCATGGAAATGGGGGCATGATGGGACTAGCCTTGCTTTTCGTTTGGAAACCTCCATTCTAGCTTCCGTGAAGCTCCCTGAAATTCTCTGCTGTTGACAGGCCTCTGGCCACTGTAGGCATGTGTCTGGGAAGAAAATGAGTTTTCTCTGGCTACACACGGAACTTCATTGGCCGGGGTGGGGCGCACCTTGCCATGCTCTAGAGCTAAAGGGAATCTAAACGTGAGCCCTTGGCTCGAGGTAAGGCCCTGAGTAGCCCTGCAGAACGGGAGGCATGCAGCTCTTTCCATTAGCTCTTAGTCGCTCTTCTGGTTTACTTTAAATGAAGTACCTTTTTTCAGGACTCCTAGGCCCCTCGGTTGAGCATCATTTTTGTTCCAAGGGCTCTGAGTATCTCCACACCCCTGTAGGCCTGCTGAGCAACAACGAGGCACATTGGTCCTCGGAGGTCCTCTGTGTCTGCTGAGTCATGGGCAACACACTGCACTCTTTCTTGTGATATCTTGATTCACAGCACTCGCACAGGTGCAAGAGCAATGTTCAACAAGTTCCAACATGCCGTGGAAGTCGCTCTCATTCCCTAGTTTGAGCTGTACAGAGAGAAACAGTAAGCTTCTCCTTCCATTCAGGACCTCCTACCTGAAGTCACCCTGCCTCTTGAAGAAAGACGACCTTCTTTCTATTGCAACTAAAGCACAGTTTTTCCTGTAGCACGGCATGCTTTTGAAGCAGCACGGGTCCAGAGTCCTAGCCAGGGATTTCCTTGGTGAGGCCGTTCACTAGTTGCAGAACACCGTGCCTCGAGAAGTTGATTCAGGGAAGCAACAACTGTGTACTCTGTGTCTCATTTGACTTGTTAAAAACCACAGAGATGAATGCTGCCTGTGCCCATGGAAATGGGGTCATGAGGGTACTAGCCTTGCTTTCCGTTTGGAAACCTCCATTCTTGCTTCCGTGAAGCTCCCTGAAATTCTCTGCTGTTGACAGTCCTCTGGCCACTGTAGGCATGTGTCTGGGGAAAAAAATAAGTTTTCTCTGGGTACACACGGAGCTTCATTCGCCGGGGTGGGGCTCTCCTTGCCATCCTCTAGAGCTAAAGGGAATCTCAACGTGAGTCCCTGCCTCGAGGTAAGGCCCTGAGTAGCCCTGCAGAAAGGGAGGCATGCAGCTCTTTCCATGAGCTCTTAGTGGAGGTCCGTTTTATTTAAAAGAATTACCCCTTTCAGGACTCCTACGCCCTTCGGGTCAGCATCATTTTGGTTCCAAGATCACTGACTCCCTCCACACCCCTGTGGGCCTGCTGAGCAGCATTGAGTCCCATACGTCCCACGGAGGCTCTCTGTGTCTGCAGAGTCTCGGGCAACACACTATACGTTACTTCAGGAGAGCTACATTTCCAGAGCACTCGAACAGCATCAAAACTACATTTCTAGGCAGTCCAACATGCCCTGGAAGTCTTCGACATTGCCCTCGTCAGAGCTGCCCAGAGAAAACACTCTGCTTAGAATTTATCGAGGACCTCGTACCTGAAGTCACTCTATTCAAGGAGAAATACAGCATCTTAACATGCTGTGTCGTTCACAGGGCAAGAAACGTGAGAACTTGCCTCGAGGTAAGGCCATGAAATGCTTTGCAGAAGCGGAGGCGTGTAGCAGTTTCCATGTGGCCGTAGACGCATATCTTCAGCATTTTAAAGCCAGTACGCTTTTCAGGACACCCAGGTGCCTCGCCTGGAAACCCTATTCCCTGCAAGAACACTGAGTACCCTCAGGCTCCCCTGGCCCTTCTAAGCAACTTCCAGGCCAGGAGCTTTCAGACTCACAGTGTGTATGTCGAGTGTAGGGTAACACAGTGCACTCTTATTGGGACATCTTGATATAGCCAGCAATCGCCCAGGTTCACGAGCACCTTTAAGCAAGTTCCAATAGGCCGTGGAATTCGTTCTCATTCCCTAGTTTGAGCTGTACAGAGAGAAACAGTAAGCTTCTCCTTCCATTCAGGACCTCCTACCTGAAGTCACCCTGCCTCCTGAAGAAAGACGACCTCGTTTCTATTGAAACTAAAGCACAGTTTTTCCTGTAGCACGGCAGGCTTTTGAAGAGGCACGGGCCCAGAGGCCTAGCTAGGGCTTTCCTTGGTGTGGCCGTTCACTAGATGCAGAACACCCTGCCTCGAGAAGTTGATTCAGGGAAGCAACAACTGTGTACTCTGTGTCTGATTTGACTTGTTAAAAACCACAGAGATGTATGCTGCCTGTGCCCATGGAAATGGGGGCATGATGGGACTAGCCTTGCTTTTCGTTTGGAAACCTCCATTCTAGCTTCGGTGAAGCTCCCTGAAATTCTCTGCTGTTGACAGGCCTCTGGCCACTGTAGGCATGTGTCTGGGAAGAAAATGAGTTTTCTCTGGCTACACACGGAACTTCATTGGCCGGGGTGGGGCGCACCTTGCCATGCTCTAGAGCTAAAGGGAATCTAAACGTGAGCCCTTGGCTCGAGGTAAGGCCCTGAGTAGCCCTGCAGAACGGGAGGCATGCAGCTCTTTCCATTAGCTCTTCGTCGCTCTTCTGGTTTACTTTAAATGAAGTACCTTTTTTCAGGACTCCTAGGCCCCTCGGTTGAGCATCATTTTTGTTCCAAGGGCTCTGAGTATCTCCACACCCCTGTAGGCCTGCTGAGCAACAACGAGGCACATTGGTCCTCGGAGGTCCTCTGTGTCTGCTGAGTCATGGGCAACACACTGCACTCTTTCTTGTGATATCTTGATTCACAGCACTCGCACAGGTTCAAGAGCAATGTTCAACAAGTTCCAACATGCCGTGGAAGTCGCTCTCATTCCCTAGTTTGAGCTGTACAGAGAGAAACAGTAAGCTTCTCCTTCCATTCAGGACCTCCTACCTGAAGTCACCCTGCCTCTTGAAGAAAGACGACCTTCTTTGTATTGCAACTAAAGCACAGTTTTTCCTGTAGCACGGCAGGCTTTTGAAGCGGCACGGGTCCAGAGTCCTAGCCAGGGATTTCCTTGGTGAGGCCGTTCACTAGTTGCAGAACACCGTGCCTCGAGAAGTTGATTCAGGGAAGCAACAACTGTGTACTCTGTGTCTCATTTGACTTGTTAAAAACCACAGAGATGAATGCTGCCTGTGCCCATGGAAATGGGGTCATGAGGGTACTAGCCTTGCTTTCCGTTTGGAAACCTCCATTCTTGCTTCCGTGAAGCTCCCTGAAATTCTCTGCTGTTGACAGTCCTCTGGCCACTGTAGGCATGTGTCTGGGAAAAAAATGAGTTTTCTCTGGGTACAGACGGAGCTTCATTGGCCGGGGTGGGGCTCTCCTTGCCATCCTCTAGAGCTAAAGGGAATCTCAACGTGAGTCCCTGCCTCGAGGTAAGGCCCTGAGTAGCCCTGCAGAAAGGGAGGCATGCAGCTCTTTCCATGAGCTCTTAGTGGAGGTCTGTTTTATTGAAAAGAATTACCCCTTTCAGGACTCCTACGCCCTTCGGGTGAGCATCATTTTGGTTCCAAGATCACTGACTCCCTCCACACCCCTGTGGGCCTGCTGAGCAGCATTGAGTCCCATACGTCCCACGGAGGCTCTCTGTGTCTGCAGAGTCTCGGGCAACACACTATACGTTACTTCAGGAGAGCTACATTTCCAGAGCACTCGAACAGCATCAAAACTACATTTCTAGGCAGTCCAACATGCCCTGGAAGTCTTCGACATTGCCCTCGTCAGAGCTGCCCAGAGAAAACACTCTGCTTAGAATTTATCGAGGACCTCGTACCTGAAGTCACTCTATTCAAGGAGAAATACAGCATCTTAACATGCTGTGTCGTTCACAGGGCAAGAAACGTGAGAACTTGCCTCGAGGTAAGGCCATGAAATGCTTTGCAGAAGCGGAGGCGTGTAGCAGTTTCCATGTGGCCGTAGACGCATATCTTCAGCATTTTAAAGCCAGTACGCTTTTCAGGACACCCAGGTGCCTCGCCTGGAAACCCTATTCCCTGCAAGAACACTGAGTACCCTCAGGCTCCCCTGGCCCTTCTAAGCAAAATCCAGGCCAAGAGTTTTCAGACTCACAGTGTGTATGTCGAGTGTAGGGTAACACAGTGCACTCTTATTGGGACATCTTGATATAGCCAGCAATCGCCCAGGTTCACGAGCACCTTTAAGCAAGTTCCAATAGGCCGTGGAATTCGTTCTCATTCCCTAGTTTGAGCTGTACAGAGAGAAACAGTAAGCTTCTCCTTCCATTCAGGACCTCCTACCTGAAGTCACCCTGGCTCCTGAAGAAAGACGACCTCGTTTCTATTGAAACTAAAGCACAGTTTTTCCGGTAGCACGGCAGGCTTTTGAAGAGGCACGGGCCCAGAGGCCTAGCTAGGGCTTTCCTTGGTGTGGCCGTTCACCAGATGCAGAACACACTGCCTCGAGAAGTTGATTCAGGGAAGCAACAACTGTGTACTCTGTGTCTCATTTGACTTGTTAAAAACCACAGAGATGTATGCTGCCTGTGCCCATGGAAATGGGGGCATGATGGGACTAGCCTTGCTTTTCGTTTGGAAACCTCCATTCTAGCTTCGGTGAAGCTCCCTGAAATTCTCTGCTGTTGACAGGCCTCTGGCCACTGTAGGCATGTGTCTGGGAAGAAAATGAGTTTTCTCTGGCTACACACGGAACTTCATTGGCCTGGGTGGGGCGCACCTTGCCATGCTCTAGAGCTAAAGGGAATCTAAACGTGAGCCCTTGGCTCGAGGTAAGGCCCTGAGTAGCCCTGCAGAACGGGAGGCATGCAGCTCTTTCCATTAGCTCTTAGTCGCTCTTCTGGTTCACTTTAAATGAAGTACCTTTTTTCAGGACTCCTAGGCCCCTCGGTTGAGCATCATTTTTGTTCCAAGGGCTCTGAGTATCTCCACACCCCTGTAGGCCTGCTGAGCAACAACGAGGCACATTGGTCCTCGGAGGTCCTCTGTGTCTGCTGAGTCATGGGCAACACACTGCACTCTTTCTTGTGATATCTTGATTCACAGCACTCGCACAGGTTCAAGAGCAATGTTCAACAAGTTCCAACATGCCGTGGAAGTCGCTCTCATTCCCTAGTTTGAGCTGTACAGAGAGAAACAGTAAGCTTCTCCTTCCATTCAGGACCTCCTACCTGAAGTCACCCTGCCTCTTGAAGAAAGACGACCTTCTTTGTATTGCAACTAAAGCACAGTTTTTCCTGTAGCACGGCAGGCTTTTGAAGCGGCACGGGTCCAGAGTCCTAGCCAGGGATTTCCTTGGTGAGGCCGTTCACTAGTTGCAGAACACCGTGCCTCGAGAAGTTGATTCAGGGAAGCAACAACTATGTACTCTGTGTCTCATTTGACTTGTTAAAAACCACAGAGATGAATGCTGCCTGTGCCCATGGAAATGGGGTCATGAGGGTACTAGCCTTGCTTTCCGTTTGGAAACCTCCATTCTTGCTTCCGTGAAGCTCCCTGAAATTCTCTGCTGTTGACAGTCCTCTGGCCACTGTAGGCATGTGTCTGGGAAAAAAATGAGTTTTCTCTGGGTACAGACGGAGCTTCATTGGCCGGGGTGGGGCTCTCCTTGCCATCCTCTAGAGCTAAAGGGAATCTCAACGTGAGTCCCTGCCTCGAGGTAAGGCCCTGAGTAGCCCTGCAGAAAGGGAGGCATGCAGCTCTTTCCATGAGCTCTTAGTGGAGGTCTGTTTTATTGAAAAGAATTACCCCTTTCAGGACTCCTACGCCCTTCGGGTGAGCATCATTTTGGTTCCAAGATCACTGACTCCCTCCACACCCCTGTGGGCCTGCTGAGCAGCATTGAGTCCCATACGTCCCACGGAGGCTCTCTGTGTCTGCAGAGTCTCGGGCAACACACTATACGTTACTTCAGGAGAGCTACATTTCCAGAGCACTCGAACAGCATCAGAACTACATTTCTAGGCAGTCCAACATGCCCTGGAAGTCTTCGACATTGCCCTCGTCAGAGCTGCCCAGAGAAAACACTCTGCTTAGAATTTATCGAGGACCTCGTACCTGAAGTCACTCTATTCAAGGAGAAATACAGCATCTTAACATGCTGTGTCGTTCACAGGGCAAGAAACGTGAGAACTTGCCTCGAGGTAAGGCCATGAAATGCTTTGCAGAAGCGGAGGCGTGTAGCAGTTTCCATGTGGCCGTAGACGCATATCTTCAGCATTTTAAAGCCAGTACGCTTTTCAGGACACCCAGGTGCCTCGCCTGGAAACCCTATTCCCTGCAAGAACACTGAGTACCCTCAGGCTCCCCTGGCCCTTCTAAGCAAAATCCAGGCCAAGAGCTTTCAGACTCAGAGTGTGTATGTCGAGTGTAGGGTAACACAGTGCACTCTTATTGGGACATCTTGATATAGCCAGCAATCGCCCAGGTTCACGAGCACCTTTAAGCAAGTTCCAATAGGCCGTGGAATTCGTTCTCATTCCCTAGTTTGAGCTGTACAGAGAGAAACAGTAAGCTTCTCCTTCCATTCAGGACCTCCTACCTGAAGTCACCCTGCCTCCTGAAGAAAGACGACCTCGTTTCTATTGAAACTAAAGCACAGTTTTTCCTGTAGCACGGCAGGCTTTTGAAGAGGCACGGGCCCAGAGGCCTAGCTAGGGCTTTCCTTGGTGTGGCCGTTCACTAGATGCAGAACACCCTGCCTCGAGAAGTTGATTCAGGGAAGCAACAACTGTGTACTCTGTGTCTGATTTGACTTGTTAAAAACCACAGAGATGTATGCTGCCTGTGCCCATGGAAATGGGGGCATGATGGGACTAGCCTTGCTTTTCGTTTGGAAACCTCCATTCTAGCTTCGGTGAAGCTCCCTGAAATTCTCTGCTGTTGACAGGCCTCTGGCCACTGTAGGCATGTGTCTGGGAAGAAAATGAGTTTTCTCTGGCTACACACGGAACTTCATTGGCCTGGGTGGGGCGCACCTTGCCATGCTCTAGAGCTAAAGGGAATCTAAACGTGAGCCCTTGGCTCGAGGTAAGGCCCTGAGTAGCCCTGCAGAACGGGAGGCATGCAGCTCTTTCCATTAGCTCTTAGTCGCTCTTCTGGTTTACTTTAAATGAAGTACCTTTTTTCAGGACTCCTAAGCCCCTCGGTTGAGCATCATTTTTGTTCCAAGGTCTCTGAGTATCTCCACACCCCTGTAGGCCTGCTGAGCAACAACGAGGCACATTGGTCCTCGGAGGTCCTCTGTGTCTGCTGAGTCATGGGCAACACACTGCACTCTTTCTTGTGATATCTTGATTCACAGCACTCGCACAGGTTCAAGAGCAATGTTCAACAAGTTCCAACATGCCGTGGAAGTCGCTCTCATTCCCTAGTTTGAGCTGTACAGAGAGAAACAGTAAGCTTCTCCTTCCATTCAGGACCTCCTACCTGAAGTCACCCTGCCTCTTGAAGAAAGACGACCTTCTTTGTATTGCAACTAAAGCACAGTTTTTCCTGTAGCACGGCAGGCTTTTGAAGCGGCACGGGTCCAGAGTCCTAGCCAGGGATTTCCTTGGTGAGGCCGTTCACTAGTTGCAGAACACCGTGCCTCGAGAAGTTGATTCAGGGAAGCAACAACTGTGTACTCTGTGTCTCATTTGACTTGTTAAAAACCACAGAGATGAATGCTGCCTGTGCCCATGGAAATGGGGTCATGAGGGTACTAGCCTTGCTTTCCGTTTGGAAACCTCCATTCTTGCTTCCGTGAAGCTCCCTGAAATTCTCTGCTGTTGACAGTCCTCTGGCCACTGTAGGCATGTGTCTGGGAAAAAAATGAGTTTTCTCTGGGTACACACGGAGCTTCATTGGCCGGGGTGGGGCTCTCCTTGCCATCCTCTAGAGCTAAAGGGAATCTCAACGTGAGTCCCTGCCTCGAGGTAAGGCCCTGAGTAGCCCTGCAGAAAGGGAGGCATGCAGCTCTTTCCATGAGCTCTTAGTGGAGGTCTGTTTTATTGAAAAGAATTACCCCTTTCAGGACTCCTACGCCCTTCGGGTGAGCATCATTTTGGTTCCAAGATCACTGACTCCCTCCACACCCCTGTGGGCCTGCTGAGCAGCATTGAGTCCCATACGTCCCACGGAGGCTCTCTGTGTCTGCAGAGTCTCGGGCAACACACTATACGTTACTTCAGGAGAGCTACATTTCCAGAGCACTCGAACAGCATCAGAACTACATTTCTAGGCAGTCCAACATGCCCTGGAAGTCTTCGACATTGCCCTCGTCAGAGCTGCCCAGAGAAAACACTCTGCTTAGAATTTATCGAGGACCTCGTACCTGAAGTCACTCTATTCAAGGAGAAATACAGCATCTTAACATGCTGTGTCGTTCACAGGGCAAGAAACGTGAGAACTTGCCTCGAGGTAAGGCCATGAAATGCTTTGCAGAAGCGGAGGCGTGTAGCAGTTTCCATGTGGCCGTAGACGCATATCTTCAGCATTTTAAAGCCAGTACGCTTTTCAGGACACCCAGGTGCCTCGCCTGGAAACCCTATTCCCTGCAAGAACACTGAGTACCCTCAGGCTCCCCTGGCCCTTCTAAGCAAAATCCAGGCCAAGAGCTTTCAGACTCAGAGTGTGTATGTCGAGTGTAGGGTAACACAGTGCACTCTTATTGGGACATCTTGATATAGCCAGCAATCGCCCAGGTTCACGAGCACCTTTAAGCAAGTTCCAATAGGCCGTGGAATTCGTTCTCATTCCCTAGTTTGAGCTGTACAGAGAGAAACAGTAAGCTTCTCCTTCCATTCAGGACCTCCTACCTGAAGTCACCCTGCCTCCTGAAGAAAGACGACCTCGTTTCTATTGAAACTAAAGCACAGTTTTTCCTGTAGCACGGCAGGCTTTTGAAGAGGCACGGGCCCAGAGGCCTAGCTAGGGCTTTCCTTGGTGTGGCCGTTCACTAGATGCAGAACACCCTGCCTCGAGAAGTTGATTCAGGGAAGCAACAACTGTGTACTCTGTGTCTGATTTGACTTGTTAAAAACCACAGAGATGTATGCTGCCTGTGCCCATGGAAATGGGGGCATGATGGGACTAGCCTTGCTTTTCGTTTGGAAACCTCCATTCTAGCTTCGGTGAAGCTCCCTGAAATTCTCTGCTGTTGACAGGCCTCTGGCCACTGTAGGCATGTGTCTGGGAAGAAAATGAGTTTTCTCTGGCTACACACGGAACTTCATTGGCCTGGGTGGGGCGCACCTTGCCATGCTCTAGAGCTAAAGGGAATCTAAACGTGAGCCCTTGGCTCGAGGTAAGGCCCTGAGTAGCCCTGCAGAACGGGAGGCATGCAGCTCTTTCCATTAGCTCTTAGTCGCTCTTCTGGTTTACTTTAAATGAAGTACCTTTTTTCAGGACTCCTAAGCCCCTCGGTTGAGCATCATTTTTGTTCCAAGGTCTCTGAGTATCTCCACACCCCTGTAGGCCTGCTGAGCAACAACGAGGCACATTGGTCCTCGGAGGTCCTCTGTGTCTGCTGAGTCATGGGCAACACACTGCACTCTTTCTTGTGATATCTTGATTCACAGCACTCGCACAGGTTCAAGAGCAATGTTCAACAAGTTCCAACATGCCGTGGAAGTCGCTCTCATTCCCTAGTTTGAGCTGTACAGACAGAAACAGTAAGCTTCTCCTTCCATTCAGGACCTCCTACCTGAAGTCACCCTGCCTCTTGAAGAAAGACGACCTTCTTTCTATTGCAACTAAAGCACAGTTTTTCCTGTAGCACGGCAGGCTTTTGAAGCGGCACGGGTCCAGGGTCCTAGCCAGGGATTTCCTTGGTGAGGCCGTTCACTAGTTGCAGAACACCGTGCCTCGAGAAGTTGATTCAGGGAAGCAACAACTGTGTACTCTGTGTCTCATTTGACTTGTTAAAAACCACAGAGATGAATGCTGCCTGTGCCCATGGAAATGGGGTCATGAGGGTACTAGCCTTGCTTTCCGTTTGGAAACCTCCATTCTTGCTTCCGTGAAGCTCCCTGAAATTCTCTGCTGTTGACAGTCCTCTGGCCACTGTAGGCATGTGTCTGGGAAAAAAATGAGTTTTCTCTGGGTACACACGGAGCTTCATTGGCCGGGGTGGGGCTCTCCTTGCCATCCTCTAGAGCTAAAGGGAATCTCAACGTGAGTCCCTGCCTCGAGGTAAGGCCCTGAGTAGCCCTGCAGAAAGGGAGGCATGCAGCTCTTTCCATGAGCTCTTAGTGGAGGTCTGTTTTATTGAAAAGAATTACCCCTTTCAGGACTCCTACGCCCTTCGGGTGAGCATCATTTTGGTTCCAAGATCACTGACTCCCTCCACACCCCTGTGGGCCTGCTGAGCAGCATTGAGTCCCATACGTCCCACGGAGGCTCTCTGTGTCTGCAGAGTCTCGGGCAACACACTATACGTTACTTCAGGAGAGCTACATTTCCAGAGCACTCGAACAGCATCAAAACTACATTTCTAGGCAGTCCAACATGCCCTGGAAGTCTTCGACATTGCCCTCGTCAGAGCTGCCCAGAGAAAACACTCTGCTTAGAATTTATCGAGGACCTCGTACCTGAAGTCACTCTATTCAAGGAGAAATACAGCATCTTAACATGCTGTGTCGTTCACAGGGCAAGAAACGTGAGAACTTGCCTCGAGGTAAGGCCATGAAATGCTTTGCAGAAGCGGAGGCGTGTAGCAGTTTCCATGTGGCCGTAGACGCATATCTTCAGCATTTTAAAGCCAGTACGCTTTTCAGGACACCCAGGTGCCTCGCCTGGAAACCCTATTCCCTGCAAGAACACTGAGTACCCTCAGGCTCCCCTGGCCCTTCTAAGCAAAATCCAGGCCAAGAGCTTTCATACTCACAGTGTGTATGTCGAGTGTAGGGTAACACAGTGCACTCTTATTGGGACATCTTGATATAGCCAGCAATCGCCCAGGTTCACGAGCACCTTTAAGCAAGTTCCAATAGGCCGTGGAATTCGTTCTCATTCCCTAGTTTGAGCTGTACAGAGAGAAACAGTAAGCTTCTCCTTCCATTCAGGACCTCCTACCTGAAGTCACCCTGCCTCCTGAAGAAAGACGACCTCGTTTCTATTGAAACTAAAGCACAGTTTTTCCTGTAGCACGGCAGGCTTTTGAAGAGGCACGGGCCCAGAGGCCTAGCTAGGGCTTTCCTTGGTGTGGCCGTTCACTAGATGCAGAACACACTGCCTCGAGAAGTTGATTCAGGGAAGCAACAACTGTGTACTCTGTGTCTCATTTGACTTGTTAAAAACCACAGAGATGTATGCTGCCTGTGCCCATGGAAATGGGGGCATGATGGGACTAGCCTTGCTTTTCGTTTGGAAACCTCCATTCTATCTTCCGTGAAGCTCCCTGAAATTCTCTGCTGTTGACAGGCCTCTGGCCACTGTAGGCATGTGTCTGGGAAGAAAATGAGTTTTCTCTGGCTACACACGGAACTTCATTGGCCGGGGTGGGGCGCACCTTGCCATGCTCTAGAGCTAAAGGGAATCTAAACGTGAGCCCTTGGCTCGAGGTAAGGCCCTGAGTAGCCCTGCAGAACGGGAGGCATGCAGCTCTTTCCATTAGCTCTTAGTCGCTCTTCTGGTTCACTTTAAATGAAGTACCTTTTTTCAGGACTCCTAGGCCCCTCGGTTGAGCATCATTTTTGTTCCAAGGGCTCTGAGTATCTCCACACCCCTGTAGGCCTGCTGAGCAACAACGAGGCACATTGGTCCTCGGAGGTCCTCTGTGTCTGCTGAGTCATGGGCAACACACTGCACTCTTTCTTGTGATATCTTGATTCACAGCACTCGCACAGGTTCAAGAGCAATGTTCAACAAGTTCCAACATGCCGTGGAAGTCGCTCTCATTCCCTAGTTTGAGCTGTACAGAGAGAAACAGTAAGCTTCTCCTTCCATTCAGGACCTCCTACCTGAAGTCACCCTGCCTCTTGAAGAAAGACGACCTTCTTTCTATTGCAACTAAAGCACAGTTTTTCCTGTAGCACGGCAGGCTTTTGAAGCGGCACGGGTCCAGAGTCCTAGCCAGGGATTTCCTTGGTGAGGCCGTTAACTAGTTGCAGAACACCGTGCCTCGAGAAGTTGATTCAGGGAAGCAACAACTGTGTACTCTGTGTCTCATTTGACTTGTTAAAAACCACAGAGATGAATGCTGCCTGTGCCCATGGAAATGGGGTCATGAGGGTACTAGCCTTGCTTTCCGTTTGGAAACCTCCATTCTTGCTTCCGTGAAGCTCCCTGAAATTCTCTGCTGTTGACAGTCCTCTGGCCACTGTAGGCATGTGTCTGGGAAAAAAATGAGTTTTCTCTGGGTACACACGGAGCTTCATTGGCCGGGGTGGGGCTCTCCTTGCCATCCTCTAGAGCTAAAGGGAATCTCAACGTGAGTCCCTGCCTCGAGGTAAGGCCCTGAGTAGCCCTGCAGAAAGGGAGGCATGCAGCTCTTTCCATGAGCTCTTAGTGGAGGTCTGTTTTATTGAAAAGAATTACCCCTTTCAGGACTCCTACGCCCTTCGGGTGAGCATCATTTTGGTTCCAAGATCACTGACTCCCTCCACACCCCTGTGGGCCTGCTGAGCAGCATTGAGTCCCATACGTCCCACGGAGGCTCTCTGTGTCTGCAGAGTCTCGGGCAACACACTATACGTTACTTCAGGAGAGCTACATTTCCAGAGCACTCGAACAGCATCAAAACTACATTTCTAGGCAGTCCAACATGCCCTGGAAGTCTTCGACATTGCCCTCGTCAGAGCTGCCCAGAGAAAACACTCTGCTTAGAATTTATCGAGGACCTCGTACCTGAAGTCACTCTATTCAAGGAGAAATACAGCATCTTAACATGCTGTGTCGTTCACAGGGCAAGAAACGTGAGAACTTGCCTCGAGGTAAGGCCATGAAATGCTTTGCAGAAGCGGAGGCGTGTAGCAGTTTCCATGTGGCCGTAGACGCATATCTTTAGCATTTTAAAGCCAGTACGCTTTTCAGGACACCCAGGTGCCTCGCCTGGAAACCCTATTCCCTGCAAGAACACTGAGTACCCTCAGGCTCCCCTGGCCCTTCTAAGCAACTTCCAGGCCAGGAGCTTTCAGACTCACAGTGTGTATGTCGAGTGTAGGGTAACACAGTGCACTCTTATTGAGACATCTTGATATAGCCAGCAATCGCCCAGGTTCACGAGCACCTTTAAGCAAGTTCCAATAGGCCGTGGAATTCGTTCTCATTCCCTAGTTTGAGCTGTACAGAGAGAAACAGTAAGCTTCTCCTTCCATTCAGGACCTCCTACCTGAAGTCACCCTGCCTCCTGAAGAAAGACGACCTCGTTTCTATTGAAACTAAAGCACAGTTTTTCCTGTAGCACGGCAGGCTTTTGAAGAGGCACGGGCCCAGAGGCCTAGCTAGGGCTTTCCTTGGTGTGGCCGTTCACTAGATGCAGAACACCCTGCCTCGAGAAGTTGATTCAGGGAAGCAACAACTGTGTACTCTGTGTCTGATTTGACTTGTTAAAAACCACAGAGATGTATGCTGCCTGTGCCCATGGAAATGGGGGCATGATGGGACTAGCCTTGCTTTTCGTTTGGAAACCTCCATTCTAGCTTCGGTGAAGCTCCCTGAAATTCTCTGCTGTTGACAGGCCTCTGGCCACTGTAGGCATGTGTCTGGGAAGAAAATGAGTTTTCTCTGGCTACACACGGAACTTCATTGACCTGGGTGGGGCGCACCTTGCCATGCTCTAGAGCTAAAGGGAATCTAAACGTGAGCCCTTGGCTCGAGGTAAGGCCCTGAGTAGCCCTGCAGAACGGGAGGCATGCAGCTCTTTCCATTAGCTCTTAGTCGCTCTTCTGGTTCACTTTAAATGAAGTACCTTTTTTCAGGACTCCTAGGCCCCTCGGTTGAGCATCATTTTTGTTCCAAGGTCTCTGAGTATCTCCACACCCCTGTAGGCCTGCTGAGCAACAACGAGGCACATTGGTCCTCGGAGGTCCTCTGTGTCTGCTGAGTCATGGGCAACACACTGCACTCTTTCTTGTGATATCTTGATTCACAGCACTCGCACAGGTGCAAGAGCAATGTTCAACAAGTTCCAACATGCCGTGGAAGTCGCTCTCATTCCCTAGTTTGAGCTGTACAGAGAGAAACAGTAAGCTTCTCCTTCCATTCAGGACCTCCTACCTGAAGTCATCCTGCCTCTTGAAGAAAGACGACCTTCTTTCTATTGCAACTAAAGCACAGTTTTTCCTGTAGCACGGCATGCTTTTCAAGCAGCACGGGTCCAGAGTCCTAGCCAGGGATTTCCTTGGTGAGGCCGTTCACTAGTTGCAGAACACCGTGCCTCGAGAAGTTGATTCAGGGAAGCAACAACTGTGTACTCTGTGTCTCATTTGACTTGTTAAAAACCACAGAGATGAATGCTGCCTGTGCCCATGGAAATGGGGTCATGAGGGTACTAGCCTTGCTTTCCGTTTGGAAACCTCCATTCTTGCTTCCGTGAAGCTCCCTGAAATTCTCTGCTGTTGACAGTCCTCTGGCCACTGTAGGCATGTGTCTGGGGAAAAAAATAAGTTTTCTCTGGGTACACACGGAGCTTCATTGGCCGGGGTGGGGCTCTCCTTGCCATCCTCTAGAGCTAAAGGGAATCTCAACGTGAGTCCCTGCCTCGAGGTAAGGCCCTGAGTAGCCCTGCAGAAAGGGAGGCATGCAGCTCTTTCCATGAGCTCTTAGTGGAGGTCCGTTTTATTTAAAAGAATTACCCCTTTCAGGACTCCTACGCCCTTCGGGTCAGCATCATTTTGGTTCCAAGATCACTGACTCCCTCCACACCCCTGTGGGCCTGCTGAGCAGCATTGAGTCCCATACGTCCCACGGAGGCTCTCTGTGTCTGCAGAGTCTCGGGCAACACACTATACGTTACTTCAGGAGAGCTACATTTCCAGAGCACTCGAACAGCATCAAAACTACATTTCTAGGCAGTCCAACATGCCCTGGAAGTCTTCGACATTGCCCTCGTCAGAGCTGCCCAGAGAAAACACTCTGCTTAGAATTTATCGAGGACCTCGTACCTGAAGTCACTCTATTCAAGGAGAAATACAGCATCTTAACATGCTGTGTCGTTCACAGGGCAAGAAACGTGAGAACTTGCCTCGAGGTAAGGCCATGAAATGCTTTGCAGAAGCGGAGGCGTGTAGCAGTTTCCATGTGGCCGTAGACGCATATCTTCAGCATTTTAAAGCCAGTACGCTTTTCAGGACACCCAGGTGCCTCGCCTGGAAACCCTATTCCCTGCAAGAACACTGAGTACCCTCAGGCTCCCCTGGCCCTTCTAAGCAACTTCCAGGCCAGGAGCTTTCAGACTCACAGTGTGTATGTCGAGTGTAGGGTAACACAGTGCACTCTTATTGAGACATCTTGATATAGCCAGCAATCGCCCAGGTTCACGAGCACCTTTAAGCAAGTTCCAATAGGCCGTGGAATTCGTTCTCATTCCCTAGTTTGAGCTGTACAGAGAGAAACAGTAAGCTTCTCCTTCCATTCAGGACCTCCTACCTGAAGTCACCCTGCCTCCTGAAGAAAGACGACCTCGTTTCTATTGAAACTAAAGCACAGTTTTTCCTGTAGCACGGCAGGCTTTTGAAGAGGCACGGGCCCAGAGGCCTAGCTAGGGCTTTCCTTGGTGTGGCCGTTCACTAGATGCAGAACACCCTGCCTCGAGAAGTTGATTCAGGGAAGCAACAACTGTGTACTCTGTGTCTGATTTGACTTGTTAAAAACCACAGAGATGTATGCTGCCTGTGCCCATGGAAATGGGGGCATGATGGGACTAGCCTTGCTTTTCGTTTGGAAACCTCCATTCTAGCTTCGGTGAAGCTCCCTGAAATTCTCTGCTGTTGACAGGCCTCTGGCCACTGTAGGCATGTGTCTGGGAAGAAAATGAGTTTTCTCTGGCTACACACGGAACTTCATTGGCCTGGGTGGGGCGCACCTTGCCATGCTCTAGAGCTAAAGGGAATCTAAACGTGAGCCCTTGGCTCGAGGTAAGGCCCTGAGTAGCCCTGCAGAACGGGAGGCATGCAGCTCTTTCCATTAGCTCTTAGTCGCTCTTCTGGTTCACTTTAAATGAAGTACCTTTTTTCAGGACTCCTAGGCCCCTCGGTTGAGCATCATTTTTGTTCCAAGGTCTCTGAGTATCTCCACACCCCTGTAGGCCTGCTGAGCAACAACGAGGCACATTGGTCCTCGGAGGTCCTCTGTGTCTGCTGAGTCATGGGCAACACACTGCACTCTTTCTTGTGATATCTTGATTCACAGCACTCGCACAGGTGCAAGAGCAATGTTCAACAAGTTCCAACATACCGTGGAAGTCGCTCTCATTCCCTAGTTTGAGCTGTACAGAGAGAAACAGTAAGCTTCTCCTTCCATTCAGGACCTCCTACCTGAAGTCACCCTGCCTCTTGAAGAAAGACGACCTTCTTTCTATTGCAACTAAAGCACAGTTTTTCCTGTAGCACGGCATGCTTTTGAAGCAGCACGGGTCCAGAGTCCTAGCCAGGGATTTCCTTGGTGAGGCCGTTCACTAGTTGCAGAACACCGTGCCTCGAGAAGTTGATTCAGGGAAGCAACAACTGTGTACTCTGTGTCTCATTTGACTTGTTAAAAACCACAGAGATGAATGCTGCCTGTGCCCATGGAAATGGGGTCATGAGGGTACTAGCCTTGCTTTCCGTTTGGAAACCTCCATTCTTGCTTCCGTGAAGCTCCCTGAAATTCTCTGCTGTTGACAGTCCTCTGGCCACTGTAGGCATGTGTCTGGGGAAAAAAATAAGTTTTCTCTGGGTACACACGGAGCTTCATTCGCCGGGGTGGGGCTCTCCTTGCCATCCTCTAGAGCTAAAGGGAATCTCAACGTGAGTCCCTGCCTCGAGGTAAGGCCCTGAGTAGCCCTGCAGAAAGGGAGGCATGCAGCTCTTTCCATGAGCTCTTAGTGGAGGTCCGTTTTATTTAAAAGAATTACCCCTTTCAGGACTCCTACGCCCTTCGGGTCAGCATCATTTTGGTTCCAAGATCACTGACTCCCTCCACACCCCTGTGGGCCTGCTGAGCAGCATTGAGTCCCATACGTCCCACGGAGGCTCTCTGTGTCTGCAGAGTCTCGGGCAACACACTATACGTTACTTCAGGAGAGCTACATTTCCAGAGCACTCGAACAGCATCAAAACTACATTTCTAGGCAGTCCAACATGCCCTGGAAGTCTTCGACATTGCCCTCGTCAGAGCTGCCCAGAGAAAACACTCTGCTTAGAATTTATCGAGGACCTCGTACCTGAAGTCACTCTATTCAAGGAGAAATACAGCATCTTAACATGCTGTGTCGTTCACAGGGCAAGAAACGTGAGAACTTGCCTCGAGGTAAGGCCATGAAATGCTTTGCAGAAGCGGAGGCGTGTAGCAGTTTCCATGTGGCCGTAGACGCATATCTTCAGCATTTTAAAGCCAGTACGCTTTTCAGGACACCCAGGTGCCTCGCCTGGAAACCCTATTCCCTGCAAGAACACTGAGTACCCTCAGGCTCCCCTGGCCCTTCTAAGCAACTTCCAGGCCAGGAGCTTTCAGACTCACAGTGTGTATGTCGAGTGTAGGGTAACACAGTGCACTCTTATTGAGACATCTTGATATAGCCAGCAATCGCCCAGGTTCACGAGCACCTTTAAGCAAGTTCCAATAGGCCGTGGAATTCGTTCTCATTCCCTAGTTTGAGCTGTACAGAGAGAAACAGTAAGCTTCTCCTTCCATTCAGGACCTCCTACCTGAAGTCACCCTGCCTCCTGAAGAAAGACGACCTCGTTTCTATTGAAACTAAAGCACAGTTTTTCCTGTAGCACGGCAGGCTTTTGAAGAGGCACGGGCCCAGAGGCCTAGCTAGGGCTTTCCTTGGTGTGGCCGTTCACTAGATGCAGAACACCCTGCCTCGAGAAGTTGATTCAGGGAAGCAACAACTGTGTACTCTGTGTCTGATTTGACTTGTTAAAAACCACAGAGATGTATGCTGCCTGTGCCCATGGAAATGGGGGCATGATGGGACTAGCCTTGCTTTTCGTTTGGAAACCTCCATTCTAGCTTCGGTGAAGCTCCCTGAAATTCTCTGCTGTTGACAGGCCTCTGGCCACTGTAGGCATGTGTCTGGGAAGAAAATGAGTTTTCTCTGGCTACACACGGAACTTCATTGGCCTGGGTGGGGCGCACCTTGCCATGCTCTAGAGCTAAAGGGAATCTAAACGTGAGCCCTTGGCTCGAGGTAAGGCCCTGAGTAGCCCTGCAGAACGGGAGGCATGCAGCTCTTTCCATTAGCTCTTAGTCGCTCTTCTGGTTCACTTTAAATGAAGTACCTTTTTTCAGGACTCCTAGGCCCCTCGGTTGAGCATCATTTTTGTTCCAAGGTCTCTGAGTATCTCCACACCCCTGTAGGCCTGCTGAGCAACAACGAGGCACATTGGTCCTCGGAGGTCCTCTGTGTCTGCTGAGTCATGGGCAACACACTGCACTCTTTCTTGTGATATCTTGATTCACAGCACTCGCACAGGTTCAAGAGCAATGTTCAACAAGTTCCAACATGCCGTGGAAGTCGCTCTCATTCCCTAGTTTGAGCTGTACAGACAGAAACAGTAAGCTTCTCCTTCCATTCAGGACCTCCTACCTGAAGTCACCCTGCCTCTTGAAGAAAGACGACCTTCTTTGTATTGCAACTAAAGCACAGTTTTTCCTGTAGCACGGCAGGCTTTTGAAGCGGCACGGGTCCAGAGTCCTAGCCAGGGATTTCCTTGGTGAGGCCGTTCACTAGTTGCAGAACACCGTGCCTCGAGAAGTTGATTCAGGGAAGCAACAACTGTGTACTCTGTGTCTCATTTGACTTGTTAAAAACCACAGAGATGAATGCTGCCTGTGCCCATGGAAATGGGGTCATGAGGGTACTAGCCTTGCTTTCCGTTTGGAAACCTCCATTCTTGCTTCCGTGAAGCTCCCTGAAATTCTCTGCTGTTGACAGTCCTCTGGCCACTGTAGGCATGTGTCTGGGAAAAAAATGAGTTTTCTCTGGGTACAGACGGAGCTTCATTGGCCGGGGTGGGGCTCTCCTTGCCATCCTCTAGAGCTAAAGGGAATCTCAACGTGAGTCCCTGCCTCGAGGTAAGGCCCTGAGTAGCCCTGCAGAAAGGGAGGCATGCAGCTCTTTCCATGAGCTCTTAGTGGAGGTCTGTTTTATTGAAAAGAATTACCCCTTTCAGGACTCCTACGCCCTTCGGGTGAGCATCATTTTGGTTCCAAGATCACTGACTCCCTCCACACCCCTGTGGGCCTGCTGAGCAGCATTGAGTCCCATACGTCCCACGGAGGCTCTCTGTGTCTGCAGAGTCTCGGGCAACACACTATACGTTACTTCAGGAGAGCTACATTTCCAGAGCACTCGAACAGCATCAGAACTACATTTCTAGGCAGTCCACCATGCCCTGGAAGTCTTCGACATTGCCCTCGTCAGAGCTGCCCAGAGAAAACACTCTGCTTAGAATTTATCGAGGACCTCGTACCTGAAGTCACTCTATTCAAGGAGAAATACAGCATCTTAACATGCTGTGTCGTTCACAGGGCAAGAAACGTGAGAACTTGCCTCGAGGTAAGGCCATGAAATGCTTTGCAGAAGCGGAGGCGTGTAGCAGTTTCCATGTGGCCGTAGACGCATATCTTCAGCATTTTAAAGCCAGTACGCTTTTCAGGACACCCAGGTGCCTCGCCTGGAAACCCTATTCCCTGCAAGAACACTGAGTACCCTCAGGCTCCCCTGGCCCTTCTAAGCAACTTCCAGGCCAGGAGCTTTCAGACTCACAGTGTGTATGTCGAGTGTAGGGTAACACAGTGCACTCTTATTGGGACATCTTGATATAGCCAGCAATCGCCCAGGTTCACGAGCACCTTTAAGCAAGTTCCAATAGGCCGTGGAATTCGTTCTCATTCCCTAGTTTGAGCTGTACAGAGAGAAACAGTAAGCTTCTCCTTCCATTCAGGACCTCCTACCTGAAGTCACCCTGCCTCCTGAAGAAAGACGACCTCGTTTCTATTGAAACTAAAGCACAGTTTTTCCTGTAGCACGGCAGGCTTTTGAAGAGGCACGGGCCCAGAGGCCTAGCTAGGGCTTTCCTTGGTGAGGCCGTTCACTAGATGCAGAACACCCTGCCTCGAGAAGTTGATTCAGGGAAGCAACAACTGTGTACTCTGTGTCTCATTTGACTTGTTAAAAACCACAGAGATGTATGCTGCCTGTGCCCATTGAAATGGGGGCATGATGGGACTAGCCTTGCTTTTCATTTGGAAAGCTCCATTCTAGCTTCCGTGAAGCTCCCTGAAATTCTCTGCTGTTGACAGGCCTCTGGCCACTGTAGGCATGTGTCTGGGAAGAAAATGAGTTTTCTCTGGCTACACACGGAACTTCATTGGCCGGGGTGGGGCGCACCTTGCCATGCTCTAGAGCTAAAGGGAATCTAAACGTGAGCCCTTGGCTCGAGGTAAGGCCCTGAGTAGCCCTGCAGAACGGGAGGCATGCAGCTCTTTCCATTAGCTCTTAGTCGCTCTTCTGGTTTACTTTAAATGAAGTACCTTTTTTCAGGACTCCTAGGCCCCTCGGTTGAGCATCATTTTTGTTCCAAGGTCTCTGAGTATCTCCACACCCCTGTAGGCCTGCTGAGCAACAACGAGGCACATTGGTCCTCGGAGGTCCTCTGTGTCTGCTGAGTCATGGGCAACACACTGCACTCTTTCTTGTGATATCTTGATTCACAGCACTCGCACAGGTGCAAGAGCAATGTTCAACAAGTTCCAACATGCCGTGGAAGTCGCTCTCATTCCCTAGTTTGAGCTGTACAGAGAGAAACAGTAAGCTTCTCCTTCCATTCAGGACCTCCTACCTGAAGTCACCCTGCCTCTTGAAGAAAGACGACCTTCTTTCTATTGCAACTAAAGCACAGTTTTTCCTGTAGCACGGCATGCTTTTGAAGCGGCACGGGTCCAGAGTCCTAGCCAGGGATTTCCTTGGTGAGGCCGTTCACTAGTTGCAGAACACCGTGCCTCGAGAAGTTGATTCAGGGAAGCAACAACTGTGTACTCTGTGTCTCATTTGACTTGTTAAAAACCACAGAGATGAATGCTGCCTGTGCCCATGGAAATGGGGTCATGAGGGTACTAGCCTTGCTTTCCGTTTGGAAACCTCCATTCTTGCTTCCGTGAAGCTCCCTGAAATTCTCTGCTGTTGACAGTCCTCTGGCGACTGTAGGCATGTGTCTGGGGAAAAAAATAAGTTTTCTCTGGGTACACACGGAGCTTCATTCGCCGGGGTGGGGCTCTCCTTGCCATCCTCTAGAGCTAAAGGGAATCTCAACGTGAGTCCCTGCCTCGAGGTAAGGCCCTGAGTAGCCCTGCAGAAAGGGAGGCATGCAGCTCTTTCCATGAGCTCTTAGTGGAGGTCCGTTTTATTTAAAAGAATTACCCCTTTCAGGACTCCTACGCCCTTCGGGTCAGCATCATTTTGGTTCCAAGATCACTGACTCCCTCCACACCCCTGTGGGCCTGCTGAGCAGCATTGAGTCCCATACGTCCCACGGAGGCTCTCTGTGTCTGCAGAGTCTCGGGCAACACACTATACGTTACTTCAGGAGAGCTACATTTCCAGAGCACTCGAACAGCATCAAAACTACATTTCTAGGCAGTCCACCATGCCCTGGAAGTCTTCGACATTGCCCTCGTCAGAGCTGCCCAGAGAAAACACTCTGCTTAGAATTTATCGAGGACCTCGTACCTGAAGTCACTCTATTCAAGGAGAAATACAGCATCTTAACATGCTGTGTCGTTCACAGGGCAAGAAACGTGAGAACTTGCCTCGAGGTAAGGCCATGAAATGCTTTGCAGAAGCGGAGGCGTGTAGCAGTTTCCATGTGGCCGTAGACGCATATCTTCAGCATTTTAAAGCCAGTACGCTTTTCAGGACACCCAGGTGCCTCGCCTGGAAACCCTATTCCCTGCAAGAACACTGAGTACCCTCAGGCTCCCCTGGCCCTTCTAAGCAACTTCCAGGCCAGGAGCTTTCAGACTCACAGTGTGTATGTCGAGTGTAGGGTAACACAGTGCACTCTTATTGGGACATCTTGATATAGCCAGCAATCGCCCAGGTTCACGAGCACCTTTAAGCAAGTTCCAATAGGCCGTGGAATTCGTTCTCATTCCCTAGTTTGAGCTGTACAGAGAGAAACAGTAAGCTTCTCCTTCCATTCAGGACCTCCTACCTGAAGTCACCCTGCCTCCTGAAGAAAGACGACCTCGTTTCTATTGAAACTAAAGCACAGTTTTTCCTGTAGCACGGCAGGCTTTTGAAGAGGCACGGGCCCAGAGGCCTAGCTAGGGCTTTCCTTGGTGTGGCCGTTCACTAGATGCAGAACACCCTGCCTCGAGAAGTTGATTCAGGGAAGCAACAACTGTGTACTCTGTGTCTGATTTGACTTGTTAAAAACCACAGAGATGTATGCTGCCTGTGCCCATGGAAATGGGGGCATGATGGGACTAGCCTTGCTTTTCGTTTGGAAACCTCCATTCTAGCTTCGGTGAAGCTCCCTGAAATTCTCTGCTGTTGACAGGCCTCTGGCCACTGTAGGCATGTGTCTGGGAAGAAAATGAGTTTTCTCTGGCTACACACGGAACTTCATTGGCCTGGGTGGGGCGCACCTTGCCATGCTCTAGAGCTAAAGGGAATCTAAACGTGAGCCCTTGGCTCGAGGTAAGGTCCTGAGTAGCCCTGCAGAACGGGAGGCATGCAGCTCTTTCCATTAGCTCTTAGTCGCTCTTCTGGTTCACTTTAAATGAAGTACCTTTTTTCAGGACTCCTAGGCCCCTCGGTTGAGCATCATTTTTGTTCCAAGGTCTCTGAGTATCTCCACACCCCTGTAGGCCTGCTGAGCAACAACGAGGCACATTGGTCCTCGGAGGTCCTCTGTGTCTGCTGAGTCATGGGCAACACACTGCACTCTTTCTTGTGATATCTTGATTCACAGCACTCGCACAGGTTCAAGAGCAATGTTCAACAAGTTCCAACATGCCGTGGAAGTCGCTCTCATTCCCTAGTTTGAGCTGTACAGAGAGAAACAGTAAGCTTCTCCTTCCATTCAGGACCTCCTACCTGAAGTCACCCTGCCTCTTGAAGAAAGACGACCTTCTTTGTATTGCAACTAAAGCACAGTTTTTCCTGTAGCACGGCAGGCTTTTGAAGCGGCACGGGTCCAGAGTCCTAGCCAGGGATTTCCTTGGTGAGGCCGTTCACTAGTTGCAGAACACCGTGCCTCGAGAAGTTGATTCAGGGAAGCAACAACTGTGTACTCTGTGTCTCATTTGACTTGTTAAAAACCACAGAGATGAATGCTGCCTGTGCCCATGGAAATGGGGTCATGAGGGTACTAGCCTTGCTTTCCGTTTGGAAACCTCCATTCTTGCTTCCGTGAAGCTCCCTGAAATTCTCTGCTGTTGACAGTCCTCTGGCCACTGTAGGCATGTGTCTGGGAAAAAAATGAGTTTTCTCTGGGTACAGATGGAGCTTCATTGGCCGGGGTGGGGCTCTCCTTGCCATCCTCTAGAGCTAAAGGGAATCTCAACGTGAGTCCCTGCCTCGAGGTAAGGCCCTGAGTAGCCCTGCAGAAAGGGAGGCATGCAGCTCTTTCCATGAGCTCTTAGTGGAGGTCTGTTTTATTGAAAAGAATTACCCCTTTCAGGACTCCTACGCCCTTCGGGTGAGCATCATTTTGGTTCCAAGATCACTGACTCCCTCCACACCCCTGTGGGCCTGCTGAGCAGCATTGAGTCCCATACGTCCCACGGAGGCTCTCTGTGTCTGCAGAGTCTCGGGCAACACACTATACGTTACTTCAGGAGAGCTACATTTCCAGAGCACTCGAACAGCATCAGAACTACATTTCTAGGCAGTCCACCATGCCCTGGAAGTCTTCGACATTGCCCTCGTCAGAGCTGCCCAGAGAAAACACTCTGCTTAGAATTTATCGAGGACCTCGTACCTGAAGTCACTCTATTCAAGGAGAAATACAGCATCTTAACATGCTGTGTCGTTCACAGGGCAAGAAACGTGAGAACTTCCCTCGAGGTAAGGCCATGAAATGCTTTGCAGAAGCGGAGGCGTGTAGCAGTTTCCATGTGGCCGTAGACGCATATCTTCAGCATTTTAAAGCCAGTACGCTTTTCAGGACACCCAGGTGCCTCGCCTGGAAACCCTATTCCCTGCAAGAACACTGAGTACCCTCAGGCTCCCCTGGCCCTTCTAAGCAACTTCCAGGCCAGGAGCTTTCAGACTCACAGTGTGTATGTCGAGTGTAGGGTAACACAGTGCACTCTTATTGGGACATCTTGATATAGCCAGCAATCGCCCAGGTTCACGAGCACCTTTAAGCAAGTTCCAATAGGCCGTGGAATTCGTTCTCATTCCCTAGTTTGAGCTGTACAGAGAGAAACAGTAAGCTTCTCCTTCCATTCAGGACCTCCTACCTGAAGTCACCCTGCCTCCTGAAGAAAGACGACCTCGTTTCTATTGAAACTAAAGCACAGTTTTTCCTGTAGCACGGCAGGCTTTTGAAGAGGCACGGGCCCAGAGGCCTAGCTAGGGCTTTCCTTGGTGTGGCCGTTCACTAGATGCAGAACACCCTGCCTCGAGAAGTTGATTCAGGGAAGCAACAACTGTGTACTCTGTGTCTGATTTGACTTGTTAAAAACCACAGAGATGTATGCTGCCTGTGCCCATGGAAATGGGGGCATGATGGGACTAGCCTTGCTTTTCGTTTGGAAACCTCCATTCTAGCTTCGGTGAAGCTCCCTGAAATTCTCTGCTGTTGACAGGCCTCTGGCCACTGTAGGCATGTGTCTGGGAAGAAAATGAGTTTTCTCTGGCTACACACGGAACTTCATTGGCCTGGGTGGGGCGCACCTTGCCATGCTCTAGAGCTAAAGGGAATCTAAACGTGAGCCCTTGGCTCGAGGTAAGGTCCTGAGTAGCCCTGCAGAACGGGAGGCATGCAGCTCTTTCCATTAGCTCTTAGTCGCTCTTCTGGTTCACTTTAAATGAAGTACCTTTTTTCAGGACTCCTAGGCCCCTCGGTTGAGCATCATTTTTGTTCCAAGGTCTCTGAGTATCTCCACACCCCTGTAGGCCTGCTGAGCAACAACGAGGCACATTGGTCCTCGGAGGTTCTCTGTGTCTGCTGAGTCATGGGCAACACACTGCACTCTTTCTTGTGATATCTTGATTCACAGCACTCGCACAGGTGCAAGAGCAATGTTCAACAAGTTCCAACATGCCGTGGAAGTCGCTCTCATTCCCTAGTTTGAGCTGTACAGAGAGAAACAGTAAGCTTCTCCTTCCATTCAGGACCTCCTACCTGAAGTCACCCTGCCTCTTGAAGAAAGACGACCTTCTTTCTATTGCAACTAAAGCACAGTTTTTCCTGTAGCACGGCATGCTTTTGAAGCAGCACGGGTCCAGAGTCCTAGCCAGGGATTTCCTTGGTGAGGCCGTTCACTAGTTGCAGAACACCGTGCCTCGAGAAGTTGATTCAGGGAAGCAACAACTGTGTACTCTGTGTCTCATTTGACTTGTTAAAAACCACAGAGATGAATGCTGCCTGTGCCCATGGAAATGGGGTCATGAGGGTACTAGCCTTGCTTTCCGTTTGGAAACCTCCATTCTTGCTTCCGTGAAGCTCCCTGAAATTCTCTGCTGTTGACAGTCCTCTGGCGACTGTAGGCATGTGTCTGGGGAAAAAAATAAGTTTTCTCTGGGTACACACGGAGCTTCATTCGCCGGGGTGGGGCTCTCCTTGCCATCCTCTAGAGCTAAAGGGAATCTCAACGTGAGTCCCTGCCTCGAGGTAAGGCCCTGAGTAGCCCTGCAGAAAGGGAGGCATGCAGCTCTTTCCATGAGCTCTTAGTGGAGGTCCGTTTTATTTAAAAGAATTACCCCTTTCAGGACTCCTACGCCCTTCGGGTCAGCATCATTTTGGTTCCAAGATCACTGACTCCCTCCACACCCCTGTGGGCCTGCTGAGCAGCATTGAGTCCCATACGTCCCACGGAGGCTCTCTGTGTCTGCAGAGTCTCGGGCAACACACTATACGTTACTTCAGGAGAGCTACATTTCCAGAGCACTCGAACAGCATCAAAACTACATTTCTAGGCAGTCCAACATGCCCTGGAAGTCTTCGACATTGCCCTCGTCAGAGCTGCCCAGAGAAAACACTCTGCTTAGAATTTATCGAGGACCTCGTACCTGAAGTCACTCTATTCAAGGAGAAATACAGCATCTTAACATGCTGTGTCGTTCACAGGGCAAGAAACGTGAGAACTTGCCTCGAGGTAAGGCCATGAAATGCTTTGCAGAAGTGGAGGCGTGTAGCAGTTTCCATCTGGCCGTAGACGCATATCTTCAGCATTTTAAAGCCAGTACGCTTTTCAGGACACCCAGGTGCCTCGCCTGGAAACCCTATTCCCTGCAAGAACACTGAGTACCCTCAGGCTCCCCTGGCCCTTTTAAGCAACATCCAGGCCAGGAGCTTTCAGACTCACAGTGTGTATGTCGAGTGTAGGGTAACACAGTGCACTCTTATTGGGACATCTTGATATAGCCAGCAATCGCCCAGGTTCACGAGCACCTTTAAGCAAGTTCCAATAGGCCGTGGAATTCGTTCTCATTCCCTAGTTTGAGCTGTACAGAGAGAAACAGTAAGCTTCTCCTTCCATTCAGGACCTCCTACCTGAAGTCACCCTGCCTCCTGAAGAAAGACGACCTCGTTTCTATTGAAACTAAAGCACAGTTTTTCCTGTAGCACGGCAGGCTTTTGAAGAGGCACGGGCCCAGAGGCCTAGCTAGGGCTTTCCTTGGTGTGGCCGTTCACTAGATGCAGAACACCCTGCCTCGAGAAGTTGATTCAGGGAAGCAACAACTGTGTACTCTGTGTCTGATTTGACTTGTTAAAAACCACAGAGATGTATGCTGCCTGTGCCCATGGAAATGGGGGCATGATGGGACTAGCCTTGCTTTTCGTTTGGAAACCTCCATTCTAGCTTCGGTGAAGCTCCCTGAAATTCTCTGCTGTTGACAGGCCTCTGGCCACTGTAGGCATGTGTCTGGGAAGAAAATGAGTTTTCTCTGGCTACACACGGAACTTCATTGGCCTGGGTGGGGCGCACCTTGCCATGCTCTAGAGCTAAAGGGAATCTAAACGTGAGCCCTTGGCTCGAGGTAAGGCCCTGAGTAGCCCTGCAGAACGGGAGGCATGCAGCTCTTTCCATTAGCTCTTAGTCGCTCTTCTGGTTCACTTTAAATGAAGTACCTTTTTTCAGGACTCCTAGGCCCCTCGGTTGAGCATCATTTTTGTTCCAAGGTCTCTGAGTATCTCCACACCCCTGTAGGCCTGCTGAGCAACAACGAGGCACATTGGTCCTCGGAGGTCCTCTGTGTCTGCTGAGTCATGGGCAACACACTGCACTCTTTCTTGTGATATCTTGATTCACAGCACTCGCACAGGTTCAAGAGCAATGTTCAACAAGTTCCAACATGCCGTGGAAGTCGCTCTCATTCCCTAGTTTGAGCTGTACAGAGAGAAACAGTAAGCTTCTCCTTCCATTCAGGACCTCCTACCTGAAGTCACCCTGCCTCTTGAAGAAAGACGACCTTCTTTGTATTGCAACTAAAGCACAGTTTTTCCTGTAGCACGGCAGGCTTTTGAAGCGGCACGGGTCTAGAGTCCTAGCCAGGGATTTCCTTGGTGAGGCCGTTCACTAGTTGCAGAACACCGTGCCTCGAGAAGTTGATTCAGGGAAGCAACACCTGTGTACTCTGTGTCTCATTTGACTTGTTAAAAACCACAGAGATGAATGCTGCCTGTGCCCATGGAAATGGGGTCATGAGGGTACTAGCCTTGCTTTCCGTTTGGAAACCTCCATTCTTGCTTCCGTGAAGCTCCCTGAAATTCTCTGCTGTTGACAGTCCTCTGGCCACTGTAGGCATGTGTCTGGGGAAAAAAATGAGTTTTCTCTGGGTACACACGGAGCTTCATTGGCCGGGGTGGGGCTCTCCTTGCCATCCTCTAGAGCTAAAGGGAATCTCAACGTGAGTCCCTGCCTCGAGGTAAGGCCCTGAGTAGCCCTGCAGAAAGGGAGGCATGCAGCTCTTTCCATGAGCTCTTAGTGGAGGTCCGTTTTATTTAAAAGAATTACCCCTTTCAGGACTCCTACGCCCTTCGGGTGAGCATCATTTTGGTTCCAAGATCACTGACTCCCTCCACACCCCTGTGGGCCTGCTGAGCAGCATTGAGTCCCATACGTCCCACGGAGGCTCTCTGTGTCTGCAGAGTCTCGGGCAACACACTATACGTTACTTCAGGAGAGCTACATTTCCAGAGCACTCGAACAGCATCAAAACTACATTTCTAGGCAGTCCAACATGCCCTGGAAGTCTTCGACATTGCCCTCGTCAGAGCTGCCCAGAGAAAACACTCTGCTTAGAATTTATCGAGGACCTCGTACCTGAAGTCACTCTATTCAAGGAGAAATACAGCATCTTAACATGCTGTGTCGTTCACAGGGCAAGAAACGTGAGAACTTGCCTCGAGGTAAGGCCATGAAATGCTTTGCAGAAGCGGAGGCGTGTAGCAGTTTCCATGTGGCCGTAGACGCATATCTTCAGCATTTTAAAGCCAGTACGCTTTTCAGGACACCCAGGTGCCTCGCCTGGAAACCCTATTCCCTGCAAGAACACTGAGTACCCTCAGGCTCCCCTGGCCCTTCTAAGCAACTTCCAGGCCAGGAGCTTTCAGACTCAGAGTGTTTATGTCGAGTGTAGGGTAACACAGTGCACTCTTATTGGGACATCTTGATATAGCCAGCTATCGCCCAGGTTCACGAGCACCTTTAAGCAAGTTCCAATAGGCCGTGGAATTCGTTCTCATTCCCTAGTTTGAGCTGTACAGAGAGAAACAGTAAGCTTCTCCTTCCATTCAGGACCTCCTACCTGAAGTCACCCTGCCTCCTGAAGAAAGACGACCTCGTTTCTATTGAAACTAAAGCACAGTTTTTCCTGTAGCACGGCAGGCTTTTGAAGAGGCACGGGCCCAGAGGCCTAGCTAGGGCTTTCCTTGGTGAGGCCGTTCACTAGATGCAGAACACCCTGCCTCGAGAAGTTGATTCAGGGAAGCAACAACTGTGTACTCTGTGTCTCATTTGACTTGTTAAAAACCACAGAGATGTATGCTGCCTGTGCCCATTGAAATGGGGGCATGATGGGACTAGCCTTGCTTTTCATTTGGAAAGCTCCATTCTAGCTTCCGTGAAGCTCCCTGAAATTCTCTGCTGTTGACAGGCCTCTGGCCACTGTAGGCATGTGTCTGGGAAGAAAATGAGTTTTCTCTGGCTACACACGGAACTTTATTGGCCGGGGTGGGGCGCACCTTGCCATGCTCTAGAGCTAAAGGGAATCTAAACGTGAGCCCTTGGCTCGAGGTAAGGCCCTGAGTAGCCCTGCAGAAGGGGAGGCATGCAGCTCTTTCCATTAGCTCTTAGTCGCTCTTCTGGTTTACTTTAAATGAAGTACCTTTTTTCAGGACTCCTAGGCCCCTCGGTTGAGCATCATTTTTGTTCCAAGGTCTCTGAGTATCTCCACACCCCTGTAGGCCTGCTGAGCAACAACGAGGCACATTGGTCCTCGGAGGTCCTCTGTGTCTGCTGAGTCATGGGCAACACACTGCACTCTTTCTTGTGATATCTTGATTCACAGCACTCGCACAGGTTCAAGAGCAATGTTCAACAAGTTCCAACATGCCGTGGAAGTCGCTCTCATTCCCTAGTTTGAGCTGTACAGAGAGAAACAGTAAGCTTCTCCTTCCATTCAGGACCTCCTACCTGAAGACACCCTGCCTCTTGAAGAAAGACGACCTCGTTTCTATTGCAACTAAAGCACAGTTTTTCCTGTAGCACGGCATGCTTTTGAAGCGGCAAGGGCCCAGAGTCCTTGTCAGGGATTTCCTTGGTGAGGCCGTTTACTAGTTGCAGAACACCGTGCCTCGAGAAGTTGATTCAGGGAAGCAACAACTGTGTACTCTGTGTCTCATTTGACTTGTTAAAAACCACAGAGATGAATGCTGCCTGTGCCCATGGAAATGGGGTCATGAGGGTACTAGCCTTGCTTTCCGTTTGGAAACCTCCATTCTTGCTTCCGTGAAGCTCCCTGAAATTCTCTGCTGTTGACAGTCCTCTGGCCACTGTAGGCATGTGTCTGGGAAAAAAATGAGTTTTCTCTGGGTACACACGGAGCTTCATTGGCCGGGGTGGGGCTCTCCTTGCCATCCTCTAGAGCTAAAGGGAATCTCAACGTGAGTCCCTGCCTCGAGGTAAGGCCCTGAGTAGCCCTGCAGAAAGGGAGGCATGCAGCTCTTTCCATGAGCTCTTAGTGGAGGTCTGTTTTATTGAAAAGAATTACCCCTTTCAGGACTCCTACGCCCTTCGGGTGAGCATCATTTTGGTTCCAAGATCACTGACTCCCTCCACACCCCTGTGGGCCTGCTGAGCAGCATTGAGTCCCATACGTCCCACGGAGGCTCTCTGTGTCTGCAGAGTCTCGGGCAACACACTATACGTTACTTCAGGAGAGCTACATTTCCAGAGCACTCGAACAGCATCAGAACTACATTTCTAGGCAGTCCACCATGCCCTGGAAGTCTTCGACATTGCCCTCGTCAGAGCTGCCCAGAGAAAACACTCTGCTTAGAATTTATCGAGGACCTCGTACCTGAAGTCACTCTATTCAAGGAGAAATACAGCATCTTAACATGCTGTGTCGTTCACAGGGCAAGAAACGTGAGAACTTGCCTCGAGGTAAGGCCATGAAATGCTTTGCTGAAGCGGAGGCGTGTAGCAGTTTCCATGTGGCCGTAGACGCATATCTTCAGCATTTTAAAGCCAGTACGCTTTTCAGGACACCCAGGTGCCTCGCCTGGAAACCCTATTCCCTGCAAGAACACTGAGTACCCTCAGGCTCCCCTGGCCCTTCTAAGCAACTTCCAGGCCAGGAGCTTTCAGACTCACAGTGTGTATGTCGAGTGTAGGGTAACACAGTGCACTCTTATTGGGACATCTTGATATAGCCAGCAATCGCCCAGGTTCACGAGCACCTTTAAGCAAGTTCCAATAGGCCGTGGAATTCGTTCTCATTCCCTAGTTTGAGCTGTACAGAGAGAAACAGTAAGCTTCTCCTTCCATTCAGGACCTCCTACCTGAAGTCACCCTGCCTCCTGAAGAAAGACGACCTCGTTTCTATTGAAACTAAAGCACAGTTTTTCCTGTAGCACGGCAGGCTTTTGAAGAGGCACGGGCCCAGAGGCCTAGCTAGGGCTTTCCTTGGTGAGGCCGTTCACTAGATGCAGAACACGCTGCCTCGAGAAGTTGATTCAGGGAAGCAACAACTGTGTACTCTGTGTCTCATTTGACTTGTTAAAAACCACAGAGATGTATGCTGCCTGTGCCCATTGAAATGGGGGCATGATGGGACTAGCCTTGCTTTTCATTTGGAAAGCTCCATTCTAGCTTCCGTGAAGCTCCCTGAAATTCTCTGCTGTTGACAGGCCTCTGGCCACTGTAGGCATGTGTCTGGGAAGAAAATGAGTTTTCTCTGGCTACACACGGAACTTCATTGGCCGGGGTGGGGCGCACCTTGCCATGCTCTAGAGCTAAAGGGAATCTAAACGTGAGCCCTTGGCTCGAGGTAAGGCCCTGAGTAGCCCTGCAGAACGGGAGGCATGCAGCTCTTTCCATTAGCTCTTAGTCGCTCTTCTGGTTTACTTTAAATGAAGTACCTTTTTTCAGGACTCCTAGGCCCCTCGGTTGAGCATCATTTTTGTTCCAAGGGCTCTGAGTATCTCCACACCCCTGTAGGCCTGCTGAGCAACAACGAGGCACATTGGTCCTCGGAGGTCCTCTGTGTCTGCTGAGTCATGGGCAACACACTGCACTCTTTCTTGTGATATCTTGATTCACAGCACTCGCACAGGTGCAAGAGCAATGTTCAACAAGTTCCAACATGCCGTGGAAGTCGCTCTCATTCCCTAGTTTGAGCTGTACAGAGAGAAACAGTAAGCTTCTCCTTCCATTCAGGACCTCCTACCTGAAGTCACCCTGCCTCTTGAAGAAAGACGACCTTCTTTGTATTGAAACTAAAGCACAGTTTTTCCTGTAGCACGGCATGCTTTTGAAGCAGCACGGGTCCAGAGTCCTAGCCAGGGATTTCCTTGGTGAGGCCGTTCACTAGTTGCAGAACACCGTGCCTCGAGAAGTTGATTCAGGGAAGCAACAACTGTGTACTCTGTGTCTCATTTGACTTGTTAAAAACCACAGAGATGAATGCTGCCTGTGCCCATGGAAATGGGGTCATGAGGGTACTAGCCTTGCTTTCCGTTTGGAAACCTCCATTCTTGCTTCCGTGAAGCTCCCTGAAATTCTCTGCTGTTGACAGTCCTCTGGCCACTGTAGGTATGTGTCTGGGGAAAAAAATGAGTTTTCTCTGGGTACACACGGAGCTTCATTGGCCGGGGTGGGGCTCTCCTTGCCATCCTCTAGAGCTAAAGGGAATCTCAACGTGAGTCCCTGCCTCGAGGTAAGGCCCTGAGTAGCCCTGCAGAAAGGGAGGCATGCAGCTCTTTCCATGAGCTCTTAGTGGAGGTCCGTTTTATTTAAAAGAATTACCCCTTTCAGGACTCCTACGCCCTTCGGGTGAGCATCATTTTGGTTCCAAGATCACTGACTCCCTCCACACCCCTGTGGGCCTGCTGAGCAGCATTGAGTCCCATACGTCCCACGGAGGCTCTCTGTGTCTGCAGAGTCTCGGGCAACACACTATACGTTACTTCAGGAGAGCTACATTTCCAGAGCACTCGAACAGCATCAAAACTACATTTCTAGGCAGTCCAACATGCCCTGGAAGTCTTCGACATTGCCCTCGTCAGAGCTGCCCAGAGAAAACACTCTGCTTAGAATTTATCGAGGACCTCGTACCTGAAGTCACTCTATTCAAGGAGAAATACAGCATCTTAACATGCTGTGTCGTTCACAGGGCAAGAAACGTGAGAACTTGCCTCGAGGTAAGGCCATGAAATGCTTTGCAGAAGCGGAGGCGTGTAGCAGTTTCCATGTGGCCGTAGACGCATATCTTCAGCATTTTAAAGCCAGTACGCTTTTCAGGACACCCAGGTGCCTCGCCTGGAAACCCTATTCCCTGCAAGAACACTGAGTACCCTCAGGCTCCCCTGGCCCTTCTAAGCAACATCCAGGCCAGGAGCTTTCAGACTCAGAGTGTGTATGTCGAGTGTAGGGTAACACAGTGCACTCTTATTGGGACATCTTTATATAGCCAGCTATCGCCCAGGTTCACGAGCACCTTTAAGCAAGTTCCAATAGGCCGTGGAATTCGTTCTCATTCCCTAGTTTGAGCTGTACAGAGAGAAACAGTAAGCTTCTCCTTCCATTCAGGACCTCCTACCTGAAGTCACCCTGCCTCCTGAAGAAAGACGACCTCGTTTCTATTGAAACTAAAGCACAGTTTTTCCTGTAGCACGGCAGGCTTTTGAAGAGGCACGGGCCCAGAGGCCTAGCTAGGGCTTTCCTTGGTGAGGCCGTTCACTAGATGCAGAACACCCTGCCTCGAGAAGTTGATTCAGGGAAGCAACAACTGTGTACTCTGTGTCTCATTTGACTTGTTAAAAACCACAGAGATGTATGCTGCCTGTGCCCATGGAAATGGGGGAATGATGGGACTAGCCTTGCTTTTCATTTGGAAAGCTCCATTCTAGCTTCCGTGAAGCTCCCTGAAATTCTCTGCTGTTGACAGGCCTCTGGCCACTGTAGGCATGTGTCTGGGAAGAAAATGAGTTTTCTCTGGCTACACACGGAACTTCATTGGCCGGGGTGGGGCGCACCTTGCCATGCTCTAGAGCTAAAGGGAATCTAAACGTGAGCCCTTGGCTCGAGGTAAGGCCCTGAGTAGCCCTGCAGAACGGGAGGCATGCAGCTCTTTCCATTAGCTCTTAGTCGCTCTTCTGGTTTACTTTAAATGAAGTACCTTTTTTCAGGACTCCTAGGCCCCTCGGTTGAGCATCATTTTTGTTCCAAGGGCTCTGAGTATCTCCACACCCCTGTAGGCCTGCTGAGCAACAACGAGGCACATTGGTCCTCGGAGGTCCTCTGTGTCTGCTGAGTCATGGGCAACACACTGCACTCTTTCTTGTGATATCTTGATTCACAGCACTCGCACAGGTTCAAGAGCAATGTTCAACAAGTTCCAACATGCCGTGGAAGTCGCTCTCATTCCCTAGTTTGAGCTGTACAGAGAGAAACAGTAAGCTTCTCCTTCCATTCAGGACCTCCTACCTGAAGTCACCCTGCCTCTTGAAGAAAGACGACCTCGTTTCTATTGCAACTAAAGCACAGTTTTTCCTGTACAACGGCATGCTTTTGAAGCGGCAAGGGCCCAGAGTCCTTGTCAGGGATTTCCTTGGTGAGGCCGTTTACTAGTTGCAGAACACCGTGCCTCGAGAAGTTGATTCAGGGAAGCAACAACTGTGTACTCTGTGTCTCATTTGACTTGTTAAAAACCACAGAGATGAATGCTGCCTGTGCCCATGGAAATGGGGTCATGAGGGTACTAGCCTTGCTTTCCGTTTGGAAACCTCCATTCTTGCTTCCGTGAAGCTCCCTGAAATTCTCTGCTGTTGACAGTCCTCTGGCCACTGTAGGCATGTGTCTGGGGAAAAAAATGAGTTTTCTCTGGGTACACACGGAGCTTCATTGGCCGGGGTGGGGCTCTCCTTGCCATCCTCTAGAGCTAAAGGGAATCTCAACGTGAGTCCCTGCCTCGAGGTAAGGCCCTGAGTAGCCCTGCAGAAAGGGAGGCATGCAGCTCTTTCCATGAGCTCTTAGTGGAGGTCCGTTTTATTTAAAAGAATTACCCCTTTCAGGACTCCTACGCCCTTCGGGTCAGCATCATTTTGGTTCCAAGATCACTGACTCCCTCCACACCCTTGTGGGCCTGCTGAGCAGCATTGAGTCCCATACGTCCCACGGAGGCTCTCTGTGTCTGCAGAGTCTCGGGCAACACACTATACGTTACTTCAGGAGAGCTACATTTCCAGAGCACTCGAACAGCATCAAAACTACATTTCTAGGCAGTCCAACATGCCCTGGAAGTCTTCGACATTGCCCTCGTCAGAGCTGCCCAGAGAAAACACTCTGCTTAGAATTTATCGAGGACCTCGTACCTGAAGTCACTCTATTCAAGGAGAAATACAGCATCTTAACATGCTGTGTCGTTCACAGGGCAAGAAACGTGAGAACTTGCCTCGAGGTAAGGCCATGAAATGCTTTGCAGAAGCGGAGGCGTGTAGCAGTTTCCATGTGGCCGTAGACGCATATCTTCAGCATTTTAAAGCCAGTACGCTTTTCAGGACACCCAGGTGCCTCGCCTGGAAACCCTATTCCCTGCAAGAACACTGAGTACCCTCAGGCTCCCCTGGCCCTTCTAAGCAACTTCCAGGCCAGGAGCTTTCAGACTCAGAGTGTGTATGTCGAGTGTAGGGTAACACAGTGCACTCTTATTGGGACATCTTGATATAGCCAGCTATCGCCCAGGTTCACGAGCACCTTTAAGCAAGTTCCAATAGTCCGTGGAATTCGTTCTCATTCCCTAGTTTGAGCTGTACAGAGAGAAACAGTAAGCTTCTCCTTCCATTCAGGACCTCCTACCTGAAGTCACCCTGCCTCCTGAAGAAAGACGACCTCGTTTCTATTGAAACTAAAGCACAGTTTTTCCTGTAGCACGGCAGGCTTTTGAAGAGGCACGGGCCCAGAGGCCTAGCTAGGGCTTTCCTTGGTGAGGCCGTTCACTAGATGCAGAACACGCTGCCTCGAGAAGTTGATTCAGGGAAGCAACAACTGTGTACTCTGTGTCTCATTTGACTTGTTAAAAACCACAGAGATGTATGCTGCCTGTGCCCATTGAAATGGGGGCATGATGAGACTAGCCTTGCTTTTCATTTGGAAAGCTCCATTCTAGCTTCGGTGAAGCTCCCTGAAATTCTCTGCTGTTGACAGGCCTCTGGCCACTGTAGGCATGTGTCTGGGAAGAAAATGAGTTTTCTCTGGCTACACACGGAACTTCATTGGCCGGGGTGGGGCGCACCTTGCCATGCTCTAGAGCTAAAGGGAATCTAAACGTGAGCCCTTGGCTCGAGGTAAGGCCCTGAGTAGCCCTGCAGAAGGGGAGGCATGCAGCTCTTTCCATTAGCTCTTAGTCGCTCTTCTGGTTTACTTTAAATGAAGTACCTTTTTTCAGGACTCCTAGGCCCCTCGGTTGAGCATCATTTTTGTTCCAAGGTCTCTGAGTATCTCCACACCCCTGTAGGCCTGCTGAGCAACAAGGAGGCACATTGGTCCTCGGAGGTCCTCTGTGTCTGCTGAGTCATGGGCAACACACTGCACTCTTTCTTGTGATATCTTGATTCACAGCACTCGCACAGGTTCAAGAGCAATGTTCAACAAGTTCCAACATGCCGTGGAAGTCGCTCTCATTCCCTAGTTTGAGCTGTACAGAGAGAAACAGTAAGCTTCTCCTTCCATTCAGGACCTCCTACCTGAAGTCACCCTGCCTCTTGAAGAAAGACGACCTCGTTTCTATTGCAACTAAAGCACAGTTTTTCCTGTAGCACGGCATGCTTTTGAAGCGGCAAGGGCCCAGAGTCCTTGTCAGGGATTTCCTTGGTGAGGCCGTTTACTAGTTGCAGAACACCGTGCCTCGAGAAGTTGATTCAGGGAAGCAACAACTGTGTACTCTGTGTCTCATTTGACTTGTTAAAAACCACAGAGATGAATGCTGCCTGTGCTCATGGAAATGGGGTCATGAGGGTACTAGCCTTGCTTTCCGTTTGGAAACCTCCATTCTTGCTTCCGTGAAGCTCCCTGAAATTCTCTGCTGTTGACAGTCCTCTGGCCACTGTAGGCATGTGTCTGGGAAAAAAATGAGTTTTCTCTGGGTACACACGGAGCTTCATTGGCCGGGGTGGGGCTCTCCTTGCCATCCTCTAGAGCTAAAGGGAATCTCAACGTGAGTCCCTGCCTCGAGGTAAGGCCCTGAGTAGCCCTGCAGAAAGGGAGGCATGCAGCTCTTTCCATGAGCTCTTAGTGGAGGTCTGTTTTATTGAAAAGAATTACCCCTTTCAGGACTCCTACGCCCTTCGGGTGAGCATCATTTTGGTTCCAAGATCACTGACTCCCTCCACACCCCTGTGGGCCTGCTGAGCAGCATTGAGTCCCATACGTCCCACGGAGGCTCTCTGTGTCTGCAGAGTCTCGGGCAACACACTATACGTTACTTCAGGAGAGCTACATTTCCAGAGCACTCGAACAGCATCAAAACTACATTTCTAGGCAGTCCAACATGCCCTGGAAGTCTTCGACATTGCCCTCGTCAGAGCTGCCCAGAGAAAACACTCTGCTTAGAATTTATCGAGGACCTCGTACCTGAAGTCACTCTATTCAAGGAGAAATACAGCATCTTAACATGCTGTGTCGTTCACAGGGCACGAAACGTGAGAACTTGCCTCGAGGTAAGGCCATGAAATGCTATGCAGAAGCGGAGGCGTGTAGCAGTTTCCATGTGGCCGTAGACGCATATCTTCAGCATTTTAAAGCCAGTACGCTTTTCAGGACACCCAGGTGCCTCGCCTGGAAACCCTATTCCCTGCAAGAACACTGAGTACCCTCAGGCTCCCCTGGCCCTTCTAAGCAACATCCAGGCCAGGAGCTTTCAGACTCACAGTGTGTATGTCGAGTGTAGGGTAACACAGTGCACTCTTATTGGGACATCTTGATATAGCCAGCAATCGCCCAGGTTCACGAGCACCTTTAAGCAATTTCCAATAGGCCGTGGAATTCGTTCTCATTCCCTAGTTTGAGCTGTACAGAGAGAAACAGTAAGCTTCTCCTTCCATTCAGGACCTCCTACCTGAAGTCACCCTGCCTCCTGAAGAAACACGACCTCGTTTCTATTGAAACTAAAGCACAGTTTTTCCTGTAGCACGGCAGGCTTTTGAAGAGGCACGGGCCCAGAGGCCTAGCTAGGGCTTTCCTTGGTGTGGCCGTTCACTAGATGCAGAACACCCTGCCTCGAGAAGTTGATTCAGGGAAGCAACAACTGTGTACTCTGTGTCTGATTTGACTTGTTAAAAACCACAGAGATGTATGCTGCCTGTGCCCATGGAAATGGGGGCATGATGGGACTAGCCTTGCTTTTCGTTTGGAAACCTCCATTCTAGCTTCGGTGAAGCTCCCTGAAATTCTCTGCTGTTGACAGGCCTCTGGCCACTGTAGGCATGTGTCTGGGAAGAAAATGAGTTTTCTCTGGCTACACACGGAACTTCATTGGCCTGGGTGGGGCGCACCTTGCCATGCTCTAGAGCTAAAGGGAATCTAAACGTGAGCCCTTGGCTCGAGGTAAGGCCCTGAGTAGCCCTGCAGAACGGGAGGCATGCAGCTCTTTCCATTAGCTCTTAGTCGCTCTTCTGGTTCACTTTAAATGAAGTACCTTTTTTCAGGACTCCTAGGCCCCTCGGTTGAGCATCATTTTTGTTCCAAGGTCTCTGAGTATCTCCACACCCCTGTAGGCCTGCTGAGCAACAACGAGGCACATTGGTCCTCGGAGGTCCTCTGTGTCTGCTGAGTCATGGGCAACACACTGCACTCTTTCTTGTGATATCTTGATTCACAGCACTCGCACAGGTTCAAGAGCAATGTTCAACAAGTTCCAACATGCCGTGGAAGTCGCTCTCATTCCCTAGTTTGAGCTGTACAGACAGAAACAGTAAGCTTCTCCTTCCATTCAGGACCTCCTACCTGAAGTCACCCTGCCTCTTGAAGAAAGACGACCTTCTTTGTATTGCAACTAAAGCACAGTTTTTCCTGTAGCACGGCAGGCTTTTGAAGCGGCACGGGTCCAGAGTCCTAGCCAGGGATTTCCTTGGTGAGGCCGTTCACTAGTTGCAGAACACCGTGCCTCGAGAAGTTGATTCAGGGAAGCAACAACTGTGTACTCTGTGTCTCATTTGACTTGTTAAAAACCACAGAGATGAATGCTGCCTGTGCCCATGGAAATGGGGTCATGAGGGTACTAGCCTTGCTTTCCGTTTGGAAACCTCCATTCTTGCTTCCGTGAAGCTCCCTGAAATTCTCTGCTGTTGACAGTCCTCTGGCCACTGTAGGCATGTGTCTGGGAAAAAAATGAGTTTTCTCTGGGTACACACGGAGCTTCATTGGCCGGGGTGGGGCTCTCCTTGCCATCCTCTAGAGCTAAAGGGAATCTCAACGTGAGTCCCTGCCTCGAGGTAAGGCCCTGAGTAGCCCTGCAGAAAGGGAGGCATGCAGCTCTTTCCATGAGCTCTTAGTGGAGGTCTGTTTTATTGAAAAGAATTACCCCTTTCAGGACTCCTACGCCCTTCGGGTGAGCATCATTTTGGTTCCAAGATCACTGACTCCCTCCACACCCCTGTGGGCCTGCTGAGCAGCATTGAGTCCCATACGTCCCACGGAGGCTCTCTGTGTCTGCAGAGTCTCGGGCAACACACTATACGTTACTTCAGGAGAGCTACATTTCCAGAGCACTCGAACAGCATCAAAACTACATTTCTAGGCAGTCCACCATGCCCTGGAAGTCTTCGACATTGCCCTCGTCAGAGCTGCCCAGAGAAAACACTCTGCTTAGAATTTATCGAGGACCTCGTACCTGAAGTCACTCTATTCAAGGAGAAATACAGCATCTTAACATGCTGTGTCGTTCACAGGGCAAGAAACGTGAGAACTTGCCTCGAGGTAAGGCCATGAAATGCTTTGCAGAAGCGGAGGCGTGTAGCAGTTTCCATGTGGCCGTAGACGCATATCTTCAGCATTTTAAAGCCAGTACGCTTTTCAGGACACCCAGGTGCCTCGCCTGGAAACCCTATTCCCTGCAAGAACACTGAGTACCCTCAGGCTCCCCTGGCCCTTCTAAGCAAAATCCAGGCCAAGAGTTTTCAGACTCAGAGTGTGTATGTCGAGTGTAGGGTAACACAGTGCACTCTTATTGGGACATCTTGATATAGCCAGCAATCGCCCAGGTTCACGAGCACCTTTAAGCAAGTTCCAATAGGCCGTGGAATTCGTTCTCATTCCCTAGTTTGAGCTGTACAGAGAGAAACAGTAAGCTTCTCCTTCCATTCAGGACCTCCTACCTGAAGTCACCCTGCCTCCTGAAGAAAGACGACCTCGTTTCTATTGAAACTAAAGCACAGTTTTTCCTGTAGCACGGCAGGCTTTTGAAGAGGCACGGGCCCAGAGGCCTAGCTAGGGCTTTCCTTGGTGTTTCCGTTCACTAGATGCAGAACACCCTGCCTCGAGAAGTTGATTCAGGGAAGCAACAACTGTGTACTCTGTGTCTCATTTGACTTGTTAAAAACCACAGAGATGTATGCTGCCTGTGCCCATGGAAATGGGGGCATGATGGGACTAGCCTTGCTTTTCGTTTGGAAACCTCCATTCTAGCTTCGGTGAAGCTCCCTGAAATTCTCTGCTGTTGACAGGCCTCTGGCCACTGTAGGCATGTGTCTGGGAAGAAAATGAGTTTTCTCTGGCTACACACGGAACTTCATTGGCCTGGGTGGGGCGCACCTTGCCATGCTCTAGAGCTAAAGGGAATCTAAACGTGAGCCCTTGGCTCGAGGTAAGGCCCTGAGTAGCCCTGCAGAACGGGAGGCATGCAGCTCTTTCCATTAGCTCTTAGTCGCTCTTCTGGTTCACTTTAAATGAAGTACCTTTTTTCAGGACTCCTAGGCCCCTCGGTTGAGCATCATTTTTGTTCCAAGGTCTCTGAGTATCTCCACACCCCTGTAGGCCTGCTGAGCAACAACGAGGCACATTGGTCCTCGGAGGTCCTCTGTGTCTGCTGAGTCATGGGCAACACACTGCACTCTTTCTTGTGATATCTTGATTCACAGCACTCGCACAGGTTCAAGAGCAATGTTCAACAAGTTCCAACATGCCGTGGAAGTCGCTCTCATTCCCTAGTTTGAGCTGTACAGAGAGAAACAGTAAGCTTCTCCTTCCATTCAGGACCTCCTACCTGAAGTCACCCTGCCTCTTGAAGAAAGACGACCTTCTTTGTATTGCAACTAAAGCACAGTTTTTCCTGTAGCACGGCAGGCTTTTGAAGCGGCACGGGTCCAGAGTCCTAGCCAGGGATTTCCTTGGTGAGGCCGTTCACTAGTTGCAGAACACCGTGCCTCGAGAAGTTGATTCAGGGAAGCAACAACTGTGTACTCTGTGTCTCATTTGACTTGTTAAAAACCACAGAGATGAATGCTGCCTGTGCCCATGGAAATGGGGTCATGAGGGTACTAGCCTTGCTTTCCGTTTGGAAACCTCCATTCTTGCTTCCGTGAAGCTCCCTGAAATTCTCTGCTGTTGACAGTCCTCTGGCCACTGTAGGCATGTGTCTGGGAAAAAAATGAGTTTTCTCTGGGTACAGACGGAGCTTCATTGGCCGGGGTGGGGCTCTCCTTGCCATTCTGTAGAGCTATAGGGAATCTCAACGTGAGTCCCTGCCTCCAGGTAAGGCCCTGAGTAGCCCTGCAGAAAGGGAGGCATGCAGCTCTTTCCATGAGCTCTTAGTGGAGGTCTGTTTTATTTAAAAGAATTACCCCTTTCAGGACTCCTACGCCCTTCGGGTGAGCATCATTTTGGTTCCAAGATCACTGACTCCCTCCACACCCCTGTGGGCCTGCTGAGCAGCATTGAGTCCCATACGTCCCACGGAGGCTCTCTGTGTCTGCAGAGTCTCGGGCAACACACTATACGTTACATCAGGAGAGCTACATTTCCAGAGCACTCGAACAGCATCAAAACTACATTTCTAGGCAGTCCAACATGCCCTGGAAGTCTTCGACATTGCCCTCGTCAGAGCTGCCCAGAGAAAACACTCTGCTTAGAATTTATCGAGGACCTCGTACCTGAAGTCACTCTATTCAAGGAGAAATACAGCATCTTAACATGCTGTGTCGTTCACAGGGCACGAAACGTGAGAACTTGCCTCGAGGTAAGGCCATGAAATGCTATGCAGAAGCGGAGGCGTGTAGCAGTTTCCATGTGGCCGTAGACGCATATCTTCAGCATTTTAAAGCCAGTACGCTTTTCAGGACACCCAGGTGCCTCGCCTGGAAACCCTATTCCCTGCAAGAACACCGAGTACCCTCAGGCTCCCCTGGCCCTTCTAAGCAACTTCCAGGCCAGGAGCTTTCAGACTCACAGTGTGTATGTAGAGTGTAGGGTAACACAGTGCACTCTTATTGGGACATCTTGATATAGCCAGCTATCGCCCAGGTTCACGAGCACCTTTAAGCAAGTTCCAATAGGCCGTGGAATTCGTTCTCATTCCCTAGTTTGAGCTGTACAGAGAGAAACAGTAAGCTTCTCCTTCCATTCAGGACCTCCTACCTGAAGTCACCCTGCCTCCTGAAGAAAGACGACCTCGTTTCTATTGAAACTAAAGCACAGTTTTTCCTGTAGCACGGCAGGCTTTTGAAGAGGCACGGGCCCAGAGGCCTAGCTAGGGCTTTCCTTGGTGAGGCCATTCACCAGATGCAGAACACCCTGCCTCGAGAAGTTGATTCAGGGAAGCAACAACTGTGTACTCTGTGTCTCATTTGACTTGTTAAAAACCACAGAGATGTATGCTGCCTGTGCCCATTGAAATGGGGGCATGATGGGACTAGCCTTGCTTTTCGTTTGGAAACCTCCATTCTAGCTTCCGTGAAGCTCCCTGAAATTCTCTGCTGTTGACAGGCCTCTGGCCACTGTAGGCATGTGTCTGGGAAGAAATTGAGTTTTCTCTGGCTACACACGGAACTTCATTGGCCGGGGTGGGGCGCACCTTGCCATGCTCTAGCGCTAAAGGGAATCTAAACGTGAGCCCTTGGCTCGAGGTAAGGCCCTGAGTAGCCCTGCAGAAAGGGAGGCATGCAACTCTTTCCATTAGCTCTTAGTCGCTCTTCTGGTTTACTTTAAATGAAGTACCTTTTTTCAGGACTCCTAGGCCCCTCGGTTGAGCATCATTTTTGTTCCAAGGTCTCTGAGTATCTCCACACCCCTGTAGGCCTGCTGAGCAACAACGAGGCACATTGGTCCTCGGAGGTCCTCTGTGTCTGCTGAGTCATGGGCAACACACTGCACTCTTTCTTGTGATATCTTGATTCACAGCACTCGCACAGGTTCAAGAGCAATGTTCAACAAGTTCCAACATGCCGTGGAAGTCGCTCTCATTCCCTAGTTTGAGCTGTACAGAGAGAAACAGTAAGCTTCTCCTTCCATTCAGGACCTCCTACCTGAAGTCACCCTGCCTCTTGAAGAAAGACGACCTTCTTTCTATTGCAACTAAAGCACAGTTTTTCCTGTAGCACGGCAGGCTTTTGAAGCGGCACTGGTCCAGAGTCCTAGCCAGGGATTTCCTTGGTGAGGCCGTTCACTAGTTGCAGAACACCGTGCCTCGAGAAGTTGATTCAGGGAAGCAACAACTGTGTACTCTGTGTCTCATTTGACTTGTTAAAAACCACAGAGATGAATGCTGCCTGTGCCCATGGAAATGGGGTCATGAGGGTACTAGCCTTGCTTTCCGTTTGGAAACCTCCATTCTTGCTTCCGTGAAGCTCCCTGAAATTCTCTGCTGTTGACAGTCCTCTGGCCACTGTAGGCATGTGTCTGGGAAAAAAATGAGTTTTCTCTGGGTACACACGGAGCTTCATTGGCCGGGGTGGGGCTTTCCTTGCCATCCTCTAGAGCTAAAAGGAATCTCAACGTGAGTCCCTGCCTCGAGGTAAGGCCCTGAGTAGCCCTGTAGAAAGGGAGGCATGCAGCTCTTTCCATGAGCTCTTAGTGGAGGTCTGTTTTATTGAAAAGAATTACCCCTTTCAGGACTCCTACGCCCTTCGGGTGAGCATCATTTTGGTTCCAAGATCACTGACTCCCTCCACACCCCTGTGGGCCTGCTGAGCAGCATTGAGTCCCATACGTCCCACGGAGGCTCTCTGTGTCTGCAGAGTCTCGGGCAACACACTATACGTTACTTCAGGAGAGCTACATTTCCAGAGCACTCGAACAGCATCAGAACTACATTTCTAGGCAGTCCACCATGCCCTGGAAGTCTTCGACATTGCCCTCGTCAGAGCTGCCCAGAGAAAACACTCTGCTTAGAATTTATCGAGGACCTCGTACCTGAAGTCACTCTATTCAAGGAGAAATACAGCATCTTAACATGCTGTGTCGTTCACAGGGCAAGAAACGTGAGAACTTGCCTCGAGGTAAGGCCATGAAATGCTTTGCAGAAGCGGAGGCGTGTAGCAGTTTCCATGTGGCCGTAGACGCATATCTTCAGCATTTTAAAGCCAGTACGCTTTTCAGGACACCCAGGTGCCTCGCCTGGAAACCCTATTCCCTGCAAGAACACTGAGTACCCTCAGGCTCCCCTGGCCCTTCTAAGCAATATCCAGGCCAGGAGCTTTCAGACTCACAGTGTGTATGTCGAGTGTAGGGTAACACAGTGCACTCTTATTGGGACATCTTGATATAGCCAGCAATCGCCCAGGTTCACGAGCACCTTTAAGCAAGTTCCAATAGTCCGTGGAATTCGTTCTCATTCCCTAGTTTGAGCTGTACAGAGAGAAACAGTAAGCTTCTCCTTCCATTCAGGACGTCCTACCTGAAGTCACCCTGCCTCCTGAAGAAAGACGACCTCGTTTCTATTGAAACTAAAGCACAGTTTTTCCTGTAGCACGGCAGGCTTTTGAAGAGGCACGGGCCCAGAGGCCTAGCTAGGGCTTTCCTTGGTGAGGCCGTTCACCAGATGCAGAACACCCTGCCTCGAGAAGTTGATTCAGGGAAGCAACAACTGTGTACTCTGTGTCTCATTTGACTTGTTAAAAACCACAGAGATGTATGCTGCCTGTGCCCATTGAAATGGGGGCATGATGGGACTAGCCTTGCTTTTCGTTTGGAAACCTCCATTCTAGCTTCCGTGAAGCTCCCTGAAATTCTCTGCTGTTGACAGGCCTCTGGCCACTGTAGGCATGTGTCTGGGAAGAAATTGAGTTTTCTCTGGCTACACACGGAACTTCATTGGCCGGGGTGGGGCGCACCTTGCCATGCTCTAGAGCTAAAGGGAATCTAAACGTGAGCCCTTGGCTCGAGGTAAGGCCCTGAGTAGCCCTGCAGAACGGGAGGCATGCAGCTGTTTCCATTAGCTCTTAGTCGCTCTTCTGGTTTACTTTAAATGAAGTACCTTTTTTCAGGACTCCTAGGCCCCTCGGTTGAGCATCATTTTTGTTCCAAGGTCTCTGAGTATCTCCACACCCCTGTAGGCCTGCTGCGCAACAACGAGGCACATTGGTCCTCGGACTCGGAGGTCCTCTGTGTCTGCTGAGTCATGGGCAACACACTGCACTCTTTCTGGTGATATCTTGATTCACAGCACTCGCACAGGTTCAAGAGCAATGTTCAACAAGTTCCAACATGCCGTGGAAGTCGCTCTCATTCCCTAGTTTGAGCTGTACAGAGAGAAACAGTAAGCTTCTCCTTCCATTCAGGACCTCCTACCTGAAGTCACCCTGCCTCTTGAAGAAAGACGACCTTCTTTCTATTGCAACTAAAGCACAGTTTTTCCTGTAGCACGGCAGGCTTTTGAAGCGGCACGGGTCCAGAGTCCTAGCCAGGGATTTCCTTGGTGAGGCCGTTCACTAGTTGTAGAACACCGTGCCTCGAGAAGTTGATTCAGGGAAGCAACAACTGTGTACTCTGTGTCTCATTTGACTTGTTAAAAACCACAGAGATGAATGCTGCCTGTGCCCATGGAAATGGGGTCATGAGGGTACTAGCCTTGCTTTCCGTTTGGAAACCTCCATTCTTGCTTCCGTGAAGCTCCCTGAAATTCTCTGCTGTTGACAGTCCTCTGGCCACTGTAGGCATGTGTCTGGGAAAAAAATGAGTTTTCTCTGGGTACAGACGGAGCTTCATTGGCCGGGGTGGGGCTCTCCTTGCCATCCTCTAGAGCTAAAGGGAATCTCAACGTGAGTCCCTGCCTCGAGGTAAGGCCCTGAGTAGCCCTGCAGAAAGGGAGGCATGCAGCTCTTTCCATGAGCTCTTAGTGGAGGTCTGTTTTATTGAAAAGAATTACCCCTTTCAGGACTCCTACGCCCTTCGGGTGAGCATCATTTTGGTTCCAAGATCACTGACTCCCTCCACACCCCTGTGGGCCTGCTGAGCAGCATTGAGTCCCATACGTCCCACGGAGGCTCTCTGTGTCTGCAGAGTCTCGGGCAACACACTATACGTTACTTCAGGAGAGCTACATTTCCAGAGCACTCGAACAGCATCAGAACTACATTTCTAGGCAGTCCACCATGCCCTGGAAGTCTTCGACATTGCCCTCGTCAGAGCTGCCCTGAGAAAACACTCTGCTTAGAATTTATCGAGGACCTCGTACCTGAAGTCACTCTATTCAAGGAGAAATACAGCATCTTAACATGCTGTGTCGTTCACAGGGCAAGAAACGTGAGAACTTGCCTCGAGGTAAGGCCATGAAATGCTTTGCAGAAGCGGAGGCGTGTAGCAGTTTCCATGTGGCCGTAGACGCATATCTTCAGCATTTTAAAGCCAGTACGCTTTTCAGGACACCCAGGTGCCTCGCCTGGAAACCCTATTCCCTGCAAGAACACTGAGTACCCTCAGGCTCCCCTGGCCCTTCTAAGCAATATCCAGGCCAGGAGCTTTCAGACTCACAGTGTGTATGTCGAGTGTAGGGTAACACAGTGCACTCTTATTGGGACATCTTGATATAGCCAGCAATCGCCCAGGTTCACGAGCACCTTTAAGCAAGTTCCAATAGTCCGTGGAATTCGTTCTCATTCCCTAGTTTGAGCTGTACAGAGAGAAACAGTAAGCTTCTCCTTCCATTCAGGACGTCCTACCTGAAGTCACCCTGCCTCCTGAAGAAAGACGACCTCGTTTCTATTGAAACTAAAGCACAGTTTTTCCTGTAGCACGGCAGGCTTTTGAAGAGGCACGGGCCCAGAGGCCTAGCTAGGGCTTTCCTTGGTGAGGCCGTTCACCAGATGCAGAACACCCTGCCTCGAGAAGTTGATTCAGGGAAGCAACAACTGTGTACTCTGTGTCTCATTTGACTTGTTAAAAACCACAGAGATGTATGCTGCCTGTGCCCATTGAAATGGGGGCATGATGGGACTAGCCTTGCTTTTCGTTTGGAAACCTCCATTCTAGCTTCCGTGAAGCTCCCTGAAATTCTCTGCTGTTGACAGGCCTCTGGCCACTGTAGGCATGTGTCTGGGAAGAAATTGAGTTTTCTCTGGCTACACACGGAACTTCATTGGCCGGGGTGGGGCGCACCTTGCCATGCTCTAGAGCTAAAGGGAATCTAAACGTGAGCCCTTGGCTCGAGGTAAGGCCCTGAGTAGCCCTGCAGAACGGGAGGCATGCAGCTGTTTCCATTAGCTCTTAGTCGCTCTTCTGGTTTACTTTAAATGAAGTACCTTTTTTCAGGACTCCTAGGCCCCTCGGTTGAGCATCATTTTTGTTCCAAGGTCTCTGAGTATCTCCACACCCCTGTAGGCCTGCTGCGCAACAACGAGGCACATTGGTCCTCGGACTCGGAGGTCCTCTGTGTCTGCTGAGTCATGGGCAACACACTGCACTCTTTCTGGTGATATCTTGATTCACAGCACTCGCACAGGTTCAAGAGCAATGTTCAACAAGTTCCAACATGCCGTGGAAGTCGCTCTCATTCCCTAGTTTGAGCTGTACAGAGAGAAACAGTAAGCTTCTCCTTCCATTCAGGACCTCCTACCTGAAGTCACCCTGCCTCTTGAAGAAAGACGACCTTCTTTCTATTGCAACTAAAGCACAGTTTTTCCTGTAGCACGGCAGGCTTTTGAAGCGGCACGGGTCCAGAGTCCTAGCCAGGGATTTCCTTGGTGAGGCCGTTCACTAGTTGTAGAACACCGTGCCTCGAGAAGTTGATTCAGGGAAGCAACAACTGTGTACTCTGTGTCTCATTTGACTTGTTAAAAACCACAGAGATGAATGCTGCCTGTGCCCATGGAAATGGGGTCATGAGGGTACTAGCCTTGCTTTCCGTTTGGAAACCTCCATTCTTGCTTCCGTGAAGCTCCCTGAAATTCTCTGCTGTTGACAGTCCTCTGGCCACTGTAGGCATGTGTCTGGGAAAAAAATGAGTTTTCTCTGGGTACAGACGGAGCTTCATTGGCCGGGGTGGGGCTCTCCTTGCCATCCTCTAGAGCTAAAGGGAATCTCAACGTGAGTCCCTGCCTCGAGGTAAGGCCCTGAGTAGCCCTGCAGAAAGGGAGGCATGCAGCTCTTTCCATGAGCTCTTAGTGGAGGTCTGTTTTATTGAAAAGAATTACCCCTTTCAGGACTCCTACGCCCTTCGGGTGAGCATCATTTTGGTTCCAAGATCACTGACTCCCTCCACACCCCTGTGGGCCTGCTGAGCAGCATTGAGTCCCATACGTCCCACGGAGGCTCTCTGTGTCTGCAGAGTCTCGGGCAACACACTATACGTTACTTCAGGAGAGCTACATTTCCAGAGCACTCGAACAGCATCAGAACTACATTTCTAGGCAGTCCACCATGCCCTGGAAGTCTTCGACATTGCCCTCGTCAGAGCTGCCCTGAGAAAACACTCTGCTTAGAATTTATCGAGGACCTCGTACCTGAAGTCACTCTATTCAAGGAGAAATACAGCATCTTAACATGCTGTGTCGTTCACAGGGCAAGAAACGTGAGAACTTGCCTCGAGGTAAGGCCATGAAATGCTTTGCAGAAGCGGAGGCGTGTAGCAGTTTCCATGTGGCCGTAGACGCATATCTTCAGCATTTTAAAGCCAGTACGCTTTTCAGGACACCCAGGTGCCTCGCCTGGAAACCCTATTCCCTGCAAGAACACTGAGTACCCTCAGGCTCCCCTGGCCCTTCTAAGCAATATCCAGGCCAGGAGCTTTCAGACTCACAGTGTGTATGTCGAGTGTAGGGTAACACAGTGCACTCTTATTGGGACATCTTGATATAGCCAGCAATCGCCCAGGTTCACGAGCACCTTTAAGCAAGTTCCAATAGGCCGTGGAATTCGTTCTCATTCCCTAGTTTGAGCTGTACAGAGAGAAACAGTAAGCTTCTCCTTCCATTCAGGACCTCCTACCTGAAGTCACCCTGCCTCCTGAAGAAAGACGACCTCGTTTCTATTGAAACTAAAGCACAGTTTTTCCTGTAGCACGGCAGGCTTTTGAAGAGGCACGGGCCCAGAGGCCTAGCTAGGGCTTTCCTTGGTGAGGCCGTTCACCAGATGCAGAACACCCTGCCTCGAGAAGTTGATTCAGGGAAGCAACAACTGTGTACTCTGTGTCTCATTTGACTTGTTAAAAACCACAGAGATGTATGCTGCCTGTGCCCATGGAAATGGGGGCATGATGGGACTAGCCTTGCTTTTCGTTTGGAAACCTCCATTCTAGCTTCGGTGAAGCTCCCTGAAATTCTCTGCTGTTGACAGGCCTCTGGCCACTGTAGGCATGTGTCTGGGAAGAAAATGAGTTTTCTCTGGCTACACACGGAACTTCATTGGCCGGGGTGGGGCGCACCTTGCCATGCTCTAGAGCTAAAGGGAATCTAAACGTGAGCCCTTGGCTCGAGGTAAGGCCCTGAGTAGCCCTGCAGAACGGGAGGCATGCAGCTCTTTCCATTAGCTCTTAGTCGCTCTTCTGGTTTACTTTAAATGAAGTACCTTTTTTCAGGACTCCTAGGCCCCTCGGTTGAGCATCATTTTTGTTCCAAGGTCTCTGAGTATCTCCACACCCCTGTAGGCCTGCTGAGCAACAACGAGGCACATTGGTCCTCGGAGGTCCTCTGTGTCTGCTGAGTCATGGGCAACACACTGCACTCTTTCTTGTGATATCTTGATTCACAGCACTCGCACAGGTTCAAGAGCAATGTTGAACAAGTTCCAACATGCCGTGGAAGTCACTCTCATTCCCTAGTTTGAGCTGTACAGAGAGAAACAGTAAGCTTCTCCTTCCATTCAGGACCTCCTACCTGAAGTCACCCTGCCTCTTGAAGAAAGACGACCTTCTTTCTATTGCAACTAAAGCACAGTTTTTCCTGTAGCACGGCAGGCTTTTGAAGCGGCACGGGTCCAGAGTCCTAGCCAGGGATTTCCTTGGTGAGGCCGTTCACTAGTTGCAGAACACCGTGCCTCGAGAAGTTGATTCAGGGAAGCAACAACTGTGTACTCTGTGTCTCATTTGACTTGTTAAAAACCACAGAGATGAATGCTGCCTGTGCCCATGGAAATGGGGTCATGAGGGTACTAGCCTTGCTTTCCGTTTGGAAACCTCCATTCTTGCTTCCGTGAAGCTCCCTGAAATTCTCTGCTGTTGACAGTCCTCTGGCCACTGTAGGCATGTGTCTGGGAAAAAAATGAGTTTTCTCTGGGTACAGACGGAGCTTCATTGGCCGGGGTGGGGCTCTCCTTGCCATCCTCTAGAGCTAAAGGGAATCTCAACGTGAGTCCCTGGCTCGAGGTAAGGCCCTGAGTAGCCCTGCAGAAAGGGAGGCATGCAGCTCTTTCCATGAGCTCTTAGTGGAGGTCTGTTTTATTGAAAAGAATTACCCCTTTCAGGACTCCTACGCCCTTCGGGTGAGCATCATTTTGGTTCCAAGATCACTGACTCCCTCCACACCCCTGTGGGCCTGCTGAGCAGCATTGAGTCCCATACGTCCCACGGAGGCTCTCTGTGTCTGCAGAGTCTCGGGCAACACACTATACGTTACTTCAGGAGAGCTACATTTCCAGAGCACTCGAACAGCATCAAAACTACATTTCTAGGCAGTCCAACATGCCCTGGAAGTCTTCGACATTGCCCTCGTCAGAGCTGCCCAGAGAAAACACTCTGCTTAGAATTTATCGAGGACCTCGTACCTGAAGTCACTCTATTCAAGGAGAAATACAGCATCTTAACATGCTGTGTCGTTCACAGGGCACGAAACGTGAGAACTTGCCTCGAGGTAAGGCCATGAAATGCTATGCAGAAGCGGAGGCGTGTAGCAGTTTCCATGTGGCCGTAGACGCATATCTTCAGCATTTTAAAGCCAGTACGCTTTTCAGGACACCCAGGTGCCTCGCCTGGAAACCCTATTCCCTGCAAGAACACTGAGTACCCTCAGGCTCCCCTGGCCCTTCTAAGCAATATCCAGGCCAGGAGCTTTCAGACTCACAGTGTGTATGTCGAGTGTAGGGTAACACAGTGCACTCTTATTGGGACATCTTGATATAGCCAGCTATCGCCCAGGTTCACGAGCACCTTTAAGCAAGTTCCAATAGGCCGTGGAATTCGTTCTCATTCCCTAGTTTGAGCTGTACAGAGAGAAACAGTAAGCTTCTCCTTCCATTCAGGACCTCCTACCTGCAGTCACCCTGCCTCCTGAAGAAAGACGACCTCGTTTCTATTGAAACTAAAGCACAGTTTTTCCTGTAGGACGGCAGGCTTTTGAAGCAGCACGGGTCCAGAGTCCTAGCCAGGGATTTCCTTGGTGAGGCCGTTCACTAGTTGCAGAACACCGTGCCTCGAGAAGTTGATTCAGGGAAGCAACAACTGTGTACTCTGTGTCTCATTTGACTTGTTAAAAACCACAGAGATGAATGCTGCCTGTGCCCATGGAAATGGGGTCATGAGGGTACTAGCCTTGCTTTCCGTTTGGAAACCTCCATTCTTGCTTCCGTGAAGCTCCCTGAAATTCTCTGCTGTTGACAGTCCTCTGGCCACTGTAGGCATGTGTCTGGGAAAAAAATGAGTTTTCTCTGGGTACACACGGAGCTTCATTGGCCGGGGTGGGGCTCTCCTTGCCATCCTCTAGAGCTAAAGGGAATCTCAACGTGAGTCCCTGCCTCGAGGTAAGGCCCTGAGTAGCCCTGCAGAAAGGGAGGCATGCAGCTCTTTCCATGAGCTCTTAGTGGAGGTCTGTTTTATTGAAAACAATTACCCCTTTCAGGACTCCTACGCCCTTCGGGTGAGCATCATTTTGGTTCCAAGATCGCTGACTCCCTCCACACCCCTGTGGGCCTGCTGAGCAGCATTGAGTCCCATACGTCCCACGGAGGCTCTCTGTGTCTGCAGAGTCTCGGGCAACACACTATACGTTACTTCAGGAGAGCTACATTTCCAGAGCACTCGAACAGCATCAAAACTACATTTCTAGGCAGTCCAACATGCCCTGGAAGTCTTCGACATTGCCCTCGTCAGAGCTGCCCAGAGAAAACACTCTGCTTAGAATTTATCGAGGACCTCGTACCTGAAGTCACTCTATTCAAGGAGAAATACAGCATCTTAACATGCTGTGTCGTTCACAGGGCACGAAACGTGAGAACTTGCCTCGAGGTAAGGCCATGAAATGCTATGCCGAAGCGGAGGCGTGTAGCAGTTTCCATGTGGCCGTAGACGCATATCTTCAGCATTTTAAAGCCAGTACGCTTTTCAGGACACCCAGGTGCCTCGCCTGGAAACCCTATTCCCTGCAAGAACACTGAGTACCCTCAGGCTCCCCTGGCCCTTCTAAGCAATATCCAGGCCAGGAGCTTTCAGACTCACAGTGTGTATGTCGAGTGTAGGGTAACACAGTGCACTCTTATTGGGACATCTTGATATAGCCAGCAATCGCCCAGGTTCACGAGCACCTTTAAGCAAGTTCCAATAGGCCGTGGAATTCGTTCTCATTCCCTAGTTTGAGCTGTACAGAGAGAAACAGTAAGCTTCTCCTTCCATTCAGGACCTCCTACCTGAAGTCACCCTGCCTCCTGAAGAAAGACGACCTCGTTTCTATTGAAACTAAAGCACAGTTTTTCCTGTAGCACGGCAGGCTTTTGAAGAGGCACGGTCCCAGAGGCCTAGCTAGGGCTTTCCTTGGTGAGGCCGTTCACTAGTTGCAGAACACCCTGCCTCGAGAAGTTGATTCAGCGAAGCAACAACTGTGTACTCTGTGTCTCATTTGACTTGTTAAAAACCACAGAGATGTATGCTGCCTGTGCCCATTGAAATGGGGGCATGATGGGACTAGCCTTGCTTTTCGTTTGGAAACCTCCATTCTAGCTTCCGTGAAGCTCCCTGAAATTCTCTGCTGTTGACAGGCCTCTGGCCACTGTAGGCATGTGTCTGGGAAGAAATTGAGTTTTCTCTGGCTACACACGGAACTTCATTGGCCGGGGTGGGGCGCACCTTGCCATGCTCTAGAGCTAAAGGGAATCTCAACGTGAGCCCTTGGCTCGAGGTAAGGCCCTGAGTAGCCCTGCAGAACGGGAGGCATGCAGCTCTTTCCATTAGCTCTTAGTCGCTCTTCTGGTTTACTTTAAATGAAGTACCTTTTTTCAGGACTCCTAGGCCCCTCGGTTGAGCATCATTTTTGTTCCAAGGTCTCTGAGTATCTCCACACCCCTGTAGGCCTGCTGAGCAACAACGAGGCACATTGGTCCTCGGAGGTCCTCTGTGTCTGCTGAGTCATGGGCAACACACTGCACTCTTTCTTGTGATATCTTGATTCACAGCACTCGCACAGGTTCAAGAGCAATGTTCAACAAGTTCCAACATGCCGTGGAAGTCGCTCTCATTCCCTAGTTTGAGCTGTACAGAGAGAAACAGTAAGCTTCTCCTTCCATTCAGGACCTCCTACCTGAAGTCACCCTGCCTCTTGAAGAAAGACGACCTTCTTTGTATTGCAACTAAAGCACAGTTTTTCCTGTAGCACGGCAGGCTTTTGAAGCGGCACGGGTCCAGAGTCCTAGCCAGGGATTTCCTTGGTGAGGCCGTTCACTAGTTGCAGAACACCGTGCCTCGAGAAGTTGATTCAGGGAAGCAACAACTGTGTACTCTGTGTCTCATTTGACTTGTTAAAAACCACAGAGATGAATGCTGCCTGTGCCCATGGAAATGGGGTCATGAGGGTACTAGCCTTGCTTTCCGTTTGGAAACCTCCATTCTTGCTTCCCTGAAGCTCCCTGAAATTCTCTGCTGTTGACAGTCCTCTGGCCACTGTAGGCATGTGTCTGGGAAAAAAATGAGTTTTCTCTGGGTACACACGGAGCTTCATTGGCCGGGGTGGGGCTTTCCTTGCCATCCTCTAGAGCTAAAGGGAATCTCAACTTGAGTCCCTGCCTCGAGGTAAGGCCCTGAGTAGCCCTGCAGAAAGGGAGGCATGCAGCTCTTTCCATGAGCTCTTAGTGGAGGTCTGTTTTATTGAAAAGAATTACCCCTTTCAGGACTCCTACGCCCTTCGGGTGAGCATCATTTTGGTTCCAAGATCACTGACTCCCTCCACACCCCTGTGGGCCTGCTGAGCAGCATTGAGTCCCATACGTCCCACGGAGGCTCTCTGTGTCTGCAGAGTCTCGGGCAACACACTATACGTTACTTCAGGAGAGCTACATTTCCAGAGCACTCGAACAGCATCAGAACTACATTTCTAGGCAGTCCACCATGCCCTGGAAGTCTTCGACATTGCCCTCGTCAGAGCTGCCCAGAGAAAACACTCTGCTTAGAATTTATCGAGGACCTCGTACCTGAAGTCACTCTATTCAAGGAGAAATACAGCATCTTAACATGCTGTGTCGTTCACAGGGCAAGAAACGTGAGAACTTGCCTCGAGGTAAGGCCATGAAATGCTTTGCAGAAGCGGAGGCGTGTAGCAGTTTCCATGTGGCCGTAGACGCATATCTTCAGCATTTTAAAGCCAGTACGCTTTTCAGGACACCCAGGTGCCTCGCCTGGAAACCCTATTCCCTGCAAGAACACTGAGTACCCTCAGGCTCCCCTGACCCTTCTAAGCAATATCCAGGCCAGGAGCTTTCAGACTCACAGTGTGTATGTCGAGTGTAGGGTAACACAGTGCACTCTTATTGGGACATCTTGATATAGCCAGCAATCGCCCAGGTTCACGAGCACCTTTAAGCAAGTTCCAATAGGCCGTGGAATTCGTTCTCATTCCCTAGTTTGAGCTGTACAGAGAGAAACAGTAAGCTTCTCCTTCCATTCAGGACCTCCTACCTGAAGTCACCCTGCCTCCTGAAGAAAGACGACCTCGTTTCTATTGAAACTAAAGCACAGTTTTTCCTGTAGCACGGCAGGCTTTTGAAGAGGCACGGGCCCAGAGGCCTAGCTAGGGCTTTCCTTGGTGAGGCCGTTCACCAGATGCAGAACACCCTGCCTCGAGAAGTTGATTCAGGGAAGCAACAACTGTGTACTCTGTGTCTCATTTGACTTGTTAAAAACCACAGAGATGTATGCTGCCTGTGCCCATTGAAATGGGGGCATGATGGGACTAGCCTTGCTTTTCGTTTGGAAACCTCCATTCTAGCTTCCGTGAAGCTCCCTGAAATTCTCTGCTGTTGACAGGCCTCTGGCCACTGTAGGCATGTGTCTGGGAAGAAAATGAGTTTTCTCTGGGTACACACGGAGCTTCATTGGCCGGGGTGGGGCTTTCCTTGCCATCCTCTAGAGCTAAAGGGAATCTCAACGTGAGTCCCTGCCTCGAGGTAAGGCCCTGAGTAGCCCTGCAGAAAGGGAGGCATGCAGCTCTTTCCATGAGCTCTTAGTGGAGGTCTGTTTTATTGAAAAGAATTACCCCTTTCAGGACTCCTACGCCCTTCGGGTGAGCATCATTTTGGTTCCAAGATCACTGACTCCCTCCACACCCCTGTGGGCCTGCTGAGCAGCATTGAGTCCCATACGTCCCACGGAGGCTCTCTGTGTCTGCAGAGTCTCGGGCAACACACTATACGTTACTTCAGGAGAGCTACATTTCCAGAGCACTCGAACAGCATCAGAACTACATTTCTAGGCAGTCCACCATGCCCTGGAAGTCTTCGACATTGCCCTCGTCAGAGCTGCCCAGAGAAAACACTCTGCTTAGAATTTATCGAGGACCTCGTACCTGAAGTCACTCTATTCAAGGAGAAATACAGCATCTTAACATGCTGTGTCGTTCACAGGGCAAGAAACGTGAGAACTTGCCTCGAGGTAAGGCCATGAAATGCTTTGCAGAAGCGGAGGCGTGTAGCAGTTTCCATGTGGCCGTAGACGCATATCTTCAGCATTTTAAAGCCAGTACGCTTTTCAGGACACCCAGGTGCCTCGCCTGGAAACCCTATTCCCTGCAAGAACACTGAGTACCCTCAGGCTCCCCTGACCCTTCTAAGCAATATCCAGGCCAGGAGCTTTCAGACTCACAGTGTGTATGTCGAGTGTAGGGTAACACAGTGCACTCTTATTGGGACATCTTGATATAGCCAGCAATCGCCCAGGTTCACGAGCACCTTTAAGCAAGTTCCAATAGGCCGTGGAATTCGTTCTCATTCCCTAGTTTGAGCTGTACAGAGAGAAACAGTAAGCTTCTCCTTCCATTCAGGACCTCCTACCTGAAGTCACCCTGCCTCCTGAAGAAAGACGACCTCGTTTCTATTGAAACTAAAGCACAGTTTTTCCTGTAGCACGGCAGGCTTTTGAAGAGGCACGGGCCCAGAGGCCTAGCTAGGGCTTTCCTTGGTGAGGCCGTTCACCAGATGCAGAACACCCTGCCTCGAGAAGTTGATTCAGGGAAGCAACAACTGTGTACTCTGTGTCTCATTTGACTTGTTAAAAACCACAGAGATGTATGCTGCCTGTGCCCATTGAAATGGGGGCATGATGGGACTAGCCTTGCTTTTCGTTTGGAAACCTCCATTCTAGCTTCCGTGAAGCTCCCTGAAATTCTCTGCTGTTGACAGGCCTCTGGCCACTGTAGGCATGTGTCTGGGAAGAAAATGAGTTTTCTCTGGGTACACACGGAGCTTCATTGGCCGGGGTGGGGCTTTCCTTGCCATCCTCTAGAGCTAAAGGGAATCTCAACGTGAGTCCCTGCCTCGAGGTAAGGCCCTGAGTAGCCCTGCAGAAAGGGAGGCATGCAGCTCTTTCCATGAGCTCTTAGTGGAGGTCTGTTTTATTGAAAAGAATTACCCCTTTCAGGACTCCTACGCCCTTCGGGTGAGCATCATTTTGGTTCCAAGATCACTGACTCCCTCCACACCCCTGTGGGCCTGCTGAGCAGCATTGAGTCCCATACGTCCCACGGAGGCTCTCTGTGTCTGCAGAGTCTCGGGCAACACACTATACGTTACTTCAGGAGAGCTACATTTCCAGAGCACTCGAACAGCATCAGAACTACATTTCTAGGCAGTCCACCATGCCCTGGAAGTCTTCGACATTGCCCTCGTCAGAGCTGCCCAGAGAAAACACTCTGCTTAGAATTTATCGAGGACCTCGTACCTGAAGTCACTCTATTCAAGGAGAAATACAGCATCTTAACATGCTGTGTCGTTCACAGGGCAAGAAACGTGAGAACTTGCCTCGAGGTAAGGCCATGAAATGCTTTGCAGAAGCGGAGGCGTGTAGCAGTTTCCATGTGGCCGTAGACGCATATCTTCAGCATTTTAAAGCCAGTACGCTTTTCAGGACACCCAGGTGCCTCGCCTGGAAACCCTATTCCCTGCAAGAACACTGAGTACCCTCAGGCTCCCCTGGCCCTTCTAAGCAATATCCAGGCCAGGAGCTTTCAGACTCACAGTGTGTATGTCGAGTGTAGGGTAACACAGTGCACTCTTATTGGGACATCTTGATATAGCCAGCAATCGCCCAGGTTCACGAGCACCTTTAAGCAAGTTCCAATAGGCCGTGGAATTCGTTCTCATTCCCTAGTTTGAGCTGTACAGAGAGAAACAGTAAGCTTCTCCTTCCATTCAGGACCTCCTACCTGAAGTCACCCTGCCTCCTGAAGAAAGACGACCTCGTTTCTATTGAAACTAAAGCACAGTTTTTCCTGTAGCACGGCAGGCTTTTGAAGAGGCACGGGCCCAGAGGCCTAGCTAGGGCTTTCCTTGGTGAGGCCGTTCACCAGATGCAGAACACCCTGCCTCGAGAAGTTGATTCAGGGAAGCAACAACTGTGTACTCTGTGTCTCATTTGACTTGTTAAAAACCACAGAGATGTATGCTGCCTGTGCCCATTGAAATGGGGGCATGATGGGACTAGCCTTGCTTTTCGTTTGGAAACCTCCATTCTAGCTTCCGTGAAGCTCCCTGAAATTCTCTGCTGTTGACAGGCCTCTGGCCACTGTAGGCATGTGTCTGGGAAGAAAATGAGTTTTCTCTGGGTACACACGGAGCTTCATTGGCCGGGGTGGGGCTTTCCTTGCCATCCTCTAGAGCTAAAGGGAATCTCAACGTGAGTCCCTGCCTCGAGGTAAGGCCCTGAGTAGCCCTGCAGAAAGGGAGGCATGCAGCTCTTTCCATGAGCTCTTAGTGGAGGTCTGTTTTATTGAAAAGAATTACCCCTTTCAGGACTCCTACGCCCTTCGGGTGAGCATCATTTTGGTTCCAAGATCACTGACTCCCTCCACACCCCTGTGGGCCTGCTGAGCAGCATTGAGTCCCATACGTCCCACGGAGGCTCTCTGTGTCTGCAGAGTCTCGGGCAACACACTATACGTTACTTCAGGAGAGCTACATTTCCAGAGCACTCGAACAGCATCAGAACTACATTTCTAGGCAGTCCACCATGCCCTGGAAGTCTTCGACATTGCCCTCGTCAGAGCTGCCCAGAGAAAACACTCTGCTTAGAATTTATCGAGGACCTCGTACCTGAAGTCACTCTATTCAAGGAGAAATACAGCATCTTAACATGCTGTGTCGTTCACAGGGCAAGAAACGTGAGAACTTGCCTCGAGGTAAGGCCATGAAATGCTTTGCAGAAGCGGAGGCGTGTAGCAGTTTCCATGTGGCCGTAGACGCATATCTTCAGCATTTTAAAGCCAGTACGCTTTTCAGGACACCCAGGTGCCTCGCCTGGAAACCCTATTCCCTGCAAGAACACTGAGTACCCTCAGGCTCCCCTGGCCCTTCTAAGCAATATCCAGGCCAGGAGCTTTCAGACTCACAGTGTGTATGTCGAATGTAGGGTAACACAGTGCACTCTTATTGGGACATCTTGATATAGCCAGCAATCGCCCAGGTTCACGAGCACCTTTAAGCAAGTTCCAATAGGCCGTGGAATTCGTTCTCATTCCCTAGTTTGAGCTGTACAGAGAGAAACAGTAAGCTTCTCCTTCCATTCAGGACCTCCTACCTGAAGTCACCCTGCCTCCTGAAGAAAGACGACCTCGTTTCTATTGAAACTAAAGCACAGTTTTTCCTGTAGCACGGCAGGCTTTTGAAGAGGCACGGGCCCAGAGGCCTAGCTAGGGCTTTCCTTGGTGAGGCCGTTCACCAGATGCAGAACACCCTGCCTCGAGAAGTTGATTCAGGGAAGCAACAACTGTGTACTCTGTGTCTCATTTGACTTGTTAAAAACCACAGAGATGTATGCTGCCTGTGCCCATTGAAATGGGGGCATGATGGGACTAGCCTTGCTTTTCGTTTGGAAACCTCCATTCTAGCTTCCGTGAAGCTCCCTGAAATTCTCTGCTGTTGACAGGCCTCTGGCCACTGTAGGCATGTGTCTGGGAAGAAAATGAGTTTTCTCTGGGTACACACGGAGCTTCATTGGCCGGGGTGGGGCTTTCCTTGCCATCCTCTAGAGCTAAAGGGAATCTCAACGTGAGTCCCTGCCTCGAGGTAAGGCCCTGAGTAGCCCTGCAGAAAGGGAGGCATGCAGCTCTTTCCATGAGCTCTTAGTGGAGGTCTGTTTTATTGAAAAGAATTACCCCTTTCAGGACTCCTACGCCCTTCGGGTGAGCATCATTTTGGTTCCAAGATCACTGACTCCCTCCACACCCCTGTGGGCCTGCTGAGCAGCATTGAGTCCCATACGTCCCACGGAGGCTCTCTGTGTCTGCAGAGTCTCGGGCAACACACTATACGTTACTTCAGGAGAGCTACATTTCCAGAGCACTCGAACAGCATCAGAACTACATTTCTAGGCAGTCCACCATGCCCTGGAAGTCTTCGACATTGCCCTCGTCCGAGCTGCCCAGAGAAAACACTCTGCTTAGAATTTATCGAGGACCTCGTACCTGAAGTCACTCTATTCAAGGAGAAATACAGCATCTTAACATGCTGTGTCGTTCACAGGGCAAGAAACGTGAGAACTTGCCTCGAGGTAAGGCCATGAAATGCTTTACAGAAGCGGAGGCGTGTAGCAGTTTCCATGTGGCCGTAGACGCATATCTTCAGCATTTTAAAGCCAGTACGCTTTTCAGGACCCCCAGGTGCCTCGCCTGGAAACCCTATTCCCTGCAAGAACACTGAGTACCCTCAGGCTCCCCTGGCCCTTCTAAGCAATATCCAGGCCAGGAGCTTTCAGACTCACAGTGTGTATGTCGAGTGTAGGGTAACACAGTGCACTCTTATTGGGACATCTTGATATAGCCAGCAATCGCCCAGGTTCACGAGCACCTTTAAGCAAGTTCCAATAGGCCATGGAATTCGTTCTCATTCCCTAGTTTGAGCTGTACAGAGAGAAACAGTAAGCTTCTCCTTCCATTCAGGACCTCCTACCTGAAGTCACCCTGCCTCCTGAAGAAAGACGACCTCGTTTCTATTGAAACTAAAGCACAGTTTTTCCTGTAGCACGGCAGGCTTTTGAAGAGGCACGGGCCCAGAGGCCTAGCTAGGGCTTTCCTTGGTGAGGCCGTTCACCAGATGCAGAACACCCTGCCTCGAGAAGTTGATTCAGGGAAGCAACAACTGTGTACTCTGTGTCTCATTTGACTTGTTAAAAACCACAGAGATGTATGCTGCCTGTGCCCATTGAAATGGGGGCATGATGGGACTAGCCTTGCTTTTCGTTTGGAAACCTCCATTCTAGCTTCCGTGAAGCTCCCTGAAATTCTCTGCTGTTGACAGGCCTCTGGCCACTGTAGGCATGTGTCTGGGAAGAAAATGAGTTTTCTCTGGGTACACACGGAGCTTCATTGGCCGGGGTGGGGCTTTCCTTGCCATCCTCTAGAGCTAAAGGGAATCTCAACGTGAGTCCCTGCCTCGAGGTAAGGCCCTGAGTAGCCCTGCAGAAAGGGAGGCATGCAGCTCTTTCCATGAGCTCTTAGTGGAGGTCTGTTTTATTGAAAAGAATTACCCCTTTCAGGACTCCTACGCCCTTCGGGTGAGCATCATTTTGGTTCCAAGATCACTGACTCCCTCCACACCCCTGTGGGCCTGCTGAGCAGCATTGAGTCCCATACGTCCCACGGAGGCTCTCTGTGTCTGCAGAGTCTCGGGCAACACACTATACGTTACTTCAGGAGAGCTACATTTCCAGAGCACTCGAACAGCATCAGAACTACATTTCTAGGCAGTCCATCATGCCCTGGAAGTCTTCGACATTTGCCTCGTCAGAGCTGCCCAGAGAAAACACTCTGCTTAGAATTTATCGAGGACCTCGTACCTGAAGTCACTCTATTCAAGGAGAAATACAGCATCTTAACATGCTGTGTCGTTCACAGGGCAAGAAACGTGAGAACTTGCCTCGAGGTAAGGCCATGAAATGCTTTGCAGAAGCGGAGGCGTGTAGCAGTTTCCATGTGGCCGTAGACGCATATCTTCAGCATTTTAAAGCCAGTACGCTTTTCAGGACACCCAGGTGCCTCGCCTGGAAACCCTATTCCCTGCAAGAACACTGAGTACCCTCAGGCTCCCCTGGCCCTTCTAAGCAATATCCAGGCCAGGAGCTTTCAGACTCACAGTGTGTATGTCGAGTGTAGGGTAACACAGTGCACTCTTATTGGGACATCTTGATATAGCCAGCAATCGCCCAGGTTCACGAGCACCTTTAAGCAAGTTCCAATAGGCCGTGGAATTCGTTCTCATTCCCTAGTTTGAGCTGTACAGAGAGAAACAGTAAGCTTCTCCTTCCATTCAGGACCTCCTACCTGAAGTCACCCTGCCTCCTGAAGAAAGACGACCTCGTTTCTATTGAAACTAAAGCACAGTTTTTCCTGTAGCACGGCAGGCTTTTGAAGAGGCACGGGCCCAGAGGCCTAGCTAGGGCTTTCCTTGGTGAGGCCGTTCACCAGATGCAGAACACCCTGCCTCGAGAAGTTGATTCAGGGAAGCAACAACTGTGTACTCTGTGTCTCATTTGACTTGTTAAAAACCACAGAGATGTATGCTGCCTGTGCCCATTGAAATGGGGGCATGATGGGACTAGCCTTGCTTTTCGTTTGGAAACCTCCATTCTAGCTTCGGTGAAGCTCCCTGAAATTCTCTGCTGTTGACAGGCCTCTGGCCACTGTAGGCATGTGTCTGGGAAGAAAATGAGTTTTCTCTGGCTACACATGGAACTTCATTGGCCGGGGTGGGACGCACCTTGCCATGCTCTAGAGCTAAAGGGAATCTAAACGTGAGCCCTTGGCTCGAGGTAAGGCCCTGAGTAGCCCTGCAGAACGGGAGGCATGCAGCTCTTTCCATTAGCTCTTAGTCGCTCTTCTGGTTTACTTTAAATGAAGTACCTTTTTTCAGGACTCCTAGGCCCCTCGGTTGAGCATCATTTTTGTTCCAAGGTCTCTGAGTATCTCCACACCCCTGTAGGCCTGCTGAGCAACAACGAGGCACATTGGTCCTCGGAGGTCCTCTGTGTCTGCTGAGTCATGGGCAACACACTGCACTCTTTCTTGTGATATCTTGATTCACAGCACTCGCACAGGTTCAAGAGCAATGTTCAACAAGTTCCAACATGCCGTGGAAGTCGCTCTCATTCCCTAGTTTGAGCTGTACAGAGAGAAACAGTAAGCTTCTCCTTCCATTCAGGACCTCCTACCTGAAGTCACCCTGCCTCTTGAAGAAAGACGACCTTCTTTGTATTGCAACTAAAGCACAGTTTTTCCTGTAGCACGGCAGGCTTTTGAAGCGGCACGGGTCCAGAGTCCTAGCCAGGGATTTCCTTGGTGAGGCCGTTCACTAGTTGCAGAACACCGTGCCTCGAGAAGTTGATTCAGGGAAGCAACAACTGTGTACTCTGTGTCTCATTTGACTTGTTAAAAACCACAGAGATGAATGCTGCCTGTGCCCATGGAAATGGGGTCATGAGGGTACTAGCCTTGCTTTCCGTTTGGAAACCTCCAATCTTGCTTCCGTGAAGCTCCCTGAAATTCTCTGCTGTTGACAGTCCTCTGGCCACTGTAGGCATGTGTCTGGGAAAAAAATGAGTTTTCTCTGGGTACACACGGAGCTTCATTGGCCGGGGTGGGGCTCTCCTTGCCATCCTCTAGAGCTAAAGGGAACCTCAACGTGAGTCCCTGCCTCGAGGTAAGGCCGTGAGTAGCCCTGCAGAAAGGGAGGCATGCAGCTCTTTCCATGAGCTCTTAGTGGAGGTCTGTTTTATTTAAAAGAATTACCCCTTTCAGGACTCCTACGCCCTTCGGGTGAGCATCATTTTGGTTCCAAGATCACTGACTCCCTCCACACCCCTGTGGGCCTGCTGAGCAGCATTGAGTCCCATACGTCCCACGGAGGCTCTCTGTGTCTGCAGAGTCTCGGGCAACACACTATACGTTACTTCAGGAGAGCTACATTTCCAGAGCACTCGAACAGCATCAAAACTACATTTCTAGGCAGTCCACCATGCCCTGGAAGTCTTCGACATTGCCCTCCTCAGAGCTGCCCAGAGAAAACACTCTGCTTAGAATTTATCGAGGACCTCGTACCTGAAGTCACTCTATTCAAGGAGAAATACAGCATCTTAACATGCTGTGTCGTTCACAGGGCAAGAAACGTGAGAACTTGCCTCGAGGTAAGGCCATGAAATGCTTTGCAGAAGCGGAGGCGTGTAGCAGTTTCCATGTGGCCGTAGACGCATATCTTCAGCATTTTAAAGCCAGTACGCTTTTCAGGACACCCAGGTGCCTCGCCTGGAAACCCTATTCCCTGCAAGAACACTGAGTACCCTCAGGCTCCCCTGACCCTTCTAAGCAATATCCAGGCCAGGAGCTTTCAGACTCAGTGTGTGTTTGTCGAGTGTAGGGTAACACAGTGCACTCTTATTGGGACATCTTGATATAGCCAGCTATCGCCCAGGTTCACGAGCACCTTTAAGCAAGTTCCAATAGGCCGTGGAATTCGTTCTCATTCCCTAGTTTGAGCTGTACAGAGAGAAACAGTAAGCTTCTCCTTCCATTCAGGACCTCCTACCTGAAGTCACCCTGCCTCCTGAAGAAAGACGACCTCGTTTCTATTGAAACTAAAGCACAGTTTTTCCTGTAGCACGGCAGGCTTTTGAAGAGGCACGGGCCCAGAGGCCTAGCTAGGGCTTTCCTTGGTGTGGCCGTTCACTAGATGCAGAACACACTGCCTCGAGAAGTAGATTCAGGGAAGCAACAACTGTGTACTCTGTGTCTGATTTGACTTGTTAAAAACCACAGAGATGTATGCTGCCTGTGCCCATGGAAATGGGGGCATGATGGGACTAGCCTTGCTTTTCGTTTGGAAACCTCCGTTCTAGCTTCGGTGAAGCTCCCTGAAATTCTCTGCTGTTGACAGGCCTCTGGCCACTGTAGGCAGTGTCTGGGAAGAAAATGAGTTTTCTCTGGCTACACACGGAACTTCATTGGCCGGGGTGGGGCGCACCTTGCCATGCTCTAGAGCTAAAGGGAATCTAAACGTGAGCCCTTGGCTCGAGGTAAGGCCCTGAGTAGCCCTGCAGAACGGGAGGCATGCAACTCATTCCATTAGCTCTTAGTCCCTCTTCTGGTTTACTTTAAATGAAGTACCTTTTTTCAGGACTCCTAGGCCCCTCGGTTTAGCATCATTTTTGTTCCAAGGTCTCTGAGTATCTCCACACCCCTGTAGGCCTGCTGAGCAACAACGAGGCACATTGGTCCTCGGAGGTCCTCTGTGTCTGCTGAGTCATGGGCAACACACTGCACTCTTTCTTGTGATATCTTGATTCACAGCACTCGCACAGGTTCAAGAGCAATGTTCAACAAGTTCCAACATGCCGTGGAAGTCGCTCTTATTCCCTAGTTTGAGCTGTACAGAGAGAAACAGTAAGCTTCTCCTTCCATTCAGGACCTCCTACCTGAAGTCACCCTGCCTCTTGAAGAAAGACGACCTTCTTTGTATTGCAACTAAAGCACAGTTTTTCCTGTAGCACGGCAGGCTTTTGAAGAGGCACGGGCCCAGAGGCCTAGCTAGGGCTTTCCTTGGTGTGGCCGTTCACTAGATGCAGAACACCCTGCCTCGAGAAGTTGATTCAGGGAAGCAACAACTGTGTACTCTGTGTCTCATTTGACTTGTTAAAAACCACAGAGATGTATGCTGCCTGTGCCCATGGAAATGGTGGCATGATGGGACTAGCCTTGCTTTTCGTTTGGAAACCTCCATTCTAGCTTCCGTGAAGCTCCCTGAAATTCTCTGCTGTTGACAGTCCTCTGGCCACTGTAGGCATGTGTCTGGGAAAAAAATGAGTTTTCTCTGGGTACACACGGAGCTTCATTGGCCGGGGTGGGGCTTTCCTTGCCATCCTCTAGAGCTAAAGGGAATCTCAACGTGAGTCCCTGCCTCGAGGTAAGGCCCTGAGTAGCCCTGCAGAAAGGGAGGCATGCAGCTCTTTCCATGAGCTCTTAGTGGAGGTCTGTTTTATTAAAAAGAATTACCCCTTTCAGGACTCCTACGCCCTTCGGGTGAGCATCATTTTGGTTCCAAGATCACTGACTCCCTCCACACCCCTGTGGGCCTGCTGAGCAGCATTGAGTCCCATACGTCCCACGGAGGCTCTCTGTGTCTGCAGAGTCTCGGGCAACACACTATACGTTACTTCAGGAGAGCTACATTTCCAGAGCACTCGAACAGCATCAGAACTACATTTCTAGGCAGTCCAAAATGCCCTGGAAGTCTTCGACATTGCCCTCGTCAGAGCTGCCCAGAGAAAACACTCTGCTTAGAATTTATCGAGGACCTCGTACCTGAAGTCACTCTATTCAAGGAGAAATACAGCATCTTAACATGCTGTGTCGTTCACAGGGCAAGAAACGTGAGAACTTGCCTCGAGGTAAGGCCATGAAATGCTTTGCAGAAGCAGAGGCGTGTAGCAGTTTCCATGTGACCGTAGACGCATATCTTCAGCATTTTAAAGCCAGTACGCTTTTCAGGACACCCAGGTGCCTCGCCTGGAAACCCTATTCCCTGCAAGAACACTGAGTACCCTCAGGCTCCCCTGGCCCTTCTAAGCAAAATCCAGGCCAAGAGCTCTCAGACTCAGAGTGTGTATGTCGAGTGTAGGGTAACAAAGTGCACTCTTATTGGGACATCTTGATATAGCCAGCAATCGCCCAGGTTCACGAGCACCTTTAAGCAAGTTCCAGTAGGCCGTGGAATTCGTTCTCATTCCCTAGTTTGAGCTGTACAGAGAGAAACAGTAAGCTTCTCCTTCCATTCAGGACCTCCTACCTGAACTCACCCTGCCTCCTGAAGAAAGACGACCTCGTTTCTATTGAAACTAAAGCACAGTTTTTCCTGTAGCACGGCAGGCTTTTGAAGCGGCACGGGTCCAGAGTCCTAGCCAGGAATTTCCTTGGTGAGGCCGTTCACTAGTTGCAGAACACCGTGCCTCGAGAAGTTGATTCAGGGAAGCAACAACTGTGTACTCTGTGTCTCATTTGACTTGTTAAAAACCACAGAGATGTATGCTGCCTGTGCCCATGGAAATGGGGGCATGATGGGACTAGCCTTGCTTTTCGTTTGGAAACCTCCATTCTAGCTTCGGTGAAGCTCCCTGAAATTCTCTGCTGTTGACAGGCCTCTGGCCACTGTAGGCATGTGTCTGGGAAGAAAATGAGTTTTCTCTGGCTACACATGGAACTTCATTGGCCGAGGTGGGACGCACCTTGCCATGCTCTAGAGCTAAAGGGAATCTAAACGTGAGCCCTTGGCTCGAGGTAAGGCCCTGAGTAGCCCTGCAGAACGGGAGGCATGCAGCTCTTTCCATTAGCTCTTAGTCGCTCTTCTGGTTTACTTTAAATGAAGTACCTTTTTTCAGGACTCCTAGGCCCCTCGGTTGAGCATCATTTTTGTTCCAAGGTCTCTGAGTATCTCCACACCCCTGTAGGCCTGCTGAGCAACAACGAGGCACATTGGTCCTCGGAGGTCCTCTGTGTCTGCTGAGTCATGGGCAACACACTGCACTCTTTCTTGTGATATCTTGATTCACAGCACTCGCACAGGTTCAAGAGCAATGTTCAACAAGTTCCAACATGCCGTGGAAGTCGCTCTCATTCCCTAGTTTGAGCTGTACAGAGAGAAACAGTAAGCTTCTCCTTCCATTCAGGACCTCCTACCTGAAGTCACCCTGCCTCTTGAAGAAAGACGACCTTCTTTGTATTGCAACTAAAGCACAGTTTTTCCTGTAGCACGGCAGGCTTTTGAAGCGGCACGGGTCCAGAGTCCTAGCCAGGGATTTCCTTGGTGAGGCCGTTCACTAGTTGCAGAACACCGTGCCTCGAGAAGTTGATTCAGGGAAGCAACAACTGTGTACTCTGTGTCTCATTTGACTTGTTAAAAACCACAGAGATGAATGCTGCCTGTGCCCATGGAAATGGGGTCATGAGGGTACTAGCCTTGCTTTCCGTTTGGAAACCTCCATTCTTGCTTCCGTGAAGCTCCCTGAAATTCTCTGCTGTTGACAGTCCTCTGGCCACTGTAGGCATGTGTCTGGGAAAAAATGAGTTTTCTCTGGGTACACACGGAGCTTCATTGGCCGGGGTGGGGCTCTCCTTGCCATCCTCTAGAGCTAAAGGGAATCTCAACGTGAGTCCCTGCCTCGAGGTAGGGCCCTGAGTAGCCCTGCAGAAAGGGAGGCATGCAGCTCTTTCCATGAGCTCTTAGTGGAGGTCTGTTTTATTTAAAAGAATTACCCCTTTCAGGACTCCTACGCCCTTCGGGTGAGCATCATTTTGGTTCCAAGATCACTGACTCCCTCCACACCCCTGTGGGCCTGCTGAGCAGCATTGAGTCCCATAAGTCCCACGGAGGCTCTCTGTGTCTGCAGAGTCTCGGGCAACACACTATACGTTACTTCAGGAGAGCTACATTTCCAGAGCACTCGAACAGCATCAAAACTACATTTCTAGGCAGTCCAACATGCCCTGGAAGTCTTCGACATTGCCCTCGTCAGAGCTGCCCAGAGAAAACACTCTGCTTAGAATTTATCGAGGACCTCGTACCTGAAGTCACTCTATTCAAGGAGAAATACAGCATCTTAACATGCTGTGTCGTTCACAGGGCAAGAAACGTGAGAACTTGCCTCGAGGTAAGGCCATGAAATGCTTTGCAGAAGCGGAGGCGTGTAGCAGTTTCCATGTGGCCGTAGACGCATATCTTCAGCATTTTAAAGCCAGTACGCTTTTCAGGACACCCAGGTGCCTCGCCTGGAAACCATATTCCCTGCAAGAACACTGAGTACCCTCAGGCTATCCTGGCCCTTCTAAGCAAAATCCAGGCCAAGAGCTTTCAGACTCAGAGTGTGTATGTCGAGTGTAGGGTAACACAGTGCACTCTTATTGGGACATCTTGATATAGCCAACAATCGCCCAGGTTCACGAGCACCTTTAAGCAAGTTCCAATAGGCCGTGGAATTCGTTCTCATTCCCTAGTTTGAGCTGTACAGAGAGAAACAGTAAGCTTCTCCTTCCATTCAGGACCTCCTACCTGAAGTCACCCTGCCTCCTGAAGAAAGACGACCTCGTTTCTATTGAAACTAAAGCCCAGTTTTTCCTGTAGCACGGCAGGCTTTTGAAGAGGCACGGGCCCAGAGGCCTAGCTAGGGCTTTCCTTGGTGTGGCCGTTCACTAGATGCAGAACACCCTGCCTCGAGAAGTTGATTCAGGGAAGCAACAACTGTGTACTCTGTGTCTGATTTGACTTGTTAAAAACCACAGAGATGTATGCTGCCTGTGCCCATGGAAATGGGGTCATGAGGGTACTAGCCTTGCTTTCCGTTTGGAAGCCTCCATTCTTGCTTCCGTGAAGCTCCCTGAAATTCTCTGCTGTTGACAGTCCTCTGGCCACTGTAGGCATGTGTCTGGGAAAAAAATGAGTTTTCTCTGGGTACACAAGGAGCTTCATTGGCCGGGGTGGGGCTCTCCTTGCCATCCTCTAGAGCTAAAGGGAATCTCAACGTGAGTCCCTGCCTCGAGGTAAGGCCCTGAGTAGCCCTGCAGAAAGGGAGGCATGCAGCTCTTTCCATGAGCTCTTAGTGGAGGTCTGTTTTATTGAAAAGAATTACCCCTTTCAGGACTCCTACGCCCTTCGGGTGAGCATCATTTTGGTTGCAAGATCACTGACTCCCTCCACACCCCTGTGGGCCTGCTGAGCAGCATTGAGTCCCATACGTCCCACGGAGGCTCTCTGTGTCTGCAGAGTCTCGGGCAACACACTATACGTTACTTCAGGAGAGCTACATTTCCAGAGCACTCGAACAGCATCAAAACTACATTTCTAGGCAGTCCAACATGCCCTGGAAGTCTTCGACATTGCCCTCGTCAGAGCTGCCCAGAGAAAACACTCTGCTTAGAATTTATCGAGGACCTCGTACCTGAAGTCACTCTATTCAAGGAGAAATACAGCATCTTAACATGCTGTGTCGTTCACAGGGCAAGAAACGTGAGAACTTGCCTCGAGGTAAGGCCATGAAATGCTTTGCAGAAGCAGAGGCGTGTAGCAGTTTCCATGTGGCCGTAGACGCATATCTTCAGCATTTTAAAGCCAGTACGCTTTTCAGGACACCCAGGTGCCTCGCCTGGAAACCCTATTCCCTGCAAGAACACTGAGTACCCTCAGGCTCCCCTGGCCCTTCTAAGCAAAATCCAGGCCAAGAGCTTTCAGACTCAGAGTGTGTATGTCGAGTGTAGGGTAACAAAGTGCACTCTTATTGGGACATCTTGATATAGCCAGCAATCGCCCAGGTTCACGAGCACCTTTAAGCAAGTTCCAGTAGGCCATGGAATTCGTTCTCATTCCCTAGTTTGAGCTGTACAGAGAGAAACAGTAAGCTTCTCCTTCCATTCAGGACCTCCTACCTGAAGTCACCCTGCCTCTTGAAGAAAGACGACCTCGTTTCTATTGAAACTAAAGCACAGTTTTTCCTGTAGCACGGCAGGCTTTTGAAGAGGCACGGGCCCAGAGGCCTAGCTAGGGCTTTCCTTGGTGTGGCCGTTCACTAGATGCAGAACACCCTGCCTCGAGAAGTTGATTCAGGGAAGCAACAACTGTGTACTCTGTGTCTCATTTGACTTGTTAAAAACCACAGAGATGTATGCTGCCTGTGCCCATGGAAATGGGGGCATGATGGGACTAGCCTTGCTTTTCGTTTGGAAACCTCCATTCTAGCTTCGGTGAAGCTCCCTGAAATTCTCTGCTGTTGACAGTCCTCTGGCCACTGTAGGCATGTGTCTGGGAAGAAAATGAGTTTTCTCTGGCTACACACGGAACTTCATTGGCCGGGGTGGGACGCACCTTGCCATGCTCTAGAGCTAAAGGGAATCTCAACGTGAGCCCTTGGCTCGAGGTAAGGCCCTGAGTAGCCCTGCAGAACGGGAGGCATGCAGCTCTTTCCATTAGCTCTTAGTCGCTCTTCTGGTTTACTTTAAATGAAGTACCTTTTTTCAGGACTCCTAGGCCCCTCGGTTGAGCATCATTTTTGTTCCAAGGGCTCTGAGTATCTCCACACCCCTGTAGGCCTGCTGAGCAACAACGAGGCACATTGGTCCTCGGAGGTCCTCTGTGTCTGCTGAGTCATGGGCAACACACTGCACTCTTTCTTGTGATATCTTGATTCACAGCACTCGCACAGGTTCAAGAGCAATGTTCAACAAGTTCCAACATGCCGTGGAAGTTGCTCTCATTCCCTAGTTTGAGCTGTACAGAGAGAAACAGTAAGCTTCTCCTTCCATTCAGGACCTCCTACCTGAAGTCACCCTGCCTCTTGAAGAAAGACGACCTTCTTTCTATTGCAACTAAAGCACAGTTTTTCCTGTAGCACGGCATGCTTTTGAAGCGGCAAGGGCCCAGAGTCCTTGTCAGGGATTTCCTTGGTGAGGCCGTTTACTAGTTGCAGAACACCGTGCCTCGAGAAGTTGATTCAGGGAAGCAACAACTGTGTACTCTGTGTCTCATTTGACTTGTTAAAAACCACAGAGATGAATGCTGCCTGTGCCCATGGAAATGGGGTCATGAGGGTACTAGCCTTGCTTTCCGTTTGGAAACCTCCATTCTTGCTTCCGTGAAGCTCCCTGAAATTCTCTGCTGTTGACAGTCCTCTGGCCACTGTAGGCATGTGTCTGGGGAAAAAAATAAGTTTTCTCTGGGTACACACGGAGCTTCATTGGCCGGGGTGGGGCTCTCCTTGCCATCCTCTAGAGCTAAAGGGAATCTCAACGTGAGTCCCTGCCTCGAGGTAAGGCCCTGAGTAGCCCTGCAGAAAGGGAGGCATGCAGCTCTTTCCATGAGCTCTTAGTGGAGGTCCGTTTTATTTAAAAGAATTACCCCTTTCAGGACTCCTACGCCCTTCGGGTGAGCATCATTTTGGTTCCAAGATCACTGACTCCCTCCACACCCCTGTGGGCCTGCTGAGCAGCATTGAGTCCCATACGTCCCACGGAGGCTCTCTGTGTCTGCAGAGTCTCGGGCAACACACTATACGTTACTTCAGGAGAGCTACATTTCCAGAGCACTCGAACAGCATCAAAACTACATTTCTAGGCAGTCCAACATGCCCTGGAAGTCTTCGACATTGCCCTCGTCAGAGCTGCCCAGAGAAAACACTCTGCTTAGAATTTATCGAGGACCTCATACCTGAAGTCACTCTATTCAAGGAGAAATACAGCATCTTAACATGCTGTGTCGTTCACAGGGCAAGAAACGTGAGAACTTGCCTCGAGGTAAGGCCATGAAATGCTTTGCAGAAGCGGAGGCGTGTAGCAGTTTCCATGTGGCCGTAGACGCATATCTTCAGCATTTTAAAGCCAGTACGCTTTTCAGGACACCCAGGTGCCTCGCCTGGAAACCCTATTCCCTGCAGGAACACTGAGTACCCTCAGGCTCCCCTGGCCCTTCTAAGCAACTTCCAGGCCATGAGCTTTCAGACTCACAGTGTGTATGTCGAGTGTAGGGTAACACAGTGCACTCTTATTGGGACATCTTGATATAGCCAGCTATCGCCCAGGTTCACGAGCACCTTTAAGCAAGTTCCAATAGGCCGTGGAATTCGTTCTCATTCCCTAGTTTGAGCTGTACAGAGAGAAACAGTAAGCTTCTCCTTCCATTCAGGACCTCCTACCTGAAGTCACCCTGCCTCCTGAAGAAAGACGACCTCGTTTCTATTGAAACTAAAGCACAGTTTTTCCTGTAGCACGGCAGGCTTTTGAAGAGGCACGGGCCCAGAGGCCTAGCTAGGGCTTTCCTTGGTGTGGCCGTTCACTAGATGCAGAACACACTGCCTCGAGAAGTTGATTCAGGGAAGCAACAACTGTGTACTCTGTGTCTCATTTGACTTGATAAAAACCACAGAGATGTATGCTGCCTGTGCCCATGGAAATGGGGGCATGATGGGACTAGCCTTGCTTTTCGTTTGGAAACCTCCATTCTAGCTTCCGTGAAGCTCCCTGAAATTCTCTGCTGTTGACAGGCCTCTGGCCACTGTAGGCATGTGTCTGGGAAGAAAATGAGTTTTCTCTGGCTACACACGGAACTTCATTGGCCGGGGTGGGGCGCACCTTGCCATGCTCTAGAGCTAAAGGGAATCTAAACGTGAGCCCTTGGCTCGAGGTAAGGCCCTGAGTAGCCCTGCAGAACGGGAGGCATGCAGCTCTTTCCATTAGCTCTTAGTCGCTCTTCTGGTTTACTTTAAATGAAGTACCTTTTTTCAGGACTCCTAGGCCCCTCGGTTGAGCATCATTTTTGTTCCAAGGGCTCTGAGTATCTCCACACCCCTGTAGGCCTGCTGAGCAACAACGAGGCACATTGGTCCTCGGAGGTCCTCTGTGTCTGCTGAGTCATGGGCAACACACTGCACTCTTTCTTGTGATATCTTGATTCACAGCACTCGCACAGGTTCAAGAGCAATGTTCAACAAGTTCCAACATGCCGTGGAAGTTGCTCTCATTCCCTAGTTTGAGCTGTACAGAGAGAAACAGTAAGCTTCTCCTTCCATTCAGGACCTCCTACCTGAAGTCACCCTGCCTCTTGAAGAAAGACGACCTTCTTTCTATTGCAACTAAAGCACAGTTTTTCCTGTAGCACGGCATGCTTTTGAAGCGGCAAGGGCCCAGAGTCCTTGTCAGGGATTTCCTTGGTGAGGCCGTTTACTAGTTGCAGAACACCGTGCCTCGAGAAGTTGATTCAGGGAAGCAACAACTGTGTACTCTGTGTCTCATTTGACTTGTTAAAAACCACAGAGATGAATGCTGCCTGTGCCCATGGAAATGGGGTCATGAGGGTACTAGCCTTGCTTTCCGTTTGGAAACCTCCATTCTTGCTTCCGTGAAGCTCCCTGAAATTCTCTGCTGTTGACAGTCCTCTGGCCACTGTAGGCATGTGTCTGGGGAAAAAAATAAGTTTTCTCTGGGTACACACGGAGCTTCATTGGCCGGGGTGGGGCTCTCCTTGCCATCCTCTAGAGCTAAAGGGAATCTCAACGTGAGTCCCTGCCTCGAGGTAAGGCCCTGAGTAGCCCTGCAGAAAGGGAGGCATGCAGCTCTTTCCATGAGCTCTTAGTGGAGGTCCGTTTTATTTAAAAGAATTACCCCTTTCAGGACTCCTACGCCCTTCGGGTCAGCATCATTTTGGTTCCAAGATCACTGACTCCCTCCACACCCCTGTGGGCCTGCTGAGCAGCATTGAGTCCCATACGTCCCACGGAGGCTCTCTGTGTCTGCAGAGTCTCGGGCAACACACTATACGTTACTTCAGGAGAGCTACATTTCCAGAGCACTCGAACAGCATCAAAACTACATTTCTAGGCAGTCCAACATGCCCTGGAAGTCTTCGACATTGCCCTCGTCAGAGCTGCCCAGAGAAAACACTCTGCTTAGAATTTATCGAGGACCTCGTACCTGAAGTCACTCTATTCAAGGAGAAATACAGCATCTTAACATGCTGTGTCGTTCACAGGGCAAGAAACGTGAGAACTTGCCTCGAGGTAAGGCCATGAAATGCTTTGCAGAAGCGGAGGCGTGTAGCAGTTTCCATGTGGCCGTAGACGCATATCTTCAGCATTTTAAAGCCAGTACGCTTTTCAGGACACCCAGGTGCCTCGCCTGGAAACCCTATTCCCTGCAAGAACACTGAGTACCCTCAGGCTCCCCTGGCCCTTCTAAGCAACTTCCAGGCCAGGGGCTTTCAGACTCACAGTGTGTATGTCGAGTGTAGGGTAACACAGTGCACTCTTATTGGGACATCTTGATATAGCCAGTAATCGCCCAGGTTCACGAGCACCTTTAAGCAAGTTCCAATAGGCCGTGGAATTCGTTCTCATTCCCTAGTTTGAGCTGTACAGAGAGAAACAGTAAGCTTCTCCTTCCATTCAGGACCTCCTACCTGAAGTCACCCTGCCTCCTGAAGAAAGACGACCTCGTTTCTATTGAAACTAAAGCACAGTTTTTCCTGTAGCACGGCAGGCTTTTGAAGAGGCACGGGCCCAGAGGCCTAGCTAGGGCTTTCCTTGGTGTGGCCGTTCACTAGATGCAGAAAACCCTGCCTCGAGAAGTTGATTCAGGGAAGCAACAACTGTGTACTCTGTGTCTGATTTGACTTGTTAAAAACCACAGAGATGTATGCTGCCTGTGCCCATGGAAATGGGGGCATGATGGGACTAGCCTTGCTTTTCGTTTGGAAACCTCCATTCTAGCTTCGGTGAAGCTCCCTGAAATTCTCTGCTGTTGACAGGCCTCTGGCCACTGTAGGCATGTGTCTGGGAAGAAAATGAGTTTTCTCTGGCTACACACGGAACTTCATTGGCCTGGGTGGGGCGCACCTTGCCATGCTCTAGAGCTAAAGGGAATCTAAACGTGAGCCCTTGGCTCGAGGTAAGGCCCTGAGTAGCCCTGCAGAACGGGAGGCATGCAGCTCTTTCCATTAGCTCTTAGTCGCTCTTCTGGTTCACTTTAAATGAAGTACCTTTTTTCAGGACTCCTAGGCCCCTCGGTTGAGCATCATTTTTGTTCCAAGGTCTCTGAGTATCTCCACACCCCTGTAGGCCTGCTGAGCAACAACGAGGCACATTGGTCCTCGGAGGTCCTCTGTGTCTGCTGAGTCATGGGCAACACACTGCACTCTTTCTTGTGATATCTTGATTCACAGCACTCGCACAGGTGCAAGAGCAATGTTCAACAAGTTCCAACATGCCGTGGAAGTCGCTCTCATTCCCTAGTTTGAGCTGTACAGAGAGAAACAGTAAGCTTCTCCTTCCATTCAGGACCTCCTACCTGAAGTCACCCTGCCTCTTGAAGAAAGACGACCTTCTTTCTATTGCAACTAAAGCACAGTTTTTCCTGTAGCACGGCATGCTTTTGAAGCAGCACGGGTCCAGAGTCCTAGCCAGGGATTTCCTTGGTGAGGCCGTTCACTAGTTGCAGAACACCGTGCCTCGAGAAGTTGATTCAGGGAAGCAACAACTGTGTACTCTGTGTCTCATTTGACTTGTTAAAAACCACAGAGATGAATGCTGCCTGTGCCCATGGAAATGGGGTCATGAGGGTACTAGCCTTGCTTTCCGTTTGGAAACCTCCATTCTTGCTTCCGTGAAGCTCCCTGAAATTCTCTGCTGTTGACAGTCCTCTGGCCACTGTAGGCATGTGTCTGGGGAAAAAAATAAGTTTTCTCTGGGTACACACGGAGCTTCATTGGCCGGAGTGGGGCTCTCCTTGCCATCCTCTAGAGCTAAAGGGAATCTCAACGTGAGTCCCTGCCTCGAGGTAAGGCCCTGAGTAGCCCTGCAGAAAGGGAGGCATGCAGCTCTTTCCATGAGCTCTTAGTGGAGGTCCGTTTTATTTAAAAGAATTACCCCTTTCAGGACTCCTACGCCCTTCGGGTCAGCATCATTTTGGTTCCAAGATCACTGACTCCCTCCACACCCCTGTGGGCCTGCTGAGCAGCATTGAGTCCCATACGTCCCACGGAGGCTCTCTGTGTCTGCAGAGTCTCGGGCAACACACTATACGTTACTTCAGGAGAGCTACATTTCCAGAGCACTCGAACAGCATCAAAACTACATTTCTAGGCAGTCCAACATGCACTGGAAGTCTTCGACATTGCCCTCGTCAGAGCTGCCCAGAGAAAACACTCTGCTTAGAATTTATCGAGGACCTCATACCTGAAGTCACTCTATTCAAGGAGAAATACAGCATCTTAACATGCTGTGTCGTTCACAGGGCAAGAAACGTGAGAACTTGCCTCGAGGTAAGGCCATGAAATGCTTTGCAGAAGCGGAGGCGTGTAGCAGTTTCCATGTGGCCGTAGACGCATATCTTCAGCATTTTAAAGCCAGTACGCTTTTCAGGACACCCAGGTGCCTCGCCTGGAAACCCTATTCCCTGCAGGAACACTGAGTACCCTCAGGCTCCCCTGGCCCTTCTAAGCAACTTCCAGGCCAGGAGCTTTCAGACTCACAGTGTGTATGTCGAGTGTAGGGTAACACAGTGCACTCTTATTGGGACATCTTGATATAGCCAGCTATCGCCCAGGTTCACGAGCACCTTTAAGCAAGTTCCAATAGGCCGTGGAATTCGTTCTCATTCCCTAGTTTGAGCTGTACAGAGAGAAACAGTAAGCTTCTCCTTCCATTCAGGACCTCCTACCTGAAGTCACCCTGCCTCCTGAAGAAAGACGACCTCGTTTCTATTGAAACTAAAGCACAGTTTTTCCTGTAGCACGGCAGGCTTTTGAAGAGGCACGGGCCCAGAGGCCTAGCTAGGGCTTTCCTTGGTGTGGCCGTTCACTAGATGCAGAACACACTGCCTCGAGAAGTTGATTCAGGGAAGCAACAACTGTGTACTCTGTGTCTCATTTGACTTGATAAAAACCACAGAGATGTATGCTGCCTGTGCCCATGGAAATGGGGGCATGATGGGACTAGCCTTGCTTTTCGTTTGGAAACCTCCATTCTAGCTTCCGTGAAGCTCCCTGAAATTCTCTGCTGTTGACAGGCCTCTGGCCACTGTAGGCATGTGTCTGGGAAGAAAATGAGTTTTCTCTGGCTACACACGGAACTTCATTGGCCGGGGTGGGGCGCACCTTGCCATGCTCTAGAGCTAAAGGGAATCTAAACGTGAGCCCTTGGCTCGAGGTAAGGCCCTGAGTAGCCCTGCAGAACGGGAGGCATGCAGCTCTTTCCATTAGCTCTTAGTCGCTCTTCTGGTTTACTTTAAATGAAGTACCTTTTTTCAGGACTCCTAGGCCCCTCGGTTGAGCATCATTTTTGTTCCAAGGGCTCTGAGTATCTCCACACCCCTGTAGGCCTGCTGAGCAACAACGAGGCACATTGGTCCTCGGAGGTCCTCTGTGTCTGCTGAGTCATGGGCAACACACTGCACTCTTTCTTGTGATATCTTGATTCACAGCACTCGCACAGGTGCAAGAGCAATGTTCAACAAGTTCCAACATGCCGTGGAAGTCGCTCTCATTCCCTAGTTTGAGCTGTACAGAGAGAAACAGTAAGCTTCTCCTTCCATTCAGGACCTCCTACCTGAAGTCACCCTGCCTCTTGAAGAAAGACGACCTTCTTTCTATTGCAACTAAAGCACAGTTTTTCCTGTAGCACGGCATGCTTTTGAAGCAGCACGGGTCCAGAGTCCTAGCCAGGGATTTCCTTGGTGAGGCCGTTCACTAGTTGCAGAACACCGTGCCTCGAGAAGTTGATTCAGGGAAGCAACAACTGTGTACTCTGTGTCTCATTTGACTTGTTAAAAACCACAGAGATGAATGCTGCCTGTGCCCATGGAAATGGGGTCATGAGGGTACTAGCCTTGCTTTCCGTTTGGAAACCTCCATTCTTGCTTCCGTGAAGCTCCCTGAAATTCTCTGCTGTTGACAGTCCTCTGGCCACTGTAGGCATGTGTCTGGGGAAAAAAATAAGTTTTCTCTGGGTACACACGGAGCTTCATTCGCCGGGGTGGGGCTCTCCTTGCCATCCTCTAGAGCTAAAGGGAATCTCAACGTGAGTCCCTGCCTCGAGGTAAGGCCCTGAGTAGCCCTGCAGAAAGGGAGGCATGCAGCTCTTTCCATGAGCTCTTAGTGGAGGTCCGTTTTATTTAAAAGAATTACCCCTTTCAGGACTCCTACGCCCTTCGGGTCAGCATCATTTTGGTTCCAAGATCACTGACTCCCTCCACACCCCTGTGGGCCTGCTGAGCAGCATTGAGTCCCATACGTCCCACGGAGGCTCTCTGTGTCTGCAGAGTCTCGGGCAACACACTATACGTTACTTCAGGAGAGCTACATTTCCAGAGCACTCGAACAGCATCAAAACTACATTTCTAGGCAGTCCAACATGCCCTGGAAGTCTTCGACATTGCCCTCGTCAGAGCTGCCCAGAGAAAACACTCTGCTTAGAAGTTATCGAGGACCTCGTACCTGAAGTCACTCTATTCAAGGAGAAATACAGCATCTTAACATGCTGTGTCGTTCACAGGGCAAGAAACGTGAGAACTTGCCTCGAGGTAAGGCCATGAAATGCTTTGCAGAAGCGGAGGCGTGTAGCAGTTTCCATGTGGCCGTAGACGCATATCTTCAGCATTTTAAAGCCAGTACGCTTTTCAGGACACCCAGGTGCCTCGCCTGGAAACCCTATTCCCTGCAAGAACACTGAGTACCCTCAGGCTCCCCTGGCCCTTCTAAGCAACTTCCAGGCCAGGAGCTTTCAGACTCACAGTGTGTATGTCGAGTGTAGGGTAACACAGTGCACTCTTATTGGGACATCTTGATATAGCCAGCAATCGCCCAGGTTCACGAGCACCTTTAAGCAAGTTCCAATAGGCCGTGGAATTCGTTCTCATTCCCTAGTTTGAGCTGTACAGAGAGAAACAGTAAGCTTCTCCTTCCATTCAGGACCTCCTACCTGAAGTCACCCTGCCTCCTGAAGAAAGACGACCTCGTTTCTATTGAAACTAAAGCACAGTTTTTCCTGTAGCACGGCAGGCTTTTGAAGAGGCACGGGCCCAGAGGCCTAGCTAGGGCTTTCCTTGGTGTGGCCGTTCACTAGATGCAGAACACCCTGCCTCGAGAAGTTGATTCAGGGAAGCAACAACTGTGTACTCTGTGTCTGATTTGACTTGTTAAAAACCACAGAGATGTATGCTGCCTGTGCCCATGGAAATGGGGGCATGATGGGACTAGCCTTGCTTTTCGTTTGGAAACCTCCATTCTAGCTTCGGTGAAGCTCCCTGAAATTCTCTGCTGTTGACAGGCCTCTGGCCACTGTAGGCATGTGTCTGGGAAGAAAATGAGTTTTCTCTGGCTACACACGGAACTTCATTGGCCGGGGTGGGGCGCACCTTGCCATGCTCTAGAGCTAAAGGGAATCTAAACGTGAGCCCTTGGCTCGAGGTAAGGCCCTGAGTAGCCCTGCAGAACGGGAGGCATGCAGCTCTTTCCATTAGCTCTTCGTCGCTCTTCTGGTTTACTTTAAATGAAGTACCTTTTTTCAGGACTCCTAGGCCCCTCGGTTGAGCATCATTTTTGTTCCAAGGGCTCTGAGTATCTCCACACCCCTGTAGGCCTGCTGAGCAACAACGAGGCACATTGGTCCTCGGAGGTCCTCTGTGTCTGCTGAGTCATGGGCAACACACTGCACTCTTTCTTGTGATATCTTGATTCACAGCACTCGCACAGGTTCAAGAGCAATGTTCAACAAGTTCCAACATGCCGTGGAAGTCGCTCTCATTCCCTAGTTTGAGCTGTACAGAGAGAAACAGTAAGCTTCTCCTTCCATTCAGGACCTCCTACCTGAAGTCACCCTGCCTCTTGAAGAAAGACGACCTTCTTTGTATTGCAACTAAAGCACAGTTTTTCCTGTAGCACGGCAGGCTTTTGAAGCGGCACGGGTCCAGAGTCCTAGCCAGGGATTTCCTTGGTGAGGCCGTTCACTAGTTGCAGAACACCGTGCCTCGAGAAGTTGATTCAGGGAAGCAACAACTGTGTACTCTGTGTCTCATTTGACTTGTTAAAAACCACAGAGATGAATGCTGCCTGTGCCCATGGAAATGGGGTCATGAGGGTACTAGCCTTGCTTTCCGTTTGGAAACCTCCATTCTTGCTTCCGTGAAGCTCCCTGAAATTCTCTGCTGTTGACAGTCCTCTGGCCACTGTAGGCATGTGTCTGGGAAAAAAATGAGTTTTCTCTGGGTACAGACGGAGCTTCATTGGCCGGGGTGGGGCTCTCCTTGCCATCCTCTAGAGCTAAAGGGAATCTCAACGTGAGTCCCTGCCTCGAGGTAAGGCCCTGAGTAGCCCTGCAGAAAGGGAGGCATGCAGCTCTTTCCATGAGCTCTTAGTGGAGGTCTGTTTTATTGAAAAGAATTACCCCTTTCAGGACTCCTACGCCCTTCGGGTGAGCATCATTTTGGTTCCAAGATCACTGACTCCCTCCACACCCCTGTGGGCCTGCTGAGCAGCATTGAGTCCCATACGTCCCACGGAGGCTCTCTGTGTCTGCAGAGTCTCGGGCAACACACTATACGTTACTTCAGGAGAGCTACATTTCCAGAGCACTCGAACAGCATCAAAACTACATTTCTAGGCAGTCCAACATGCCCTGGAAGTCTTCGACATTGCCCTCGTCAGAGCTGCCCAGAGAAAACACTCTGCTTAGAATTTATCGAGGACCTCGTACCTGAAGTCACTCTATTCAAGGAGAAATACAGCATCTTAACATGCTGTGTCGTTCACAGGGCAAGAAACGTGAGAACTTGCCTCGAGGTAAGGCCATGAAATGCTTTGCAGAAGCGGAGGCGTGTAGCAGTTTCCATGTGGCCGTAGACGCATATCTTCAGCATTTTAAAGCCAGTACGCTTTTCAGGACACCCAGGTGCCTCGCCTGGAAACCCTATTCCCTGCAAGAACACTGAGTACCCTCAGGCTCCCCTGGCCCTTCTAAGCAAAATCCAGGCCAAGAGTTTTCAGACTCACAGTGTGTATGTCGAGTGTAGGGTAACACAGTGCACTCTTATTGGGACATCTTGATATAGCCAGCAATCGCCCAGGTTCACGAGCACCTTTAAGCAAGTTCCAATAGGCCGTGGAATTCGTTCTCATTCCCTAGTTTGAGCTGTACAGAGAGAAACAGTAAGCTTCTCCTTCCATTCAGGACCTCCTACCTGAAGTCACCCTGGCTCCTGAAGAAAGACGACCTCGTTTCTATTGAAACTAAAGCACAGTTTTTCCGGTAGCACGGCAGGCTTTTGAAGAGGCACGGGCCCAGAGGCCTAGCTAGGGCTTTCCTTGGTGTGGCCGTTCACCAGATGCAGAACACACTGCCTCGAGAAGTTGATTCAGGGAAGCAACAACTGTGTACTCTGTGTCTCATTTGACTTGTTAAAAACCACAGAGATGTATGCTGCCTGTGCCCATGGAAATGGGGGCATGATGGGACTAGCCTTGCTTTTCGTTTGGAAACCTCCATTCTAGCTTCGGTGAAGCTCCCTGAAATTCTCTGCTGTTGACAGGCCTCTGGCCACTGTAGGCATGTGTCTGGGAAGAAAATGAGTTTTCTCTGGCTACACACGGAACTTCATTGGCCTGGGTGGGGCGCACCTTGCCATGCTCTAGAGCTAAAGGGAATCTAAACGTGAGCCCTTGGCTCGAGGTAAGGCCCTGAGTAGCCCTGCAGAACGGGAGGCATGCAGCTCTTTCCATTAGCTCTTAGTCGCTCTTCTGGTTCACTTTAAATGAAGTACCTTTTTTCAGGACTCCTAGGCCCCTCGGTTGAGCATCATTTTTGTTCCAAGGGCTCTGAGTATCTCCACACCCCTGTAGGCCTGCTGAGCAACAACGAGGCACATTGGTCCTCGGAGGTCCTCTGTGTCTGCTGAGTCATGGGCAACACACTGCACTCTTTCTTGTGATATCTTGATTCACAGCACTCGCACAGGTTCAAGAGCAATGTTCAACAAGTTCCAACATGCCGTGGAAGTCGCTCTCATTCCCTAGTTTGAGCTGTACAGAGAGAAACAGTAAGCTTCTCCTTCCATTCAGGACCTCCTACCTGAAGTCACCCTGCCTCTTGAAGAAAGACGACCTTCTTTGTATTGCAACTAAAGCACAGTTTTTCCTGTAGCACGGCAGGCTTTTGAAGCGGCACGGGTCCAGAGTCCTAGCCAGGGATTTCCTTGGTGAGGCCGTTAACTAGTTGCAGAACACCGTGCCTCGAGAAGTTGATTCAGGGAAGCAACAACTATGTACTCTGTGTCTCATTTGACTTGTTAAAAACCACAGAGATGAATGCTGCCTGTGCCCATGGAAATGGGGTCATGAGGGTACTAGCCTTGCTTTCCGTTTGGAAACCTCCATTCTTGCTTCCGTGAAGCTCCCTGAAATTCTCTGCTGTTGACAGTCCTCTGGCCACTGTAGGCATGTGTCTGGGAAAAAAATGAGTTTTCTCTGGGTACAGACGGAGCTTCATTGGCCGGGGTGGGGCTCTCCTTGCCATCCTCTAGAGCTAAAGGGAATCTCAACGTGAGTCCCTGCCTCGAGGTAAGGCCCTGAGTAGCCCTGCAGAAAGGGAGGCATGCAGCTCTTTCCATGAGCTCTTAGTGGAGGTCTGTTTTATTGAAAAGAATTACCCCTTTCAGGACTCCTACGCCCTTCGGGTGAGCATCATTTTGGTTCCAAGATCACTGACTCCCTCCACACCCCTGTGGGCCTGCTGAGCAGCATTGAGTCCCATACGTCCCACGGAGGCTCTCTGTGTCTGCAGAGTCTCGGGCAACACACTATACGTTACTTCAGGAGAGCTACATTTCCAGAGCACTCGAACAGCATCAGAACTACATTTCTAGGCAGTCCAACATGCCCTGGAAGTCTTCGACATTGCCCTCGTCAGAGCTGCCCAGAGAAAACACTCTGCTTAGAATTTATCGAGGACCTCGTACCTGAAGTCACTCTATTCAAGGAGAAATACAGCATCTTAACATGCTGTGTCGTTCACAGGGCAAGAAACGTGAGAACTTGCCTCGAGGTAAGGCCATGAAATGCTTTGCAGAAGCGGAGGCGTGTAGCAGTTTCCATGTGGCCGTAGACGCATATCTTCAGCATTTTAAAGCCAGTACGCTTTTCAGGACACCCAGGTGCCTCGCCTGGAAACCCTATTCCCTGCAAGAACACTGAGTACCCTCAGGCTCCCCTGGCCCTTCTAAGCAAAATCCAGGCCAAGAGCTTTCAGACTCACAGTGTGTATGTCGAGTGTAGGGTAACACAGTGCACTCTTATTGGGACATCTTGATATAGCCAGCAATCGCCCAGGTTCACGAGCACCTTTAAGCAAGTTCCAATAGGCCGTGGAATTCGTTCTCATTCCCTAGTTTGAGCTGTACAGAGAGAAACAGTAAGCTTCTCCTTCCATTCAGGACCTCCTACCTGAAGTCACCCTGCCTCCTGAAGAAAGACGACCTCGTTTCTATTGAAACTAAAGCACAGTTTTTCCTGTAGCACGGCAGGCTTTTGAAGAGGCACGGGCCCAGAGGCCTAGCTAGGGCTTTCCTTGGTGTGGCCGTTCACTAGATGCAGAACACCCTGCCTCGAGAAGTTGATTCAGGGAAGCAACAACTGTGTACTCTGTGTCTGATTTGACTTGTTAAAAACCACAGAGATGTATGCTGCCTGTGCCCATGGAAATGGGGGCATGATGGGACTAGCCTTGCTTTTCGTTTGGAAACCTCCATTCTAGCTTCGGTGAAGCTCCCTGAAATTCTCTGCTGTTGACAGGCCTCTGGCCACTGTAGGCATGTGTCTGGGAAGAAAATGAGTTTTCTCTGGCTACACACGGAACTTCATTGGCCTGGGTGGGGCGCACCTTGCCATGCTCTAGAGCTAAAGGGAATCTAAACGTGAGCCCTTGGCTCGAGGTAAGGCCCTGAGTAGCCCTGCAGAACGGGAGGCATGCAGCTCTTTCCATTAGCTCTTAGTCGCTCTTCTGGTTTACTTTAAATGAAGTACCTTTTTTCAGGACTCCTAAGCCCCTCGGTTGAGCATCATTTTTGTTCCAAGGTCTCTGAGTATCTCCACACCCCTGTAGGCCTGCTGAGCAACAACGAGGCACATTGGTCCTCGGAGGTCCTCTGTGTCTGCTGAGTCATGGGCAACACACTGCACTCTTTCTTGTGATATCTTGATTCACAGCACTCGCACAGGTTCAAGAGCAATGTTCAACAAGTTCCAACATGCCGTGGAAGTCGCTCTCATTCCCTAGTTTGAGCTGTACAGAGAGAAACAGTAAGCTTCTCCTTCCATTCAGGACCTCCTACCTGAAGTCACCCTGCCTCTTGAAGAAAGACGACCTTCTTTGTATTGCAACTAAAGCACAGTTTTTCCTGTAGCACGGCAGGCTTTTGAAGCGGCACGGGTCCAGAGTCCTAGCCAGGGATTTCCTTGGTGAGGCCGTTCACTAGTTGCAGAACACCGTGCCTCGAGAAGTTGATTCAGGGAAGCAACAACTGTGTACTCTGTGTCTCATTTGACTTGTTAAAAACCACAGAGATGAATGCTGCCTGTGCCCATGGAAATGGGGTCATGAGGGTACTAGCCTTGCTTTCCGTTTGGAAACCTCCATTCTTGCTTCCGTGAAGCTCCCTGAAATTCTCTGCTGTTGACAGTCCTCTGGCCACTGTAGGCATGTGTCTGGGAAAAAAATGAGTTTTCTCTGGGTACACACGGAGCTTCATTGGCCGGGGTGGGGCTCTCCTTGCCATCCTCTAGAGCTAAAGGGAATCTCAACGTGAGTCCCTGCCTCGAGGTAAGGCCCTGAGTAGCCCTGCAGAAAGGGAGGCATGCAGCTCTTTCCATGAGCTCTTAGTGGAGGTCTGTTTTATTGAAAAGAATTACCCCTTTCAGGACTCCTACGCCCTTCGGGTGAGCATCATTTTGGTTCCAAGATCACTGACTCCCTCCACACCCCTGTGGGCCTGCTGAGCAGCATTGAGTCCCATACGTCCCACGGAGGCTCTCTGTGTCTGCAGAGTCTCGGGCAACACACTATACGTTACTTCAGGAGAGCTACATTTCCAGAGCACTCGAACAGCATCAGAACTACATTTCTAGGCAGTCCAACATGCCCTGGAAGTCTTCGACATTGCCCTCGTCAGAGCTGCCCAGAGAAAACACTCTGCTTAGAATTTATCGAGGACCTCGTACCTGAAGTCACTCTATTCAAGGAGAAATACAGCATCTTAACATGCTGTGTCGTTCACAGGGCAAGAAACGTGAGAACTTGCCTCGAGGTAAGGCCATGAAATGCTTTGCAGAAGCGGAGGCGTGTAGCAGTTTCCATGTGGCCGTAGACGCATATCTTCAGCATTTTAAAGCCAGTACGCTTTTCAGGACACCCAGGTGCCTCGCCTGGAAACCCTATTCCCTGCAAGAACACTGAGTACCCTCAGGCTCCCCTGGCCCTTCTAAGCAAAATCCAGGCCAAGAGCTTTCAGACTCAGAGTGTGTATGTCGAGTGTAGGGTAACACAGTGCACTCTTATTGGGACATCTTGATATAGCCAGCAATCGCCCAGGTTCACGAGCACCTTTAAGCAAGTTCCAATAGGCCGTGGAATTCGTTCTCATTCCCTAGTTTGAGCTGTACAGAGAGAAACAGTAAGCTTCTCCTTCCATTCAGGACCTCCTACCTGAAGTCACCCTGCCTCCTGAAGAAAGACGACCTCGTTTCTATTGAAACTAAAGCACAGTTTTTCCTGTAGCACGGCAGGCTTTTGAAGAGGCACGGGCCCAGAGGCCTAGCTAGGGCTTTCCTTGGTGTGGCCGTTCACTAGATGCAGAACACCCTGCCTCGAGAAGTTGATTCAGGGAAGCAACAACTGTGTACTCTGTGTCTGATTTGACTTGTTAAAAACCACAGAGATGTATGCTGCCTGTGCCCATGGAAATGGGGGCATGATGGGACTAGCCTTGCTTTTCGTTTGGAAACCTCCATTCTAGCTTCGGTGAAGCTCCCTGAAATTCTCTGCTGTTGACAGGCCTCTGGCCACTGTAGGCATGTGTCTGGGAAGAAAATGAGTTTTCTCTGGCTACACACGGAACTTCATTGGCCTGGGTGGGGCGCACCTTGCCATGCTCTAGAGCTAAAGGGAATCTAAACGTGAGCCCTTGGCTCGAGGTAAGGCCCTGAGTAGCCCTGCAGAACGGGAGGCATGCAGCTCTTTCCATTAGCTCTTAGTCGCTCTTCTGGTTTACTTTAAATGAAGTACCTTTTTTCAGGACTCCTAAGCCCCTCGGTTGAGCATCATTTTTGTTCCAAGGTCTCTGAGTATCTCCACACCCCTGTAGGCCTGCTGAGCAACAACGAGGCACATTGGTCCTCGGAGGTCCTCTGTGTCTGCTGAGTCATGGGCAACACACTGCACTCTTTCTTGTGATATCTTGATTCACAGCACTCGCACAGGTTCAAGAGCAATGTTCAACAAGTTCCAACATGCCGTGGAAGTCGCTCTCATTCCCTAGTTTGAGCTGTACAGAGAGAAACAGTAAGCTTCTCCTTCCATTCAGGACCTCCTACCTGAAGTCACCCTGCCTCTTGAAGAAAGACGACCTTCTTTGTATTGCAACTAAAGCACAGTTTTTCCTGTAGCACGGCAGGCTTTTGAAGCGGCACGGGTCCAGAGTCCTAGCCAGGGATTTCCTTGGTGAGGCCGTTCACTAGTTGCAGAACACCGTGCCTCGAGAAGTTGATTCAGGGAAGCAACAACTGTGTACTCTGTGTCTCATTTGACTTGTTAAAAACCACAGAGATGAATGCTGCCTGTGCCCATGGAAATGGGGTCATGAGGGTACTAGCCTTGCTTTCCGTTTGGAAACCTCCATTCTTGCTTCCGTGAAGCTCCCTGAAATTCTCTGCTGTTGACAGTCCTCTGGCCACTGTAGGCATGTGTCTGGGAAAAAAATGAGTTTTCTCTGGGTACACACGGAGCTTCATTGGCCGGGGTGGGGCTCTCCTTGCCATCCTCTAGAGCTAAAGGGAATCTCAACGTGAGTCCCTGCCTCGAGGTAAGGCCCTGAGTAGCCCTGCAGAAAGGGAGGCATGCAGCTCTTTCCATGAGCTCTTAGTGGAGGTCTGTTTTATTGAAAAGAATTACCCCTTTCAGGACTCCTACGCCCTTCGGGTGAGCATCATTTTGGTTCCAAGATCACTGACTCCCTCCACACCCCTGTGGGCCTGCTGAGCAGCATTGAGTCCCATACGTCCCACGGAGGCTCTCTGTGTCTGCAGAGTCTCGGGCAACACACTATACGTTACTTCAGGAGAGCTACATTTCCAGAGCACTCGAACAGCATCAGAACTACATTTCTAGGCAGTCCAACATGCCCTGGAAGTCTTCGACATTGCCCTCGTCAGAGCTGCCCAGAGAAAACACTCTGCTTAGAATTTATCGAGGACCTCGTACCTGAAGTCACTCTATTCAAGGAGAAATACAGCATCTTAACATGCTGTGTCGTTCACAGGGCAAGAAACGTGAGAACTTGCCTCGAGGTAAGGCCATGAAATGCTTTGCAGAAGCGGAGGCGTGTAGCAGTTTCCATGTGGCCGTAGACGCATATCTTCAGCATTTTAAAGCCAGTACGCTTTTCAGGACACCCAGGTGCCTCGCCTGGAAACCCTATTCCCTGCAAGAACACTGAGTACCCTCAGGCTCCCCTGGCCCTTCTAAGCAAAATCCAGGCCAAGAGCTTTCAGACTCAGAGTGTGTATGTCGAGTGTAGGGTAACACAGTGCACTCTTATTGGGACATCTTGATATAGCCAGCAATCGCCCAGGTTCACGAGCACCTTTAAGCAAGTTCCAATAGGCCGTGGAATTCGTTCTCATTCCCTAGTTTGAGCTGTACAGAGAGAAACAGTAAGCTTCTCCTTCCATTCAGGACCTCCTACCTGAAGTCACCCTGCCTCCTGAAGAAAGACGACCTCGTTTCTATTGAAACTAAAGCACAGTTTTTCCTGTAGCACGGCAGGCTTTTGAAGAGGCACGGGCCCAGAGGCCTAGCTAGGGCTTTCCTTGGTGTGGCCGTTCACTAGATGCAGAACACCCTGCCTCGAGAAGTTGATTCAGGGAAGCAACAACTGTGTACTCTGTGTCTGATTTGACTTGTTAAAAACCACAGAGATGTATGCTGCCTGTGCCCATGGAAATGGGGGCATGATGGGACTAGCCTTGCTTTTCGTTTGGAAACCTCCATTCTAGCTTCGGTGAAGCTCCCTGAAATTCTCTGCTGTTGACAGGCCTCTGGCCACTGTAGGCATGTGTCTGGGAAGAAAATGAGTTTTCTCTGGCTACACACGGAACTTCATTGGCCTGGGTGGGGCGCACCTTGCCATGCTCTAGAGCTAAAGGGAATCTAAACGTGAGCCCTTGGCTCGAGGTAAGGCCCTGAGTAGCCCTGCAGAACGGGAGGCATGCAGCTCTTTCCATTAGCTCTTAGTCGCTCTTCTGGTTTACTTTAAATGAAGTACCTTTTTTCAGGACTCCTAAGCCCCTCGGTTGAGCATCATTTTTGTTCCAAGGTCTCTGAGTATCTCCACACCCCTGTAGGCCTGCTGAGCAACAACGAGGCACATTGGTCCTCGGAGGTCCTCTGTGTCTGCTGAGTCATGGGCAACACACTGCACTCTTTCTTGTGATATCTTGATTCACAGCACTCGCACAGGTTCAAGAGCAATGTTCAACAAGTTCCAACATGCCGTGGAAGTCGCTCTCATTCCCTAGTTTGAGCTGTACAGAGAGAAACAGTAAGCTTCTCCTTCCATTCAGGACCTCCTACCTGAAGTCACCCTGCCTCTTGAAGAAAGACGACCTTCTTTGTATTGCAACTAAAGCACAGTTTTTCCTGTAGCACGGCAGGCTTTTGAAGCGGCACGGGTCCAGAGTCCTAGCCAGGGATTTCCTTGGTGAGGCCGTTCACTAGTTGCAGAACACCGTGCCTCGAGAAGTTGATTCAGGGAAGCAACAACTGTGTACTCTGTGTCTCATTTGACTTGTTAAAAACCACAGAGATGAATGCTGCCTGTGCCCATGGAAATGGGGTCATGAGGGTACTAGCCTTGCTTTCCGTTTGGAAACCTCCATTCTTGCTTCCGTGAAGCTCCCTGAAATTCTCTGCTGTTGACAGTCCTCTGGCCACTGTAGGCATGTGTCTGGGAAAAAAATGAGTTTTCTCTGGGTACACACGGAGCTTCATTGGCCGGGGTGGGGCTCTCCTTGCCATCCTCTAGAGCTAAAGGGAATCTCAACGTGAGTCCCTGCCTCGAGGTAAGGCCCTGAGTAGCCCTGCAGAAAGGGAGGCATGCAGCTCTTTCCATGAGCTCTTAGTGGAGGTCTGTTTTATTGAAAAGAATTACCCCTTTCAGGACTCCTACGCCCTTCGGGTGAGCATCATTTTGGTTCCAAGATCACTGACTCCCTCCACACCCCTGTGGGCCTGCTGAGCAGCATTGAGTCCCATACGTCCCACGGAGGCTCTCTGTGTCTGCAGAGTCTCGGGCAACACACTATACGTTACTTCAGGAGAGCTACATTTCCAGAGCACTCGAACAGCATCAAAACTACATTTCTAGGCAGTCCAACATGCCCTGGAAGTCTTCGACATTGCCCTCGTCAGAGCTGCCCAGAGAAAACACTCTGCTTAGAATTTATCAAGGACCTCGTACCTGAAGTCACTCTATTCAAGGAGAAATACAGCATCTTAACATGCTGTGTCGTTCACAGGGCAAGAAACGTGAGAACTTGCCTCGAGGTAAGGCCATGAAATGCTTTGCAGAAGCGGAGGCGTGTAGCAGTTTCCATGTGGCCGTAGACGCATATCTTCAGCATTTTAAAGCCAGTACGCTTTTCAGGACACCCAGGTGCCTCGCCTGGAAACCCTATTCCCTGCAAGAACACTGAGTACCCTCAGGCTCCCCTGGCCCTTCTAAGCAAAATCCAGGCCAAGAGTTTTCAGACTCAGAGTGTGTATGTCGAGTGTAGGGTAACACAGTGCACTCTTATTGGGACATCTTGATATAGCCAGCAATCGCCCAGGTTCACGAGCACCTTTAAGCAAGTTCCAATAGGCCGTGGAATTCGTTCTCATTCCCTAGTTTGAGCTGTACAGAGAGAAACAGTAAGCTTCTCCTTCCATTCAGGACCTCCTACCTGAAGTCACCCTGCCTCCTGAAGAAAGACGACCTCGTTTCTATTGAAACTAAAGCACAGTTTTTCCTGTAGCACGGCAGGCTTTTGAAGAGGCACGGGCCCAGAGGCCTAGCTAGGGCTTTCCTTGGTGTGGCCGTTCACTAGATGCAGAACACCCTGCCTCGAGAAGTTGATTCAGGGAAGCAACAACTGTGTACTCTGTGTCTGATTTGACTTGTTAAAAACCACAGAGATGTATGCTGCCTGTGCCCATGGAAATGGGGGCATGATGGGACTAGCCTTGCTTTTCGTTTGGAAACCTCCATTCTAGCTTCGGTGAAGCTCCCTGAAATTCTCTGCTGTTGACAGGCCTCTGGCCACTGTAGGCATGTGTCTGGGAAGAAAATGAGTTTTCTCTGGCTACACACGGAACTTCATTGGCCTGGGTGGGGCGCACCTTGCCATGCTCTAGAGCTAAAGGGAATCTAAACGTGAGCCCTTGGCTCGAGGTAAGGCCCTGAGTAGCCCTGCAGAACGGTAGGCATGCAGCTCTTTCCATTAGCTCTTAGTCGCTCTTCTGGTTTACTTTAAATGAAGTACCTTTTTTCAGGACTCCTAGGCCCCTCGGTTGAGCATCATTTTTGTTCCAAGGTCTCTGAGTATCTCCACACCCCTGTAGGCCTGCTGAGCAACAACGAGGCACATTGGTCCTCGGAGGTCCTCTGTGTCTGCTGAGTCATGGGCAACACACTGCACTCTTTCTTGTGATATCTTGATTCACAGCACTCGCACAGGTTCAAGAGCAATGTTCAACAAGTTCCAACATGCCGTGGAAGTCGCTCTCATTCCCTAGTTTGAGCTGTACAGACAGAAACAGTAAGCTTCTCCTTCCATTCAGGACCTCCTACCTGAAGTCACCCTGCCTCTTGAAGAAAGACGACCTTCTTTCTATTGCAACTAAAGCACAGTTTTTCCTGTAGCACGGCAGGCTTTTGAAGCGGCACGGGTCCAGGGTCCTAGCCAGGGATTTCCTTGGTGAGGCCGTTCACTAGTTGCAGAACACCGTGCCTCGAGAAGTTGATTCAGGGAAGCAACAACTGTGTACTCTGTGTCTCATTTGACTTGTTAAAAACCACAGAGATGAATGCTGCCTGTGCCCATGGAAATGGGGTCATGAGGGTACTAGCCTTGCTTTCCGTTTGGAAACCTCCATTCTTGCTTCCGTGAAGCTCCCTGAAATTCTCTGCTGTTGACAGTCCTCTGGCCACTGTAGGCATGTGTCTGGGAAAAAAATGAGTTTTCTCTGGGTACACACGGAGCTTCATTGGCCGGGGTGGGGCTCTCCTTGCCATCCTCTAGAGCTAAAGGGAATCTCAACGTGAGTCCCTGCCTCGAGGTAAGGCCCTGAGTAGCCCTGCAGAAAGGGAGGCATGCAGCTCTTTCCATGAGCTCTTAGTGGAGGTCTGTTTTATTGAAAAGAATTACCCCTTTCAGGACTCCTACGCCCTTCGGGTGAGCATCATTTTGGTTCCAAGATCACTGACTCCCTCCACACCCCTGTGGGCCTGCTGAGCAGCATTGAGTCCCATACGTCCCACGGAGGCTCTCTGTGTCTGCAGAGTCTCGGGCAACACACTATACGTTACTTCAGGAGAGCTACATTTCCAGAGCACTCGAACAGCATCAAAACTACATTTCTAGGCAGTCCAACATGCCCTGGAAGTCTTCGACATTGCCCTCGTCAGAGCTGCCCAGAGAAAACACTCTGCTTAGAATTTATCGAGGACCTCGTACCTGAAGTCACTCTATTCAAGGAGAAATACAGCATCTTAACATGCTGTGTCGTTCACAGGGCAAGAAACGTGAGAACTTGCCTCGAGGTAAGGCCATGAAATGCTTTGCAGAAGCGGAGGCGTGTAGCAGTTTCCATGTGGCCGTAGACGCATATCTTCAGCATTTTAAAGCCAGTACGCTTTTCAGGACACCCAGGTGCCTCGCCTGGAAACCCTATTCCCTGCAAGAACACTGAGTACCCTCAGGCTCCCCTGGCCCTTCTAAGCAACTTCCAGGCCAGGAGCTTTCAGACTCACAGTGTGTATGTCGAGTGTAGGGTAACACAGTGCACTCTTATTGGGACATCTTGATATAGCCAGCTATCGCCCAGGTTCACGAGCACCTTTAAGCAAGTTCCAATAGGCCGTGGAATTCGTTCTCATTCCCTAGTTTGAGCTGTACAGAGAGAAACAGTAAGCTTCTCCTTCCATTCAGGACCTCCTACCTGAAGTCACCCTGCCTCCTGAAGAAAGACGACCTCGTTTCTATTGAAACTAAAGCACAGTTTTTCCTGTAGCACGGCAGGCTTTTGAAGAGGCACGGGCCCAGAGGCCTAGCTAGGGCTTTCCTTGGTGTGGCCGTTCACTAGATGCAGAACACACTGCCTCGAGAAGTTGATTCAGGGAAGCAACAACTGTGTACTCTGTGTCTCATTTGACTTGTTAAAAACCACAGAGATGTATGCTGCCTGTGCCCATGGAAATGGGGGCATGATGGGACTAGCCTTGCTTTTCGTTTGGAAACCTCCATTCTAGCTTCCGTGAAGCTCCCTGAAATTCTCTGCTGTTGACAGGCCTCTGGCCACTGTAGGCATGTGTCTGGGAAGAAAATGAGTTTTCTCTGGCTACACACGGAACTTCATTGGCCGGGGTGGGGCGCACCTTGCCATGCTCTAGAGCTAAAGGGAATCTAAACGTGAGCCCTTGGCTCGAGGTAAGGCCCTGAGTAGCCCTGCAGAACGGGAGGCATGCAGCTCTTTCCATTAGCTCTTAGTCGCTCTTCTGGTTTACTTTAAATGAAGTACCTTTTTTCAGGACTCCTAGGCCCCTCGGTTGAGCATCATTTTTGTTCCAAGGGCTCTGAGTATCTCCACACCCCTGTAGGCCTGCTGAGCAACAACGAGGCACATTGGTCCTCGGAGGTCCTCTGTGTCTGCTGAGTCATGGGCAACACACTGCACTCTTTCTTGTGATATCTTGATTCACAGCACTCGCACAGGTTCAAGAGCAATGTTCAACAAGTTCCAACATGCCGTGGAAGTCGCTCTCATTCCCTAGTTTGAGCTGTACAGAGAGAAACAGTAAGCTTCTCCTTCCATTCAGGACCTCCTACCTGAAGTCACCCTGCCTCTTGAAGAAAGACGACCTTCTTTGTATTGCAACTAAAGCACAGTTTTTCCTGTAGCACGGCAGGCTTTTGAAGCGGCACGGGTCCAGAGTCCTAGCCAGGGATTTCCTTGGTGAGGCCGTTAACTAGTTGCAGAACACCGTGCCTCGAGAAGTTGATTCAGGGAAGCAACAACTGTGTACTCTGTGTCTCATTTGACTTGTTAAAAACCACAGAGATGAATGCTGCCTGTGCCCATGGAAATGGGGTCATGAGGGTACTAGCCTTGCTTTCCGTTTGGAAACCTCCATTCTTGCTTCCGTGAAGCTCCCTGAAATTCTCTGCTGTTGACAGTCCTCTGGCCACTGTAGGCATGTGTCTGGGAAAAAAATGAGTTTTCTCTGGGTACACACGGAGCTTCATTGGCCGGGGTGGGGCTCTCCTTGCCATCCTCTAGAGCTAAAGGGAATCTCAACGTGAGTCCCTGCCTCGAGGTAAGGCCCTGAGTAACCCTGCAGAAAGGGAGGCATGCAGCTCTTTCCATGAGCTCTTAGTGGAGGTCTGTTTTATTGAAAAGAATTACCCCTTTCAGGACTCCTACGCCCTTCGGGTGAGCATCATTTTGGTTCCAAGATCACTGACTCCCTCCACACCCCTGTGGGCCTGCTGAGCAGCATTGAGTCCCATACGTCCCACGGAGGCTCTCTGTGTCTGCAGAGTCTCGGGCAACACACTATACGTTACTTCAGGAGAGCTACATTTCCAGAGCACTCGAACAGCATCAGAACTACATTTCTAGGCAGTCCAACATGCCCTGGAAGTCTTCGACATTGCCCTCGTCAGAGCTGCCCAGAGAAAACACTCTGCTTAGAATTTATCGAGGACCTCGTACCTGAAGTCACTCTATTCAAGGAGAAATACAGCATCTTAACATGCTGTGTCGTTCACAGGGCAAGAAACGTGAGAACTTGCCTCGAGGTAAGGCCATGAAATGCTTTGCAGAAGCGGAGGCGTGTAGCAGTTTCCATGTGGCCGTAGACGCATATATTCAGCATTTTAAAGCCAGTACGCTTTTCAGGACACCCAGGTGCCTCGCCTGGAAACCCTATTCCCTGCAAGAACACTGAGTACCCTCAGGCTCCCCTGGCCCTTCTAAGCAAAATCCAGGCCAAGAGCTTTCAGACTCAGAGTGTGTATGTCGAGTGTAGGGTAACACAGTGCACTCTTATTGGGACATCTTGATATAGCCAGCAATCGCCCAGGTTCACGAGCACCTTTAAGCAAGTTCCAATAGGCCGTGGAATTCGTTCTCATTCCCTAGTTTGAGCTGTACAGAGAGAAACAGTAAGCTTCTCCTTCCATTCAGGACCTCCTACCTGAAGTCACCCTGCCTCCTGAAGAAAGACGACCTCGTTTCTATTGAAACTAAAGCACAGTTTTTCCTGTAGCACGGCAGGCTTTTGAAGAGGCACGGGCCCAGAGGCCTAGCTAGGGCTTTCCTTGGTGTGGCCGTTCACTAGATGCAGAACACCCTGCCTCGAGAAGTTGATTCAGGGAAGCAACAACTGTGTACTCTGTGTCTGATTTGACTTGTTAAAAACCACAGAGATGTATGCTGCCTGTGCCCATGGAAATGGGGGCATGATGGGACTAGCCTTGCTTTTCGTTTGGAAACCTCCATTCTAGCTTCGGTGAAGCTCCCTGAAATTCTCTGCTGTTGACAGGCCTCTGGCCACTGTAGGCATGTGTCTGGGAAGAAAATGAGTTTTCTCTGGCTACACACGGAACTTCATTGGCCTGGGTGGGGCGCACCTTGCCATGCTCTAGAGCTAAAGGGAATCTAAACGTGAGCCCTTGGCTCGAGGTAAGGCCCTGAGTAGCCCTGCAGAACGGGAGGCATGCAGCTCTTTCCATTAGCTCTTAGTCGCTCTTCTGGTTTACTTTAAATGAAGTACCTTTTTTCAGGACTCCTAAGCCCCTCGGTTGAGCATCATTTTTGTTCCAAGGTCTCTGAGTATCTCCACACCCCTGTAGGCCTGCTGAGCAACAACGAGGCACATTGGTCCTCGGAGGTCCTCTGTGTCTGCTGAGTCATGGGCAACACACTGCACTCTTTCTTGTGATATCTTGATTCACAGCACTCGCACAGGTTCAAGAGCAATGTTCAACAAGTTCCAACATGCCGTGGAAGTCGCTCTCATTCCCTAGTTTGAGCTGTACAGACAGAAACAGTAAGCTTCTCCTTCCATTCAGGACCTCCTACCTGAAGTCACCCTGCCTCTTGAAGAAAGACGACCTTCTTTCTATTGCAACTAAAGCACAGTTTTTCCTGTAGCACGGCAGGCTTTTGAAGCGGCACGGGTCCAGGGTCCTAGCCAGGGATTTCCTTGGTGAGGCCGTTCACTAGTTGCAGAACACCGTGCCTCGAGAAGTTGATTCAGGGAAGCAACAACTGTGTACTCTGTGTCTCATTTGACTTGTTAAAAACCACAGAGATGAATGCTGCCTGTGCCCATGGAAATGGGGTCATGAGGGTACTAGCCTTGCTTTCCGTTTGGAAACCTCCATTCTTGCTTCCGTGAAGCTCCCTGAAATTCTCTGCTGTTGACAGTCCTCTGGCCACTGTAGGCATGTGTCTGGGAAAAAAATGAGTTTTCTCTGGGTACACACGGAGCTTCATTGGCCGGGGTGGGGCTCTCCTTGCCATCCTCTAGAGCTAAAGGGAATCTCAACGTGAGTCCCTGCCTCGAGGTAAGGCCCTGAGTAGCCCTGCAGAAAGGGAGGCATGCAGCTCTTTCCATGAGCTCTTAGTGGAGGTCTGTTTTATTGAAAAGAATTACCCCTTTCAGGACTCCTACGCCCTTCGGGTGAGCATCATTTTGGTTCCAAGATCACTGACTCCCTCCACACCCCTGTGGGCCTGCTGAGCAGCATTGAGTCCCATACGTCCCACGGAGGCTCTCTGTGTCTGCAGAGTCTCGGGCAACACACTATACGTTACTTCAGGAGAGCTACATTTCCAGAGCACTCGAACAGCATCAAAACTACATTTCTAGGCAGTCCAACATGCCCTGGAAGTCTTCGACATTGCCCTCGTCAGAGCTGCCCAGAGAAAACACTCTGCTTAGAATTTATCGAGGACCTCGTACCTGAAGTCACTCTATTCAAGAAGAAATACAGCATCTTAACATGCTGTGTCGTTCACAGGGCAAGAAACGTGAGAACTTGCCTCGAGGTAAGGCCATGAAATGCTTTGCAGAAGCGGAGGCGTGTAGCAGTTTCCATGTGGCCGTAGACGCATATCTTCAGCATTTTAAAGCCAGTACGCTTTTCAGGACACCCAGGTGCCTCGCCTGGAAACCCTATTCCCTGCAAGAACACTGAGTACCCTCAGGCTCCCCTGGCCCTTCTAAGCAAAATCCAGGCCAAGAGCTTTCATACTCACAGTGTGTATGTCGAGTGTAGGGTAACACAGTGCACTCTTATTGGGACATCTTGATATAGCCAGCAATCGCCCAGGTTCACGAGCACCTTTAAGCAAGTTCCAATAGGCCGTGGAATTCGTTCTCATTCCCTAGTTTGAGCTGTACAGAGAGAAACAGTAAGCTTCTCCTTCCATTCAGGACCTCCTACCTGAAGTCACCCTGCCTCCTGAAGAAAGACGACCTCGTTTCTATTGAAACTAAAGCACAGTTTTTCCTGTAGCACGGCAGGCTTTTGAAGAGGCACGGGCCCAGAGGCCTAGCTAGGGCTTTCCTTGGTGTGGCCGTTCACTAGATGCAGAACACCCTGCCTCGAGAAGTTGATTCAGGGAAGCAACAACTGTGTACTCTGTGTCTGATTTGACTTGTTAAAAACCACAGAGATGTATGCTGCCTGTGCCCATGGAAATGGGGGCATGATGGGACTAGCCTTGCTTTTCGTTTGGAAACCTCCATTCTAGCTTCGGTGAAGCTCCCTGAAATTCTCTGCTGTTGACAGGCCTCTGGCCACTGTAGGCATGTGTCTGGGAAGAAAATGAGTTTTCTCTGGCTACACATGGAACTTCATTGGCCTGGGTGGGGCGCACCTTGCCATGCTCTAGAGCTAAAGGGAATCTAAACGTGAGCCCTTGGCTCGAGGTAAGGCCCTGAGTAGCCCTGCAGAACGGGAGGCATGCAGCTCTTTCCATTAGCTCTTAGTCGCTCTTCTGGTTTACTTTAAATGAAGTACCTTTTTTCAGGACTCCTAGGCCCCTCGGTTGAGCAACATTTTTTTTCCAAGGTCTCTGAGTATCTCCACACCCCTGTAGGCCTGCTGAGCAACAACGAGGCACATTTGTCCTCGGAGGTCCTCTGTGTCTGCTGAGTCATGGGCAACACACTGCACTCTTTCTTGTGATATCTTGATTCACAGCACTCGCACAGGTTCAAGAGCAATGTTCAACAAGTTCCAACATGCCGTGGAAGTCGCTCTCATTCCCTAGTTTGAGCTGTACAGAGAGAAACAGTAAGCTTCTCCTTCCATTCAGGACCTCCTACCTGAAGTCACCCTGCCTCTTGAAGAAAGACGACCTTCTTTGTATTGCAACTAAAGCACAGTTTTTCCTGTAGCACGGCAGGCTTTTGAAGCGGCACGGGTCCAGAGTCCTAGCCAGGGATTTCCTTGGTGAGGCCGTTCACTAGTTGCAGAACACCGTGCCTCGAGAAGTTGATTCAGGGAAGCAACAACTGTGTACTCTGTGTCTCATTTGACTTGTTAAAAACCACAGAGATGAATGCTGCCTGTGCCCATGGAAATGGGGTCATGAGGGTACTAGCCTTGCTTTCCGTTTGGAAACCTCCATTCTTGCTTCCGTGAAGCTCCCTGAAATTCTGTGCTGTTGACAGTCCTCTGGCCACTGTAGGCATGTGTCTGGGAAAAAAATGAGTTTTCTCTGGGTACACACGGAGCTTCATTGGCCGGGGTGGGGCTCTCCTTGCCATCCTCTAGAGCTAAAGGGAATCTCAACGTGAGTCCCTGCCTCGAGGTAAGGCCCTGAGTAGCCCTGCAGAAAGGGAGGCATGCAGCTCTTTCCATGAGCTCTTAGTGGAGGTCTGTTTTATTGAAAAGAATTACCCCTTTCAGGACTCCTACGCCCTTCGGGTGAGCATCATTTTGGTTCCAAGATCACTGACTCCCTCCACACCCCTGTGGGCCTGCTGAGCAGCATTGAGTCCCATACGTCCCACGGAGGCTCTCTGTGTCTGCAGAGTCTCGGGCAACACACTATACGTTACTTCAGGAGAGCTACATTTCCAGAGCACTCGAACAGCATGAAAACTACAATTCTAGGCAGTCCAACATGCCCTGGAAGTCTTCGACATTGCCCTCGTCAGAGCTGCCCAGAGAAAACACTCTGCTTAGAATTTATCGAGGACCTCGTACCTGAAGTCACTCTATTCAAGGAGAAATACAGCATCTTAACATGCTGTGTCGTTCACAGGGCAAGAAACGTGAGAACTTGCCTCGAGGTAAGGCCATGAATTGCTTTGCAGAAGCGGAGGCGTGTAGCAGTTTCCATGTGGCCGTAGACGCATATCTTCAGCATTTTAAAGCCAGTACGCTTTTCAGGACACCCAGGTGCCTCGCCTGGAAACCCTATTCCCTGCAAGAACACTGAGTACCCTCAGGCTCCCCTGGCCCTTCTAAGCAACTTCCAGGCCAGGAGCTTTCAGACTCACAGTGTGTATGTCGAGTGTAGGGTAACACAGTGCACTCTTATTGGGACATCTTGATATAGCCAGCTATCGCCCAGGTTCACGAGCACCTTTAAGCAAGTTCCAATAGGCCGTGGAATTCGTTCTCATTCCCTAGTTTGAGCTGTACAGAGAGAAACAGTAAGCTTCTCCTTCCATTCAGGACCTCCTACCTGAAGTCACCCTGCCTCCTGAAGAAAGACGACCTCGTTTCTATTGAAACTAAAGCACAGTTTTTCCTGTAGCACGGCAGGCTTTTGAAGAGGCACGGGCCCAGAGGCCTAGCTAGGGCTTTCCTTGGTGTGGCCGTTCACTAGATGCAGAACACACTGCCTCGAGAAGTTGATTCAGGGAAGCAACAACTGTGTACTCTGTGTCTCATTTGACTTGTTAAAAACCACAGAGATGTATGCTGCCTGTGCCCATGGAAATGGGGGCATGATGGGACTAGCCTTGCTTTTCGTTTGGAAACCTCCATTCTATCTTCCGTGAAGCTCCCTGAAATTCTCTGCTGTTGACAGGCCTCTGGCCACTGTAGGCATGTGTCTGGGAAGAAAATGAGTTTTCTCTGGCTACACACGGAACTTCATTGGCCGGGGTGGGGCGCACCTTGCCATGCTCTAGAGCTAAAGGGAATCTAAACGTGAGCCCTTGGCTCGAGGTAAGGCCCTGAGTAGCCCTGCAGAACGGGAGGCATGCAGCTCTTTCCATTAGCTCTTAGTCGCTCTTCTGGTTCACTTTAAATGAAGTACCTTTTTTCAGGACTCCTAGGCCCCTCGGTTGAGCATCATTTTTGTTCCAAGGGCTCTGAGTATCTCCACACCCCTGTAGGCCTGCTGAGCAACAACGAGGCACATTGGTCCTCGGAGGTCCTCTGTGTCTGCTGAGTCATGGGCAACACACTGCACTCTTTCTTGTGATATCTTGATTCACAGCACTCGCACAGGTTCAAGAGCAATGTTCAACAAGTTCCAACATGCCGTGGAAGTCGCTCTCATTCCCTAGTTTGAGCTGTACAGAGAGAAACAGTAAGCTTCTCCTTCCATTCAGGACCTCCTACCTGAAGTCACCCTGCCTCTTGAAGAAAGACGACCTTCTTTCTATTGCAACTAAAGCACAGTTTTTCCTGTAGCACGGCAGGCTTTTGAAGCGGCACGGGTCCAGAGTCCTAGCCAGGGATTTCCTTGGTGAGGCCGTTAACTAGTTGCAGAACACCGTGCCTCGAGAAGTTGATTCAGGGAAGCAACAACTGTGTACTCTGTGTCTCATTTGACTTGTTAAAAACCACAGAGATGAATGCTGCCTGTGCCCATGGAAATGGGGTCATGAGGGTACTAGCCTTGCTTTCCGTTTGGAAACCTCCATTCTTGCTTCCGTGAAGCTCCCTGAAATTCTCTGCTGTTGACAGTCCTCTGGCCACTGTAGGCATGTGTCTGGGAAAAAAATGAGTTTTCTCTGGGTACACACGGAGCTTCATTGGCCGGGGTGGGGCTCTCCTTGCCATCCTCTAGAGCTAAAGGGAATCTCAACGTGAGTCCCTGCCTCGAGGTAAGGCCCTGAGTAGCCCTGCAGAAAGGGAGGCATGCAGCTCTTTCCATGAGCTCTTAGTGGAGGTCTGTTTTATTGAAAAGAATTACCCCTTTCAGGACTCCTACGCCCTTCGGGTGAGCATCATTTTGGTTCCAAGATCACTGACTCCCTCCACACCCCTGTGGGCCTGCTGAGCAGCATTGAGTCCCATACGTCCCACGGAGGCTCTCTGTGTCTGCAGAGTCTCGGGCAACACACTATACGTTACTTCAGGAGAGCTACATTTCCAGAGCACTCGAACAGCATCAAAACTACATTTCTAGGCAGTCCAACATGCCCTGGAAGTCTTCGACATTGCCCTCGTCAGAGCTGCCCAGAGAAAACACTCTGCTTAGAATTTATCGAGGACCTCGTACCTGAAGTCACTCTATTCAAGGAGAAATACAGCATCTTAACATGCTGTGTCGTTCACAGGGCAAGAAACGTGAGAACTTGCCTCGAGGTAAGGCCATGAAATGCTTTGCAGAAGCGGAGGCGTGTAGCAGTTTCCATGTGGCCGTAGACGCATATCTTTAGCATTTTAAAGCCAGTACGCTTTTCAGGACACCCAGGTGCCTCGCCTGGAAACCCTATTCCCTGCAAGAACACTGAGTACCCTCAGGCTCCCCTGGCCCTTCTAAGCAACTTCCAGGCCAGGAGCTTTCAGACTCACAGTGTGTATGTCGAGTGTAGGGTAACACAGTGCACTCTTATTGAGACATCTTGATATAGCCAGCAATCGCCCAGGTTCACGAGCACCTTTAAGCAAGTTCCAATAGGCCGTGGAATTCGTTCTCATTCCCTAGTTTGAGCTGTACAGAGAGAAACAGTAAGCTTCTCCTTCCATTCAGGACCTCCTACCTGAAGTCACCCTGCCTCCTGAAGAAAGACGACCTCGTTTCTATTGAAACTAAAGCCCAGTTTTTCCTGTAGCACGGCAGGCTTTTGAAGAGGCACGGGCCCAGAGGCCTAGCTAGGGCTTTCCTTGGTGTGGCCGTTCACTAGATGCAGAACACCCTGCCTCGAGAAGTTGATTCAGGGAAGCAACAACTGTGTACTCTGTGTCTGATTTGACTTGTTAAAAACCACAGAGATGTATGCTGCCTGTGCCCATGGAAATGGGGGCATGATGGGACTAGCCTTGCTTTTCGTTTGGAAACCTCCATTCTAGCTTCGGTGAAGCTCCCTGAAATTCTCTGCTGTTGACAGGCCTCTGGCCACTGTAGGCATGTGTCTGGGAAGAAAATGAGTTTTCTCTGGCTACACACGGAACTTCATTGACCTGGGTGGGGCGCACCTTGCCATGCTCTAGAGCTAAAGGGAATCTAAACGTGAGCCCTTGGCTCGAGGTAAGGCCCTGAGTAGCCCTGCAGAACGGGAGGCATGCAGCTCTTTCCATTAGCTCTTAGTCGCTCTTCTGGTTCACTTTAAATGAAGTACCTTTTTTCAGGACTCCTAGGCCCCTCGGTTGAGCATCATTTTTGTTCCAAGGTCTCTGAGTATCTCCACACCCCTGTAGGCCTGCTGAGCAACAACGAGGCACATTGGTCCTCGGAGGTCCTCTGTGTCTGCTGAGTCATGGGCAACACACTGCACTCTTTCTTGTGATATCTTGATTCACAGCACTCGCACAGGTGCAAGAGCAATGTTCAACAAGTTCCAACATGCCGTGGAAGTCGCTCTCATTCCCTAGTTTGAGCTGTACAGAGAGAAACAGTAAGCTTCTCCTTCCATTCAGGACCTCCTACCTGAAGTCATCCTGCCTCTTGAAGAAAGACGACCTTCTTTCTATTGCAACTAAAGCACAGTTTTTCCTGTAGCACGGCATGCTTTTGAAGCAGCACGGGTCCAGAGTCCTAGCCAGGGATTTCCTTGGTGAGGCCGTTCACTAGTTGCAGAACACCGTGCCTCGAGAAGTTGATTCAGGGAAGCAACAACTGTGTACTCTGTGTCTCATTTGACTTGTTAAAAACCACAGAGATGAATGCTGCCTGTGCCCATGGAAATGGGGTCATGAGGGTACTAGCCTTGCTTTCCGTTTGGAAACCTCCATTCTTGCTTCCGTGAAGCTCCCTGAAATTCTCTGCTGTTGACAGTCCTCTGGCCACTGTAGGCATGTGTCTGGGGAAAAAAATAAGTTTTCTCTGGGTACACACGGAGCTTCATTGGCCGGGGTGGGGCTCTCCTTGCCATCCTCTAGAGCTAAAGGGAATCTCAACGTGAGTCCCTGCCTCGAGGTAAGGCCCTGAGTAGCCCTGCAGAAAGGGAGGCATGCAGCTCTTTCCATGAGCTCTTAGTGGAGGTCCGTTTTATTTAAAAGAATTACCCCTTTCAGGACTCCTACGCCCTTCGGGTCAGCATCATTTTGGTTCCAAGATCACTGACTCCCTCCACACCCCTGTGGGCCTGCTGAGCAGCATTGAGTCCCATACGTCCCACGGAGGCTCTCTGTGTCTGCAGAGTCTCGGGCAACACACTATACGTTACTTCAGGAGAGCTACATTTCCAGAGCACTCGAACAGCATCAAAACTACATTTCTAGGCAGTCCAACATGCCCTGGAAGTCTTCGACATTGCCCTCGTCAGAGCTGCCCAGAGAAAACACTCTGCTTAGAATTTATCGAGGACCTCGTACCTGAAGTCACTCTATTCAAGGAGAAATACAGCATCTTAACATGCTGTGTCGTTCACAGGGCAAGAAACGTGAGAACTTGCCTCGAGGTAAGGCCATGAAATGCTTTGCAGAAGCGGAGGCGTGTAGCAGTTTCCATGTGGCCGTAGACGCATATCTTCAGCATTTTAAAGCCAGTACGCTTTTCAGGACACCCAGGTGCCTCGCCTGGAAACCCTATTCCCTGCAAGAACACTGAGTACCCTCAGGCTCCCCTGGCCCTTCTAAGCAACTTCCAGGCCAGGAGCTTTCAGACTCACAGTGTGTATGTCGAGTGTAGGGTAACACAGTGCACTCTTATTGAGACATCTTGATATAGCCAGCAATCGCCCAGGTTCACGAGCACCTTTAAGCAAGTTCCAATAGGCCGTGGAATTCGTTCTCATTCCCTAGTTTGAGCTGTACAGAGAGAAACAGTAAGCTTCTCCTTCCATTCAGGACCTCCTACCTGAAGTCACCCTGCCTCCTGAAGAAAGACGACCTCGTTTCTATTGAAACTAAAGCACAGTTTTTCCTGTAGCACGGCAGGCTTTTGAAGAGGCACGGGCCCAGAGGCCTAGCTAGGGCTTTCCTTGGTGTGGCCGTTCACTAGATGCAGAACACCCTGCCTCGAGAAGTTGATTCAGGGAAGCAACAACTGTGTACTCTGTGTCTGATTTGACTTGTTAAAAACCACAGAGATGTATGCTGCCTGTGCCCATGGAAATGGGGGCATGATGGGACTAGCCTTGCTTTTCGTTTGGAAACCTCCATTCTAGCTTCGGTGAAGCTCCCTGAAATTCTCTGCTGTTGACAGGCCTCTGGCCACTGTAGGCATGTGTCTGGGAAGAAAATGAGTTTTCTCTGGCTACACACGGAACTTCATTGGCCTGGGTGGGGCGCACCTTGCCATGCTCTAGAGCTAAAGGGAATCTAAACGTGAGCCCTTGGCTCGAGGTAAGGCCCTGAGTAGCCCTGCAGAACGGGAGGCATGCAGCTCTTTCCATTAGCTCTTAGTCGCTCTTCTGGTTCACTTTAAATGAAGTACCTTTTTTCAGGACTCCTAGGCCCCTCGGTTGAGCATCATTTTTGTTCCAAGGTCTCTGAGTATCTCCACACCCCTGTAGGCCTGCTGAGCAACAACGAGGCACATTGGTCCTCGGAGGTCCTCTGTGTCTGCTGAGTCATGGGCAACACACTGCACTCTTTCTTGTGATATCTTGATTCACAGCACTCGCACAGGTGCAAGAGCAATGTTCAACAAGTTCCAACATACCGTGGAAGTCGCTCTCATTCCCTAGTTTGAGCTGTACAGAGAGAAACAGTAAGCTTCTCCTTCCATTCAGGACCTCCTACCTGAAGTCACCCTGCCTCTTGAAGAAAGACGACCTTCTTTCTATTGCAACTAAAGCACAGTTTTTCCTGTAGCACGGCATGCTTTTGAAGCAGCACGGGTCCAGAGTCCTAGCCAGGGATTTCCTTGGTGAGGCCGTTCACTAGTTGCAGAACACCGTGCCTCGAGAAGTTGATTCAGGGAAGCAACAACTGTGTACTCTGTGTCTCATTTGACTTGTTAAAAACCACAGAGATGAATGCTGCCTGTGCCCATGGAAATGGGGTCATGAGGGTACTAGCCTTGCTTTCCGTTTGGAAACCTCCATTCTTGCTTCCGTGAAGCTCCCTGAAATTCTCTGCTGTTGACAGTCCTCTGGCCACTGTAGGCATGTGTCTGGGGAAAAAAATAAGTTTTCTCTGGGTACACACGGAGCTTCATTCGCCGGGGTGGGGCTCTCCTTGCCATCCTCTAGAGCTAAAGGGAATCTCAACGTGAGTCCCTGCCTCGAGGTAAGGCCCTGAGTAGCCCTGCAGAAAGGGAGGCATGCAGCTCTTTCCATGAGCTCTTAGTGGAGGTCCGTTTTATTTAAAAGAATTACCCCTTTCAGGACTCCTACGCCCTTCGGGTCAGCATCATTTTGGTTCCAAGATCACTGACTCCCTCCACACCCCTGTGGGCCTGCTGAGCAGCATTGAGTCCCATACGTCCCACGGAGGCTCTCTGTGTCTGCAGAGTCTCGGGCAACACACTATACGTTACTTCAGGAGAGCTACATTTCCAGAGCACTCGAACAGCATCAAAACTACATTTCTAGGCAGTCCAACATGCCCTGGAAGTCTTCGACATTGCCCTCGTCAGAGCTGCCCAGAGAAAACACTCTGCTTAGAATTTATCGAGGACCTCGTACCTGAAGTCACTCTATTCAAGGAGAAATACAGCATCTTAACATGCTGTGTCGTTCACAGGGCAAGAAACGTGAGAACTTGCCTCGAGGTAAGGCCATGAAATGCTTTGCAGAAGCGGAGGCGTGTAGCAGTTTCCATGTGGCCGTAGACGCATATCTTCAGCATTTTAAAGCCAGTACGCTTTTCAGGACACCCAGGTGCCTCGCCTGGAAACCCTATTCCCTGCAAGAACACTGAGTACCCTCAGGCTCCCCTGGCCCTTCTAAGCAACTTCCAGGCCAGGAGCTTTCAGACTCACAGTGTGTATGTCGAGTGTAGGGTAACACAGTGCACTCTTATTGAGACATCTTGATATAGCCAGCAATCGCCCAGGTTCACGAGCACCTTTAAGCAAGTTCCAATAGGCCGTGGAATTCGTTCTCATTCCCTAGTTTGAGCTGTACAGAGAGAAACAGTAAGCTTCTCCTTCCATTCAGGACCTCCTACCTGAAGTCACCCTGCCTCCTGAAGAAAGACGACCTCGTTTCTATTGAAACTAAAGCACAGTTTTTCCTGTAGCACGGCAGGCTTTTGAAGAGGCACGGGCCCAGAGGCCTAGCTAGGGCTTTCCTTGGTGTGGCCGTTCACTAGATGCAGAACACCCTGCCTCGAGAAGTTGATTCAGGGAAGCAACAACTGTGTACTCTGTGTCTGATTTGACTTGTTAAAAACCACAGAGATGTATGCTGCCTGTGCCCATGGAAATGGGGGCATGATGGGACTAGCCTTGCTTTTCGTTTGGAAACCTCCATTCTAGCTTCGGTGAAGCTCCCTGAAATTCTCTGCTGTTGACAGGCCTCTGGCCACTGTAGGCATGTGTCTGGGAAGAAAATGAGTTTTCTCTGGCTACACACGGAACTTCATTGGCCTGGGTGGGGCGCACCTTGCCATGCTCTAGAGCTAAAGGGAATCTAAACGTGAGCCCTTGGCTCGAGGTAAGGCCCTGAGTAGCCCTGCAGAACGGGAGGCATGCAGCTCTTTCCATTAGCTCTTAGTCGCTCTTCTGGTTCACTTTAAATGAAGTACCTTTTTTCAGGACTCCTAGGCCCCTCGGTTGAGCATCATTTTTGTTCCAAGGTCTCTGAGTATCTCCACACCCCTGTAGGCCTGCTGAGCAACAACGAGGCACATTGGTCCTCGGAGGTCCTCTGTGTCTGCTGAGTCATGGGCAACACACTGCACTCTTTCTTGTGATATCTTGATTCACAGCACTCGCACAGGTGCAAGAGCAATGTTCAACAAGTTCCAACATGCCGTGGAAGTCGCTCTCATTCCCTAGTTTGAGCTGTACAGAGAGAAACAGTAAGCTTCTCCTTCCATTCAGGACCTCCTACCTGAAGTCACCCTGCCTCTTGAAGAAAGACGACCTTCTTTCTATTGCAACTAAAGCACAGTTTTTCCTGTAGCACGGCATGCTTTTGAAGCAGCACGGGTCCAGAGTCCTAGCCAGGGATTTCCTTGGTGAGGCCGTTCACTAGTTGCAGAACACCGTGCCTCGAGAAGTTGATTCAGGGAAGCAACAACTGTGTACTCTGTGTCTCATTTGACTTGTTAAAAACCACAGAGATGAATGCTGCCTGTGCCCATGGAAATGGGGTCATGAGGGTACTAGCCTTGCTTTCCGTTTGGAAACCTCCATTCTTGCTTCCGTGAAGCTCCCTGAAATTCTCTGCTGTTGACAGTCCTCTGGCCACTGTAGGCATGTGTCTGGGGAAAAAAATAAGTTTTCTCTGGGTACACACGGAGCTTCATTCGCCGGGGTGGGGCTCTCCTTGCCATCCTCTAGAGCTAAAGGGAATCTCAACGTGAGTCCCTGCCTCGAGGTAAGGCCCTGAGTAGCCCTGCAGAAAGGGAGGCATGCAGCTCTTTCCATGAGCTCTTAGTGGAGGTCCGTTTTATTTAAAAGAATTACCCCTTTCAGGACTCCTACGCCCTTCGGGTCAGCATCATTTTGGTTCCAAGATCACTGACTCCCTCCACACCCCTGTGGGCCTGCTGAGCAGCATTGAGTCCCATACGTCCCACGGAGGCTCTCTGTGTCTGCAGAGTCTCGGGCAACACACTATACGTTACTTCAGGAGAGCTACATTTCCAGAGCACTCGAACAGCATCAAAACTACATTTCTAGGCAGTCCAACATGCCCTGGAAGTCTTCGACATTGCCCTCGTCAGAGCTGCCCAGAGAAAACACTCTGCTTAGAATTTATCGAGGACCTCGTACCTGAAGTCACTCTATTCAAGGAGAAATACAGCATCTTAACATGCTGTGTCGTTCACAGGGCAAGAAACGTGAGAACTTGCCTCGAGGTAAGGCCATGAAATGCTTTGCAGAAGCGGAGGCGTGTAGCAGTTTCCATGTGGCCGTAGACGCATATCTTCAGCATTTTAAAGCCAGTACGCTTTTCAGGACACCCAGGTGCCTCGCCTGGAAACCCTATTCCCTGCAAGAACACTGAGTACCCTCAGGCTCCCCTGGCCCTTCTAAGCAACTTCCAGGCCAGGAGCTTTCAGACTCACAGTGTGTATGTCGAGTGTAGGGTAACACAGTGCACTCTTATTGAGACATCTTGATATAGCCAGCAATCGCCCAGGTTCACGAGCACCTTTAAGCAAGTTCCAATAGGCCGTGGAATTCGTTCTCATTCCCTAGTTTGAGCTGTACAGAGAGAAACAGTAAGCTTCTCCTTCCATTCAGGACCTCCTACCTGAAGTCACCCTGCCTCCTGAAGAAAGACGACCTCGTTTCTATTGAAACTAAAGCACAGTTTTTCCTGTAGCACGGCAGGCTTTTGAAGAGGCACGGGCCCAGAGGCCTAGCTAGGGCTTTCCTTGGTGTGGCCGTTCACTAGATGCAGAACACCCTGCCTCGAGAAGTTGATTCAGGGAAGCAACAACTGTGTACTCTGTGTCTGATTTGACTTGTTAAAAACCACAGAGATGTATGCTGCCTGTGCCCATGGAAATGGGGGCATGATGGGACTAGCCTTGCTTTTCGTTTGGAAACCTCCATTCTAGCTTCGGTGAAGCTCCCTGAAATTCTCTGCTGTTGACAGGCCTCTGGCCACTGTAGGCATGTGTCTGGGAAGAAAATGAGTTTTCTCTGGCTACACACGGAACTTCATTGGCCTGGGTGGGGCGCACCTTGCCATGCTCTAGAGCTAAAGGGAATCTAAACGTGAGCCCTTGGCTCGAGGTAAGGCCCTGAGTAGCCCTGCAGAACGGGAGGCATGCAGCTCTTTCCATTAGCTCTTAGTCGCTCTTCTGGTTCACTTTAAATGAAGTACCTTTTTTCAGGACTCCTAGGCCCCTCGGTTGAGCATCATTTTTGTTCCAAGGTCTCTGAGTATCTCCACACCCCTGTAGGCCTGCTGAGCAACAACGAGGCACATTGGTCCTCGGAGGTCCTCTGTGTCTGCTGAGTCATGGGCAACACACTGCACTCTTTCTTGTGATATCTTGATTCACAGCACTCGCACAGGTGCAAGAGCAATGTTCAACAAGTTCCAACATGCCGTGGAAGTCGCTCTCATTCCCTAGTTTGAGCTGTACAGAGAGAAACAGTAAGCTTCTCCTTCCATTCAGGACCTCCTACCTGAAGTCACCCTGCCTCTTGAAGAAAGACGACCTTCTTTCTATTGCAACTAAAGCACAGTTTTTCCTGTAGCACGGCAGGCTTTTGAAGCGGCACGGGTCCAGAGTCCTAGCCTGGGATTTCCTTGGTGAGGCCGTTCACTAGTTGCAGAACACCGTGCCTCGAGAAGTTGATTCAGGGAAGCAACAACTGTGTACTCTGTGTCTCATTTGACTTGTTAAAAACCACAGAGATGAATGCTGCCTGTGCCCATGGAAATGGGGTCATGAGGGTACTAGCCTTGCTTTCCGTTTGGAAACCTCCATTCTTGCTTCCGTGAAGCTCCCTGAAATTCTCTGCTGTTGACAGTCCTCTGGCCACTGTAGGCATGTGTCTGGGAAAAAAATGAGTTTTCTCTGGGTACAGACGGAGCTTCATTGGCCGGGGTGGGGCTCTCCTTGCCATCCTCTAGAGCTAAAGGGAATCTCAACGTGAGTCCCTGCCTCGAGGTAAGGCCCTGAGTAGCCCTGCAGAAAGGGAGGCATGCAGCTCTTTCCATGAGCTCTTAGTGGAGGTCTGTTTTATTGAAAAGAATTACCCCTTTCAGGACTCCTACGCCCTTCGGGTGAGCATCATTTTGGTTCCAAGATCACTGACTCCCTCCACACCCCTGTGGGCCTGCTGAGCAGCATTGAGTCCCATACGTCCCACGGAGGCTCTCTGTGTCTGCAGAGTCTCGGGCAACACACTATACGTTACTTCAGGAGAGCTACATTTCCAGAGCACTCGAACAGCATCAGAACTACATTTCTAGGCAGTCCACCATGCCCTGGAAGTCTTCGACATTGCCCTCGTCAGAGCTGCCCAGAGAAAACACTCTGCTTAGAATTTATCGAGGACCTCGTACCTGAAGTCACTCTATTCAAGGAGAAATACAGCATCTTAACATGCTGTGTCGTTCACAGGGCAAGAAACGTGAGAACTTGCCTCGAGGTAAGGCCATGAAATGCTTTGCAGAAGCGGAGGCGTGTAGCAGTTTCCATGTGGCCGTAGACGCATATCTTCAGCATTTTAAAGCCAGTACGCTTTTCAGGACACCCAGGTGCCTCGCCTGGAAACCCTATTCCCTGCAAGAACACTGAGTACCCTCAGGCTCCCCTGGCCCTTCTAAGCAACTTCCAGGCCAGGAGCTTTCAGACTCACAGTGTGTATGTCGAGTGTAGGGTAACACAGTGCACTCTTATTGGGACATCTTGATATAGCCAGCAATCGCCCAGGTTCACGAGCACCTTTAAGCAAGTTCCAATAGGCCGTGGAATTCGTTCTCATTCCCTAGTTTGAGCTGTACAGAGAGAAACAGTAAGCTTCTCCTTCCATTCAGGACCTCCTACCTGAAGTCACCCTGCCTCCTGAAGAAAGACGACCTCGTTTCTATTGAAACTAAAGCACAGTTTTTCCTGTAGCACGGCAGGCTTTTGAAGAGGCACGGGCCCAGAGGCCTAGCTAGGGCTTTCCTTGGTGAGGCCGTTCACTAGATGCAGAACACCCTGCCTCGAGAAGTTGATTCAGGGAAGCAACAACTGTGTACTCTGTGTCTCATTTGACTTGTTAAAAACCACAGAGATGTATGCTGCCTGTGCCCATTGAAATGGGGGCATGATGGGACTAGCCTTGCTTTTCATTTGGAAAGCTCCATTCTAGCTTCCGTGAAGCTCCCTGAAATTCTCTGCTGTTGACAGGCCTCTGGCCACTGTAGGCATGTGTCTGGGAAGAAAATGAGTTTTCTCTGGCTACACACGGAACTTCATTGGCCGGGGTGGGGCGCACCTTGCCATGCTCTAGAGCTAAAGGGAATCTAAACGTGAGCCCTTGGCTCGAGGTAAGGCCCTGAGTAGCCCTGCAGAACGGGAGGCATGCAGCTCTTTCCATTAGCTCTTAGTCGCTCTTCTGGTTTACTTTAAATGAAGTACCTTTTTTCAGGACTCCTAGGCCCCTCGGTTGAGCATCATTTTTGTTCCAAGGTCTCTGAGTATCTCCACACCCCTGTAGGCCTGCTGAGCAACAACGAGGCACATTGGTCCTCGGAGGTCCTCTGTGTCTGCTGAGTCATGGGCAACACACTGCACTCTTTCTTGTGATATCTTGATTCACAGCACTCGCACAGGTGCAAGAGCAATGTTCAACAAGTTCCAACATGCCGTGGAAGTCGCTCTCATTCCCTAGTTTGAGCTGTACAGAGAGAAACAGTAAGCTTCTCCTTCCATTCAGGACCTCCTACCTGAAGTCACCCTGCCTCTTGAAGAAAGACGACCTTCTTTCTATTGCAACTAAAGCACAGTTTTTCCTGTAGCACGGCATGCTTTTGAAGCAGCACGGGTCCAGAGTCCTAGCCAGGGATTTCCTTGGTGAGGCCGTTCACTAGTTGCAGAACACCGTGCCTCGAGAAGTTGATTCAGGGAAGCAACAACTGTGTACTCTGTGTCTCATTTGACTTGTTAAAAACCACAGAGATGAATGCTGCCTGTGCCCATGGAAATGGGGTCATGAGGGTACTAGCCTTGCTTTCCGTTTGGAAACCTCCATTCTTGCTTCCGTGAAGCTCCCTGAAATTCTCTGCTGTTGACAGTCCTCTGGCGACTGTAGGCATGTGTCTGGGGAAAAAAATAAGTTTTCTCTGGGTACACACGGAGCTTCATTCGCCGGGGTGGGGCTCTCCTTGCCATCCTCTAGAGCTAAAGGGAATCTCAACGTGAGTCCCTGCCTCGAGGTAAGGCCCTGAGTAGCCCTGCAGAAAGGGAGGCATGCAGCTCTTTCCATGAGCTCTTAGTGGAGGTCCGTTTTATTTAAAAGAATTACCCCTTTCAGGACTCCTACGCCCTTCGGGTCAGCATCATTTTGGTTCCAAGATCACTGACTCCCTCCACACCCCTGTGGGCCTGCTGAGCAGCATTGAGTCCCATACGTCCCACGGAGGCTCTCTGTGTCTGCAGAGTCTCGGGCAACACACTATACGTTACTTCAGGAGAGCTACATTTCCAGAGCACTCGAACAGCATCAAAACTACATTTCTAGGCAGTCCACCATGCCCTGGAAGTCTTCGACATTGCCCTCGTCAGAGCTGCCCAGAGAAAACACTCTGCTTAGAATTTATCGAGGACCTCGTACCTGAAGTCACTCTATTCAAGGAGAAATACAGCATCTTAACATGCTGTGTCGTTCACAGGGCAAGAAACGTGAGAACTTGCCTCGAGGTAAGGCCATGAAATGCTTTGCAGAAGCGGAGGCGTGTAGCAGTTTCCATGTGGCCGTAGACGCATATCTTCAGCATTTTAAAGCCAGTACGCTTTTCAGGACACCCAGGTGCCTCGCCTGGAAACCCTATTCCCTGCAAGAACACTGAGTACCCTCAGGCTCCCCTGGCCCTTCTAAGCAACTTCCAGGCCAGGAGCTTTCAGACTCACAGTGTGTATGTCGAGTGTAGGGTAACACAGTGCACTCTTATTGGGACATCTTGATATAGCCAGCAATCGCCCAGGTTCACGAGCACCTTTAAGCAAGTTCCAATAGGCCGTGGAATTCGTTCTCATTCCCTAGTTTGAGCTGTACAGAGAGAAACAGTAAGCTTCTCCTTCCATTCAGGACCTCCTACCTGAAGTCACCCTGCCTCCTGAAGAAAGACGACCTCGTTTCTATTGAAACTAAAGCACAGTTTTTCCTGTAGCACGGCAGGCTTTTGAAGAGGCACGGGCCCAGAGGCCTAGCTAGGGCTTTCCTTGGTGTGGCCGTTCACTAGATGCAGAACACCCTGCCTCGAGAAGTTGATTCAGGGAAGCAACAACTGTGTACTCTGTGTCTGATTTGACTTGTTAAAAACCACAGAGATGTATGCTGCCTGTGCCCATGGAAATGGGGGCATGATGGGACTAGCCTTGCTTTTCGTTTGGAAACCTCCATTCTAGCTTCGGTGAAGCTCCCTGAAATTCTCTGCTGTTGACAGGCCTCTGGCCACTGTAGGCATGTGTCTGGGAAGAAAATGAGTTTTCTCTGGCTACACACGGAACTTCATTGGCCTGGGTGGGGCGCACCTTGCCATGCTCTAGAGCTAAAGGGAATCTAAACGTGAGCCCTTGGCTCGAGGTAAGGTCCTGAGTAGCCCTGCAGAACGGGAGGCATGCAGCTCTTTCCATTAGCTCTTAGTCGCTCTTCTGGTTCACTTTAAATGAAGTACCTTTTTTCAGGACTCCTAGGCCCCTCGGTTGAGCATCATTTTTGTTCCAAGGTCTCTGAGTATCTCCACACCCCTGTAGGCCTGCTGAGCAACAACGAGGCACATTGGTCCTCGGAGGTCCTCTGTGTCTGCTGAGTCATGGGCAACACACTGCACTCTTTCTTGTGATATCTTGATTCACAGCACTCGCACAGGTTCAAGAGCAATGTTCAACAAGTTCCAACATGCCGTGGAAGTCGCTCTCATTCCCTAGTTTGAGCTGTACAGAGAGAAACAGTAAGCTTCTCCTTCCATTCAGGACCTCCTACCTGAAGTCACCCTGCCTCTTGAAGAAAGACGACCTTCTTTGTATTGCAACTAAAGCACAGTTTTTCCTGTAGCACGGCAGGCTTTTGAAGCGGCACGGGTCCAGAGTCCTAGCCAGGGATTTCCTTGGTGAGGCCGTTCACTAGTTGCAGAACACCGTGCCTCGAGAAGTTGATTCAGGGAAGCAACAACTGTGTACTCTGTGTCTCATTTGACTTGTTAAAAACCACAGAGATGAATGCTGCCTGTGCCCATGGAAATGGGGTCATGAGGGTACTAGCCTTGCTTTCCGTTTGGAAACCTCCATTCTTGCTTCCGTGAAGCTCCCTGAAATTCTCTGCTGTTGACAGTCCTCTGGCCACTGTAGGCATGTGTCTGGGAAAAAAATGAGTTTTCTCTGGGTACAGACGGAGCTTCATTGGCCGGGGTGGGGCTCTCCTTGCCATCCTCTAGAGCTAAAGGGAATCTCAACGTGAGTCCCTGCCTCGAGGTAAGGCCCTGAGTAGCCCTGCAGAAAGGGAGGCATGCAGCTCTTTCCATGAGCTCTTAGTGGAGGTCTGTTTTATTGAAAAGAATTACCCCTTTCAGGACTCCTACGCCCTTCGGGTGAGCATCATTTTGGTTCCAAGATCACTGACTCCCTCCACACCCCTGTGGGCCTGCTGAGCAGCATTGAGTCCCATACGTCCCACGGAGGCTCTCTGTGTCTGCAGAGTCTCGGGCAACACACTATACGTTACTTCAGGAGAGCTACATTTCCAGAGCACTCGAACAGCATCAGAACTACATTTCTAGGCAGTCCACCATGCCCTGGAAGTCTTCGACATTGCCCTCGTCAGAGCTGCCCAGAGAAAACACTCTGCTTAGAATTTATCGAGGACCTCGTACCTGAAGTCACTCTATTCAAGGAGAAATACAGCATCTTAACATGCTGTGTCGTTCACAGGGCAAGAAACGTGAGAACTTCCCTCGAGGTAAGGCCATGAAATGCTTTGCAGAAGCGGAGGCGTGTAGCAGTTTCCATGTGGCCGTAGACGCATATCTTCAGCATTTTAAAGCCAGTACGCTTTTCAGGACACCCAGGTGCCTCGCCTGGAAACCCTATTCCCTGCAAGAACACTGAGTACCCTCAGGCTCCCCTGGCCCTTCTAAGCAACTTCCAGGCCAGGAGCTTTCAGACTCACAGTGTGTATGTCGAGTGTAGGGTAACACAGTGCACTCTTATTGGGACATCTTGATATAGCCAGCAATCGCCCAGGTTCACGAGCACCTTTAAGCAAGTTCCAATAGGCCGTGGAATTCGTTCTCATTCCCTAGTTTGAGCTGTACAGAGAGAAACAGTAAGCTTCTCCTTCCATTCAGGACCTCCTACCTGAAGTCACCCTGCCTCCTGAAGAAAGACGACCTCGTTTCTATTGAAACTAAAGCACAGTTTTTCCTGTAGCACGGCAGGCTTTTGAAGAGGCACGGGCCCAGAGGCCTAGCTAGGGCTTTCCTTGGTGTGGCCGTTCACTAGATGCAGAACACCCTGCCTCGAGAAGTTGATTCAGGGAAGCAACAACTGTGTACTCTGTGTCTGATTTGACTTGTTAAAAACCACAGAGATGTATGCTGCCTGTGCCCATGGAAATGGGGGCATGATGGGACTAGCCTTGCTTTTCGTTTGGAAACCTCCATTCTAGCTTCGGTGAAGCTCCCTGAAATTCTCTGCTGTTGACAGGCCTCTGGCCACTGTAGGCATGTGTCTGGGAAGAAAATGAGTTTTCTCTGGCTACACACGGAACTTCATTGGCCTGGGTGGGGCGCACCTTGCCATGCTCTAGAGCTAAAGGGAATCTAAACGTGAGCCCTTGGCTCGAGGTAAGGTCCTGAGTAGCCCTGCAGAACGGGAGGCATGCAGCTCTTTCCATTAGCTCTTAGTCGCTCTTCTGGTTCACTTTAAATGAAGTACCTTTTTTCAGGACTCCTAGGCCCCTCGGTTGAGCATCATTTTTGTTCCAAGGTCTCTGAGTATCTCCACACCCCTGTAGGCCTGCTGAGCAACAACGAGGCACATTGGTCCTCGGAGGTTCTCTGTGTCTGCTGAGTCATGGGCAACACACTGCACTCTTTCTTGTGATATCTTGATTCACAGCACTCGCACAGGTGCAAGAGCAATGTTCAACAAGTTCCAACATGCCGTGGAAGTCGCTCTCATTCCCTAGTTTGAGCTGTACAGAGAGAAACAGTAAGCTTCTCCTTCCATTCAGGACCTCCTACCTGAAGTCACCCTGCCTCTTGAAGAAAGACGACCTTCTTTCTATTGCAACTAAAGCACAGTTTTTCCTGTAGCACGGCATGCTTTTGAAGCAGCACGGGTCCAGAGTCCTAGCCAGGGATTTCCTTGGTGAGGCCGTTCACTAGTTGCAGAACACCGTGCCTCGAGAAGTTGATTCAGGGAAGCAACAACTGTGTACTCTGTGTCTCATTTGACTTGTTAAAAACCACAGAGATGAATGCTGCCTGTGCCCATGGAAATGGGGTCATGAGGGTACTAGCCTTGCTTTCCGTTTGGAAACCTCCATTCTTGCTTCCGTGAAGCTCCCTGAAATTCTCTGCTGTTGACAGTCCTCTGGCGACTGTAGGCATGTGTCTGGGGAAAAAAATAAGTTTTCTCTGGGTACACACGGAGCTTCATTCGCCGGGGTGGGGCTCTCCTTGCCATCCTCTAGAGCTAAAGGGAATCTCAACGTGAGTCCCTGCCTCGAGGTAAGGCCCTGAGTAGCCCTGCAGAAAGGGAGGCATGCAGCTCTTTCCATGAGCTCTTAGTGGAGGTCCGTTTTATTTAAAAGAATTACCCCTTTCAGGACTCCTACGCCCTTCGGGTCAGCATCATTTTGGTTCCAAGATCACTGACTCCCTCCACACCCCTGTGGGCCTGCTGAGCAGCATTGAGTCCCATACGTCCCACGGAGGCTCTCTGTGTCTGCAGAGTCTCGGGCAACACACTATACGTTACTTCAGGAGAGCTACATTTCCAGAGCACTCGAACAGCATCAAAACTACATTTCTAGGCAGTCCAACATGCCCTGGAAGTCTTCGACATTGCCCTCGTCAGAGCTGCCCAGAGAAAACACTCTGCTTAGAATTTATCGAGGACCTCGTACCTGAAGTCACTCTATTCAAGGAGAAATACAGCATCTTAACATGCTGTGTCGTTCACAGGGCAAGAAACGTGAGAACTTGCCTCGAGGTAAGGCCATGAAATGCTTTGCAGAAGTGGAGGCGTGTAGCAGTTTCAATCTGGCCGTAGACGCATATCTTCAGCATTTTAAAGCCAGTACGCTTTTCAGGACACCCAGGTGCCTCGCCTGGAAACCCTATTCCCTGCAAGAACACTGAGTACCCTCAGGCTCCCCTGGCCCTTTTACGCAACATCCAGGCCAGGAGCTTTCAGACTCACAGTGTGTATGTCGAGTGTAGGGTAACACAGTGCACTCTTATTGGGACATCTTGATATAGCCAGCAATCGCCCAGGTTCACGAGCACCTTTAAGCAAGTTCCAATAGGCCGTGGAATTCGTTCTCATTCCCTAGTTTGAGCTGTACAGAGAGAAACAGTAAGCTTCTCCTTCCATTCAGGACCTCCTACCTGAAGTCACCCTGCCTCCTGAAGAAAGACGACCTCGTTTCTATTGAAACTAAAGCACAGTTTTTCCTGTAGCACGGCAGGCTTTTGAAGAGGCACGGGCCCAGAGGCCTAGCTAGGGCTTTCCTTGGTGTGGCCGTTCACTAGATGCAGAACACCCTGCCTCGAGAAGTTGATTCAGGGAAGCAACAACTGTGTACTCTGTGTCTGATTTGACTTGTTAAAAACCACAGAGATGTATGCTGCCTGTGCCCATGGAAATGGGGGCATGATGGGACTAGCCTTGCTTTTCGTTTGGAAACCTCCATTCTAGCTTCGGTGAAGCTCCCTGAAATTCTCTGCTGTTGACAGGCCTCTGGCCACTGTAGGCATGTGTCTGGGAAGAAAATGAGTTTTCTCTGGCTACACACGGAACTTCATTGGCCTGGGTGGGGCGCACCTTGCCATGCTCTAGAGCTAAAGGGAATCTAAACGTGAGCCCTTGGCTCGAGGTAAGGCCCTGAGTAGCCCTGCAGAACGGGAGGCATGCAGCTCTTTCCATTAGCTCTTAGTCGCTCTTCTGGTTCACTTTAAATGAAGTACCTTTTTTCAGGACTCCTAGGCCCCTCGGTTGAGCATCATTTTTGTTCCAAGGTCTCTGAGTATCTCCACACCCCTGTAGGCCTGCTGAGCAACAACGAGGCACATTGGTCCTCGGAGGTCCTCTGTGTCTGCTGAGTCATGGGCAACACACTGCACTCTTTCTTGTGATATCTTGATTCACAGCACTCGCACAGGTTCAAGAGCAATGTTCAACAAGTTCCAACATGCCGTGGAAGTCGCTCTCATTCCCTAGTTTGAGCTGTACAGAGAGAAACAGTAAGCTTCTCCTTCCATTCAGGACCTCCTACCTGAAGTCACCCTGCCTCTTGAAGAAAGACGACCTTCTTTGTATTGCAACTAAAGCACAGTTTTTCCTGTAGCACGGCAGGCTTTTGAAGCGGCACGGGTCTAGAGTCCTAGCCAGGGATTTCCTTGGTGAGGCCGTTCACTAGTTGCAGAACACCGTGCCTCGAGAAGTTGATTCAGGGAAGCAACACCTGTGTACTCTGTGTCTCATTTGACTTGTTAAAAACCACAGAGATGAATGCTGCCTGTGCCCATGGAAATGGGGTCATGAGGGTACTAGCCTTGCTTTCCGTTTGGAAACCTCCATTCTTGCTTCCGTGAAGCTCCCTGAAATTCTCTGCTGTTGACAGTCCTCTGGCCACTGTAGGCATGTGTCTGGGGAAAAAAATGAGTTTTCTCTGGGTACACACGGAGCTTCATTGGCCGGGGTGGGGCTCTCCTTGCCATCCTCTAGAGCTAAAGGGAATCTCAACGTGAGTCCCTGCCTCGAGGTAAGGCCCTGAGTAGCCCTGCAGAAAGGGAGGCATGCAGCTCTTTCCATGAGCTCTTAGTGGAGGTCCGTTTTATTTAAAAGAATTACCCCTTTCAGGACTCCTACGCCCTTCGGGTGAGCATCATTTTGGTTCCAAGATCACTGACTCCCTCCACACCCCTGTGGGCCTGCTGAGCAGCATTGAGTCCCATACGTCCCACGGAGGCTCTCTGTGTCTGCAGAGTCTCGGGCAACACACTATACGTTACTTCAGGAGAGCTACATTTCCAGAGCACTCGAACAGCATCAAAACTACATTTCTAGGCAGTCCAACATGCCCTGGAAGTCTTCGACATTGCCCTCGTCAGAGCTGCCCAGAGAAAACACTCTGCTTAGAATTTATCGAGGACCTCGTACCTGAAGTCACTCTATTCAAGGAGAAATACAGCATCTTAACATGCTGTGTCGTTCACAGGGCAAGAAACGTGAGAACTTGCCTCGAGGTAAGGCCATGAAATGCTTTGCAGAAGCGGAGGCGTGTAGCAGTTTCCATGTGGCCGTAGACGCATATCTTCAGCATTTTAAAGCCAGTACGCTTTTCAGGACACCCAGGTGCCTCGCCTGGAAACCCTATTCCCTGCAAGAACACTGAGTACCCTCAGGCTCCCCTGGCCCTTCTAAGCAACTTCCAGGCCAGGAGCTTTCAGACTCAGAGTGTTTATGTCGAGTGTAGGGTAACACAGTGCACTCTTATTGGGACATCTTGATATAGCCAGCTATCGCCCAGGTTCACGAGCACCTTTAAGCAAGTTCCAATAGGCCGTGGAATTCGTTCTCATTCCCTAGTTTGAGCTGTACAGAGAGAAACAGTAAGCTTCTCCTTCCATTCAGGACCTCCTACCTGAAGTCACCCTGCCTCCTGAAGAAAGACGACCTCGTTTCTATTGAAACTAAAGCACAGTTTTTCCTGTAGCACGGCAGGCTTTTGAAGAGGCACGGGCCCAGAGGCCTAGCTAGGGCTTTCCTTGGTGAGGCCGTTCACTAGATGCAGAACACCCTGCCTCGAGAAGTTGATTCAGGGAAGCAACAACTGTGTACTCTGTGTCTCATTTGACTTGTTAAAAACCACAGAGATGTATGCTGCCTGTGCCCATTGAAATGGGGGCATGATGGGACTAGCCTTGCTTTTCATTTGGAAAGCTCCATTCTAGCTTCCGTGAAGCTCCCTGAAATTCTCTGCTGTTGACAGGCCTCTGGCCACTGTAGGCATGTGTCTGGGAAGAAAATGAGTTTTCTCTGGCTACACACGGAACTTTATTGGCCGGGGTGGGGCGCACCTTGCCATGCTCTAGAGCTAAAGGGAATCTAAACGTGAGCCCTTGGCTCGAGGTAAGGCCCTGAGTAGCCCTGCAGAAGGGGAGGCATGCAGCTCTTTCCATTAGCTCTTAGTCGCTCTTCTGGTTTACTTTAAATGAAGTACCTTTTTTCAGGACTCCTAGGCCCCTCGGTTGAGCATCATTTTTGTTCCAAGGTCTCTGAGTATCTCCACACCCCTGTAGGCCTGCTGAGCAACAACGAGGCACATTGGTCCTCGGAGGTCCTCTGTGTCTGCTGAGTCATGGGCAACACACTGCACTCTTTCTTGTGATATCTTGATTCACAGCACTCGCACAGGTTCAAGAGCAATGTTCAACAAGTTCCAACATGCCGTGGAAGTCGCTCTCATTCCCTAGTTTGAGCTGTACAGAGAGAAACAGTAAGCTTCTCCTTCCATTCAGGACCTCCTACCTGAAGACACCCTGCCTCTTGAAGAAAGACGACCTCGTTTCTATTGCAACTAAAGCACAGTTTTTCCTGTAGCACGGCATGCTTTTGAAGCGGCAAGGGCCCAGAGTCCTTGTCAGGGATTTCCTTGGTGAGGCCGTTTACTAGTTGCAGAACACCGTGCCTCGAGAAGTTGATTCAGGGAAGCAACAACTGTGTACTCTGTGTCTCATTTGACTTGTTAAAAACCACAGAGATGAATGCTGCCTGTGCCCATGGAAATGGGGTCATGAGGGTACTAGCCTTGCTTTCCGTTTGGAAACCTCCATTCTTGCTTCCGTGAAGCTCCCTGAAATTCTCTGCTGTTGACAGTCCTCTGGCCACTGTAGGCATGTGTCTGGGAAAAAAATGAGTTTTCTCTGGGTACACACGGAGCTTCATTGGCCGGGGTGGGGCTCTCCTTGCCATCCTCTAGAGCTAAAGGGAATCTCAACGTGAGTCCCTGCCTCGAGGTAAGGCCCTGAGTAGCCCTGCAGAAAGGGAGGCATGCAGCTCTTTCCATGAGCTCTTAGTGGAGGTCTGTTTTATTGAAAAGAATTACCCCTTTCAGGACTCCTACGCCCTTCGGGTGAGCATCATTTTGGTTCCAAGATCACTGACTCCCTCCACACCCCTGTGGGCCTGCTGAGCAGCATTGAGTCCCATACGTCCCACGGAGGCTCTCTGTGTCTGCAGAGTCTCGGGCAACACACTATACGTTACTTCAGGAGAGCTACATTTCCAGAGCACTCGAACAGCATCAGAACTACATTTCTAGGCAGTCCACCATGCCCTGGAAGTCTTCGACATTGCCCTCGTCAGAGCTGCCCAGAGAAAACACTCTGCTTAGAATTTATCGAGGACCTCGTACCTGAAGTCACTCTATTCAAGGAGAAATACAGCATCTTAACATGCTGTGTCGTTCACAGGGCAAGAAACGTGAGAACTTGCCTCGAGGTAAGGCCATGAAATGCTTTGCTGAAGCGGAGGCGTGTAGCAGTTTCCATGTGGCCGTAGACGCATATCTTCAGCATTTTAAAGCCAGTACGCTTTTCAGGACACCCAGGTGCCTCGCCTGGAAACCCTATTCCCTGCAAGAACACTGAGTACCCTCAGGCTCCCCTGGCCCTTCTAAGCAACTTCCAGGCCAGGAGCTTTCAGACTCACAGTGTGTATGTCGAGTGTAGGGTAACACAGTGCACTCTTATTGGGACATCTTGATATAGCCAGCAATCGCCCAGGTTCACGAGCACCTTTAAGCAAGTTCCAATAGGCCGTGGAATTCGTTCTCATTCCCTAGTTTGAGCTGTACAGAGAGAAACAGTAAGCTTCTCCTTCCATTCAGGACCTCCTACCTGAAGTCACCCTGCCTCCTGAAGAAAGACGACCTCGTTTCTATTGAAACTAAAGCACAGTTTTTCCTGTAGCACGGCAGGCTTTTGAAGAGGCACGGGCCCAGAGGCCTAGCTAGGGCTTTCCTTGGTGAGGCCGTTCACTAGATGCAGAACACGCTGCCTCGAGAAGTTGATTCAGGGAAGCAACAACTGTGTACTCTGTGTCTCATTTGACTTGTTAAAAACCACAGAGATGTATGCTGCCTGTGCCCATTGAAATGGGGGCATGATGGGACTAGCCTTGCTTTTCATTTGGAAAGCTCCATTCTAGCTTCCGTGAAGCTCCCTGAAATTCTCTGCTGTTGACAGGCCTCTGGCCACTGTAGGCATGTGTCTGGGAAGAAAATGAGTTTTCTCTGGCTACACACGGAACTTCATTGGCCGGGGTGGGGCGCACCTTGCCATGCTCTAGAGCTAAAGGGAATCTAAACGTGAGCCCTTGGCTCGAGGTAAGGCCCTGAGTAGCCCTGCAGAACGGGAGGCATGCAGCTCTTTCCATTAGCTCTTAGTCGCTCTTCTGGTTTACTTTAAATGAAGTACCTTTTTTCAGGACTCCTAGGCCCCTCGGTTGAGCATCATTTTTGTTCCAAGGGCTCTGAGTATCTCCACACCCCTGTAGGCCTGCTGAGCAACAACGAGGCACATTGGTCCTCGGAGGTCCTCTGTGTCTGCTGAGTCATGGGCAACACACTGCACTCTTTCTTGTGATATCTTGATTCACAGCACTCGCACAGGTGCAAGAGCAATGTTCAACAAGTTCCAACATGCCGTGGAAGTCGCTCTCATTCCCTAGTTTGAGCTGTACAGAGAGAAACAGTAAGCTTCTCCTTCCATTCAGGACCTCCTACCTGAAGTCACCCTGCCTCTTGAAGAAAGACGACCTTCTTTGTATTGAAACTAAAGCACAGTTTTTCCTGTAGCACGGCATGCTTTTGAAGCAGCACGGGTCCAGAGTCCTAGCCAGGGATTTCCTTGGTGAGGCCGTTCACTAGTTGCAGAACACCGTGCCTCGAGAAGTTGATTCAGGGAAGCAACAACTGTGTACTCTGTGTCTCATTTGACTTGTTAAAAACCACAGAGATGAATGCTGCCTGTGCCCATGGAAATGGGGTCATGAGGGTACTAGCCTTGCTTTCCTTTTGGAACCCTCCATTCTTGCTTCCGTGAAGCTCCCTGAAATTCTCTGCTGTTGACAGTCCTCTGGCGACTGTAGGCATGTGTCTGGGGAAAAAAATAAGTTTTCTCTGGGTACACACGGAGCTTCATTCGCCGGGGTGGGGCTCTCCTTGCCATCCTCTAGAGCTAAAGGGAATCTCAACGTGAGTCCCTGCCTCGAGGTAAGGCCCTGAGTAGCCCTGCAGAAAGGGAGGCATGGAGCTCTTTCCATGAGCTCTTAGTGGAGGTCCGTTTTATTTAAAAGAATTACCCCTTTCAGGACTCCTACGCCCTTCGGGTCAGCATCATTTTGGTTCCAAGATCACTGACTCCCTCCACACCCCTGTGGGCCTGCTGAGCAGCATTGAGTCCCATACGTCCCACGGAGGCTCTCTGTGTCTGCAGAGTCTCGGGCAACACACTATACGTTACTTCAGGAGAGCTACATTTCCAGAGCACTCGAACAGCATCAAAACTACATTTCTAGGCAGTCCAACATGCCCTGGAAGTCTTCGACATTGCCCTCGTCAGAGCTGCCCAGAGAAAACACTCTGCTTAGAATTTATCGAGGACCTCGTACCTGAAGTCACTCTATTCAAGGAGAAATACAGCATCTTAACATGCTGTGTCGTTCACAGGGCAAGAAACGTGAGAACTTGCCTCGAGGTAAGGCCATGAAATGCTTTGCAGAAGCGGAGGCGTGTAGCAGTTTCCATGTGGCCGTAGACGCATATCTTCAGCATTTTAAAGCCAGTACGCTTTTCAGGACACCCAGGTGCCTCGCCTGGAAACCCTATTCCCTGCAAGAACACTGAGTACCCTCAGGCTCCCCTGGCCCTTCTAAGCAACTTCCAGGCCAGGAGCTTTCAGACTCAGAGTGTTTATGTCGAGTGTAGGGTAACACAGTGCACTCTTATTGGGACATCTTGATATAGCCAGCTATCGCCCAGGTTCACGAGCACCTTTAAGCAAGTTCCAATAGGCCGTGGAATTCGTTCTCATTCCCTAGTTTGAGCTGTACAGAGAGAAACAGTAAGCTTCTCCTTCCATTCAGGACCTCCTACCTGAAGTCACCCTGCCTCCTGAAGAAAGACGACCTCGTTTCTATTGAAACTAAAGCACAGTTTTTCCTGTAGCACGGCAGGCTTTTGAAGAGGCACGGGCCCAGAGGCCTAGCTAGGGCTTTCCTTGGTGAGGCCGTTCACTAGATGCAGAACACCCTGCCTCGAGAAGTTGATTCAGGGAAGCAACAACTGTGTACTCTGTGTCTCATTTGACTTGTTAAAAACCACAGAGATGTATGCTGCCTGTGCCCATTGAAATGGGGGCATGATGGGACTAGCCTTGCTTTTCATTTGGAAAGCTCCATTCTAGCTTCCGTGAAGCTCCCTGAAATTCTCTGCTGTTGACAGGCCTCTGGCCACTGTAGGCATGTGTCTGGGAAGAAAATGAGTTTTCTCTGGCTACACACGGAACTTTATTGGCCGGGGTGGGGCGCACCTTGCCATGGTCTAGAGCTAAAGGGAATCTAAACGTGAGCCCTTGGCTCGAGGTAAGGCCCTGAGTAGCCCTGCAGAAGGGGAGGCATGCAGCTCTTTCCATTAGCTCTTAGTCGCTCTTCTGGTTTACTTTAAATGAAGTACCTTTTTTCAGGACTCCTAGGCCCCTCGGTTGAACATCATTTTTGTTCCAAGGTCTCTGAGTATCTCCACACCCCTGTAGGCCTGCTGAGCAACAACGAGGCACATTGGTCCTCGGAGGTCCTCTGTGTCTGCTGAGTCATGGGCAACACACTGCACTCTTTCTTGTGATATCTTGATTCACAGCACTCGCACAGGTTCAAGAGCAATGTTCAACAAGTTCCAACATGCCGTGGAAGTCGCTCTCATTCCCTAGTTTGAGCTGTACAGAGAGAAACAGTAAGCTTCTCCTTCCATTCAGGACCTCCTACCTGAAGTCACCCTGCCTCTTGAAGAAAGACGACCTCGTTTCTATTGCAACTAAAGCACAGTTTTTCCTGTAGCACGGCATGCTTTTGAAGCGGCAAGGGCCCAGAGTCCTTGTCAGGGATTTCCTTGGTGAGGCCGTTTACTAGTTGCAGAACACCGTGCCTCGAGAAGTTGATTCAGGGAAGCAACAACTGTGTACTCTGTGTCTCATTTGACTTGTTAAAAACCACAGAGATGAATGCTGCCTGTGCCCATGGAAATGGGGTCATGAGGGTACTAGCCTTGCTTTCCGTTTGGAAACCTCCATTCTTGCTTCCGTGAAGCTCCCTGAAATTCTCTGCTGTTGACAGTCCTCTGGCCACTGTAGGTATGTGTCTGGGGAAAAAAATGAGTTTTCTCTGGGTACACACGGAGCTTCATTGGCCGGGGTGGGGCTCTCCTTGCCATCCTCTAGAGCTAAAGGGAATCTCAACGTGAGTCCCTGCCTCGAGGTAAGGCCCTGAGTAGCCCTGCAGAAAGGGAGGCATGCAGCTCTTTCCATGAGCTCTTAGTGGAGGTCCGTTTTATTTAAAAGAATTACCCCTTTCAGGACTCCTACGCCCTTCGGGTGAGCATCATTTTGGTTCCAAGATCACTGACTCCCTCCACACCCCTGTGGGCCTGCTGAGCAGCATTGAGTCCCATACGTCCCACGGAGGCTCTCTGTGTCTGCAGAGTCTCGGGCAACACACTATACGTTACTTCAGGAGAGCTACATTTCCAGAGCACTCGAACAGCATCAAAACTACATTTCTAGGCAGTCCAACATGCCCTGGAAGTCTTCGACATTGCCCTCGTCAGAGCTGCCCAGAGAAAACACTCTGCTTAGAATTTATCGAGGACCTCGTACCTGAAGTCACTCTATTCAAGGAGAAATACAGCATCTTAACATGCTGTGTCGTTCACAGGGCAAGAAACGTGAGAACTTGCCTCGAGGTAAGGCCATGAAATGCTTTGCAGAAGCGGAGGCGTGTAGCAGTTTCCATGTGGCCGTAGACGCATATCTTCAGCATTTTAAAGCCAGTACGCTTTTCAGGACACCCAGGTGCCTCGCCTGGAAACCCTATTCCCTGCAAGAACACTGAGTACCCTCAGGCTCCCCTGGCCCTTCTAAGCAACATCCAGGCCAGGAGCTTTCAGACTCAGAGTGTGTATGTCGAGTGTAGGGTAACACAGTGCACTCTTATTGGGACATCTTTATATAGCCAGCTATCGCCCAGGTTCACGAGCACCTTTAAGCAAGTTCCAATAGGCCGTGGAATTCGTTCTCATTCCCTAGTTTGAGCTGTACAGAGAGAAACAGTAAGCTTCTCCTTCCATTCAGGACCTCCTACCTGAAGTCACCCTGCCTCCTGAAGAAAGACGACCTCGTTTCTATTGAAACTAAAGCACAGTTTTTCCTGTAGCACGGCAGGCTTTTGAAGAGGCACGGGCCCAGAGGCCTAGCTAGGGCTTTCCTTGGTGAGGCCGTTCACTAGATGCAGAACACCCTGCCTCGAGAAGTTGATTCAGGGAAGCAACAACTGTGTACTCTGTGTCTCATTTGACTTGTTAAAAACCACAGAGATGTATGCTGCCTGTGCCCATGGAAATGGGGGCATGATGGGACTAGCCTTGCTTTTCATTTGGAAAGCTCCATTCTAGCTTCCGTGAAGCTCCCTGAAATTCTCTGCTGTTGACAGGCCTCTGGCCACTGTAGGCATGTGTCTGGGAAGAAAATGAGTTTTCTCTGGCTACACACGGAACTTCATTGGCCGGGGTGGGGCGCACCTTGCCATGCTCTAGAGCTAAAGGGAATCTAAACGTGAGCCCTTGGCTCGAGGTAAGGCCCTGAGTAGCCCTGCAGAACGGGAGGCATGCAGCTCTTTCCATTAGCTCTTAGTCGCTCTTCTGGTTTACTTTAAATGAAGTACCTTTTTTCAGGACTCCTAGGCCCCTCGGTTGAGCATCATTTTTGTTCCAAGGGCTCTGAGTATCTCCACACCCCTGTAGGCCTGCTGAGCAACAACGAGGCACATTGGTCCTCGGAGGTCCTCTGTGTCTGCTGAGTCATGGGCAACACACTGCACTCTTTCTTGTGATATCTTGATTCACAGCACTCGCACAGGTTCAAGAGCAATGTTCAACAAGTTCCAACATGCCGTGGAAGTCGCTCTCATTCCCTAGTTTGAGCTGTACAGAGAGAAACAGTAAGCTTCTCCTTCCATTCAGGACCTCCTACCTGAAGTCACCCTGCCTCTTGAAGAAAGACGACCTTCTTTGTATTGCAACTAAAGCACAGTTTTTCCTGTAGCACGGCAGGCTTTTGAAGCGGCACGGGTCCAGAGTCCTAGCCAGGGATTTCCTTGGTGAGGCCGTTCACTAGTTGCAGAACACCGTGCCTCGAGAAGTTGATTCAGGGAAGCAACAACTGTGTACTCTGTGTCTCATTTGACTTGTTAAAAACCACAGAGATGAATGCTGCCTGTGCCCATGGAAATGGGGTCATGAGGGTACTAGCCTTGCTTTCCGTTTGGAAACCTCCATTCTTGCTTCCGTGAAGCTCCCTGAAATTCTCTGCTGTTGACAGTCCTCTGGCCACTGTAGGCATGTGTCTGGGAAAAAAATGAGTTTTCTCTGGGTACACACGGAGCTTCATTGGCCGGGGTGGGGCTCTCCTTGCCATCCTCTAGAGCTAAAGGGAATCTCAACGTGAGTCCCTGCCTCGAGGTAAGGCCCTGAGTAGCCCTGCAGAAAGGGAGGCATGCAGCTCTTTCCATGAGCTCTTAGTGGAGGTCTGTTTTATTGAAAAGAATTACCCCTTTCAGGACTCCTACGCCCTTCGGGTGAGCATCATTTTGGTTCCAAGATCACTGACTCCCTCCACACCCCTGTGGGCCTGCTGAGCAGCATTGAGTCCCATACGTCCCACGGAGGCTCTCTGTGTCTGCAGAGTCTCGGGCAACACACTATACGTTACTTCAGGAGAGCTACATTTCCAGAGCACTCGAACAGCATCAAAACTACATTTCTAGGCAGTCCAACATGCCCTGGAAGTCTTCGACATTGCCCTCGTCAGAGCTGCCCAGAGAAAACACTCTGCTTAGAATTTATCGAGGACCTCGTACCTGAAGTCACTCTATTCAAGGAGAAATACAGCATCTTAACATGCTGTGTCGTTCACAGGGCAAGAAACGTGAGAACTTGCCTCGAGGTAAGGCCATGAAATGCTTTGCAGAAGCGGAGGCGTGTAGCAGTTTCCATGTGGCCGTAGACGCATATCTTCAGCATTTTAAAGCCAGTACGCTTTTCAGGACACCCAGGTGCCTCGCCTGGAAACCCTATTCCCTGCAAGAACACTGAGTACCCTCAGGCTCCCCTGGCCCTTCTAAGCAACTTCCAGGCCAGGAGCTTTCAGACTCAGAGTGTTTATGTCGAGTGTAGGGTAACACAGTGCACTCTTATTGGGACATCTTGATATAGCCAGCTATCGCCCAGGTTCACGAGCACCTTTAAGCAAGTTCCAATAGGCCGTGGAATTCGTTCTCATTCCCTAGTTTGAGCTGTACAGAGAGAAACAGTAAGCTTCTCCTTCCATTCAGGACCTCCTACCTGAAGTCACCCTGCCTCCTGAAGAAAGACGACCTCGTTTCTATTGAAACTAAAGCACAGTTTTTCCTGTAGCACGGCAGGCTTTTGAAGAGGCACGGGCCCAGAGGCCTAGCTAGGGCTTTCCTTGGTGAGGCCGTTCACTAGATGCAGAACACCCTGCCTCGAGAAGTTGATTCAGGGAAGCAACAACTGTGTACTCTGTGTCTCATTTGACTTGTTAAAAACCACAGAGATGTATGCTGCCTGTGCCCATTGAAATGGGGGCATGATGGGACTAGCCTTGCTTTTCATTTGGAAAGCTCCATTCTAGCTTCCGTGAAGCTCCCTGAAATTCTCTGCTGTTGACAGGCCTCTGGCCACTGTAGGCATGTGTCTGGGAAGAAAATGAGTTTTCTCTGGCTACACACGGAACTTTATTGGCCGGGGTGGGGCGCACCTTGCCATGCTCTAGAGCTAAAGGGAATCTAAACGTGAGCCCTTGGCTCGAGGTAAGGCCCTGAGTAGCCCTGCAGAAGGGGAGGCATGCAGCTCTTTCCATTAGCTCTTAGTCGCTCTTCTGGTTTACTTTAAATGAAGTACCTTTTTTCAGGACTCCTAGGCCCCTCGGTTGAGCATCATTTTTGTTCCAAGGTCTCTGAGTATCTCCACACCCCTGTAGGCCTGCTGAGCAACAACGAGGCACATTGGTCCTCGGAGGTCCTCTGTGTCTGCTGAGTCATGGGCAACACACTGCACTCTTTCTTGTGATATCTTGATTCACAGCACTCGCACAGGTTCAAGAGCAATGTTCAACAAGTTCCAACATGCCGTGGAAGTCGCTCTCATTCCCTAGTTTGAGCTGTACAGAGAGAAACAGTAAGCTTCTCCTTCCATTCAGGACCTCCTACCTGAAGACACCCTGCCTCTTGAAGAAAGACGACCTCGTTTCTATTGCAACTAAAGCACAGTTTTTCCTGTAGCACGGCATGCTTTTGAAGCGGCAAGGGCCCAGAGTCCTTGTCAGGGATTTCCTTGGTGAGGCCGTTTACTAGTTGCAGAACACCGTGCCTCGAGAAGTTGATTCAGGGAAGCAACAACTGTGTACTCTGTGTCTCATTTGACTTGTTAAAAACCACAGAGATGAATGCTGCCTGTGCCCATGGAAATGGGGTCATGAGGGTACTAGCCTTGCTTTCCGTTTGGAAACCTCCATTCTTGCTTCCGTGAAGCTCCCTGAAATTCTCTGCTGTTGACAGTCCTCTGGCCACTGTAGGCATGTGTCTGGGAAAAAAATGAGTTTTCTCTGGGTACACACGGAGCTTCATTGGCCGGGGTGGGGCTCTCCTTGCCATCCTCTAGAGCTAAAGGGAATCTCAACGTGAGTCCCTGCCTCGAGGTAAGGCCCTGAGTAGCCCTGCAGAAAGGGAGGCATGCAGCTCTTTCCATGAGCTCTTAGTGGAGGTCTGTTTTATTGAAAAGAATTACCCCTTTCAGGACTCCTACGCCCTTCGGGTGAGCATCATTTTGGTTCCAAGATCACTGACTCCCTCCACACCCCTGTGGGCCTGCTGAGCAGCATTGAGTCCCATACGTCCCACGGAGGCTCTCTGTGTCTGCAGAGTCTCGGGCAACACACTATACGTTACTTCAGGAGAGCTACATTTCCAGAGCACTCGAACAGCATCAGAACTACATTTCTAGGCAGTCCACCATGCCCTGGAAGTCTTCGACATTGCCCTCGTCAGAGCTGCCCAGAGAAAACACTCTGCTTAGAATTTATCGAGGACCTCGTACCTGAAGTCACTCTATTCAAGGAGAAATACAGCATCTTAACATGCTGTGTCGTTCACAGGGCAAGAAACGTGAGAACTTGCCTCGAGGTAAGGCCATGAAATGCTTTGCTGAAGCGGAGGCGTGTAGCAGTTTCCATGTGGCCGTAGACGCATATCTTCAGCATTTTAAAGCCAGTACGCTTTTCAGGACACCCAGGTGCCTCGCCTGGAAACCCTATTCCCTGCAAGAACACTGAGTACCCTCAGGCTCCCCTGGCCCTTCTAAGCAACTTCCAGGCCAGGAGCTTTCAGACTCACAGTGTGTATGTCGAGTGTAGGGTAACACAGTGCACTCTTATTGGGACATCTTGATATAGCCAGCAATCGCCCAGGTTCACGAGCACCTTTAAGCAAGTTCCAATAGGCCGTGGAATTCGTTCTCATTCCCTAGTTTGAGCTGTACAGAGAGAAACAGTAAGCTTCTCCTTCCATTCAGGACCTCCTACCTGAAGTCACCCTGCCTCCTGAAGAAAGACGACCTCGTTTCTATTGAAACTAAAGCACAGTTTTTCCTGTAGCACGGCAGGCTTTTGAAGAGGCACGGGCCCAGAGGCCTAGCTAGGGCTTTCCTTGGTGAGGCCGTTCACTAGATGCAGAACACGCTGCCTCGAGAAGTTGATTCAGGGAAGCAACAACTGTGTACTCTGTGTCTCATTTGACTTGTTAAAAACCACAGAGATGTATGCTGCCTGTGCCCATTGAAATGGGGGCATGATGGGACTAGCCTTGCTTTTCATTTGGAAAGCTCCATTCTAGCTTCCGTGAAGCTCCCTGAAATTCTCTGCTGTTGACAGGCCTCTGGCCACTGTAGGCATGTGTCTGGGAAGAAAATGAGTTTTCTCTGGCTACACACGGAACTTCATTGGCCGGGGTGGGGCGCACCTTGCCATGCTCTAGAGCTAAAGGGAATCTAAACGTGAGCCCTTGGCTCGAGGTAAGGCCCTGAGTAGCCCTGCAGAACGGGAGGCATGCAGCTCTTTCCATTAGCTCTTAGTCGCTCTTCTGGTTTACTTTAAATGAAGTACCTTTTTTCAGGACTCCTAGGCCCCTCGGTTGAGCATCATTTTTGTTCCAAGGGCTCTGAGTATCTCCACACCCCTGTAGGCCTGCTGAGCAACAACGAGGCACATTGGTCCTCGGAGGTCCTCTGTGTCTGCTGAGTCATGGGCAACACACTGCACTCTTTCTTGTGATATCTTGATTCACAGCACTCGCACAGGTGCAAGAGCAATGTTCAACAAGTTCCAACATGCCGTGGAAGTCGCTCTCATTCCCTAGTTTGAGCTGTACAGAGAGAAACAGTAAGCTTCTCCTTCCATTCAGGACCTCCTACCTGAAGTCACCCTGCCTCTTGAAGAAAGACGACCTTCTTTGTATTGAAACTAAAGCACAGTTTTTCCTGTAGCACGGCATGCTTTTGAAGCAGCACGGGTCCAGAGTCCTAGCCAGGGATTTCCTTGGTGAGGCCGTTCACTAGTTGCAGAACACCGTGCCTCGAGAAGTTGATTCAGGGAAGCAACAACTGTGTACTCTGTGTCTCATTTGACTTGTTAAAAACCACAGAGATGAATGCTGCCTGTGCCCATGGAAATGGGGTCATGAGGGTACTAGCCTTGCTTTCCTTTTGGAACCCTCCATTCTTGCTTCCGTGAAGCTCCCTGAAATTCTCTGCTGTTGACAGTCCTCTGGCGACTGTAGGCATGTGTCTGGGGAAAAAAATAAGTTTTCTCTGGGTACACACGGAGCTTCATTCGCCGGGGTGGGGCTCTCCTTGCCATCCTCTAGAGCTAAAGGGAATCTCAACGTGAGTCCCTGCCTCGAGGTAAGGCCCTGAGTAGCCCTGCAGAAAGGGAGGCATGGAGCTCTTTCCATGAGCTCTTAGTGGAGGTCCGTTTTATTTAAAAGAATTACCCCTTTCAGGACTCCTACGCCCTTCGGGTCAGCATCATTTTGGTTCCAAGATCACTGACTCCCTCCACACCCCTGTGGGCCTGCTGAGCAGCATTGAGTCCCATACGTCCCACGGAGGCTCTCTGTGTCTGCAGAGTCTCGGGCAACACACTATACGTTACTTCAGGAGAGCTACATTTCCAGAGCACTCGAACAGCATCAAAACTACATTTCTAGGCAGTCCAACATGCCCTGGAAGTCTTCGACATTGCCCTCGTCAGAGCTGCCCAGAGAAAACACTCTGCTTAGAATTTATCGAGGACCTCGTACCTGAAGTCACTCTATTCAAGGAGAAATACAGCATCTTAACATGCTGTGTCGTTCACAGGGCAAGAAACGTGAGAACTTGCCTCGAGGTAAGGCCATGAAATGCTTTGCAGAAGCGGAGGCGTGTAGCAGTTTCCATGTGGCCGTAGACGCATATCTTCAGCATTTTAAAGCCAGTACGCTTTTCAGGACACCCAGGTGCCTCGCCTGGAAACCCTATTCCCTGCAAGAACACTGAGTACCCTCAGGCTCCCCTGGCCCTTCTAAGCAACTTCCAGGCCAGGAGCTTTCAGACTCAGAGTGTTTATGTCGAGTGTAGGGTAACACAGTGCACTCTTATTGGGACATCTTGATATAGCCAGCTATCGCCCAGGTTCACGAGCACCTTTAAGCAAGTTCCAATAGGCCGTGGAATTCGTTCTCATTCCCTAGTTTGAGCTGTACAGAGAGAAACAGTAAGCTTCTCCTTCCATTCAGGACCTCCTACCTGAAGTCACCCTGCCTCCTGAAGAAAGACGACCTCGTTTCTATTGAAACTAAAGCACAGTTTTTCCTGTAGCACGGCAGGCTTTTGAAGAGGCACGGGCCCAGAGGCCTAGCTAGGGCTTTCCTTGGTGAGGCCGTTCACTAGATGCAGAACACCCTGCCTCGAGAAGTTGATTCAGGGAAGCAACAACTGTGTACTCTGTGTCTCATTTGACTTGTTAAAAACCACAGAGATGTATGCTGCCTGTGCCCATTGAAATGGGGGCATGATGGGACTAGCCTTGCTTTTCATTTGGAAAGCTCCATTCTAGCTTCCGTGAAGCTCCCTGAAATTCTCTGCTGTTGACAGGCCTCTGGCCACTGTAGGCATGTGTCTGGGAAGAAAATGAGTTTTCTCTGGCTACACACGGAACTTTATTGGCCGGGGTGGGGCGCACCTTGCCATGGTCTAGAGCTAAAGGGAATCTAAACGTGAGCCCTTGGCTCGAGGTAAGGCCCTGAGTAGCCCTGCAGAAGGGGAGGCATGCAGCTCTTTCCATTAGCTCTTAGTCGCTCTTCTGGTTTACTTTAAATGAAGTACCTTTTTTCAGGACTCCTAGGCCCCTCGGTTGAACATCATTTTTGTTCCAAGGTCTCTGAGTATCTCCACACCCCTGTAGGCCTGCTGAGCAACAACGAGGCACATTGGTCCTCGGAGGTCCTCTGTGTCTGCTGAGTCATGGGCAACACACTGCACTCTTTCTTGTGATATCTTGATTCACAGCACTCGCACAGGTTCAAGAGCAATGTTCAACAAGTTCCAACATGCCGTGGAAGTCGCTCTCATTCCCTAGTTTGAGCTGTACAGAGAGAAACAGTAAGCTTCTCCTTCCATTCAGGACCTCCTACCTGAAGTCACCCTGCCTCTTGAAGAAAGACGACCTCGTTTCTATTGCAACTAAAGCACAGTTTTTCCTGTAGCACGGCATGCTTTTGAAGCGGCAAGGGCCCAGAGTCCTTGTCAGGGATTTCCTTGGTGAGGCCGTTTACTAGTTGCAGAACACCGTGCCTCGAGAAGTTGATTCAGGGAAGCAACAACTGTGTACTCTGTGTCTCATTTGACTTGTTAAAAACCACAGAGATGAATGCTGCCTGTGCCCATGGAAATGGGGTCATGAGGGTACTAGCCTTGCTTTCCGTTTGGAAACCTCCATTCTTGCTTCCGTGAAGCTCCCTGAAATTCTCTGCTGTTGACAGTCCTCTGGCCACTGTAGGTATGTGTCTGGGGAAAAAAATGAGTTTTCTCTGGGTACACACGGAGCTTCATTGGCCGGGGTGGGGCTCTCCTTGCCATCCTCTAGAGCTAAAGGGAATCTCAACGTGAGTCCCTGCCTCGAGGTAAGGCCCTGAGTAGCCCTGCAGAAAGGGAGGCATGCAGCTCTTTCCATGAGCTCTTAGTGGAGGTCCGTTTTATTTAAAAGAATTACCCCTTTCAGGACTCCTACGCCCTTCGGGTGAGCATCATTTTGGTTCCAAGATCACTGACTCCCTCCACACCCCTGTGGGCCTGCTGAGCAGCATTGAGTCCCATACGTCCCACGGAGGCTCTCTGTGTCTGCAGAGTCTCGGGCAACACACTATACGTTACTTCAGGAGAGCTACATTTCCAGAGCACTCGAACAGCATCAAAACTACATTTCTAGGCAGTCCAACATGCCCTGGAAGTCTTCGACATTGCCCTCGTCAGAGCTGCCCAGAGAAAACACTCTGCTTAGAATTTATCGAGGACCTCGTACCTGAAGTCACTCTATTCAAGGAGAAATACAGCATCTTAACATGCTGTGTCGTTCACAGGGCAAGAAACGTGAGAACTTGCCTCGAGGTAAGGCCATGAAATGCTTTGCAGAAGCGGAGGCGTGTAGCAGTTTCCATGTGGCCGTAGACGCATATCTTCAGCATTTTAAAGCCAGTACGCTTTTCAGGACACCCAGGTGCCTCGCCTGGAAACCCTATTCCCTGCAAGAACACTGAGTACCCTCAGGCTCCCCTGGCCCTTCTAAGCAACATCCAGGCCAGGAGCTTTCAGACTCAGAGTGTGTATGTCGAGTGTAGGGTAACACAGTGCACTCTTATTGGGACATCTTTATATAGCCAGCTATCGCCCAGGTTCACGAGCACCTTTAAGCAAGTTCCAATAGGCCGTGGAATTCGTTCTCATTCCCTAGTTTGAGCTGTACAGAGAGAAACAGTAAGCTTCTCCTTCCATTCAGGACCTCCTACCTGAAGTCACCCTGCCTAATGAAGAAAGACGACCTCGTTTCTATTGAAACTAAAGCACAGTTTTTCCTGTAGCACGGCAGGCTTTTGAAGAGGCATGGGCCCAGAGGCCTAGCTAGGGCTTTCCTTGGTGAGGCCGTTCACTAGATGCAGAACACCCTGCCTCGAGAAGTTGATTCAGGGAAGCAACAACTGTGTACTCTGTGTCTCATTTGACTTGTTAAAAACCACAGAGATGTATGCTGCCTGTGCCCATGGAAATGGGGGCATGATGGGACTAGCCTTGCTTTTCATTTGGAAAGCTCCATTCTAGCTTCCGTGAAGCTCCCTGAAATTCTCTGCTGTTGACAGGCCTCTGGCCACTGTAGGCATGTGTCTGGGAAGAAAATGAGTTTTCTCTGGCTACACACGGAACTTCATTGGCCGGGGTGGGGCGCACCTTGCCATGCTCTAGAGCTAAAGGGAATCTAAACGTGAGCCCTTGGCTCGAGGTAAGGCCCTGAGTAGCCCTGCAGAACGGGAGGCATGCAGCTCTTTCCATTAGCTCTTAGTCGCTCTTCTGGTTTACTTTAAATGAAGTACCTTTTTTCAGGACTCCTAGGCCCCTCGGTTGAGCATCATTTTTGTTCCAAGGGCTCTGAGTATCTCCACACCCCTGTAGGCCTGCTGAGCAACAACGAGGCACATTGGTCCTCGGAGGTCCTCTGTGTCTGCTGAGTCATGGGCAACACACTGCACTCTTTCTTGTGATATCTTGATTCACAGCACTCGCACAGGTTCAAGAGCAATGTTCAACAAGTTCCAACATGCCGTGGAAGTCGCTCTCATTCCCTAGTTTGAGCTGTACAGAGAGAAACAGTAAGCTTCTCCTTCCATTCAGGACCTCCTACCTGAAGTCACCCTGCCTCTTGAAGAAAGACGACCTCGTTTCTATTGCAACTAAAGCACAGTTTTTCCTGTACAACGGCATGCTTTTGAAGCGGCAAGGGCCCAGAGTCCTTGTCAGGGATTTCCTTGGTGAGGCCGTTTACTAGTTGCAGAACACCGTGCCTCGAGAAGTTGATTCAGGGAAGCAACAACTGTGTACTCTGTGTCTCATTTGACTTGTTAAAAACCACAGAGATGAATGCTGCCTGTGCCCATGGAAATGGGGTCATGAGGGTACTAGCCTTGCTTTCCGTTTGGAAACCTCCATTCTTGCTTCCGTGAAGCTCCCTGAAATTCTCTGCTGTTGACAGTCCTCTGGCCACTGTAGGCATGTGTCTGGGGAAAAAAATGAGTTTTCTCTGGGTACACACGGAGCTTCATTGGCCGGGGTGGGGCTCTCCTTGCCATCCTCTAGAGCTAAAGGGAATCTCAACGTGAGTCCCTGCCTCGAGGTAAGGCCCTGAGTAGCCCTGCAGAAAGGGAGGCATGCAGCTCTTTCCATGAGCTCTTAGTGGAGGTCCGTTTTATTTAAAAGAATTACCCCTTTCAGGACTCCTACGCCCTTCGGGTCAGCATCATTTTGGTTCCAAGATCACTGACTCCCTCCACACCCTTGTGGGCCTGCTGAGCAGCATTGAGTCCCATACGTCCCACGGAGGCTCTCTGTGTCTGCAGAGTCTCGGGCAACACACTATACGTTACTTCAGGAGAGCTACATTTCCAGAGCACTCGAACAGCATCAAAACTACATTTCTAGGCAGTCCAACATGCCCTGGAAGTCTTCGACATTGCCCTCGTCAGAGCTGCCCAGAGAAAACACTCTGCTTAGAATTTATCGAGGACCTCGTACCTGAAGTCACTCTATTCAAGGAGAAATACAGCATCTTAACATGCTGTGTCGTTCACAGGGCAAGAAACGTGAGAACTTGCCTCGAGGTAAGGCCATGAAATGCTTTGCAGAAGCGGAGGCGTGTAGCAGTTTCCATGTGGCCGTAGACGCATATCTTCAGCATTTTAAAGCCAGTACGCTTTTCAGGACACCCAGGTGCCTCGCCTGGAAACCCTATTCCCTGCAAGAACACTGAGTACCCTCAGGCTCCCCTGGCCCTTCTAAGCAACTTCCAGGCCAGGAGCTTTCAGACTCAGAGTGTGTATGTCGAGTGTAGGGTAACACAGTGCACTCTTATTGGGACATCTTGATATAGCCAGCTATCGCCCAGGTTCACGAGCACCTTTAAGCAAGTTCCAATAGTCCGTGGAATTCGTTCTCATTCCCTAGTTTGAGCTGTACAGAGAGAAACAGTAAGCTTCTCCTTCCATTCAGGACCTCCTACCTGAAGTCACCCTGCCTCCTGAAGAAAGACGACCTCGTTTCTATTGAAACTAAAGCACAGTTTTTCCTGTAGCACGGCAGGCTTTTGAAGAGGCACGGGCCCAGAGGCCTAGCTAGGGCTTTCCTTGGTGAGGCCGTTCACTAGATGCAGAACACGCTGCCTCGAGAAGTTGATTCAGGGAAGCAACAACTGTGTACTCTGTGTCTCATTTGACTTGTTAAAAACCACAGAGATGTATGCTGCCTGTGCCCATTGAAATGGGGGCATGATGAGACTAGCCTTGCTTTTCATTTGGAAAGCTCCATTCTAGCTTCCGTGAAGCTCCCTGAAATTCTCTGCTGTTGACAGGCCTCTGGCCACTGTAGGCATGTGTCTGGGAAGAAAATGAGTTTTCTCTGGCTACACACGGAACTTCATTGGCCGGGGTGGGGCGCACCTTGCCATGCTCTAGAGCTAAAGGGAATCTAAACGTGAGCCCTTGGCTCGAGGTAAGGCCCTGAGTAGCCCTGCAGAAGGGGAGGCATGCAGCTCTTTCCATTAGCTCTTAGTCGCTCTTCTGGTTTACTTTAAATGAAGTACCTTTTTTCAGGACTCCTAGGCCCCTCGGTTGAGCATCATTTTTGTTCCAAGGTCTCTGAGTATCTCCACACCCCTGTAGGCCTGCTGAGCAACAAGGAGGCACATTGGTCCTCGGAGGTCCTCTGTGTCTGCTGAGTCATGGGCAACACACTGCACTCTTTCTTGTGATATCTTGATTCACAGCACTCGCACAGGTTCAAGAGCAATGTTCAACAAGTTCCAACATGCCGTGGAAGTCGCTCTCATTCCCTAGTTTGAGCTGTACAGAGAGAAACAGTAAGCTTCTCCTTCCATTCAGGACCTCCTACCTGAAGTCACCCTGCCTCTTGAAGAAAGACGACCTCGTTTCTATTGCAACTAAAGCACAGTTTTTCCTGTAGCACGGCATGCTTTTGAAGCGGCAAGGGCCCAGAGTCCTTGTCAGGGATTTCCTTGGTGAGGCCGTTTACTAGTTGCAGAACACCGTGCCTCGAGAAGTTGATTCAGGGAAGCAACAACTGTGTACTCTGTGTCTCATTTGACTTGTTAAAAACCACAGAGATGAATGCTGCCTGTGCTCATGGAAATGGGGTCATGAGGGTACTAGCCTTGCTTTCCGTTTGGAAACCTCCATTCTTGCTTCCGTGAAGCTCCCTGAAATTCTCTGCTGTTGACAGTCCTCTGGCCACTGTAGGCATGTGTCTGGGAAAAAAATGAGTTTTCTCTGGGTACACACGGAGCTTCATTGGCCGGGGTGGGGCTCTCCTTGCCATCCTCTAGAGCTAAAGGGAATCTCAACGTGAGTCCCTGCCTCGAGGTAAGGCCCTGAGTAGCCCTGCAGAAAGGGAGGCATGCAGCTCTTTCCATGAGCTCTTAGTGGAGGTCTGTTTTATTGAAAAGAATTACCCCTTTCAGGACTCCTACGCCCTTCGGGTGAGCATCATTTTGGTTCCAAGATCACTGACTCCCTCCACACCCCTGTGGGCCTGCTGAGCAGCATTGAGTCCCATACGTCCCACGGAGGCTCTCTGTGTCTGCAGAGTCTCGGGCAACACACTATACGTTACTTCAGGAGAGCTACATTTCCAGAGCACTCGAACAGCATCAAAACTACATTTCTAGGCAGTCCAACATGCCCTGGAAGTCTTCGACATTGCCCTCGTCAGAGCTGCCCAGAGAAAACACTCTGCTTAGAATTTATCGAGGACCTCGTACCTGAAGTCACTCTATTCAAGGAGAAATACAGCATCTTAACATGCTGTGTCGTTCACAGGGCACGAAACGTGAGAACTTGCCTCGAGGTAAGGCCATGAAATGCTATGCAGAAGCGGAGGCGTGTAGCAGTTTCCATGTGGCCGTAGACGCATATCTTCAGCATTTTAAAGCCAGTACGCTTTTCAGGACACCCAGGTGCCTCGCCTGGAAACCCTATTCCCTGCAAGAACACTGAGTACCCTCAGGCTCCCCTGGCCCTTCTAAGCAACATCCAGGCCAGGAGCTTTCAGACTCACAGTGTGTATGTCGAGTGTAGGGTAACACAGTGCACTCTTATTGGGACATCTTGATATAGCCAGCAATCGCCCAGGTTCACGAGCACCTTTAAGCAATTTCCAATAGGCCGTGGAATTCGTTCTCATTCCCTAGTTTGAGCTGTACAGAGAGAAACAGTAAGCTTCTCCTTCCATTCAGGACCTCCTACCTGAAGTCACCCTGCCTCCTGAAGAAACACGACCTCGTTTCTATTGAAACTAAAGCACAGTTTTTCCTGTAGCACGGCAGGCTTTTGAAGAGGCACGGGCCCAGAGGCCTAGCTAGGGCTTTCCTTGGTGTGGCCGTTCACTAGATGCAGAACACCCTGCCTCGAGAAGTTGATTCAGGGAAGCAACAACTGTGTACTCTGTGTCTGATTTGACTTGTTAAAAACCACAGAGATGTATGCTGCCTGTGCCCATGGAAATGGGGGCATGATGGGACTAGCCTTGCTTTTCGTTTGGAAACCTCCATTCTAGCTTCGGTGAAGCTCCCTGAAATTCTCTGCTGTTGACAGGCCTCTGGCCACTGTAGGCATGTGTCTGGGAAGAAAATGAGTTTTCTCTGGCTACACACGGAACTTCATTGGCCTGGGTGGGGCGCACCTTGCCATGCTCTAGAGCTAAAGGGAATCTAAACGTGAGCCCTTGGCTCGAGGTAAGGCCCTGAGTAGCCCTGCAGAACGGGAGGCATGCAGCTCTTTCCATTAGCTCTTAGTCGCTCTTCTGGTTCACTTTAAATGAAGTACCTTTTTTCAGGACTCCTAGGCCCCTCGGTTGAGCATCATTTTTGTTCCAAGGTCTCTGAGTATCTCCACACCCCTGTAGGCCTGCTGAGCAACAACGAGGCACATTGGTCCTCGGAGGTCCTCTGTGTCTGCTGAGTCATGGGCAACACACTGCACTCTTTCTTGTGATATCTTGATTCACAGCACTCGCACAGGTTCAAGAGCAATGTTCAACAAGTTCCAACATGCCGTGGAAGTCGCTCTCATTCCCTAGTTTGAGCTGTACAGACAGAAACAGTAAGCTTCTCCTTCCATTCAGGACCTCCTACCTGAAGTCACCCTGCCTCTTGAAGAAAGACGACCTTCTTTGTATTGCAACTAAAGCACAGTTTTTCCTGTAGCACGGCAGGCTTTTGAAGCGGCACGGGTCCAGAGTCCTAGCCAGGGATTTCCTTGGTGAGGCCGTTCACTAGTTGCAGAACACCGTGCCTCGAGAAGTTGATTCAGGGAAGCAACAACTGTGTACTCTGTGTCTCATTTGACTTGTTAAAAACCACAGAGATGAATGCTGCCTGTGCCCATGGAAATGGGGTCATGAGGGTACTAGCCTTGCTTTCCGTTTGGAAACCTCCATTCTTGCTTCCGTGAAGCTCCCTGAAATTCTCTGCTGTTGACAGTCCTCTGGCCACTGTAGGCATGTGTCTGGGAAAAAAATGAGTTTTCTCTGGGTACACACGGAGCTTCATTGGCCGGGGTGGGGCTCTCCTTGCCATCCTCTAGAGCTAAAGGGAATCTCAACGTGAGTCCCTGCCTCGAGGTAAGGCCCTGAGTAGCCCTGCAGAAAGGGAGGCATGCAGCTCTTTCCATGAGCTCTTAGTGGAGGTCTGTTTTATTGAAAAGAATTACCCCTTTCAGGACTCCTACGCCCTTCGGGTGAGCATCATTTTGGTTCCAAGATCACTGACTCCCTCCACACCCCTGTGGGCCTGCTGAGCAGCATTGAGTCCCATACGTCCCACGGAGGCTCTCTGTGTCTGCAGAGTCTCGGGCAACACACTATACGTTACTTCAGGAGAGCTACATTTCCAGAGCACTCGAACAGCATCAAAACTACATTTCTAGGCAGTCCACCATGCCCTGGAAGTCTTCGACATTGCCCTCGTCAGAGCTGCCCAGAGAAAACACTCTGCTTAGAATTTATCGAGGACCTCGTACCTGAAGTCACTCTATTCAAGGAGAAATACAGCATCTTAACATGCTGTGTCGTTCACAGGGCAAGAAACGTGAGAACTTGCCTCGAGGTAAGGCCATGAAATGCTTTGCAGAAGCGGAGGCGTGTAGCAGTTTCCATGTGGCCGTAGACGCATATCTTCAGCATTTTAAAGCCAGTACGCTTTTCAGGACACCCAGGTGCCTCGCCTGGAAACCCTATTCCCTGCAAGAACACTGAGTACCCTCAGGCTCCCCTGGCCCTTCTAAGCAAAATCCAGGCCAAGAGTTTTCAGACTCAGAGTGTGTATGTCGAGTGTAGGGTAACACAGTGCACTCTTATTGGGACATCTTGATATAGCCAGCAATCGCCCAGGTTCACGAGCACCTTTAAGCAAGTTCCAATAGGCCGTGGAATTCGTTCTCATTCCCTAGTTTGAGCTGTACAGAGAGAAACAGTAAGCTTCTCCTTCCATTCAGGACCTCCTACCTGAAGTCACCCTGCCTCCTGAAGAAAGACGACCTCGTTTCTATTGAAACTAAAGCACAGTTTTTCCTGTAGCACGGCAGGCTTTTGAAGAGGCACGGGCCCAGAGGCCTAGCTAGGGCTTTCCTTGGTGTTTCCGTTCACTAGATGCAGAACACCCTGCCTCGAGAAGTTGATTCAGGGAAGCAACAACTGTGTACTCTGTGTCTCATTTGACTTGTTAAAAACCACAGAGATGTATGCTGCCTGTGCCCATGGAAATGGGGGCATGATGGGACTAGCCTTGCTTTTCGTTTGGAAACCTCCATTCTAGCTTCGGTGAAGCTCCCTGAAATTCTCTGCTGTTGACAGGCCTCTGGCCACTGTAGGCATGTGTCTGGGAAGAAAATGAGTTTTCTCTGGCTACACACGGAACTTCATTGGCCTGGGTGGGGCGCACCTTGCCATGCTCTAGAGCTAAAGGGAATCTAAACGTGAGCCCTTGGCTCGAGGTAAGGCCCTGAGTAGCCCTGCAGAACGGGAGGCATGCAGCTCTTTCCATTAGCTCTTAGTCGCTCTTCTGGTTCACTTTAAATGAAGTACCTTTTTTCAGGACTCCTAGGCCCCTCGGTTGAGCATCATTTTTGTTCCAAGGTCTCTGAGTATCTCCACACCCCTGTAGGCCTGCTGAGCAACAACGAGGCACATTGGTCCTCGGAGGTCCTCTGTGTCTGCTGAGTCATGGGCAACACACTGCACTCTTTCTTGTGATATCTTGATTCACAGCACTCGCACAGGTTCAAGAGCAATGTTCAACAAGTTCCAACATGCCGTGGAAGTCGCTCTCATTCCCTAGTTTGAGCTGTACAGAGAGAAACAGTAAGCTTCTCCTTCCATTCAGGACCTCCTACCTGAAGTCACCCTGCCTCTTGAAGAAAGACGACCTTCTTTGTATTGCAACTAAAGCACAGTTTTTCCTGTAGCACGGCAGGCTTTTGAAGCGGCACGGGTCCAGAGTCCTAGCCAGGGATTTCCTTGGTGAGGCCGTTCACTAGTTGCAGAACACCGTGCCTCGAGAAGTTGATTCAGGGAAGCAACAACTGTGTACTCTGTGTCTCATTTGACTTGTTAAAAACCACAGAGATGAATGCTGCCTGTGCCCATGGAAATGGGGTCATGAGGGTACTAGCCTTGCTTTCCGTTTGGAAACCTCCATTCTTGCTTCCGTGAAGCTCCCTGAAATTCTCTGCTGTTGACAGTCCTCTGGCCACTGTAGGCATGTGTCTGGGAAAAAAATGAGTTTTCTCTGGGTACAGACGGAGCTTCATTGGCCGGGGTGGGGCTCTCCTTGCCATTCTGTAGAGCTATAGGGAATCTCAACGTGAGTCCCTGCCTCCAGGTAAGGCCCTGAGTAGCCCTGCAGAAAGGGAGGCATGCAGCTCTTTCCATGAGCTCTTAGTGGAGGTCTGTTTTATTTAAAAGAATTACCCCTTTCAGGACTCCTACGCCCTTCGGGTGAGCATCATTTTGGTTCCAAGATCACTGACTCCCTCCACACCCCTGTGGGCCTGCTGAGCAGCATTGAGTCCCATACGTCCCACGGAGGCTCTCTGTGTCTGCAGAGTCTCGGGCAACACACTATACGTTACATCAGGAGAGCTACATTTCCAGAGCACTCGAACAGCATCAAAACTACATTTCTAGGCAGTCCAACATGCCCTGGAAGTCTTCGACATTGCCCTCGTCAGAGCTGCCCAGAGAAAACACTCTGCTTAGAATTTATCGAGGACCTCGTACCTGAAGTCACTCTATTCAAGGAGAAATACAGCATCTTAACATGCTGTGTCGTTCACAGGGCACGAAACGTGAGAACTTGCCTCGAGGTAAGGCCATGAAATGCTATGCAGAAGCGGAGGCGTGTAGCAGTTTCCATGTGGCCGTAGACGCATATCTTCAGCATTTTAAAGCCAGTACGCTTTTCAGGACACCCAGGTGCCTCGCCTGGAAACCCTATTCCCTGCAAGAACACCGAGTACCCTCAGGCTCCCCTGGCCCTTCTAAGCAACTTCCAGGCCAGGAGCTTTCAGACTCACAGTGTGTATGTCGAGTGTAGGGTAACACAGTGCACTCTTATTGGGACATCTTGATATAGCCAGCTATCGCCCAGGTTCACGAGCACCTTTAAGCAAGTTCCAATAGGCCGTGGAATTCGTTCTCATTCCCTAGTTTGAGCTGTACAGAGAGAAACAGTAAGCTTCTCCTTCCATTCAGGACCTCCTACCTGAAGTCACCCTGCCTCCTGAAGAAAGACGACCTCGTTTCTATTGAAACTAAAGCACAGTTTTTCCTGTAGCACGGCAGGCTTTTGAAGAGGCACGGGCCCAGAGGCCTAGCTAGGGCTTTCCTTGGTGAGGCCATTCACCAGATGCAGAACACCCTGCCTCGAGAAGTTGATTCAGGGAAGCAACAACTGTGTACTCTGTGTCTCATTTGACTTGTTAAAAACCACAGAGATGTATGCTGCCTGTGCCCATTGAAATGGGGGCATGATGGGACTAGCCTTGCTTTTCGTTTGGAAACCTCCATTCTAGCTTCCGTGAAGCTCCCTGAAATTCTCTGCTGTTGACAGGCCTCTGGCCACTGTAGGCATGTGTCTGGGAAGAAATTGAGTTTTCTCTGGCTACACACGGAACTTCATTGGCCGGGGTGGGGCGCACCTTGCCATGCTCTAGAGCTAAAGGGAATCTAAACGTGAGCCCTTGGCTCGAGGTAAGGCCCTGAGTAGCCCTGCAGAAAGGGAGGCATGCAACTCTTTCCATTAGCTCTTAGTCGCTCTTCTGGTTTACTTTAAATGAAGTACCTTTTTTCAGGACTCCTAGGCCCCTCGGTTGAGCATCATTTTTGTTCCAAGGTCTCTGAGTATCTCCACACCCCTGTAGGCCTGCTGAGCAACAACGAGGCACATTGGTCCTCGGAGGTCCTCTGTGTCTGCTGAGTCATGGGCAACACACTGCACTCTTTCTTGTGATATCTTGATTCACAGCACTCGCACAGGTTCAAGAGCAATGTTCAACAAGTTCCAACATGCCGTGGAAGTCGCTCTCATTCCCTAGTTTGAGCTGTACAGAGAGAAACAGTAAGCTTCTCCTTCCATTCAGGACCTCCTACCTGAAGTCACCCTGCCTCTTGAAGAAAGACGACCTTCTTTCTATTGCAACTAAAGCACAGTTTTTCCTGTAGCACGGCAGGCTTTTGAAGCGGCACTGGTCCAGAGTCCTAGCCAGGGATTTCCTTGGTGAGGCCGTTCACTAGTTGCAGAACACCGTGCCTCGAGAAGTTGATTCAGGGAAGCAACAACTGTGTACTCTGTGTCTCATTTGACTTGTTAAAAACCACAGAGATGAATGCTGCCTGTGCCCATGGAAATGGGGTCATGAGGGTACTAGCCTTGCTTTCCGTTTGGAAACCTCCATTCTTGCTTCCGTGAAGCTCCCTGAAATTCTCTGCTGTTGACAGTCCTCTGGCCACTGTAGGCATGTGTCTGGGAAAAAAATGAGTTTTCTCTGGGTACACACGGAGCTTCATTGGCCGGGGTGGGGCTTTCCTTGCCATCCTCTAGAGCTAAAAGGAATCTCAACGTGAGTCCCTGCCTCGAGGTAAGGCCCTGAGTAGCCCTGTAGAAAGGGAGGCATGCAGCTCTTTCCATGAGCTCTTAGTGGAGGTCTGTTTTATTGAAAAGAATTACCCCTTTCAGGACTCCTACGCCCTTCGGGTGAGCATCATTTTGGTTCCAAGATCACTGACTCCCTCCACACCCCTGTGGGCCTGCTGAGCAGCATTGAGTCCCATACGTCCCACGGAGGCTCTCTGTGTCTGCAGAGTCTCGGGCAACACACTATACGTTACTTCAGGAGAGCTACATTTCCAGAGCACTCGAACAGCATCAGAACTACATTTCTAGGCAGTCCACCATGCCCTGGAAGTCTTCGACATTGCCCTCGTCAGAGCTGCCCAGAGAAAACACTCTGCTTAGAATTTATCGAGGACCTCGTACCTGAAGTCACTCTATTCAAGGAGAAATACAGCATCTTAACATGCTGTGTCGTTCACAGGGCAAGAAACGTGAGAACTTGCCTCGAGGTAAGGCCATGAAATGCTTTGCAGAAGCGGAGGCGTGTAGCAGTTTCCATGTGGCCGTAGACGCATATCTTCAGCATTTTAAAGCCAGTACGCTTTTCAGGACACCCAGGTGCCTCGCCTGGAAACCCTATTCCCTGCAAGAACACTGAGTACCCTCAGGCTCCCCTGGCCCTTCTAAGCAATATCCAGGCCAGGAGCTTTCAGACTCACAGTGTGTATGTCGAGTGTAGGGTAACACAGTGCACTCTTATTGGGACATCTTGATATAGCCAGCAATCGCCCAGGTTCACGAGCACCTTTAAGCAAGTTCCAATAGTCCGTGGAATTCGTTCTCATTCCCTAGTTTGAGCTGTACAGAGAGAAACAGTAAGCTTCTCCTTCCATTCAGGACGTCCTACCTGAAGTCACCCTGCCTCCTGAAGAAAGACGACCTCGTTTCTATTGAAACTAAAGCACAGTTTTTCCTGTAGCACGGCAGGCTTTTGAAGAGGCACGGGCCCAGAGGCCTAGCTAGGGCTTTCCTTGGTGAGGCCGTTCACCAGATGCAGAACACCCTGCCTCGAGAAGTTGATTCAGGGAAGCAACAACTGTGTACTCTGTGTCTCATTTGACTTGTTAAAAACCACAGAGATGTATGCTGCCTGTGCCCATTGAAATGGGGGCATGATGGGACTAGCCTTGCTTTTCGTTTGGAAACCTCCATTCTAGCTTCCGTGAAGCTCCCTGAAATTCTCTGCTGTTGACAGGCCTCTGGCCACTGTAGGCATGTGTCTGGGAAGAAATTGAGTTTTCTCTGGCTACACACGGAACTTCATTGGCCGGGGTGGGGCGCACCTTGCCATGCTCTAGAGCTAAAGGGAATCTAAACGTGAGCCCTTGGCTCGAGGTAAGGCCCTGAGTAGCCCTGCAGAACGGGAGGCATGCAGCTGTTTCCATTAGCTCTTAGTCGCTCTTCTGGTTTACTTTAAATGAAGTACCTTTTTTCAGGACTCCTAGGCCCCTCGGTTGAGCATCATTTTTGTTCCAAGGTCTCTGAGTATCTCCACACCCCTGTAGGCCTGCTGCGCAACAACGAGGCACATTGGTCCTCGGACTCGGAGGTCCTCTGTGTCTGCTGAGTCATGGGCAACACACTGCACTCTTTCTGGTGATATCTTGATTCACAGCACTCGCACAGGTTCAAGAGCAATGTTCAACAAGTTCCAACATGCCGTGGAAGTCGCTCTCATTCCCTAGTTTGAGCTGTACAGAGAGAAACAGTAAGCTTCTCCTTCCATTCAGGACCTCCTACCTGAAGTCACCCTGCCTCTTGAAGAAAGACGACCTTCTTTGTATTGCAACTAAAGCACAGTTTTTCCTGTAGCACGGCAGGCTTTTGAAGCGGCACGGGTCCAGAGTCCTAGCCAGGGATTTCCTTGGTGAGGCCGTTCACTAGTTGCAGAACACCGTGCCTCGAGAAGTTGATTCAGGGAAGCAACAACTGTGTACTCTGTGTCTCATTTGACTTGTTAAAAACCACAGAGATGAATGCTGCCTGTGCCCATGGAAATGGGGTCATGAGGGTACTAGCCTTGCTTTCCGTTTGGAAACCTCCATTCTTGCTTCCGTGAAGCTCCCTGAAATTCTCTGCTGTTGACAGTCCTCTGGCCACTGTAGGCATGTGTCTGGGAAAAAAATGAGTTTTCTCTGGGTACAGACGGAGCTTCATTGGCCGGGGTGGGGCTCTCCTTGCCATTCTGTAGAGCTATAGGGAATCTCAACGTGAGTCCCTGCCTCCAGGTAAGGCCCTGAGTAGCCCTGCAGAAAGGGAGGCATGCAGCTCTTTCCATGAGCTCTTAGTGGAGGTCTGTTTTATTTAAAAGAATTACCCCTTTCAGGACTCCTACGCCCTTCGGGTGAGCATCATTTTGGTTCCAAGATCACTGACTCCCTCCACACCCCTGTGGGCCTGCTGAGCAGCATTGAGTCCCATACGTCCCACGGAGGCTCTCTGTGTCTGCAGAGTCTCGGGCAACACACTATACGTTACATCAGGAGAGCTACATTTCCAGAGCACTCGAACAGCATCAAAACTACATTTCTAGGCAGTCCAACATGCCCTGGAAGTCTTCGACATTGCCCTCGTCAGAGCTGCCCAGAGAAAACACTCTGCTTAGAATTTATCGAGGACCTCGTACCTGAAGTCACTCTATTCAAGGAGAAATACAGCATCTTAACATGCTGTGTCGTTCACAGGGCACGAAACGTGAGAACTTGCCTCGAGGTAAGGCCATGAAATGCTATGCAGAAGCGGAGGCGTGTAGCAGTTTCCATGTGGCCGTAGACGCATATCTTCAGCATTTTAAAGCCAGTACGCTTTTCAGGACACCCAGGTGCCTCGCCTGGAAACCCTATTCCCTGCAAGAACACCGAGTACCCTCAGGCTCCCCTGGCCCTTCTAAGCAACTTCCAGGCCAGGAGCTTTCAGACTCACAGTGTGTATGTCGAGTGTAGGGTAACACAGTGCACTCTTATTGGGACATCTTGATATAGCCAGCTATCGCCCAGGTTCACGAGCACCTTTAAGCAAGTTCCAATAGGCCGTGGAATTCGTTCTCATTCCCTAGTTTGAGCTGTACAGAGAGAAACAGTAAGCTTCTCCTTCCATTCAGGACCTCCTACCTGAAGTCACCCTGCCTCCTGAAGAAAGACGACCTCGTTTCTATTGAAACTAAAGCACAGTTTTTCCTGTAGCACGGCAGGCTTTTGAAGAGGCACGGGCCCAGAGGCCTAGCTAGGGTTTCCTTGGTGAGGCCATTCACCAGATGCAGAACACCCTGCCTCGAGAAGTTGATTCAGGGAAGCAACAACTGTGTACTCTGTGTCTCATTTGACTTGTTAAAAACCACAGAGATGTATGCTGCCTGTGCCCATTGAAATGGGGGCATGATGGGACTAGCCTTGCTTTTCGTTTGGAAACCTCCATTCTAGCTTCCGTGAAGCTCCCTGAAATTCTCTGCTGTTGACAGGCCTCTGGCCACTGTAGGCATGTGTCTGGGAAGAAATTGAGTTTTCTCTGGCTACACACGGAACTTCATTGGCCGGGGTGGGGCGCACCTTGCCATGCTCTAGAGCTAAAGGGAATCTAAACGTGAGCCCTTGGCTCGAGGTAAGGCCCTGAGTAGCCCTGCAGAAAGGGAGGCATGCAACTCTTTCCATTAGCTCTTAGTCGCTCTTCTGGTTTACTTTAAATGAAGTACCTTTTTTCAGGACTCCTAGGCCCCTCGGTTGAGCATCATTTTTGTTCCAAGGTCTCTGAGTATCTCCACACCCCTGTAGGCCTGCTGAGCAACAACGAGGCACATTGGTCCTCGGAGGTCCTCTGTGTCTGCTGAGTCATGGGCAACACACTGCACTCTTTCTTGTGATATCTTGATTCACAGCACTCGCACAGGTTCAAGAGCAATGTTCAACAAGTTCCAACATGCCGTGGAAGTCGCTCTCATTCCCTAGTTTGAGCTGTACAGAGAGAAACAGTAAGCTTCTCCTTCCATTCAGGACCTCCTACCTGAAGTCACCCTGCCTCTTGAAGAAAGACGACCTTCTTTCTATTGCAACTAAAGCACAGTTTTTCCTGTAGCACGGCAGGCTTTTGAAGCGGCACTGGTCCAGAGTCCTAGCCAGGGATTTCCTTGGTGAGGCCGTTCACTAGTTGCAGAACACCGTGCCTCGAGAAGTTGATTCAGGGAAGCAACAACTGTGTACTCTGTGTCTCATTTGACTTGTTAAAAACCACAGAGATGAATGCTGCCTGTGCCCATGGAAATGGGGTCATGAGGGTACTAGCCTTGCTTTCCGTTTGGAAACCTCCATTCTTGCTTCCGTGAAGCTCCCTGAAATTCTCTGCTGTTGACAGTCCTCTGGCCACTGTAGGCATGTGTCTGGGAAAAAAATGAGTTTTCTCTGGGTACACACGGAGCTTCATTGGCCGGGGTGGGGCTTTCCTTGCCATCCTCTAGAGCTAAAAGGAATCTCAACGTGAGTCCCTGCCTCGAGGTAAGGCCCTGAGTAGCCCTGTAGAAAGGGAGGCATGCAGCTCTTTCCATGAGCTCTTAGTGGAGGTCTGTTTTATTGAAAAGAATTACCCCTTTCAGGACTCCTACGCCCTTCGGGTGAGCATCATTTTGGTTCCAAGATCACTGACTCCCTCCACACCCCTGTGGGCCTGCTGAGCAGCATTGAGTCCCATACGTCCCACGGAGGCTCTCTGTGTCTGCAGAGTCTCGGGCAACACACTATACGTTACTTCAGGAGAGCTACATTTCCAGAGCACTCGAACAGCATCAGAACTACATTTCTAGGCAGTCCACCATGCCCTGGAAGTCTTCGACATTGCCCTCGTCAGAGCTGCCCAGAGAAAACACTCTGCTTAGAATTTATCGAGGACCTCGTACCTGAAGTCACTCTATTCAAGGAGAAATACAGCATCTTAACATGCTGTGTCGTTCACAGGGCAAGAAACGTGAGAACTTGCCTCGAGGTAAGGCCATGAAATGCTTTGCAGAAGCGGAGGCGTGTAGCAGTTTCCATGTGGCCGTAGACGCATATCTTCAGCATTTTAAAGCCAGTACGCTTTTCAGGACACCCAGGTGCCTCGCCTGGAAACCCTATTCCCTGCAAGAACACTGAGTACCCTCAGGCTCCCCTGGCCCTTCTAAGCAATATCCAGGCCAGGAGCTTTCAGACTCACAGTGTGTATGTCGAGTGTAGGGTAACACAGTGCACTCTTATTGGGACATCTTGATATAGCCAGCAATCGCCCAGGTTCACGAGCACCTTTAAGCAAGTTCCAATAGTCCGTGGAATTCGTTCTCATTCCCTAGTTTGAGCTGTACAGAGAGAAACAGTAAGCTTCTCCTTCCATTCAGGACGTCCTACCTGAAGTCACCCTGCCTCCTGAAGAAAGACGACCTCGTTTCTATTGAAACTAAAGCACAGTTTTTCCTGTAGCACGGCAGGCTTTTGAAGAGGCACGGGCCCAGAGGCCTAGCTAGGGCTTTCCTTGGTGAGGCCGTTCACCAGATGCAGAACACCCTGCCTCGAGAAGTTGATTCAGGGAAGCAACAACTGTGTACTCTGTGTCTCATTTGACTTGTTAAAAACCACAGAGATGTATGCTGCCTGTGCCCATTGAAATGGGGGCATGATGGGACTAGCCTTGCTTTTCGTTTGGAAACCTCCATTCTAGCTTCCGTGAAGCTCCCTGAAATTCTCTGCTGTTGACAGGCCTCTGGCCACTGTAGGCATGTGTCTGGGAAGAAATTGAGTTTTCTCTGGCTACACACGGAACTTCATTGGCCGGGGTGGGGCGCACCTTGCCATGCTCTAGAGCTAAAGGGAATCTAAACGTGAGCCCTTGGCTCGAGGTAAGGCCCTGAGTAGCCCTGCAGAACGGGAGGCATGCAGCTGTTTCCATTAGCTCTTAGTCGCTCTTCTGGTTTACTTTAAATGAAGTACCTTTTTTCAGGACTCCTAGGCCCCTCGGTTGAGCATCATTTTTGTTCCAAGGTCTCTGAGTATCTCCACACCCCTGTAGGCCTGCTGCGCAACAACGAGGCACATTGGTCCTCGGACTCGGAGGTCCTCTGTGTCTGCTGAGTCATGGGCAACACACTGCACTCTTTCTGGTGATATCTTGATTCACAGCACTCGCACAGGTTCAAGAGCAATGTTCAACAAGTTCCAACATGCCGTGGAAGTCGCTCTCATTCCCTAGTTTGAGCTGTACAGAGAGAAACAGTAAGCTTCTCCTTCCATTCAGGACCTCCTACCTGAAGTCACCCTGCCTCTTGAAGAAAGACGACCTTCTTTCTATTGCAACTAAAGCACAGTTTTTCCTGTAGCACGGCAGGCTTTTGAAGCGGCACGGGTCCAGAGTCCTAGCCAGGGATTTCCTTGGTGAGGCCGTTCACTAGTTGTAGAACACCGTGCCTCGAGAAGTTGATTCAGGGAAGCAACAACTGTGTACTCTGTGTCTCATTTGACTTGTTAAAAACCACAGAGATGAATGCTGCCTGTGCCCATGGAAATGGGGTCATGAGGGTACTAGCCTTGCTTTCCGTTTGGAAACCTCCATTCTTGCTTCCGTGAAGCTCCCTGAAATTCTCTGCTGTTGACAGTCCTCTGGCCACTGTAGGCATGTGTCTGGGAAAAAAATGAGTTTTCTCTGGGTACAGACGGAGCTTCATTGGCCGGGGTGGGGCTCTCCTTGCCATCCTCTAGAGCTAAAGGGAATCTCAACGTGAGTCCCTGCCTCGAGGTAAGGCCCTGAGTAGCCCTGCAGAAAGGGAGGCATGCAGCTCTTTCCATGAGCTCTTAGTGGAGGTCTGTTTTATTGAAAAGAATTACCCCTTTCAGGACTCCTACGCCCTTCGGGTGAGCATCATTTTGGTTCCAAGATCACTGACTCCCTCCACACCCCTGTGGGCCTGCTGAGCAGCATTGAGTCCCATACGTCCCACGGAGGCTCTCTGTGTCTGCAGAGTCTCGGGCAACACACTATACGTTACTTCAGGAGAGCTACATTTCCAGAGCACTCGAACAGCATCAGAACTACATTTCTAGGCAGTCCACCATGCCCTGGAAGTCTTCGACATTGCCCTCGTCAGAGCTGCCCTGAGAAAACACTCTGCTTAGAATTTATCGAGGACCTCGTACCTGAAGTCACTCTATTCAAGGAGAAATACAGCATCTTAACATGCTGTGTCGTTCACAGGGCAAGAAACGTGAGAACTTGCCTCGAGGTAAGGCCATGAAATGCTTTGCAGAAGCGGAGGCGTGTAGCAGTTTCCATGTGGCCGTAGACGCATATCTTCAGCATTTTAAAGCCAGTACGCTTTTCAGGACACCCAGGTGCCTCGCCTGGAAACCCTATTCCCTGCAAGAACACTGAGTACCCTCAGGCTCCCCTGGCCCTTCTAAGCAATATCCAGGCCAGGAGCTTTCAGACTCACAGTGTGTATGTCGAGTGTAGGGTAACACAGTGCACTCTTATTGGGACATCTTGATATAGCCAGCAATCGCCCAGGTTCACGAGCACCTTTAAGCAAGTTCCAATAGTCCGTGGAATTCGTTCTCATTCCCTAGTTTGAGCTGTACAGAGAGAAACAGTAAGCTTCTCCTTCCATTCAGGACCTCCTACCTGAAGTCACCCTGCCTCCTGAAGAAAGACGACCTCGTTTCTATTGAAACTAAAGCACAGTTTTTCCTGTAGCACGGCAGGCTTTTGAAGAGGCACGGGCCCAGAGGCCTAGCTCGGGCTTTCCTTGGTGAGGCCGTTCACCAGATGCAGAACACCCTGCCTCGAGAAGTTGATTCAGGGAAGCAACAACTGTGTACTCTGTGTCTCATTTGACTTGTTAAAAACCACAGAGATGTATGCTGCCTGTGCCCATTGAAATGGGGGCATGATGGGACTAGCCTTGCTTTTCGTTTGGAAACCTCCATTCTAGCTTCCGTGAAGCTCCCTGAAATTCTCTGCTGTTGACAGGCCTCTGGCCACTGTAGGCATGTGTCTGGGAAGAAATTGAGTTTTCTCTGGCTACACACGGAACTTCATTGGCCGGGGTGGGGCGCACCTTGCCATGCTCTAGAGCTAAAGGGAATCTAAACGTGAGCCCTTGGCTCGAGGTAAGGCCCTGAGTAGCCCTGCAGAACGGGAGGCATGCAGCTGTTTCCATTAGCTCTTAGTCGCTCTTCTGGTTTACTTTAAATGAAGTACCTTTTTTCAGGACTCCTAGGCCCCTCGGTTGAGCATCATTTTTGTTCCAAGGTCTCTGAGTATCTCCACACCCCTGTAGGCCTGCTGCGCAACAACGAGGCACATTGGTCCTCGGACTCGGAGGTCCTCTGTGTCTGCTGAGTCATGGGCAACACACTGCACTCTTTCTGGTGATATCTTGATTCACAGCACTCGCACAGGTTCAAGAGCAATGTTCAACAAGTTCCAACATGCCGTGGAAGTCGCTCTCATTCCCTAGTTTGAGCTGTACAGAGAGAAACAGTAAGCTTCTCCTTCCATTCAGGACCTCCTACCTGAAGTCACCCTGCCTCTTGAAGAAAGACGACCTTCTTTCTATTGCAACTAAAGCACAGTTTTTCCTGTAGCACGGCAGGCTTTTGAAGCGGCACGGGTCCAGAGTCCTAGCCAGGGATTTCCTTGGTGAGGCCGTTCACTAGTTGTAGAACACCGTGCCTCGAGAAGTTGATTCAGGGAAGCAACAACTGTGTACTCTGTGTCTCATTTGACTTGTTAAAAACCACAGAGATGAATGCTGCCTGTGCCCATGGAAATGGGGTCATGAGGGTACTAGCCTTGCTTTCCGTTTGGAAACCTCCATTCTTGCTTCCGTGAAGCTCCCTGAAATTCTCTGCTGTTGACAGTCCTCTGGCCACTGTAGGCATGTGTCTGGGAAAAAAATGAGTTTTCTCTGGGTACAGACGGAGCTTCATTGGCCGGGGTGGGGCTCTCCTTGCCATCCTCTAGAGCTAAAGGGAATCTCAACGTGAGTCCCTGCCTCGAGGTAAGGCCCTGAGTAGCCCTGCAGAAAGGGAGGCATGCAGCTCTTTCCATGAGCTCTTAGTGGAGGTCTGTTTTATTGAAAAGAATTACCCCTTTCAGGACTCCTACGCCCTTCGGGTGAGCATCATTTTGGTTCCAAGATCACTGACTCCCTCCACACCCCTGTGGGCCTGCTGAGCAGCATTGAGTCCCATACGTCCCACGGAGGCTCTCTGTGTCTGCAGAGTCTCGGGCAACACACTATACGTTACTTCAGGAGAGCTACATTTCCAGAGCACTCGAACAGCATCAGAACTACATTTCTAGGCAGTCCACCATGCCCTGGAAGTCTTCGACATTGCCCTCGTCAGAGCTGCCCTGAGAAAACACTCTGCTTAGAATTTATCGAGGACCTCGTACCTGAAGTCACTCTATTCAAGGAGAAATACAGCATCTTAACATGCTGTGTCGTTCACAGGGCAAGAAACGTGAGAACTTGCCTCGAGGTAAGGCCATGAAATGCTTTGCAGAAGCGGAGGCGTGTAGCAGTTTCCATGTGGCCGTAGACGCATATCTTCAGCATTTTAAAGCCAGTACGCTTTTCAGGACACCCAGGTGCCTCGCCTGGAAACCCTATTCCCTGCAAGAACACTGAGTACCCTCAGGCTCCCCTGGCCCTTCTAAGCAATATCCAGGCCAGGAGCTTTCAGACTCACAGTGTGTATGTCGAGTGTAGGGTAACACAGTGCACTCTTATTGGGACATCTTGATATAGCCAGCAATCGCCCAGGTTCACGAGCACCTTTAAGCAAGTTCCAATAGGCCGTGGAATTCGTTCTCATTCCCTAGTTTGAGCTGTACAGAGAGAAACAGTAAGCTTCTCCTTCCATTCAGGACCTCCTACCTGAAGTCACCCTGCCTCCTGAAGAAAGACGACCTCGTTTCTATTGAAACTAAAGCACAGTTTTTCCTGTAGCACGGCAGGCTTTTGAAGAGGCACGGGCCCAGAGGCCTAGCTAGGGCTTTCCTTGGTGAGGCCGTTCACCAGATGCAGAACACCCTGCCTCGAGAAGTTGATTCAGGGAAGCAACAACTGTGTACTCTGTGTCTCATTTGACTTGTTAAAAACCACAGAGATGTATGCTGCCTGTGCCCATGGAAATGGGGGCATGATGGGACTAGCCTTGCTTTTCGTTTGGAAACCTCCATTCTAGCTTCGGTGAAGCTCCCTGAAATTCTCTGCTGTTGACAGGCCTCTGGCCACTGTAGGCATGTGTCTGGGAAGAAAATGAGTTTTCTCTGGCTACACACGGAACTTCATTGGCCGGGGTGGGGCGCACCTTGCCATGCTCTAGAGCTAAAGGGAATCTAAACGTGAGCCCTTGGCTCGAGGTAAGGCCCTGAGTAGCCCTGCAGAACGGGAGGCATGCAGCTCTTTCCATTAGCTCTTAGTCGCTCTTCTGGTTTACTTTAAATGAAGTACCTTTTTTCAGGACTCCTAGGCCCCTCGGTTGAGCATCATTTTTGTTCCAAGGTCTCTGAGTATCTCCACACCCCTGTAGGCCTGCTGAGCAACAACGAGGCACATTGGTCCTCGGAGGTCCTCTGTGTCTGCTGAGTCATGGGCAACACACTGCACTCTTTCTTGTGATATCTTGATTCACAGCACTCGCACAGGTTCAAGAGCAATGTTGAACAAGTTCCAACATGCCGTGGAAGTCACTCTCATTCCCTAGTTTGAGCTGTACAGAGAGAAACAGTAAGCTTCTCCTTCCATTCAGGACCTCCTACCTGAAGTCACCCTGCCTCTTGAAGAAAGACGACCTTCTTTCTATTGCAACTAAAGCACAGTTTTTCCTGTAGCACGGCAGGCTTTTGAAGCGGCACGGGTCCAGAGTCCTAGCCAGGGATTTCCTTGGTGAGGCCGTTCACTAGTTGCAGAACACCGTGCCTCGAGAAGTTGATTCAGGGAAGCAACAACTGTGTACTCTGTGTCTCATTTGACTTGTTAAAAACCACAGAGATGAATGCTGCCTGTGCCCATGGAAATGGGGTCATGAGGGTACTAGCCTTGCTTTCCGTTTGGAAACCTCCATTCTTGCTTCCGTGAAGCTCCCTGAAATTCTCTGCTGTTGACAGTCCTCTGGCCACTGTAGGCATGTGTCTGGGAAAAAAATGAGTTTTCTCTGGGTACAGACGGAGCTTCATTGGCCGGGGTGGGGCTCTCCTTGCCATCCTCTAGAGCTAAAGGGAATCTCAACGTGAGTCCCTGGCTCGAGGTAAGGCCCTGAGTAGCCCTGCAGAAAGGGAGGCATGCAGCTCTTTCCATGAGCTCTTAGTGGAGGTCTGTTTTATTGAAAAGAATTACCCCTTTCAGGACTCCTACGCCCTTCGGGTGAGCATCATTTTGGTTCCAAGATCACTGACTCCCTCCACACCCCTGTGGGCCTGCTGAGCAGCATTGAGTCCCATACGTCCCACGGAGGCTCTCTGTGTCTGCAGAGTCTCGGGCAACACACTATACGTTACTTCAGGAGAGCTACATTTCCAGAGCACTCGAACAGCATCAAAACTACATTTCTAGGCAGTCCAACATGCCCTGGAAGTCTTCGACATTGCCCTCGTCAGAGCTGCCCAGAGAAAACACTCTGCTTAGAATTTATCGAGGACCTCGTACCTGAAGTCACTCTATTCAAGGAGAAATACAGCATCTTAACATGCTGTGTCGTTCACAGGGCACGAAACGTGAGAACTTGCCTCGAGGTAAGGCCATGAAATGCTATGCAGAAGCGGAGGCGTGTAGCAGTTTCCATGTGGCCGTAGACGCATATCTTCAGCATTTTAAAGCCAGTACGCTTTTCAGGACACCCAGGTGCCTCGCCTGGAAACCCTATTCCCTGCAAGAACACTGAGTACCCTCAGGCTCCCCTGGCCCTTCTAAGCAATATCCAGGCCAGGAGCTTTCAGACTCACAGTGTGTATGTCGAGTGTAGGGTAACACAGTGCACTCTTATTGGGACATCTTGATATAGCCAGCTATCGCCCAGGTTCACGAGCACCTTTAAGCAAGTTCCAATAGGCCGTGGAATTCGTTCTCATTCCCTAGTTTGAGCTGTACAGAGAGAAACAGTAAGCTTCTCCTTCCATTCAGGACCTCCTACCTGCAGTCACCCTGCCTCCTGAAGAAAGACGACCTCGTTTCTATTGAAACTAAAGCACAGTTTTTCCTGTAGGACGGCAGGCTTTTGAAGCAGCACGGGTCCAGAGTCCTAGCCAGGGATTTCCTTGGTGAGGCCGTTCACTAGTTGCAGAACACCGTGCCTCGAGAAGTTGATTCAGGGAAGCAACAACTGTGTACTCTGTGTCTCATTTGACTTGTTAAAAACCACAGAGATGAATGCTGCCTGTGCCCATGGAAATGGGGTCATGAGGGTACTAGCCTTGCTTTCCGTTTGGAAACCTCCATTCTTGCTTCCGTGAAGCTCCCTGAAATTCTCTGCTGTTGACAGTCCTCTGGCCACTGTAGGCATGTGTCTGGGAAAAAAATGAGTTTTCTCTGGGTACACACGGAGCTTCATTGGCCGGGGTGGGGCTCTCCTTGCCATCCTCTAGAGCTAAAGGGAATCTCAACGTGAGTCCCTGCCTCGAGGTAAGGCCCTGAGTAGCCCTGCAGAAAGGGAGGCATGCAGCTCTTTCCATGAGCTCTTAGTGGAGGTCTGTTTTATTGAAAACAATTACCCCTTTCAGGACTCCTACGCCCTTCGGGTGAGCATCATTTTGGTTCCAAGATCGCTGACTCCCTCCACACCCCTGTGGGCCTGCTGAGCAGCATTGAGTCCCATACGTCCCACGGAGGCTCTCTGTGTCTGCAGAGTCTCGGGCAACACACTATACGTTACTTCAGGAGAGCTACATTTCCAGAGCACTCGAACAGCATCAAAACTACATTTCTAGGCAGTCCAACATGCCCTGGAAGTCTTCGACATTGCCCTCGTCAGAGCTGCCCAGAGAAAACACTCTGCTTAGAATTTATCGAGGACCTCGTACCTGAAGTCACTCTATTCAAGGAGAAATACAGCATCTTAACATGCTGTGTCGTTCACAGGGCACGAAACGTGAGAACTTGCCTCGAGGTAAGGCCATGAAATGCTATGCCGAAGCGGAGGCGTGTAGCAGTTTCCATGTGGCCGTAGACGCATATCTTCAGCATTTTAAAGCCAGTACGCTTTTCAGGACACCCAGGTGCCTCGCCTGGAAACCCTATTCCCTGCAAGAACACTGAGTACCCTCAGGCTCCCCTGGCCCTTCTAAGCAATATCCAGGCCAGGAGCTTTCAGACTCACAGTGTGTATGTCGAGTGTAGGGTAACACAGTGCACTCTTATTGGGACATCTTGATATAGCCAGCAATCGCCCAGGTTCACGAGCACCTTTAAGCAAGTTCCAATAGGCCGTGGAATTCGTTCTCATTCCCTAGTTTGAGCTGTACAGAGAGAAACAGTAAGCTTCTCCTTCCATTCAGGACCTCCTACCTGAAGTCACCCTGCCTCCTGAAGAAAGACGACCTCGTTTCTATTGAAACTAAAGCACAGTTTTTCCTGTAGCACGGCAGGCTTTTGAAGAGGCACGGTCCCAGAGGCCTAGCTAGGGCTTTCCTTGGTGAGGCCGTTCACTAGTTGCAGAACACCCTGCCTCGAGAAGTTGATTCAGCGAAGCAACAACTGTGTACTCTGTGTCTCATTTGACTTGTTAAAAACCACAGAGATGTATGCTGCCTGTGCCCATTGAAATGGGGGCATGATGGGACTAGCCTTGCTTTTCGTTTGGAAACCTCCATTCTAGCTTCCGTGAAGCTCCCTGAAATTCTCTGCTGTTGACAGGCCTCTGGCCACTGTAGGCATGTGTCTGGGAAGAAATTGAGTTTTCTCTGGCTACACACGGAACTTCATTGGCCGGGGTGGGGCGCACCTTGCCATGCTCTAGAGCTAAAGGGAATCTCAACGTGAGCCCTTGGCTCGAGGTAAGGCCCTGAGTAGCCCTGCAGAACGGGAGGCATGCAGCTCTTTCCATTAGCTCTTAGTCGCTCTTCTGGTTTACTTTAAATGAAGTACCTTTTTTCAGGACTCCTAGGCCCCTCGGTTGAGCATCATTTTTGTTCCAAGGTCTCTGAGTATCTCCACACCCCTGTAGGCCTGCTGAGCAACAACGAGGCACATTGGTCCTCGGAGGTCCTCTGTGTCTGCTGAGTCATGGGCAACACACTGCACTCTTTCTTGTGATATCTTGATTCACAGCACTCGCACAGGTTCAAGAGCAATGTTCAACAAGTTCCAACATGCCGTGGAAGTCGCTCTCATTCCCTAGTTTGAGCTGTACAGAGAGAAACAGTAAGCTTCTCCTTCCATTCAGGACCTCCTACCTGAAGTCACCCTGCCTCTTGAAGAAAGACGACCTTCTTTGTATTGCAACTAAAGCACAGTTTTTCCTGTAGCACGGCAGGCTTTTGAAGCGGCACGGGTCCAGAGTCCTAGCCAGGGATTTCCTTGGTGAGGCCGTTCACTAGTTGCAGAACACCGTGCCTCGAGAAGTTGATTCAGGGAAGCAACAACTGTGTACTCTGTGTCTCATTTGACTTGTTAAAAACCACAGAGATGAATGCTGCCTGTGCCCATGGAAATGGGGTCATGAGGGTACTAGCCTTGCTTTCCGTTTGGAAACCTCCATTCTTGCTTCCCTGAAGCTCCCTGAAATTCTCTGCTGTTGACAGTCCTCTGGCCACTGTAGGCATGTGTCTGGGAAAAAAATGAGTTTTCTCTGGGTACACACGGAGCTTCATTGGCCGGGGTGGGGCTTTCCTTGCCATCCTCTAGAGCTAAAGGGAATCTCAACTTGAGTCCCTGCCTCGAGGTAAGGCCCTGAGTAGCCCTGCAGAAAGGGAGGCATGCAGCTCTTTCCATGAGCTCTTAGTGGAGGTCTGTTTTATTGAAAAGAATTACCCCTTTCAGGACTCCTACGCCCTTCGGGTGAGCATCATTTTGGTTCCAAGATCACTGACTCCCTCCACACCCCTGTGGGCCTGCTGAGCAGCATTGAGTCCCATACGTCCCACGGAGGCTCTCTGTGTCTGCAGAGTCTCGGGCAACACACTATACGTTACTTCAGGAGAGCTACATTTCCAGAGCACTCGAACAGCATCAGAACTACATTTCTAGGCAGTCCACCATGCCCTGGAAGTCTTCGACATTGCCCTCGTCAGAGCTGCCCAGAGAAAACACTCTGCTTAGAATTTATCGAGGACCTCGTACCTGAAGTCACTCTATTCAAGGAGAAATACAGCATCTTAACATGCTGTGTCGTTCACAGGGCAAGAAACGTGAGAACTTGCCTCGAGGTAAGGCCATGAAATGCTTTGCAGAAGCGGAGGCGTGTAGCAGTTTCCATGTGGCCGTAGACGCATATCTTCAGCATTTTAAAGCCAGTACGCTTTTCAGGACACCCAGGTGCCTCGCCTGGAAACCCTATTCCCTGCAAGAACACTGAGTACCCTCAGGCTCCCCTGACCCTTCTAAGCAATATCCAGGCCAGGAGCTTTCAGACTCACAGTGTGTATGTCGAGTGTAGGGTAACACAGTGCACTCTTATTGGGACATCTTGATATAGCCAGCAATCGCCCAGGTTCACGAGCACCTTTAAGCAAGTTCCAATAGGCCGTGGAATTCGTTCTCATTCCCTAGTTTGAGCTGTACAGAGAGAAACAGTAAGCTTCTCCTTCCATTCAGGACCTCCTACCTGAAGTCACCCTGCCTCCTGAAGAAAGACGACCTCGTTTCTATTGAAACTAAAGCACAGTTTTTCCTGTAGCACGGCAGGCTTTTGAAGAGGCACGGGCCCAGAGGCCTAGCTAGGGCTTTCCTTGGTGAGGCCGTTCACCAGATGCAGAACACCCTGCCTCGAGAAGTTGATTCAGGGAAGCAACAACTGTGTACTCTGTGTCTCATTTGACTTGTTAAAAACCACAGAGATGTATGCTGCCTGTGCCCATTGAAATGGGGGCATGATGGGACTAGCCTTGCTTTTCGTTTGGAAACCTCCATTCTAGCTTCCGTGAAGCTCCCTGAAATTCTCTGCTGTTGACAGGCCTCTGGCCACTGTAGGCATGTGTCTGGGAAGAAAATGAGTTTTCTCTGGGTACACACGGAGCTTCATTGGCCGGGGTGGGGCTTTCCTTGCCATCCTCTAGAGCTAAAGGGAATCTCAACGTGAGTCCCTGCCTCGAGGTAAGGCCCTGAGTAGCCCTGCAGAAAGGGAGGCATGCAGCTCTTTCCATGAGCTCTTAGTGGAGGTCTGTTTTATTGAAAAGAATTACCCCTTTCAGGACTCCTACGCCCTTCGGGTGAGCATCATTTTGGTTCCAAGATCACTGACTCCCTCCACACCCCTGTGGGCCTGCTGAGCAGCATTGAGTCCCATACGTCCCACGGAGGCTCTCTGTGTCTGCAGAGTCTCGGGCAACACACTATACGTTACTTCAGGAGAGCTACATTTCCAGAGCACTCGAACAGCATCAGAACTACATTTCTAGGCAGTCCACCATGCCCTGGAAGTCTTCGACATTGCCCTCGTCAGAGCTGCCCAGAGAAAACACTCTGCTTAGAATTTATCGAGGACCTCGTACCTGAAGTCACTCTATTCAAGGAGAAATACAGCATCTTAACATGCTGTGTCATTCACAGGGCAAGAAACGTGAGAACTTGCCTCGAGGTAAGGCCATGAAATGCTTTGCAGAAGCGGAGGCGTGTAGCAGTTTCCATGTGGCCGTAGACGCATATCTTCAGCATTTTAAAGCCAGTACGCTTTTCAGGACACCCAGGTGCCTCGCCTGGAAACCCTATTCCCTGCAAGAACACTGAGTACCCTCAGGCTCCCCTGACCCTTCTAAGCAATATCCAGGCCAGGAGCTTTCAGACTCACAGTGTGTATGTCGAGTGTAGGGTAACACAGTGCACTCTTATTGGGACATCTTGATATAGCCAGCAATCGCCCAGGTTCACGAGCACCTTTAAGCAAGTTCCAATAGGCCGTGGAATTCGTTCTCATTCCCTAGTTTGAGCTGTACAGAGAGAAACAGTAAGCTTCTCCTTCCATTCAGGACCTCCTACCTGAAGTCACCCTGCCTCCTGAAGAAAGACGACCTCGTTTCTATTGAAACTAAAGCACAGTTTTTCCTGTAGCACGGCAGGCTTTTGAAGAGGCACGGGCCCAGAGGCCTAGCTAGGGCTTTCCTTGGTGAGGCCGTTCACCAGATGCAGAACACCCTGCCTCGAGAAGTTGATTCAGGGAAGCAACAACTGTGTACTCTGTGTCTCATTTGACTTGTTAAAAACCACAGAGATGTATGCTGCCTGTGCCCATTGAAATGGGGGCATGATGGGACTAGCCTTGCTTTTCGTTTGGAAACCTCCATTCTAGCTTCCGTGAAGCTCCCTGAAATTCTCTGCTGTTGACAGGCCTCTGGCCACTGTAGGCATGTGTCTGGGAAGAAAATGAGTTTTCTCTGGGTACACACGGAGCTTCATTGGCCGGGGTGGGGCTTTCCTTGCCATCCTCTAGAGCTAAAGGGAATCTCAACGTGAGTCCCTGCCTCGAGGTAAGGCCCTGAGTAGCCCTGCAGAAAGGGAGGCATGCAGCTCTTTCCATGAGCTCTTAGTGGAGGTCTGTTTTATTGAAAAGAATTACCCCTTTCAGGACTCCTACGCCCTTCGGGTGAGCATCATTTTGGTTCCAAGATCACTGACTCCCTCCACACCCCTGTGGGCCTGCTGAGCAGCATTGAGTCCCATACGTCCCACGGAGGCTCTCTGTGTCTGCAGAATCTCGGGCAACACACTATACGTTACTTCAGGAGAGCTACATTTCCAGAGCACTCGAACAGCATCAGAACTACATTTCTAGGCAGTCCACCATGCCCTGGAAGTCTTCGACATTGCCCTCGTCAGAGCTGCCCAGAGAAAACACTCTGCTTAGAATTTATCGAGGACCTCGTACCTGAAGTCACTCTATTCAAGGAGAAATACAGCATCTTAACATGCTGTGTCGTTCACAGGGCAAGAAACGTGAGAACTTGCCTCGAGGTAAGGCCATGAAATGCTTTGCAGAAGCGGAGGCGTGTAGCAGTTTCCATGTGGCCGTAGACGCATATCTTCAGCATTTTAAAGCCAGTACGCTTTTCAGGACACCCAGGTGCCTCGCCTGGAAACCCTATTCCCTGCAAGAACACTGAGTACCCTCAGGCTCCCCTGGCCCTTCTAAGCAATATCCAGGCCAGGAGCTTTCAGACTCACAGTGTGTATGTCGAGTGTAGGGTAACACAGTGCACTCTTATTGGGACATCTTGATATAGCCAGCAATCGCCCAGGTTCACGAGCACCTTTAAGCAAGTTCCAATAGGCCGTGGAATTCGTTCTCATTCCCTAGTTTGAGCTGTACAGAGAGAAACAGTAAGCTTCTCCTTCCATTCAGGACCTCCTACCTGAAGTCACCCTGCCTCCTGAAGAAAGACGACCTCGTTTCTATTGAAACTAAAGCACAGTTTTTCCTGTAGCACGGCAGGCTTTTGAAGAGGCACGGGCCCAGAGGCCTAGCTAGGGCTTTCCTTGGTGAGGCCGTTCACCAGATGCAGAACACCCTGCCTCGAGAAGTTGATTCAGGGAAGCAACAACTGTGTACTCTGTGTCTCATTTGACTTGTTAAAAACCACAGAGATGTATGCTGCCTGTGCCCATTGAAATGGGGGCATGATGGGACTAGCCTTGCTTTTCGTTTGGAAACCTCCATTCTAGCTTCCGTGAAGCTCCCTGAAATTCTCTGCTGTTGACAGGCCTCTGGCCACTGTAGGCATGTGTCTGGGAAGAAAATGAGTTTTCTCTGGGTACACACGGAGCTTCATTGGCCGGGGTGGGGCTTTCCTTGCCATCCTCTAGAGCTAAAGGGAATCTCAACGTGAGTCCCTGCCTCGAGGTAAGGCCCTGAGTAGCCCTGCAGAAAGGGAGGCATGCAGCTCTTTCCATGAGCTCTTAGTGGAGGTCTGTTTTATTGAAAAGAATTACCCCTTTCAGGACTCCTACGCCCTTCGGGTGAGCATCATTTTGGTTCCAAGATCACTGACTCCCTCCACACCCCTGTGGGCCTGCTGAGCAGCATTGAGTCCCATACGTCCCACGGAGGCTCTCTGTGTCTGCAGAGTCTCGGGCAACACACTATACGTTACTTCAGGAGAGCTACATTTCCAGAGCACTCGAACAGCATCAGAACTACATTTCTAGGCAGTCCACCATGCCCTGGAAGTCTTCGACATTGCCCTCGTCAGAGCTGCCCAGAGAAAACACTCTGCTTAGAATTTATCGAGGACCTCGTACCTGAAGTCACTCTATTCAAGGAGAAATACAGCATCTTAACATGCTGTGTCGTTCACAGGGCAAGAAACGTGAGAACTTGCCTCGAGGTAAGGCCATGAAATGCTTTACAGAAGCGGAGGCGTGTAGCAGTTTCCATGTGGCCGTAGACGCATATCTTCAGCATTTTAAAGCCAGTACGCTTTTCAGGACCCCCAGGTGCCTCGCCTGGAAACCCTATTCCCTGCAAGAACACTGAGTACCCTCAGGCTCCCCTGGCCCTTCTAAGCAATATCCAGGCCAGGAGCTTTCAGACTCACAGTGTGTATGTCGAGTGTAGGGTAACACAGTGCACTCTTATTGGGACATCTTGATATAGCCAGCAATCGCCCAGGTTCACGAGCACCTTTAAGCAAGTTCCAATAGGCCATGGAATTCGTTCTCATTCCCTAGTTTGAGCTGTACAGAGAGAAACAGTAAGCTTCTCCTTCCATTCAGGACCTCCTACCTGAAGTCACCCTGCCTCCTGAAGAAAGACGACCTCGTTTCTATTGAAACTAAAGCACAGTTTTTCCTGTAGCACGGCAGGCTTTTGAAGAGGCACGGGCCCAGAGGCCTAGCTAGGGCTTTCCTTGGTGAGGCCGTTCACCAGATGCAGAACACCCTGCCTCGAGAAGTTGATTCAGGGAAGCAACAACTGTGTACTCTGTGTCTCATTTGACTTGTTAAAAACCACAGAGATGTATGCTGCCTGTGCCCATTGAAATGGGGGCATGATGGGACTAGCCTTGCTTTTCGTTTGGAAACCTCCATTCTAGCTTCCGTGAAGCTCCCTGAAATTCTCTGCTGTTGACAGGCCTCTGGCCACTGTAGGCATGTGTCTGGGAAGAAAATGAGTTTTCTCTGGGTACACACGGAGCTTCATTGGCCGGGGTGGGGCTTTCCTTGCCATCCTCTAGAGCTAAAGGGAATCTCAACGTGAGTCCCTGCCTCGAGGTAAGGCCCTGAGTAGCCCTGCAGAAAGGGAGGCATGCAGCTCTTTCCATGAGCTCTTAGTGGAGGTCTGTTTTATTGAAAAGAATTACCCCTTTCAGGACTCCTACGCCCTTCGGGTGAGCATCATTTTGGTTCCAAGATCACTGACTCCCTCCACACCCCTGTGGGCCTGCTGAGCAGCATTGAGTCCCATACGTCCCACGGAGGCTCTCTGTGTCTGCAGAGTCTCGGGCAACACACTATACGTTACTTCAGGAGAGCTACATTTCCAGAGCACTCGAACAGCATCAGAACTACATTTCTAGGCAGTCCACCATGCCCTGGAAGTCTTCGACATTGCCCTCGTCAGAGCTGCCCAGAGAAAACACTCTGCTTAGAATTTATCGAGGACCTCGTACCTGAAGTCACTCTATTCAAGGAGAAATACAGCATCTTAACATGCTGTGTCGTTCACAGGGCAAGAAACGTGAGAACTTGCCTCGAGGTAAGGCCATGAAATGCTTTACAGAAGCGGAGGCGTGTAGCAGTTTCCATGTGGCCGTAGACGCATATCTTCAGCATTTTAAAGCCAGTACGCTTTTCAGGACCCCCAGGTGCCTCGCCTGGAAACCCTATTCCCTGCAAGAACACTGAGTACCCTCAGGCTCCCCTGGCCCTTCTAAGCAATATCCAGGCCAGGAGCTTTCAGACTCACAGTGTGTATGTCGAGTGTAGGGTAACACAGTGCACTCTTATTGGGACATCTTGATATAGCCAGCAATCGCCCAGGTTCACGAGCACCTTTAAGCAAGTTCCAATAGGCCATGGAATTCGTTCTCATTCCCTAGTTTGAGCTGTACAGAGAGAAACAGTAAGCTTCTCCTTCCATTCAGGACCTCCTACCTGAAGTCACCCTGCCTCCTGAAGAAAGACGACCTCGTTTCTATTGAAACTAAAGCACAGTTTTTCCTGTAGCACGGCAGGCTTTTGAAGAGGCACGGGCCCAGAGGCCTAGCTAGGGCTTTCCTTGGTGAGGCCGTTCACCAGATGCAGAACACCCTGCCTCGAGAAGTTGATTCAGGGAAGCAACAACTGTGTACTCTGTGTCTCATTTGACTTGTTAAAAACCACAGAGATGTATGCTGCCTGTGCCCATTGAAATGGGGGCATGATGGGACTAGCCTTGCTTTTCGTTTGGAAACCTCCATTCTAGCTTCCGTGAAGCTCCCTGAAATTCTCTGCTGTTGACAGGCCTCTGGCCACTGTAGGCATGTGTCTGGGAAGAAAATGAGTTTTCTCTGGGTACACACGGAGCTTCATTGGCCGGGGTGGGGCTTTCCTTGCCATCCTCTAGAGCTAAAGGGAATCTCAACGTGAGTCCCTGCCTCGAGGTAAGGCCCTGAGTAGCCCTGCAGAAAGGGAGGCATGCAGCTCTTTCCATGAGCTCTTAGTGGAGGTCTGTTTTATTGAAAAGAATTACCCCTTTCAGGACTCCTACGCCCTTCGGGTGAGCATCATTTTGGTTCCAAGATCACTGACTCCCTCCACACCCCTGTGGGCCTGCTGAGCAGCATTGAGTCCCATACGTCCCACGGAGGCTCTCTGTGTCTGCAGAGTCTCGGGCAACACACTATACGTTACTTCAGGAGAGCTACATTTCCAGAGCACTCGAACAGCATCAGAACTACATTTCTAGGCAGTCCATCATGCCCTGGAAGTCTTCGACATTTGCCTCGTCAGAGCTGCCCAGAGAAAACACTCTGCTTAGAATTTATCGAGGACCTCGTACCTGAAGTCACTCTATTCAAGGAGAAATACAGCATCTTAACATGCTGTGTCGTTCACAGGGCAAGAAACGTGAGAACTTGCCTCGAGGTAAGGCCATGAAATGCTTTGCAGAAGCGGAGGCGTGTAGCAGTTTCCATGTGGCCGTAGACGCATATCTTCAGCATTTTAAAGCCAGTACGCTTTTCAGGACACCCAGGTGCCTCGCCTGGAAACCCTATTCCCTGCAAGAACACTGAGTACCCTCAGGCTCCCCTGGCCCTTCTAAGCAATATCCAGGCCAGGAGCTTTCAGACTCACAGTGTGTATGTCGAGTGTAGGGTAACACAGTGCACTCTTATTGGGACATCTTGATATAGCCAGCAATCGCCCAGGTTCACGAGCACCTTTAAGCAAGTTCCAATAGGCCGTGGAATTCGTTCTCATTCCCTAGTTTGAGCTGTACAGAGAGAAACAGTAAGCTTCTCCTTCCATTCAGGACCTCCTACCTGAAGTCACCCTGCCTCCTGAAGAAAGACGACCTCGTTTCTATTGAAACTAAAGCACAGTTTTTCCTGTAGCACGGCAGGCTTTTGAAGAGGCACGGGCCCAGAGGCCTAGCTAGGGCTTTCCTTGGTGAGGCCGTTCACCAGATGCAGAACACCCTGCCTCGAGAAGTTGATTCAGGGAAGCAACAACTGTGTACTCTGTGTCTCATTTGACTTGTTAAAAACCACAGAGATGTATGCTGCCTGTGCCCATTGAAATGGGGGCATGATGGGACTAGCCTTGCTTTTCGTTTGGAAACCTCCATTCTAGCTTCGGTGAAGCTCCCTGAAATTCTCTGCTGTTGACAGGCCTCTGGCCACTGTAGGCATGTGTCTGGGAAGAAAATGAGTTTTCTCTGGCTACACATGGAACTTCATTGGCCGGGGTGGGACGCACCTTGCCATGCTCTAGAGCTAAAGGGAATCTAAACGTGAGCCCTTGGCTCGAGGTAAGGCCCTGAGTAGCCCTGCAGAACGGGAGGCATGCAGCTCTTTCCATTAGCTCTTAGTCGCTCTTCTGGTTTACTTTAAATGAAGTACCTTTTTTCAGGACTCCTAGGCCCCTCGGTTGAGCATCATTTTTGTTCCAAGGTCTCTGAGTATCTCCACACCCCTGTAGGCCTGCTGAGCAACAACGAGGCACATTGGTCCTCGGAGGTCCTCTGTGTCTGCTGAGTCATGGGCAACACACTGCACTCTTTCTTGTGATATCTTGATTCACAGCACTCGCACAGGTTCAAGAGCAATGTTCAACAAGTTCCAACATGCCGTGGAAGTCGCTCTCATTCCCTAGTTTGAGCTGTACAGAGAGAAACAGTAAGCTTCTCCTTCCATTCAGGACCTCCTACCTGAAGTCACCCTGCCTCTTGAAGAAAGACGACCTTCTTTGTATTGCAACTAAAGCACAGTTTTTCCTGTAGCACGGCAGGCTTTTGAAGCGGCACGGGTCCAGAGTCCTAGCCAGGGATTTCCTTGGTGAGGCCGTTCACTAGTTGCAGAACACCGTGCCTCGAGAAGTTGATTCAGGGAAGCAACAACTGTGTACTCTGTGTCTCATTTGACTTGTTAAAAACCACAGAGATGAATGCTGCCTGTGCCCATGGAAATGGGGTCATGAGGGTACTAGCCTTGCTTTCCGTTTGGAAACCTCCAATCTTGCTTCCGTGAAGCTCCCTGAAATTCTCTGCTGTTGACAGTCCTCTGGCCACTGTAGGCATGTGTCTGGGAAAAAAATGAGTTTTCTCTGGGTACACACGGAGCTTCATTGGCCGGGGTGGGGCTCTCCTTGCCATCCTCTAGAGCTAAAGGGAACCTCAACGTGAGTCCCTGCCTCGAGGTAAGGCCGTGAGTAGCCCTGCAGAAAGGGAGGCATGCAGCTCTTTCCATGAGCTCTTAGTGGAGGTCTGTTTTATTTAAAAGAATTACCCCTTTCAGGACTCCTACGCCCTTCGGGTGAGCATCATTTTGGTTCCAAGATCACTGACTCCCTCCACACCCCTGTGGGCCTGCTGAGCAGCATTGAGTCCCATACGTCCCACGGAGGCTCTCTGTGTCTGCAGAGTCTCGGGCAACACACTATACGTTACTTCAGGAGAGCTACATTTCCAGAGCACTCGAACAGCATCAAAACTACATTTCTAGGCAGTCCACCATGCCCTGGAAGTCTTCGACATTGCCCTCCTCAGAGCTGCCCAGAGAAAACACTCTGCTTAGAATTTATCGAGGACCTCGTACCTGAAGTCACTCTATTCAAGGAGAAATACAGCATCTTAACATGCTGTGTCGTTCACAGGGCAAGAAACGTGAGAACTTGCCTCGAGGTAAGGCCATGAAATGCTTTGCAGAAGCGGAGGCGTGTAGCAGTTTCCATGTGGCCGTAGACGCATATCTTCAGCATTTTAAAGCCAGTACGCTTTTCAGGACACCCAGGTGCCTCGCCTGGAAACCCTATTCCCTGCAAGAACACTGAGTACCCTCAGGCTCCCCTGACCCTTCTAAGCAATATCCAGGCCAGGAGCTTTCAGACTCAGTGTGTGTTTGTCGAGTGTAGGGTAACACAGTGCACTCTTATTGGGACATCTTGATATAGCCAGCTATCGCCCAGGTTCACGAGCACCTTTAAGCAAGTTCCAATAGGCCGTGGAATTCGTTCTCATTCCCTAGTTTGAGCTGTACAGAGAGAAACAGTAAGCTTCTCCTTCCATTCAGGACCTCCTACCTGAAGTCACCCTGCCTCCTGAAGAAAGACGACCTCGTTTCTATTGAAACTAAAGCACAGTTTTTCCTGTAGCACGGCAGGCTTTTGAAGAGGCACGGGCCCAGAGGCCTAGCTAGGGCTTTCCTTGGTGTGGCCGTTCACTAGATGCAGAACACACTGCCTCGAGAAGTAGATTCAGGGAAGCAACAACTGTGTACTCTGTGTCTGATTTGACTTGTTAAAAACCACAGAGATGTATGCTGCCTGTGCCCATGGAAATGGGGGCATGATGGGACTAGCCTTGCTTTTCGTTTGGAAACCTCCGTTCTAGCTTCGGTGAAGCTCCCTGAAATTCTCTGCTGTTGACAGGCCTCTGGCCACTGTAGGCAGTGTCTGGGAAGAAAATGAGTTTTCTCTGGCTACACACGGAACTTCATTGGCCGGGGTGGGGCGCACCTTGCCATGCTCTAGAGCTAAAGGGAATCTAAACGTGAGCCCTTGGCTCGAGGTAAGGCCCTGAGTAGCCCTGCAGAACGGGAGGCATGCAACTCATTCCATTAGCTCTTAGTCCCTCTTCTGGTTTACTTTAAATGAAGTACCTTTTTTCAGGACTCCTAGGCCCCTCGGTTTAGCATCATTTTTGTTCCAAGGTCTCTGAGTATCTCCACACCCCTGTAGGCCTGCTGAGCAACAACGAGGCACATTGGTCCTCGGAGGTCCTCTGTGTCTGCTGAGTCATGGGCAACACACTGCACTGTTTCTTGTGATATCTTGATTCACAGCACTCGCACAGGTTCAAGAGCAATGTTCAACAAGTTCCAACATGCCGTGGAAGTCGCTCTTATTCCCTAGTTTGAGCTGTACAGAGAGAAACAGTAAGCTTCTCCTTCCATTCAGGACCTCCTACCTGAAGTCACCCTGCCTCTTGAAGAAAGACGACCTTCTTTGTATTGCAACTAAAGCACAGTTTTTCCTGTAGCACGGCAGGCTTTTGAAGAGGCACGGGCCCAGAGGCCTAGCTAGGGCTTTCCTTGGTGTGGCCGTTCACTAGATGCAGAACACCCTGCCTCGAGAAGTTGATTCAGGGAAGCAACAACTGTGTACTCTGTGTCTCATTTGACTTGTTAAAAACCACAGAGATGTATGCTGCCTGTGCCCATGGAAATGGTGGCATGATGGGACTAGCCTTGCTTTTCGTTTGGAAACCTCCATTCTAGCTTCCGTGAAGCTCCCTGAAATTCTCTGCTGTTGACAGTCCTCTGGCCACTGTAGGCATGTGTCTGGGAAAAAAATGAGTTTTCTCTGGGTACACACGGAGCTTCATTGGCCGGGGTGGGGCTTTCCTTGCCATCCTCTAGAGCTAAAGGGAATCTCAACGTGAGTCCCTGCCTCGAGGTAAGGCCCTGAGTAGCCCTGCAGAAAGGGAGGCATGCAGCTCTTTCCATGAGCTCTTAGTGGAGGTCTGTTTTATTAAAAAGAATTACCCCTTTCAGGACTCCTACGCCCTTCGGGTGAGCATCATTTTGGTTCCAAGATCACTGACTCCCTCCACACCCCTGTGGGCCTGCTGAGCAGCATTGAGTCCCATACGTCCCACGGAGGCTCTCTGTGTCTGCAGAGTCTCGGGCAACACACTATACGTTACTTCAGGAGAGCTACATTTCCAGAGCACTCGAACAGCATCAGAACTACATTTCTAGGCAGTCCAAAATGCCCTGGAAGTCTTCGACATTGCCCTCGTCAGAGCTGCCCAGAGAAAACACTCTGCTTAGAATTTATCGAGGACCTCGTACCTGAAGTCACTCTATTCAAGGAGAAATACAGCATCTTAACATGCTGTGTCGTTCACAGGGCAAGAAACGTGAGAACTTGCCTCGAGGTAAGGCCATGAAATGCTTTGCAGAAGCAGAGGCGTGTAGCAGTTTCCATGTGACCGTAGACGCATATCTTCAGCATTTTAAAGCCAGTACGCTTTTCAGGACACCCAGGTGCCTCGCCTGGAAACCCTATTCCCTGCAAGAACACTGAGTACCCTCAGGCTCCCCTGGCCCTTCTAAGCAAAATCCAGGCCAAGAGCTCTCAGACTCAGAGTGTGTATGTCGAGTGTAGGGTAACAAAGTGCACTCTTATTGGGACATCTTGATATAGCCAGCAATCGCCCAGGTTCACGAGCACCTTTAAGCAAGTTCCAGTAGGCCGTGGAATTCGTTCTCATTCCCTAGTTTGAGCTGTACAGAGAGAAACAGTAAGCTTCTCCTTCCATTCAGGACCTCCTACCTGAACTCACCCTGCCTCCTGAAGAAAGACGACCTCGTTTCTATTGAAACTAAAGCACAGTTTTTCCTGTAGCACGGCAGGCTTTTGAAGCGGCACGGGTCCAGAGTCCTAGCCAGGAATTTCCTTGGTGAGGCCGTTCACTAGTTGCAGAACACCGTGCCTCGAGAAGTTGATTCAGGGAAGCAACAACTGTGTACTCTGTGTCTCATTTGACTTGTTAAAAACCACAGAGATGTATGCTGCCTGTGCCCATGGAAATGGGGGCATGATGGGACTAGCCTTGCTTTTCGTTTGGAAACCTCCATTCTAGCTTCGGTGAAGCTCCCTGAAATTCTCTGCTGTTGACAGGCCTCTGGCCACTGTAGGCATGTGTCTGGGAAGAAAATGAGTTTTCTCTGGCTACACATGGAACTTCATTGGCCGAGGTGGGACGCACCTTGCCATGCTCTAGAGCTAAAGGGAATCTAAACGTGAGCCCTTGGCTCGAGGTAAGGCCCTGAGTAGCCCTGCAGAACGGGAGGCATGCAGCTCTTTCCATTAGCTCTTAGTCGCTCTTCTGGTTTACTTTAAATGAAGTACCTTTTTTCAGGACTCCTAGGCCCCTCGGTTGAGCATCATTTTTGTTCCAAGGTCTCTGAGTATCTCCACACCCCTGTAGGCCTGCTGAGCAACAACGAGGCACATTGGTCCTCGGAGGTCCTCTGTGTCTGCTGAGTCATGGGCAACACACTGCACTCTTTCTTGTGATATCTTGATTCACAGCACTCGCACAGGTTCAAGAGCAATGTTCAACAAGTTCCAACATGCCGTGGAAGTCGCTCTCATTCCCTAGTTTGAGCTGTACAGAGAGAAACAGTAAGCTTCTCCTTCCATTCAGGACCTCCTACCTGAAGTCACCCTGCCTCTTGAAGAAAGACGACCTTCTTTGTATTGCAACTAAAGCACAGTTTTTCCTGTAGCACGGCAGGCTTTTGAAGCGGCACGGGTCCAGAGTCCTAGCCAGGGATTTCCTTGGTGAGGCCGTTCACTAGTTGCAGAACACCGTGCCTCGAGAAGTTGATTCAGGGAAGCAACAACTGTGTACTCTGTGTCTCATTTGACTTGTTAAAAACCACAGAGATGAATGCTGCCTGTGCCCATGGAAATGGGGTCATGAGGGTACTAGCCTTGCTTTCCGTTTGGAAACCTCCATTCTTGCTTCCGTGAAGCTCCCTGAAATTCTCTGCTGTTGACAGTCCTCTGGCCACTGTAGGCATGTGTCTGGGAAAAAATGAGTTTTCTCTGGGTACACACGGAGCTTCATTGGCCGGGGTGGGGCTCTCCTTGCCATCCTCTAGAGCTAAAGGGAATCTCAACGTGAGTCCCTGCCTCGAGGTAGGGCCCTGAGTAGCCCTGCAGAAAGGGAGGCATGCAGCTCTTTCCATGAGCTCTTAGTGGAGGTCTGTTTTATTTAAAAGAATTACCCCTTTCAGGACTCCTACGCCCTTCGGGTGAGCATCATTTTGGTTCCAAGATCACTGACTCCCTCCACACCCCTGTGGGCCTGCTGAGCAGCATTGAGTCCCATAAGTCCCACGGAGGCTCTCTGTGTCTGCAGAGTCTCGGGCAACACACTATACGTTACTTCAGGAGAGCTACATTTCCAGAGCACTCGAACAGCATCAAAACTACATTTCTAGGCAGTCCAACATGCCCTGGAAGTCTTCGACATTGCCCTCGTCAGAGCTGCCCAGAGAAAACACTCTGCTTAGAATTTATCGAGGACCTCGTACCTGAAGTCACTCTATTCAAGGAGAAATACAGCATCTTAACATGCTGTGTCGTTCACAGGGCAAGAAACGTGAGAACTTGCCTCGAGGTAAGGCCATGAAATGCTTTGCAGAAGCGGAGGCGTGTAGCAGTTTCCATGTGGCCGTAGACGCATATCTTCAGCATTTTAAAGCCAGTACGCTTTTCAGGACACCCAGGTGCCTCGCCTGGAAACCATATTCCCTGCAAGAACACTGAGTACCCTCAGGCTATCCTGGCCCTTCTAAGCAAAATCCAGGCCAAGAGCTTTCAGACTCAGAGTGTGTATGTCGAGTGTAGGGTAACACAGTGCACTCTTATTGGGACATCTTGATATAGCCAGCAATCGCCCAGGTTCACGAGCACCTTTAAGCAAGTTCCAATAGGCCGTGGAATTCGTTCTCATTCCCTAGTTTGAGCTGTACAGAGAGAAACAGTAAGCTTCTCCTTCCATTCAGGACCTCCTACCTGAAGTCACCCTGCCTCCTGAAGAAAGACGACCTCGTTTCTATTGAAACTAAAGCCCAGTTTTTCCTGTAGCACGGCAGGCTTTTGAAGAGGCACGGGCCCAGAGGCCTAGCTAGGGCTTTCCTTGGTGTGGCCGTTCACTAGATGCAGAACACCCTGCCTCGAGAAGTTGATTCAGGGAAGCAACAACTGTGTACTCTGTGTCTGATTTGACTTGTTAAAAACCACAGAGATGTATGCTGCCTGTGCCCATGGAAATGGGGTCATGAGGGTACTAGCCTTGCTTTCCGTTTGGAAGCCTCCATTCTTGCTTCCGTGAAGCTCCCTGAAATTCTCTGCTGTTGACAGTCCTCTGGCCACTGTAGGCATGTGTCTGGGAAAAAAATGAGTTTTCTCTGGGTACACAAGGAGCTTCATTGGCCGGGGTGGGGCTCTCCTTGCCATCCTCTAGAGCTAAAGGGAATCTCAACGTGAGTCCCTGCCTCGAGGTAAGGCCCTGAGTAGCCCTGCAGAAAGGGAGGCATGCAGCTCTTTCCATGAGCTCTTAGTGGAGGTCTGTTTTATTGAAAAGAATTACCCCTTTCAGGACTCCTACGCCCTTCGGGTGAGCATCATTTTGGTTGCAAGATCACTGACTCCCTCCACACCCCTGTGGGCCTGCTGAGCAGCATTGAGTCCCATACGTCCCACGGAGGCTCTCTGTGTCTGCAGAGTCTCGGGCAACACACTATACGTTACTTCAGGAGAGCTACATTTCCAGAGCACTCGAACAGCATCAAAACTACATTTCTAGGCAGTCCAACATGCCCTGGAAGTCTTCGACATTGCCCTCGTCAGAGCTGCCCAGAGAAAACACTCTGCTTAGAATTTATCGAGGACCTCGTACCTGAAGTCACTCTATTCAAGGAGAAATACAGCATCTTAACATGCTGTGTCGTTCACAGGGCAAGAAACGTGAGAACTTGCCTCGAGGTAAGGCCATGAAATGCTTTGCAGAAGCAGAGGCGTGTAGCAGTTTCCATGTGGCCGTAGACGCATATCTTCAGCATTTTAAAGCCAGTACGCTTTTCAGGACACCCAGGTGCCTCGCCTGGAAACCCTATTCCCTGCAAGAACACTGAGTACCCTCAGGCTCCCCTGGCCCTTCTAAGCAAAATCCAGGCCAAGAGCTTTCAGACTCAGAGTGTGTATGTCGAGTGTAGGGTAACAAAGTGCACTCTTATTGGGACATCTTGATATAGCCAGCAATCGCCCAGGTTCACGAGCACCTTTAAGCAAGTTCCAGTAGGCCATGGAATTCGTTCTCATTCCCTAGTTTGAGCTGTACAGAGAGAAACAGTAAGCTTCTCCTTCCATTCAGGACCTCCTACCTGAAGTCACCCTGCCTCTTGAAGAAAGACGACCTCGTTTCTATTGAAACTAAAGCACAGTTTTTCCTGTAGCACGGCAGGCTTTTGAAGAGGCACGGGCCCAGAGGCCTAGCTAGGGCTTTCCTTGGTGTGGCCGTTCACTAGATGCAGAACACCCTGCCTCGAGAAGTTGATTCAGGGAAGCAACAACTGTGTACTCTGTGTCTCATTTGACTTGTTAAAAACCACAGAGATGTATGCTGCCTGTGCCCATGGAAATGGGGGCATGATGGGACTAGCCTTGCTTTTCGTTTGGAAACCTCCATTCTAGCTTCGGTGAAGCTCCCTGAAATTCTCTGCTGTTGACAGTCCTCTGGCCACTGTAGGCATGTGTCTGGGAAGAAAATGAGTTTTCTCTGGCTACACACGGAACTTCATTGGCCGGGGTGGGACGCACCTTGCCATGCTCTAGAGCTAAAGGGAATCTCAACGTGAGCCCTTGGCTCGAGGTAAGGCCCTGAGTAGCCCTGCAGAACGGGAGGCATGCAGCTCTTTCCATTAGCTCTTAGTCGCTCTTCTGGTTTACTTTAAATGAAGTACCTTTTTTCAGGACTCCTAGGCCCCTCGGTTGAGCATCATTTTTGTTCCAAGGTCTCTGAGTATCTCCACACCCCTGTAGGCCTGCTGAGCAACAACGAGGCACATTGGTCCTCGGAGGTCCTCTGTGTCTGCTGAGTCATGGGCAACATACTGCACTCTTTCTTGTGATATCTTGATTCACAGCACTCGCACAGTTTCAAGAGCAATGTTCAACAAGTTCCAACATGCCGTGGAAGTCGCTCTCATTCCCTAGTTTGAGCTGTACAGAGAGAAACAGTAAGCTTCTCCTTCCATTCAGGACCTCCTACCTGAAGTCACCCTGCCTCTTGAAGAAAGACGACCTTCTTTGTATTGCAACTAAAGCACAGTTTTTCCTGTAGCACGGCAGGCTTTTGAAGCGGCACGGGTCCAGAGTCCTAGCCAGGGATTTCCTTGGTGAGGCCATTCACTAGTTGCAGAACACCGTGCCTCGAGAAGTTGATTCAGGGAAGCAACAACTGTGTACTCTGTGTCTCATTTGACTTGTTAAAAACCACAGAGATGAATGCTGCCTGTGCCCATGGAAATGGGGTCATGAGGGTACTAGCCTTGCTTTCCGTTTGGAAACCTCCATTCTTGCTTCCGTGAAGCTCCCTGAAATTCTCTGCTGTTTACAGTCCTCTGGCCACTGTAGGCATGTGTCTGGGAAAAAAATGAGTTTTCTCTGGGTACACACGGAGCTTCATTGGCCGGGGTGGGGCTCTCCTTGCCATCCTCTAGAGCTAAAGGGAATCTCAACGTGAGTCCCTGCCTCGAGGTAAGGCCCTGAGTAGCCTTGCAGAAAGGGAGGCATGCAGCTCTTTCCATGAGCTCTTAGTGGAAGTCTGTTTTATTTAAAAGAATTACCCCTTTCAGGACTCCTACGCCCTTCGGGTGAGCATCATTTTGGTTCCAAGATCACTGACTCCCTCCACACCCCTGTGGGCCTGCTGAGCAGCATTGAGTCCCATAAGTCCCACGGAGGCTCTCTGTGTCTGCAGAGTCTCGGGCAACACACTATACGTTACTTCAGGAGAGCTACATTTCCAGAGCACTCGAACAGCATCAAAACTACATTTCTAGGCAGTCCAACATGCCCTGGAAGTCTTCGACATTGCCCTCGTCAGAGCTGCCCAGAGAAAACACTCTGCTTAGAATTTATCGAGGACCTCGTACCTGAAGTCACTCTATTCAAGGAGAAATACAGCATCTTAACATGCTGTGTCGTTCACAGGGCAAGAAACGTGAGAACTTGCCTCGAGGTAAGGCCATGAAATGCTTTGCAGAAGCGGAGGCGTGTAGCAGTTTCCATGTGGCCGTAGACGCATATCTTCAGCATTTTAAAGCCAGTACGCTTTTCAGGACACCCAGGTGCCTCGCCTGGAAACCATATTCCCTGCAAGAACACTGAGTACCCTCAGGCTATCCTGGCCCTTCTAAGCAAAATCCAGGCCAAGAGCTTTCAGACTCAGAGTGTGTATGTCGAGTGTAGGGTAACACAGTGCACTCTTATTGGGACATCTTGATATAGCCAGCAATCGCCCAGGTTCACGAGCACCTTTAAGCAAGTTCCAATAGGCCGTGGAATTCGTTCTCATTCCCTAGTTTGAGCTGTACAGAGAGAAACAGTAAGCTTCTCCTTCCATTCAGGACCTCCTACCTGAAGTCACCCTGCCTCCTGAAGAAAGACGACCTCGTTTCTATTGAAACTAAAGCCCAGTTTTTCCTGTAGCACGGCAGGCTTTTGAAGAGGCACGGGCCCAGAGGCCTAGCTAGGGCTTTCCTTGGTGTGGCCGTTCACTAGATGCAGAACACCCTGCCTCGAGAAGTTGATTCAGGGAAGCAACAACTGTGTACTCTGTGTCTGATTTGACTTGTTAAAAACCACAGAGATGTATGCTGCCTGTGCCCATGGAAATGGGGTCATGAGGGTACTAGCCTTGCTTTCCGTTTGGAAGCCTCCATTCTTGCTTCCGTGAAGCTCCCTGAAATTCTCTGCTGTTGACAGTCCTCTGGCCACTGTAGGCATGTGTCTGGGAAAAAAATGAGTTTTCTCTGGGTACACAAGGAGCTTCATTGGCCGGGGTGGGGCTCTCCTTGCCATCCTCTAGAGCTAAAGGGAATCTCAACGTGAGTCCCTGCCTCGAGGTAAGGCCCTGAGTAGCCCTGCAGAAAGGGAGGCATGCAGCTCTTTCCATGAGCTCTTAGTGGAGGTCTGTTTTATTGAAAAGAATTACCCCTTTCAGGACTCCTACGCCCTTCGGGTGAGCATCATTTTGGTTGCAAGATCACTGACTCCCTCCACACCCCTGTGGGCCTGCTGAGCAGCATTGAGTCCCATACGTCCCACGGAGGCTCTCTGTGTCTGCAGAGTCTCGGGCAACACACTATACGTTACTTCAGGAGAGCTACATTTCCAGAGCACTCGAACAGCATCAAAACTACATTTCTAGGCAGTCCAACATGCCCTGGAAGTCTTCGACATTGCCCTCGTCAGAGCTGCCCAGAGAAAACACTCTGCTTAGAATTTATCGAGGACCTCGTACCTGAAGTCACTCTATTCAAGGAGAAATACAGCATCTTAACATGCTGTGTCGTTCACAGGGCAAGAAACGTGAGAACTTGCCTCGAGGTAAGGCCATGAAATGCTTTGCAGAAGCAGAGGCGTGTAGCAGTTTCCATGTGGCCGTAGACGCATATCTTCAGCATTTTAAAGCCAGTACGCTTTTCAGGACACCCAGGTGCCTCGCCTGGAAACCCTATTCCCTGCAAGAACACTGAGTACCCTCAGGCTCCCCTGGCCCTTCTAAGCAAAATCCAGGCCAAGAGCTTTCAGACTCAGAGTGTGTATGTCGAGTGTAGGGTAACAAAGTGCACTCTTATTGGGACATCTTGATATAGCCAGCAATCGCCCAGGTTCACGAGCACCTTTAAGCAAGTTCCAGTAGGCCATGGAATTCGTTCTCATTCCCTAGTTTGAGCTGTACAGAGAGAAACAGTAAGCTTCTCCTTCCATTCAGGACCTCCTACCTGAAGTCACCCTGCCTCTTGAAGAAAGACGACCTCGTTTCTATTGAAACTAAAGCACAGTTTTTCCTGTAGCACGGCAGGCTTTTGAAGAGGCACGGGCCCAGAGGCCTAGCTAGGGCTTTCCTTGGTGTGGCCGTTCACTAGATGCAGAACACCCTGCCTCGAGAAGTTGATTCAGGGAAGCAACAACTGTGTACTCTGTGTCTCATTTGACTTGTTAAAAACCACAGAGATGTATGCTGCCTGTGCCCATGGAAATGGGGGCATGATGGGACTAGCCTTGCTTTTCGTTTGGAAACCTCCATTCTAGCTTCGGTGAAGCTCCCTGAAATTCTCTGCTGTTGACAGTCCTCTGGCCACTGTAGGCATGTGTCTGGGAAGAAAATGAGTTTTCTCTGGCTACACACGGAACTTCATTGGCCGGGGTGGGACGCACCTTGCCATGCTCTAGAGCTAAAGGGAATCTCAACGTGAGCCCTTGGCTCGAGGTAAGGCCCTGAGTAGCCCTGCAGAACGGGAGGCATGCAGCTCTTTCCATTAGCTCTTAGTCGCTCTTCTGGTTTACTTTAAATGAAGTACCTTTTTTCAGGACTCCTAGGCCCCTCGGTTGAGCATCATTTTTGTTCCAAGGTCTCTGAGTATCTCCACACCCCTGTAGGCCTGCTGAGCAACAACGAGGCACATTGGTCCTCGGAGGTCCTCTGTGTCTGCTGAGTCATGGGCAACATACTGCACTCTTTCTTGTGATATCTTGATTCACAGCACTCGCACAGTTTCAAGAGCAATGTTCAACAAGTTCCAACATGCCGTGGAAGTCGCTCTCATTCCCTAGTTTGAGCTGTACAGAGAGAAACAGTAAGCTTCTCCTTCCATTCAGGACCTCCTACCTGAAGTCACCCTGCCTCTTGAAGAAAGACGACCTTCTTTGTATTGCAACTAAAGCACAGTTTTTCCTGTAGCACGGCAGGCTTTTGAAGCGGCACGGGTCCAGAGTCCTAGCCAGGGATTTCCTTGGTGAGGCCATTCACTAGTTGCAGAACACCGTGCCTCGAGAAGTTGATTCAGGGAAGCAACAACTGTGTACTCTGTGTCTCATTTGACTTGTTAAAAACCACAGAGATGAATGCTGCCTGTGCCCATGGAAATGGGGTCATGAGGGTACTAGCCTTGCTTTCCGTTTGGAAACCTCCATTCTTGCTTCCGTGAAGCTCCCTGAAATTCTCTGCTGTTTACAGTCCTCTGGCCACTGTAGGCATGTGTCTGGGAAAAAAATGAGTTTTCTCTGGGTACACACGGAGCTTCATTGGCCGGGGTGGGGCTCTCCTTGCCATCCTCTAGAGCTAAAGGGAATCTCAACGTGAGTCCCTGCCTCGAGGTAAGGCCCTGAGTAGCCTTGCAGAAAGGGAGGCATGCAGCTCTTTCCATGAGCTCTTAGTGGAAGTCTGTTTTATTTAAAAGAATTACCCCTTTCAGGACTCCTACGCCCTTCGGGTGAGCATCATTTTGGTTCCAAGATCACTGACTCCCTCCACACCCCTGTGGGCCTGCTGAGCAGCATTGAGTCCCATAAGTCCCACGGAGGCTCTCTGTGTCTGCAGAGTCTCGGGCAACACACTATACGTTACTTCAGGAGAGCTACATTTCCAGAGCACTCGAACAGCATCAAAACTACATTTCTAGGCAGTCCAACATGCCCTGGAAGTCTTCGACATTGCCCTCGTCAGAGCTGCCCAGAGAAAACACTCTGCTTAGAATTTATCGAGGACCTCGTACCTGAAGTCACTCTATTCAAGGAGAAATACAGCATCTTAACATGCTGTGTCGTTCACAGGGCAAGAAACGTGAGAACTTGCCTCGAGGTAAGGCCATGAAATGCTTTGCAGAAGCAGAGGCGTGTAGCAGTTTCCATGTGGCCGTAGACGCATATCTTCAGCATTTTAAAGCCAGTACGCTTTTCAGGACACCCAGGTGCCTCGCCTGGAAACCCTATTCCCTGCAAGAACACTGAGTACCCTCAGGCTCCCCTGGCCCTTCTAAGGAAAATCCAGGCCAAGAGCTTTCAGACTCAGAGTGTGTATGTCGAGTGTAGGGTAACAAAGTGCACTCTTATTGGGACATCTTGATATAGCCAGCAATCGCCCAGGTTCACGAGCACCTTTAAGCAAGTTCCAGTAGGCCGTGGAATTCGTTCTCATTCCCTAGTTTGAGCTGTACAGAGAGAAACAGTAAGCTTCTCCTTCCATTCAGGACCTCCTACCTGAAGTCACCCTGCCTCCTGAAGAAAGACGACCTCGTTTCTATTGAAACTAAAGCACAGTTTTTCCTGTAGCACGGCAGGCTTTTGAAGAGGCACGGGCCCAGAGGCCTAGCTAGGGCTTTCCTTGGTGAGGCCGTTCACCAGATGCAGAACACCCTGCCTCGAGAAGTTGATTCAGGGAAGCAACAACTGTGTACTCTGTGTCTCATTTGACTTGTTAAAAACCACAGAGATGTATGCTGCCTGTGCCCATTGAAATGGGGGCATGATGGGACTAGCCTTGCTTTTCGTTTGGAAACCTCCATTCTAGCTTCCGTGAAGCTCCCTAAAATTCTCTGCTGTTGACAGGCCTCTGGCCACTGTAGGCATGTGTCTGGGAAGAAATTGAGTTTTCTCTGGCTACACACGGAACTTCATTGGCCGGGGTGGGGCGCACCTTGCCATGCTCTAGAGCTAAAGGGAATCTAAACGTGAGCCCTTGGCTCGAGGTAAGGCCCTTAGTAGCCCTGCAGAAAGGGAGGCATGCAACTCTTTCCATTAGCTCTTAGTCCCTCTTCTGGTTTACTTTAAATGAAGTACCTTTTCTCAGGACTCCTAGGCCCCTCGGTTGAGCATCATTTTTGTTCCAAGGTCTCTGAGTATCTCCACACCCCTGTAGGCCTGCTGAGCAACAACGAGGCACATTGGTCCTCGGAGGTCCTCTGTGTCTGCTGAGTCATGGGCAACACACTGCACTCTTTCTTGTGATATCTTGATTCACAGCACTCGCACAGGTTCAAGAGCAATGTTCAACAAGTTCCAACATGCCGTGGAAGTCGCTCTCATTCCCTAGTTTGAGCTGTACAGAGAGAAACAGTAAGCTTCTCCTTCCATTCAGGACCTCCTACCTGAAGTCACCCTGCCTCTTGAAGAAAGACGACCTTCTTTCTATTGCAACTAAAGCACAGTTTTTCCTGTAGCACGGCAGGCTTTTGAAGCGGCACTGGTCCAGAGTCCTAGCCAGGGATTTCCTTGGTGAGGCCGTTCACTAGTTGCAGAACACCGTGCCTCGAGAAGTTGATTCAGGGAAGCAACAACTGTGTACTCTGTGTCTCATTTGACTTGTTAAAAACCACAGAGATGAATGCTGCCTGTGCCCATGGAAATGGGGTCATGAGGGTACTAGCCTTGCTTTCCGTTTGGAAACCTCCATTCTTGCTTCCGTGAAGCTCCCTGAAATTCTCTGCTGTTGACAGTCCTCTGGCCACTGTAGGCATGTGTCTGGGAAAAAAATGAGTTTTCTCTGGGTACACACGGAGCTTCATTGGCCGGGGTGGGGCTTTCCTTGCCATCCTCTAGAGCTAAAGGGAATCTCAACTTGAGTCCCTGCCTCGAGGTAAGGCCCTGAGTAGCCCTGCAGAAAGGGAGGCATGCAGCTCTTTCCATGAGCTCTTAGTGGAGGTCTGTTTTATTTAAAAGAATTACCCCTTTCAGGACTCCTACGCCCTTCGGGTGAGCATCATTTTGGTTCCAAGATCACTGACTCCCTCCACACCCCTGTGGGCCTGCTGAGCAGCATTGAGTCCCATACGTCCCACGGAGGCTCTCTGTGTCTGCAGAGTCTCGGGCAACACACTATACGTTACTTCAGGAGAGCTACATTTCCAGAGCACTCGAACAGCATCAGAACTACATTTCTAGGCAGTCCACCATGCCCTGGAAGTCTTCGACATTGCCCTCGTCAGAGCTGCCCAGAGAAAACACTCTGCTTAGAATTTATCGAGGACCTCGTACCTGAAGTCACTCTATTCAAGGAGAAATACAGCATCTTAACATGCTGTGTCGTTCACAGGGCAAGAAACGTGAGAACTTGCCTCGAGGTAAGGCCATGAAATGCTATGCAGAAGCGGAGGCGTGTAGCAGTTTCCACGTGGCCGTAGACGCATATCTTCAGCATTTTAAAGCCAGTACGCTTTTCAGGACACCCAGGTGCCTCGCCTGGAAACCCTATTCCCTGCAAGAACACTGAGTACCCTCAGGCTATCCTGGCCCTTCTAAGCAAAATCGAGGCCAAGAGCTTTCAGACTCAGAGTGTGTATGTCGAGTGTAGGGTAACAAAGTGCACTCTTATTGGGACATCTTGATATAGCCAGCAATCGCCCAGGTTCACGAGCACCTTTAAGCAAGTTCCAATAGGCCGTGGAATTCGTTCTCATTCCCTAGTTTGAGCTGTACAGAGAGAAACAGTAAGCTTCTCCTTCCATTCAGGACCTCCTACCTGAAGTCACCCTGCCTCCTGAAGAAAGACGACCTCGTTTCTATTGAAACTAAAGCACAGTTTTTCCTGTAGCACGGCAGGCTTTTGAAGAGGCACGGGCCCAGAGGCCTAGCTAGGGCTTTCCTTGGTGTGGCCGTTCACTAGATGCAGAACACCCTGCCTCGAGAAGTTGATTCAGGGAAGCAACAACTGTGTACTCTGTGTCTGATTTGACTTGTTAAAAACCACAGAGATGTATGCTGCCTGTGCCCATGGAAATGGGGTCATGAGGGTACTAGCCTTGCTTTCCGTTTGGAAACCTCCATTCTTGCTTCCGTGAAGCTCCCTGAAATTCTCTGCTGTTGACAGTCCTCTGGCCACTGTAGGCATGTGTCTGGGAAGAAAATGAGTTTTCTCTGGCTACACACGGAACTTCATTGGCCGGGGTGGGACGCACCTTGCCATGCTCTAGAGCTAAAGGGAATCTAAACGTGAGCCCTTGGCTCGAGGTAAGGCCCTGAGTAGCCCTGCAGAACGGGAGGCATGCAGCTCTTTCCATTAGCTCTTAGTCGCTCTTCTGGTTTACTTTAAATGAAGTACCTTTTTTCAGGACTCCTAGGCCCCTCGGTTGAGCATCATTTTTGTTCCAAGGTCTCTGAGTATCTCCACACCCCTGTAGGCCTGCTGAGCAACAACGAGGCACATTGGTCCTCGGAGGTCCTCTGTGTCTGCTGAGTCATGGGCAACACACTGCACTCTTTCTTGTGATATCTTGATTCACAGCACTCGCACAGTTTCAAGAGCAATGTTCAACAAGTTCCAACATGCCGTGGAAGTCGCTCTCATTCCCTAGTTTGAGCTGTACAGAGAGAAACAGTAAGCTTCTCCTTCCATTCAGGACCTCCTACCTGAAGTCACCCTGCCTCTTGAAGAAAGACGACCTTCTTTGTATTGCAACTAAAGCACAGTTTTTCCTGTAGCACGGCAGGCTTTTGAAGCGGCACGGGTCCAGAGTCCTAGCCAGGGATTTCCTTGGTGAGGCCGTTCACTAGTTGCAGAACACCGTGCCTCGAGAAGTTGATTCAGGGAAGCAACAACTGTGTACTCTATGTCTCATTTGACTTGTTAAAAACCACAGAGATGAATGCTGCCTGTGCCCATGGAAATGGGGTCATGAGGGTACTAGCCTTGCTTTCCGTTTGGAAACCTCCATTCTTGCTTCCGTGAAGCTCCCTGAAATTCTCTGCTGTTGACAGTCCTCTGGCCACTCTAGGCATGTGTCTGGGAAAAAAATGAGTTTTCTCTGGGTACACACGGAGCTTCATTGGCCGGGGTGGGGCTCTCCTTGCCATCCTCTAGAGCTAAAGGGAATCTCAACGTGAGTCCCTGCCTCGAGGTAAGGCCCTGAGTAGCCCTGCAGAAAGGGAGGCATGCAGCTCTTTCCATGAGCTCTTAGTGGAGTTCTGTTTTATTGAAAAGAATTACCCCTTTCAGGACTCCTACTCCCTTCGGGTGAGCATCATTTTGGTTCCAAGATCACTGACTCCCTCCACACCCCTGTGGGCCTGCTGAGCAGCATTGAGTCCCGTAAGTCCCATGGAGGCTCTCTGTGTCTACAGAGTCTCGGGCAACACACTATACGTTACTTCAGGAGAGCTACATTTCCAGAGCACTCGAACAGCATCAAAACTACATTTCTAGGCAGTCCAACATGCCCTGGAAGTCTTCGACATTGCCCTCGTCAGAGCTGCCCAGAGAAAACACTCTGCTTAGAATTTATCGAGGACCTCGTACCTGAAGTCACTCTATTCAAGGAGAAATACAGCATCTTAACATGCTGTGTCGTTCACAGGGCAAGAAACGTGAGAACTTGCCTCGAGGTAAGGCCATGAAATGCTTTGCAGAAGCAGAGGCGTGTAGCAGTTTCCATGTGGCCGTAGACGCATATCTTCAGCATTTTAAAGCCAGTACGCTTTTCAGGACACCCAGGTGCCTCGCCTGGAAACCCTATTCCCTGCAAGAACACTGAGTACCCTCAGGCTCCCCTGGCCCTTCTAAGGAAAATCCAGGCCAAGAGCTTTCAGACTCAGAGTGTGTATGTCGAGTGTAGGGTAACAAAGTTCACTCTTATTGGGACATCTTGATATAGCCAGCAATCGCCCAGGTTCACGAGCACCTTTAAGCAAGTTCCAGTAGGCCGTGGAATTCGTTCTCATTCCCTAGTTTGAGCTGTACAGAGAGAAACAGTAAGCTTCTCCTTCCATTCAGGACCTCCTACCTGAAGTCACCCTGCCTCCTGAAGAAAGACGACCTCGTTTCTATTGAAACTAAAGCACAGTTTTTCCTGTAGCACGGCAGGCTTTTGAAGAGGCACGGGTCCAGAGTCCTAGCTAGGGCTTTCCTTGGTGTGGCCGTTTACTAGATGCAGAACACCCTGCCTCGAGAAGTTGATTCAGGGAAGCAACAACTGTGTACTCTGTGTCTCATTTGACTTGTTAAAAACCACAGAGATGTATGCTGCCTGTGCCCATGGAAATGGGGGCATGATGGGACTAGCCTTGCTTTTCGTTTGGAAACCTCCATTCTAGCTTCGGTGAAGCTCCCTGAAATTCTCTGCTGTTGACAGGCCTCTGGCCACTGTAGGCATGTGTCTGGGAAGAAAATGAGTTTTCTCTGGCTACACACGGAACTTCATTGGCCGGGGTGGGACGCACCTTGCCATGCTCTAGAGCTAAAGGGAATCTAAACGTGAGCCCTTGGCTCGAGGTAAGGCCCTGAGTAGCCCTGCAGAACGGGAGGCATGCAGCTCTTTCCATTAGCTCTTAGTCGCTCTTCTGGTTTACTTTAAATGAAGTACCTTTTTTCAGGACTCCTAGGCCCCTCGGTTGAGCATCATTTTTGTTCCAAGGTCTCTGAGTATCTCCACACCCCTGTAGGCCTGCTGAGCAACAAGGAGGCACATTGGTCCTCGGAGGTCCTCTGTGTCTGCTGAGTCATGGGCAACACACTGCACTCTTTCTTGTGATATCTTGATTCACAGCACTCGCACAGGTTCAAGAGCAATGTTCAACAAGTTCCAACATGCCGTGGAAGTCGCTCTCATTCCCTAGTTTGAGCTGTACAGAGAGAAACAGTAAGCTTCTCCTTCCATTCAGGACCTCCTACCTGAAGTCACCCTGCCTCTTGAAGAAAGACGACCTTCCTTCTATTGCAACTAAAGCACAGTTTTTCCTGTAGCACGGCAGGCTTTTGAAGCGGCACGGGTCCAGAGTCCTAGCCAGGGATTTCCTTGGTGAGGCCGTTCACTAGTTGCAGAACACCGTGCCTCGAGAAGTTGATTCAGGGAAGCAACAACTGTGTACTCTGTGTCTCATTTGACTTGTTAAAAACCACAGAGATGAATGCTGCCTGTGCCCATGGAAATGGGGTCATGAGGGTACTAGCCTTGCTTTCCGTTTGGAAACCTCCATTCTTGCTTCCGTGAAGCTCCCTGAAATTCTCTGCTGTTGACAGTCCTCTGGCCACTGTAGGCATGTGTCTGGGAAAAAAATGAGTTTTCTCTGGGTACACACGGAGCTTCATTGGCCGGGGTGGGGCTCTCCTTGCCATCCTCTAGAGCTAAAGGGAATCTCAACGTGAGTCCCTGCCTCGAGGTAAGGCCCTGAGTAGCCCTGCAGAAAGGGAGGCATGCAGCTCTTTCCATGAGCTCTTAGTGGAGGTCTGTTTTATTGAAAAGAATTACCCCTTTCAGGACTCCTACGCCCTTCGGGTGAGCATCATTTTGGTTCCAAGATCACTGACTCCCTCCACACCCCTGTGGGCCTGCTGAGCAGCATTGAGTCCCATACGTCCCACGGAGGCTCTCTGTGTCTGCAGAGTCTCGGGCAACACACTATACGTTACTTCAGGAGAGCTACATTTCCAGAGCACTCGAACAGCATCAAAACTACATTTCTAGGCAGTCCAACATGCCCTGGAAGTCTTCGACATTGCCCTCGTCAGAGCTGCCCAGAGAAAACACTCTGCTTAGAATTTATCGAGGACCTCGTACCTGAAGTCACTCTATTCAAGGAGAAATACAGCATCTTAACATGCTGTGTCGTTCACAGGGCAAGAAACGTGAGAACTTGCCTCGAGGTAAGGCCATGAAATGCTTTGCAGAAGCAGAGGCGTGTAGCAGTTTCCATGTGGCCGTAGACGCATATCTTCAGCATTTTAAAGCCAGTACGCTTTTCAGGACACCCAGGTGCCTCGCCTGGAAACCCTATTCCCTGCAAGAACACTGAGTACCCTCAGGCTCCCCTGGCCCTTCTAAGCAATATCCAGGCCAGGAGCTTTCAGACTCAGTGTGTGTTTGTCGAGTGTAGGGTAACACAGTGCACTCTTATTGGGACATCTTGATATAGCCAGCTATCGCCCAGGTTCACGAGCACCTTTAAGCAAGTTCCAATAGGCCGTGGAATTCGTTCTCATTCCCTAGTTTGATCTGTACAGAGAGAAACAGTAAGCTTCTCCTTCCATTCAGGACCTCCTACCTGAAGTCACGCTGCGTCCTGAAGAAAGACGACCTCGTTTCTATTGAAACTAAAGCACAGTTTTTCCTGTAGCACGGCAGGCTTTTGAAGAGGCACGGGCCCAGAGGCCTAGCTAGGGCTTTCCTTGGTGTGGCCGTTCACTAGATGCAGAACACACTGCCTCGAGAAGTAGATTCAGGGAAGCAACAACTGTGTACTCTGTGTCTCATTTGACTTGTTAAAAACCACAGAGATGTATGCTGCCTGTGCCCATGGAAATGGGGGCATGATGGGACTAGCCTTGCTTTTCGTTTGGAAACCTCCGTTCTAGCTTCGGTGAAGCTCCCTGAAATTCTCTGCTGTTGACAGGCCTCTGGCCACTGTAGGCATGTGTCTGGGAAGAAAATGAGTTTTCTCTGGCTACACACGGAACTTCATTGGCCGGGGTGGGGCGCACCTTGCCATGCTCTAGAGCTAAAGGGAATCTAAACGTGAGCCCTTGGCTCGAGGTAAGGCCCTGAGTAGCCCTGCAGATAGGGAGGCATGCAACTCTTTCCATTAGCTCTTAGTCCCTCTTCTGGTTTACTTTAAATGAAGTACCTTTTTTCAGGACTCCTAGGCCCCTCGGTTGAGCATCATTTTTGTTCCAAGGTCTCTGAGTATCTCCACACCCCTGTAGGCCTGCTGAGCAACAACGAGGCACATTGGTCCTCGGAGGTCCTCTGTGTCTGCTGAGTCATGGGCAACACACTGCACTCTTTCTTGTGATATCTTGATTCACAGCACTCGCACAGGTTCAAGAGCAATGTTCAACAAGTTCCAACATGCCGTGGAAGTCGCTCTCATTCCCTAGTTTGAGCTGTACAGAGAGAAACAGTAAGCTTCTCCTTCCATTCAGGACCTCCTACCTGAAGCCACCCTGCCTCTTGAAGAAAGACGACCTTCTTTGTATTGCAACTAAAGCACAGCTTTTCCTGTAGCACGGCAGGCTTTTGAAGCGGCACGGGTCCAGAGTCCTAGCCAGGGATTTCCTTGGTGAGGCCGTTCACTAGTTGCAGAACACCGTGCCTCGAGAAGTTGATTCAGGGAAGCAACAACTGTGTACTCTGTGTCTCATTTGACTTGTTAAAAACCACAGAGATGAATGCTGCCTGTGCCCATGGAAATGGGGTCATGAGGGTACTAGCCTTGCTTTCCGTTTGGAAACCTCCATTCTTGCTTCCGTGAAGCTCCCTGAAATTCTCTGCTGTTGACAGTCCTCTGGCCACTGTAGGCATGTGTCTGGGAAAAAAATGAGTTTTCTCTGGGTACACACGGAGCTTCATTGGCCGGGGTGGGGCTCTCCTTGCCATCCTCTAGAGCTAAAGGGAATCTCAACGTGAGTCCCTGCCTCGAGGTAAGGCCCTGAGTAGCCCTGCAGAAAGGGAGGCATGCAGCTCTTTCCATGAGCTCTTAGTGGAGGTCTGTTTTATTGAAAAGAATTACCCCTTTCAGGACTCCTACGCCCTTCGGGTGAGCATCATTTTGGTTCCAAGATCACTGACTCCCTCCACACCCCTGTGGGCCTGCTGAGCAGCATTGAGTCCCATACGTCCCACGGAGGCTCTCTGTGTCTGCAGAGTCTCGGGCAACACACTATACGTTACTTCAGGAGAGCTACATTTCCAGAGCACTCGAACAGCATCAGAACTACATTTCTAGGCAGTCCACCATGCCCTGGAAGTCTTCGACATTGCCCTCGTCAGAGCTGCCCAGAGAAAACACTCTGCTTAGAATTTATCGAGGACCTCGTACCTGAAGTCACTCTATTCAAGGAGAAATACAGCATCTTAACATGCTGTGTCGTTCACAGGGCAAGAAACGTGAGAACTTGCCTCGAGGTAAGGCCATGAAATGCTTTGCAGAAGCAGAGGCGTGTAGCAGTTTCCATGTGGCCGTAGACGCATATCTTCAGCATTTTAAAGCCAGTACGCTTTTCAGGACACCCAGGTGCCTCGCCTGGAAACCCTATTCCCTGCAAGAACACTGAGTACCCTCAGGCTATCCTGGCCCTTCTAAGCAAAATCCAGGCCAAGAGCTTTCAGACTCAGAGTGTGTATGTCGAGTGTAGGGTAACAAAGTGCACTCTTATTGGGACATCTTGATATAGCCAGCAATCGCCCAGGTTCACGAGCACCTTTAAGCAAGTTCCAATAGGCCGTGGAATTCGTTCTCATTCCCTAGTTTGAGCTGTACAGAGAGAAACAGTAAGCTTCTCCTTCCATTCAGGACCTCCTACCTGAAGTCACCCTGCCTCCTGAAGAAAGACGACCTCGTTTCTATTGAAACTAAAGCACAGTTTTTCCTGTAGCACGGCAGGCTTTTGAAGAGGCACGGGCCCAGAGGCCTAGCTAGGGCTTTCCTTGGTGTGGCCGTTCACTAGATGCAGAACACCCTGCCTCGAGAAGTTGATTCAGGGAAGCAACAACTGTGTACTCTGTGTCTCATTTGACTTGTTAAAAACCACAGAGATGTATGCTGCCTGTGCCCATGGAAATGGGGGCATGATGGGACTAGCCTTGCTTTTCGTTTGGAAACCTCCATTCTAGCTTCGGTGAAGCTCCCTGAAATTCTCTGCTGTTGACAGTCCTCTGGCCACTGTAGGCATGTGTCTGGGAAGAAAATGAGTTTTCTCTGGCTACACACGGAACTTCATTGGCCGGGGTGGGACGCACCTTGCCATGCTCTAGAGCTAAAGGGAATCTAAACGTGAGCCCTTGGCTCGAGGTAAGGCCCTGAGTAGCCCTGCAGAACGGGAGGCATGCAGCTCTTTCCATTAGCTCTTAGTCGCTCTTCTGGTTTACTTTAAATGAAGTACCTTTTTTCAGGACTCCTAGGCCCCTCGGTTGAGCATCATTTTTGTTCCAAGGTCTCTGAGTATCTCCACACCCCTGTAGGCCTGCTGAGCAACAACGAGGCACATTGGTCCTCGGAGGTCCTCTGTGTCTGCTGAGTCATGGGCAACACACTGCACTCTTTCTTGTGATATCTTGATTCACAGCACTCGCACAGTTTCAAGAGCAATGTTCAACAAGTTCCAACATGCCGTGGAAGTCGCTCTCATTCCCTAGTTTGAGCTGTACAGAGAGAAACAGTAAGCTTCTCCTTCCATTCAGGACCTCCTACCTGAAGTCACCCTGCCTCTTGAAGAAAGACGACCTTCTTTGTATTGCAACTAAAGCACAGTTTTTCCTGTAGCACGGCAGGCTTTTGAAGCGGCACGGGTCCAGAGTCCTAGCCAGGGATTTCCTTGGTGAGGCCGTTCACTAGTTGCAGAACACCGTGCCTCGAGAAGTTGATTCAGGGAAGCAACAACTGTGTACTCTGTGTCTCATTTGACTGGTTAAAAACCACAGAGATGAATGCTGCCTGTGCCCATGGAAATGGGGTCATGAGGGTACTAGCCTTGCTTTCCGTTTGGAAACCTCCATTCTTGCTTCCGTGAAGCTCCCTGAAATTCTCGGCTGTTGACAGTCCTCTGGCCACTGTAGGCATGTGTCTGGGAAAAAAATGAGTTTTCTCTGGGTACACACGGAGCTTCATTGGCCGGGGTGGGGCTCTCCTTGCCATCCTCTAGAGCTAAAGGGAATCTCAACGTGAGTCCCTGCCTCGAGGTAAGGCCCTGAGTAGCCCTGCAGAAAGGGAGGCATGCAGCTCTTTCCATGAGCTCTTAGTGGAGGTCTGTTTTATTGAAAAGAATTACCCCTTTCAGGACTCCTACGCCCTTCGGGTGAGCATCATTTTGGTTCCAAGATCACTGACTCCCTCCACACCCCTGTGGGCCTGCTGAGCAGCATTGAGTCCCATACGTCCCACGGAGGCTCTCTGTGTCTGCAGAGTCTCGGGCAACACACTATACGTTACTTCAGGAGAGCTACATTTCCAGAGCACTCGAACAGCATCAAAACTACATTTCTAGGCAGTCCAACTTGCCCTGGAAGTCTTCGACATTGCCCTCGTCAGAGCTGCCCAGAGAAAACACTCTGCTTAGAATTTATCGAGGACCTCGTACCTGAAGTCACTCTACTCAAGGAGAAATACAGCATCTTAACATGCTGTGTCGTTCACAGGGCAAGAAACGTGAGAACTTGCCTCGAGGTAAGGCCATGAAATGCTATGCAGAAGCGGAGGCGTGTGGCAGTTTCCATGTGGCCGTAGACGCATATCTTCAGCATTTTAAAGCCAGTACGCTTTTTAGGACACCCAGGTGCCTCGCCTGGAAACCCTATTCCCTGCAAGAACACTGAGTACCCTCAGGCTATCCTGGCCCTTCTAAGCAAAATCCAGGCCAAGAGCTTTCAGACTCAGAGTGTGTATGTCGAGTGTAGGGTAACAAAGTGCACTCTTATTGGGACATCTTGATATAGCCAGCAATCGCCCAGGTTCACGAGCACCTTTAAGCAAGTTCCAATAGGCCGTGGAATTCGTTCTCATTCCCTAGTTTGAGCTGTACAGAGAGAAACAGTAAGCTTCTCCTTCCATTCAGGACCTCCTACCTGAAGTCACCCTGCCTCCTGAAGAAAGACGACCTCGTTTCTATTGAAACTAAAGCACAGTTTTTCCTGTAGCACGGCAGGCTTTTGAAGAGGCACGGGCCCAGAGGCCTAGCTAGGGCTTTCCTTGGTGTGGCCGTTCACTAGATGCAGAACACCCTGCCTCGAGAAGTTGATTCAGGGAAGCAACAACTGTGTACTCTGTGTCTCATTTGACTTGTTAAAAACCACAGAGATGTATGCTGCCTGTGCCCATGGAAATGGGGGCATGATGGGACTAGCCTTGCTTTTCGTTTGGAAACCTCCATTCTAGCTTCGGTGAAGCTCCCTGAAATTCTCTGCTGTTGACAGTCCTCTGGCCACTGTAGGCATGTGTCTGGGAAGAAAATGAGTTTTCTCTGGCTACACACGGAACTTCATTGGCCGGGGTGGGACGCACCTTGCCATGCTCTAGAGCTAAAGGGAATCTAAACGTGAGCCCTTGGCTCGAGGTAAGGCCCTGAGTAGCCCTGCAGAACGGGAGGCATGCAGCTCTTTCCATTAGCTCTTAGTCGCTCTTCTGGTTTACTTTAAATGAAGTACCTTTTTTCAGGACTCCTAGGCCCCTCGGTTGAGCATCATTTTTGTTCCAAGGTCTCTGAGTATCTCCACACCCCTGTAGGCCTGCTGAGCAACAACGAGGCACATTGGTCCTCGGAGGTCCTCTGTGTCTGCTGAGTCATGGGCAACACACTGCACTCTTTCTTGTGATATCTTGATTCACAGCACTCGCACAGTTTCAAGAGCAATGTTCAACAAGTTCCAACATGCCGTGGAAGTCGCTCTCATTCCCTAGTTTGAGCTGTACAGAGAGAAACAGTAAGCTTCTCCTTCC